>NC_090267.1:121737459-123032959 GCF_040414725.1 Anabrus simplex | reverse complement strand
TTCCTGTCATATCTCTGAATACTTGCCATTTCTTGTCAAAATATAGTGCGAAATACGCATTAATATTTTTAGAAAAGTTGAAAAAATTTGTAAAGAATATCAATTTTTAATACTTTAATCTATATAAATAAAGTTGTAGGGGGTCCGCTCTCTGTAATTTCGTTTGTTTTGCCAATTTTTCAGATATTTATCCGTTTTAGGCCAACTGAAGATCGAATCCGCTGTTTTTATTTTTCGTGTCTGTTTGTTTGTTTGTCTGTTCCACCATCATGGAAAACGGCTAGATAAATTTCAAACAAACATCATATTTAGAGTATACTCATCCCAAGGAAGATTTCGATATGCATATCATTTTAAAACCTTTGATTAGATGGGGGGTTTATAGGAAAATCAGAACGGTTTTCCTCCATTTTCTCTCATACTATTGATTTCCTGTAAACTCCGTGGACCGTATGTGAAACGTCTCTTCATTATGGACAACTTTCGTTATGTTCATAATTTACGTTACTATTCAAATGACGGAGAAATTTACTATTTTCTGCAGGTATCATGCTCTGCATTGAGTGACCGACAGACCGACAACGAACCCACAGGTTACCATGGCAACGTCTCTGACTGCTTGCCAAAAGGGAATTAACATATTACCATTTTCCTCACCATGCCTTTAAATTCGCGGTTGTTCCTTGGGTAGAAGGCAAGAGAGGCGTCAGTCGGCCATTCTGCGGGATATTGGCGGAATATCGTAGGAGTTTATAACCTTCCTCGAATAGCTTATATAATAACACCATTAGTCATCATCTTATCTGTTGACCTAAGAATGCCTGCGCCTAAATTTCTTCTCTGTTACCTCTTTCTTATATCCATAACTCACACCAGCATAATTTATTGAGGGGCATTTGACTTTTCAATACATTCACTTGGTATTTACATATTTGTCGTCATTTTGGCTGTCCTCATTTTTAATCCATTTTCTATTAATTTCAACTTTCTTTACTGAATTATTTTCTTCCTTAATTACTCCGTATGTATGCGAGTGCTAATACCGAAAGCTTGACATTCTTTCCTTTGAGGAAATTTCTAAGCTATCCAAATGTCTAACTTTTGGCCCCAGAAAATATCCAAATATGGATGCAATTTTAATTAAGGCGCAGACCTTCGTTTCGGGATAATTGCTGGCTAATCGGAAAGTCTTATCACAAATCGGAAAGCACAATCGCCTTTCATCTTGGAGAGATCTACAAATTTGGTCCTATGACATTTTGTCGTATTTCTATCTCGTATACGTGAGCTGTATTTCTCGATTTCAAGTTAATTTTGTACTTTCACACGTATAACATTTGGCACACTTATAGGAAAGATAGAATAATGTCATTCGGCACGCACATTGACATGACCAGTGGCCATGTGATAGTCAAATTTTATGATTCTAGCTGTCACACGAGTATCAAAAATATAAAGTAATATGTGAAAGCTGTACAAAATTTCACACCATTCAATGATTCTAACTCCATCTAACCCATAAATATAGGAGATACGAGAAGATGTCATGGGACCAACCATGTAGAACGCTGAAAGAAGCGTCTGATGGTGAAGTCCGTTTGTAGATATGTCGCAGAGTTTCAAAGCAGTAACTCTCGAAATAAAGGTCTGTACTTCTAGAGTGTGTCTGTACATTGATTATTTTTGCGACATTTCTGTACAGTTATCCGTTTCAGGTGTAATAATGACCATCTGCATATTTTTAGAATTGGTGTCTGTTCGTCTGTTTGTATGTTTTTCTATAACTTGGAAACTACTGGATATATTTCCACCAAACTTCATATTTAGAATCCACCTGTCCTTGGGTAGGTTTTAGGGTAAATATTGTTTATAAATGCTAGAACTGACTGGGGGTCTATACGAAACTGAAGCCGTGATTTTGCACTCCCACAAAATATACACAACCAAACTTAATAGAAATCTACCTGCCTTAATGGAAATTAATTTCTAAACCTTTTTTCTCAAGTGCATCATTTCGATAACAGGATTTATAAGGGAGATATCATTAACAGACCGTTTTCGGTACAAGTCCCACCAGACTTAAGAACGTGTGCGTGTTGAGCGTATTTCTTACAACTTGAAAACTATTGAAGATATTTGAACCAAACTTTATATTTAGCATCCACATTACCAAAGGTAGGTCAATATCATTTCCTGTTCCCGGAATGGACTGGCGGTTTATAGGGAACCGAAATGGTGAATTTACGCTATCACAATATATACAGTACAAGACCAATCTGAGTGGAAATCGACCAAATTTGTTGGAAATCCATTTCTAAAACTTTTTTTCATGTGCATTTTTTCGACAGGAAGATTAATAAGGGAGATATCATGAATGGTCGGTTTTGCAGGTTAAGTCCATCAGACATAGACCAAAAGGTGTTGTACGTGGAGCAGATTCCTTATCTATCTATATAAATAAAATCGTAACGACTGTGTGCCTGTACATTGACTATTTTGGCGAAATTTTTGTTTAAGGGGTAATAATGACCATCTGCATGCTTTTTGGTTTAGTTTCCTGAATGTCCTAATTTTAAGCCTCCTCGCCTAAAATCCACATTGCGGCATGATCTGCCAGACGAGCAATAAAAGTGAAATTTGGCAAAATTATACGCTTTAGGCTGTAACGGACAGAACATTTCCAAGATCTTTAAATTTTTCACTTTTTATCCCCGAAGAATATCGAAATATGGAGGCAAATTTAATGATGGTGCAGACCTTCGGGAAGTCCTATCACTTAACGGATGGCACAATCTCCGTTCAATTTTGAGTGATCTACAACCTTGGTCTTATGATTTTTTGTCGTATCGGTATCCATTTTACGTTTGAGTTTTTTCTATTTCTCGATGTTAAGTAAATTTGGACTTTTAACATGCATAATTCATACTTTCAATCACTTGTAAGAAAGATAGAATCATCAAACTCTGCACGAAAATTGGCCCACCCAGTTGCCATATGTGAGCCAAAAACTATGTATGTAACTGTCACATAATTATCTGAAAAGTAATGCAATGTGAGATAATCTTACAAAATGTTTACCCTATTCAACGTTTCTAACTCAATCTGACCCATGAATAGATCAGATATCATAGGACCAACCATTTAGGCCACTAAATCCGTCGTCCTATGGTACTATCCTTTGTCGATATGACGTAGCGTTTGGCAGCAGTTATTCTGTAAATGAAGGCCTGCAATATTGTAAGCATGCATATACTTTCGTATGTCAATCTATATATATTCACGGATGTCGTTTTGTAGCGATCGAGAAAGGGTGTGCCTGATATTGTAATCAGTACTCCCCACACTGACTTTGACTGGCAGTAGGAATGGGGTCCTTCTCCAACACCTGTGTAAATGGCATTAGTCGGGAAAGCCTACCAACGTAATTAATAATTCACTTCTCGATTTAACTTGCAGAAGGCAAGGGAGCATGCAGTGTTGTTTAAAATTCCCCTACCCGATTGTGTTTGGCTGTAGGCCCTTATAAACAAATGTATCAATCTAAAATATGACTGGCATTAGGCATAGTAGCCTGCTATTTTGATGGAATCTCACCAACTTGGTGTGACTAGTAGTAAGCTGGTTGACTGGCTGTAGGAAAAGGGGCCTGTCATTATTATGATAACTGCACAAGTCAATTTCGACTGGTAGTAGGGAAGTTGCCTGCCATTCTAATGAAAACTTCCCAACTGTAATCTGTCTGGAAGAAGGAAAGGTGGCCTGCCATTGTAACAAAAACTCCTCAAATCGTTTGTGACCGCGCAGTAGGCGATGTGGCCTGCAATTATAATGTAAACTTCCCAACTCCATTGTGAATGACAGTAGGCAAGTGAGCCTGTCGTTATCATCACAAATCTGTAACAAGCACTTTACATTGGAAACACCGTATCGGGAACCTCCCTATGCCATTTCTCGGATAACGCTAAGAGACATGCCATTTTAAAGCAATCTTATTTACTTCCCTGCATGAACAGTATTTACTTCGATATTTGAATACAATGTAGAATACCGTAGCGAAGCACGGGTACATTTGCTAATACTTCAATATTTTGCTTAAACATGAAACTCAAAAAAATAAGAATTTGAATTAAAATCGTCAATCACGGATCAATCAGCCATAAATCAATGTTTCAATTATAAAGAGTTCCGTTTATCTTCACGTCATCCCAACAAAATACGATAATACACTTATTAACAATACCCCTAAACAAAATAATCTTAACTTCGTATAAAGATCTATAGGGTCTTCTCGTCTTTTGTATTCATTTAAGCCTTTTTACTCAAAGGTTAAATTCCACTTATTATACAGAGACAGTTAATCCGACTCGTTGGCCGAATGGTCAGCGTACTGGCCTTCGGTTCAGAGGGTCCCGTGTTCGATTCCCGACCGGGTCGGGGATTTTAATCGCTTCTGATTAACTCTTCTGACTCGGGGACTGGGTGTTTGTGGACGTTTCAACACACTCCTCTTCATATTCAGACAACATGCCACACTACCAACCACCACAGAAACACGCAATCGTGATTGCATCCCTCCATATAGGGTTGGCGTCAGGAAGGGCATCCGGCCGTAAAACAGTACCAAATCCACATGTACCAAATCGCATCTGCGATTTCACGGGTGTGGGAAAAATTGGCAGGAGAAGAAGAAGAAGATACAGAGACAATTAATATTTCGTCAAACCATTCATTCCAGCCTTGAATTAAAAGACTAATAATTATGCTACCTTTGCACGGTCAAAATACCGCGACCCTTTAATTCTCATCAGGGGGCAGGCCCGACCTCAAATTCACCTCAAGCTTTAAGCGTTTTTAGCTGCAGCCAATAGCCAAACGAGTAGCCGGCTCTGTTGTCAAATGTCTTTCACAAGCTACTGCCCTGGCATCTGCTACTGTCAATAATCAACACCTGATCAGTGGAGATGGTAGCGTAAGGTTTAGCAAATTAAAGACCGGCTTTGTGGCTATATGGATAGAATGCTTACCTTTTGTCCTTTTGGATATGGGCCAAAGCGGGATCAGTGACAAGGCCAAAGCAGCAAGAAAGAAAAACACATGCATAGAGCAGAACTTTTTGACATATTTCATAGAAATATCAGAAAACTGCTTCGAATTATTGATTCTAGTAAAATAAATTTTAAATTATATTCTGAGAAGAATAACTCTGAAACGATAAAATATGGAAGGTATTTAAATTAAAAAATAAATTATGTAAATATATATGAATATACCTCAAATATGCAAAGATATGCACAGAAGCTAGAAATATGGATAAATATGCTTCAAATCACTCCTTTATCCTAATCCCTACAGATTTGGCAAAATTTTAGCTATAGGTAGTGAAAAACCAAATATCAGTGGCGTATGCAGAAATCAAGTCGTGGGCTACCACTATACTTATGTTACCCTTTTCGATGGTTGGTTTAGTGAACGTTAAGCCTTAAGCGTTTTGGACTGCAGCCAATAGCCTACGGAGTAGCCATCTGTGTTGTCAAATCTCTTTCACAAGCTACTGCCCTGGCCTCTGCTACTGTCAATAATCAACACCTGATCAGTGGAGATGGTAGCGTAAGGTTTAGAAAATTAATGACCGGCTTTGAGGCCATATGGATAGGAAGCTTGCCTTTGGTCCGATGGCCCCGGTTTAATTCTCAGAATCAATCCCCTCGTACTCATAATTCCCCTGGGATGGGAAGTGGGTGTTAATGACGTCTTCGACATTCATTTCATCCTCATTAGGTCACCACCAAGCTTATACAGATGCCATGAACCATTATTATTATTATTATTATTATTATTATTATTATTATTATTATTATTATTATTATTATTATTATTATTAAAATTTTTAATTTTACACCATTACCAGCGGTCGTAACTATCGTTCACTGGTTTATTAGCTTCTCGAGATATCAGTGGCGGTGTTCCACCCATGATCACGGGTTCTATTCCAAACGCGCGCTTGGACTGCAATATCAGTCTCCGGTGCCTTACTCTCAGAAATAAATGCGACGTTCATCTCATTGCTACAAGTTTTGTAAATGGAATAATGTGTCAGGTGCTTACATTATAATGTGCTTTAGAATTCCATCGTTCTCAATTGAGGTTTGGGCTTCACCGATGACCTTCATTACCCTCAGTATACGCCACTGGCAAATATATATTTACATATAAATCACAGTCTTGATTTTACTATTATTATTATTATTATTATTATTATTATTAATTATTATTTATATTATTTTTATTTATTTCTTTCATAGAAAGGAGAATTCTCCATACCCGACTGAAAACTTTGAATCTTTTCTAGGCAACTAGAACCCAATCAGTAATCGAAACAAGAATTCCGCTTTTACATCATCACAAGCATGTAGACGCCTTTCTGCGCCTTACTGTTCATACTCCGTCTTTAGTACACTGACTGACAGAGCAAATGCAACACCAAGGAGGAGTGGTTCGAAAGGGATAAAAGTTGGGGAAGAAACAGAGTCGGCACGGACGAATAATTGATGTTTATTTCAAACCGATATGCAGGGTACACAATGCGCACGGCATCGACTCAGTAGGATGTAGGACCACCGCGAGCGGCGATGCACGCAGAAACACGTCGAGGTACAGAGTCAATAAGAGTGCGGATGGTGTCCTGAGGGATGGTTCTCCATTCTCTGTCAACCATTTGCCACAGTTGGTCGTCCGTATGAGGCTGGGGCAGAGTTTGCAAACGGCGTCCAATGAGATCCCACACGTGTTCGATTGGTGAGAGATCCGGAGAGTACGCTGGCCACGGAAGCATCTGTACACCTCGTAGAGCCTGTTGGGAGATGCGAGCAGTGTGTGGGCGGGCATTATCCTGCTGAAACAGAGCATTGGGCAGCCCCTGAAGGTACGGGAGTGCCACCGGCCGCAGCAAATGCTGCACGTAGCGGTGGGCATTTAACGTGCCTTGAATACGCACTAGAGGTGACGTGGAATCATACGCAATAGCGCCCCAAACCATGATGCCGCGTTGTCTAGCGGTAGGGCGCTCCACAGTTACGGCCGGATTTGACCTTTCTCCACGCTGACGCCACACTCGTCTGCGGTGACTATCACTGACAGAACAGAAGCGTGACTCATCGGAGAACACGACGTTCCGCCATTCCGCCATTCCCTCATCCAAGTCGCTCTAGCCCGGCACCATGCCAGGGGTGCACGTCTATGCTGTGGAGTCAATGGTAGTCTTCTGAGCGGACGCCGGGAGTGCACGCCTCCTTCAACCAATCGACGGGAAATTGTTCTGGTCGATATTGGAACAGCCAGGGTGTCTTGCACATGCTGAAGAATGGCGGTTGACGTGGCGTGCGGGGCTGCCACCGCTTGGCGGCGGATGCGCCGATCCTCGCGTGCTGACGTCACTCGGGCTGCGCCTGGACCTCTCGCACGTGCCACATGTCCCTGCGCCAACCATCTTCGCCACAGGCGCTGCACCGTGGACACATCCCTATGGGTATCGGCTGCGATTTGACGAAGCGACCAACCTGCCCTTCTCAGCCCGATCACCATACCCCTCGTAAAGTCGTCTGTCTGCTGGAAATGCCTCCGTTGACGGCGGCCTGGCATTCTTAGATATACACGTGTCCTGTGGCACACGACAACACGTTCTACAATGACTGTCGGCTGAGAAATCACGGTACGAAGTGGGCCATTCGCCAACGCCGTGTCCCATTTATCGTTCGCTACGTGCGCAGCACAGCGGCGCATTTCACATCATGAGCATACCTCAGTGACGTCAGTCTACCCTGCAATTGGCATAAAGTTCTGACCACTCCTTCTTGGTGTTGCATTTGCTCTGTCAGTCAGTGTATATTTACATATAAATCACAGTCTTGATTTTATTATTATTATTATTATTATTATTATTATTATTATTATTATTTATATTAATATTATTTTTATTTCTTGCTTTCATAGAAAGGAGAATTCTCCATACCCGACTGAAAATTTAGAATCTTTTCTAGGCAACTAGAACCCAATCAGTAATCGAAACAAGAATTTCGCTTTTACATCATCACAAGCATGTAGACGCCTTTCTGCGCCTTACTGTTCATACTCCGTCTTTAGTATATCTGACTTGTAAGCACTGGCTAACTAGTGGTCTTGACTCTTGATCTACACACACGTGTCTATATAGAGATTTCAACCACTCCAGGTATCTCACTGTTATGAGTAACCTTGACACAGATACCGCGATTGTCAGCACATTGATACGTTTGAACAGCATTGCGCGGCATATTGAGTAATTGATCTGTGTGCAGAACCTTAGATCCTGGTATGGTCCGATGAAATCCATTCCGCTGTAATACATCGCTTGTGATCAGTTCACGAAACACATGCATACAGACCTAGTGGGAGGGTTCACTATTACAAGGGGGTTTTCATTAGTTGCACATTTCCGATTATTACATAAGTAACGGGTTATGAATGAATGAAAAATGGAAACAAGGAATAGCCTATTGAAATAATGTTTATATAAACACTCCGTGGTGAAGGAGTAGCATCCCATGTTGGTTCGATTACTAGCTTATCCACGAATTGCAAGCCTGGTATAATTATCTTAATACGTAGACTTTCGAGACCACTAAATGGCATCATAATATTAATTGGGAGATATTACGTCGCATACTATTTATTATTTACTGACGCGTTCCGATCCTGCGACCAGGATTGTCTCCAGAGCAATAAGAAATAACGTATTGGCAACTGTCACTCCCTAGTAATCAGAAGATAGAGAGACCTTGTTTGAAATATTGTTCATCCCAGGGCATAACATGCCGTACATAGTGATTAATGACCATCAAATCATTTTGATGCAACTTCTGTCATACATAAAGAAAAACATTTTATACCTATAATCATTCGTGAAGCGATAGAAATTTCTAAACACCCGAACAAGTTTAACAAAGGTGACGCCTATATACTGAGCAGATCATAGCTGTCCTCCATAGTTAACTCATCAACATCTTTCTCCTTGACTCTGGAGGCCCTGGAATGAACTATATTTCTAACCGGGCCTCTCTATCTTGAGTCTGGTTGCTATGGAGTGACAGTTGCCAGTACGTTATTTCTTATTGCTCTGAAGACGATCCTGATCGCAGGAACGAAACGCGACCTAATAACCCCAAATTAATATTATAACGTCTTGGTCTAATTGTTGAAACAGTGGCATGAATTAAATTGAACATATGTCCCAAAGAACACATGGCATTCCTATATCTGAAGATCATCTACTTAAGCGGTAGCATTCTATTCAGGGAAGAGGCTCGAAGTATGGTCATTTTAATACTTTCGTCACAGACTCTCCTACCGTAAAGCAATGAAACTTTATACGTACGTAAATTAGAAGTATTGCATGTTCTAAATAGAATCACTTCTTTTTTCGAAAATAGTGGTGGCGCAAATAGCTCTCAACCGTTCTCTATCTAGATTAGTCTCTTCACAGTTGTGTAGGAGTGACAACTGGTATCCTTCAATACTTGATCGATATACTGCAACTTAGGTGGAATGAATTCCCTCTATAACTCCTTCAAGAATGGCCTTTATAATTCCTCTTTACCTTAACAAACGCCCAGTTCACACATCCCTTCTCTCACAAATTAATTTGTGCAAGCACGGCTTCGGCAATTCAACCGAGAAGAAGGTTTCAACTTCGAAGACATATATATTAATCCCATACGTGTTCAATTGGCGAGAGATCCGATGATCTTGTTGGCCCGGGCAGTTGTTGTACACAAGGTAGAGCACGTTGCGTCGCGGCAGCTGTATGTCGATGTGAATTGTCCTGCTGATAAGTCCCACCAGCTTCCTGTCGAACAACTGGCAGTACTACGGGGACAAGAGCCTGTGCAAAGTTGCGGGCACTGGTTACGTCACTCTGCCGAAACACCAACTGATGGCCCCCACAGTACGAATCCTGGACTGGGTTCTGGGTATCGTGGGCGAATGCACTCTGGAATAGGCCACCCATCAGGGCTACGCCGTACTAGTGTACGCCCAGACAGAACCTACTGTCGTCACTGAAGACAACCCTCCCCTCTCCGGCCGATTCTTTCAGAACACGAGAGTATTCATGTTTGGCGGTGTCATGGTGTCAGTAGTAGCCTGGCAAGAGGTACACATGATCGTAATTCTGATACAAGCAGATGGTCCCTGGTGACAAAGCAGGAGCACCATGTGACCGGATTTTGTTTCTCGATTATGTTCGGTCGGGCACCGCTGCTCGTACAATGCGTCTATCTTGACGTGTGTCTGTACTACTCGGACGTCCGGAGCCTGGTCTAAGGATATGGAAATATTCCACAAAACACTGCTGAAAGGATCGAAATGCCACCGATACATTGTACCCGACATGTGCAGCAATCCGCAGCTTCCCGCAGGCCCCGTTCAAATGGCTGCACTTGTTCAACAGGATCACGTACTCGTATCCTAGAATAAGTGTTGCAAACCCTGTTCACTTCTAACCTGAGCACAGTTACTCCCTGCAGAGTGTGCACGGACAGATCTCCTGAACGCCATCTGATCGCCGATGTCCATGACAAAATAATCACTAACACAACAACCCCTCGGTAGGAACATATCGTCGACGTTCGCTCAAAGGGTCATATCTCACAATTCTAGTCATCTCTGTTATTTCCTTAGGACTGGTCACGCCTCCCAGCCAGGTATGGATATGCAGTCCTTCACAACAAATTTCGTTGTCGTCGCCGTAAGACCTACTTGTGTCGGTGCGACGTAAATCCACTAGCAAGGAAAAATCGTTGTGTTCATTTTCGTATGCTTACGTGTAAAGTGAAACGAACCTTAAGTGCATTCTACTCTAAGAGTGCGTAAATGTCATGCAAACTTCGATTCTTAGAGTGAGGTACGGTAAGGTTCATTTTCCTTTACACGTAATCACAAGAAAAGACACAACTAGTATTGTTCTGATGGACTAAATATCCATATGTGGCTGTTAGGCGTGGTCAGTCTTAAGGACAATAATGGATAGGAAGAGCATTGGGAGGTATGACCTTATGTCCGAACAGCGACGATATTGTACCCTGGGGCCACCGGACACAGTCCTTGAGAATGTTGTATGATTTTTTCTGGCAATGCACCAATCCACTTAACGCACTGTATTGGTAACGAGTATAGTTTAGTAGAAATTACCTGTCGTTACTATTACTTAGAGAAATACCTACTTCTTTTTGTCGGTGTTAGTGACTCACACTGTAGAGCATTGGCTTTTAGACCCCAAGCTGTTGTGTTTGATCCTGGCTCAGTCCAGTGGTATTAGAAGGTGCTCCAATAAGCCAAGTGAGTATCCATAGATTTACTAACTTGTAGAAGAACTCATGTGGGAAACGTTACAGGCGAATTAGCGTGTACGATAACCTAAAAGTATTTAGTAAAAGGTAAATTCAGTAAAAATATTATGGCGTTAAATCTTGTTTAGGTAAGTTACTAAAATTATTTTCGCGGAAAAACTAATGATAACTAGTGTGAAATTTCGAAATTAGTTCGATGATTCATTTTAGTGGATGAACAGATTCATTATAGGAATTTCACAAGTTTTGGTTTGAATTAAATTCTCTTTTGAAGTATATCTAGAAAGTTTCTTGTAAATATTTCATGCATCGTTTAAAGCTTACAGCTATTTCGTTGTTCCATCTGCGTTTACTGTTACAGAATTTTACACCTTCTTATACACCTAGTTTCTTCATATCATAACCCCTTGCAACTTTGAGCTACTTCATCACTTTTTGTCGCAAATTTTACCGTATAACTTGAGAAGGATTTATGTAAATATATAAGTAGGGGCTTCACAGACTCTCTCGACAGGTGAAGTCTTTTATTTCATCTCGGAGTTTCTATAAAGAACAGAATCCCTGCTTCACACAAAATATGATGGATAGTAAAGGCACACTCCTTAAGCTGATTAAGGTGATAAAATATATGTGTCTGTACGTGTTTCTTTTTTCGTTCTATCTGTCTTGGGTTATTCTTCTTTAGAAGAATAAATCTTTGAAGGACTCGATTGAAACTGTCTTATGATATTGCAGAGTCATTCCAAGTTCTATGCTTTAGTACTTTTTTTATACAGACCAATAATTTTATGTTCCCCTGCTTTCAACATATAAACGTCACATAACTTTGGTATATATTTTGTTTGTTCTGTAATACCTTCCTATCGACATCGTATATTTCTATTTAAAAAATATAGTCCAATTTCGCATAATGGATACAAAATTTTTCTTTATATTTTCAGTTTTATGAAAATAATAAGTAGGAAATTACGAATAAA
Source organism: Anabrus simplex (assembly GCF_040414725.1). Taxonomy (NCBI): domain Eukaryota; kingdom Metazoa; phylum Arthropoda; class Insecta; order Orthoptera; family Tettigoniidae; genus Anabrus; species Anabrus simplex. The sequence goes on along the minus strand of NC_090267.1, from coordinate 123,020,601 downwards.
TTTCCATGAACTGCGTAGTTCATAAAATGTTCTTCAGAACATCATCATACTGATCGCACTTTCATAAGTCAAGTCTCGCGATTTTTTCTTAATCGTCTCCAGGTTATTTCTGAGAGGGTAATCCCAGAGTCCTAGTGTAGGTTTCGAACCTCCAGGAACACAACTGATATGATTTTCTGTCGTTTATGACCTAGAAAATGCGTTTCACGTGGTTCCAAGACCTGCTATGTTGGTGCTGAAACAAAGTGGTTCAGCTTAGATTAAACGCATCTGTTTTGAGTGTTTCTTATAGAATCATACCGTGAACATTATCCAAATATCCCGTGAACCGATGTTTTTGCTACATGGGGTAGGAAAGGGCTAGGAGTGGTAAGGGAGCGTCCGTGACCTTAATTAAGGTACAGCCCCAGCATTTGACTGGCGTGGAAATGGGAAACCACGGAAAACCATCTTCAGGGCTGCCGACAGTGGGGTACGAACCCACTATCTCCCGAATACTGGATACTGCCCGCACTTAAGCGCCTGCAGCTCTCAAGCTCGGTAATATGAACACCAGTACGGCTAACTGAATATTTCGGAGTTCTTGAAATTTCAGGAACGTTGCTTCTGGTAAGGTGTTACATGTGTTTCATAGCGTAAGGGTTCATGTAATGCGTAGAAGTATATAATGGTAGCATAATATGGGATTGTTGTAAAACCAACAGTTTGCCAGAGATAAAACACAGCTTTTACTTTAGTTAATGAGGAAAAATATATATTTTAATGTATATTCATGTACTCTTAAGTGCAGCTCCCCACTTTAGCAACACAGCATGTTATGTCTCCATTTCTTTGACTTGAAGCAAGCTGTTCGGTTTTTATTGGTGGCTACTTCGTGTTACAGATCTACTATTGTACTTTTCTTCTCTCTCCCCTGTTTTTTCTTTCTTTGCCATTATATTGGTAGCGTGCTCAATGCTCAGATCTGTGTCATCTTCCTCTCAAGAGGGGAGAAGAATGGAAAAGCCAGTCCCATAATACGCACAAAACTTTATAACAGAGTTCAAGGAGAACTTTTTTGGCAGAGGCGTAAGTCCAATGTAATGCAGCAAGAGAACGTCTCTTCCCTTAGAGTTTCAGCTGGGCACAAAACTTTTCAACAAGCAGAACTGTCCATACACCAACTCAGATATGACAGATTAAAGAGTGATCATTGATATGTTTCCAAATTAAAGTCGTCCATTGAGAAGTATGAATCGTAACCGAGATAAATTTTAAGAATCTTTTTAAAGAAAGTCCATACAACGGAATGACATAATATTTACTGATTTAACATCTTAGGAGAGATTACCGTACTCTCATTCAGACACTCATTCTAGTGCTTGAACAAGCGTCGGATACATGTGGGGAAAAAATCGTATATCTTGTTTCGACCATTCCATTCAATAACCTGGAGTTCTACGTCATGTGAAAGTTTCTTCTATAAGGCCATGTATGTTGTTGAACATGGACTGATGTAATGCATGATACTTGAGTTTGTAACTGTTAGATGTCTCTACCATCGGCCTAAGTGCCTCCTTTGGCGGGATTAAGTACAAGTAATTCTTAAGGGAAAGTTGATTTTTACACTTGAATAACCTTAGTTTTTGAATATTGTTTTGTTCTTGTGTCAAGGTTGCCAACACTTCTACCCCACTCCAACTCGTGTACCTATCAACCAATCAGATGTTTTATGAATATTGTCTCTAGCCAATAGTATGAATCGTAATCGAGAGAAATTTTAAGAATCTTTTTAATGAAAATCCATACAACGGAATGACATAATATTTACGGATTTAACATCTTAGGAGAGCGTACCGTACTATCATTCAAACACTCATTCTACTGCTTGAACAAGCGTCGGATACATGCGGGGAAAATATCGTATGTCTTGTTTAGACCATTCCATTCAATAACCTGGAGTTCTACGTCATGTGAAAGTTTCTTCTATAAGGCCATGTATGTTATTGAACTTGGACTAATGTAATGCATGATACTTGGGTTTGCAACTGTTAGATGTCTCTACCATCGGCCTAAGTGCTTCCTCTGGCGGGATTAATTACAATTAATTCTTAAGGGAAAGTTGAGTTTTACTCTTGAATAACCTTAGTTTTTTAATATTGTTTTGTTCTTGTGTCAAGGTTGCCAACACTTCTGCCCCACTCCAACTCCTCTATCTATCAACCATTCTGATGTTTTATGAATACTGTCTCTAGCCAATTAAAATAGGGGGTGTGTACAGTCATCCAGACTATCTATAAAGAGTTCTGGAAACTTCACCTCAATATACTTTAAAAGATGGGTGCTTTAGGGCTGTGCCGTCATCTTCATCGCTCGGCCTTATTGTGTGCGGCGTGTACTAAGGGGGCAGGAGCCGCAGGTCGGCGTTCGGAAGGCCCAGCATCTCAAGGTAATGGCAGAATTTTCATGTGATAGCTGCGGCAGGTAGCTTGAGGGGAAATTTTCAGACTTCTTTTATTCATGTAAAGTTTTAATTTCATGGTGTAAATGTAGATTTTCGGCAAGTCTGAGGGCTCTGTTCATATTTCTGCTGGGGAACATGTAATTTAAAGGAATAAAGAGTGATCACCTTCTGTTCATTCCCATTCAACTTGGTATTGGGCTGACTAAAATTTCTAATCCTCTAAAATTCTTAACTCTCTCTTGGAATTTAAGGTTCTTCATTTAGTCACCCCGGCGTGGAATAGGATTACCTTCTGTGTGATTGGGCCATAAGCCCGCTTAGGGTTTTAAAAACTTCTAGAAGGAGTGAAAGTGTATCGCCTCCTACCCTTTTGTTCATGGACAATCATGTTCAACCTTTTTCTTTTTACATTAAGGCCATTTAGTATGGGCAATTATTGCCCCTGTTTATGATCCCGTAAAAGAAAGTGAAAAACTGTTGAGCAGAAGATAAGCCAAAACTAGGGCTGCATGTTTGTAAATAACCTATTTTGAAGAATATCAAGTATAACCGTGTGCGCTGTACAATCCTCTAATCCTCTAAAATTCTTAACTCTCTCTTGGAATTTAAGGTTCTTCATTTAGTCACCCCGGCGTGGAATAGGATTACCTTCTGTGTGATTGGGCCATAAGCCCGCTTAGGGTTTTAAAAACTTCTAGAAGGAGTGAAAGTGTATCGCCTCCTACCCTTTTGTTCATGGACAATCATGTTCAACCTTTTTCTTTTTACATTAAGGCCATTTAGTATGGGCAATTATTGCCCCTGTTTATGATCCCGTAAAAGAAAGTGAAAAACTGTTGAGCAGAAGATAAGCCAAAACTAGGGCTGCATGTTTGTAAATAACCTATTTTGAAGAATATCAAGTATAACCGTGTGCGCTGTAAGAAATGTATGCATCTGAGAGGCTGGACTGTTTGGAACTGAGACTCCTAGGCTATGTAAACTAGTGGAACAAACATGATCTTCTAAGGTAGTGCACCTGTTCAAGCTTGTTCCTTGTATGTTATCGTGTTGATGATTCTCTGTAGTTTTGTACCTGATTGTTGGAGTTGTCATTGTTGTTGGAGCTGACGAGTTCATTATTATATTGTTATTGTTTTTCAGATCATCTATTTATCAAATTTTAAAGTTCAAAAAAAAAAAAGAAAGAAAGAAAATTATAAATTCAGTGCATTAACATATGCTTTGGTCATTTCCTTGCCCAGCCATTCACCCCAGCAGCTTCTGTGACCCGCAATATTCCCGTAACAATTAGAATGGCGGAATAAACGTAATTACTTCTTTCTCGCAGCACAACAGCTCATTAATCCCCGCGGAATTGAGTGAGTAATGAGACCCCGGATGATTTCGTTTGACTCCGCCTGGTATAGACAATAATTGTTTCCAACGGGAATAGTAAACTCAACCTTGGAAGGTAAGAGATACAGAGGCTTACCAATTCAACGGTGGTCTGACTAGTTTTCAATGATCTAATGATAATAAGTGTCAATGTACTGAGACCACAAAGCTAATTGAAAATATAGAATTGTGCAGGCGATTAGCCAAAACACAGGGGCTTCACACTATTGAAAAAAAATACCTCTTAATGGCTTAATAAACCAAGAAAATCTCCGTTAAATTTCTTGTTAAAGTTGTGGTGGATTAAGATGATAACATTTTGTAAGAAACTAAATAAAGAAAATAGGATCCTTGCAATTTTTAGCGGTTGTAATGTATCATTAATAGATTAGTTCTTGTAATTACCGATTAACCAATTAATTTATCCAGACTGAAGCTTTTAACAATCGCTATGTAAGGATATAAAAAAAAAGCTGCATGAATACGAAACATCCCCTTCTGGGTGGATGTGATAACCATTTTCATTGAGAGAACACTGTCACAAGAACTGCAAGGCGAATACAGCGGTGTTTGTGTCATGTTGCATGATCAGATGCCTGCACATGTCATGGATTACTTCATGGCGTATACTGGCTTTGCTAATTGCAATGCAACGTACTTCGAAAACAAAATATGGTAGTATTACATCATAGTTCCATCGTAAATTTTCTTAGAAGCATGATATTAGCTCGTCATTCAGGAGAGTTCGATAATGCACCCTGTACAGTGCAGCTGACAGTACAGCATAAAGCGAAATTACGACATTGTAAGCTGGAGAAATATTGAACGTTTACTACGTTAGATATGAAAAGGGTCCTACTTTCAAATGAATAATCTTAGTGGTGAAATAATAGTGGTGAAAAATTCCACAACTTCCGTGGAGTTCAAAAACTTTTAAATTTCACGTTATAATAATAATTTCGTGCGGCTATTTCTAGCCGAGTGCAGCCCTTATAAGGCAGACCCTCCGATGAGGGTGGGCGGCATCTGCCATTTGTAGGTAACTGCGTGTTATTGTGGTGGAGGATAGTGTTATGTGTGGTGTGTGAGTTGTAGGGATGTTGGGGACAGCACAAACACCCAGCCCCCGGGCTATTGGAATTAACCAATTAAGGTTAAAATCCCCGGCCCGGCCGGGAACTGAACCGGGGCCCTCTGAACCGAAGGCCAGAACGCTGACCATTCAGCCAACGAGTCGGACAATTTCACGTTTAATCACTATAACATACAAAACATCCGATTCTTATATTTCAATATATTACCATGGGAAATTATAATAAGTTGGGTGTTAAAATAGCTACATCAATATCTTGAAAATATATATTTTCATTATTATTTCAACTATAATTAGTTTTTTTAGTTTAATTAACTTATTCATATGATCCAACCAATTAAGCCTTCAAATATTTTGCCATCACAACAAATGGAGGTCCGTGGACTGGAACCTCTCATTTTATCCAATGATCAGCATTGCAGGCTAACAATGTAGACAGTATTACAAATCTGTTGAATCTTCGCACGTGTTCACTGCTCACTCGTTGGTCAGAGTAATGCTCGCAGATCATCAGATCGTTTGCATCTCTGTGATAATGCTTCTACCGAGCTCGATAGCTGCAGTCGCTTAAGTGCGGCCAGTATCCAGTATTCGGGAGATAGTAGGTTCGAACCCCACTGTCGGCAGCCCTGAAAATGGTTTTCCGTGGTTTCCCATTTTCACACCAGGCAAATGCTGGGGCTGTACCTTAATTAAGGCCACGGCCGCTTCCTTCCCACTCCTAGCCCTTTCCTGTCCCATCGTCGCCGTAAGACCTATCTGTGTCGGTGCGACGTAAAACAAGTAGCAAAAAAAAAAAAAGATAATGCTTCCTTTGCCTTGCCCAGCATTTGAGGCCACACACGAAGACAGGTCCGACGACGTTCTTGAATTTAATCTCTTAACCTTAATATCATCCGCCTGTCGCACAAGTCATCTACCTGTGATGGCCAATTCATCCAGCCAACAATAAAGTGGTGTTTTACACCCTCGTCGATAGTGGCATCAGTGACAATCACACACGCTAGACACTTGTTGCTGTCCGTACAGACATGTTTTCTTACTAAATTTGTAAAGGCTATATCGAAACTATCCCATTTAAGTGGTAAATAGAGTTCATGTTAACTTATTCATGTGACATTCCTTCCCTCAAGGTCTGCCATACTATCTCGGTGAATTTTCCAGATGTCCCCGTAAAACTCCCTGTAAGTAGGAATAAGAATTGTCCCCTGTGGGCGGGGTACTCAGACGAATAATATACCCCGGTATCCTCTGCCTATCGAAAGAGGCGGATAAAGGGGCGACCAAGGGATGATGGATTTGGAACCATGAGATTACCTGTGATTAGTACCATTATGTGAAGAACACCGTGGGTCTACGTTACCTGCGATTAGTACCACTATGTGAAGAACGCCATGAATTTGTGATTAGTTTCATTAGAGGAAAAACACTATTGGTTTATATTGCCTGTGATTACTAGACCCATGGTGTTCCTCATATATGAGGAACTCTGGGCGTTGCCTGTAAGTAGTACCGTTATGTGAGGAAAACTATGGGTCCTCATTGCCTGTGAATAGTACCATTATGTGAGAAACACCATGAGTCTGTTGCCGGTGATTAATACCACAATATCAGGAACATCGTGGGTCTACTTTACCAGTGATTAGTACCGCTATGAGAGGCCGGTGACCGGGATTTTGGAACCTTTTTTTAAAAAAAACAAGCAATATTAATATATGATTCTGCTTTGAAATCAGTCCCTGTTCCGTTTATAGTATTGTTATAAGTTATTTTATGGAGATGTGGGTAATTGCCGATCTATTCACTAATTATATTAAGTTCATAATAAATTTTCATCGTGGTCTTTGTGAATTCTTGTCAGTCGATGGATTTTGGAATGTTGATAATCATATCATTGCAATTTATCACGGTACCTTTAGGGGCCGATGACCTAGATGTTAGGCCTATTTAAAAACCAAACAATATCATCATCATCATCATCATCATCATCATCAGATTAGTAATTCATATTTCTTTCACTCGATACCTAACCTTGTTTGTAGTACCACACAGACAAGTACTGTGCATGCCCTAGTCCCAGGCGAGCTATTCTATTTATGTAAATGATGTACAGCTGTAACTTCATGGCAGAATAGGTATCATAACGCGCAACAGTGCACTATACGCTTGTTAGAGCAATCCTGAAGGCCGTTTTCAGAGTACATATAACAGGAACACAAAGCAAACCAATTTCACTATAACTGTAACTTTCAAATGATTCGCAGTTAATTAGTACCATGTTTTATGCTCCTAATCACTAATTACAGCTGTCATATTTTGTTTAGCATAACGGTTGAAGTACTGATTTTTCCGGGAACAAACAAACCAATAGTTTACCATACCTTGCTTGTATTTTTCATCATCTCTGTTTTAGCCTATTCTCTTACAATTAGAGGTATAGCCGTTATATTTCTTTCTTTCTTTCTTTCTTTCTTTCTTTCTTTCTTTCTTTCTTTCTTTTTCTTAATCCGTTTAGCCTCCAGAGTTTGTTTATCCCTCGAACTTTGCGAGGGATCCCTGCTATACCGCCTCAAGGGTAGTGCCCTGGAGCGTGAGACACAGGGTCGGGAAATACAACTGGAGAGGAGGACCAGTACCTCGCCCAGGTGGCCTCACCTGCTACGCTGCTATGCTGAACTGGGGCCTTGTGGGGGGATGGAAAAATTGGAAGGGCTAGACAAAGAAGGGGGAAGGAAGAGGCCGTGGCCTTGAAGTTAGGTGCCATCGCTGTATTTGTCAAGAGGACAAGTGGGAAACCAGGAAAAGCCACTTCCAGGATGGCTGAGGTGGAAATCGAATCCCCTCTGCTCATTTGACCTCCCAAGGCTGAGTGGATACCGTTCCAGTCTTCGTACCACTTTCCAAATTTCGTGGCAGAGCCGGGAATCGAACCTGGGTCTCCGGGGATGGCAGCTAATCACACTAACCACTACACCACAGAGGCGGACGTAATCTTTGTCATATATTTAACTACTAAGTGCAGTAATTTGGCCATCTCTAAATATATAAAAATGTAATTGTATGCACTGGTGTTCAGTTTTTAACTCTACGAACGCTGAACAGTTATTTAGATGGTTTATGCTGTTGCCCAGAGGATATCCCAAAGATGATTTCCGTTTATCAAATATTGAACTGTGAGAAAAGGAAGGCTGGTTCCGTGGTCTACGGGTAGAGCACCTTCCTCTTGGTCTAAGGCCCCGTGTTCCCGGCCAGGTCATGGTGTTTTATCTCGATCTGAGGCATATTTGAGGTTCACTCACCTACACGAAAACAAATGTGGGTCTGTGATGGTGAGATAGTGGCCTCGGTCTCGCAAACAATAGGATTCGTCACGCTGAGCACGAGTCATCTCGTAACCTGCAGGCCTTCGTGATGACCAGTGATCACTTGGTAGTCCAAGGTCAAATATGGCTGTAGCATCATTAAGTTTGGTTTGGCTAGGTTGGACTTGATTTAGTGAGGAAAAGAAGCGGAGCTGTATGGGTTTCTGCGAATCAACTCGAAGGAAATTACGTCACGCAAACACATTCTCTATCCGTTTGAATTGTATAGCACAAAATATATCTACCTAGGTATAAAGTTCGCTATTCCATACATATTTAAAAGACCACCACTGGTCTTTATTAACCGTAAAATCCCTGTGCTAGGAGGGAAGATCATTCTTCAGGTTCTGCTTATCACTGCCTGAACTGTTACACTGTAATAATTAAAACTCTTGGGCCTTTGTATTCCATTTAGAAGTATTTTACAAAACATAGAAGACGAAGTCATTTGATTCGTAAAATCTGGTCAATGCAATCGAAGCCGCAGGTAATAACTATTTATCTAATACAATCGTGTGTGCGCTCTAGTTATGGAATTTATTATTATTATTATTATTATTATTATTATTATTATTATTATTATCCTAAGGTAATGTCTCCAATCTATTCTTTATTCTACTTACCTTTGCAAGATCAGTCAGTGAATTCTCGACGCACAACACCAGTAAGCTCAAGCGCTACCCACCCGACACTCAGGACGTCCTCTTATTTATTTATTTATTTATTTATTTATTTATTTATTTATTTATTTATTTATTTATTTATTTATTTATAAAATATGTATAATAAACATCTGAGGTTCACAACACATCGGTGTTGGAGAGCAAGAGAATAGTTTCGTTTGAGACACAGAGTAAGTCCCCTATAGAGTCTCTCTAACCGGGTAAAGGAAACTCAAAGGTAATATGGTCGAATTGATTTTTCTCTTGCCCTCAGTTACATTGTAGTGAAGTCTTCCGTACCGATTTGAACAGGGTAGCTCCACATCTACCTTAGCCAGCCATAAGACTGTTTAGCCTCCTCCACTGTCGTCTGCGTAGGTGAAATCCATCTGGGCAACGAAGATTCTGTTGCCATTGTTGTTCCCAGGTGTCTGATACACTGAAAGAACTATCCTGTAGATTAATTGCAGTACGCCAAGAAAGGCGTCTGGATTTCATTCGTTTATCCAGGGAAACTGCTATGTCAAAATGAGGACTGTTTCTACTTAATTAACTATAACTTAAGCAACGACTGCGATCATTTCCGGTATGGAGGTGGTAAGTGACGCACGGTGGAAAGCCAGAGAGTGTACGTTGTTCGGATGCACCCAGTATGGACCTCATTAGTTAGTTCAGCTGGGTGTCTATTAGTCCATTGTGAGCACTGTTTATCCAAGTTGAGCAGCTGTACTCAGCCATGGAATAAGAAAGTGCAAGGACGGTGGATCTCAGGACTCGAGCATTAGCACCTTAAGAAGTACCTGCCAGCTTTTGAAAGATGTTATTCCTGGTCTTGAACTTTTGCCGACACATATTTTCTGGTCAAGGACCATTACAGAGTGACTCCAAAATATTTTGGGTTACTGCATTAATGAGGAAAACAACGGGAAACTACCTCACTCATAATTTCCCTAGTACTCCTCTTCAGTGATGCTTAGGCCATCTATGATAGCTGATGGCAGAGTTGTGGAGGATACAGCTAGCCTTAGGGCTGAGGATTGAACACACATACTACATTAAAGTTGAAAGTGGAAAGTAGACACGACACTTTTCTGAGAGATATCGTAAACGATACGTTCCTGACTAGAACGAAAATTTGAGACCAATGGTGATCCTCATACAGTTTCTGATATTTTACAATCCCTAGAACGAAGCAGAAAGGACGTCCTCTAACTTGTACTTTTAAATAGGTCACCTTGTTCATAGAATGCCTCTTTTCGGATCTTGATCCCTTTATAATGTACAAAGATTTTCGGAAAAATATATTTTATTCTTTTTCTGTTACACGGGGTTGGATCGTCTAAGAAATTTTGCCCAGTTTTACGAAGGAATTCCTTTCCTGACCCCAACCCTACGTAAAGGGATCTATTAACTACTGCGTGTTTTAAGGTGGTATATGAAGATTTATGTATCAAAATGATGCAAGCCTGAGAAATTAATAGTACACAGTAAAAATCTCTTTTGAACAGAAAGGCACCATTCTGACATTCAGCCAAGGATCCTGAAATTTATGGAATAATAATAATAATAATAATAATAATAATAATAATAATAATAGTAATGTGGAAGAGTTATCATGGGATTGTCTTGTGCAGGCAGTTTAGTGAGCTTGGTTGATTGATGCATACTGTATCGTGATTGACTGATATGTAAAGCATTTTCTGGTTTGGTGAATAAAACAACAGGAAAGGTATACTGTGCGGTATCTTCTGATATCGGAAAGCACACGTTTGTTACTTTCTGTTTGTTTTGCCATTGGATTTTATAATATGAGAATGTCTGTGGTAGAGCGTAGCAGTGATGTTAGTAATGGTACGGCATACAGTTAGCTCATGTGATGTATGATGTGAAAATGTCACTCAAAGTGTGATTTTGTGAGGAAATTTCCAGAGATTGATAAATGATGTGTAATAGCACCTTCTAGCTTGGTGTTTCAACACCGATGGGGTGGAGCGGGCTAACTAAAGGGGAACACACTCTAAAAAGGGGGTAGCAGTGTGGAGTTCTGAGTATGATGAGAGCGGATGAGGTGTCCAGTACAATAGCTGACCATTGACAACTCGGTTTTCAGATATTGTTTAACCTAAAGGGCAAATTCTACCATGTCCAAAGAAGGAACTTAGATGCGAAAAGTATGATTTTTCGCAATTCGTAAATGATTGAAAATGAAAAAATGAAAACCTACAATCTGTTTTTCAGTCATTGACCGGGTCAGGGATGTAATGAATGAATCATATATAGGCTATTAGTACGATGGGGTCGCCACTCCCAAAGTGATTTTAGTAATGACTGAAAGATGCTATGAAATGAGAATGAAGAGTGTTGCTGGAATGAAAGATGACAGAGAAAACCGGAGTACCCGGAGAAAAACCTGTCCCGCCTCCGCTTTGTCCAGCACAAATCTCACATGGAGTGACCGGGATTTGAACCACGGTATCCAGCGGTGAGAGGCCGACGCGCTGCCGTCTGAGCCACGGAGGCTCCTCGTAAATGATTATTAAACGAAAATATTTGCCTAGCGCTACAACTATTTTGTCATGGTAGACATATTTATGACGCCATAGTTCACAGTCAGTACAAACATTTAACTTGTTGAAGGTCAGCCATGATGAAACTATGACGTCACGAGTCAACACCTGACATTTCAATTTGTATAAAAAGACAAACTAAGCACAGGAGAAAATGATTACTTCACATCATATAATGCATATTGAGGATATAAATTCACCATAGAAATCATAATGAGCAACAAAACATGAGAGATCGCTTCGATACCGTTTGAGCGTCCGATCATTAGGGAGTAATTTACGAACGCGGGTGCATGTTTAGGGATGAGAAAAGCGTGTACGAATGATATGGAACGATGAGGGAAGCAGCAGTGAGGAGAGATCCTTTAAAACGGAGACATTACATAGCAACTTCACACAGTAGCAAGAGTAGGAAATAGTGTGTTCAAATGCTACTCACAGATTATTATAGAAAGTTATTATGATATCCTGCACGTACCGTCGAAATGGTCTGCAAATTTCAAATCACTTGCGAGGTTAGATTCATTGTACTATCATACGCAATTAAACTCCACTTAAAACAATGCACATAAATTCACTTCGAATATGTACGAATCATTCGTTAGTTAATTAAATATACACTACCGCACAATGTGCATAGAGGAGTCATTAATTAAATTAATATCAAATCTTGAATTGACAGCAATGGTACCGTGGTAACGAGCACGTGGTGATGGCGAACTGCAGTTGTTCTTCTTCTTCTTCCTCTTCTTCTTCTTCTTCGTATTTATTTGGACTTTGCTTTGCGCACTACGACCAGTCACTGGTTTGATTTATTACTAACCAAAAACCTAATAAACTGAACTGCAAGCTATTTAGTGGGAGAGGTTGTTTATTTTTATTATATCCTTTTACTATTAGTAACAAGTACACATTTGTTAGTTGGATTTATTGTGACAGGGACACATGGTTCTACATCTTCACGCCAGTGTGATCTATCACGGCTTCTTACTACAACACACAAACATGACCACATCACAAATAAGAAATTCTGGATCTTTCATATTATATTGTGATATTACATTATTTTTTAAAAAAGGTCAACAACTCTGATATTTGAACTGTTGGATGATATACCAAACAAGAAACATTTAGGAGAAATTGAAAGCCTATTGATATTAATTTGGAAATAAACTTTTTTTGCTAGTTGTTTTACGTCGCACCGACACAAATAGGTCTTACGGCGACGATGGGACAGGAAAGGGCTATGAGTGGGAAGGAAGCGGCCGTGGCCTTAATTAAGGTACAGCCCCAGCATTTGCCTGGTGTGAAAATGGGAAACCACGGAAAACCATTTTCAGGGCTGCCGACAGTGGGGTTCGAACCTACTATCTCCCGAATACTGGATACTGGCCGCACTTAAGCGACTGCAGCTATCGAACTCGGTAAATAAACTTTTGTTGCTGTCTTTGATATTTTTCACCTTGAAACAATATATGGTTTATAGTGCCGATATAATTAACACAACTAAAGAAGTTGCTACCTTTACCTTCTTTTTCTTTATCTGTTTACTATCCAGGGTCGGTTTTTCCCTCGGACTCAGCGAGGGATCCAACCTCTACCGCCTCAAGGGCAGTGTCCTGGAGCTTCAGACTCTGGGTCGGGGGATACAACTGGGGAGGATGACCAGCACCTCGCCCAGACGGCCTCACTTGCTATGCTGAACTGGGACCTTGCGGGGGGGGGGGAAGATTGGAAGGGATAGGCAAGGAAGAGGGAAGGAAGCGGCCGTGGCCATAAATTAGGTACCATCCCGGCATTTGCATGGAGGAGAAGTGCGGAAAACAAGTTTCAGGATGGCTGAGGTGGGAATCGAACACACCTCTGCTCAGCTGACCTCCTGAGGCTGAGTGTACCATGTTCCAGCCCTCGTACCACTTTTCACATTTCGTGCCAGAGCCGGGAATTGAACCCGGGCCTCCGCGGGTGGCACCTAATCACACTGATCACTACACCACGGAGATGGACGCTATCCTTGATCTTCAAACGATATAGATGTTCCGGTGTAGAGGCATGATTCAAACGAAGTCTTATCGAACTGCAGTTGATTAACACTTCTCCTGATCTACACATGTCCGCCTCCGTAACGTAACGGTTAGCACTATTAGCTGCCGTCCACGGAGGTCCGGGTTCGATTACCGGAACTGCCAGAAATTTAAGAATGGCAGGAGGGCTGGTGTGTGGCATGCAGCTCACCTCCATGGGGGGTGTGCCTTGAAAAGAGCTGCACTACCCCGGGATAAGGTCACGAGTTTTACCTACGCATGCGCTCGGAACTTTCTTCAGCAGTACCAACCATAAAAATGGTTACCACTTGCGGTTAGAGGACGTGAAATCACGGATCGTAGAACGGCGGTCTGTTTCAGTAGCATGGAAGAAGAATACAACAAAATCATTCAAAGCAGCTTACACACCTTATTGTGGGTACTACTGAGAAATCCTCCCGTTTCAACCCCTGACAACACTACTTACCTGTTCAGTGTCGTCAGAAAATATATTATATGATATATTTTCTACGACACTTCTTTCTGATTTTTTAATTTAAAATATTATATTTATACGTCATCGTATGCACTTGTTAATAATCCATCACGTGCCTCGGATATATGCATCTTTAGATGAACACATGCCCATAAGGACTGCGGGGTTTACGCATCCTTCCTTCTGCGAGGAAAGGTCGGCAGCCCTGACTTACGTCACATTATCGCAGGTGTATCACGTATGCTGTCTGCAGAAGAAAAATGCGTAGTGTGACTTCATAATTACGACGTCGCGAGCACTTTTCTTATCCACAGTGAAATGTTAAATAATGAGCGGAAATTCGCACTTAATTTTTGAATATTTATTCCCTGTCTCTAACATCATATGACGTCAGGAATAACGCCATCACCCCTCAGTAACCAAGTAAATATGATCGCCATGTACTCTTCTAGTCATATATTGTGCACTGTTCAACGTTCTATATGTCAGACTATCGTGCAAAAACACAGTATTTTCGCATCTCTACTCCAATAGCATTTCACGACGCCTACGATGGTTGGCTCCTATACCATCTATATATTTATAAAATAACATGTCCTGGCTCACTGACGGAGTCATCATCGCCGAGACAAAACTACTGCACATAAAGAAATGAAATTTTGGGGATACATTTATGTTACAGTGTAGGTGCTCACTAAGGGAGAATTTTAGGATATCCCATTGAAAAAGCTGTAAAAAGGGGTAAATTTTAAAAATGAGTATATCTATATCTCAAAACTTAACAGTTTAAAAACTTGAAGATTGGTATTTTGAATCTCCCTTAAAAATAATTAAACCCGTATTTTTAGTTTTCGTAAAATTCATTTAAGGGGGTGATAAGGACCGTAAAAGGGGTTCAATTCTTTTTAAGAGGGTACTTACTGTATATCTCAAAAATTGGACATGTTACAGGTGTGAAAACTAGTATTTGGAATATCATTTAAAAAAA
Source organism: Anabrus simplex (assembly GCF_040414725.1). Taxonomy (NCBI): domain Eukaryota; kingdom Metazoa; phylum Arthropoda; class Insecta; order Orthoptera; family Tettigoniidae; genus Anabrus; species Anabrus simplex. The sequence continues at coordinate 123,005,589 of NC_090267.1, read as the reverse complement.
TAAACTCGTATTTTTGTTTTCGGAAAAATCCACTTCAGGGGGTGAAAAAGTGAAAAAGGAGGTGAATTATTTTTATGAGGATACTTGTATGTCAATAACTGAAGATGTTACAGACATGAACATATGTATTTGGAATCTCCTTTTAAAAAGAGAAACACGTATTTAATTTTTATTTTCAACTTGGGAGAGGACTGTTTACAGTTCTATGTCGCATGTTCCAGAGTTAGCTCGGCCAGTACCCTAGTCGTCTTAACCCCAAAAGGCTTCAAAAAGAGTTTCTGCGTTAAATGAAACTAATTTTTTTGGTGAGTTTTCATACACTAGGGATTTTGAGATGTCTAAGTGCAGTACCGATGAACGATTACTTTGATCAAATTACGATATCCAAGCGAGTGAAGCAGCGGGTAACAGCTGTGGGAGTCACCTGGAATTTTGTGTCATGAAATTAACGACACCAAGTGCGTGAACCTATGTTACCTAGCAACCGTGCAGGATGTGATGCGAAGTATTGACGAATGGCCATGCTGGGTGACGTATAGAATGCTCTTTGCCTGTCAATGTGAAATGATGCAAATGAAGTAATCGTTATAAATTTGAGCTTCACTTATTGAAAGTCTTACTTGTGATCGTCTAATTTTGTCACCAATTTATTTTTTAATTATTTTCTCATTACAATTTACTGAGAGTTTATATATAGCTTACAGAGAGTTGTTTGCTATATTGTACAGCAGAATAAGATGCATACATAACAACCTAGAGATAAATGAAAATCCACAGCCTGCTTCCAGTTTCAACTGGGTTAGGAATGGAACAATTGAATGAAACTCCAATCTAGTAGTGAAGACAAGAACTGTGCCACCTGCCGAAGCCTGTCATACTCTTCTGGGGGCAATGAGTAATGACTAACAGATGAAATTCTATTATACCGTATTGGAGAGTGTTGTTTTAATGAAAGGTGGCAGGGAAAACCGGAGTACCTGGAGACAAATCTGTCCCGCTCCGCCTTTTCCAGCACAATGTCACATTGAGTGTTCGGGATTTGAACCACGGAACACATCGGTGATCACAGTCTACAGATACTGTACCATGAAATTATTTGATATTAAGGCACGACTAGGTATTTCGGAGAGTAATGGTATCTTAATCTAGGGCACACTGGTTATAGACCTGGAGCTGGGTACAGAGAGAGGTCCTAACTAAAATGAGTTCCAAATTCTTTAAACCGATTTTTTCACATACGGTTTCCCTTACAATTATGGTGGTTACAGTGACGATGTTTATATAGATCCTCCTTGAAGGATAGCGACCCAACCTTGCAAACACGATCTCTCGTGTGCAGCTACCAAACCATGGAACAACGATCCTTTGTAGACAGCAATGGGTCGTCGTCGATGCTTGAAGGTCACGGCGCGAGGTAACCATTCACTGATTATGTTACGCTAGTGTCCACATTTTACTGTCCCTCGAGTATCAGAATAATTTACAAAAAACCACAGCGCTTTGTGAATTGTAATCGTTGACTCGGTTCTAACTTACAACCCAAAATGTAAAATTTGAAAAATAAGTTGCACTTGGGAAACTTTGGGTGGTTTTCCACAGGGGAAAAATAAGCTTGACTTCTGTCACTTGCGTACAGTATTTCCACCAAATTAAAATTTGCACTGTTCATTGGAACTCATCACAACACAGTTTATTCCTATTCACGTCGAGAAATAGAACGTCTGATGGAATAACTGCACTTTTAGAATTTTAATTCTAAATAAACTGAATGTTTGTAGCTACCTACTAAACGCACAGTTCACTTGGAAATATCACTTGCATTTTATATGAATATCTATGAGTGTACTTGTGTCCGTTTGTTTAGTGTAAGTCACTTGGAAAAATCACTATTATTCCTAACTACTTCGTTCTATGCGAAGCAGTTATTATTATTATTATTATTATTATTATTATTATTATTATTATTATTATTATTATTATTATTATTATTATTATTATTATTAATCTGAAAAGTATCTTCGGAGAAAAAACAACATATCACTTTCAGTACCACATTTGATATATTGTATAAGTGAATTATTAAACACTTGTTGTACGAAAAGAAAAATCTCTGAATATTCTGTTATTCCCATCGTAATGTCAAAGTTTAAGTCGAGTTCACTTGGAAAAATCACTATTATGGCTTTTTTTGCTATTTTCTGTACGTCGCACTGACACGGATAGGTCTTATGGCGACGATCGAACAGGAAAGGCCTAGGAATGGGAAGGAAGCGGCCGTGGCCTTAATTAATTTGCCTTGTGTGAAAATAGGAAACCACGGAAAACCATCTTCAGGGCTGTCGACATTGGGGTTCGAACACACTATCTCACGGATGCGAGCTCACAGCTGATTATGGCTTTTAGCACAAACGCAAATGTTAGTTATACAAGTCTTAGAATCACCTTCTACAACATTTATAAGTTCCTAAACGAGGTTCAACTTCCTGAAAGTTTATAAGTACCGTAACGCCGTACGTCATTTAGGCATAATCTCGCCCTGCAGGCCGAATCCGTATCATGCGGTGAGGCAACATTGTCGTGTTGCCGGTATGAACTGAAGTAACAGGACGAGGAGTTATGGCCTTTTAAACAGACCTACTCTGGCGTAATGTTTTATAAAATCTTGAATATCTCCGAAATCCCTGGATCGATTTTGGACAAATTAACATGAGGAGACGTTTGAAATGTGATTTATGAGATGCCGGGTTTTTTTTCTGAATCGATACCTCAATAAAATGTCCTGCTTGGATGTTTCCAGATCGTATGACGCAACCTGTCTTTGACACCGTGCTGGCTGTGCGATGACAAAGCTAGCGTTGCGCGGGTTGACTACTTGCTCCTGCTAGTGCTGAAAATACACACGCTAATACTTCATAAATGATTTATGACGTATTTTATTTGAGAAATACTTGATGCACGGTCAATCCCGGTACAAGAGATTGCACCCTTCACCGGCGTGTGGGTGCAACATATACTGTAATATAAAGACAATAAATCGATGTGTACAACATGTAGACATAAGATAGTAAGATTTATAATTTGCATTATGGGAATTGAAGACACTTTGACAAATATGATCTACAAATATACAGGTGAATTATATACTTGTCATTATGCTGACTGTATACTAGCTGAGGGATACAGGCGATATATTTCACTGGTATATAGACTCGTAGTGGAGATAGACGATGGAGAGATTTAGTACCTAGAACAAGCAATGAGATAACATATATACCTCTGAGCAATTATTGTGACCCACATGTTCATTACATGTAACAAGGTTTAACAGTTTCATTTTAGGTAATAACCCCGTATTAACAATAAATCAAATAGCGAATGTTTAAGATTAACTTAAATATTATACTTAAGTGGTCCGCCTATTCAATACATATATAATCTATTACATTTAGTACATCGTCGTTGCCGGGACAAAACCTCATATGTGATAATATGTTTTGGAGATATACTGACCCGCAGCACATACATTGTGAAGAGCGAGAATGCCTTGATAATATGCACACGATATTGCACCTTAGATGACAGAACCATACCAGCCAAAGTTCTAAGCTAAAATTATTTCACATAGGAGGTTTTGTCCCGGCAGCGACGATATGTTTCGTCCACTAAGGGAAATCATCAGCTATAATGAACTACAATAATATATCAGAATGTCAAAATTGCATCATTAAATTGGAAAGACACATTAAAAACATTGTTGTATGATAGGATATTTTAAATAAAATATTGGCATGTCCCACACACTTCAATGAGAATTGGAATATGCAAAGTGTTTGGGATCCTCACCAAGAATTCCTAATAAAAGAAATAGATAGTGTGCAGAGGAAAGCAGCAAGATTTGTAACAGGGGTTTTCAGGAGAAAGAGTAGTGTATCAGAAATGTTAAAGAAACTAGGGTGGGAAACTTTAATTAAGAGAAGGGAGAAAACTAGAATTATAGGATTATATAGAGCCTATACAGGAGAAGAAGCATGGGGAGATATCCGTGAGAGGCTTCAGTTGGAAAATAATTATATCGGCAAGACTGACCGCAAATATAAAATTAGAAGGAATGTTAACCGAGGCGATTGGGGTAAATTTTCATTCATTGGGAAGGGTGTGGAGTGGAACAGTTTACCAGGGGTAGTGTTTGATCCTTTTCCAAAATCTGTACAGATATTCAAAAAGAAAATAAACAGCAACAGAGAAAATAAATGAAATGTTAGAGGGCATTCGACCAGTGCAGGTTAATTATAAATAAAAAATGTGTGTGAATAAATTAATTCTATCCCCTGGTCTAAGGAGTTTGGACAGCCAAAGAAGGGGACTCCCTGTAGGGGTGAAGTACAGTGGGCACTTCGAGGGCCCTAGGACCGCTACGGTAGCTGTGAAGGCCCTTCAGTAACTCTGAACAGTGGTGGTAAAAGGGGCTCCGGTTAAGACGCAGCAGGTCGTTATGCTACTTAGGTTCCAGAATGGGTAAAGAAAAGAAAAAGTAAATAAATGCAATGTAAATTTTTATCTGATACCAGTTGTACAGTATCATTTGAAGTAATTCCACATACTGCATATCGGTTGACTATATTTGTAAGTAGTGCAGGAGATATTATAAGTAGAATTTTGTACACAATGTAAATTTATTAAGGATGAGCTGTGTGTTTAATAGAAAAAATTGTTAGCGTAAATTATATAATATCGTATTATAGGAAAATTTTATTCTCTTGTTAATTTAATATTTAGTGCTTGACAATAATGTATTTTAATGTACCATTTGCCACCGAGGTAGACACCTCATTTGCAAATAAAGAGATTTTGATTTGATTTGATTTGAGAATACACTAAGTAATGTGAACATCTGTTCCGTGATGTCTGAGCTATAACTTATAGGACAGCTAATGGTAGAACTTACAGAATCCAGCTAGCTTTCGTGGTGAAAAGTCAACTTATAGACCTGTTTTGCGTGCTGAGTAAATAATTTTGCATCCGAAATGAAAAGTTTTCAGCAATAAGTCTTACCCAAACTCTTCTGCCGTTTTGTGATCCACGAGTATGATATTTGGTCTTTTCCATGAATCACAGAACTTCCGATACGTGCTCCCCTTTTAAAGTATAATTATACAAAATTATCCACTCCTGACCCTTTGTTCTCTGCCAGCAGGGAATCCTTTTGCACTCGGCGTGAAACCTTGCCTTGTTGTTTCCACTTGCTTTAATGTAGCTACGTAGTGTTAAACAGCTGTAATTGTGGTTTAAAGAACGACTTGTAAATTAGGGAGGGCTGCTCGACCGCTCCTATACAAAGAGCCCCTCCCTCAGCTCTGTCCTCTGACGTTCCCACTACATACAGCTAATAATGCGGAACAAAGCCCTGTCTGTGTAAGATGCCTGCCACGAAACCGACAGCAGCCTGTGCCTTGTCAAAGCCTTCAGAAAATATTATCAGAGTATGTGCTTGGTAGTGATGTCACTTCATTGCTGGTTTTTAGGATACGTGCTCAACAATCCCATGTGTTTACTGCTTCCGAAGTCCATCTGATTGTGCAGCTTTGGGTCTGTATTTGTGCATGTCAGGGTTTGAAACGTCAAGAAGGTGACAGCTGTGAAACGACGACATCTACCCGTCTAAGTTACGGGCGACTCGAAAGAGTAAATGATAAAGGGTTAATGGTCCTCTCTAGAACCCTGATAGCAATTGTACTTTAAGCTCATCCGTCACGGTTTTCACGAATTCGATTGCATAAACTTCGATATATTTTCTTGCAATACAAGTAATTGAAAGTAACAAAATAAAGTGACTGAAGTCATGTATTTAAATAAAGCACAAAGACAGGTCTGTGTAGGGAAAAGGTGCAAACCACATTTCCCTTACCTCAGCCCTGCCTAGCCCACCAGTGTCTCCCACCATCAACTAAATGGCGAGCCCAAGAACCTTGGCAGATTCTCATACTGAATTTTGACAATCTGAAATTGATTGATGAATTAGCTATGCTAGTAAAATCATTCCAGCAGTTCCTGTTGTGAATTGTATGAAAGTGTCATTTATAAGATCAATTGGGAGCTGCATTTCACCTAATTATTCTTCGATACAACATGACCTAACTCAATTTGAATAGTAATGTAATGTTTAGCTGTTGAAATGTCCATTTCAAAATTCCATAGCACAAATGTCCGTAAACCAAAATGTCCACCGTGAAAAATCATTATATGAAATAATATCAACAATAATTTTATGACCAAAAATAATTTGTCAATTTTAATTGAATTTAAGTAGAAGATATGTAAATATTTACAATGAATTAATATCCGAGTGAATTTCTCTGTGACAGCCAGCAGCTATGCGGTTGGTGTCATATACCTGTCATCATGCATTCGGGAGTTATTATATTCGAATCCCCCTGTCAGCTATCTTGACGATGTTTTTACCTAATATTCCATTCATACAAGTTAAATGTTTGGGCTGTACCATAAATAAGGCCACGGTTGGTTCCTCCCCAGTCCTAGTCCAATCCTATCACACCGTCACCATAAAACCTGTCTGTGCCGGTGCGACGTAAATCAGATATTTAAAACATGTGTATTTTGCTCATTGAATCTTTGGCCAGAATTTCCAAATTTTTCAATTGTGTCGTTTGTCATATATTATTTTTATCATTTTTATATGATATATTGCTTAACATTGCCGTTTTGTTTACGTTATTCATATCATCTAACGATTCGTTTTGTTTGCTTCCGACTGATTTCCTAAACCCTATTGTTGTTTCGATGGGTAGGATGTGGATGATTAAACCTTCAAGTCAAATTATCTCGTTGCCATAATGTACAAACATCGGAACAACTTTACAATAAAATAAGACTATCTTGCACATTTTTCGTGCGGACGTTCTCCTTTGAAATTCGTATCCGATAGAATTCACTATGAATATTTTTATATCTCATTACAAATGTTAACTTAGTTTATTGAATTTTACATTAATGGAAGTTGTGAAAATATTATTTTAATATTTTAATCTAGATGTCAAAACATACAGGGAAATACGGAAATTTTTCTGACTCATATTTATGTTGAACCCTTAGCCTGGAGGCTTTTGGGATCCCCAATATTTATAGTTCCACTATTTTTGTTAAGAAAATACCCATCTCCCATAATCTTGGAAACCATAGATCCAGGAGAGTGTACTGCTAATTGTAATATTAGTTTTCAATACATGCACTTTACACGAGGCAAATGCCGGGGCTGTACCTTAATTAAGGCCACGGCCGCTTCCTTCCACTTCCTAGGCCTTTTCTATCCCATCGTCGCCATTATACATATCTGTGTCGGTGCGACGTAAAGCAAATAGTAATAAAAACAGAAGTTAATATTCTATAGCATAATTAAAGAATTATGCAGTTAAAGCACCAATGAAGTATAAGACGTCCGGCAGCTGTGAGCTCGCATCCGGGAGATAGTGGGTTCGAACCTCACTGTCGGCAGCCCTGAAGATTGTTTTCCGTGGTTTCCCATTTTCACACCAGGCAAATGCTGGGGCTGTACCTTAATTAAGGCCACGGCCGCTTCCTTCCCACTCCTAGCCCTTTCCTGTCCCATCGTCGCCATAAGACCTATCTGAGTCGGTGCGACGTAAAGCAACTAGCAACAACAAACAAAAAAATAAGACGTCCGGAAAACATCGATCAAAATGTAACATTTGTAAGCGATTTAGAAACTGAACAGAGAAATAATGGCCTAAAATGAGTGTTAGAAACATTATTGTAGGTAATAAAGACAAGCTATAGACGTCCATCAGATACCCCGGAAACATCAGCCTCGAAAGAGATCATCACAGTAGTCATCCTCAGTCCATCCATACCTTGTCCGACTCCTGAAACGAGTATTAGTATTGACTGTCGAAACAAAAACATGCCGACTGATAGAACTGCGACGATAAATAAAATGCTATAACTATAATCTACGTATCTAACCACCCTAGACTTCAACGGAGTTATACTGTGTTTTTTGCCTAGGGCACAATTTCGTTACTACCTAGCATGTATAAATTACTACCACCAGTTTCCTTCCCCACATTCTCCTAATAATCATGAATAATTTTGAAATTCTTCCCGAGTCCATTAACTCACAGTTCAATAATATTACAATCGTATACACCTGATTTACGTTTTTCTCATATCCTCCTCATCTATAAATTCCTCACGTATTTCTCTTGTCTCTAAACAGTTTTTTATAAAGTGTGTCCATCCTATTTCTTCACATCTTATTTTGATCTCTATTTTGTCTGCACCTTTTATTTTGTATACTCCCCATTATAATAATTTCGTGTGGCTATTTCTAGCCGGGTGCAGCCCTTGTAAGACAGACCCTCCGAGGAGGGTGGGCGGCATCTGCCATGTGTAGGTAACTGCGTGTTATTGTGGTGGAGGATGTTATGTGTGGTGTGTGAGTTGCAGGGATGTTGGGGACAGTACAAACACCCAGCCCCCGAGCCACTGGAATTAACCAATGAAGGTTAAAATCCCCGACCCGCCCGGGAATCGAACCCAGGGCCCTCTGAACCGAAGGCCAGTACGCTGACCATTTAGCCAACGAGTCGGATATAATCCCCATTAACCGCCACATTATGACAATTTCCCTTTTTGTTACTGTTTTTTTTTTTTTTTTACATTTCTCCTCGTTCTCCCAATTACATTACACAATTTTTCTAATGACCTCTTATTCTTACAGTATGAGTCAATTTGTCGCTTATAAATATCCTTATTCTTTCCCAATAGTATTCAATTCCTACTGTTACTAATCTGTTCCGTATCGCATTCCTACTGTTACTAATCTGTTCCGTATCCCATTCAACCGGTATCCTTTGTTCTGATATTACATTTGGTTTTGGTAGGCTATCCGTAGGACTTCACCACATGATCCCAACTTCAGTCTCAACCAATAATTGATTACCTTTTTAACAAACCTGCCTGTAGACTTATATCATAACACAACATTCTCACTCTACAGTTAGCTGTACAACTGGGTATTCCCATAATTATTTAGCCATGGTTGTATCAAGTGTGGAAATTTTCCCTTCAACTCTCCAAATCTCCGCTCCGTACAATACCCTAGATTTAATAAATACATTAAAAACACTTTTATACACTTGGTAATCATTGTTGAGAATCTTTTTATCAAAAATTTTGTTAGCTGACAATGCACTAATACTCTTTTTATTTGTTCTGGCCGTTTTCAATTTCCACTTAATAGATATTGTGCCCAAATGCTCTACTTACTTGACAACTTCTAATCTTGTCTCACCCATCCACCATTTTCCATTCTTTTACAATTTATTTCCTTTTTTACATATCATTACCTTAGTTTTCTGTGCATTAATTTTTAAATTCCAGTCTTTACAGTAATTTACTAATTTCCACTAGGGGCTGCCTGGCCGAGGTGGTAAAGGGGTGCTCGGCTTGCGCGGAATGACATGGGTTCGAATCCCCGTCAGGAAGTCATAGAATTTAAGAAATGAGATTTCCACTTCCAGACGTGCACATGGCCCTGAGGTTCACTCAGCCTACACCAAAAATTAGTACCAGGTTAATTCCTGGGGCAAAGGTGGCCGGGCGTAGAGCTAACCACTCTATCCCATCAAGTGCCGAGGTTACGAATAGTTGGAAGCCTTTACCTTCCACCTCTCCAAGGGCCTTCATGGCCTGTACGGAGATGACTTTGCTTTGTTTTGCTTTTTACTAAGTTCCACTATTAGCTGCCTAGGTGCACTGAAGAGACGTTCTAGGGAAAGAAGGGATTAGAAAGATTCCGTTTGTTTTTCTCACGGAAGTATGGTAGGAGCTCTTACATATCAGTCAAACAAAGTGACTGAAATTCACGCACTAAAATGTCCAATGAAAGACAACTATACATAATTTATGACAGAAACTGGATGCATATGGAATGGTGTTAAAAGTATCGCTCGTATCTCAGTCACATAGATATTAAGAAAGCCAACGATAAGCCTGAAACAAGTCAGTGATGGAAACATACTTGTTCCAGTCCATAACATGAGTCATAGTGAACTCTAAACACGCCTGAAATGGATGTACATATTTACTAAAGTGTTATTATAAAAACTGAAATTGAATGTAGCAGCAGTAATAATTGGTCATAATGACACAAAAATATAATGTATGGGGCGTGGTCCTAGAAAATTCAGTTAGCACTCTCGATGTCTGTTATAATGGGAGAGGGTGGCTGAGTAACTGTGAAAGTCTGAAAATGCCATATTTCTTTGTAATATTTGAGAGAGACTAAGATGTTGTTAAATTTGTTTAATTATTATTGTGGGGAAGGTTATTACCCATAGAAACTCGAAGAACATTCCACATCAGTCTAGGCTCTGTATCGCGGCGAGGCATGCTGTGACGTCACCCGCTCTCTACGTCACACGCACACAGCTGTTACTCGCCGTCCAGTCAGTCTTTCGTAGGCGGCCCGGAGCGTAACACGTAACACTGTGGATGATAATCTTTGACATTTTTACTGTCGCTGTAACTTTACAGCTACCCTTTATTCTATTTACAAAGTCATTTTCGTATTAACAAAGCCAAGGGTAAGACTGAGACAGATCAATGAAAGAAATAAACTCGTTCCAGACCAATAAAGGAATCCTATTCAGTTATATAGACTGAGTACGTAAAAGTAAATATTTAAAACATGATGTAAGGCACACCCTAGAAATAATAATAATTGCTCATTTAAGGGGTCTGACGTACTGACAAATGTCTTATCAAATACAAAAGGAAAACAAATACAGTAAGGTCATCTCCGTACAGGCCATGAAGCACCCTTGAAGAATGTAAGGTAAAGACTCCATCTATCCGTAACCTCGACACTTGCGGCGGTAGAGTAGTTAGACGCCTTCGACCACAGTAATTAACCTGGTACTCCTTTTTGGTGTAAGCTGAGTGAACCTCAGGGCCATGCGCACCTCCGGAAGTGGAAATCTCGTTTATTAAACACAAGTATCATAGTGATGAACATAAATGTCAGTCATAGCCAGTTGATTTCTGAGCGAGCTCGATAGCTGCAGTCGCTTAAGTGTGGCCATTATCCAGTATTCGGGGGATAGTGGTTTCGAACCCCACTGTCGGCAGCCCTGAAGATGGTTTTCCGTGGTTTCCCATTTTCACACCAATCAAATGCTGGGGCTGTACCTTAATTAAGCCCACGAACGCTTCCTTCCCACTCCTAGCCCTTTCCTGCCCCATCGTCACCACAAGACATATCTGTGTCCATGCGACGTAAAGCAACTTGTAAAAATGAAGTTGATTTCTGTTTAGCAGTTCAGTTCCAGTAAATTTGTCACCCTTCAAACCAATTATACAAAAAAGTAATATATGCCGTAAAGGATGCAACGGTATCGTTTTCTACGCATACATACATACATACACACACACATACATACATACTGTACATCATCGCAATAGACCATTTTACCGAGCTCGATAGCTGCAGTCGCTTAAGTGGGGCCAGTATGCAGTAACCGGGAGATAGTGGGTTCGAACCCCACTGTCGGCAGCCCTGAAGATGGTTTGCTATGTTTTCCCATTTTCACAATAGGCAAATGCTGGGGCTGTACCTTAATTAAGGCCACGGCCGCTTCCTTTCCAATCCTAGGCCTTTCCTGTCCCATCGTCGCCATAAGACATATCTGTGTCGGTGCGACGTAAAGCAAATAGCAAAAAAATAGACCATTACGCTTTTCGACGTACATCTGCAATCCTAGCTGTGAACGAATTGAACCTCTCAACGAACCAGAATTTGCAACCAGCATTGTGGCCTCACTTATTTTGTCTCAGCTATACGGTCGGCATAGCGGTTTGCGGTACAGAGGGTCGCTGGCTCGATTCCCGGTTGGGTCGGAGATTTTAGCCAGCGCCTAATTAATTCCTCCTCCGGGCACTGGGTGTTTGTGTTCGCCTTAAATACACATCATATCTACACAACCATACATTTACGCTATAGAGATTACATTACACGTAGGTTTGGAGTCAGGAGGGACATTAGGCCGTAAAACTGAATCAGTTTCACATGTATTGCCAATCCCAAATAATTTGAAAAAATCCATGACGGAGAAGAATAACAAGAAAAGGACTAGTTCTACACTCGTTACTTTGAAGTAGTTAAAAATGCGTCTGACCGTCGTTAACATTTGCCACTTTCGTTCCCCTCTCTCTTTTTATATCTCGCGACTATGTTCTTTATTTTACTATTTAGCTCCCTCTTTGAATCAGTAGTCGAGTATCTGCCTCTGGATTCCAAGATCACGGGTTCGAACTCACAAGATGCAGTCAGATATCTTAAGAATGGATAAAGTCCATTCCGCACTCCATGACGTACGATTTTGTCTTTTAAAAGGCCTCTAGTGACGCACATGCTATTTATTTATTTATTTATTTATTTATTTATTTATTTATTTATTAATTTATTTATTTATTTATTTATTTATTTATTTATTTATTTATTTATTTATTTATCCGTATACCCTCCAGGATTGGTTTTTCTCTCGGACTCACCGAGGGATTCCATCTCTACAGCCTCAATGGCTGTGTCCTGGAATGTGAGACTTTGGGTCGAGAGGATACACCTGGGCAGGAGGACCAGTGCCTCGTCCAGGCGGTCTCACCATGTTGAATAAGGGAATTGTAGGGGGATAGGAAGATCGGAAGGGAAAGAATGGCCGTGGCCTTAGTTAGGTACCATCCCGGCATTTTCCTGGAGGAGAAGTGGTAAACCACGGAAAACCGCTTCGAGGAAAACTGAGGTGACAATCGAACCCCCTCTACTCAGTTGACCTCCCGAGGCTGAGTGGACCATGTTCCATCCCTCGTGCCACTTATCAAATTTCGTGGCAGAGCCGGGAATCGAACCCAGGGCCTCCGGGATGGCAGCCAATCACATTAACCACTATACCTCAGAGGCGGCACTTCGTACTTAACCGATAAAATTAATTAAAACTCAGCCATAGTTCGCTCAACAGAGATCCATTTCCCTGTCACCTGACAGAATAAACAGAGCGTCACAACCGACACACAGGCTTCCTAAACTGCCATAAATCAAAATACTTGCATGCGGTAGCTGAGACTGTGCGATTGCCACTATTCTAGCAGTTAACCTTACTTCCTAAATTCACTTTACATGAAAATCGTAAGAGTAGGCAGTGGGATGTAAATCCAAAAGCATCACCATCATCATCATCATCCGGCCCTATGGCTAAATGGTTAGCGTGCTGGCCTTTGGTCACAGTGGTCCCGGGTTCGATTCCCGACAGGGTAGGGAATTTTAACCATAGTTGGTTAATTCCCCTAGCACGGGGTATGGGTTTATGTGGCGTCTTCATCATCATTTCATTCTCATCACGACGCGCAAGTTGCCTACGGACATCAAATCAGAAAAAGATCTCCACCAGGCCTCTCCAGAGGCCACAAGCCATTATTATTATTATTATTATTATTATTATTATTATTATTATTATTATTATTATTATTATTATTATTATTATTATTATTATCACCGAAACTGATCCATAGGCATAGCTTCGATCGCCAAGTTCATTCCTAATCCAGACAATGCCTGTCTTTCCTACAAAGACGTATTCTTACTACTTCCGTATCTGTTGCTTCCAGCTCTCCATTTCCGTGAAAATAAACACTATTTTCGTCTGAACATCGCATATTATTGTATATTTTATCAGAATCTTATTCCACAATTTGCGAATAACTGCTTCGCAATTCGTGAACTTTCCTTGAAAGAGCAACCAGCCTTAGAAATGATCTCAGTTCCTTAAATTTTCCAAATCTTTCTTCACGGCTGAATTTTGGGCTACAAATAGCATCATGAGGTGAAAGAGGGGGTGTTTCACCCCGGTGGAAAGTGGACTCGCCTGTCCTTTCAAGCAGGAATGATGTACCAATTTGGTTAGAGCGAGATGGGACAGCAGCAATAAAACTCTTGCTGGACAATAGTGGCTGGAAGTGAACGAACGAATAGTCGCTTTAATGGCCTGTTTAAGGGCTCTGACATACTGACTGACAAAATGTCATAGTGATGAACATAAATGTCAGACATAGCCAGTTGATTCTTTTTTTTTTTTTTAGCCGTTCAGTTCCGGTAAAGTTCTCACTTCACACCGATTCCCCATAAAACTAACATATGCTAACAATACTGTGATGGTTACATCAGTAACGTTTTTATTAATGGGCACATGTTTCATGCAGAAACTGTCCAGTGAGTGGCTTCGGCTTTGACATAACAAATCTCCTTTCAGTTACTCGTGTCCTATTCTCAACAGATAGTTGAACTCAAACATGTTTCAAGAACATTAAGTAGAAATAAAATATCGCAGTCGACAGGAAACTAGTAGGAAAAAGTATTTAGGAGGGCAAATCAATTCCAGAGATGATGAAGGAAACTAATGCAGGGAATATTACTATGCAGGATGTAAGAAAAAAAAATCTTAACTCGCAATTTTCACCCAGAGTCAACTAGTGAGGTACTAATACAATACAGTTTTACAACCATAATTTATCAGGTTCGTTCTGCTTCGTTTCAGTTCTATTCTTACTTCCGAATGACCGGGCGAGTTGGCTGTGCGGTTAGAGGCGCGCGGCTGTGAGCTTGCATCCAGGACATAGTGGGTTCGAATCCCACTGTCGGCAGCCCTGAAGATAGTTTTCCGTGGTTTCCCATTTTCACACCAGGCAAATGCTGGGGCTGTACTTTAATTAAGGCCACGGCCGCTTCCTTCCAACTCCTAGGCCTTTCCTATCCCATCGTCGCCATAAGATCTATCTGTGTCGGTGCGACATAAAGCCAATAGCAAAAAAAAAAAAGAAACTTCCGAATGAGAGTATTCTATTTGTGCAAAAACCGACATACTGCTTTTTACAAATCCTTGACGTTTTATAACTACTAGGTATTGAAGAGGTGGATTTTGCAACATGACTGTGATCAAGAACTCGTGAGGACTCTTTTGGAGGCATTTGGACCGCAGGCATCGTTTAACAACGGCAATGCGTTACTTGCTTCGTTTGAAATTTGCTGGAAATTTGTGAGTTAGTGTTGTTTCATATCCTCGTCAAAATTGTCCTAATCTCATTTCTTATGTGTTGTTATTGAGGGACAACATTTCTCGTACACCCTAAGTAGACATATTATATGCTAATTCAGACTTTCCGGATGAATGATGTGCATGGCCGCATTCGCTTCAGGATTCTGGGCTCGATCAGCCACTGGGTCAAGAATGTTAACCTCGTCAGATTAATTCCTCTTACTTGTATAAATACTTGTTTAGTTTAAACACTGCAGGCGCACCGCAAACACCTACAGAAACATGTAATTAGTGAATAAATTTCTACACATACGGCTGGAGTCTTAAATGGCATCAGGCCGTAAAACTAGGCCACCGTTATAATTGTTATCGTTCCAAATTACAGGGGAAAGGACACGTGGAAGGAGAGATAAGGGGAAGGTTCTGATAGAAATTAGTGACAGATTCATTAAATTCGATAGTTCATTAGCCACCTTGAAAATATATTAATGTTACTGATCTTACGTCCCATACTTTTATGGTTTTTGCAGACTCCGTGGTGCCGGAATATTGTCCCACAGGATTTATTTTACGTGACAGTATATCTACCGACTGGAAAATATATGTAAGGAGGGTGTGAAATACTGTAATCTATATATTTAAAAAATTTATGAAAATTAATGTCAGTCAGTCCGGCCATTCTATCCAGTCGATTTCCTTCATTTTTTAAAAAACTGAAAGGTATTTATGTACAGATTTGTCATCTGGTACTATAAATCACTTAACTTCCGCCTTCCTCAAATTATTTGATTTTTCAATTTTTTTGTCTGAAGCAATCATATATTTGGTTCTAATTGCGGTACGGAGCTCATTTTGGCCTAAGAACTCTCAGTGGATCAAGCTCTTTCATTTCAGCTCCTAACTATTCAAAATGGTTGATTCTGAGGAAAGTTAAGAGTGCACATACAATTTGACGTCTCATTTCTTCAACATTTGAAGCAATCATATTTTTCGTTCTAATTGAGGTATGCAGTTCGTTTTGGTATAAAAACACTCAGTGGATCAAGCGCTTTCTTTTGAGGTAAAAGCTACTTAAATTGGTGAATTCTGAGAAAAGTTATAAGTATATTTGTCTCCATGATGAAGATCTTTGAAGGACTTTTTAACAGTTCGGTGCATAGTGTTGTTCCAAGGAACGTTTAATAAAATTTAATACAATTTCTTTTTGTGATGTATTTCAAGTGTTTTGTTGACAAAATATTACATTCTATTACCACAGCAGTTCATGCGCTTTATTTCATTAACTCAAAACTTTGAAAATACATCCGTGAGGATAGTAACGAACAACACCATACTTTGTATATTGCGGGCGGAGCCATCGGGAAACTGCTAGTTCTCATTAAAAACATAGGTGTTGTGAGAACACTTGTTCTCGTTTATGTCACTTGGTCATCACTTTGTCGTAAAGACAGAAAAAAAAGGAATTCGTTTGCCATCATTATTCTCGTCCGGCTCCTTGGCTGAATGGCCAGCGTAGTGGTCTTTGGCTCGAAGGGCCCGGGTTCAATTCCCGGCTAACAGGATGATTTGAATCTGAAATGGTTAATTTCCTTGTATCCGGAACTGGATGCTTGTGCCCAACATCCTTGCAATCGTACAATAGACGCAATACTGCCTTCCACCACAATAATACGCAGTTTCCTATACACTGTAGATACCACCCACCTTCATCGGAGGGGCTACGTAAGGCCAGCCATACGAAATCGTAGTCGTTATTCTCGTAAGAACATCTACTTTCATGTTTCGGAATTTCTCATTTAGCTGATTGGTATTGCCAAGATCTCCCAAGAAAGAGAGAACAATAAGTTATTTACTTCATACTGAAGTAAATGATCTGATGCCATGTTTACATTTATTAAGGTTTATGAAGATTCACTGTTGTTGAAGGTCAAAAATTCACACCTCTATACGTTTTACAGCTTATAAATCTCATGTTTATTCCGTATTGGCTCAGCACAACTAAGGTTAAGTTATGAGTAGGTTCCCACCTTCCAATACTTATCAATTTCTATATAATAGGCTTATTAATTACATAATATAAACCATATAATCTCTAGTACATGTTTCGTTCCGATTATGGAACATCTTCAGCTAAAATTTGATAAAATGGCAAGACAATTAAAATACATTGATGTTATGATGATACAAAAGCTAAAAGATATGATAAAATGGCTCGAAGATTAAAACATATGATAATGATGATGAGATAAAGTTCATTCATGTTGGTTAAAAATTCAACAAGTCAGTGTTCAAATGACGAATTAAAAACGGCGATAAGGTTCTTCATGTTGGAGACGTGTACATTCAAGATCAACAAAATGTACACGTCTCCAACATGAAGAACCTTATCGCCGTTTTTAATTCGTCATTTGAACACTGACTTGTTGAATTTTTAACCAACATGAATGAACTTTATCTCATCATCATTATCATATGTTTTAATCTTCGAGCCATTTTATCATATCTTTTAGCTTTTGTATCATCATAACATCAATGTATTTTAATTGTCTTGCCATTTTATCAAATTTTAGCTGAAGATGTTCCATAATCGGAACGAAACATGTACTAGAGATTATATGGTTTATATTATGTAATTAATAAGCCTATTATATAGAAATTGATAAGTATTGGAAGGTGGGAACCTACTCATAACTTAACCTTAGTCTATACGTTTTTCCACTTCATTAATTAAGTGATGCTGAATTTAACAGTCAAGTGGAGGACTACCACAAGCATGCTGTCAATCGGATACTAATTGTTTGGAGTCCCTAGGTGTTAGCATCAAATGTAATCACAATGAAGAACTTCAATAAGTCTGATAGCTTTAAATATTTGTAATTTTTTATTCACGCCCTGTGTTCATCAGGTTGTAAATGATTATAAGTTATAATTATCGAAGCGAAAAATGTATTATTATCATCAGGTTATACAGGGCATTAATTACTTGCAGTTTTTTTATAAATTATAGAGAAAATTTCATATTTAACATAATATTACATGAGAGGCACGGTTATATCTTCTGTGACAGGACACTTGCAGGAACATGAGACGATAATTTAAATCAAAATATATTTCGTAAGGCACAGGACACGAGCAAATATATTTTATTGAATAACGTCAACACCCTTCTTATAATTTAATATTCTATTACACATGTTCGGACTTCTGTCTTCCTGAGCATTCAAAATATGCATTAATGGAACCTGGACAAGATTTTTGTGTTAAACTTGTCCTATGGGTGTGGTTTGTATTTCATGTAAAACTGGAGGTCCCGTGGCTATGGTCTCAATATTATTAGTTTCGTATAACTGTAAACTTGGTTCATGTCTAGTCTTTTGGTTCATGCAGTATAAAACGAGTACGAATAAAATTATAAGCCATCTCTAGTATTTCGGGGCGTAACGATACGATTTGAAACATTTTATTTCCTTCTTCTTCTTTTTCTTAGTATTTATCCCGCTTAATTGCAGGGTCTTCTTTTATGCACTTTATTTTCCACTTGATGTTTTCTTGTGAAAATTTTCTGTCTTGCTAGTGGCTTTACGTCGCACTGACACAGATAGGTCTTATGGCGATGATGGGATAGGAAAGGCCTAGTAGTTGGAAGGAAACGGCCGTAGCCTTAATTAAAGTACAGCCCCAGCATTTGCCTGGTGTGAAAGTAGGAAACCACGGGAAACCATCTTCAGGGCTGCCGACAGTGAGATTCGAACCCACTGTCTCCCGGATGCAAGCTCACAGCCGCGCTCCTCTAACCCCATGGCCAACTCGCCCAGTTTGTGCAGTTTTTCTTATTTTTCTATTTGCTTTATGTCGCACCGACACAGATAGGTCTTATGGCGACGATGGAACAGGAAAGGCCTAGGAATGGGAAGGAAACGGCCGTGGAGTTAATTAAGGTACAGCCCCAGCATTTGCCTGGTGTGAAAATGGGAAACCACAGAAAACCATCTTCAGGGCTGCCGACAGTGGGATTCGAACCCACTATCTCCCGGATGCAAGCTCAAAGCTGTGCGCTCATAACCGCACGGCCAACTGGCCCGGTTTTGTGCATCTCCAGGAGAGATTTTCACCATATGCATGTCCTCCGGCAGAGTGTTGTGCCTGCGCTTCTTTGGTCGCCCTCGTGGTCTGCAGCCCTCAGAAGTTGAGTGTAATGCCTTTCTCGCGAATGAAGAACCATTTCTGCGTAGCACCAGGCCATACCATCGCAAACGATTCTCTCGCATTTTCTCAGAGAGTGAGGCCACACCAAATACCATCCGAACATCATCATTTCTGACAAATACCATCCGAACATCATCATTTCTGATGTAATCTAGTCTGGTGAGTCCCATTGGCCAGCAAAGCATCTTCTTCCCCATGACATACTGCTGTTGTTACCGTCTCCTTGTAACTGGCAAACACTTGGTTTCATACAGTGCCACTAGTCTAATGATGGCTCTGTAGATTTTGGATTTCAGATACATTGGCACCCTCCGATCAAAACGGACTCCTGTGACTTGGCGCCACTTCATCCAGGTAGCGTTGATTCTGCTTCGAACATCTGGGAACGTGTCACCATCCGATCGGATAAGTGATACCAGATATTTAAATTGAGATATTTTCTGGATATCATCGCCATCGATGTTAATTGACCCATTAATTTGTATCCCACCCTCTAGGTACTCACTCTCCTCGACGTTAAGTTGCAGGCCATATCTGTCCAAGGAGATTTTCCAACATTGGACTAGTTGTTGCAAATCTTAGCGGGATTCACAGGTGACCATAACATCATCAATATAGAGGAGAGTCATAGGGTGTGGTGTTAACACTTTTGTGCTGATTGGGTCGAGACAGAGGATGAACAGAAGTGGAGATAGAGGCGATCCCTGATGAACGCCAACTTGAATGTGAAATGGTGCAGAGATTCCAGCAGCACATCGGACAGATCTGGTGGCATTCCGACGCAGAAGCTGGATCCATCGAATATATACTTCTGGCACAACATGCAGCCTGAGTGCATACCAAATAAGATCACGGAGCAACCTGTCAATGGCCTTTTCGAGATCCAAGACAGTGATGTGCAGCGGTTTCTTATTTGTATTGTGACCTTCTATCAAAAGATGTATGGCATGTATAGCGTCGATCGTTCCCGTTCTTTACACAAAGCCACAGTGGTTTGGGGCAATGTGGACTATGTCACGCTCGAAGGTCTTCATTGTATGACAAAAAGCAGACGAACTTGTCGATAGTTGGAGCAGTCTCTTGATATCTCCTATCCCTTTCCAGATGGGAATCGTAACACTGGCAATACAACTAGAAGGGGCACATTCTTCATCAATAATCTTGTTGAATAGGTCCGCCTGGAACGTAGCCGCTTGTGGTCCAAGCATATTCCACACCTCTGGTGGAAGGTTATCCGGTCCAGTTCGCCATCCCGTTTTTCATTTTCTTAATGGCGTTCCCTACTTCAGCAACCGTGATGGGTGGAGCTGAACCATGCACAGAATCTACTGTTGGTATTGGCGCGTGTAGGAATTCGTCACTGGAGATTTTTTCGAAAGGTTTCTTCCATCGGTGAAGGATCTCAATGGGTCTTTGTAGTAGTTTCTGGTGTTCATTCTTTATGGCCATGCCATGTCCAATATCTTCTGTGTAACGGTGGAGTTTTTCACTAGTTGGTAAATATATTTTGCTCCCTCTTGGGTGTTGAGTTTATCATGCATGCCTCTATAACGTTCTTCTTTAACTTTTGCCACTTTCTGTTTTGCTAGTGACCTTAGTCGTCTGTATTTTGCCGGGCCTTATAGGCTAATTTATTTGCTTTAATGACCTCTTGCACATGTTCTCCCCGCCATCAAACCGCCTTGTTGATGAAACGACATCCAGGTTTTCTTTACCCAAAATGGTCGTGGCACAAATCATTATGTGTTCGGTGATTGTTATCGAGGCCTCGTTGTACAACTAAGGACCGAGTGAGGTGTTCATCTGCGTGTAATTCTGAATTATTTTTCACCACTCAGGCGTAGACTTCCGGGTTTTTCTACAGAAAGCAAGGCACATTCTAAAACTGAGGAGGAGCAGATGATGCTGTGGTGCAATATTATCAGATGGAATAAAGTTACTGTCAATGACTGACTTCAAGTCACGCCTTCGTACTAACCAGTAATAAATCCGTGTACTTTTTCCACTACTGCTAAAAGTAACCAATCAGTCACTACTGATCTGCATTTAGGGCAGTCGCCTAGGTGGCAGATTCCCTACCTGCTGTTTTCCTATTCTTTTCTTAAATGATTGAGGTGCGATGGACGTTTTATAAAATTAAAAAAAAGTGTTCGTAACCGCCAAGTCAAATGCCGCAGAACAATCCAAGATTCTGTTCCCATCCTCATTTCTCTCTCCAAGGCCATGACCTCTATGTATTCTATCTTATTCATTCCTACTTTTCACGAAATGTCCATTTAAGTCACCACTAGTGATGAGGAGCTTGTTTTCCTCAAGAGATTATAGGTGAGTTTCAAAGGTGATCTAGAATTCACCCTCTTCGTCGTCAGCACATTCAGTTTGTGGGGCATAGCAGGAAAGTACGCGCAACAATTTCGTGCCAGTACTAATCGTAATGAACAACAGTCGGTCGGACAAACAGCTAACGTCAATGACATGATCTCGGTTGCTAAGGCTGACAGCAATAGCTACACCATAACGGTTAGGTGTTTTCCCGTGGTAAATATTTGATTATTTACTTTGTTTAATATTTATATAACATTTGCCTTAGAATATACACGGATATTTATGTTACGTAATAAATTATAAATTGAAATACAAGTGGAAGACCTGACTTTAAAATCAAACTTACTAGGATAATCTGAGTTAAAACCGATAATTTTTCACGTACGATTATTATTATTATTATTATTCCGGACTGAGTACCTCAGACGGTTGAGACGCTAGCCTTCTGATCCCTAATCTGCAGGTTCGATCCTGGCTCAGTCCAAAGGTATTTGAAGGTGCTGAAATACGTTAGCCTCGTGTCGGTAGATTTACTGGCACGTAAAAGAACTCCTGCGGAAGTACATTCCGTCGCCCCGTTGTCTCCGAAAACCGTGAAAGTAGTTAGTGAGACGTAAAGCCGGTATTATTATTATGAAATTCCAAAGCATTGCACTGCGTGGGTAACAGCTAGTACATATGCGATACCCTGAGAGCCAGACAGTCGCTACGGTCGCTTCCTTCCGAGCGTGGCATAAGACCTATCTGTGTCAGTGCAACGTAAAGCAAACAGAAAAAAAAAAATTAAGGGTAACACATTTCTGCAGAAAAACTTGCAGGACCTCATAAGGTAGAAATATAGAGAATTACTCTCAACCACCTATTGAACAGACTAACAGAGAGTTTAATTTTTTAAGATACAGTTTAGTAGCATGTCGTATTCGCGGCGAGTGATTAACATAGGGCCTGAGTCAATAGTGGCATGATAATACCGGCCTGTAAACTCGGTTCCATGTTCGTAGTGACTATCTCAATATTCCTGACAGGAATGACCTTTTGGTAATATTTTTTATTTATTTATTTATTTATTTATTTATTTATTTATTTATTTATTTATTTATTTATTTATTTATTTATTTATACTTCACACGTTACGGACTTACGGATATCCTGATTATCATTATCTAGCTGCAGCGTCATACAGGTGTGGAAATTTGTAATGAACTGAATTTGAAAGTATCATACACTTGACTCCTGAAGAAAAAAAATAATAAATAAATAAATAAATAAATAAATAAATAAATACTATTAATAATAATAATAATAATAATAATAATAATAATAATAATAATAATAATGAAGCCCAACTAGTGGTCATGATCATTAATACATCCAGTCTATTGGTTTGTCACTCTGGTTAGCCGGTACGACTCCCCTTTGTCGAAAAAAGGTTTCACTATAAGCATGAAGGCTAGCGCGGTACGAGAGGTGGGGGTATACAATTTATAATCACTAGATTGTGTGCCAAAAGCCTGGATTCAATCCCAAATCTCTCAGCAGTGTTCATATGGAATGAGCGCATATGACGCTGTTGATTGTGATTCGTCCGTTGGATGGATACGTCAAACCCGTTGGTGTTATTTGACTAGAGTAGGCTATGTGCCGGCACCGGGTTTCACCTCCTCCCTTCCTACTATCGGGAAAAAATGAAATGGCGTATCGCTTTTAGTGTCGGGAGTGTCCGAGGACGTGTTCGGCTCGCCAGGTGCAAGTCTTTTGATTTGTCTGCCGTAGGCGACCTGCGCGTCGTGATGAGGATGAAGTGATGATGAAGACAACACATACACCCAACCCCCGTGCCATCAAAATTAACCAATTATGGTTAAAATTCCCAAACTTACCGGGAATTGAACCCGGGGCCCCTGTGACCAAAAGTCAGCACGCTAACCATTTAGCCATGGAGCTGGACCTACTATCGATTATCACGTCATTCAGTTCATCTCACTAACTCCTACGATTAGGTTGACGCCAGGAGGGACATCCGGTCGCCTGAAATAACCACAGAAATGTTATATTAGTCCGCCTCTGTGGTGTTGTGGTTAGTGTTATTAGCTGCCACCCCCGGAGGCCCGGGTTCGATTCTCACCTCCAGCACGAAATTTGAAAAGTGGTACGAGGGCTGGAACGGGTTCCACTCAGCCTCGGGAGGTTAACTCAGTAGAGGGGTTTCGATTCCCACCTCAATCATTCTCGAAGTTTTCCATGTTTTCCCGCTTCTCCAGGCAAATGCCGGGAAGGTAACTAAATACCAGGGGCGCTTCCTTTCCTCTTCATTGTCTACCCCTTCCAATTTTCCCATCCCCCCCCCCCACCACCACCAAGAAGGCCACTGTTCAGCATAACAGGCGAGGCCACTTGAGCGAGGTATTGGTCCCCCTCCCCAGTGTGTCCTTAACCCAAAATGCCATGCTCCAGGACACTACCCTTGATACAGTGGTCCTGTCGCTGAGTCTGAGGGGAAACAAACGACCGTGGAGTGTACACAGATTAAGAAAAGAATATTATATTAAAAACTGTGATAAGATAATCGGGGATATTAATGTTGTGAGTATTTTATTATTTATTAATTATCTTCCATCATCGTTATTCATCTTAAAACGTGTTACATTTTGTTCCCATTTAACAATATAAATTTATACAAATTAACTGAAGGCTCCAGAAACAAAAATATAACATGGAATTACCTCCACCATTGAAAGGAATCGTACAAATAAATCTGAATTATCACACCAGCTGCTATAATAGTACTACTATTTATTTTCATTGCTACTACCCCACTACTGCAGGGATCCGATAGCGGAATTCAGTTGCGCATTACTAATGACTAGTTTTCATTTACGGCCTTGCAAATCGAAATCATATTGTCATTTCGATACGTCGGGCTGGATAAACATTCCATGCATTTGTCGTTTGGTAAACATCAATGTGGCATCATTGTCATGTTATACAATTGTGCTCATTTTTTATTGAGCATATATACATATTGATTATACACGAATGACCAATGTAACCACCATCCATCTTGTACGTTAAACCCAAAAAGTCGTACTTTGTTGCAGTCGCAACTGAACTAACATCGCAAAGGCCTTTGTATGTGTAATGGTCACCAATTCAAGCAGTTTATGATATCAATTTATGGTACTAATGAATCACTGAACTCTGCACACTATCTCACAAGGGAAAACTGCAACTTTCCTTTTTATTTTTTGAAACTTAATAGTACGCGACTAGAGGTAAAAGTCACATCCAAGATTTTTTTTCAGAACTCTCTCCATCTCGAGTTATTGAATTGAAACCATGAATTCCTTCCAAGACTAGGCAACCTCAAAGCGCCTAATGGAAAAATGGAAAATTATTTTTACAGCGCACTTCCTATCAGGATATACAGTACATCTTATCTGAACAAAATAGTAGCAATTATGAATTTAGCTGTGATAAGAGTTACGTTTGTCTGCCATTTTACCGAAAGGGACTTTGAGGTTGCCTGATTATTGCAAGGAGTTCGAAGTTTTCCTTTCAATCATTCCTCAAAGAGCTCCAAAGAGACTGTTTCACGGATGTTAATTTTGTGAAGTTTTATAAAAATCAGAAGTGGAAAACTCGCGGGGTTTCCTTATCAGTAGGTTAATCGTTATCTTTATCTTCCTAAAGAGGGCGAGTTTGATCCTGGTTAGAAGTCCCGTGTCCTCCCATTAGTTCCGATTCCCGCCAGTTCCGAATTCTTCCGCAAATTGGCTATCTGCCAATTACACTACTTGAGCGAGTCCCGTCAGTTCCGAACACTAACTGAGCAAGTTTCAGCTTAGTTTTCTACAGCAAAATTGTATTAATGTGTTTATTACTGAAACAAATAAGGTCCATTGTTAGCGCCAGCCGGGAGTGCGTGCCCGCTTTAATAAATTGGCTCCTCTAACAGAGGAGGGGGGGGGGGGGGGCGAACGCTATGGACCGGTAGCTCCCATAAGCAATTTTTCGCCTTGTCACTATCTGTATCAGCATCCCGCTTCACCTTAGAACTGTTTTTTTTTAAATCTTATTTACAAGTCACTTTGTAATCAGCACGTAGCTTCGTCAAATTGATCTTTTAACAGAATTATTTTTCTCTTTATACTCTAATCAATATATACAGCAGAAGAAACATTTCTTAAAAATACTGTTAAATCGCCGGTCTCTTCAAACTGTTGAGTTGCTCTTTGGATTCTGTCATCCATTGCAACATATTTTCTTTTCCATTTTGTGGCTTGCAAATTAAACTCTGCCCGCATAATTCTTTCGTCTGAATTTTGAGACTACTTCAAACACAACACCAAGTCTTTACACGGAGATGTGGTTTTCCGCATTTCAAATTCATCTTATGGTTCCAACCCTGTACAGAGTTATTTGTTCTATGCCTCTTCCCACGGCAATTCCACATTTCAATCGGAATATGCACGTTTTTAAGCCATTGCTCGACAAAGTAATCAAAAACCTCGATTAACTTTTCATTGTCCAGGAGCGTGCTATGAATGTGTAGCCAACCGTCTTCTACTTTTTCTGGTTTGAGGAATACCAGTGCAGCACACTGCCTGATGGTGTTTCTGGCTAGTTTTATACATATCCGAAAGCCGAATTTCTTGCACGTTTCTCCAAAGTGAAAAAAACAACCTTGCACTTGGACTCTTGGAAGTACTTCTTCTATCGCTTTGACAGCTCCAACCTCAAAATCCATGTTTAATATTTCAGGTGACCATTCGGGTATTACGTCAAGTATTTTTTTAGAGGCGAACATAAGTGGCTTTGTTCTTGTTTGGAAGCAGTGCGAAAACAGCAGGCGTTACATTTATCTCCTCTTTGTTGCTTCCCAAGTCTACATGAATGGTGTACAGTTGCCAGAACCGCTTACTGACACTCTTAAATGTCCCGTCCATTAAGAAGCGTTCTCCTTTTTAATATTTCTTTGCCTCTAGGGCTCGCAAATATCAATAATCTGTCGCCTTCACAGACGTCAGCCAATAAGAAGATTGTGCCATCGGGCGTACTTAGAGTTTCTTCAGCTAAATCGACTTCATCTCGATGTATTGGTTCTTTCTATACTCCTTGTGCTTTACTCCACTGTCTCTTCAATGAACTCTTTAAACTTTGGAACGGAGGCATTCGAGTCACTAACTCGTATCCTGTCTGATGCAAGTGTCGGAATTCTTCGTCGTATATCTGAAGAAAAATACATGGCGTTGGAATGGTTCATTTTACCGTTTGTAATTTTGTAATTCATTATTAAAATATTGTAAAATTACAATAATTGTTAAATAAGTAAGCATATCACATGAATCATATTAGATCCCTAAGCATGATAATATCATTCCTAAACATATTAGTTGAAGATAAATATTATATTATTTAATCATTCATGTTTTAAACTTAGCCTTATATGTAATATAATAATTTAAAGTGGCCCAAAAGTCCTACAACCCTGTGTTCATTTTCTGTATTTGATTAATAAAATAGCTTGTAAAAATTAAATAAATAGAAGCCATAAAAAAGTAATATGAATCATGCTTACCTGTGAGAATGAAGTGTTATTCTCCTAGCAAGCTCTTTTCCTGGCCATGGAGGCTGCTTTGAACACTTCAACGCTGGCCATATCAGGAACAAAATAATGGTCCACTTCTTTAATCATTTCCCGATTTTTAAAAATCACATTTCCGGCACATGGTTTTGCAGCACAAATCCACACTTCGCTTGATTTGTTATCGCGTTTCTTATAAAAACGGTAACCATTAAATATCAAAATTTGGTTTCCTTTAATGCTAGTTTTGAACTCCATGTTTATCTGCTCCACTCAAAGACACAAACACAAATGACTTGAAAATAGCCCTTCTGGTGGTAAGGCCATTAACTCTTCAAGGTCACGTCTTACTGTTATTAGTTGATCAAACCTCAGAACTGACAGTTGGGTTTTCCAGACATTCGGAAATAGTGGGACTCATTAGCTTATTTACTCTGCCATGAATGCGTGGTAGGAACTCATGGGACGTTTTTCCTGCCCAATTTGTTTTCGAAACTCACGGGAATGGAACTCGTGGGACGGAACCAGAAGTCCATGGAATTTTTGGGAGTTTAAACTTGGCAGATTTTAGTCGTTGAATTACATCACCTTAAGGAACTCTTGTAAGAAACAATTTTCTGACCCATGCCAGACTCAATGACTACCAGATGATTTTCATCTGTTTGCAAAGGTGAATTTTATTTATTCCACTCATTTTCACAAACCTAAAGTTTAGTTCATTATAGGAAGTGCCATGTCGGTTATATTTGAATATAATTTCAGTAAAGGAATCGAATTAATATTAGTTTCTGCCTGCAAGGCATTCTTTTCCAAGCAAATTTTATATCTACGATTTGAAATACGATCACTCATGAGCAATTAATTGTAACAAATATTTCCTACAACACCAAGCTAAATGTTCTTTCTCTTGTGTTGAGTTTCCTCTCCTTTCTCATACCAAGCTTTCTCTTCTTCTTTCAGGTGACAGGAATCGTGGGAAGAGCAGATGTTCTGGCCTGCGTATTTTTCCTGCTGTCATTCCTGGCCTATCATGGGTGAGTTCTTGGTGAATCTATTCTTACGTACAATGGAAGTGTAACTACAAATACGAATTCATACAGAATTATGCCTATACTTTTTATGTTGAACACTCAGTACAATTTATTCCTGAAAACGAATACCGATGACAAAATAGTTGCTTTTAATCAAGGAGCATGTTGGACGCCAAGGACGTGTATTAAAAATGTATCCTGAGATACCGGCAACTTAATTTTAGATAATTCAAATATTTCATCATTATCAAAGCAGTTATTGTTTCCTACGAAGAAGCAAGGGTAAGGCTAAGATTATGGGGCTAATTGCCTCGTTCTACTCTATATAATTCCAGAAGAATGTCATGTGTAGCAGAATGTGTTCCTGGTGAGTTTATTTCGTGTTGCAGTTTCATGGAAGAACGTAATGATGTAGTAATTCAAGATGCATACGGCAGAGAAATCGCACGAAAGACCTTAAACATCAGTTTATATGCCATGAGCCTAGAAGAAAACGCACATCATATCACTATGGACCGGCTTAGTGGATCAGACGGTAGAAGCGCTGACCTTCAAAACCCGAATGTACGGATTCGATTCTGGCTCATTCCGGTGGTATTTGAAGATGCTCAGTTATGTTAGCTTTTTGTTGGCAGATTTAAGGACACGTAAAGGAATACCTGCGGGACAATATTTCGGCACCTCGGCGTCTCCGAAAACTGAAAAACCATAATGTTTAGTGGGATGTAAAACCAATATTATTATTATTATTATTATTATTATTATTATTATTATTATTATTATTATTATTATTATATTCTCATTGAGCTGCAGGCGTGATGGGTCTTAACCTGTCAAATGACTAATGCCCAGTCGGAAGGCCTGCAGATTGTGAGGTGATGCGTGGTCAGTGCGTCAAATCCTCTTGGCCGTTATTCTTGGCATTCTAGACCGGGGACGCTGTTTGAACGTCATATAGCTTCTCAGTTGTTATCATGTAGGCTGAGTTGACTTTGAATCAGCCCTCAGGTAAAAATTTCCGACCTGTCCGGAAATCGAACCCGGGGATTTCTGGTAAGAGACGTGCTTACTACTTCCACACCGAGGGGCCCGCACGCAGGACATTGGACTTATCATCATGGAATAGAATATAAAATAAAATAAAATTGCAAACTTCAATCCTTTAATTATCTATTAATCATATTATATTATTTAAAGTCTTCATGCTGTGGAGAAAACTTAAGTTCTATTTCTTTTTTGCTAGTGGTTTAAAGTCGCACTACCTCAGTTAGACTTTCGAGACGATGGAATAGCACGCAGTTATAACTGGGAAGGAAGCAGCTGCAACCTTAATAAAAGCACAGCACCAGAATTTTCCTGATGTTAACATGGGAAGCGTGTAAAACTCTCTTCAGGGCTGTCCATGATAGGGTTCGAACCCACAATCTCATGAATTCAAGCTTACTGCTAGGTGGCTTATACCTTGGAGGCAACTCGCTAGATTCGCAAAGTTTTTATAAACGTTGAACTGACATGTTCTCCTATAGTGGTGATAATTCCCGTTCGTTTGGAGCAAGATGGTACAATATCTGCAATGCGGAGCTGTGACGAAATCACACATTAATTACAACTTCAATACTGTATATAAGAAATTCCGGGTGAATCACCTAGCCCTACTACCTACTACTACAAGATGTGCAGTTGATGTTGTTCCCACGCATGGAATAAAGATAAGGGCTCATAAATATAACCCATGAAAAAATGACCAACAAAATAAACAGACCACGGAGTTTATTCTAAAAATAAAACTATATCTGCTGATAATACATATATAAAAGTATACAAGGTTCGCATTACAATGGCTTATTTTGCACGATCTTAATTAAAATATTAATTAAAATATTTAATTAAATGTCTTCATATGATCCTTTCAGCTTTATCATCTATGATCTGAGATGTTTAGTGTATGCCTGCCTACACTTATCTTTATTAGTTTTGTTTAAAATGTTTACAATTTTCTTGAACGTTTAACAACGAGCAAATTGAACACCTCGAAAACCTTCTTACCAAGCTCATCTCAAAACGTACTCCGTAAAGAATCCTACACATCAATCCGACCAATAGGGTTCGCACGTTGATTGCACGAAGCCTCCATATAAAAACACCACTAGGAGGTCTATGAAGAAGTACGATGTCTTTCCAAAAATGGATCCACTGCTCCGATTGGTTCTCGTCAGCTCTTCCTTTCGACTGAATCTAGTACATGAGTTAAGGTTTCGAACTCGTCCCATCCTCTATAACGGGATGTATTACATCCTTACAGGGCTAGACTAGGAGACCCAACCATAATCATGCGTCTATGTAACCTGACGAACAACCACGGATGAGACTATAACGAAGAGCGGCCCCAATTGCCAACGCAGGCTTCGAACTGCCCTCTTCCTACTTTCTGGGTGAGCCTTGGCTTTAATCGAGCACTATCTGGGGTGGTGACGTTCGGAAAAGAAAGGAGTAAGTAAATAAGGAAAATATTTTAGATGGAGCCTTACCTAATGTGAAAGTAGAATTTTTGTGTTCAACTATTTACTGGATACTGCTTAGCACTATTAGAAATGACAAGAATCGTGTAACAGGGTCACGAATATAAATTTATTACTGAATTGCGACATAAGGACAAACAGCACTATCAAAATAAAGATCAGCAAAACAAAACAGTACGCGAAATAAATTTACTCACCTGAAGGGCGTTCAATGATCTCAACTCATCACATACTTCATCTGGCAATAAAGTATAATCGAAATCCGGCAAGTAAATATCAGCTTATCTTCCCGTCAGAATTGTCCTTTCTTCCGGTCGATCACCATCATATCATTTGAGTAGATGTTGCCTACATAATACCCTATATTCTTAGCACGTAATTAAGCGGTCCGTACGCTACATAATTAACACATGAGGAAAATATTTACATAAAAAATACACAACACTGAGCAAAATTCTCCAGACTCACCGTATACCCTGACACCAGGACAAACAACGATGAACATCGGTTCTGTCTGAACTCAAAGAAATAAGATAATACACTGATCAAAATCATATGTACACATTATATACAAATGGGGGCCATTCTTATAAGAAAAACATGGATATCACTTTCTTCTTGGGTTCAAACCCCACTGTCGGCAGCCCTGAAGATGGTTTTCCGTGGATTCCCATTTCCACACCAGGAAAATGCTGGGGCTGTACATAAATTAAGGCCACGACCGCTTCCTTCACTTTCCTAGGCCTTTCCTATCCCATCGTCGCCATAAGACCTATCTGTGTCGGTGCGACGTAAAGCAAATAGCACTTTCTTCTGCCCCCGGTGAAAGCTTGAGGCAAGCTTGCGAATGCCGGCTCATCTTGGCCGTCATCTGGATTCGAACAAGGTTCCTTTGGTAGAGAGGTGCACATCTGAAAATCTCCAGCTACCCGTTGCCTTGTACTTCAGGACATGGAGGGATATATCTTAACTACCATCTAAATTATCATTTAACAGAAGTGTTCTTAAACCGAACTATTGAAAATAACACAGTGTGAAATCCAGGGGTCCATGGATTTAAACGACAATAACACTGCCCGCTCTCTAAACGGACGGAAGAAAGAATGAAAGAAAAAGTTTCCCCTCTATTGTGTTCGACTAGGTCAGTTGGGCGGTCTCTCTAATTCCCTGGCTGCACGGGCCCTAACCCTTCATAATTACAGCGGCTAGTTCTCCTCCAAGAATACACTTATTATCGCCCCAATTCATTTATTTATCCCATTTATTTCAGATTACCGCGGAGTTCTCAAGGGATACTATTCAATTACTTACTTCTCATATCACGTATCCTAGTTCCTTGGACATAAGCCTGTCACTGACCTTTACAACACATCTCATAATTTCTCTTTACCGGGCGAGTTGGCCATGTGGTTAGCGGCGCGCAGCTGTGAGCTTGCATCCGGGAGATAGTGGGTTCGAACCCCACTGTCGGCTGTCCTAAGGATGGTTTTCCGTGGTTTCCCATTGTGACACCAGGAAAATGCTGGGGTTGTACTTTTATTAAGGTCACGGCAGCTTCCTTCCCACTCCTAGGCCTTTCCTATCCCATCGTCGCCATAAGACTTCAAAATCCACAATGTTTCGCACGAAAAAACAGGATTCAGAATGAGAATCTGATAATAACAGTCAAAAATCAGGGGGAAATTACATAACTTCCATACCATCTTCGACCTAAATAACACAATTTTGTACCGTACCTTTTTCAGTCAGAAATATTCACTCTTCATGTTCATGCCTTAATATTAACGTTCGTGTCAGTTAGGCATGCATTGTCTAAATGACACTTGAACTCCCAGCTGTCTATCTCCCCACCTATGTCATGGCCCCAAAGCATCAAAGACAGGACTTCCGCCAACAACACTGAAGAACTCATCACGTTGACTAAAGAAAGGTGTGCATTCCCCAGGGAGATCGCCAACGTTCTTTGAAGAAGAAGAAGGAAATTATTATTATTAGCCCTAGCAGTGTTGAAAATACACAAATATGAAAAAGAAACTTGTAATAAAAACATGTGTCAAATTTCCTCTCCATAATTATGTCTTTCAATAAAAGCAATTCAAACTGATAATAAATTTATGTCCATTTAAGGAATCGTTTCCGAGAGATATCTGTATGGGATTGAGAGTCGTAAAGTGTAAGGTTCAGTGCATCGAGGAGGATGGAGGAGGAGGATTAACTGATTCTGTGCTAATGAAATTACCACAAATGAAACAATCAATTCCTTGCAGTATGTTGAGCTGATGCTTCTTTGATAAGAAAAACCTCCTATATGTCACCCAGTCATGGTCATCCATCAGTACTTGACATTGCTGCCTGCAAGATCATATTGACCATCCGTACTTTAACGACCCTCTTTATTAATACGTATCTCAGTCATGGCCATCCATCAGTACTTCACATCATAACAACACGTCACACTTCATGGTAACTACGACAATAACAGAGTATACTCATGCGCAATACGCTGTCCGCGTGCCGTTTTTAACCAAGCAGGTCCTCCGAAAGGAAGCATTCTACATTAGTACTATTACTAAAATAAGCAATGATTTATTTATTCATCGTGAAACGTGTACAATTTATTATTACTGTTATTATTAATAATAATAATAATAATAATAATAATAATAATAATAATGTTATTCTTTCTACGTCTCACTAACTACTTTGTTGAGGTTTACGGAGACTCCGAATTGCCAGAATTTTGTCCAGGAGGAGTTCTTTTACGTGCCAGTAAATCTACCGACACGACGCTGACGTATTTGAGCACCTTCAAATACCACCGGACTGAGCCAGGATTGATCCAGTCAAGTTGGGGTCAGAAGGCAAGCGCTCTACCGTCTGAGCCACTCAGCCTGGCAGAACAACATTGTTAATACCAGTTACGTCAAGTCTAGGAAATATTCTTCTGATACACTGCATATTTATAAATTTATGAACTATAAATATTAAAGCTACAAGATTGTTCCTGTCACATGGAAACAGTTGTGTATTCGCTGCATGTGCAAGTTCATGAAATACTGAGTGTTTTGGAACATTGTATAAGCACTATAATTGGCAGGCATTCTGATGTAAGATATATTAGCGTAGAGTGAGATAAGAATGCCGAGGAAAGTCCAGAGGTCATGGTGCTAATATCATATTAACAATACGTGACCATGTGCTCTCGCATTGGACGTACAACGTTCGTATTAAATGAAGCTGAGTTTCAACATCCAGTCCTTAGTATTGTACATGATTATCTAATACTAGTACGTAAGCCTGTCTTTGACAGTCGAAATTACTAAGAAGTAACAGGAATATTTAAATTGACTGTTAATAGATCTGCACTTTCCTTATTACTTATACGTTATTGGAATGGAATCGGAACAGGTTATTATACATGTAGTGTTTTCTTAGAAACAATATCCTGTGTAGTTGTATAAATGAAAGTTGAACTTTAACGTATACAGATATGTTAAAGCTACATACAGCTGTCCATGATTAAAAACTGGAGTGGGGAGATTTATCCAACATTTTTGTCAAGTTTGACCTCGTGACTTATTCATTGTGACAGAGAAGACTAAATTTAGAGGAAGTTGCCTCCTTTTAAGAACGAACGGCACATGGGGATTATCAGGTGCTAAATGCATTCTTGGAATAAAAAATTATTCGTGAAATTTCTGCATGAACGATACTTTTGTCTAACTTCAGTAAAGTCAATCTTGTTCCTGTGTGCAAACCAGTGTTATTAACTTCATTGACATCATAGCGTTCTACGGAGCAAGGGCTAATATACGTCATTTGTTCATCTATCAAACTACACTCAGAACCTGTTGGTTGATGACTTTAGCTTGTTTGTTTCTTGTGCACAACATTGCTACTTTTGAAAAAGTCTACTCTTACTTGGATAAAAAGATGAACGAAATATATCTCGTACAATATTGTTTGAAGTCTAGATTTATGGAATATCGATAATGCAGTTTTTATTTACTTCTCCCTTGCGGTGTTTTAGGAGCTCTTAGTTAAAATATTAAATTCGGGCTATGGTATATAATATTTTAAACTTCAATGGACAACATCTGTTCTCTGACGATGAGGAATAAGGAATGATTGGCAGGCACTGTCAGAAGTCTCCGTCAAGCAAGATCATTTTTATAATACATTTCAGTAGCTGATCTACTGCTGAAAGAGCGTAATTGGGAGCCATACATGCCTCGTCCCATACGTTTAACATAGCCTGTTTTATTTCCTTAGTACCTTCTGATATAATTCTCATGTGAGACGTAGAATTGTGCAAAATTAGAATATTACACTCTTTCTTTTCTCTGACTTAACTTTACTCAGTTCAGTTCTCTCCAAACATATCATTTTCTCTTCAGTGATTTCTCTCCGTAAATGCACAATTTTTCTTAGTTTGTCACTTTTGCCTTTACTTTTTCCGATCTTCCTCGTGGAGTTTTAGTAGGCATAGGGTCAGATCATTTTAAAATTTGCAGATTTAACACAGGAAATTCATATAACTTTTGACTATACCTCATGCCTTAATGTATGTATTGAAGGTGACTTATGTGGCAAAATGGATGGCATTTATTGCACAGCCACGTTAGGTTAAAGATCTACAGAGTGATAAACATTGCGACAGGAATCTGGAACAGCCTAGATATAAAATCCTACTGTTCTGGCAACAATATATTAGTGATTAAACTATTGTAAATATTTATATCGAAGCCATCATGATAAACGGATATTCAGTGCGTGACACCATGATAAACACATCTTCAGTGCGTGACATAATGAGTGTTTTCGACATTTCTGCTAATTATATGTAGGCTATGCGTGCACGTATAACCGGCTAAGCGAAGTCCTGAGTTCCTATGAGAAAAATCACATTGTGACATAAAATTTGTTTCCTGGACTCAATATCGCGGAACAAATAATTAATATGATCTCCCGATAAATAATCACCAGATTCTAATTCACTCATTAAGTCAGTCATTGCATTACAAATTAATGGAAATTATTTCTACTACGTAGCAACGTAAATGCACGAAATATACTGAATGATTGTCACGTACTAATATCGCTCTCTGTAATGCTAACCCTTCAAAGCAGGCATCAGGACTTGGTTCTGTCTGATGCCAGTAGATGTTATTAATGTGTTACTTACTCCAAAATGAGAATTTCGCTCCATTTTTGTCAGTTATCGCTCTCAGTACGTAAAAACTTCAAACTAGGCAGTAGGAGTTAGTTCAGTCTAATGCCAATGGATGACGTTCTCTTTATTACGTGCAACAAAATGACAATCTAACCTCGCTGAATGAGTCATTTTATTGAACCAAATATGCAAAATTGCAACTCACCCGAATTATATCCCTACTCTGGAAACACCTACAACGATAAACATGTGATAGATGTCGTTGTAGAGACGCAGCGGAAGGATTTCCATTTCGTTGATATAAATGTAGATAACGTGGTTGCATACGCTAGAATGGTGAAAATTTACTTCCTTTCCTTTACTTCATGTATCACTTAACAGTTCAAGTAGGATGGTCATAATTGCATTGTTCTTGTAATATACTGTAAATCTGATGCCAGCTTCATTCTTAAAATGTTTCCTCAACATCTCTGTGGAAGGCAGTAGAAGTCAGGATGTACGTAGTTTGAACTCATGCCGATAGATGTAGCTGTCACCGTGGTGAATATGAAACATACATTTCGTTGAAAGAAACGTATTTTTCTTTTTCAAATACGAAGGTCGTAGTTCTAAGAGGTTGATTGTATTTTTCTTGTAAATACGATATAACAATCTATAACTGGTACTAATTTCAGTTGTTGAAACGTTCTCATTTTATCAATATCACTGTGAATGACAGCCAGAATAGGGACTTTATAGAAAGATTAAAGGAAAATCCTAAACCTTCAATCAAAATCATACAATCTCAAAAAACAGAATTACCGCAACCAACGAAGCACTGGAAACAACCGGAAGTCGAGGCGGGTATTCATACAAGCTGCAATTCTCAAATGCTATCATTTCTAAATTTAAATGTATTATAAACACCTGATACACGTGAATATAAACATATTCTAGCAAACAATCCAGCGGCATGGCCCGGTTACAATACAGAAACACCGGGCGTGGTTAAGGTTTGGATGGGTGACCACCCAGGCCTTGCCCTTGCCGCTGGCTCTAAGCAATTTAGAAAATTTTATTTAACATCTAGCTATGGTCAATACGGTCAATAACGTTATGTTAAGCCATATCACACTCAACCGCACCCACTAAACAGTAAAATTTCCACCATTTTATTATTATTATCAGCATTTATATATTTATTATTTTATACTTATTTTCACAAGCAGGCCAGGTGAGGAGTGCAACATTAAGCACCGGTACTAGCACACCCTCGGGGGTGTCCAAACTGACATATGGTGGGTGGTGTCCCGTGCGGGCGTGCCCTTAGCCCTGGCCACCGCTGCGGCCGATGCGTCGAGTTCCGTAGCATGTGGTGGGTCGGAGCATTCCCAATCGGCGCCCCTCCCCCCCCATCCCTTCAAGGGTTACCCGATGGTACCCGGTAGGGTAGGTTCCCCCCATCGTCGCGGCCGATGCGTTGACTTCCGTGACATTTGGTGCGGCGCCTCCCTCCGAAGGGCCATTCCGACCCCAAAACCCTCCAATTTCAATAAATCCTCACCAAATTTCAACTCTCACACCGCGGGGCCCGCTCGGCGGACCGAGTAGCCGATACCCTGCACATCAAAAACTATCTTCACCCCACCAAGAATCACATCCTTCTATCAAGTTCAAGCTTTACCAAATTAACCCACTTCCTAGCCAAATACGCCTTCTTAGCCAATAAACTACATCTCCTCACAGCACCAGAAACCGGACCCCGTGGCGGGTGCATTTCGATAAAATTCTGCAATCATTTATGCTGTTTTCTAAATTAATACCGGCACACTCACATGAAATGTATAACGCAACAGTTTACTGAATGTGTAGTCACTGCGCAATCGTCAGATAAACGCTCATTAGCACATCAAGGTAAACTCCGGGCGTGGTTAGTGGTTGGATGGGTGACCATCTCAACACTGTCGCATATCTGTAACATTAATAACTGCGTCGGCCATACACTTAGTGAATAACTCAGACTGTTCCATTCAACCGCATTAAATTATACGAACCCATTATAACCACTCAAACTTTACTCCAAACATTAAGCAACGTCGAGCATGGTCACTCACTGGATGGGTGACCAATGACTACAATCACATAAATCCATAACTTAACTACTTACACTAATAACAACTTAAGACCCATTAACACTACGAATCAATAATGTTCGCTCTACCAAAGTATAATTCCACTAAACTGCTGGGTGAGGAGCATAGTAATGCACCGGTACCAGCAAATCTAACCAAACTCCTCCTCCCGGCGGGAGAAGGGGGCTTAAATTTGAGAATGGTCGTTTCGTTTTACAAGCGCCTCAGTCGTACATTGAGTATTAGTGAAACCATCTGAATAACTATGCATGGAATTTAATGTTGAATACAGTAGTAGACAATTTTAGCATTCACAGACTGAAAACAGAAAAAAAAATTTGCATCATCTGCAAACATATTTAAAGCGATTAGAAGTTGTGCCGTATTCCTAAAAGAACAGAAATGGAAGCAGAACTCACCGCAGTGGGTGCCTCCGTCTTTGTTTACAGTGAGTATGATGATATAGCCAGTATCATCGATTGTAAGTGAACCATTGTATACCAATATATGGTAATAGTACTGGAATATTTCTGGCGGATGGCTGCGTAATTCACTCGGAGAGCTTTCGTCTTCCGTGCGTGGTGGCGTTGCTTGGTGTTCAAGAGTGATACAATTCAAGAAAAGCCATGTAGGCATAAAGTTTTACTGAAACGTTTAGCATTTCGTTGTCCCATTACAACGACAATTCTTTAAGGATATGTCCTTACTATATATTATCTTATTTTAACGGAACCTTCTTAAATTAATTTGAAGCCACTGGGGCCGCGCGACTTAACGTAGGATTCGGACGAGGATTGAAATATGGACACCCCTCCTAGTTTTCCTATTCCTATTAAGAATATCACAGGAAATCCCCGGGTTCTGTCTGGGATCATCATCGAAAGCCACATAGCTAGACAATGACGTCAGTTTAGCCAGTGCTGAAAATAAGGCAGCGTCTTTCCTATAGTGAAGAAAATAGGAAAGGCGAGTGTTAAACGATTTTCATGGTGGCCGGTTTCTCACCAAAGTGGCCGTAGTTAATAGGCCTATTCCAGTCAATACATACGAAATGTTTTAAATGGGATGTTGACCTTTCTCTCTGTGGTAAAGATTGCCAAACCAAACCAAACAAAACCAAACCCCATGACACTACAGCCCATGAAGGGACTTGGCCTACCAAGCGACCGCTGCTCAGCCCGAAGGCCTGCAGATTACGAGGTGTCGTGTGGTCAGCACGCCGAATCCTCTCGGCCATTATTCTTGGCTTTCTAGACCGGGGTAAAGATTGCACGTGAACATTTTTTTAGATGCCTTTGCTATGATGACGAGTTACAAAGGCTGACCCTTTTCTGCTCCACAAGAGAGCGGAAGAACACCCTGATCATCATTATATTCTTATCACTTTCTGTCTATACCATCTTACTAGCGTTATTATCTGTGTATCCAACGTTTCCTCCTGGTTTGTGCTAAAGTACAAGATACCGAGGCTTACTTTATTCTGGGCCACAAGTGGGCGAAATATCGGCCGGATGGGTGGTTATGATGTGGTGATTATTATTTTAAGAGGACCTGATTACGTCATCGTTAGAGCTATTAAAAGTGACATCGCTTCCGAGATAATTGCCACAATAGCCACTCGTATGCTTCAAACAGGACAGGTACCACCGTGTTTTAGAAAGGCAAGAACCGTTCTTATGCACAAGGGAGATGCCCCTGATGACATTGCAAACTGGAGACCAATCACAATATTTTCTGTTGTTAGGAGAGTAATTGAGCGAGCTCTTGATAAACGCTTGAGAGAATACGTTGCTTTTAATCCACAACAACGGGGGTTTATATCTTCAGCCGGTACACATATCAATACTTCTACACTCGAATCGGTTTTAAATTCCGCGAAACAGAACAAAACTGATCTAACAGGGATTTTTCTAGACGTCAGAAAGGCGTTTGACAACATTGGGCACCTTTATTTACATGAGACCTTGAGGTCATTAGGAATACCTGAGAAATTAAAGGAAGTAATAGTTAATCTCCAGACAGGAAACACTACAAAAATATAAACTGTAACTGGAAAGACAGCCACCTTAAGCCTAAAAAGGGGTGTTATGCAGGGCTCACCTCTTTCTCCCTGTCTCTACAATCTAGCGACAGACCATATTTTAAACGAACTAACTGAAGACTTTCTCACAAGCCACTATGGATTTTCTTTAGTACCACATCTTCCACGTTTAACGATTATGGGTTTCGCTGATGACTTGGTTGTCATAGGAAATAGTCGAACAGCAGCACTTGAGCTCTCGAAAATAGTCACAAGGAGATTTCATGAAATAGGGCTTATATCAACCCAATGAAATCTACGGCAATCTGCATCGAACGCGGAAAGTTAATCGAAGACCCAGCTGAATTTAAGAGCTATGATATATCGAGTTTGCGACGTGGGGAAACAATTCGCTATCTGGGAGTTAACTTTTCAAATGAAATAATTTTTCAACCTACACATGAGCTTAAAAAATTACAGAATAAAATTGAGAAATTGGTTTCTTATCTACTATTACAGGCTGACCAGAAATTTAAAGTAATAAACACAGTTATATGCCCATCTCTCATATACCCTTTCCAAACTATCAAGCCAGAGAAGAATCCGAAAAAGTTCCTTGCTGATACAGACATACTAATTCGAAGTGCTCTTAAGGAAATTCTTCAAATACCTGCAGACATTCCTAATGGAATGGTCTACATTGAGAAAAAATGTAAGGGGTTGGGACTCTTCTGCGCCACTTGGGAAGCTCATCTTCAGCACATGAACATCTGTAAGGCACTATTAAGCTCAGGTAACGAATACATCCATGCTTCAAGAAAGCTGAGAGAAGAAATAACTCTCTCACTACAATCCCTCAATGTCCCTCCATCTGACAATTTGCTACATCCACGCCTAGAAATAACAGATGCCAGGAAAGTGAGAAGAGTACTGAGAGAAAGGGCATTCAGTGAGTGGTGTAACTTGCAGCAGAAAGGAAGAGGTGTATGTTTGTACAACGAATATACTCCTGCCAACTCCTAGATTCGAGACCATCAAGGCGTGTCATGTAGTGAATGGCGTGAAGCAATTAAGATGACAGCAAACATTTCAGCAGTAAGATCGGTACCAGGAAGATCTCAGAACGATTCCCTTTGTAGGCGCTGCCTCAATGATATTGAAACTCTTGCACATGTTTTGGGATCTTGTCCTCACGGTGAACTTTTAAGGAATACGCGTCATCATAACTTCCGCTCTTTAATTGCGGCAACGCTAAAAGACCATGGTTTCCAGGTATTTGAAGAGGTTCATGGCTTAGCGGACAACGGAAGCCACAGAAAGATTGACATCATTGCTTTTAAGAATAAGAAGAGAGGTTACATCATCGACCCTACAATTCGCTTTGAAAGCCATAAGTCGCAGCCCTCAGATGTTAACCTAGAGAAAAGGAATATTTACTTACCAACAATTCCTTACTACAGGGAGAAATACCAGATAGAGGGAATCGACATAGTATGTCTGATGACTGGAGCAAGGGGAACGATTCCCGCTTTTGCTGCTAATTTCTGGAAAAAGATGTCTCTGCCAGTTACAACGTTACGGGAGATTGCCATCATAGCCTTAAGGGGCTCACTGATAATTCTAAGAAATCACCGTTACAATTAGGTTACCTTCAACATTTCTCAAGTACAGTATATCTATTTCTCTTCTAAAAATAAATGTAAAAGTATACGTTGTCGCAAGGCAGCCTCTGCATGAGAGGAAGTATTTCATAAAATAATAAAATAATAAAAATAAATAACACTAGTCAGAGAGAAAATTGGAAGGGATCTGACACTTCGAAAAATGAAGATATCGGCCAAAGAAAGACAAGCGCCACGAAAGGTGTGAAAATGAAAGACACCCTAGGCCTCGATACCTAATACCGTCGGGTTCGGAAAAGAGCAAAAGCTGACCAAGGAAGGTCGCAGTGCCAGGGCTGAGATAAGTGCCCCGTGATCGCCAACCCACGCTCCAAGTCAAGATCCCCTAGGGCTCCTTTTAGTCGCCTTTTACGAGACACATCGGCCTGATGGGATTTCAACTTAATCAAGGCCACGGTCGATTTCTTCCCATTCCTAGCCCTTTCCTGTTCATTCGTAGCCATAATACCTATCTGTGCCGGTGCGATGTGAAGCGAATTGTAAATAAGAAGAAGAAGAAGAATAGGCTAATAATAACATCGGCCTGATGTGATATTACAATCAGTTGCTGCCTGTAACAATATATTTTTGTTCGTATCCATCGTTTCCTTTTAGCCGTACAAACTATTATTTCAATGGGTGCATTCTTTTCCTCCCACGTTAGAACATCTCCCATCTGTGGATGTGAACTTACATCCTTTCCACTCTATATTCACAACTCTGTGCCGGATATTCTCTCTGGAAGTCAAGGAGGTTATTGAAACTTGCGAGATATTCACCCTCCCCTCAGCTTGGATTGCAGTGTGAGGGTTGCCCTCTGGGAGTGGTTGTCCCAAGAGCTTACTGGGAGTGCTCTACTCTGAAACACATCCGCAAGTAGGTCAGCAGTTCCAGAGCGTGATATATTGTCCGAAAAGCTACAGATGGTTCACCCCTTCCTTCATTCAACAAAGAGTCCATAGAAAGTGTGCACCACTCACCTGAATACTAATGTACTTGTCGAAATTCGCTTAACTCATTCAGTTTCTGAAAAGAATTGTGATGACTGGCAAGAATCTATAAATTCCGGTATTCTTGTCACAGGTAATTGTTTTATAAACATCTGATATAAAACGCCAATAAAGGGAATATTTTTTCGTATTGATATCTGATTTTGAATGGTTATTGTTGATACCTTTTTTGTATGAAGAGTCCTTAGACAGAATGGTACTTGGATCCCCAACAGCTTCTTCTTCAATTTCATAAATAGCCTAGACATCACTGGGAAGGCGTACCAGAGAAATAAGGATTGGCGTAGTTTCCCGTTGCCCTCCGCACCGAATCAGAAGTTGGTATTTCATATCATCAGACTGCAAAGCACACTGAAATCAACACATCAATCCGCCTTATGACTGACACCTCTTCACCATTTAATACAGGGTTTGACTGCATAAATGCTGGAGATGCTAACATGGTTCATGCCTGTCACCTTCATATTCTGAAAGTTAAAGATGAGAATGATTCCATGCCTGAGAATATAGAAGTAAATCGTATGGAACTACAACTCTGATGGACCTTGGCCTACCTAGCGACCGCTGCTCAGCCCGAAAGCCCACAAATTACGAGATGACGCTTGGTCTGTGCGACGAATACGCTCGCCCAGTATTCTCGGTTTTCGAGACAAGGGCCACTATCTCACCGTCCTATAGATCCATACTGTATGATGCATTGGATAACAACGGAAGAACTGATGTTGTCTATACAGATTTCGAAAAGGCATTTGACAAAGTACCGGTAAATCATTAAATTCTTGTCCGAAAAATTAACCAGTTGAAGTTCTCGAAACCATTACATCGAATGTTATACACGTAGACGAAAGATCGACGTTAGTTTGTATCTTTTAAAAGTGAAAACTCAGACCACTTCATTAGTTATTCTGGTGTTCCCCAAGGATGTAATTTGTATCCCTTATTATTTTTAATTTTTAATAATGACTTACCGAATGATCTCTGTCATGCCAGTTGTTTGCTGTTTGCTGATA
The DNA here is from genome assembly GCF_040414725.1 of Anabrus simplex. Lineage (NCBI taxonomy): Eukaryota > Metazoa > Arthropoda > Insecta > Orthoptera > Tettigoniidae > Anabrus > Anabrus simplex. The sequence goes on along the minus strand of NC_090267.1, from coordinate 122,961,817 downwards.
ATATAAAACTATAAATTAAAAGAAGGATGAGGGTGAGCTGCAGCAGGGTATTGATCGCATTACAAAAATAACTAACGATACCAACCGTATGCTCGGGGTTATAATAAGGACCTCTAAATTATTTACTCAATCATAGGTAGTTGTTTTGTTATTTAATAGCCATGTTAGGAGTAAATTACAATCTGCACCTGTAATTTTGGCCCCGCCCCAAAGGAGCAAATACATGCTATTGAAAGTAAACCAGTAATATATTTTGCCTTTTGGATACATCAGCACGATATTCAAGAAGTAATGTTCAGCTCACATTGCTGCTTAACAGAAGAGGAATTACCTCGTTCAAAACAGTAAATAAAATAGTAAACAATAAATGTGATTTCATAGGACTGTTGAATTTTATCTCCTTTCATATTCCACAAGTTACAGCTCGCAAGAACACAGTATGTCACGTTCCAAGATTCAGAACATTTCATCGCTTGAATTCACCATGTATTAAAATGCTACGTTTTCAGAATCACACACTGTCATTAATAAACATTTAAAGGACTGTGTTTCTACTTTATAAATTCAGATGTTACGATATATTTTATACAGTAATCGGTGCTATTTAATTTATCTATTATTGTAGTCCCTCATTAATTTAGTTACATCTTTTTTTTTTTTAATCCCTGTATTTTCATAGTATGGAAATAGCCTTAATGCATTTTACTGTAGATCGTTACTTTCTCCGTTTGCTTATTTTCTTCTTCTTCTACCTTGTTTTACTTTCATTGCTTTTACTTTTACTTATGTATTGCACCTGTCCAGGGCTTCAGTGCATCATAATAATAATAATAACACGTAAGTGCGTTAGCTGAATGGTATGTACATGATGAGATCTTCTAAGAACAACCCTAGAATCGAAGTCCCATCACCCCTACATTGTAGTAACCGCGACTAGACTTTAGATCAAGTGGGCCGATGGAACGTCCTTATCAATTGGCATTAAATGAAACACTTATAAGTAGGGGTTTGAAATGTAAGGGGAATACAATATCACTACTAAATTAGAAGAATGATATTCTAAGATTTTACAAATATAAATTTTATTTAACTGAGAAAAGTGCACATATAAAACACTAGTATAGAGTGTGCCATGAAATTTAATATTAATCAAAGATATGAAGGATTTAAATCAGTGAAATTTATGTTAATCTGTCCTTTTCGGAATTTGCATTCTGCACCAAGTAATCCCATAATATTTGAGAGGCATTCCCCTCATTATCATTTCAACTGTTCACACACGTTGTTAAAAGCACTCATTAATTAACTGATTAATTAATTATACGCAATAAAAGGTACATTTATAATTACACATTGTGTAATCATCATGAGTTCGCATTCATGTGTTAGAGTTCGTTGTATCATGATCTTCTATGATCATGTAATTATATGAGCACGTGGTTGAAGCAATGTTTCAACTGTGATAAGCACATCCCATAATATTTTAAAGTAATATTATGATTCCTACTAATTAACCTTATTATAATTTACAATGATGTAAATAATCACATGCACGTATTTCGCCGGGATTATGAATGATACCATAGAATAATACAATACAAATGCAACGCTGTACCTTTGTACAACACATTGACGATAATACCACGATATCACATATAATAACACACTTATCTGAAAATAACACACATAATAGCACTTTTAATATATACACAAATATATGGCCAGTCACTAACAGAAAAAACAGTACGTCCGGGAGGAGGTGTGAAATGGACCCAGGAGCGAAAAGACTTTCACAGTGCAAGGATGAAGGAGTACTGGTCAAAGAAGAAAGCTGCTAGAGATAAGAACCACGTGGTCCATAGCAGGCCCAAACGGAACTTAAAAAAAAAAATATGAAAGGTGTGGTCCTTCCATCATCAAAATGACGGCGACGTTATTCGTCACCATCGGAAGGGGTCGAACTCGTAATCTTCTTACGACTGGATGCATGTTTTTAAACCCCAAAATCGAATCAAATAAATGAATTAAATGTTGAGAGGAATTCTTCCGTCTCCTAATGTGTTGATTATATTACAACGAAAACAATTTATTATTCGGTGCGTGAGTGTTTTGTCGTATTTTACCAGAAATGAACAGTCAAAGTCCCAAGAATTGTGAAGCCTTGCAGTCCGATCGTTCTCCTCAGACACCCTACCGTAAATCTTCGAGCATATTCAGCTGGCACTTTCACTAAACATAACGGTAATCCGTACTGTCCCTTTTCAACTCCCGTAAGAAAGGATATCTCTCTTCCCTCAGCCGCCTCGAAATTAAATTCGGCTTAATTTAGCCTCATATAGTAGTACAACTCTAACATACATTATTCCCATATGATTTTATTCAACCTCATTTCATCGTCATTAGTGTGGCATTAGTTTCTTGAAAGTCCTACTTTTTACACTTCTCACCGAAAACCCAGATTGCGGCATAATCTGCCAGTCGAGAAAGAAAATTGAAATTTGGCAAAATTTTACGTTTTAGCCTGTAACGGGCGGAAAACTTCCAAGAGCTTTAAATTTTTCCCTTTCTATCCCGAAGAATATCGAAATATGGAGGCAATTTTAATGATGGTGCAGACCTTCGGGAAGTATTATCACATAACGGATGGCACAATCCCCGTTCAATTTTTAGTGATCTACAACCTTGGTCTTACGACTTTTTGTCGTATTTATATCCATTTTACGTTTGATTTTTCTCTATTTCTCGATGTTAAGTAAAGTTGTACTTTTCACATACATAATTCATACCTTCCATCACTTAGAGGAAAGATAGAATCATCATACTCTACACGAAAATTGGTCCACCCAGTAGCCATATGTGAGCCAAATGCTATGTATGTAGCTGTCACTTAATTTTCCGAAAAGCAATGCAATGTGAGATAACCTTACATAAATTTTACCCTATTCCAAGTTTCTAACTCAATCTGACCCATGAATAGATGAGATATCATAAGACCAGCAATTTAGGCCGCTAAATCCGGCGTCTTATGGTACAATTCTTTCTCGATATGATGTACCGTTTAGAAGCAGTTAATCTGTAAATGAAGGTCTGCAATATTGTAAACAAGCACATACTTTCGTATTTCGAACTATTTATATTCACTGATGTCGATTTTGTAGCGATCGAGAAAGGGTGTGTCTGCTATTGTAATCAGTACTCCGCATAGCGACTAAGACTGGCAGTAGGAATGGAGTCCTTCTCCAATTCCTGTGTAACTGGCATTAATGAGGCAGGCCTACCATTGTAATGAATAATTCACTTCTCGATTTGACTTTCAGAAGGCAAGGGAGCATGCAGCATACAGTCTTTGGCTGTAGGCAAGCGTTCCCGCAGTTATAAACAGATGTACCCATCTAAAATGTGACTGGCATTAGGCATACTGGCCTGCTATTTTGATGGAAACTTATCAACTTGGTGTGACTGGCAGGAAGCTGGCTGGCAGTTGGAAAAGCGGCCTATCATTATAATGATAATTGCACAACTCAATTTTGACTGGTTGTAGGGAAGTTTCCTGCCATTATAATAAAAACTCCTCAATTTGTAATATGTCTGGAAGTAGGAAAGGGGGGCTGCCATTGTAACGAAAACTCCCCAAATCGATTGTGACCGCGCAGTAGGCAATGGGGCCTGCAATTATAATGTAAACTTCCCAACTCGATTGTGAATGGCAGTAGGCAAGTGAGCCTGTCGTTATCATCAAAAATCCGTAACAAGCACTTTACACTGGAAACAACGTATGGGGACCTCTCCATATTGTTTCTCGGATAACGCTAAGAGACATGCTATTTTAAAACAATCTTATTTACTGCATGTAAAGTATTTACTTCAATATTCGTATGCAATGCAGAATACCGTAGCGAAACACGGGTACATTTGCTAGTAAGTAAATAAATAAATAAATAAATAAATAAATAAATAAATAAATAAATAAATTGTTTTCACGGAGGCTGAGAGGACCTTGACATTTTTAACATTCGTGGGCAGAGCAGTTCACCGATCACGCATGGCTATTTTAAAGAGCAATTCTTGTTCCAAGAAATGAAGCTGTCAACGTCAACAGGCAACTTTTAAAAGAATTACTCAGTGTTCAACAAATTTACAAGTATATCGACACGGCATGTAATATAGATGAGACTGTCAACTACTCAACAAGGGTTACTAACACTTTGAGTCACTTGGGGTACCCTCGAACATCTTGGAGCGGACGAATGTGGAATCAATTATTTTGCTTTCCTCTGCAGGGGAACAGACTCTCAGTCAAAAAAGTGATGCTGAATATTATTGAAGCCACCATCAATATTCGACATGGCGCGGAAAAAGTAGTATTCATTCTTCGGATTCAAATCATCCCTTCGGATGTACCATTTCAATTCAGATGTCTGCGCTTCCCCGTTTGTTTGAGTTTCACTATGTGCATCAACAACACACGAAAACAATCGCTTAAAGTAATTCAAGTATTATGGTGCATGGTTGAGCAAGCTGAATAATGGAATACGTACAATAATTATGGTAGGGTTGGTGTCACTGGTTGTAACAATGATCATCAGCTCTGTAAAACTGCTAAGATCGAAACAAACTACAGTTGGACAACAATTAATATAACAAAAGGTGGAACTAATTCACAAATATTCACAGAAGTGAATGAGGTTCGATAATATTCAAGGAACTCACGAAACCAGTCACTGTAATATGCGAAATACTACGTCAGTAAAATCGGTTGTCGCGCAAAATCGTAGAGGGAAGGAAAATGCAACTTAAAGCTATCTATAAGAATTCGGAAATTGTCTTAGGATGAGTTACAATTGGGCAACCATCCTGTCTCAAGACTAACCAGAATTTTTTTTCTATTTGCTTTACGTCGCATCGACACAGATATGTCTTATGGCGACGATGCGATGGGAAAGGCATAGCAATGGGAAGGAGAAAAAAAATTGAATATGTCCGAAATTTCGAAGAATGAAGATACAGTCGAAGCTACTGTCATGTCAATTTTAACGTCGAATTTGATATAATGGCGTAGTTTAACGGTCCCGTCTAAATCCTAGAAAAACACCATATTTTAAAAATCGTTAGTACGACGTTACTTATTACGACATATCGTAAAAACCGATGTATTTTAATCACATTATCGGATAAATGTATCGGCTAGAACGTCCAATGGTAATTTTTGTTTTGTTACGTATTTGGGGAATGTTGACAACTTTGTAACGCTTATTTCAAATCAGTCTGTTAAATATTCGAGGGAAGCATCGCTATGAAGGCGTCGCGAAAGGAAAGAAACTTGTTTAATATTGAAGAAATTTCGCACACATATAGTGACTAGAAATTGGGGAAACAATTGGGGAAGGAATTGGGTGTGTCACAATGAATGATCTCTACAATTCGGAAGGACAGAGAGATAATGCAGTCTCTCCTCGAAGAAAATTCTTTAAAAATTAAGCGGGCCAAATCATCTGAGCACAAAGATATTGAAGAATCTTTACTTAGATGGTTTAAGCAAAACCAAACTCCATGGCACAACAGCCCTTGAAGGGCCTTGGCCTACGGAGCGACCGCTGCTCAACCGAAAAGTCTGCAGATTACGAGGTGTCGTGTGGTCAGCACGATGAATCCTCTCGACCGTTATTCTTGGCTTTCGAGACCGGGGCCGCCATCTCACCGTCAGATAGCTCCTCAATTCTAATCACGTAGACTGAGTGGACCTCGAACCAGCCCTCAGGTCCAGGTAAAAGTCCCTGACCTAGCCGGGAATTGAACCCGGGGCCTCCGGGTAAGAGGCAGGCGCGCTACCCCTACACCATTGGGCCGGCTATGGTTTAAGCAGCAAGGGACAAATAATGTACCGATCAATGGACCTACTCTTGAAGCGAAAGCCAATGAAATTCCTCACAGTACCACTCCATTAATACTGTCCCGTAAAATACAGCACTTATTTCAGTTACCGGTAAGTTATTTGAAGTTATAAATTAATTCAGTTAATTAACTATGAAAGTGTGCAGCCTAAAATTTACAAATATGACATTTTTAGCAAAATATAAAAAGTCGGTGTTTACGACTGTCTCCTATAACGAAAATTGATTGGTGGTCCCTTCGGGGTCATATTAACCGATTATGGCTGCAATTGCCAAGTACAAGTGAAAATAAAGGACTCCCTGCGGTTTGCAAATGTAATACTGTCGGCTTCGGGAAGGAGCAGGAGTTCACCAAGTGAGGTTCGATAGGAAAGATGAGTCTGGCACAAGTAAGTGGAAGGAATAGTATACTCGGCTAGGGGACTCACGGTCACCAATCCACGCTTCCAAGTTATGAGCATCAGGGTTCTCTTGAAGTCACCTTATACGACTGAGGAAAGATATCGGGGATGTATTCCACCAATCCCATCCGCAAAGGTAACGCCCAACTAAAAGTGCATTGGAGAGGGGAATGTACAGCGTGGAGAAAGACTTTGTTTCGTAAACTAAAAAGGTCTTAAAGGGTACAATACATGTACTGTAAACTTACCAATTATACGTCTGCGGTAATTAGTTTCGACTGTCTGTCTGCCTCTCAGACGCTCGACCGTAAACCAGCCACACTGCTCTTGCTGAGGTGCTGTCCGCATGGATTTCTTCAGCCTTCCTTGTGTCCTTCCGTCTGTCCGTCACCACTCCTACACATCGTGTCCGAGAAGTGACGGGCATTTTCCAAAGAATACGACAATCATCGTTGCGTCGATGTGAATTGAGTGCCCGAGTAACACAAAGTTTCGACATAAATAAGGTTTTGTTAGAGTAGGCTATACAAAACACACAACAAAAATTGAAAATTTAAATATCAATTTATGGTCCCTAAATTAATTACGACTGAGCTCGATAGCTGCATTCGCTTAAGCGCGGGGAATATCCAGTATTCGGGAGATAGTGGGTTCGAAACTCACTGTCGGCAGCCCTGAAGATGGTTTTCCTTGGTTTCCCATTTTCACACCAGGCAAATGCTGGGGCTGTACCTTAATTAAGGCCACGGCCGCTTCCTTCCAACTCCTAGGCCTCTCCTATCCCATCGTCGCCATAAGACCTATCTGGTGTCGGTGCGACGTAAAGCCCCTAGCAAAAAAAAATTACGAAACGTAGTTTTTCTACACCATACATATTTAATGCATAACAAGTTTTGTGCTAGATCAATTCGTTAGCTGCCGGGCTGAGTGGCTCAGACGGTTAAGGCGCTGGCCTTCTAACCCCAACTTGGCAGGTTCGATCCTGGCTCAGTCCGGTGGTATTTGAAGGTGCTCAAATACGACAGCCTCGTGTCGGTAGATTTACTGGCACGTAAAAGAACTCCTGCGGGACAAAATTCCGGCACCTCGGCGTCTCAGAAGACCGTAAAAGTAGTTAGGGGGACGTAAAGCAAATAACATTATTATTATTTAATTCGTTAGCTCAGAGGTGTTGAAAATCCTACTCGTCAACGCGAATGCGCCTGTTACATACGATATCTACTGTGTTCTCTCCTCCTTCTTTCAGCCATAATTTAATAAGAAGTTTGGCGCTTGTTAGAACCAGGGACGATGTGGTGGAAGATGTTGTGTTTACAAACTTGGTGAAACTAATTCAGATGAGAGTAAAAGCGACACAAGTTGGTTACAGTGCTGCTCATTTGCATATTGGCCGCGCCCCGAGCCAACTACGACCCTCCACCAATCGATACTCGCACCACTAACCTGCCTCAACGAACCGCCATTCATTATTGACTCGCCGCGTTCTGCTCTCCTACCGCAGGAACAGAAATATGCTGAAAGTCTTTGAGTTCTGCCTACATAGTCTACTAGCAGTTACCCGCGGGCTCCTCCCGCAATGTATCACCTTGTTCATGTTGCAAAGTTCCTAGGTAATGGAATAATACGCAAGGTATGTTGTGTTAATAGAACATAATATTATATCAACAAACAGTTATCCGACTCGTTGGCTGGACGGTCAGCGTACTGGCCTTCGGTTCAGAGGGTCCCGGGTTCGATTCCCGGCCGGGTCGGGGATGTTAACCTTAAATGGTTAATTCCAATGGCACGGGGGCTGGGTGTATGTGTTGTCTTCATCATCATTTCATCCTCATCACGACGCGCAGGTCGCCTAAGGGAGTCAAATAGAAAGACCTGCACCTGGCGAGCCGAACCCTTCCTGGGATATCCCGGCACTAAAAGCCATACGATAAAAAACAAACAGTTGAAAATAGATTAAAAATGAAAATGGAATTACATTTGTTTCCCTGCAGTTTGGTAATTTTTTGAACTTACTGCAAATTATTGATATCGATTCGTAATTTTATACATTTTTCTTTATTTCTTAGCCCGTTCACCCTCCGGAGTTTTTTTTTTTTTACCTTGGACTCACCGATGGATCCCACCTGTACCGCCTGTCCAGGGCATTGCCCTGCAGCATGAGACTTTTGGTCGGAGATGCAAACTGGGGAGGGGACCAATATATCGCCCAGGTTGCCTCACATAAAATGCTGAACAGGTGCCTTGTGGGGGGGGGGGATTGGAAGGGATAGACAAGGAAGGAAGTGGGAAGGAAGTGACCATGGCCGTAAGATAGGCAAGTGCCTGGATGAGAAATGGGAAACGACGGAAAACCACTTAGAGGATGGCTGAGGGGGAATCAAACCCCCGTCTATTCATTTGATATTCCGAGGCTAAGTGACCGTCAAGTCCTCGTATCAAATTTTATGGCAGAACCGGGAATTGAACCGTGACTTCCGGGGGTTAGCAGCTAATCACATTAACCACTACACCACAGAGGCGGACTTATGTCTCTTTTCTAATTGTGAAATCATTAAACAGTGCCGTAGGATAAATAACATCACGTGTCACTTTACTGGAGCGTAAATGTATGAATTCATTGGGAGTTCCAAACCTGGAGCAAGCTACATATAAATAACCATGAGAGAACTACGGAGTTCCCAATTTAATCCTTCCTATAGTTTCCCCTCATGATGGAGTTGAGGTGAAAGATGCAGAGCAGACTTTCCAATTGCTGCAATGTGCCGCTGTGGTAAAGATACCGTAAAGAGGAAATAACTGTAAGCAAGGCCGTACCCAAGAGGGAGTTTAGAGGGCTTCGAACCCCCTTCGAAATAATTAAATTTAACTTGCTAAATTCAAACAGCATACACTGTTTTTGAAATAGCCTACAATAAAATAGAAATATTATAAAAAGGAGCATCTTCAAAATCAACAATTAAATTTAACCTATGCAATCTGTAAAAAAGTAAAAAGAAAAGCCATCTTCGTACAGGCCATGAAGGCCCTTAGAGAGGTGGAAGGTAAAGGCTTCCACAATCCATAACCTCGGCACTTGGTGGGCAGAGTGGTTAGCTATACGCCCGGCCGCATTTGTCCCTATAAAATCTGTCCCAGCTCTAAATTTTTCTCTATGAATTTACTTCAATTTACTGAAAACATAAATGAAAATTTTAATTCTGGTGAGATATATGGATTGTTCGGCTTTTATTTTCTTAATATGTTTTGCACCATAAAAATCGATTTCAGTAAACATACAGAAATATTTCGTTAGTAGAGCCGCTAGAAGGTTTTAAAAGTGAATCAAACCACTAAATATTTCTAACACTTACAGTGAAACATATTGTTACTTATATTTATAAACAAATCTTTGTGTCGCACTGCACGCACGTGTTAAAGCGTGCTCTGCCCGCCAGACCGCTATGAATTTACCTTTCCACTTCACCCGTTCACTTGTAAAAGGTACTGCTCTAAAACTCAAACTTTTCTTTCTGTAAAATCTGTTTTATTATAGTTTTTCTTTTCAAAGCAACCCCCGCCACGCACCAAATCCTAACATCCTCCGAAAACAATTCCTGGATATGGCATTGTTTGTAAGATGTCTTTCAATTTACTTGCATGTGTCCATAATTCAATTTTGAAGGTAAGCAGGTTGCAATCGATTGATTTATTCATTTAAAAATGACATAAATTAAAACAAAATACGTTGCGCATAAACAATCATTCGTTATTTAAGAAATTGTGGTTAATTTTCCAGGGAACAAATGACTAGATTGTATCATAGACATTCCTTGGTACTTCGAGTGCCATGCTATATCATGCAGTGTAAAATCCGCCACTTGTAAGCAATTATTAAATTAAAATGAGGTTAATTTTCCAGAGAATAAATCGTGAGATTTTATCATAGATATTCCTTGCTACTTTAAGTTCGATGCTATTCGTTTATCCAGTCTATTCATTAAGAATTTTGGTATAAAACATGGCATTAACACATAAATACTTCTGCCCATATATCACATGTTATGACCAGTATTATGTAATCTTTGACGTTATAACTACCTTCACAACCCGTCCGACTCATTTATGGGATTTAAGTTACTTTTCCAGAGAATAAAGCCCTAAATTGTATTATAGAGCAAAATGCAGGGAAGTGCCAACGAAGAGTTTAGTCCTGTACCTCTGTATGAGGTTTGACGATATTCCTTGCTATTCTAAGTTCCAAGCTTTTCGTGTGTCCAGTATATTCATTTAAGAGATTTAGTATAAAAAATGGCGTCACCACATAAAACCCGATTATTACATATTATTACCTATTTTATTTTATTAAATATTTGACGATATAACTATTTGTACGACACGTCCGAGTGCCACATGAGCCTTGGTGCAAATTTTGGTACTGTTCACTGGAGGCGTGTAGATTTGTATAACGGACAAACAAACTCAATTTTGATTTTATAGATTGATAGGTACAGTATCTTGCAGAAGTCTACTGTTGTCAATTACATCATCTACCATGGTAAATCGCAAAACAACTCTATTTGTAATTGAAGTCTTCTTTTCCTTTTTCCTTCTTCTTCTGCTTGGGCTGTACCTTAATTAAGACCACGGCCGCTTTCTTCCCACTCCTAGCCCTTTCCTATCCCATCGTCACCATAAGACCTACCTCTGTCGGTGCGACGTAAATCAAATAGCAAAGAAAAAAGAGTGTGTCTGCCATGAATGTAAGGCAGACTAAATTTCTTCAGTAATCACGTACATTGCCATAACAGTGCAGAGGTTGTTCACAAAGAGTGAATATTTGTTGAAGATGTCAGATTTTACTGTTAAATACTATAAAAGTGACCAAATTGCAGAGGTAATTTCTGTGCTCATTTTTGGTAAGAATGTAAATACAGTGGAGTCTCGAGTATCCGACCTAAACGGGACCTGGAGTACGTCGGATCACCGAAAATGTCGGATAATACAGAATAACTTTGAAAATTAACTGAAACAAACAGGAAGGCTATACTCGAGTACTAAACCAAGGACATGTTTTACGGTACTCTGTTTATTGAATTATCAATTCAATTGTACAGTACATGGAGTATTGAATGAAAACATTCCAAATGACTTACGAAAAGAAACTTTTCTCCACAGATATTAAGCTGCCTAATGCCGTACGGTTTTTTCCACCGAACAAGCCACCCAGCACCGGCAGGAAAATTAGGGTCCCCTTCATTAAACTTCTTCTGGAAATACACAGCCTTTTTCTGCAGAATGGGGCCAGATATTGGCAGGCCCTTTTCCCGGTGTTGAGATAACCAAAGAAATAGTGCTTCACTTACTTTTTCGTACTAAGATTTTTCATTTCTTCTCTGCTCTGGTAGAGAAGAAGTGTTGAGGAAAGGTGGCTGTTTTTCCAGTCTCCCACTGTAACACATCCAATACCATAACCTGAAGCCACATTTTGAAGAATTTCCCCTTTGTACAGTCTCTTTAATGCACTCAACTTGTCTTCCATAGAAACAATCACTTTCTTCCATTTACTCGCTATACTCATAGAGGATATGAAAACTATAACATCCGCACCCAAACAATACTACAATGAACAATAACTGAAGACTCACTGCACCTGTCCTTGAGAAAAAAAAAAAAAACTGTCCTACCGCCAGCGGTCAGGCCAGTGTTTGTCCCATGGTCGCACCCTCCACAGCGGGTGTGCCTGAATTTAGTCTCCAGCAAAAGTTCAAATTAAATCTACCAGTGTCGGATAACACGGAATGTCGGATAAGCGAAGGTCGGATGAGCGAGACTCTACTGTATATCTCAGTAGTAAATATACAATAGAAATTATTATGTTTTATTCTTTCTTTTCTTATTAGGTTAATATTTCAATAATATATCTGCAACTAGTGTGGAATGGATTTTAATCAAAATAGTTATATTTGTCATCTAAAGATTTCGATACTGTCAGTCCAAAAATAACTATTGAACGCGAAATTTATACGAGCACAAAGTGCCGCCGTTGGTTCAAAGTCGATATGTTAATAGCTTGGACCTACTAGGGTTACGTTCAAGGATAGCCGGCTATATAATTTTGAAATAGCTTTTCTTTAAATTTGCTATTTGCTTTACATCTTACCCACACAGATATGTGTTATGGCGACAATTTTGAATTAGTATCCAGTGACATAGCAACATTAAATGGGTCATATCAGTAAATGTCAAATATCAGCGTTAATAATAGCTGTATGGAAACTCTGTACATATTGAAAGTTCTGCAGGATACTGAGCGAATGGTTACGTGGTTTGGGTCACTTAGCGATCAGATTGCATTCATGAGATAGTGGGTTCGAACTCCACTGTCGGCAGTCCAAAATATGGTATTCCGTGGTTTCCCATTTCCACACCAGGCAAATGCTTGGGCTGTACCTTAACTAAGTCCACTACCGCTTCATTGCTACTCCTAACACTTTACTATCCAATCGTCGCCATAAGACCAATCTCTGTAGGTGCAACGTAAAGCCCACTGTAAACATTATTAGTTCATATTTGAATTTGTGTACTTTTGTATCAACACGATTACCTGAGGAGCCTATAATCCTCTGTTTAAACAATGACGTTTTGCTACAGAAGTGATATAGAAGCGGCACAGTTTTCGGCATTATTCTCCTTCATAATCCGTAATAGGAGCGTTGAGCATGTTAAGCCCCACACCCTCCCCACCTTAATGCCTTTTATTGAGTAATCCATTACTTATGGCAACTTTTAAAGTAACGATTTATTATCCTGCTACATGATGATTACAAACCATGGTGTTTCGCGCATTTCATGCAAACGCCGTATTGAACACATTTAATTATGAATAACCTTATATGAAATATTATATACATGTATTGCACTGTGTACCGTACTTATGAACGTATAATGTCCACCCGTCCAAGTTTGTGCTGTATGATAACATTCTGGGCTAGCACTTGTATCAGCTTTCTCATACACGCAGATCTGTCTGCCAGTTCGTGACCTGCACACGAGCGCTGGTTCGAGGTCCACTCAGCCTACGTGATTACAACTGAGGAGCTATCTGAAGGTGAGATGGCGACCCCTGTTTAGGAAGCCAAGAATAACGGCTAAGTGGATCCGTCGTGCTGACCACACGACACCTCGTAATCTACAGACCTTCGGACTGAGCGGTGGTCGCTTGGTAGGCCATGGACTTTCGAGGCTATTGCGCCATGGGGTTTGGTTTTTGAAAATATCTCATTCGTGTGCGTACCGTCCGACTTGTTATCTTCTTCCGTGGTAATTTCTTCGTGTTATAAATTCTGTCACAACATCGATGTCTTATTTTATTAGTTGATAAAACGAATTTTATTATAATGTTTTCTTCATAATATACTAGTTCACATAACCTGATTCCATACAAGTGCAAAGTTAGATAATGAGATATTAGTTAGATGCATATACTCACTAGAGGTGCATTTCACAAACGCCGGAGTGAATATGACCGGATTGAACATAGTCTCGGGAAAGGAGCACTATCAAGAGCACAATCAAGAAAAACCGTAATGGGATGCGTCGAATAAAATCGGGTTATGCAGAAAATATGAGATGAGGAAGGGAATTCTAAAGGAAAGTATATACATGATTTTGCTAATTAGAATAACTAATTATAGAAAGAATAAGAATAAGAAATGTAGCCAAACCCGAACTTGTTTTTACTTACTTATTGTGTCAGAAGCTATGTATATATTACACTAAGAAAATACTTGTACAAAGGGCAATAGGAAAGTTCTGCAGTGCGCAAAAACGGTTGGCTGGACACCCCTGTTATGGTGAGGGATGAAAAGAGGGTTGAAAACCGGTCTAGAAGATAGCAAGGCGTGACCTTCACACCAGTTGTTACCAAGCAGTGGGATTGAAAGCAAGTCAAGATGTCAGTGTGGTCTAAAGGTGAATATCGTGCAATTTTGCTCGTGGATTAACTGTTGACCAGTGCCTGGAGGAAATTACTCCTGTGCTGGGGAAAGACTGTCCACATCGGACAACAATTTTCCGCTGGTACAAAGAGTTCCAGAGGGGAAATTTTGGGGTTGAAGACGATCCTCGTTCTGGGCGACGGTCTGAATCAGTGACTGAGGAAAACATTGAAGCTGTGAGGAAAAGATTGCAGCAAGAGAGGCAGTTGACATTTCAGCAGGTAGAATAGACCTTCCATATCCCTGCACCAGCTATTCATTTAATTCTACACGACCAAGTTAGAAAGGTTTCTTCCCTCTGGGTGCCCCATTCACTTTCAGAGGAACAAAGAGCACATCGACTGAAATGGTGCCGAAAAATGCTAAAACAGTTTGAAAATGGGACTTCGCGTAACGTCAATAGCATCGTTACAGGTGACGAAACTTGGCTTTATTATTACGATGACCCAATAACATCCCAGAACAAGGTGTGGCTGTTTGAAGGTGAGGGTACTCCTGTGACTGTGCGAAAGTTAAGGTCACTGAAGAAAAGGATGATTGCAGTACTCTTCACTAAACGGGTTGTGCTAGAAACACAAAGGACAGTTACTACGAAGTGGTATAGTGAGACTTGTCTGCCTCAGGTCATCCAGGCTCTCAAGCAGCTCCGTCCAAGGTCACGGCTCAGCACTTGCCTTCTGCATCACGACAATGCTCCAGCACATCGTGCTAATGTAACAATGGTTTTTCTTGCCAGATCAGGGTTGACTGTGCTTGATCCGCCTCCATACAGTTCTGATCTTGCCCCATGTGACTTCGCACTCTTCCCAGAAGTGAAGATGAAGCTGAAAGGGCGGTGTTTTGCATCCGACGAAGAGCTTCTGGCATCATGGGATCAAGAGTGTGAAAATGTAACTGAAGAAAAGTGGCAGAGTTGGTTCAGTGATTGGTTTCGACGTATGGAGAAGTGTATTGAGTGTGGTGGAATTTATGTTGAAAAAGTCTAAAGCGTTCACTCAGATTGCAATACTTTCCTAGTGCCCTTTGTAAAAATACTACATGGACTAGATTATGTAGTAACAGGATTGCACGTTTGTGGACCAAACGCTGGCTACTTCGAGTGCATTTGGTGTTGCCTTAATAAAAACTCACTGTGCTTGTACAACATGTTGTCTATTCTTCTCCACATTCAAACAAAGTGGAATTCGCACTAAATCCCCACTTCATCAGGTTTGTTCTACATCTCGTTACGCACTGAACGCCGACTGTCGAATGATTTCTAAGTCATCCAGTCTGCCCTGTGATCAAAATTGAGATGTCCATCAAGTATGAACCATTCTGACTTCTTGCCAGGCACTCTTGAATGCTTGCTTACTGTGATGTACCTGCAAGTGCCTCAGTACATATTATGAAGTTCGTTCTTGATCTAAGACGGAGGCAAGCTGAGTGATGCCCAAACAAGCTATGTTTCTGGGATATTATTGCCTCGTTCTTTGGTTTCCTGCCAGCTATTTCTCGATGGATTTGGGGAGGTGCTGCACCGGCAAGACAACGAAGCTTTTCAAGAGGTGTGCGACGCAGACAGCCAATGATAATTCGACATGTCTCGTTCAGTGCCACACCTACGGTTTTAGCATGGACGGATTTATACCAAACTGGGCATGCATATTACGCTACCGAATAACACAGCTTAAGGGCAGATGTATTCACTAATTCCGTATGTGCACCTCATGTTATTCCAGTCAACGTTCGTATGATGTTATTTTAAGTAGCCGCTTTCTGTTTGACGTTCGTGTAGTGCCAAGGCACGGTCAAGACTACCTCCCTGCTAACTGGTGGTACCACAGTGTTCCAGTGGAATTCCTCCCAAACCGACCTTCGAAGCTCGAAAAGGCTGTCTGTTCTTGAGACGGAAGGCACAAGTCTGCATATTGAATGGATTAGGTTTTAGCTCGTTCTTACTGTAACAACGCCTTTGCTGGCAGGATGTAGTGCTTACAGCGCACTATGTCCACTGGTATGGGATAGAATAAATTTGTTACATTCATTGACCCGTCTCAGTCTTATCCTTGGCTTTGACAGTATGAAAGTGACCGAGGTATGAGCGATGCTAGTAACGCCATTCCTTATGCAGCCAGTCCCTGTTATGAATGGTGTGAAAATATCGCTCATAGGGTGGTTTGGTGCATGCATTTCAGTGGGCTTGGCAGACTGACATGTAATAGCAACTTCTGGCTCAGTGAGGAAAGCAACGGGAAACTACCTCACTCCTCATTTCCCTAGTATGCCTCTTCAGTGACACCTAGGCTATCTATGGCAGCTGTTGGTGGAGCTGTAGAGGATCAAACCAGCCTTCGGGCTGAATACCCAACAACAACACATACTGTAACAGATGTTTAGTGTGTGTGTGTGTGTGTGTGTGTGTGTGTGTGTGTGTGTGTGTGTGTGTGTGTGTGTGTGTGTGTGTGTGTGTGTGTGTGTGTGTGTGTGTGTGTGTGTGTGTGTGTGTGTGTGTGTGTGTGTGTGTGTGTGTGTGTGTGTGTGTGTGTGTGTGTGTGTGTGACAGCCTCTGCTCGACGAACTGGAAATCCGCCTCTTGAACAGTTATGGCTCGATCATCGGCACAGATAAAATTTTCTGTTCTATCAGATAATGGTTAATCGTTGGTGTAAACATTGAGAAATATTGAACAGCGATCGTGCAAGTACAGTATACTCCCTTGTGTCAGCCCATTCTTCTGTACTTTCCATATACTTCTCTGCCCCTGAAAACCAGCTAAGACACTCCGTTTATCAAGCACGTTTCTTCTGATACAAGTAAGATGCCAGTCCTTCGAGAATGTTATAGACCTTATCCAGAAGATAATGATTAGGAGTATCGTAAGCTGCCGGAAGATCCTGTGATCTGTTGCCTTTGATGAATTCTTCTATCTGCTGAGTTAGTTTCAGTACCTGGGCTGTGCAACTCTATCCTTTCCTGAAACTGGCTCGCTATGAAATCAGAAGTGACACTATCTTGTCCATAAGTCTGTGTAAGATACCTCTCCATAATCTTGTAAGTATGGCACAAAAGAGATACTGGCCTGTAATTTTTAGAATCATTTGGATATTAGGACTTATTCTCTCATAACAGAGCACAACATCCTAAAGACAAGCTCGAGAAATGAAATATTAACAGCTCAGCCATAGATAAAGCGGCTGCCTGGGCGAGGCAGTAAAGGCGTGCTCAGTTCATTCGGAAGGACGTAGGTTCGATTCCCTGTCAGAAAGTCGAATCATTTAAGAAACGTGACTTCCATTTTCGGAGTTCCACTGAGGTTCACTCAGGCTACCCCAAAAATGAGAACTACGTTCTTTCCCGGAAGCAAAGGCGGCCGGGCTTAGAGCTAACCACGTTTTACGCTACCAAGTGCCGAAATTACTGATAGTAGAAGCCTTTACTATCCACCCCTCCAAAGGCCTTCATGGCCTGTACGAGGATGGCTTCTTTTTTGACAGACGTATATATTCGTATTACGAAGATGTTTATGAAAACATTGATGTGCATGGAGTTATATGTAATGAGAACTTACAGTTAGACAATTACTGCTAGTGAAAGAAATGTAGATAGAATGAACATGGAAGTCTTTAAAATGTAATGTTGGCAAAGAGAATTGGAGGAGAGATTGGTACATCGGATCACGAATAAAAAGATGCTGAATCAAGCTGGTGAAATGTAAACCATTTGTAAAATTTGATCCGATAAGAGGGAGTTTGATAGGATATCTTAAGAAACCCAGAATCTGCATAATTACTTCTTTTAAAGAAGTGTAGAAGTAAGAAGGGTAAGAGAAAGCTAAGGAAATGTGTAGAATAATAATTACACAAAGATGAAGTTAGCTTGGAGGTTTGCATTAAATCAATCAATCAACCGGTGATCTAAAGAGCAACAACACCAAAGACAACAGCAACTGAAATGAAATTGATAGAATGAAGCCAGAGATCCTGGAGGAAACCGATCCAACACACAATCTCTCCTCCACATCTTTCGAGATTTGAACTCGCGGTATGGTAATACCAACCTTCTGAGCTACTGAGGGGCTTACTTTTTTGTAATGTATTGAGGAACACGATTTCTTCGATAGTCATAGAAAAGAGCACTTCTGATTTGCCAGTACTTTCTGAACTCTAAAGCTGCCATTGAGACGATGGTAGCTTTAATCATTTCCTTGTGTGCAGTCAAAGCTGCGGTGAATGTTTCTGACTACACGTATTCACAGAGAGTTGAGAAGCAGCTCAATGAAGGAGTAAAACCACATAAGGTTCCTCTCAAAAGATGCCTCGCGGTTACTTCCGTATGTGGCTTGCCACATGTACGACAGATACATGAGAGGAATGCGAGCTTGAGAGGTGCCGTATAAAGCAGATAGGACAGGCAAAGCAGCAGCATTCTGCACGTGCTTGCGCATGTATTAGTTGGGAGGCGCAAGGCTTGTTCAAACACAAATAGTGTTGTGCGTGTTTATGGCAGTTCCAAATATGAAATTTGTTCTGGATATTAGCTTAAGCATGTTCTATTTGGTGAAATGTGTAAATATACTGAATAAACAAGGACGGGAATGACATATACCATCAGGTGTTATCTGATGAGAAATTTAGTTTCACTGCGGTGTAGTGTCGTATAGCAGGGTAAGCCAATGTTTCCTAGTTAGTTATGTATGATATGATTAAATATATCATTTATTTATTACGTATTTACTTTCTCCAATAACTTTTATTGAAAATGTATGGATCGCATATAGATAAACGGTACAGCCCACATTACTGCTATCTCCGTTGGTTAAATTTAAATTTATAGGTAGAAATAAGAATCAGTATATTATTATTATTATTATTATTATTATTATTATTATTATTATTATTATTATTATTATTATTATTATTATTATTATTATTATTATTGATGTAAATGTGTCTAATGCCTTGGAGTCATCTGAAAATTTGTGTTACTGAAGTTAGCGTCACAAAATGTCACAAAATGTGTGATGGGAAGTGTAACAGGCTGTGATGTAAGATATAAATGGATGGCTAGACAATGTTACCTAGCAGCCGATTTTATAATATATTTATCAGACATATGTATGATCACATTCCCGCAAGGGGCAAATTGTTATGATGATGATGATGATGATGATTATTATTATTATTATTATTATTATTATTATTATTATCATTACCATTATTATTAATATTAAATAAATTGCAATTGGGAAATATCCCGCCGGGCTGAGTGGCTCAGACGGTTTGAGGCGCTGGCCTTCTGACCCCAACTTGGCAGATTCGATACTGGCTCAGTCCGGTGGTACTTGAAGGTGCTCAAATACCTCAGCTTCGTGTCGGTAGATTTACCGACACGTGAAAGAACTCCTACAGGACAAAATTCCGGCATCTCGGCGTCTCCAAAAACCGTAAAAATAGTTAGTGGGACGTAAAGCAAATAGCATTATTATTGGGAAATATCCCGGTGGTAATACTTACAATAGTATGACAACTAAGTAAAATTAAAACATAATTTACATCACAACAACAATAACCGGTCGAGTTGGCCGTACGGTTAGGGGCGCGCAGCTATGAGCTTGCATCCGGGAGGTAGTGGGTTCGAACCCCACGGTCGGCAGCCCTGAAAGTGTTTTCCGTGGTTTCCCATTTTCGCATCAGACAATTAAGGCCACATCCCCCCCCGCCACTCTTAGGCCTTTTCCTATCCTATCGTCAGCATGAGACCTCTCTGTGTCGGTGCGACGAAAAGGTAATTGAAAAGAAACCAACAACAATAACAAAAGTAAAACAAAGAATTCCATGAAAACCACATAATGCCAGAAATTTCACGGTGACAAAAGAGAAATAAGAAGGAAGTATGTTAAAATAAGAAACAGAAAAATGTACAATTACAGGTGACATACGAGTAGAAAAAATAATTCAGAGAAGTAGCAAAGAAATTAATACAAAATTTTTACTTATGGCTTATTTACTAAACACTTTAAGGCCCTTCGAAGGATACCTGCCTTCCTTACCTATCAGCAGTCGGCATGAGATATTTCTCTTGGGTCACTTACGGGTTCTTCGTCACTTTCTTAGGTAAGAGGTGGGTTTCAGTAATTTAAAACTAATGCCTACAATGAGTGGACCCGATTTAAAAGTGTAGGTTTATTGACCACTTGAAACGACATCTGAACACTTGTGACATTTTACAACAGCTGATCGACGAACGCATGCCCATCCATCAGAAACAAACGAAAAATAACAACGATCATGAGAGACGCTAGCTTTGGAGACCTTAACTCAATTATCTGAGGGGCAACCTTACTAGAAACCACAGTCATAATTTAAGAATAAGATAAAATGTGGACATCCCTAAGATCGGCCTCCATGTGAGACTGCATGTACCACCATAATGATTCTTGATAATACAACCCCCGTAATACGAACTCTGGACTCTTGGTATAATTATGGCTGTCCGATCGGTATGTGCCACACAGTGGTTGTACGGCATGGACCATTAATTGAATCGATGTGACCTGCGATTATGTCATGGACCGACGTCTAACTTTGTGATTTACGTTAAATTCATTGTGCATGATGACCGCAAGATGAATGATGCTATGATGGCAAATGGCTCTAATCTAAGCCACTGAGGTTGATGACTCCATGACCATCCAAATGTCTAGGCTGAAGGCTGAACACAGTTAACTTAAAGTAGTTGATGACCAAGGTTTCCAAGTTAGTAAATCCCCCAGCACATCTGGTGCTCAGCAAATCAAAGTCAAAAAACTACAACAAATGCTCACAAAACTTGTGGCAGTAACGTCCCTTGCTATCGGACATGTCCCATTAATCGTCAGGTTAATTGGTTAAATTTTCAGAGGAAATTAAACTAAGATTTCCAGAATACATTTTCAAGTCAGTCACTTGGTTTTAAGGTAATTCTCAAAATACGATTTTACTAAGTTAACAAATTAAGAAATGAAGTGCTCTCATAATCCTAATAAACAACAAATTTGTCTATCCCGGACGAAGTGGTTTCTTTAATCTCACTAACTGTTTCCAAATAAAGTTACGTTATCACTTGGACACGTTTACCAGAAACATTCTATGTTTACTCTCACAGCTTTCTTGTTTTGCAACTGTAATACGAAGGAAATGTTCGTAACTACCGGTACCATTTGTTTATTTCATTACGTCACTCAACAAGCTTACGTTATAACACTAATACTTATTGAGACACTAACCGAAAAATTCCAAACCCCACGGCACTTAACGCCCTTGAGAATGCCTTGGCCTGCCCAGCGACCGCTGCTCAGCCTAATGGGCTGCAGATTACGAGCAGTCGTGTGGTCAGCACGACGCATCCTCTCGGCCGTTATTCTGGGCTTTCGAGACCGCGGCCGCTATCTCACTGTCAGATAGCCCCTCAATTCTAATCACGTAGGCTGAGTGGACCTCGAACCAGCCCTCGGGTTGAGAGAAAAATCCCTGACCTGGCCGAGAATCGAACCCGAGGCCTACGGGCGACAGGCTACCTCTACATCACAGGGCCGGCTTTTGTTGAGACACTAGCTTGGATAATCCTAACCTTAAATTCTATAATTTGCATAAATTACACGAAACGCAAAAGTAAAACAACAATGTTAAACTCTTATAACTTCTACGGTCATCCATTGGACTAAGTCCGATACCTCCTTCCGACATGATTCCATGCTAATGGGACTCAAGTGGCGTAATGCACCTCACCCAAACTCAAGGGTGGATGGACTACTGCACCAGTATGTGCTCCACAGTTATGACCTACCCACACGAACACACAATTGTGCTTTGGTAACCAACAACAACACCTCATCCATCACAAACTGTACGGATTGACAAGCTATCGTGATATTCAAATAAAATAATCGCAAGACCTTGGACAATCCTCAACAAAACTAAGCAACATTACTATAGCTTCTCAAATTTTGCCACCCCTGAAAATGGTTATTTGCAACATAACACAACATCGTATCATTTCCGTCGCACCTATAATGAATCAAAAGTTCTCTACCAAAGGGTTCTCTTCTTAAGTAATGAAATATATTTTCAAACATTTGTTATCAATGACAAAATCTCAGTTACAATTCCTTTTTTACAAATGAGCTGGCTCGCTCGCTGGAACAGATGGTCGCTCTACCTAGAACGAAGACTCTTCTCGTTACCTCTATGAAAGCAAACACGTTATCTTTTCTAAATGTATCAAAATGAAATCTCACCTCGTTGACAACTCGCGTGAAAGACAATACTTAACCAATATAGAATATATGAAAGGATTTTATTTAAAACGTCACTTGAAATGTTCCTAGCCACCACGTCCTACGGCTTCGCGTCAGATTCTAACTATGGAATGACCCTATTCCCATACCATTAAATTACAAAAATAAATCATTGGGTTTCCAGCAATGAAAAGTCCCGGCAACAAATATCACTTCAGCACTACAGGATTTCAACCACCTGAGCCACCTTTCCTCCTAACTCTGCAACACTTGAGCCACTTGCTACCTCTCTCTCTTAAACGATCCACTATGCTGTGACATAAACCATCTGTGACAAAATAACCATCTCTCCTCGTATATATGAGTCTGACAACAAAATATTTCAAAACCGAAATTCACAACTTAACTTAAAAATTTCCCCACTATTTTCTCCTCACCAATTCTAAATATATTTTAATGGACATTTCGAATAACACTTCCCTTCCAAAAGTCACACGCCAGTTTCGCCTCGTACATTCCTTGACAAACTCTACATCTTCGACCACATTACGACGCATGCTCCGCAACAGCTGCCATTCCATCATTATTACACAATTGCTTTAAATGGTAAACCACGGATTACACTTACGAGAATTGCATCTTTACATTGAACAGAATTCCGTGATAAATTAACATCTTAACTTGGGCAAACACCAAATATAGGAATAAATGTACGGAAGTGAAACCCCGCTGTACACATTACATTCGTTTTTACAACTATCAAATCTACTATTGTACAACATTTCACACGCTAGTTTCGCGGCGCTACCCATTATCCAAGAAACATAAAATGACCTTTCATCGTATACTTCTGATATTACCACGAAATAAAAGTGTGACCAAAGTGCGTCACAGATACACAAATAAAATTGTGGCATAATGAAATAAACAAATACATTTTGCAAAGGGTAGCCTGCATACCTGGAAGTCGTACGTGGCCTTAACAACGTCATAGGCCCACAAGCCCCTCTCTCTTATCTAGCCATCCCAGCAGGTAGTGGCTTTACAAAACATATTTTCCTTTCATCAGGGTTTCTATCCTGGGCATAATGTTTTATATTGATTATTTCATATCATTCATCTGAAAATAATGACATATAAAAGATATACATGCACTTCACACGTTTCTTCCTTGCACGGACCGAACACGTTTGTCGAACCACCGATCCGTACAAGCAATACTTTATAATACAACAATGATATTTGCAAATTCAACTGCATGATTTCGGAACTAGAATGACCGTCTGTTGCCTGACCCTGCATCTAAACGATGATTCAACATTTTGGAATACCTTCGACTACCTTTTAAGCTATCTCCGCTTGGATATGATGTTACAGCCACCTACGGCCAAACCTATCTTCCCTTTTGGGAGCTTAGTCTTCCCAACGCTGATTTGCAATGTTATTCTGAAATGCGTGGAGTTGCCTCAAATTCACTGGACACACTGGACACTCGTAAATGGCGCGGCGTGGTTTTATAAGGTTTTCTCCCACTCCCACGCCATTTGCATTTACATCCAAAAGTACGCTGACACAGTTTTACCTTACAGGAAATGTAATAATGGCTGATTCTGAAATAACATGCAATTGTTTGGTTTAGAAGCCGTGCTGATGATAAACATTAAGGGGTTCTCTTAACAAATTTGAGTATTTAAATTTAGTCATAAGCTAGGAACTATATTTTGGTCGCTGTAACAGAGTTTAAACAAACAGGCGCGTCTTTTCGGTAATTTTCCTTCTTGGGCTACTTAGCGGCCTAGTCTTTACCATTAACAACCAAATTGTTTGATTTACGCATTTCTGACGTTTACCACAGCGGTTTCTTCACCAATTCTCCTTAAAACGGAATTTCAGCAAAAATAGTTCCGCACAAAATTAGATTGTATCCCTGCACACTCTACAAATGTGAGTGACGTAATTTTTGTTGCGTGAGAACGAGAATATCCCACCTGTTCTCCACGTGTCGCCTCTGGGCAGAAATAAAAATGTAACTAGTGCTCCTCATGATCTGGCGCGCTGGATTTAAATGGTGCCTCATGTAATGAATTTAGAACTCTGACTCCTAACGACTCAAAGGTCATGGGTTCAATATACACTTTTTTACTTAACTTTGTTGTATACAGTGCACAATCACACAACTCTTGTGCATGGATCATTGATATATAGCTCATAAATAAATGGGATAATCACTCTCACTCAAAGACGCACTTACATACACACGCACACAGACACATTTAATTTAGATATGCATTTATTTTACACGGGTTTTAGAGCTCTTTACACCCTTCACTTTGTAGAAAAATCGTAGTAGAAGAAGGTCCTTTATTTCAAAGTTGAGCAGAGGGATTGTAAAATACGAATGTGTGTTCTGTTATTCTACCGGAACTGGGGAAGAAAATTCAAAATATATCATATATCAGTTCTTAATGGTGAATTAATACAAATAAATGTAATATTCTAAAAATAATTATATTTTACTTTCAATACCACACGCAAATGAGCTTCCTATAACTAGAGGCATTTCAAACAAACACGTCTTCTAATGGACATGATGTGAGAGATCTGCCAGAGAAAGGTCTGTTTAGTATGACAGTCAAAATATTTGTAACCTACAAATGGTTCCTCGGAATAGCAATTCAACCCCCTACGCCCGTGAAGTCACGGTGTTAATAAATGCGTTATTCAATCACAGCGTTAATCACTATAAAAATCTAGCTTATTGCGCCTCTAGCCCCAACGTTAATACGCACCACTCTTAAAGACGTTTTTTCTTTAGAACATGGAATTGTGCGTTCATGGACATCACGCTTCTTATGAAAATCAATGGGTTGTATTCCATAAGCCTCAGTTATACCGGTAGGGTTAATTGTAAGTCGATGAGTCGAGCTTGTTGGAATAATAATAATAATAATAATAATAATAATAATAATAATAATAATAATAATAATAATAATAAATACAATGTCTAACTACCTTGGCGAGTGACATTATTACTTGCTTCTCACTAAGGTTTTCACAGTTTGAATCCAGGCCTTCGAATGCATTTAAAATAATGAAAGTATACGCTCCTGCGGATGGGAATCATCATCCAGCTTAAAAGGGTAAAATAACATAAATCATTGGAAATTCCTATTTTATATCAAATACGAGCTATAGAAAAGGAGATATTCATGAACTACAATGTTTTGTGTACAGTCAGTCAAAACGAGACCATCGCTGAATATTGTTCAGTCTCCGTGGTAGGCTATGATCTTTAATTCTTCTAGTTCGACGATAGCAGTGCATTTGAAACTAGGCCTTAAATCATCCTCATTTTTTGAGTAACCGTACCTTTTTACTCATTTCGATAGTCAGATTCATTATCTTCTTGACCTGTGGATTTTAATTAATACTGCTTATCAACATAATCACCGAGCTAGTTGGCCGTGCGGTTACGGCTGCGTAGCTATGAGTTTGCATTCGGGAGATGGTTGGTTTAAATCCCACCCTCGGCAGCCTGAATATGATTTTCCGTGGCTTACCATTTTCACACCAGGAAAATTTTGGGGCAGTACCTATCCTAACAGTGCCGAAAACCTCTATTGTGTTAGCGCGACGTTAAAACAAACAGCAAAAATGAAAATCATGTCACGACCATCACCTTGGTCTATTCGTTCGTTACCACGGGAGTGTGCGGGTTAGCTCGGGGCCGAATTAGATGTCTGAACGGCAACGAATAATCTTGGCAATCAATGTCGTCATATTTTGCATGCCAGTAATGTCCGCTGTGGGTTAATCTGTATAAAATGAATCTAGTTTAGAAAAAATCCTTCAAGGTGCGCGAGTGGAAGAGCGATAGTGTGTCCGATTGATCTAAGGTTCATCAGAGGTTCGAGCCCGGCGGATATATTCGCTTTTTGAAGAGCAGTAAAAGATTATGATACTCTTTGTCATTTTTGTTAGCGTTGTGACGCTCTCATTGTCGCGTGACAAAACAAAATAAACTCATTCATTGATACCGTCCAGTAAAATTCCACTTTCATTGCTAGACAGCAGCGCAATCGGAATGGCCAAATTCAATTCGACAGCATGTCACCTAGATGATACTACTTCATATGATCTTCTTCCCGGTAGCTGAGCCTTTAGGATTACCAGTATAATAATAATAATAATAATAATAATAATAATAATAATAATAATAATAATAATAATAATAATAATAATAATAATGTTAATGCTATTTGTTCGGGACGTCGAGCCATGTGGATCTTTTGTCCATACTGGCACCATATTGTATGAACCTGCGTGTAATTGGAATGGCGGTAGTGTGGAATGTTGTGTGTGAGGAAAGGAAGATTAAGGACGTCACGAACACCCAGTCCCCAGGCCAGAGATATTAATCATTACAATTAAAAATCCATGACTCGGCCGGGAATCGAATCCGGGGCCGCAGGGTGACAGGCGGACGCGTTGCCTCCTACACCGCGGGGCCGGACAATAATAATAATAATAATAATAATAATAATAATAATAATAATAATAATAATAATAATAATAATAATAATAATAATAATAATAATAATAATAATAGTACTTCGAATCCAGGTCGATCCTGGGTTGAAATTTTCATCTCCAAAATCACGTGGTGTCAGAAAGAACATCCCACTTGAAACCTCCGGACAAAATTAAAATGAACATTGGTGGCTTCAGGGACCCTCGAGGAACACTGGGATAAACTGAAGGAAGTTATGTTACGTGATTAAATATTATTAGAAGCATACTTTTATCAGCCCCTTTCAGGCTAAATCTCTATAAATAAGTAATTTACAAAATCGTTTTTAAAATGTTGTGGATGGAACATTACAGAACTTAACCAATATCATTCGCCAGTACTACAGATTCATATTTAGTTGGTGTGTAGGAGCGTAACGTTAGGGATTTCGATGCAGATGGGCCCAGCCCTTTAAGGGTCCCGCGGTCTCCCCAAGAAAAAATGAAAATAATGTATATCTGGACTAATGTCACTGCATGGAAATGATCAGGTCGATCTTGTAGAATCAGTCGATATAGTTTAATATTTGTAATTGGTACGCAGAAAAATTGCCACTTTATTTAATCTAGTAGCAGTTTATTGTGTTGAGTGAAACACGCAACACCTGTAAACAAATGCTTCCCCTTGTTATCCCTCGGAACACCGTGATACGCTGTTCAGAGAGGACCTGCACCAAATTATTTTAAAATAATTACAGCGAAAATAAATTGATACTTTACTTTATTGCTATGAGGAGCACCTGAGATCATATTTCCCACAAATTTAATAATAATAATATTATTGGCTTTACGATTCACTAACTAAACATTTACGGTTTTTGGAGACGCCGAGATGCCGGAATTTAGTCCCGCAGGAGTTCTCATACTTGACAGTAAATCGAACGACACGAGGCTGACGTATTTGAGCACATTCAAATACCACCGGACTGAGCCAGGATCAAACCTGCCAAGTTGGGGCCAGAAGGCCAGCGCCTCAACCGTCTGAGCCACTCAGCCCGGCGTCCACAAATTTTGTAGAACATTTTGTAGACATTTACTCTACAACAGTGTATAGTGCCAGTAAGAAGTTTATGTAATAACAATCAGTCAACTCGCTTCGAACGAGCTCTCTTTGCGTGAAGTTAATAATAGGCTTTTCAGTTGTACGGCTGGATGTTTACAAACTATTTTGAACAAGTTTTTATTTAATTTTTCATAAATTTTTCTGTGTTGTAACCGAATAAATCATTTTAACCGAGACTTCGGTATCGGCTCTGTAGTTACCTAGCATTAAAGTTAAGCACAAACAGCGGTGCAAGTTTGGCAGCTCTGCGGCTTATCCGTTGAACCATGGGCACAATCAAATATTATATTATTATTTAATTATCTTAAAATAACGAACAATACCTTTGTTTATACAACTTTACAATGTATTACATTACTTCTACCTGCTGTGATTAAATGTATATTAAGTTATTTATAGGTTTTGCATTTTGTTTGAGGGGGCCAAAATTTATTATTTTGGCAGGTGGGCCCGCATCACATCGTTACGCCCCTGCTGGTGTCAGTCTTAAACGTGCTAAAATTCCAGTTAACTATCGAATGATTTGAGATGTCATTGGTTTAAATAGCATAATGCTAGTCTATGACACTATCATTAAATGGAATGAATTAAATACTACAATCCTCTGTAACTCTTTCCCTATTATATACGAACTATTAGCAGTTTGTATTCAATTTATGTGTGTAAATCATAAGTAATTACCACAACCAACCAGTACTGTGATGGGCGTGAAACTCACCAGTGCCCCTATGCACCAATAAATGTCACCGTTTGCAGCATAACCTATGAAATATAGCAGGACGTAACTCCGTGTAAATTATTACCCAAACATCCTTGCGCCCAGATTGAAGATGTCATAAAGATGGCGGCCCTGGCGATCACGTAGTATGATTTACTGCCGTACACTCGTTAAAACAGGATTAAGATGAACATAACTCTAGTCTTAATGGTGTTAATTAAACGGGGGGAAAGCGACTTACGTCACTGATTCCGTTTGAATAACTACGGTGCGAGGGTTGACGTGAAATGGCATTTCCGAATCCCGTTTGATGGTCATTGCCTCCACCAGCTATCATGGTTATGAATGACTGAACGACGTGAATACAATTCTTTTTCCTTCTTTACGATGTCCAGAAATTATCAGATCTGACTGCCTCAGAAAAAAATTAAGTACTCACCCTCCATCAACCAATATCCATTCCTCGTCCCTATACATCACAGAATTGCATAAAATTAATTATGTTTATATCCTATTCGCTTCGAACTCGGTTTCAGTTAAAATTATGAACAGTATGTCTATTTTTAAATTATCTTGAGTAGACACTAATGCGTGTTAAGAACATTTTAAGGGCAGTATGCCCCTCCTGACGCCAAGCCTATGTGGAGGGATATATTCACTTTGAGCGATTCTCTTGGTGACTGATAACGTCGCATGTTGTATGCAATTGAAAACGTGTATTAAGACGATCACACACAGCTCCCGACCTAGAGGACGTTACCAGACACGGCTAAAATCCTCAGCACATCTGAGAAAGGAATCTGGAGCCCTTAAACCGAAGGATCCGGGAGGAATTTCTCGAATACAGACTTCAGTCTGCACAAAAAAAATAAAAAGTTTTGTCTGCACCTTGCTCAGAATTTTTAAACATTGTTAGGTATTGTACTCCGGTCTAGAAAACCAAGAATAACGGCCGAGAGGATTCGTCGTGCTGACCCCACGACACCTCGTAATCTGCAGGTCTTCGGACTGAGCAGCGGTCGCTTGGTAGGCCATGGCCCTTCAAGGGCTGTAGTGCCATGGGGTTTGGTTTGGTTTTTTAGGTATTGTACTGGTTTTTGTTCAAAATAAGAAAAAATTAAATGTTCTTCATTTTCGTCTGCCTGTTTGTATGTAGGGCCGACGTACATCATGATAGATAGATAGATAGATAGATAGATAGATAGATAGATAGATAGATAGATAGATAGATAGATAGATAAAGAATGGGTGAGTCCTGCCTTCGCAGGGATCCACACGCAGGTCTGTGAAGACCCTTTGTGTCCTTTAAATGGGTTTGCCTAGTCCAGTCCTAGTGCTCCTATAAAGGATACCAGTGTCCGGATGTTGGCATTCCTGATGTCTTCCAAGTCACAAAATGTGAGCCAAGATATCAATGTCTAGTGCTTGCAAAAGCCTCGCACTGACACAACACATGCGTGGAGGTCTCTTCCTCCCTACTGTAAGATATTTAATACTATCTCACTAACTTTTGAAACATATAAAACTGCTTTTAAATTGAAAAATCTGAATATCTGCATTTAAAATGGAAAATATGAAAATTAATATTCATTAAATAAAATACACAATCGTCGAACCTTGTACTCACACTTACTTCTTACCTGCTTACTTACACATACGCTATTTGAAGCGCGCCAGCTACCACTCAGTGCAGCAATAATAGAATGAGAATCTTAACTATCTCTAGGGTGTGGGGTAATAAGCTTACTTTTGACAACATACCATATACGTTCCTGGAAAAGGAGATTGGCGTTCGGTTTCCCCATTAAATTTGAGGTTATCTAATTCTGTCATTGAAATAATACTATGAATTCATTTGATATAACAAAATATATTCTTTAAATAATATATAAAAATAGTGAGTCTTGTTGCGATAAAACAGATGAGAATATGAAATTATGACATTCCAACTGAAAGAAACTAGGCATGAATTTGAATTCTTCTTGACCGGACATTTAACAATTTATACAAAATATATCCCTCACTGTTTCACTTGACTGTACCTTCAACACTTTGAGTGTAATTACGGCGTATTCCTTAAATCTGGTGTTTACTGTAGATGTGTCACTCCTAATTTGGTGATGTATCCCTGTGACTGCTTCTTCTCCATATCGTATGATTTCTTGGTAAATCTGTATGGTATTCAACTAAGTGACCGACCAACTTTGGCCTCACTCTCTCAATGACCAAAGACTAACTCCTCACTGAGTCTTCTCCATCTCGTTCCCTTAATGACCAACTGTAGCCTCTGCTTCCAGTAGAATAATGACAGTCCACTTATCCATTTGACTTCTTCACTGTTGAGCTTCCGTTTAACTAATGACTGACGCTATAAGATACAGCCACCTTATATAGGCGTTAGGATGGCACACCTACGTAATCTCCAGAAATAGCGATGATCGACTCCCACTACGCGACAAATATTACATGTAATGGTGAAATCCTCTGGGGCTCCCTAAGAAACTCAAAGGAAATGAGCTCAGTGCTAAGTGAGCACGATGACGTAGCCATGACGTGGCGATGACTTTACAGAAATGTCAGCAGTATTGCACAATATAGCAATGCCATATTCAACATCTGATATATAACAATTCTCACTGTACATGTCTTGAGTGTTATTCTACACATACGTATACATGCATACATTTAACTACAATTATGCAAGCGACAAGCATTGCAAAATTGAATTGAATAAGAATGATAATTACAATAGTAGTAATAATATCACAGATAAAATAATAATATTGATATAATAACAATAATAATAATAATAATAATAATAATAATAATAATAATACAGATAAAATAATAATAAAAATACAGCTATCATCTTGTAACGGGATATGAACCGGTACACTACCGCATCTTATACACATCGGATCCTGACTGATTTTCATGATGTGTAGGTGTCTCTGTAAGGTATTGTGGCCTGTCAACAGTCCAACTACCATTCGCATTCTGGTCCTATTCAAATTTATCAGGACCTTTTTATAACTTTGGCTAGGCCCTTTGATAAGTTCACGTGCCTGCCTTGCTATGGTTAACCTCTTCCAAATGTCTAAATGAGACTGATTTGTCCACTGGGATATTACCAGTTTCACGCTTCGGAGTGACACTCCTAGGAAGGGCTCTGGTCCTATGAAAGGACCTTTTGAGCCTTGTTTCGCTAGTTTGTCAGCTTCTTCATTTCCACTGATACCTGTGTGCTCAGGGACCCATAATAGGGTAACTGAGCTAAGTTCACATAGCTGATCTAACATCCTTTGGTTTTCCCATACCGTTTTTTATGTTCTAGCTGCGCAGAGTGCTTTTAACGCTGCCTGGCTATCACTGCAAATGGTGATGCATCTTCTATGTATAGGCATGTTCCATATATATACAGCACAGGTCAGTATTGCATATACTTCGGCCTGGAACACAGTAGCATATTTACCCATGGGAAGGGAGAGCCTTGTCGTAGGCCCGCAGACCCCGGCGCCTGTGCCCGTCTCTGTCCGCGAGCCACCTGTGTACCATGTACAGCCCTCAGACCTAAGACGGGCCCCAGCATCCTCGGCCCACTCCTCCCTTGTGGGTATCACCACTGTGAACTTATAATTCAGATTAAAACTAGGCTTCATCAGGTCCCCGATCATCATTGTCGTAGGGCAGGTCTGGTGATGCCTTGTGAGAATTGAAGCATGACCTCTATTCGGACCATCCTTCGAGTGACCAGAGGCGGTAAAAACTCATTCCCGCTATTTCCTTAACATAGAAATGTAAGGGGGGAAAACCTAGGATGGCCTCCATTGCACATGATTGTGTAGTATCTAGTGCCCCTGTTATTCCTAGACACGCAAGTCTTTGGACACTGTTTAACTTGGTGGTCGCTGTTTTACTCTCCGAACCTGGCCACCAGACAAAGGATGCAAAGATGATCGTGGGCCGTACAATAGAAATATAGAGCCTCTGGACCACGTTAGGTCCTAGGCCCCAAGTCTTTCCGACGGCCCTGCGACAGGCCCACATAATCTTGCGAACCTTATCCACCTTATGGTCACGTACATCATGAGGAAACGGTTGAACAGAATTAAATGGAAATCGGTAGGGAAGGTCGGTGAAAAAGGCACTACAACCTAGAATGTAAATAATTGTATTCACGATAAGTGAAATCATAGTTTCAAGTAAGTTCTAAAAACAAACTAACCGAGCGAGATGGCCGTGCGGTAAGGGTTGCGCAGCTGAGCGCTTGCATTCGGAAGATAGTAGTTTCAAATCCCTTCATCGGCAGCCCTGAAGATGGTTTCCCTTCGATTCCAAATTTTACACTACACAAATGCTGGGGCTGTATCTTAATTAAAGCCAAGGTCGCTTCCTTCCCATTCCTGGCCGTATCCTATCCATTCGTCGCCCCAGATTTGGTGAATTAGTACGACGTTAAACAAGTATCAAAAAAGAAACGAATCCCAAAATGTTTTCATTCCAATCCTGATGGGGTGCGATGGGCCACCTAGAGGGTGACGCCGTCTCTTAGGCCAGGAGATTCGCTCTTGTGATTTGACGTGGTGTGAAAATGAGCGGTGAGTGGGCTTGACCTACGAAAGGTACTCTACCGCCATTCGCGTTATTGACGAGAATAGAAAAAACACGAAAAACCATTCGGAGGGCAGCTGGCAGTCATACTAGCTCACCGCCTCCCAAATACAGAGCCGTAAAGCCACGGTAAAGCCGTAGCCACTGTTGGCCTAAGCCACTCTGCTCGGTGAAATTTTCAAATATCTTCGTTAGTTCTGTATTCCTTTTGATAAACGATACACTGTAAAAGTTGTAGAAAATAAAATGTCCAATCTTATGCACTGTGAAAATTAATTTTGTGACGAATGGTAGTAGAACAAATCGAACAGTACTTAAATTGACGACGAGCAGTCAGCAGATCTCGTCAACCGCTTTATGAAGAATAGTGACATGTTTTACCGTGTTTAAAAGTTAATTCTCTATCGTTTTAACCCATGTTTTATTGTTATCTACGGTTGTATTCTATTGAATCTGTTTTAGTGTGTCTTTGTGTATTTTTAATTTTAAGATTCTTAAAGTTTTAACTTGATGAAATGTATTATTCCATTTCCATCTAATTTCAAATCATTTTTTAAGGAAATAAGGCATTGCGAATTAGATTCACTGATTATTTGATTATTTTAAATTCATTATCTTTTTCTGCATCATTATTTTTAAATTTTAATTATCAATCCACTTCGGATCATCTCGTACCATTAGAGGATGATGACCTACATTTTAGGCTCCTTTAAACAACAACCATCATCATCAGTACTTAAATTACAAACATTTTCCGAACATAGATACTTCATTATAACATGTAATGTGACTACGGCAACATGTGTCTAACTGCATCGGTAGAGCTTTTTATTTAATGTGCCCCTCTCACGTCTCTTGCATTGTTCATAACGGGCTTATAGATTGTCAATGATGATGAGCACAAGTTACCGAAAGGGCACATAAAAATGATTATATTCTCGTGATTCGGAAACTTTCCTAGGCGGGTCTTCTGGCAATGAGAGAATTGGAAACAGCTAGGACTGAGAAGCAAGCAAGTGACTGTGGCCTTAATTTAAGGTAGAACACCAGGGTGAAAATGAGAAGCCGTGGGGATTATCTTTAGGGTTGTCGGAAGTGGGGTTAGTACCATAAAATGTGACAAGAAATACATAATTCAGATCTTTCACAATGGTTATAGAATTCATCTTGAGACTAAAAATATTATATTACAATTAGTCAAGTGTATGCCGATACACATAACATTTAGCAAGAATATTCCTGAACTTTTGCACTTCAACACTGTGACCTGCTTGCACGCACCACGCTTATGGCTGTTTTGTACATTATTTCCACTTTATATGGGTATTTCCCTTTTCCTGCACAGATTACATTGCATTGGGGGTCCCTAATCTTAAAAGGAAAAGGTGTTATAATGTGCTTAGGGGTGAAAAATAACTAATCTAACGGTACCCATAAACTATACACTGTTGGTAAAACATCCTACCGAAACATATACTCCACGATAACGAGTATCCACTTGAACACAAATCACCTGTGGATCGGGGCCACACACAATAAAAATCACATAAATGGAAAAATATACACAAATCAAAGAACAAAATCGTGTTGTCATAATTTCCGTTCATCACCAAGAAAAGCATGCCACATTTACGCAACTCTCAATCACACAGACTCGATGGAAAAAATTAATGAAAAATTTCACACTTTGAGTAATCTCTTCCTATTCAACGTAGTTCCTGAAATAGATTAGACCTACTTGACACAAAACCAATCATCAGGTTGACCTTACAACATCAAGCATAAATCAACGTGGATTCCTAATATAAAACTGCATGGCACAAAATTCGAGACCTTCACCACATAACACAACAGGGGTCTCTAAAAAAGATTACATGACATAAATAATCCTCAGTGCGGTCATATCATAAAGGACTAGTAAAAATCTGGGCGTCGTGCTATAAAAGTCTCGTCCACAGTATCAACCGTAGTGACATGGACAAATAACCAATACAATAACAAATAGGCCGGTATACAAACTCTCCTCGGTAGAAGCACAAATCATCCTCACCTGCCACACGGCCGAATGATTCAAAAGTGGAGGTACAGTCTCCCAAAATTGCAGCAAATACCAATTATCCGGGGTCCAACCCTTAACACACGCTGCTCACATGTCTACACGAGGCAAGTTATTCAAACATTAAAATGCAAGCTTTTAAGAATGAGGAAAGCGTCCCCTTACTTATCATCACACAAAATGTCACATACCCTAAAGTTGCCGGATCCCATACAAATAGAAATGTCGTCGTCTACTTTCGCTCTCAAAAAACAATACCGCGCTGGTCACATACAAGAGCACTCGCGCTCGTTAAATTAAACTTTAAATAAAATGACCAACTCACAATAACTAGAAATAGACATAATTCGTGTTTGAAAATCTGCAAGTTACTGAAGTATCTTACATGTTTCACTCGAGAAAATAGCATTATTGATAACAATAATAATAAATAAAAGATTTTCAGAAATCAGATTCTAATATTCGGAACTTGAAATACGAAACTGCGATCGAGTAAAATGTGAAACAATCACAAATTCATACCTATGATGGCAACGACCCTTTGAGGCCACAAAGTACACTCATATTTACATTAAAATAACCATGAAGATGACGCTAACAGAGGTCGTGGATCCAAGGTCCACTAACACACACATTCTCATCCACACCTCATGCAATAAATCGGAAAAACGTGACGGCATGTTCTCGCACACTTCGAAATCCCATTACTTAATGAACCAAATATTTTCGAACTTTAATTTAAATCATATTTACATTTACATTATTAAGCTCCGAGACGTTTGCTGCGCCTCTAACATCACAGAAAACAAAATATGAAATATGGCTAAAACAAGGATCTGACTTATAAAAAAATTATATTAACCACTCAGCTATAAAATTACAATAAATAAAAAGGGCAAGATGAGACCTCATGCCATCGTTCCAATGTGATTTACAGTTATATACATTTAAATATACAAGTTTTCATACAATTTACTGAGATATGACGTAGTCCTCCCAACCAACAGCTAAACCTACTGAACTTAAATAAAAATAACCCTAACATATCCCCTTTGCTACATTAAAACACGTGCACAAGTACATTATGACATTGCAAATCTAATACTCATCTTTTCTCAATTCCGCCGCGTGCTTCTGGTCAGCCGCCTCCCATCCCTTCTAACCAGCCATTCTTACTGTGATATCTTCAAACTGAAACATGTACGGTCCATGGATCTCCATCCTGGCGTAGAAATCACGTTCCCGACGTCTTGCTGCCTCTGCTGGTTCGGAACTTGACTAAAACATTCCATTCGCTCACGTTATTACTACTGCGCAAATGCAACCTGCCATATACTATTTACAACGTTCGGGCGTAGTTGCCCGTGACCGTGAAAACCAGTTCTCATTCACCGCGGGACAACTCACTGCTTATCTAACACTGTTAACAACCTCAGTTTTCCCTCTCACTTCGCACTACGCCCGTATTTACTCACAACTCTACATATGATAACAGTACACGATGCTAGACTAGGAACTGTGCTGTCTATCAGGCGTTCGTGTTCTAGGATAATCTACTTTACTCCACCCTAGGTATAAACTTGAACTAGGCAGGCAAATATACGTGTAAATGTTCACATTGAATTGTTTTTCTTCACCTGAATTTTACAGACTCTAAAATGTCGAATTTTTCTAGTTCCACCCAGAAATGTTTGTGCGTAATGAACAAGCCATTATCTCGGTATTGTTTTCACAGGCTCCCATGCCTACAAAATATTCTTAGCTCGCTTCGACCGATGAAAAGTAAAGTCTAACTTCGCACACGCGTTAAGTTGACACTTGTTCTCACGATTTGATTAATTCGAAGACTCCTGCCGAATAACCGCTAACCCACACGCTGGTCACATTGAAGGTTTGCACACACCAACACGGGACGCAGGAGCGCAAGCGATCGAGTCGCGAACTATTATGAGCAATGTTTTCCCGCGTCCCACGTTCGTTGTGAACTACGACAATGGCGACTGAACAGTTGATAGTCCGTTAAGAAACATCCAATGCCTTACGACATGAGTAATGAAGATTATATGAATGTAAGGAAGAAATGTTTTTTTGGGATGAAATAGGACAAGAACTGTATATACCTTGTAAGTATCAATTCTTTTATTATCACTATCTGTTTGTGACTTTTTGCACACATATCCCCGTCGTAAACCTCCAGATGCGTGTAAGATGTATGCTAAAACTATAAATGCACTGTTGTTATGCATACCAAAGAAATCTACAAAATTTCTCACAATCAGCGAAGGCTACAGCGTCTGTTCGTCATGCATCATCTTCAGCAACTGCTAGAAGCAGAATCACTTCCTCATCAGAGGAGTGCATTTCAGCTACTGTTTCCCGCTCCGGTGTGAAGACAAAGACGAACTTCGCAGCGACCGCGGGATTGTAGGTTTCGCTCCCGCTTCCCCTTCCGCATCCCCTTCCGCTTCCCACGTCCCGCGTTGGTGTGGGCAGACCTTTGTTAATTCGCCTCTACAGACACTGTCCTATGCTCGTTCAGGGCACATCTCTCGTTTTAACCAATATATTGCCAATATTGAACTGATGCTTCCTTTTCATTGGTTCAAATAATCGCGTCGCTTACGCTTACGTTAAACTCATGTCATATAACTTCCAGCCTCGTGCCAGTCTTCCGAAATGTGATCTGTTAGTCTCTGCTAACGTCTTTCGTCATCCCCTTTTCCTGAAGCGTGTACGTGAAAGTCTGCGCGCCCTAGGTAGTAAGCCGTCTTTTTTAATTTAGCTTGCAGGCAATAGACGACCGGCTCCTGTCGAATTGAGAAACATATACCCTGGTCACTGCAAGTTTTCAAGGCTTAATAAAATAAATGTTCACTGTACTCTATAAATGATAATAAAGCAACAAAATGAGCACATTAACGAGGGCTCAGCACATCCACTTTGTGAAAATGAGACTTTCTATACCTCATAAATATAAAAATTGATTATTATTATTAGTAGTATTATTATTATTAGGCAGTCATATGGTGTAGAAGTAACGTGCCTGTCTCTCACTTCAAGTCCGTGGGTTCGTTTACCGGCCAGTTCAACGATTTCCAATCTGGACTGAGGAGTAGAACGGGGTTGTGTAACTGTTCGACCCCTCACCAAGACACTTGGGGAGATGAAAGTTATTATCTTGGGACACATGAATATCAAATAAACTACTTGTGGCTTGCCCGCAAATTGCCACGCAAATAGAAACAATTAATATTCCATGGTTTCCCATTTCTCTATGTGATGTTTGGGCGCCAGGATTACAGTTTTAAACAAAACTGTAAACCAAAATTTACATTTACTAGCATAGAGACTTATACTTAAATCTACAGGGGTAGGATTTTAAATAATTAACCATTAAGTATCGCTTAAGAAAGAAAATTAACGCAATATAAAATACAAATGAATTTATTATTTTAAAAAAATGAGATGAATCGGAAAAGTTCCTTAAAGCGTGGAGGAATTTATAATTTACTTTACTGAATTTATTATTGCTTGCTTTATCTAATTGAAGCTCACCAATTGCAGCTTCCGTTGAAGTCATCTGGTTTCCGTGGTTACTCTTTCTCTTCTTCTCGATGTAGAATTTGCTCCATGGACATCCTTCCTTCCTTCTCTGATATGGTACGGGCTATCTGGACTAGCACACCCTACTTGCCTAGTCTTTAAATTAGACATTGGCCCTATACTTGTAAAAACTGATCAGCGTTGATCGTATGAGGAGAAAATTCAGAGATATGAATTTTTCCATATTAGTAGAAATCTCAATCCAACTGAGCTATACTATTTATACGGTACAGACTTGTACCAAAATTCCATGGACTTGAACTAAACATAGTTCTTCGTCCAGAATATTTACTGAAAATAACACAAGCCGTAAGCTTGTTTCGTCTCACGCAGATATCGAAGCGATAACACATTGTACAAAAATAACTATGTCGCGGAGCGACCACACACTGTTTGAAAATCAAATAACGTCGTTGAAAGTAGATGTTCACAGTAGAAGTAGTAGTGATGGAGTATCCGTAAGTATCACGCTCCGCGCTTGATAATATCACCGGGCTCCCCCACTCTAGGTAACAGCTTCATCTCAGATCTCATTATAACGAAACATCTGATTCGTAGATCGCATTATCATCTCCCCTTCTCTTCTTTCTTGTCGAGTCCAGTAGGCGTGATGATGATGTACTCTGCAGGTATGCAAGCCACGCGCGCGGGTCGCTGTTTACTGCCTTCGCCAAACCCATGAGTCATGCAAAATCCCAGCTTTAAGAATAACTTTCCGTATACACAAATATGAGATGAAATGAAAACAACTATGTCTCAACATATTGACCGTATTTACAACATAATGAATTCCTATCCTACATAATATAATAATTTAAATAATAAAACGATGTTATCATGTATACAATATGATTCCAAAAGGCCTTGATTACAAATGATTGACGTTGAATAAATATGTTATTTCGAATAATTGCCGATGGCGGATAAACTTGATATCAAATGATATCGCGTAAAATGATATCATTATAAATTAGTAGGGCTAGATAAGCCTGGACGGTTACAGTTGATACGAGATATATTCTTCAAGCTCTTAGTTACAGAAAACAAACGCACAGTGAGAAAATGACGCTGCTGACCTAGAATACATAGATGAATACTGGTTGTCATGATTACAGTTGTATCGGGAAAATGATGTCGCTAATCAAACAGACCCCCAGCACAAAAATATATTCATGTTATAGATGGTCTGTGCGTTACTGAAGTGGCGTACGAGGAAATAATGGAGTGATTCCCGTTGCTTTCCTAGCCGATCCATACAGTGATTTTACATATAGTGTAACGGTTCAAATCCAGTTACAAGATAATATCTTTATTATTATTATTATGTCAGTATTATTATTTCATCTGTGAGATTACTATTATTTTGTTATAATTATTATTCAATTCCAGTACGCAAAGCTTGTCGCATGCGTATTTGTAATTGAGTGTATGCATATATACGTATATGTAGATTATCATTAAATACCTGTACAGTGAGAGTTTCGATGTATCAGATGTAGATGTGACGTCATTATATTGTTATACTACTGGCGATTCTGCCAAGTCATTGCTACGCCATGGCTACGTCATCGTATTTAGTTAGCACTGAGCTCACTTTCTTTGAGAAACCCAGCAAGCCGGCGGCGGTTTCACAACTATATGTAATATTTGCCGCGTTGTGGGAGTATGTCATTGTTATTTCTGGAGATTACGTAGCTGTGTCAACCAACGTCTATAAAAGGTGGATGCATATTGTAGCGTCAGTCATTAGTTAAACGGAAGCTGAACAGTGAGGTAGTC
This sequence comes from Anabrus simplex, assembly GCF_040414725.1. Classification (NCBI taxonomy): domain Eukaryota; kingdom Metazoa; phylum Arthropoda; class Insecta; order Orthoptera; family Tettigoniidae; genus Anabrus; species Anabrus simplex. The sequence goes on along the minus strand of NC_090267.1, from coordinate 122,920,893 downwards.
TACTAGATGAAGAGGCCTCAGTCGGTCAGTCAATGAGTGTGAACGAGAGATGGAGGAGACTCAGTGAGCCATTATTCTTTGGTCATTGAGAGAGTGAGGCCAAACTTGGTCTGTCACTTAGTTGAAGACACGGACGCAAAGGCTTACCATGGAGTCACAGAGGGACACACCTGCCAAGAGGTAATACCATATTGACTTACAAAGAAGTCAGATGATATGGAGAAGAAGCAGTCACAAGGATGTATCACCAAGTTGGGCGTGACACATCTACAGTAAACACCAGATCAAAGGAATACGTCGTAATTACACTAAAAGTGTTGAAGGTACAGTCAAGTGAATCAGTGAGGGAAATATTTTGTATAAATTGTTAAATGTCCGGTCAAGAAGAATTCAAATTCATGCCTAGTTTCTTTCAGTTGCAATGTCATAATTTCGTATTCTCATCTGTTTTATCGCAACAAGCCTCACTATTTTTTGATATATTATTTAAAGAATATATATAGTTCTATCAAACGAATTCATAGTTTTATTTCAATGAAAGTAAAATATCTTAACCTCAAAATTAATGGGGAAACCGAACGCCAATCTCCTTTTCCCAGAACTTATATGGTATGTTGTCAAAAGTAAGCTTATTACCCCACACCCTAGAGATAGTCAAGAGTCTCATTGTACACTGACTGACAGAGCAAATGCAACACCAAGAAGGAGTGGTCAGAACTTTATGCCAATTGCAGGGTAGACTGACGTCACTGAGGTCTGCTCATGATGTGAAATGCGCCGCTGTGCTGCGCACGTAGCGAACGATAAATGGGACACGGCGTTGACGAATCGCCAAATTCGTACCGTGATTTCTCAGCCGACAGTCATTGTAGAACGTGTTGTCGTGTGTCACAGGACACGTGTATAGCTAAGAATGCCAGGCCGCCGTCAACGGAGGCATTGCCAGCAGACAGACGACTTTACGAGGGGTATGGTGATCGGGCTGAGAAGGGCAGGTTGGTCGCTTCGTCAAATCGCAGCCGATACCCATAGGGATGTGTCCACGATGCAGCGCCTGTGGCGAAGATGGTTGGCGTAGGGACATGTGGCACGTGCGAGAGGTCCAGGCGCAGCCCGAGTGACGTCAGCACGCGAGGATCGGCGCATCCGCCGCCAAGCCGTGGCAGCCCCGCACGCCACGTCAACCGCCATTCTTCAGCATGTGCAAGACACCCTGGCTGTTCCAATATCGACCAGAACAATTTCCCGTCGATTGGTTGAAGGAGGCCTGCACTCCCGGCGTCCGCTCAGAAGACTACCATTGACTCCACAGCATAGACGTGCACGCCTGGCATGGTGCCGGGCTAGAGCGACTTGGATGAGGGAATGGCGGAACGTCGTGTTCTCCGATGAGTCACGCTTCTGTTCTGTCAGTGATAGTCATCGCAGACGAGTGTGGCGTCGGCGTGGAGAAAGGTCAAATCCGGCAGTAACTGTGGAGTGCCCTACCGCTAGACAACGCGGCATCATGATTTGGGGCGCTATTGCGTATGATTCCACGTCACCTCTAGTGCGTATTGAAGGCACGTTAAATGCCCACCGCTACGTGCAGCATGTGCTGCGGCCGGTGGCACTCCCGTACCTTCAGGGGCTGCCCAATGCTCTGTTTCAGCAGGATAATGCCCGCCCACACACTGCTCGCATCTCCCAACAGGCTCTACGAGGTGTACAGATGCTTCCGTGGCCAGCGTACTCTCCGGATCTCTCACCAATCGAACACGTGTGGGATCTCATTGGACGCCGTTTGCAAACTCTGCCCCAGCCTCGTACGGACGACCAACTGTGGCAAATGGTTGACAGAGAATGGAGAACCATCCCTCAGGACACCATCCGCACTCTTATTGACTCCGTACCTCGACGTGTTTCTGCGTGCATCGCCGCTCACGGTTTTCCTACATCCTACTGAGTCGATGCCGTGCGCATTGTGTAACCTGCATATCGGTTTGAAATAAACATCAATTATTCTTCCGTGCCGACTCTGTTTTTTCCCCAACTTTCATCCCTTTCGAACCACTCCTCCTTGGTGTTGCATTGTCACTGTCAGTCAGTGTATTATTGCTGCACTGAGTGGCAGCTGGCGCCCTTCAAATAACGTATGTGTAAGTAAGCAGGTAACAATTAAGTGTGAGTACAAGGTCCAACGAGTGTGTATTTTATTTAATGAATGTTAATTTTCATAATTTCCATTTTAAATGCAGATATTCAGATTTTCAAGTTAAAAGCAGTTTTATAATATTTGTAAAAAAAAAAGTCAGCAATTTATCAAGAATCACAATAGATCTGCCATGTCTAGTGTAGCACACTCACCAACCCACTCTATGAGCAACATTTTCATACCATTCATCACAAGGACTGGCATTAATAGCATCACGCATACCTCAGCCACTTTCATGTTGTGAAAGCCAAGGATGAGACTGAGACAGGTCAATGAAAGTAAAAGACTTGATCTAAACCTTTCCAGAAGTCACGGTACACTACAGCACTAGACATGGCCGCCGTAAATTAAACTTAAAACAAGTCGTGTTTGAAATATTTCTAAATGCACATGCCCGTTTAGAATACTATCCACAAGAAACCAATTCATCCCCCCAGTTTGCTTCTAATCCACCTTTGAATAGCGCAATTACAATTAGTCCAGTATCTAGGGTAACGCAATTTTAAAACTGTGCAGTTTTCATGTGATAACTCGAACAAACATACATGTAGTACGTACTTCATGCACACGTATGTATAGTTACTCAAAAAGAAGAATGAGCGTATGGTATTGTATGTGCCTTGCATTTAATATTTTACCAGAATTAATTGTCCTTCCTCACTTTTTAAATTTCAAATTAATTGCTGTACACATATTTGTTTAAATTTCTTATGTTGTAAGCTTCATCACTTAGACAATTTTTAATTTATTGCGGAAGTAAAAATACGCATCCTCAGAATATCACCAACACGCAGGTTGGTAGTATTAAATGATTCCTCCCGGTAATTTTAACCCTTACAACTAGACTGCAGAAATATCTCAGGTAATTACAGCCCGCGAATCTGACGCATGGCACATGATGTATTGCCTTACGTATCGGAACACGCTGTACGAGATATGCTAATCCCTAGGTTAGGCTTTCATGAGGCTTGAGATTCAACCTGCTATTAGCTCTCAGTGAGCTTGTAATATTTCATAAACACTGCACTCTAGATATCGCCCGAAATCTGTGGAATATAGGACTCCCAACTTCACTCCATCATTTCAGAGAGACACGTTATTAACACGAGAGTTCCTTACAGTTCATTTCTATAATAGTCATCCAGAGAATAAAAATTGTAATTAATATTGAAAAATACAAGTAGACATAAACTGGGAAAACTGACTAAATTAAGTCCGTTGTTAGAGGTGTAGAAATCGCATTGGTGTAGTCGGAGACTTCAATATTATGGACATATTGTGTCTGCAGCATCTGTGGCTGATCTAATGCTTAGTCAGTGCCTACATTTTCTTTTGCCAGCGGCTTACGTCACACCGACACGGATAGGTTTTATGGCGACGATCGAACAGGAAAGGCCTAGGACTTGGAAGGAAGCGCCCGTGCCCTTAATTAAGGTACATCCCCAGCATTTGCCTGGTGTGAAAATGGGAAATCGCGGAAAACCATCCTCAAGGCTGCCGACAGTGAGATTAGAACCCACTGTCTCCCGGATGCAAGCTCACACAGCCGCGCGCCCCTAACCGTACGGCCAACTCCCGCGTTCCTTATTCAGTAACTAACTTTCTCTTCTCAAGTCTATGGGTTTCATTTTAAGAATTTTAAATATAATAGCGTTATTGTAAAACTTGAAAGAAATTCTGTAGAACAAAATTCCGAGATCTCAGCGTCTTTTAAGGCCGTTAAGAGTTAAAACAAAAGCAAGAAAGATCTCATCCAATGAAGGATGTAAATATTTGCCTATGTACAAATTATTTCTCTAATGTCTACATTTTTTAATTCGGTAGAACTTGGTTATTTCGATACACAAAAGAACCGAGATTAATGCTATTAGTCGAGTGAGGAGGAAAGTGATATAAAATAATATTAATAAGGCCTATTACATATTGTATGTGTTCACTCTGAAGCCTAGGATTAAAGTAAAAAGCAAAGTCACCTCCGTACAGGCCATGGAGGCCCTTGGAGGAGTGGAAGGTAAAGGCCTCCACTATTGTTAACCTCGGCATGTAATGGGGTAGAGTGGTTAGCTCTACGCCCGGCCGCTTTTGCCCCCAGGAATTAACCTGGTACTCATTTTTTGTGTAGGCTGAGTGAACCTCAAGGCCATATGCACCTCCGGAAGTGGAAATAGGATTATATTGGAAAATTAAAGTACAAACAATTTTAAATACGATATTATATTGTACAAAATAATTTATCTGGTACTGTTAAATTTAAAACTACCGTGCTCACGAAGTGCCGTCATTCAGTAATAATAATAATAATAATAATAATAATAATAATAATAATAATAAATTGTTTTTTCTTTCTACTTGCCCAATACATACTTTCTAAATTATGTTCTAGGTTTATAATTTGCGTCACAATTTCATTGCGCCTCCTAGATTCATGGAACATGTTCTGAACCTCGATGGCTTCTAAGACATCACACTCTGATAGCATACACTTTTCTTCTTCCTCCTCTTCTTTTAGCATAACATAATCGTGCACCTGTGTCTCTGGTGGAACTTGGTCATGGTTCGAGATATGATTTTATCGTATAAATTTATATACAATATCGCGAAAAGGAAATAATTTTTCGTTTCATTTCGCGCAAAATGTTTTACCCCAACGCTTGAATTTCGCTTTAAATATTTTCTAAGATTATTCATAAAATCTTCATTAATATGATTTGTGAATTATGTGAAAGATAGATATAATAGCAACAATATTAATAATAATTCATTTTTCCTGTATTACAGGACTAGTTAAAATTACTTGATCATATCGATTACGCCATTTGTATCCATTCTTTACTTTATGAAAGGTAACATAAAACTTCGGGATTCGTCGTGCACCCCATTTTTGCAACTGGTTCTTTGGCAACTTCATTAATTTAACCCTAACCAGAAAAATGTTATAAATCTATCGACCATTCGTATACACAGATAATGGAAGAGAATCAAAAGGTGAGAGTGTATCTGGCAATAGTTGCCATTAAGAATTTTCGAGAATTTTACCTTTGTGGGCTGAGGTGACAGCTATGACAAGGACAACATCCCAAACACTCCACTTGGTAAGTTGCCAAGTACATAACCGTGGACAATATTTGTATCAGGATACTAGCCCTTCCACCCTATATGGTCATCCCATTAACGGATTTCCTCGAATATTAAAACGGGCAGGTATTTCTGTAAAATTAAAAAAAAACTTGTTCCCTCTTCTGTTTATCATCATACACATAAATTTTGAATGCAATTCCAAGTTCGTTATATTCTATTGATTTCTCTTCATTTTAGCGTTTATCGCAAAATAAGTAAATTTCGCTTTAAAATGACCTAATCGATTTAATTCGCAAAAGTAAAATCGCTATTTTCTTAACCAGAATCATATGATTAACTAAGATATATCTTAATTATTTCAAAATAATTTTTGTCGCTTTTATCATCAATGCGAAAAAATAACATGAATTCAGAATATCAGAGCCTACTTTCTACAGCAATTGAATTCACGGTAAAGTATTAATACTCTCATAGACATTACCTTCAGCTTTGATCTCCCATTTCTCTACTGTTACAGACTTTTCATTCCTGTAATGATCGTAACGTAGACACAAGCAGGAAAATACCATAACCTCTTAACTCGTCCAATTATTATTCACTTACTCATTCACTCTATCATTCATCTCTTTTCCTATTTACACCTATTATTCACTCACTCATATCTCCATCCTCTTCACAAAAGTAAAATATTTCTTTTATGTTCTTCCTCTTTTCCCCTTCCCATAATCTTTTCATCCGGCGGCCATTCGTACAAATCTACTGATTTATTCATTTTATAATACACCTCTTCACCCACTAATCAATCACCACTATATCGATACCTTATTCATTGTCATTTCCAAACACATACCTTATTTACTCAAGATAATCCACCATCCATCCAAATTGTTCAAGAAGAAGAAGAAGAAGACGAAGAAGAAGAATAGACATCGCCAGAAAGGGCAGTAAATTAAACTTAAAATAAATTTTGTTTGAAGCATTTCTAAATGCACATGCCTGTTTACAAAACTGTCCACAAGGAAGAAATTCTTTCCCCGCAGTTAGCTTCTAATCCACCCTTGAATAGCGTAATTACAATTAGTTCAGTATCTAGGGTAACACAATTATTATTATTATTATTATTATTATTATTATTATTATTATTATTATTATTATTATTATTATTATTATCGCTTCATATATCTACTTAAGAGGATAACCCAGGAGGGTGGGGATGCGCGTATATGGGGAAGAATTAATCTCACCTAATGGAGATTATGTGTTAGTATAAATACACTCTTCTTATTTAGCCAAGTGGCCGAACATTCTCTCCCCTAATTGTCAGTTCGTGTTCATACAACTTACACGTTTTCACTCCCCCTTTTACAAGCCTAAATCTACTGACCAGAGAGAGAGCGGTATCCTCTACCTGGCCCATCCTTGATAAAATTGCCGCATGGTAGTAATCCTAATCCAAATTTAAGTTATAAATATGCTAGACGCATATATGTTTGTACAGTAGTATTAAGCAAAGAATAAAAAATACTATTTATGAGGAATATGTTGTTACCACACAATACTTGACGTTATAAACGAGGTGTCGTTGAAACCGATGTCGCTATAACGAAGTTACGTTACTTTCATCACTCCGTTTGTCAGCCTAAACTTGCTTTACGCGCGTTAATTCGCGCGATATCGTATTCATAAGCTGGAAGTAAAGGACTTGTCTGCGGTGAGAATTATTGCTTGTACTTATTTATCGTACGGTTTTATTACCGGATGTGTCCGAGGACAGGTTCAGCTCGTCTGGTGCAGGTCTTTCTATGTAACGCCCATGTGCGATCTGCCTGTCCGGACGAACAGTATGATGACGAGCTGAAAGCATATCCCTGCCCAATATCATCAAGGGGTCTGCTCAAGGCTTAACATCGCCATCCGACGGACGAATCACCATCAACAGCGTGATATGCCTTCACTCCTTATGAACACTGCGGAAAGGTCCGGATTTAAATCCACGCATTTGGCACCCAATCTAATTATTATACATTTTAAACCACCACTCTCCTACACTGACAGCCAACATTATGATGACGGATTTTTTGTCACTGACGGGACCCGAACCGTCTAGCACGGGGTCATACTACTATATATAGATTTGACGCCCTAACGACCACGACTACCAAGTTGGCTAGGGAGTACGTAAGGAGATAACTTAAAAATTAATTCGATAGAACGATGAATACTTATATGTAAATCGGCCTTGGTTGTGGGATCATATAAGTTGAATAGAAAATTATATATTATCCATGAAAATAAATAATGCTGTATCATTAAAAAGTCCTGAAATGCTAGCTATTTTATCCAGAATAGAGCCCACCAGCACGGGAACCAGATGTCGACGACTAATCAGCTGTGTGTTGTTGGTAACGCCATGGTCTGCGTGTAATAGCCCACACAGATAAATAGTTCCCAACGGATGCCTCGATGAAGGCTGTGCTGCAGTAAGAATTTCCTGTTCATTGTCTATATTTGCTTGATTATAAAAAGGAAGGAACTAACAAGGACATGAACACTAGAAATATAAAGTGGGATTAGCATCTAATAGCGCCATAAAGCAGAGTAATGAGCATGATGGTAGCGAGCTATATAACTGGCCGATGTTTACGAGGAATATATGTATCAAGACAGCAGTAAAAAAGTTATTCCTCATTTAATAGCTCCCCCTAAGCGATATTTCAATTTCCTAGAAACATTCATTATTTAGCAAAACATTTCAATACAGACTTCATGATAATATTGCTGAGAGAATTTAACATTATGATACGCTACTATATTTATAGAGGCTGAAAACAAAAGTTAGGGTATGTTTGGTTCAGGACGGTGGTTTCAATTCGCAGGAAGGTAAAGGAGAATTTAAATCAATTTCCTTCTTTTGTGATTCTATCCTCTCATCTCACATTCAGCATTCTTCTGTAACACAACACTTCAAAAGATTTTCCTCGTTCTTTCTACTTAAGTTTTTGCCCATGTTTCACTTGCATGCAATGTGACATTCCAAACAAAAATCTTGACAGACATCCTTACCGAGCAAATTAGCTACACGGATTCGATCACGTAGCTTTCAGTTTGCATTTGGGAGATATTGGGTTCGAATCCCATTGTCAGCAGCCCTGAAGATGGTTTCCCCTTTTTACACAAGGGAAATTCTGGCTCTGTACCTTGATCCAGGCTACGGTCGCTTTGGTCAATTTCCTATCCCATCCCCACCGTAAGAATTTTGTATGCCGGTTCAATGTGTTCATAATACAATTTAAATACATAATACATTTTAAATAGCGACTAATAATATACTGCTATTTTTTCTAGTTGCTTTACGTTGCAATGACACAGATAGGTCTTATGGCAACGATGGGACAAGAAGGGGCTAGGAGTGGGAAGGAAGCGGCCGTGGCCTTAATTAAGGTACATCCCCAGCATTTTCCTGGTGTGAAAATGGTAAACCACGGAAAATCATTTTCAGTAAATACTGTATTTTACGTCAAAACATGCGACCGTGACTATGATATTCTAAAATTCGCATTTCTTTTTTAAAATGAGTGTAATTTTGATCGGAAAGGCTTAAATATATGAAAAATTGAACACCCTGTACGTTAATGCCAATTCAACTGAAACACACATACTGTTCTCAGTGTCTTGTAAGCCATATTAATATTTATTTTTAAACAGAGCTCCATGCCTAAGTTGTTAGTGTGTTGGTCATTGGACCAGGAGACCCAGGTTCGATTTCCGGCGGGGTTACGGGAGTGTAATCGTAGTCGGCTAATTCCTTAGCTGGAGGTAAAAGGTGGTCGTTCCGTCTTCAAAATTTTTGAAACACATACACCACATGTGACCCTGCACACCACCATAAAAATACACAGTCACATGTTAAAACCATTCTCCTATTATTAGCTAATGTGATTACACAATATTCAGCCAATTACTGCATGTGCTATAAACTCAAGATTTGTTCATAATACATTTTAAATAGCGACTAATAATATACTGCTATTTTTTTTTCTAGTTGCTTTACGTCGCACTGACACAGATAGGTCTTATGGCGACGATGGGACAAGAAAGGGCTAGGAGTGGGAAGGAAGCGGCCATGGCCTTAATTAAGGTACAGCCCCAACATTTGCCTGGTGTGAAAATGGGAAAAAACGGGAAATCATTTTCAGGGCTGCCGACAGTGGAGTTCGAACCTACTATCTCCCGAATACTGGATATTGGCCGCACATAAGCGACTGCAGCTATCGAGCTCGGTATATATTGCTATTACAGAGAAATAAAACACCATGTCAGTATTTAATTATTGTATTACACCGCCAATATTTTTTTTTGCATTTTCTTGATTCCTCTGCCACCGGGAACACCCGTTTTAATAGCAAGATCTTTTTTCTTTTTGTTACTGTCCGTTATACCCCGCCCACGGCGTCCAACCATTGTGGAAGTTATCTCTTTCTTTCTAAATCGAACACTAAGCCTCGGAAGGTCTTCAGTGTGTAAGAGAAGCTCTCAAGACATGTAATTATCTCGGGTGAGATAATAGAAATTTAGAAATTGAAATTGAATGTTAACAATACCTTCCATAAGAATCGAATAAGTGGTATGTTCCGAGCTGTCAGTGGAGAGAAGGCGTGGGAGGACATCAGTAGACGAATACGTTTGAGAGGTGTCTTTAAAAGTAGGAAAGATCACAATATGAAGACAAATTTGGAATTCAAGAGGAAAAATTGGGCATATATTCGTTTATAGGAAGGGGAGTTGGGGATTGGAATAACTTACCAAGGGAAATGTTCAATAATTTTCCAATTTTTTTGCGATCATTTAAGAAAAGGCTAGAAAAACAACAGATAGGGAATCTGCCACCTGAGCGACTGCCCTAAATGCAGATCAGTAGTGATTGATAGCGAATAGTGATTGATTGGATCTTAAACTAAAATACTTGACTCACACAAATATATCAAATGATACTTTGCAGTTCAGCTGCGATTAATTATTTGCCGAAAAATTCAACTGTTATCTTAAATACTCTGACGAGGCATCCATATCACTTCCAGACTGGGAAATAACGTTTTCACTATCGTAGACAACTTGTCGTTACCATGCGCTATTTTATGGGGTAAACACCAAATGAGCCCCTCACTGCTCTGATACGCACGATGTGGCGCGTTAGCGAGTCGATCTTGCTGCGTCAACCCGGATTGCAGTAATTGTGTAGGTCTCGCAGAACGTGTTCCATTTGATTCTGTAGCTGTGATTGGACAGCAGATGTCATGCCTAGAATCATTCGATGTAAAAGTAGAACAAAAATCCGTTGTGTAGAGTGGGATGTGCACCTGTGCCTCTTCGACGGAAACAACCGTTCCAACATATTTCACACACGTGTGTACTGTTGAGAAATGGCCTGTAAGAGGCAGATGAAATGGAACATCTGACTGAATCTATTACATTAAAATTGATGTCCGACTTATTGGCTGAATGGTCATCGTTGTCGCATTCAGCTCAGAGGGTCCTGGTTCGGTTACTGGTCGGATCGGAGATTTAACCTCAAATGGTTAATTCCATCCACATGGTCGGGACTGGGTGTTTGTACTGTCACCAACATCCCTGCAACTCACATGCCACTCACAAGGTAATCCACCACTACAATAACACGCAGTTTGTTGTCAGAAGTATAATTGTTTTCAATATTTAGTATTACCTCAGAGTCTCCGTGGCTCAGGTGGTAGCGCGCCGGCTTCTCACGGCTCGGTTCCGTGGTTAAAATCCCAGTCTCTCCATATTGGATTTGTGCTGGACAAAGCGGAGGTGGGGCAGGATTTTCTCGGGGTACTCTGGTTTTCCCTGTCATCTTTCATTCCAGCAACACTCTGCAATATCATTTCATTTCATCCGTCAGTCATTAATCATTACACCAGGGGAGTGCGACAGGCTTTGGCAGCCTACACAAGTCCTATCCTCGCTACTAGATGGGGGCTTCATTCATTCCATTCCTACCGAGCTTGATAGCTGCAGTCACTTGTGGGCGGCCAGTATCCAGTATTCGGGAGATAGTGGGTTCGAACCCCACTATCGGCAGCTCTGAAAATGGTTTTCCGTGGTTTCCCATTTTCACTTCAGGCAAATGCTGGGGCTGTACCTTAATTAAGGCTATGGCCACTTCCTTCCCAACCATAACCCTTTATTATCCCATCGTCGCCATAGGACCTATCTGTGTCGGCATGACGTGAAGCCAGTTGTAAAAAGTTCCATTCCTGACACGGTTGAATGACTGGAAACAGGCTGTGGATTTTCATAGTCATTTGTTACTTCCCAAGAATGAATTAATACCCATTTAAAACATGTTACTTTTACCATTATTTTGTGTCATATAATGGGATTTCTTGCTCAATAAACAGGCAAACGGCAAATTTGTGCTGGTAACTTTCCAGAACACGTGCGACAGAAATATTTTAAGTATATTTTTCAGCTCTCCAAAGCTTGTGTCCATCCTAATTCTTTTAAATTATTTTTTTAGATGTGTGATAGGTCAATTGCATGCCAATATCCTGTAACATGGACTTTTATAACGTACTTTAATCCACCCTTCGAAAATCCTAATACATCTACCATTCTTTGAACTTGTGATCTTGTGATCTGGAAACTGGCACACTGCCACTGATCCACAGAGTTAACTCTTAAAAAGTGTACTTGGCACGGGTGTATCAAAATGTAGTACTCACACTTCTGCGGGTGATAGAAGAGTAAAAAACCAGATTTTATGTATTTATTAAGTAAGGTCAAGTCCGAAATCAATAGCTGAATAAAATGTTGTGATGGTTAGAAATAATACCATTACTCTACAATTTAATTACGAGGATAGGTACTCTGCAGTTGCCGAAGCCTGTCGCATCCCGCTGGGGCAATGATGAGTGACAGACAGATGAAGCGAAATGATATTTGGAGAGTGTTGCTGGAGTGAAAGGAGACAGAGAAAACCGGAGTGCCCGGAGAAAACCTGCCTCGCCTCCGCTTTGTCCAGCACAAATCTCACATACAGCGACCAGGATTTGAAACACGAAACCCAGCGGTGAGAGGCTGGCGTGCTTCCGCCTGAGCCGAGGAAGCTTAAAATTTTATTGTAATATTTTAAAAAACCTGTTCATTACGGCTTCACTTTACGCTCTCCAAAGACGAGGCATGCCTGTGGTACACGTTCATGGATCCCAGGTATGTGCTTTAGACATTCAAGGGACAAACTCTTGCTGGGATTCAGCTGGAGTCTCATACGCACTCTCTCACTCTGCTCTAAATGGACGAAAACTTACTGCGTGTTGTCACAGCACAGGGATTGCATTCTGGCGTCATGACATGTTTAAGAGAATAATATGGATGGTTTTGAAGAATGAAACCCAGGTTTATTCACCAAAAGAAAACAAGGGAAAAGTAGAAAACCTTTGTTTCGGTCATCCCTTGAAGATAGAGTATTGAATTTTGATACATCATGTATTTAAACATTTTAAATCAATCTACTATGGCAAATTTGATTCCACAACCACATTAGGAAACAGGCCCTTATCCAAGTACACTATACAGCCAGGTATTGTTGTTATTATGAAAAATGAAAATCCACAGCCTGTTTCCAGTCATTTGATCGGTTCAAGGATGGAATGAACGAAGCCCCCATCTAACGGCAAGGATGGGAATTGTGCCGGATACCGAAGCCCGTCCCACTCATCTGTGGAAATGATTAATGACTGAAAGATGAACTAAAATTATATTGTAGAGTGTTGCTGGAATGAAATATGACATGGAAGACCGGAGTACCCGGAGAAAAACCTGTCTCGCCTCCGCTTTGTCCAGTATAAATCTCATATGGAGTGAGCGGAATTTCAAACACAGAACCCAGTGGTGAGAGACCGATGCACTGCTGCCTTAGCCACGGAGGTACCCTGATATTATTATTATTATTAACCTTATTATTAGCCTTATAATTCATATTACGTCTCTTGTGCCCTTGATGTATAGCCAAGGACGTGACCACCGTACGTTCATTGAATAGAACTCGCATGCCTCCTACGAATATTATGTTAAACATACTTCATTCGTTTGTGTGACAGACATTCGTGCAGTTACCTAGGCGACGCTTCAGTGCTGTATGATTGGCACAATCTTGAAGATGCTCCTTTCGTGATATACTTTTATATTGCCGTGGAGAGAAGAAAACAGCTGCTCACATGTACAATCCGTGAAAAAAGTTTTTCTCGAGCACATTTTTGTAAAGTAACCACTATTATGATACCACCCTCGGGTCTGTATTTCGAAGTCTTTATTGATAGCAATATCCTGGACGAGTGTCAGTTGCTGGCATGTAACTAAATGCGTAAATCTCCTTCCATTCCACAGCTGAATTCAATTTTGTTACAAACTGTACAACGCAGACTGCCCCTCGACGTGTTCATGTAATGGCCTGATGTCAGCAAAACGAGGGAATGTTTAGCAGTCTGCTTCAAGGCAAAAACAACCTCGAATTGTACTACCCCTATGTTCAGGCTTCTAAGTTTCTAAACGATCAGACTTTTTGTTAATTATGTTTAATATATATTGTATTTTGGTATTTTGTTCTGTTTTTTGTTTTGCATTTCGTTATTCTTTTATTTGTAACAAATATTTCCCTATTCACAATAAAATTAATTGATACAATTTTGGGTGTAACAAATAGTATACTGTATTTCGATTATCATTACAGTGTGTTCAGAGGGACGCTGAAAAATAAATACTCTACAACATCACTGTCTAATTTTGTCATATAAGGAACTCATTGTACGTTTTTAGCAAATTGTTAGAAAGAGGCGGCTGTCAAATTCGAAGAGTCATACTATAGATCCAGAATTTTTAAAAATGGTTATCCATTATGTTGTGATAAGGACACATTTTCTCCACTATAGTGACTTTCTAAAATTAAATTAATTACATTTTTTATTGGATCGTTCAGTACTGAGAGTGCGGTCACTTAAGAAAATCCCTAACATGAGCTGAGATTTCAATGTTATTATATGTGTATTTACGGGCTTAAAGTTTATATTAGGTGTTCCTATTTTCTACCCGACACTATTTTAAAAGTAATCGTTAATAAAGGAAGCAAGCACGTATTTTTGAGGGCCATCGTTTACTTACGATGTTTTGTTAGTAATATGAAATATGTATGATATTATACTAATTGTCTGATATACCTGCTTAGATTAGGTCGTCTATATGAATTTAAAGTAGTTTAATCAATGTTATGAGCAAAAGCTTACAGTAAACGTTCTAGGATTGTTGGGGGCTGATGACCTTAGATGTTAGACCCCTTTAAACAACAAGCATCATCATCATCAGTACATCATCAGTATTTTATTTTTAATTTGTATCCCAAAATCACTTACAGCTACGAACAGAAAATGTTCTCACCATTTAAAGAATTTTGTTTGGAACTTCCGATGCTACTACAATCACCACTACCTTTGCAATGATTGAATAATTATAATTTCGTGCAGCTATTTCTAGCCGGGTGCAACCCTTGTAAGGCAGTCCCTCCGATGAGGGTCGGTGGCATCTGCCATGTGTAGGTAACTGCGTGCCATTGTAGTGGAGGATCGTATTAAGTGTGGGGTGTGAGTTCCAGAATGATTGAATTATATTAATTATGTATACATATATCGGGTGCAGTCCTGCGATTTTACATCATTAATTTGTGAAAACATACTCTGTTAGGTATCGAAAAACATGAAATATTACGAAGTCTTTTCATATTAAGAACGCTATCTAAGGGAAGTGAAAAGTAAGAAGTGGTTAATATAACGTATGGGTGTTGACTTAGATCAATAAAATATTGAAAACGAGCAGTATAATACAGGGATTCTGCGGCCACCACCTCCTCCGGGCTCCCAGGGTTCCCTCCACCACCCGCGGGAAATTTGAATTTTGGCGGGAAATTTGAATTTTGGCGCGAGATTTGAATTTGTAAACAAAGCCATGTGCTTTTTGACAGCTGTCATCGACAACAACGCATCGCTAACCTCACTGCTGCCATCTTGACGGGCCTAAACCTCAGTAGTGCCAACTTAACCTAACTAGCGCGAGGTAAACAAAGCCACGTGTTGTTTGACAGCCACGTGCTTTTTGACAGACAACAACGCATCGCTAACCTCAGTACTGCCATCTTGACGGGCCTAAACCTCAGTAGTACCAACTTAACCTCACTAGCGCGAGATAAACAAAGCCACGTGCTTTTTGACAGCCACGTGCTTTTTTGACAGCTGTCATCCGCCATCTTTAAAACACAGAGAACTGTGCTGCCCTCTTTATCGCAGTAGCTGCAAATTCGTCACCTGTCATCCGCAGTGCTGCCATCTTTACGGGTCTAAACCTTAGTGCTACCAACTTAACCTAACTAGCGCGAGGTAAACAAAGCCACGTGTTTTTTGACAGCTGTCATCCGCCATCTTTAATCTATAGAGCACAGTGCTGCCCTCTTTAGCTACTTAGCTTTGAAATGTGGTGGCGGATAATTTGAAAAATGCTTTTTGACAGCAGCCATCTTTAATCTAGAGAGCACCGTGCTGCCCTCTATGTGGTGGCGGTAAATTCTACATGCTCTTGTTTGGAAACAAACTCACGCGCTTTTTTGACAGCCGTCATCCGCCATCTTTAATCAACAGAGCACAGTGCTGCCATCTTTAGCTAGATACCTTAGAAATGTGGTGGCGGCAAATTCCACGTGCTCTTGTTTGGAAACAAAGCCATGTGCTTTTTTGAAATCTGTCATCCGCCATCTTTAATCAAGAGAGCACCGTGCTGCTATCATGCGGGCAATTTCGTCAGCTGTCATCCGCCATCTTTAATCCACAGAACACCGTGCTGCCCTCTTTATGGCTACTACCTTAAGCACGTAGTAGCGGGCAATTTGAAAAGTTCTGTTATCTATCATCCGCCATCTTTAATCAAGAGAGCACCGTGCTGCCATCTTTAGCTAGATACCTTTGAAATGTGGTGGCGGCAAATTGAAAAATTTCACGTGCACTTGTTTGGAAACAAACTCACGTGCTTTTTTGACAGCTGCCATCCGCCATCTTTAATCAACAGAGCATAGTGCTGCCCTCCTTAGTTTGAAATGTGGTGGTGGCAAATTCCACGTGCTCTTGTTTGGAAACAAAGCCATGTGCTTTTTTGACAGGTGTCATCTGCCATATTTAATCAACAGAGCACCGTGCTGCTATCATGCGGGTAATTTCGTCAGCTGTCATACGCCATCTTTAATCTACAAAGAACAGTGCTGCACTCTATGTGGTGGTGGTAAATTCCACGTACTCTTGTTTGGAAACAAATTCTATGTGCTCTTCAGCTGTCATCCACCATCTTTAATCAAGAGAGCACCGTGCCGCCCTCTTTGTGGTGGCGGATAATTTGAAAAATTCTTTTCGACAAGCAGCCATCTTTAATCCAGAGAGAACAGTGCTGCCCTCTTTAGCTACTTACCTTTGAGGCGGTTAATTTGAAAAATTCTATTTGAAAAGCTGCCATCTTTAATGAAAAGAGCATCGTGGTGCTATCTTGCGGGTAATTTTTTACGTCACAGCTGTCATCCACCATCTTGCATTGCTAACCTTAATGCTGCCCTCTTTAGCTACTTACCTTTGAAAAAATCTATTTGACAAGCTGTCACCCGCCATCTTGCATCGCAAACCTCAGTGCTGCACTCTTTAGTTGAAATGTGGTGGCGGATAATTTGAAAAAATCTTTATGACAAGCAGCCATCTTTAATCCAGAGAGAACAGTGCTGCCATCTTTAGCTACCGCCATCTTACATCGCTTACCTCGATGCTGCACTCTTTAGTTGAAATGTGGTGGCGGTAAATTCGAACAAGTTTAATCACGCATCGGGAAAGCTAGAGTAAGCACGTGCTGCAGTGATGAAGTCATCATGCATGTTTAGACTTGTCCGTTTTCTTAAGAGTAAGTCGGTGTAAAGGAATGCGGTAGCGGTAAATTCGAACAAGTTTAAACATTCATCGGGAAAGCTAGAGTAAGCACGTGCTGTTGTGATGACGTCGTTGTGCATGTTTAGACATGATCGTTTTTCTTAAAAGTTAGTCGGTGTAAAGCAATGCAGTAAGTACAACATTTTTTGAATGCGATCAAATATTTATTTACGAATGTACTACAACAGTGTTCGTTTTTGCTGCTGAAAAGGTTGGTGTGCTTCTTAACAACGTATGCTTCTGAAATGCCTCCTGCAACATTCAAATTAAACAAAACATTTAGAAATATATTATACTATGTTATGCTTTACAGAGAATATCATATACTTCTTACCTTGCTGTTATTCCTTTTCGGAATCATCATCATCATCATGAGGTACTAGAGAAAGTTCATTCATACACTGTGTACAGTGTTCATTCCTCGGATTTGGTCCATCCGAATCATCATCACCATTTTCTCCTCGATGCTTGTAATGTCGTTCACAAGTTCTGCATGAAGCTACTTCGATCGACATCTTACTGTGTAGAGGACGGATGTCCCAAAAATTATGTACGTAAGAGGCAGCGTACGTATATAAAAATCCTCGTGGTAAGTATTGAATAAGATGTTTCGGCATCGACGATCTATGTTTATAGAACATCTTAATAGCCTCACTCACTCGTGAAAGATAAATAAGATGTTGCGTATGAGCATGCAAACAGCATGCACATTTACAGTTTTGTTCCTTAGCGTGTGTCGAAGCACACACTAATGAAAATGATAAAGATCCATTCTTATTAATAGTCACGTAACAATATTCGTTAGCGGATGGTAAGTAACATCACTCATATGAATAATAAGACAATAGGCTGCTGTGTTAGCAGGAATGTTTTCAGATGTTTCAAATTCTAAACGAATATCAACTGGAGATTATTTTATAGATTCTTCATGATAAGAGCAGTCTACAACTACAATCGGTGCTTTATTTTTAAATTCTTGAGGTGTAAATAGCGGACGATCTTCTTTCTGATAATACGATGATTGAAATTTACAAAAGATGTCATAGAGCATCCCAAACTTATTTTTCTCAAAGTTAATGTCGATGTTTTCGTAGGGATACGTAATTCCGTTGAGATATAGTCTAACGTGTCTTAATTTACAGTGATCAAACAGTGAGCTATCTTTTTCGTGATTGAATTTACGATTAGTTTGAAATCCTAAAATAATGTACAAGGGCTTCTCAGTAAAACGTGATGTTTTAACAGCCCAGCTATGCTTGTTTGTAGGTGGTAGCACACGATATTCATGCAGCTCCCAACTTCTAAAACGTATAGGTAATGGTGTATCATTTTCTACAATCTTGAGCAATCGAAGTTTTTCACGATCAGATAAGGTTACATGTGGAATCCGCCACAGTATACGATGCAGTGTTATTTTCGATTCTACAGGTGTTTCTACTGCTTTAAGAGAATTGCAATCACTTCGATCACGGATTAGAATAAGCTCTTGTTTTGCGTTGATTATAATACGTGTAAAGTCTTCTGCGAATCCAAAAATATGTTTCAGTGATAACATACCCGTAAAAGTTCCATCCTCATTAATCATCCAGTTGTTAGTAGCTTTTGGACACCATCCAGCCATCCGCAGAAGATTACTTTCTTCATCACAGAAAGAAGGGTAGAGTTTCATTGCACTTGTAATACCAACATTCTTCGTTAGATCTATTTCAACATTATTTACTTCATATCGCGCTTCAGAAAAGAGAAAAGCTAGAGCATGGTTGTTTAGTTGTGAAGTGCTTGGTCCACTTCCATCAGACTTTTATAATCGTCCTTCAATATAGAGGTAGCTTTCGTGTGGTAAGGTGTAAACATCTTGTTGATTAATAATAAAATGAATTTCATCATTGTTATTTAATCCAAACGTAAAAGGTTGATAGGAATGAAGCTCACTTCGTACTACACCTTCACGACTTTCTACTGTATTCGTAATGTCCAGCATTTCTTCCATTCTGTTGTAGTAGTGTATATCCTAAATCTTGGAGTATCTGCTTATGGGTATCTGTTAACTCGATGAGTCTCTGCACACATGTAGTATGTCTTCGGAATGTACACCGTGTTTTATAGATGGTTTTCATACTGGTTTAAGATGTAGTTTGTAAGCTACGTACGCGTGCTGATCTAAATGAATAAGCTGATTATGTTTATTTACAAGTCTAAGAGTAATGTTGCTAATGTGTTTTACAGACACAGGATGATAAAGAACTACTGCTGGTTTCTCACAAATAGTATATCCACGTTCCTCTGTAACAATAAAGTCGTGCAGGACGTGCGAAGTTTGTAGATTACTATTCAAGTCTGTAATAATATTACAAGTAATGTTCACATTATAATCATCGAAGAGTTTTATAGGTTGATCAGACTCGTAACGTACGTTCGGTAGGAGCTCCCTCGATGAAAATCCAAGCAGTGGTCCAATCGAATCAGGTTGTGATTTGAAGTCAATCTTAAATGATGATTCAATAACACATTTATGTGTAATGTTGCTTACATTGATTGAGAACTTGTAATTATGATTACTAAAACTATCTTCCCCAAACTGATCAATTAACGTACTTTCAATATAGTCGTGAATATCGTCTACTGTATAACTACCTGAGGGTAGTGTTAGCACATACTCATCGTAATAGAACTTGTTTAAACCATCACGCACATTATAGATTTTATTGTAGCTTTCAAACGATACTAGTCCAAGACTATGCGGCTGATAGCTAAGTTCGATTGGTGGATTAAAATAGACGGTTGTTTCAGGTCCTTCTCCACGTACAGCAAACGTTCTTTCACTGTTCGTCATCACGTAGACACTAATGCACTTTCTCTACTGTCTGGGTTTGATATAAGAACATAAGACATAATCGTCCGCACATGCGTGTATTAAAGTTTTGCACACGGTTTTTATTGTAAACAATGTCTGCACTGCTTCCGAAATAACGTATGAGCTCAAAAGGAGGAGGTAAATCTCCATAGCTATCAAAATACCATACTTTAGATTTACGTTTTACATAAGCAACGTAATGAGTTCCAGGTCCACGACTGTCGTCCAAGTTAATTACGGCACTTTCACGTTCACGTGGGCGCACTGGTAGTTGATCGCGCATATACACTCCTCGAAAATAATGAATTCCTAGTTGTTTAGCAAACGTAAAAACTTCATCATGCGTTAGAGCTCGATATGGCAGTGCATTCAGTAGACTTTTTTTGGAGAAATGTAGATACCAAGCCCTTTCTTGTATGGAGCTAGCTTCATGTTCACACCTTTGCCTCGTAACGCAATTGCCTCCATCGTCTTGTTATGACGTTCACTCTCTTTCAACTGTTGTTTCGCTTCTCCTACAGCTTTGACAGTTCTCGCTACAGCACTAGCACCACCTAGCAATGACCCTAAAGCTGCTAAGCCAGCAAACAGCGCAGGAAGAAATCCTCCTCGTTTTGGTACAGGAATAATTCGTGCACGTTTACTAAATATTGCTCTGCACTTTGGAGAAATTCTCGCTCTTGCTGCGCGTAACGCCTTAGTAATAGCTACACGAGGATTGTATTCCCCTCGAATAGCTTTTTGCGCAGCCTTTATAACATCTTTCCATCCAACAGTTTTTACTTTCTTCTTCTTCTTCATGTCGTTTGGATATCGTTGTTTCACCATGCTGGACACGACTTTACTAGTCAAGAGCAAATCATAAACTAACCGTTGCCTCTTGTTTCGTTTAATATATATATTACTATTACGGACTTTATGATTCAGTTATCATGAAGATTATAAAGCAGCAAGACACGCTACCTGTTACCGACATTGTACCACATCTCTTACCTAGTTCTAGTACAACTACAAGAAAACGTCATGGAAAGTTGTTTCCTTTTACTGTTCGATGTATTATATCAGGTCCGTCGGGATGCGGTAAAACAAATCTTTTACTCACACTTATTACTTCTGTAAATGGTGTACGCTTCGAGAATATTTACGTTTTCGCAAGGTCACTCTATCAGCCGCTATATACTATTCTACAAACTGTAATGCATGATCTAGTTAAAGATGGAATAAGATATTTTAAATTTAATTCACATGAGCAAGTACCATCACCAGACGATGTGCTTCCTAATTCTCTAATGATCTTTGATGATGTCGCAACAGAACAGCAAAACGTTATTCGTGCATTCTTTAGTATGGGTCGGCATAAATATGTTGATTGCATCTATTTGTGCCAAACCTATTCTCGTGTGCCTAAGCAGTTGATACGCGACAACGCAAATGTTATTTTGCTTTTTCGGCAAGATGAGCGCAACATGCGACATGTGTATAACGATCATGTTAACACTGATATGACATTCGATGACTTTAAACGTATGTGTGCTAAATGTTGGTCTTTACACCGTTACAGCCTTTTAGTTATTGATAAAGAAAGTGATGTACAGCATGGACGATATCGCATGGGTTTCGATCATTTTATATGCATTAACACAGAATTACAGTAACTACTTCATTAAAAACCATCATCATGTTAACATCTAGCAAGGAGATCACAAAACATATCATCCAAGCTCGAAACAATATTCGACGGAAATTTAAAGAGCTTAAACGTATTCAAGCAGACACGGATTTATTTTTAAAAACAGAACTAAGTACACCACTTAAAGAAATTTTAATTCTACTTCATTACCGCAGTCTACTTCAAGTTTTGCTTCTATGCAAACATCATATCATAAAGAGAAGCATGAAGAAGAAAAGCATGAAGAAGATACGGAAGAGAAGAAGCAGGATGTAGATCGATAAGAGGAAGAGGAAGAAAAGGAAGAAGGAGAAGAAGAACTTAATGATACATCACCATCTAAGCGTGTTGAGTTTTTAACTACAGGTGTTATTGCTGAAACACCTACTACATCGACGCAAAATCTACCATTTTTGTCTGAGGTTATGATTACACCAGAGTATCGCAATCAGTTTAGAACTTTTATTCAAGATACCTATGGATCTCTCTTTGCACCTTATATAGAAAAACTATTTACAGGACAAACTGACACTACCTACGGTATTCGCTACGAAGATGACTGTTTCCTGATAGGAAATTCAAATGTTAAGATTAATAACAACAAATTCATTGTAAAAGGTGTTACCTATAAACCTGCGAAAGGACTCTTAGAACTTCTTTTCTCACGAATACCTGACAAGGATATAATTTTACAAGATGATCTTAAAAAATATAAAGCAATACTTTTTGCTACTGACGCAACACGACGTAAGTACAAGAGAACAGAAGCTGTAAATGCGAATAAGAGTTACAAGTATCGTGAGTTTATTTCTAAGCTGTTTCCGACTGCACGTAGTCTAGATGTTATCTACAAGCCTTTGTTGCCGTATGTGGATGTAAGATACTGGAATGACCCAAACTTACTCGTTGAACGATTACAACTTTTAAGAGCATCGCAAGAGGCTGGTCACACTGGTCAAGGATCAGAAATTCTAGAAATAGAAAGAGAACTACGTTATGCCGGTATTATTTTGTAATGGCTCGTCAAGAGAAGATCTCACCTGTAAAGGTAAACATCGCACATGAGTTACATAAACCAACACGTCGCACCTACTGTCGCAGACGCGTTATTACACGAGGAAAATATGATCTCTGGCAAGCAGACTTAGTAGAAATGATTCCATATGCTTCTAGTAATAAGGGGTATAAGTATCTACTTACTGTTATCGATGTGTACTCGAAGTTTGCTTTTGCACAACCCGTGCGTTCTAAAACAGCAGCTCAAGTTAAAGAAGCATTTAAACATTTTGTTGAAGAATCGAAACGCTGCCCAAGGATTCTTCAAACTGATCAAGGTAAAGAGTTTTACAACAAGGATTTTTCTTCTTACCTCAAGTTACTTGGCATTCAACACTACTCTACGTTCAGCAATCTCAAGGCAAGTGTTGTAGAACGCTTTAATCGTTCACTCAAAACAATGATGTGGCGAGAATTTACAGCGCAAGGTTCATATCGTTGGATTGATCTGCTACCTAGACTTTTATCTACCTACAACGATACACCTCATCGCACTATCGGAACAAAGCCACGTCTTGTTACAAAGAATACACATCGTATAAATGCTATTCATCTTGTAATTAAAACAGCTGATCCACGTCGCCATCGCTTTAAAGAAGGTGATTTTGTTCGCATCAGCAAACACAAATCTATCTTTGCAAAAGGATACACACCTAACTGGAGCACTGAAATTTTTCAAATCAGAAGTGTTAAGCTTACTAATCCAGTTACGTATTTAATTCGCGATCTCAGAGGACAGCCTATTGAAGGAGGATTCTACATCGAAGAACTGCAGAAAACAAAATATCCTGATCACTATTTAGTTGAACGTGTTATTCGACGTCGTTGCAATAAACTGTATGTTAAATGGCTTGGTTTTAATAACAGCTATAATTCATGGATTAATAAAGAGGATGTACTTTAAATCTTATGTGTGTTTTCTTTTAATCCTCTACGTTTCCTTTCTTCTAAGTCACTAGGACATGCTTTAGGATTAAACAACACCTGTAATATGTTTTGACAATTCATATTTATTTTAGAATATATATATACATTTTTATCCTTTGTTTATTTTGCGGTCTTTGTCACTCAGTTTTCGTTTTATTACACCAACAACGACAAGTGCTGCTATATTCTTCTGAGCAGCTAAAGCACTAGGTAATAACACACACACACACAGCATAACTGTATGAAGCAGATTTTAACAGCTACACGACATACTCTATGCAGGCAGCATGTAACTACGTGTCAGGCGAACGTGTTCTAGGGGCGCAGGGGAGATGAAGCACGAAGAAAAGAAGATCAATCACTGTATTGATGAGTCCACGCCCAACATACTTCCTCATCTTTCTCCCAGCACGTTTCTTCACCTTTTCCTTGTTTACTCTCTCCACAGCCATGATAAGTGTTTATAAGCGAAGACAACTCGTTAGTTTTAGGTCCGTGATACAGTTTAATTAGTTGACATGTACGGCACTGTCTCACAGAAGGTCGTCTACCTAAACTCACGTGTTCATGATGTAAACTACACGTTTGAAGCTCTGACAAAACAGGATCTTGAGTCCACTCACGAGGCACCTTATCCCAAATCTTCTTTACAGCATTCGCAGCTACATTAACCAAAAATGCCTTTGGTAATGCATTTAACTCTTCTTCAGTAAAAGTGTTTAGTTTCTTTTTGCATGCATAAAACTTTACGATCGCCTTTTCAACTGCGTTACACTTAGTATCTGTTAGAAATGAAATGATGTCTTTACTCTACAAATGTTTCTTTTACACTAAGGTTATTTCGACACTGCATTTTACATATGTTGTTCACTTCCCGACATGCACTGCGACACAACCAATCAAAGAGCATGCATACATGTTGTAAAGAATGTTTGCTTGTTTCTCTGCTATGCTCTTTCGGAAGAGTTTTAAATGACGGGCACCCTAATTCATGCATGTCGATAATTTCACATGATGATGGTAGAAAATCACGCAACCATTCTTTCTTTTCACAACCCTTTAAAAGAACAAGATCTGCTCTTGACAAATGTGCTTTCATCATTAAAGGTAGAAAACGATAAGGTATTCCTTTTTCTTCCCACTTCAAAAATAAATTGTTTTCAATCCACTGAGTCTGCTTTTTATCTTCATCTGTTTGCAAACAGTAAGGGAACGGTGGACTAAATACTAAACTAACAAGTTTTGGAGCCCGCAACACACTGCAATCTAACACAGCCACCTCTTTAAACACAAATTTGTTTCGGTTTACTTTAAAGCCTTGCACATCAACTATTAATGTTGTCGTCATGTTTGCACTCCACACTCTATCACTGTTTCTCGAAGACTAAAGGTTTTAGTCAACGAACGGGTTTAAACATGCACAATGACGTCATCACTGCAGCACGTGCTTATTCTAGCTTTCCCGATGCGTGATTAAACTTGTTCGAATTTACCGCCACCTCATTTCAACTAAAGAGTGCAGCATCGAGGTAAGCGATGTAAGATGGCGGTAGCTAAAGATGGCAGCACTGTTCTCTCTGGATTAAAGATGGCTGCTTGTCATAAAGATTTTTTCAAATTATCCGCCACCACATTTCAACTAAAGAGTGCAGCACTGAGGTTTGCGATGCAAGGCGGGTGACAGCTTGTCAAATAGATTTTTTTCAAAGGTAAGTAGCTAAAGAGGGCAGCACTAAGGTTAGCAATGCAAGATGGTGGATGACAGCTGTGACGTAAAAAATTACCCGCAAGATAGCACCACGATGCTCTTTTCATTAAAGATGGCAGCTTTTCAAATAGAATTTTTCAAATTAACCGCCTCAAAGGTAAGTAGCTAAAGAGGGCAGCACTGTTCTCTCTGGATTAAAGATGGCTGCTTGTCGAAAGGAATTTTTCAAATTATCCGCCACCACAAAGAGGGCAGCACGGTGCTCTCTTGATTAAGGATGGTGGATGACAGCTGAAGAGCACATAGAATTTGTTTCCAAACAAGAGTACGTGGAATTTACCACCACCACATAGAGTGCAGCACTGTTCTTTGCAGATTAAAGATGGCGTGTGACAGCTGACGAAATTACCCGCCTGATAGCAGCACGGTGCTCTGTTGATTAAATATGGCAGATGACACCTGTCAAAAAAAGCACATGGCTTTGTTTCCAAACAAGAGCACGTGGAATTTGCCACCACCACATTTCAAACTAAAGAGGGCAGCACTATGCTCTGTTGATTAAAGATGGCGGATGGCAGCTGTCAAAAAAGCACGTGAGTTTGTTTCCAAACAAAAGCACGTGAAATTTTTCAATTTGCCGCCACCACATTTGAGAGGTATCTAGCTAAAGATGGCAGCACGGTGCTCTCTTGATTAAAGATGGCGGATGATAGCTAACAGAACTTTTCAAATTGCCCGCTACTACGTGCTTAAGGTAGTAGCCATAAAGAGGGCAGCACGGTGTTCTGTGGATTAAAGATGGCGGATGACAGCTGACGAAATTGCCCGCATGATAGCAGCACGGTGCTCTGTTGATTAAAGATGGCGGATGACAGCTGTCAAAAAAGCACATGACTTTGTTTGCAAACAAGAGCACGTGGAATTTGCCGCCACCACATTTCAAAGGTATCTAGCTAAAGATGGCAGCACTGTGCTCTGTTGATTAAAGATGGCGGATGACGGCTGTCAAAAAAGCGCGTGAGTTTGTTTCCAAACAAGAGCATGTAGAATTTACCGCCACCACATAGAGGGCAGAACGGTGCTGTCTTGTTTAAAGATGGCTGCTGTCATGTGGAATTGCCTGCCACCACAGGTATCTAGCTAAAGAGGGCAGCACGGTGCTCTCTAGATTAAAGATGGCTGCTGTCAAAGAGCATTTTTCAAATTATCCGCCACCACATTTCAAAGCTAAGTAGCTAAAGAGGGCAGCACTGTGCTCTATAGATTAAAGATGGCGGATGACAGCTGTCAAAAAACACGTGGCTTTGTTTACCTCGCGCTAGTTAGGTTAAGTTGGTAGCACTAAGGTTTAGACCCGTAAAGATGGCAGCACTGCGGATGACAGGTGACGAATTTGCAGCTACTGCGATAAAGAGGGCAGCACAGTGCTCTGTGGTTTAAAGATGGCGGATGACAGCTGTCAAAAAGCACGTGGCTTTGTTTATCTCGCGCTAGTGAGGTTAAGTTGGTACTACTGAGGTTTAGGCCCGTCAAGATGGCAGTACTGAAGTTAGCGATGCGTTGTTGTCTGTCAAAAAGCACGTGGCTGTCAAAAAACACGTGGCTTTGTTTACCTCGCGCTAGTTAGGTTAAGTTGGCACTACTGAGGTTTAGGCCCGTCAAGATGGCAGCAGTGAGGTTAGCGATGCGTTGTTGTCGATGACAGCTGTCAAAAAGCACGTGGCTTTGTTTACAAATTCAAATCTCGCGCCTAAATTCAAATTTCCCGCGGGTGGTGGAGGGAGCCCTTGGAGCCCGGAGGAGGTGGTGGCCGCAGAATCCCTGTATTATGCTACTAAAACATAAATAAATACATTAATTATTACTATGGATCAGAAGTTGAAAACCTATAAATCTCTAAAATATCAAAAACAATAATCTAACAACTGGCAAACAGGACGTAGAAAAGCGATTCAAATCCATGCATAATTTTAGTTTTAATGACATATTTAAATATGCAAAATTCTGGTAGTATGCAAAATGCTTCTTTCAGATTAATATAAGTTAGAAAAGGAATTCTCTGTTTGTTAAAAATGTACTTGCAAAATTTGGAATGAAATATTTTTCCACCTAGAATGAATTTGGCGAACCCGCAATGGATGTCCTGGAAAAAGAAATTTAAATTAGTTCAATGGAATCAAATTTTGCTTAACTACACTAGGGTTACAGGAATTGGAATTCGGAAACCTTACCTCAGCATATCACAATAGTCATCTCCAGGTTTAAAGGATCGTCGGTGTTTCGACAGTACGTTGCGGAACATCGAGAAAATTCTCCCCACATCAATGGATGTTTAGGGTTCATATATGAAGCAAGTGACTCTTTTCGAAAACACCCTCATCAAAAATTTTTCATTTCAATGTTTCACTTATCTTGCAAATAATTTGATAGACCTTTTTTTCTAGCACTAGTTTCATTACTTCATTTAATGTTCTTCTAAGGTATGGTTCATATATATGTATTAACTGGAGAAGAGATGTTTAAGAGGTAATGGATGAACTAATGACGATTCGAATTGAGAATTAGCAGTAGAAATGCAGTCGATAGAAGGTACAGGTGCAACAAAATCCGTTAAGACTTGACATACGCTGAAAAGGACCAATAACCAAAAGTGCCGAAAAAGGAAGAAATGGACAAAAAAATAACCACGGTTTTCTGGCTTTCAATGACCAGAACGAACAAATGTGATGTTGGGCCTCGTCTTCGGACACTCGAAAAAAAAAATTTCCACAACTTCCATGCCCTAGTAATTACATACAAATTAAATACAAGATAAATTGAATTTGACCGATTGGCTTCTTCTAGGCATTATCAAATCACTACGCTAAAGTTCATACACTTCTCAAGGATAATGTAGTCCAAAATTTTACTAAACACTGTGGTCTAAATTCACTCACAATGAAGGAGATGAGTTTCAGAGTGTCTTTCTGAAATTATGCACTTTCAACTAAGTTTGTTACTTTGTACTTCGATCTCAGAATATGCTCCTGTGTACTTGAATGAGCTTCCATATGAGTTTACACACGCAAATGAATACTTACGTAGATGTAAGAGGACGCAAATTATACTAATAACGAACAAATACGGACAAATTCGGTACTAAATCCAGGCCTAGGATATCTTATTTTACGAAGAATCAACGCCGAGCTACGAATTTATACATGAGCGGCCACACCAAGAACGAACAAAGGCGGGTAAATTTGGTACCAAAGGAAGGCCAATAATGTCTTCTTTACGATGAATGAAAGTTGGATATATTTATATGGCATGCGGTAGATGGTAGGGAAGTATGATCTGTTGAACTACATATTTAAGTGAGCGGCGGGCCTGAAACGTGGTTTGGGAGGAGCCGTGGAATAAACATTTGATAACTGTATGTATTTAGGCGTCGCGCTATAGGCATGATGTACAGCATCTGGGCACCATTCGGTCTAGCAACCCCGAAAACTGTGTATTAAAAACTAATCTAGCTCATTTTGGCCATTTTCTATTTTCTTCCCTTATAAGCACCCCATGTCGACGGAGGCTGAACTTAGTCTTGAGCGACATCCAGAGTGTCACTGTTCAACACAGTGACCTCAAAAAGTATGGATTAGAATTTCTACATGCAAAACCCCCCAGCCCCTTGGGAGCGCTACGCGTGTCTTAACCCGAAAGTATTTTTTTTTTTTCAGTTAGTAAGTCATATATGTACGAAATTTGATTGAGAGGTGAATTTTTTAATCCCTTCTCACCATCATGCCGACTTCGATTAAAACGGCATCTGGAGTGTCACAATTCATCTGAGCAATTAAGAAAACTATGAATTCGACACTAAAATTGGTCATGCTCCAATATATTTATGTCATATCTTCCCTTGGGGGTAAGTCGAGGTAGTAAGTCAGAAATGTACCAAATTTGATTGAACTTATACACCCAAAATCTCGGTCACTTTTACATTTATGTTTTACCTATTCTCACCCTCATGCTGATGGGATTTAAACGTCATCCGGTGTGTCACTATACATCTCAGGGACCAGAAAATATGATTCGACATTAATATTCGTAATTTTTCTAATCTTTTTACATTTCACACCTCTCCTAGGGTAAGTCGGTAATTTTTTTACATTTTCCCTTTCACCCATTCTCACTCCCACCTCATGTCGTTGGAGGATGATCTTGGACGTAAACAACATCCAGAGTGTCTCTGTTTATCTCAGCCATCCCGAAAAATATGGTTTGTGCATTAATATGGAAAATAGTACATTATTTTTATATCTCACCCCCTTTCCACCCCCGCCCCTAGGAGTGTTATGAGTGTCTTGATATTTGAAGAATATACTTTGGCGTTAATATATTTGTGTACCGAGTTTAGTTGAGAGTTATGCTAGAACATAAAACCATCCATAATCTCTGTCATCCTCGACATTCTTCTTAACCCCTTCTAACTATTGCGATTAGGGCAGAAGTTTGACTTATACAGCATCGGGAGTGCTGCAGTTCGTCCCAGTGACTCCGAAAAGTAAGTATACGAAACTAATATCAATCGTTCCCGATTATTTTAACATTTCACCCCCTCGCCTAGGGGTGCTAGTTGTGCGATACCCCCAACAGCACTTTTTCCAGATAGTAAGTCATATGTGTACCAACTTTGGTTCAGAGTTGTGCTGGAACATAGATACACATATCAATATACTCGGTAATTGTACATCCACAATCCCGCTAATTTTAGACATTTTCTTTTTCATCCCTTCTCACCCCCATGCCCATGGGGACTGTACTTTGACTAAAAGGCGTCAAGAGTGTCAGAGTTCATCTCAACAACCCCAAAACTATGGATTCGACACAAATATCGGTTGTTTGTACATTTTACATTCATTTTTAAATTTCACACCCTATCGCAAGGGTGCTAGGGATCTCTTACGCCCACGGTATTTTTCCTAGGCAGTAAGTTATATAAATTTAGGTTGAAACCTATGGCGGAGCATACACACATACGTCCATTAACTCGGTTATTTTGAGTATTTCTTTTTCACCCATTTTCACCCACAGACGTCCATTATCTCGATAATTTTAGAAAGTTTCGTTTTTCACCCTTTCTCACCCACTATATCACTGGGGTTGACTTGGCTTTAAACGACAACCGGAGTATCACTGTTAATCTCAACAAATCAGAAAACTATGGATTTTATATTATTTTCGATTATTTTTATATCTCACTTCACCATCTCCTCCTCCCACCACCACCACCACCACCACCACCACCACCACCACTTGTACTTATAAAATATACTGAGTTTCACTAATCTGCTGCATGACCCAGAAAACTATGGATTCGACACCACTTTCGACATTTTTGTATATCACTCCCCTCCCCCCGAATCCCACCCAAAGGGGGACTGAACGTGGACATTTAAAGAATTTGAAGTGTCACTATTCATGTCAGTGACCCTGAAAAATGTGGATTTGATACCATTCTTGATTATTTTTATGTTTCATCCTCCTCGCCCCC
Source organism: Anabrus simplex (assembly GCF_040414725.1). Classification (NCBI taxonomy): domain Eukaryota; kingdom Metazoa; phylum Arthropoda; class Insecta; order Orthoptera; family Tettigoniidae; genus Anabrus; species Anabrus simplex. The sequence continues at coordinate 122,889,857 of NC_090267.1, read as the reverse complement.
ATCCCTAAGGACTAAAATATTCGGTGTGCGACCCCGAAAACTATGGATTCGACAATATTTTCGATTATATTAATATCTCTACTTCCCCCTCTCCCCCACTTAGACTTCAAAAATATCCGAAGTGTCAATGTTCATCTCAGTGACCCCGAAAAGTACCACGGTATTTTTGTCTATGCGGTAAGTTTTACTTGTATAAATTTGTATTGAAACCTATGGCGGAATATGCATACATACGTCCATTAATTCGGTCATTTTGATCTTTTATTTTTCACCCAATCTCACACACATACCCCAGCAAACCCACGAGACACCTAGCAGAATCTACCATTTTGTTCGGACTTAAGCATTCTTTTATCGTGGATGGAAAACATATGCGCCTATCTGCTCACAATTGATTGAATGTAATATTTTAAATTAATTAATTAATGTTATTTGCTTTACGCCCCACTAACTACTTTTACGGTCTTCGGAGACGCCGAGGTGCCGCAATTCAGTCCCGCAGGAGTTCTTTTACATGCCAGTAAATCTACCGACACGAAGCTGTCGTATTTGAGCACCTTCAAATACCACCGGACTGAGCCAGGTTCGAACCTGCCAAGTTGGGGTTAGAAGGCCAGCGCCTTAACCGTCTGAGAGATCGTTAATTTACTTTTGGTGGTGCACCCAAATAAATAACTATCGTATCTTCAGTAGAGTTTCCGATTACTGTAAAAATTAATATTCAGAACAGTCAGAAAGATTCTTCAGTGCTATTTGTGGTGTCATCAAAATACCTGACGATATCTGCCATTTGTTCTTTGTGACCTACTTAAGACTTTCCATCTGCTAGTAATGAAATGTTTGCCACTGAGTAAAGAAACAATTTGCCGTTGAAGGACGTTGTGTAGAGGAACAGTTAAGTCGTTTTTTATCCGATTTAAAAATCTATACCATGGGCCTGCTTATGGCATGTTTGGTACACTCTTCAAGATACTTTGATAAAGTTATAATATACTTATTTTTTTACTAGATTCACTATTTCTACAAATATTCCCTTGTTAATAGACCTACTCACACATTTTCGTCATGTTCTCTAAAAGATTGTCCTCCTTTGAGTAAAAGTAGCCGTTGTCAATGAGAATTTTCATCATTTTCTAACCTCGTAGTTTTCCTTGGTGAAGGAAGCGCTTTTTGTACTTCGCCTAACTGTGATTCTACATCTACATACTGCCTTTAAAATTGTGTCAAGAAGCGTGGCTTTGAGTGGTGGCCCAACTCCACCGTCTTTTTTTCTATACATGGTACATCGATACACCTTTCACCCTTGAATTATCACCATGAATCAATCTGCTGTGTATCTGCTTTAACACTATACTCTAGCTACTTATATTGACTGTACCAAATCCTTGAATATTCCTTCACCATAGGTTGGTAAAGGCTCCTTGACATCCTTTCTTGGTGTTCTACTCTCTCCTTTGACGCGACAAATAGAACCATCGTCAGGAATATTCTCCTGAAGAGAAGCTAGTATAGAATCACTCATGGCTTTCTTCGGCTCAATAACAAAACTCGAACTTACATTTCCTATTTCAAATTTTGGATCGACTATTATCCTCACCTGCACTTGTAGTCATTGTTGCATCACTTTTACTACTCGATGGTTGAGAACGGATGACAAGTCGATCCATCCTACAAATTCAGTTCACACATAGTTGTGTTCAATATTATATTCGCATAACTCGCAAATTATACTTAGCTCATGATGGAAGATACAGCACTACCGGGCATTATTTAATTTACCTGTGCGACCGAAGAACTGGGCAAGCAAAGTGAGATTTCATAATCTACAACAATCGACCTCAACGGCCGATTAAGGTGCGATATCAAAATCGATAATAATCGAGCCCGCCAACAAACCGAAGTGCGACCTCATAATCGATAATTATCGAGCCCACCAACGAAACAAAGTGAGATTTCATGGCAGGTAATAATGGAGCCCGCCAACCAATAAGTATATGGCAGTACGGTATATAGTGTTGTAATTTTTTATAAACTTACAAGTGGCGAGTATATTAGACTATATTTTAAGGGGTACTGTATGAGCATTTGGTGGTGCTGGTGTGCGACTGGTTCCAACCGTACGTATGCATATGAGTGACTGTGCTGCGGCAGATTAACCGAAAATGCGATCCCTTCAAACAACTAGAGAACCATGCTTCGAGAAATAAATATTTACAGCTCGTGATTCATACACGCACACAGACAGTGCAACGCTTTCACTCGAGAGGGATTATGAAACTTGAAATTTTCACCGCCGGCCTTGAGACTCTCCAGCGGGAAGAATTCCAATCCCTTGTAAATAAGTTATATCTTGCTTGCAATCCGTTTTACACTGATATTATGATATCATTGCTGTCAAGCGCACGCGAGGAGAACTTTGCTTCTGAATACTTCATCCACGATCGATCGGCTTGCGCACGACAGCAGTATTGCCTTCATTCGATTATGTTACTGAAAAGCTCTCCCTTGAATTTCTAGACCCTGTCTTGTATGCACTGATCCAGCAAGATTGCTGCGTGGTACAGATCATAATGCTGTACGTTTGCATTTTGGAGACGTGTTTCTGATACTGTCTCCCACAAGGTACGTAATGGCTGAAAATTTCTAACTGTACATCTTTTAACCCCGCAATATAATTCCTTTAACCTCTCCAATTCACTGATATTGGTTTTGAATTCATCTCGTAAGCTTTGTGTAACATACATGTATGACTGCCGAATTTTTGAACTACATACCTTTTTGGTGTATTTACGTCCCAGTAGCACATAGGCCTACAGTTTTTTGGTGACTTTCATTGAGAGTTGGTTATGACTGGGAAAGTTATTTATCGTATGGCTTTTAGTGCCAGGAGTGTCCGAGAACAAGTTTGGCTTACCTTATGCTGATCTTTATATTTGACGGCCTTGGACGACCCGGATGTGGGATGATGATGATGATGATAATAAGCTAGAAGGTTAACCCAGTGTCGGCGCATAGCCTATTCCCGTCGAATAACACAAAGGTATCTGCTCAAGACTTAACGTTACACCCAACGGACAATCACCATCAACAGCGTCATGTGCCATCATTCCATATGAACACTGTTTGGAACTGAATCCAGGCTTTTGGCACGCACTCTAGTCGCTACCACCTTTCTTACCTTGCTTGCAAACGATGGTGATTTTTACCCACCAAGTGGACTCGAACCGGTTAAAGACGCTATCAGACCATAGAGACCAGACACCGTAACGGTCATGACAACCAGGCGAAGGTAAAGTTCCGAGCTCGATAGCTGCAGTCGCTTAAGTGCGGACCCCACTACCGGCAGCCCTGAAGATGGTTTTCCGTGGTTTCCCATTTTCACACCAGGCAAATGCTGGGGCTGTACCTTAATTAAGGCCACGGCCGCTTCCTTCCCACTCCTAGCTCTTCCCTATCCCATCGTCGCCGTAAGACCTATCTGTGTCGGTGCGACGTAAAGCAACTAACAAAAAAAAAAGAAGGTAAAGTTCCATCATTTGTCAGGTGCGAAATTGGGAGACAATGGAAAGGATTTTCAGACAGCTGGCTGTGGAGACTGAACCTGCAGTCTTCCGAATACAAGCTTACATTTATACGACCTATACAACGTGGCCCTCTACATTTCGTACACAGGTGTACATTTAATATCGGATTACGTTACGTCCGCTCCGTTGATGAAGTTGTTTAGCCCCTGCTCTGATGTTCTGAGGGTGGTGTCCATGTTAAGGATGGCTGAGGCGGAGGGAAGGTGGTGTACTGGGCGTAACTGACGTTTACTGCATAAATAGCAAAGATGAATGACAAAATATTATTAAAATGATTCAAGGCATGGTAACAAATTGTTGAAATATATACCTGGAAGCAGTCAATATGAATGCTGCATATGAACTGTCCCACTCCTTGGTCGAATTGTTAGCGTACTGGACTTTGGTTCAGAGGTCCTCGGGTCCGATTCCAGGCTGAGTTTAGAATATTAACTGCGTGTGGTTAATTCCTTTGTTTCTGAAACTGGTTGTTCATATTTGTCCCAATACATATCTCCGTCTAGACACAACACATCACAGTACAAATCGCCATAGAAACACGTAATAGTGACTAAATCTCTCCACGGAAGAGATGCGTCCATAAAACTGAATCCATATAAAATGATGATTGGTGAAAAGTTAAGAAGAAACCGAATCACTACACAATAAAGCTAAAGATAATGGATATGTTTTGGTCTTAGCAGACGAGAGAGCGATTCTTTGATTTTTCCCCACTTAGTAGCCTCTTACAGCATGCAGGTGGCGTACAGATTGTGCATCCTTCCATCCACAGGGAAGAAGAAGAGTTCCGATAAATCGAAAGAAAAATGAGTGTATCTACATAGGATTGGTTAAGTCTCATGAACTGTGAGAAAATGAAAGACATTCTAGACCTCATAAATACCAGACGGCTCGCGAGCGCCGTACGTTCTACTTATAAATGTCCCGCATGCAGACGTGATGAACGGGATATCTGCTATCTGATTTTCACAAGGGCAGGTTACGTCAGAATATGAAGGGATATCAACCGGACGGTTCCTTGCAGCATGTTCCTCAGCGCTACCCGTCTAATGCAACCCGTTGCATTAGTAAACCTCGTTTTCGACCGCATAGTACTAGGCTGGTGTATAGTACAGCAGCGCTATATTTGCTGTCTGCATGTCGGCAATGGCTAGTGTGTTCAGCAACGACGAATACAAATACACCATTTTAATCTATGGAGAATTTGGTCGGAATGCAGCCGAAGGTAGCAGACGGTATGCATAGCAATTTCCAAACAGACGTCCGCCTTCTACACGCACATTTCTCCGAACAATATTAGTTTTTGTTTCATACAAACAACTCTTTCATAGAGTGGAATGTCTACACATGTACAAATTAATACGTTATTAAATTTTCTTTTCTGCATCTTTGGCATATTTACAAATGCACCCTGCTATGGAACTCGTGCAGAAATATTTTTTTTTTTTTGCTATTGGCTTAACGTCGCACCGACACAAATATGTCTTATGGCAACGATGGGACAGAAAAGGGCTAGGACTGGGAAGGAGGCGGTCGTGACCTTAATTAAGGTACAGCCCCAGCATTTGCCTAGTGTGAAAATGGGAAACCACGGAAAACCATCTTCAGGGCTGCCGACAGTGGGGTTCTAACCTACTATCTCCCGAATACTGGATACCGGCCGCACTTAAGCGACTGCAGCTATCGAGCTCGGTCGTACAGTAAAATGACTGCTATTTGTTTCACATCTGAAATACAGCACGTTGTAGTGCTCCTTCGAAAACAAGTGATCAGGCATCCCATCAATCACTATTGCATGCGGGACATTTGTAATTAGAAAGGAGGGCGCTCACTAGCCGCCTGATATAACACTAATGTAATTGTTATTATCAGCCAATCCTGTGTTGTAGAGATTGCATGCCTGACTCTTATTCAAAGACTTCTGGGTTTGTTTTCCGACCAGTACAAGGATTTCAATTCTGGACCTTGGAGTAAAAAGGGGTTCACTTTATACGAGATTTTCTCAAGCTCCCTGTACAGGAAGTAAGACGGACACTGATTTCCATGGTCACAGTGGTGACAGAAAATAATTGATGAAGCTGGACAGACCCGCAGCCCAAAAGATGCACCTGTATTAAAAGAAAAACATATTAACTGTCTTTGGCGGAGATCATATCGGGCGCGGAACCTCCAACAGTTGTTCTAAATCCAAGACACTGCAACCTTGATACGTGAACATAAAACAGAACAAAATAGCTTCATGATGATCGCAAACCTTCTGTGATGGGACAACACCAGAAGAAGAATTGTTCTGCATTTGTTTGGAATGTTTCTCCCAGATGCTGTGCATCACATTCAGTCAAAACAAAACACTGAGTAGTGAAAGGTCGTCAATCTTTTCATGGACAATCATGAAAATATCAGGGTGCGTTCAAAAGTGTTAAGTGTTAGTGAGTAGTGCATACATAATCATACATAATGGTATAAACATAATTTTAGAGAAAATTGCCTGCAGTATTGTTATTGCTGGTATCCTGCTTTCTTGAGCTTTTCAATTTACAGGGTCTTGTTTTCTTGATTTCATTCCCTGCTGTTGGCTAAAAGCTTTAAATTTGTCTCGACTATCCTCTTTCCTGAAGCAGCATCATCATTATCTCTCTTGGATAATGAGGAAAACATATTTTACCACATCCATTTTCCCCTTTCTTAAATGAGCTGCAAGATTTTTAGCTTCCTCTGTAAATTTCGTCTAATAATGCTGATCTTTCAATTTCCTGGCAAGTGAAGTTAGTAAACCAACGCAATTCTCATCACATGGGCGGAAATAAATCTTTTCACATAGATGTAAGTCCTCATACACAAATGCCTTGCTTGTGGAATGATCCATCCTTTTGTATTCTTCGTTGCAATTCACACTGATTGTGAACCTTACCTGGGCATAAATTTCAACAAAATTATGCAACGTGATATGATTAATTTAAATGATAATATTTCATCAGTTTCTATTTCCACCAATGTAACATTCAACATTATTCCGATGCAACATCTCACGGTATATTGAATTATTCCTGTAATATACTCCAGTTTGATGAATTGATTTATGGTCTTCAGTGTAAAGATACGACTCTTTCTTTTACATTTTAATTTCAGTCTGGCTATTTCTATAGATAACCTCAGCGTTACTCCTTCCAGTCTTTTGAAATCATAGTGATGTGCATATTTCCTTTGTACATTAAAACACAAGTTTTCATGTGAGATCAGTCCCTCTATAATATTAGTGCTACTATTTTATTTTCGTGCTTCAGTACGTCCGAAACTATTCAATATAATGCCGGCAAATTTTAGTTACTTTTTAACACCCGTGTGCCCTTAGTTTATTAATCATGAACGAGGTGTATACATACTATTCATTGAGATTTCTGTATGCCGCTTTCGTGGAAAATATTCACTGCTTTATATAGAACACAGTACCAATTATACTACTGTAAAACGCTCTATCAATATTCAGATATTCAGCTCTTGTATGTATGTCCAACCTTTGTCCCGTTTCCCCGGGTTCGGTTATGAAGTGATATGAATCTTTGTAGCGATCTTTTACGACTGGATGCCCTTCCCGACTTCAATCTCATCAGAGTAGTTAATGAGACGAAATGAATGACGTGATATACGATAATAGAAAGGGAGACAGCAAAACCTGACGCTGGAATATAGCCTACACCTCTCGAATAACACCAAGGGGTTTGCTCAAGTTTTAACATCTCCTTCCGACGAACGAATCACCATCAAGACCGTTATAAGCCCTAACTACGTATGAACACTGCAGAGAGGTGTGAAATTGACTCCAAGTTTTTCGCACGCAATTTAGTGATTAGAAATTGCATAATATCACCACCTCTTCTACCCTGCCGGCCAACATTCTGATGGTGACATTTTTCGACCAACGGGATTCGAACCGGCTAACCGTGGTGTCAGACTATTTAGACTTGACTCCTTCATGACTATATAAATAATTTCCGTAAATATTGTTTCCATTTGTTCCCTAGAAAATGGGACATTTGTCAACAATTATAAATTGAGAAAATTCACGTAATACTGTAGCCTATATTAAATAGCATTGTAAAGTACAAGTTTTTCTGACCTTGTTGAGAACTATGGTTAATTTCATTCTTGAATCTAAACTTTTGGAACCACATCGTTTTATTAAACATACATCTCTATAAAGCTATGGAACAGAATAATTATCATTAGGGAGATAATACGCAAAGTAGTCTACAGATTCTTCTAAATAGTAAACTTGTTTTTCTTATCAATATGTCTGTAAAATCCGTAATTTGCAACCGCTCGCAACGTGGCCAGTTAATATTGCCTGATTTAATGATCAAAACTTCAATATCGTGTCACTGGCAAGCAAATCTATCATGTTATTAAAAATCCTTTCATTTAACAATAATTGCCCCAAATGACTGTAACCTTTTGGATCATTGAACACAAACGTTCATACTTTTGAAATTCCCCGTATATTACAGTGCAATATCTTGTTTATATTACCGATTCTATATGATTACTATTATTTTATTATTATTTTCAGTATATAATTTAAGCTATGTAGAAACAAATCTAGAAACGCGGCCTTGATCTCGTAGGATCTTTTCGTACTATCTTTGATAGTGCAGTTATTCCTTATTATGGGGCGTGATTGCCGAATGACATTGTCACTGGCTTCTTACCAAAGTGGCCTCCGCTCATTTTCAGACCATTGCACGAGGGACTTTTGAAAGAAAGTGTCACGTTCCTGTGATTTGAATTTCGCGTGAAACTGGAGTTCATGTGGCTTTGATCAAAGTATGGACAGATATAAATACAAACTTAATATTATACTTATCATTCCCTATTTAGAAGAGAGAGAGTGTCATTACAACGTCTATGATCTAAATGAGTTAACACATGGAAACAGCCATGGTAATTATTGTAGGTCTGTCATTCTGCTAGTTATTTTCAAAATTAGCACATGGAGGTTTTGGTTGAAGGTAGTTATGGCTCATCACGTTATCATAATCCTGTCAACTGAGCGAAAAAGATACGGTTTTCAATTTCATTTCATAAGGACGGTGAACCCTTTGAGTACTGAAATATGTAGATCTAATAACACTCCCTTCTGAAATACTTCGAGGATTGAAATTAGTAATTTTATAAACCTAATATAGTTAAATATATCTGTATTTTAGTACCAACTATACATACTTTCCTCAAATGAACTATCGTTTCAATTTAAATCCTGTCAAAGTACAAATTGTCGTTACGCCAGCGAAAACCGCTATGTGAAATATTTTATCTTAGAACTTTGACCGATAATTTTCAATCATTTAAGGTTCAGTATTATGTAGCAAGTCAAAGAATTTTCGCTCGTGATGAAATATGCACTGCGTCTTGATACGTAAAAACACTGTCCATTCCTCATGGCTTTTGTTGTATGTAGTTTCTAAATACTGTTGCAGTTGGGAGGTGAATGTCTCCTGTCAGGCACGTAACAAGTGTTCGATCAGAATTGTCATCCTGAATGCCACTAATGGTTACGCGTTTTAGCACACGAATACCAAACTTTGTTTACGTATTTCCATGTATATATCATATGGAAAGTTTGTATGTTGATGGGCATTTGATGTGAAAAGTTTAGTGTTCAACTTGTGATGGAGGAAAAAAAGGAATGCATGAAATATTTATTTCGTAAACTTTGTTATATTCGTTCCCGAACTTCAGCGTGGATGTGGTGGAGAATACTCAATATGTATCAAATATTCAAATACTTGTGCCATCATAGTTGTGGCTATTCTCTAAACTTCATAGAAGACGGTCTTACCACACTATGAACAGCAAAGCAAATTTCTGTGGACTACGTAATTGAAAGCGACGTAAGCATATTAAGAATGGTTTCCCCATTTAATTTGTTCTATCGTCTATTTTTTGGACTCCGTAATGAAACACCATTCCTCGAAACCTGTATATATAAAATAACATGTCCTGACTGACTGACTGACTGACTGACTGACTGACCAAAACTAAGGGGAAGTGTGAAAGGGAGTGATTTTTTAAAATGAGCAATCTATAGTATATTTAAAAAACTTATACTACAGACGTGAGAATTGGTATTATCAATCTCTTTTTAAAATAAAGTACAGTAACTCGCATTTTATGTTTTCGGAAGAGAACACTTATGGGGAAGAGGGGTAAAATGACTGAAAGAGGGTTGAATTATTTTATTATAATGCTGGTATCTCTAAAACTTAAGATTTCGTAATTTAGATTATGTGGTGTAAAGGGTGGTTAGTTTCGTCCACGTGTGACTGTCCAAAGACTTTGAAGAGGCAGGTTTGATTATGGATATGTTTTAGGACTGGGGGTCTATCTGGAAGAGCCTTCGTGGCGGCAGCGCGCCGATCTCTCACCGCTGGATACCATGGTCAAATCCCCGGCACTCCATGTGAGATTTGTGCTGGACAAAGCGGAGGTGGGACAGGTTTTTCTCCGGGTACTGCGGTTTTCTCTGTCATCTTTCATTCCAGCAACACTCTCCAATACCATTTCGTTTCATCTATTAGTCATTAATCACTGCCCCAGCGGAGTGCGACTGGCCTCGGCAGCTGGCACAATTCCTATCCTCGCCGCAAGTTGGGGGCTTCATTCATCCCATCTCCGGCCCGGTCATTGACTGGAAACAGGTTGTAGATAGATCTGTCTGTAAACATCGTCATCAGTTTCCCCATACCATTGCAACCATGGCAACCAGTGTTCTAATTTTCTGTATACTTGGTCAGTAGCGCCATACACCCGGGTGGTCGGAAACAACGTGAAACGGGTATATGAGCGTTAGAGAGTTGGTAATGCTGATCAATAATTTGAAAGAATTAATTCGATATTTCACACTGTTGTCATTTTATCAGCAGCTGAATTTAGCCAACCATATCGCTTTGCGGGCAAATTCAGATGGGCTTTGCGCGGTAGTGTTGCTGAACCTGTACGTGTTTTAAAACCGGCATGAGAACACCAGTCGAAGAATAAAATATTTCGCTAGAGGACTGAGCTGACAAGACTGCACCAAAGCGAATACGCTACGAAAGCACTGGTTGATACCAACGTTGTGTTTGAGTTTGATCCTGATTTCTCGGCATGACTCTTAAGCCGTTTTTAAGTCACGTGCAGACTGAGCAACATGGCCGTTTCAATTCTCCCGCGAAGCCATCCGATTGGCTAACTTCAGCAGCTGATAAAATGACAACGATACGAGATATCAAATTATTTCTTTCAAATTATGATCAGTATGACCAACCCTCTAACGCTCAATTACCGGTTCACGTTGTTTATGAACACCCTGTATACGTTGCTAGAAGGGTAAGGCAAGGTAAGGTAAGGTAAGGCAAGGTAAGGTAAGGTAAGGTAAGGGTGTATTCTGCCCGAAGGCAGGTCCGGACCTCCACAGAGGTGTGCCAGAGCCGGAGTTTTCGTACGGTAGAGTGGCCAGTTCCTTTCCGTCCTCCATTCCCTTACCCCCACCAACAGCGCGTGGCAACCCATCCAAATCTCGACCACGCCAAAAGTTGCGTAACTTCTGAGATCTCACGGGAGCCGGTGTGTCAACACGGCTACGGCCGTTGGCAAATATTACTCTACCTTCAAAATGTTGATCCCCGCAATAAAGGTTTGATTTGCTTTGGTCTTAGAAGAAGAAGAAGAAGAAGAAGAAGAATGACTCCCATTACCACTGGATAGAACCTAACTTCTCTCATTACCTACGGCTGAATTCAACGCTTCGCATTCATTGAGCGGAAAACTTACAAAGTCTTCTTTGATAGGATTGTCCTTGTTCTAAGTCTGTTTCATAGACGCTACTTTCTCCAAGTCTACTTTGACTAAAATAGACTGCAATATCGAGATTTTATGAACTGTATTTGAGGTTGGCTATGATGATGTTTGTATTAATAATAGAAAGAAAGAGAAGACCGGCTTTCGACAAGCAATTTTAATTATTTCTATTGGGGCCTAGCGTATCGTAATATTCGCGTTTACTTTTTGTCACCCACAGAAGTAAATAAAACAATTTTCAGATTGTAAAACTTTTTCTTGCTATTTGCTTTTCGCCGCACCAACACAGATAGATTTTATGGCGACGATGAGAGAGGAAAGGCCTAGGAATTGGAAGGAAGCGTCCGTGGCCTTAATTAAGGTACAGCCCCAGCACTTGTCTTGTGTGAAAATGGGAAATCACGAAAAACCATCTTCAGGACTGCTGACAGTGGGGTTCGAACCCACTATCTCCCGGATGCAAACTCACAACTGCGCGTCTCTAACCGCACGGCCAACTCGCCCGGCGTAAAACTTTAAAAACTGAGGCATTTTTCTGGCAATCAATATGAATTCCCTTCTAATTGTTCTGCTGACAGTTCGTAAGTCAACAAAAACTAGCTCAAAATTTCTTATAACAAAATAATAAATTAGGCCTATTACTAGAACATTGCGCTTTTCATTTAACAAACTCTCAGTAAGTTACGTGTAAAATTATTACAACAAATTTTAAATTAATAAGTAAGTTATTTACAATTATTCATGGAATAATATCCTAAAGAAAGCCATCAGCAGTTGTGTAGTCCCCTTTGATTTTCCGTCATTAGTTCAACTTCGAACATCGTGAAGATGTTTAGCACAGTTCGTTTATCGAATCCTTGTCTAATTTTGAATTCGTTATCCATGTAAAAGTCAATCCGCTTTTGCGCATCTGGTATAACTGGACGAGGGGTATGCGAGGCTTGGATAATATCCTGGACATATTGAAAATCTTCCACAACTGGATTATGTTTAGAATGTCTGCCGTTGTATTATCCTCTACAGTCGACTTTGTGAAGACAAAGTACGGGCCATTGGTGACTGTGAATCAAAGTCTCGGCCAAAGTCTACTTTCCATAAAGTCTCAACTATGAATGGGAAAATGATGACTGCCTCAAAGTCTTGTTCCTGAATACGACCCATAGCAAAGACTCTTCAGCCATTAAAAACAGCAGCGGACTTCCCTCAGATATCACTAATTTAGCAACGAGTGTGTTGGCTCCCATCTTTGGGCCGTGTAGCAGTTACTTTGGATTCGGAAGATAGTGGGTTTAATCCCCGATATTGGCAGTCCTAAAGATGGTTTTCCGTGGTTTCCCATTTTCCCACCAGGTAATCCTGCGACCATACCTCAATTAATACCACAGTCGCTTCCTTCCACTCTTAATCCTTTCCTATCCCATCGTCGCCTAAGGACCCATCTAACTCGGTACGAAATTAAACCTTTCGAACCGGGCGACTTGGCAGTGTGGTAACGGGTGCGCAGTTTTGGGCTTGCATCCGGGGGATAGTGGATTCTAACCCCACTGTCGGCAGCCCTGAAGATGGTTTTCCATGGTTTCTCATTTTCACATCAGGCAAATGCTGGGTTTGTGCCTTAAGTAAAGCCACGGCCACTTATTTTCCACTGCTAGGCCTTTCCTATCCCATCTTCGCCATAAGACCTACCGGTGTCGGTGTGACGTAAAGCGAATTATAAATAAACATTTAGCAAAGAAATAAATCTAGACGGGCGTATCTGATTCACGGTTTTCATTCATAGATTTAATTCTCTTCATTGCGAATGCATATAGTATATTTCTCCCTCCGCTCAAAGGTACTCGTACCTGTGTTCTTTCTTATTATTATCATCCGCAGCTATGATCTTCGTCTTAATGAAAGAAATACCTTTGCCTCATCCTTCTATCTACTAGATGCCTGAATTCTTAAAGTTGTAGAAACATTTTGTTACGGAAATTCGTCACAATTATTGTTCTTTACTTTTTCTCTTCTAGTATTCCTATTCTGGTACAATACTCAACCACGGATGGATTTGAAAATGGACATCTCGTTTAGGTTTTTCATCTCAGAATATTTCTATCTGCAGAAGATATCCCTTTGAATTGCAGACATTTCTTGTAATTCCGCATGCTGCGAATTTGTGAGAGCAACCAAACATCTCTAACTTCGTAACCATTTCTCCGAAGTAAAGTTTCTGTAATTCTTATCATAATCATCATCTCACTAGTCCATAACATGAAAAAAGACCAGATTCACCTATCTCTAATATCCAACAGCCAACAACGAATTCTTGTGATCCACCGTTCAATCGGCTCTGAGATCACAATATGTTGGCAAAAATTTATTTTTTTAATCTCATATAAGTGAAAAATATTACGCCAATACGACTCGAAGTATCATTATTCATTCTCTGAATAGATTAATGTAATATTATTCTTATTTTTATTATTTATTTACTTATTTATTGACTTTATCAGTGGCGAAGTTAGGGCTCGTGGCCCTCTCTTACACTTAACCACATAATTAATCTACAAATAATATATAAAAGAAATGTACTATTCTATCATAAAATCAAAGATAAGCTAAAAATGACATATTTCGACAACATATAATGAAGAAAGAAAGCAGAGTTTAACAAACAAAATAGAATAAAATTCGGAGCGTATAGATAATGAGAGACAAAGCCATAATGTAAAAGTAAGATACAAAGTGAAAAAAATAAGCAGTGCAAAAAGAGAACACAATAAGTAATAAAATAAATCGAAATATAAGTATGGCCATAAAAGTGATCTATGTACATGAGTAAGAAGCTAAAATTATGTACACTACACTATAATCATAATAATAATAATAATAATAATAATAATAATAATAATAATAATAATAATCACAATCACACAACCTATCATACGTCATCGTACACACGAAACAATCAGCGGTATTCAACAGGTAATCTCTACATGCAGTCTTAAATTTCGATATTGAGTTTGAGTTCCTGACAGCAGCTGGGAGTGAATTCCAAAGTCGTAATCCAGCCACAACGAAGGATCTGTTATATATTGATGAGTGGTTGACGGGGAATAGCGAGGGAAGTGCCAGATCTAGTGTTACAATTATGGAATGAGGATAATAAATGGAATTTTGAAGAGATGTATTTGGGTAGATTTTCCTTCTGAGTTCGATATATCAACGTAAGTACATGGAATTTCCGTCGCCTCTCGGGTTTCAGCCAGGAAAGAAATGTGTAGCTAGGGGTTATGTGAGCATCGTAACTCAAGTTAAAAACAAATCGAAGACCAGAGTTCAATGCTCGTTGAAGTTTCATAGTTTGTTCACGGGTTGCATCAATGAGGACAATGTCGCAGTAGTCAAGTATTGGTAGTATAAAAGTTTGGAGTAGTTTTATCTTTACGTCTTGTGGCAAAATGTCCTCATGTCGTTTTAGAGGGTGTAACGTCGCGTACATCTTTCTACATTTATTTCTCACATGTGCAGACCAGTCAAGAGTTTCAGTCAGGGTCATACCTAGGTTCTTCACTTCCTTGCTGAACGGGATTACGGTGGCATTTAATGTCACCGGAGGAATAGCATAATTTTTATACATGATGTTTAATAATTTCTGAGAACCGATAATAATTGTTTGAGTTTTTTGGGGGTTGAGGAGAAGAAAGTTTTATTTTAGAGGAGATATCATTTATTAGAGGACAAACAAAAGGGGGCCAAGAACAGAACCTTGGGGGATTCCTGCCTTCCGGAGTCGAAACTGAGAAGCAGTAGCTTGTACTGTAACACGTTGGATACGATCTGTGAGATATGCGCTGAAAAATTTTAAAGCAACATTACCGAAGAACGATTTGAGCTTCATCAGCAATGTCTGGATTTTTATCGTGTCAAAAGCACTGCTGAAGTCAAGGAGTGTGAGTATTGTCACTTGTCTTTCGTCCATTGCTTGTCTGATGTCCTCAGTCACTTTGAGTAAGGCAGTGGCTGTGCTATGACCCTTCTTGAAGCCAGATTGCAGGGGGTCAAGAAGAGACTGAGCCTGAAGGTATTCCAATATTTGCGCATGTACCAACCGTTCTAACACTTTGGAGAGAGCAGGGAGAATCGAAATGGGACGGTAATCGGATAGAAGTTTCGAACCTCGGTTTTTAGGAAGTGGAATTACATTGGTGTACTTCCAAATTGTCGGTAATGTGCCGTTTTTGAGACAGTAATTAAAAATATGGGTGAGAATGGGTAGAATAGCGCCAATAATATTATGTATGAAAGTAATAGGAATTTCGTCGACACCGCTTGCTTTGGATTTAATAGAATACAAGACTTTCTTAACTTCGTTAGTACTGACGATACGAAAGGCAAAGCAGGGGCGATTTTGTGGGACAGGTGTTGGGACGTTATTTACGTGTGGTCTGTTAAGCGGATTAGACTGAGCTCTCTCTTCCGTGAAATACTCATTTAAATCGTCGAGTGGAATGTCAGGTACCTGAAGCTGTTCATGTGTTTTTCCTATGCCCATGGCTCGGAGATGCCTCCAGGCACTAGCCGTATTTAGGTTACTTACTGATTCGCGGACATATTTAAATTTAAGATTACGGATGATTTATTTAGTTTTATTCCTAATTATTCTATACTGTTCATAGTCATTTGGGTCCTGAGTACATTTGAAATGTCGGTAAAGAGCATCACGTTGAGACATCATATTTTTAACTGCAGGGGTTAGCCATGGACTAGGTTTGCGGGATGTTCTGATCTGTCTTTTCGGTGCATGTTTGTTGTATAGATTATGTATTAACGAATTAAATATATTTATTTTTTCTTCAATGTCTGTCAGATTTAAAATGCTACTCCATGGAAGATTGTAGGCATCGTGTCTTCATTCATAG
This sequence comes from Anabrus simplex, assembly GCF_040414725.1. Lineage (NCBI taxonomy): Eukaryota > Metazoa > Arthropoda > Insecta > Orthoptera > Tettigoniidae > Anabrus > Anabrus simplex. The sequence continues at coordinate 122,873,533 of NC_090267.1, read as the reverse complement.
AAGTCGATATCTTTCATATTCCTGCACGTTATATACCTAGGTTTATATTTTGGTACGCGAAGTGAGTACACAAGAAATATAAGATCGTGGGTGGACACTCCTGGTACTGAAATTTGTCCGTGGGATACCACTTTCTGAGGGTTGTTTGTTACTTTGAGATCTATTAAGGTGTAGGAAATGTTGTTGGAAGTACGTACATGGTTTGTAGGGTCAGAGGGAAAGGATAGTCAAGTCACATTATGAAAACAAGTCTTCTAGTTTCTTAGTATCGTATTTCTTCGTAAGTAGATTTGTACTGAAGTCGCCTAATATAATGATATGTTGATAGACTGGTAGCAAAGTAGGTGCATTTCAAACTCGGTCAAGTAAGATACTTTAGGTGGTCAGTAAACCACTCCCATAAGTATTTTCTGTCCACTAGCAACTACTTCAACGAACATAAACTCCGTTCTCGGCAATTCACCGGTCGATGAGGTACAAATGACACTTCTCTTCAGGTCATTTCTACAGTAGAGAGCAATACCTCCACCCCTCTTACTTGTACGATCATGGCGGTAGAGGTTATATTTTTTTACTATGTAATGGATTCAATTTATGTAATACTTTCCTCTCTTCAAGATCTAATTTAAATCGCTTCTTATATACTAATTACTTTTCATTGCAACTAAAATTTCCCCCAAATCACAGAGATTATCATTTAGAGTAAAATGATTTCTTATTCTTATTCTTATTCTTATTCTTATTCTTATTCTTATTCTTATTCTTATTCTTATTCTTATTCTTATTCTTATTCTTATTCTTATTCTTATTCTTATTCTTATTCTTATTCTTATTCTTATTCTTATTCTTATTCTTATTCTTATTCTTATTCTTATTCTTATTCTACTATCTCTGTACGTATAATTTTTGAAGTTTTTCTTTACTTTCTCTTTTCTACTTTACTAGCGGTAGGTACCATTATGAGAGGCTGATGAACTAGATTTTGGACCATTTCTGACAACAACCTTCATCTATTCAGGATTGTGCTTTAGAAGCAGTCCCTTGGTCAGAAATACTATTGTATTACGGTAGTTTCTGGGAATGTGGAGCATTGCGGGTCGAATCCACGGATTGTTTTAAATTCATATTCACTCATTCAGTTTTCGTCATCACGTTTTGAATTCTGGTCAGTGGATGATTTTTTTACTTTTAAATTGTCATTCCATCTCGTCTCATTTCGTAACATTAGAGGCCGATGACCTACATGTTAGGCCTCTTTAAACAACAAGCATCATAATCATCATCATCAGCATTGTCTTTTCCTAGAAGTGTTTTCCCATCTGAGCTCTTAACATTCATACACGTAGTTTTCATATCTTCAAAGCTTTTCTTGATATTTGCTATATGAAGCATATACCTTTCCTAGGACCATACATCCTTCAACATCGTTGCACTTCCCTTTCAGCCAATCTTCCTTAGCTGTCTTGCACTTTCTATACTCTTCATTCTTTAATCGCCTGTATTATTCCCTGACCTCCTCAGTTTTTGCATGTTTGTACTTTCGTCGATCGTCAACCGGGTCTAGTATCTCGTAAGTAATCCGTTGATTCTTAGTAGACCTTTCTTTCCTTCCTAACTTTTCTTCAGCAGCACTACTGATCTCATTCTTCACGACTGCCCATTATTCCTCTATTGAGTTTCTTTCAGGCTTTTCATTTAGTCCTTATGCTACATGTTCCTTGAAACAATCTCCCACACTATTTTCTTTCAACTTATTTAGATCCCATCTCCTTGCATTCCTTTCTTCAATTTCTTTCACTTCAGATGGCACTTCAGACCAACAAGTTGTCGTCAGAGTTCACGTCTGCTCCTGCGAAAATCTTGAAAACCAACATCTGGTTTCTGAATCTCTGCCTAATCATATTGAAGTCTATTTGATACCTTCCTGTGTCTCCACGTCTTGTCCAAATGTACAGCCGTCGTCTGTGATGTTTGAACCAAGTATTAGCAAGGACTAAATTATGATCGATGCAGAATTCAACCAGCCGACTTCCTTTCTGATTCCTTCGTCCCAGACCTTAATTTCCTACAGCATTACCTTATCTTCCTTGGCCTATCACTGCATTCCAGTATCCCATCACAATTAGATTCTCGTCTCCTTTTACATGTTTTATAAATCTTCCATCTCTTTATATATTCTTTCGATTTCTTCATGGTCTGCTGAACTAGAAGGGATATAGACTTGCACTATTGTGGTGGGCATTGGTTTGGTGTCTATTTTGACAAAAATAATTCGTTCACTATGCTGGTCGTAGTAGCTTATCCGCTGCTCTATTTTTTACTCATTATTAAACTAACTCCTGCATTTCCCATGCTTGATTTTGTACTTATAATTCGGTAGTTGCCTGACCAAAAATCCTGCTCTTTCTGCCAACATACTTCACTTATACCAACTACATCTAATTACAGTCTATCCATTTCCCTCTTCAGATTCTCTTAACCTAAACTCCTAACATTCCACTCTGCGACTCGCTGAATGTCAGTATGAATCTTCCTGATGATCGCCCTCCTCCTGTGCAGTCCCCACCAGGAGATCCAAATGGGGGACTATCTTACCTCCGAAATATTTTATCCGGGAGGAAGCCATCATCATTACATCATTCATTCGTTCATACAGAGGGAGCTGCATGTCTTCGGGAATTAGTTACGGCTGTACCTTCCAGTTGCTTTCATTCGTGTGGCAGTATTAAGACAGCTAAGCCATGTTATATTATTACAAGGCCAAATCAGTGTACAGACTGCCACCCTTGCAACTACCGAAAGGCTGCTACATCCCTTTAGATGAACCATTCGTTAGTCTGCTCTCTCCGATACGGTTCGGCTATCTGCTTCATTGGGAAGCGCAAGCGCCCCCACAGCGGCAAGGTCACATGGTTTACACTACGCCACCTTGTTTTTGGACATTAAACTTTCAAACTGCCAAGAATAGTTAAAAATGTCATACTTTTTGAGGAACTATTATTTTCCAAATTTTCTAACCTCCGGTAAAATTCATTTAAAAACTCGTGTAGGAAAAGTCTTTGTTTTCGAAAGAAAATTAAAAAAGGATTGCGGCAATTATATTCTATTTTAGGGTAGAGTGATTTATATCAGCCATAAAGAATGTCACGAACAAGCCGCAAAGTTTTTCTCTCTTCCTGTGGCGGGCAATGAGACGCTGGAAATGGGCCACAATCTTAAAGAAGAGAGCAAGATTAAACGGTCATTTATTTTCCGGGATCGACGGGAATCTATAGAGGAAAGGAGGGGATTTCTCTTTATTCATAGATCCCTGTGCTCAATTGGAGGATCGTCTTCGTGATATAAATAATTTCACTGTAGCTCCAGTACTCTTCGCTATCCATTCCTTTCCGGAAAAGGATTAGCCTAGTTTGCGATAGTCTTTACACTGAGGACAGTAATACCTTTCACTAATTACTGGTGGATGGTGATATCTAAAATACTAAGAATGTTCCAGCATTTAGAAAATAGTATAATTGTCCCTTATTTCTGTGGACATCGTGCTCTTCAAGTTGTACATCTTCGTAAAATAATGTCAAATAATGGCTGAAAACCTATCTGACAAGGTACGACATTAAATGTGTAGCAAAGCAATAGTCTTGATTTGGGTTTTTTAATCACTGCTTTGAAATGAATATGTTTTGGGCAGGTAGTCTATCGGGAATTAGCGTTATGAATTTACATAAAACACTGCAAACACTGATATTTTAGGTGCCTAAAAAAGGCTTTCAAATGTAAACAAGTAAGTTATCAACATTTTAGTCAGCTTCAGTTTTACGTATTTTAATTGTCATTTATCAATTAGAATACATTTTTGTCTTACTAAATGTATAATAACTCTTTAGGGGGGATATATAAAACAAATATCACTCACCTGTTTGCTACAAACGTGCTGATGATGATGATGATGGTCATCGGCCCCTGCTATAAACGTCACAAAATACCATTTACCATCCGATGTGAAGTGGGAAAACTCCTGTAACCTTTTAACTAAGGACGACTTGGAAACTGACACTTCCTTGTTTTCACTCGTGACACAGTCTACGGACGTGTACTACGGGAAGTTCTTAAGGAATAGACTTCCGAGGAGTGTGATTGACAGATTTCCGATTCTGAAATTTTGTTTGAAAAGTATTCTTTAAAAAAAATACCGAGCTCGATAGCTGCAGTCGCTTAAGTGCAGCCAATATCCAATATTCGGGAGATAGTAGGTTCGAACCCCTCTGTCGGCAGCCCTGAAAATGGTTTTCCGTGGTTTCCCATTTTCACACCAGGCAAATGCTGAGGCTGTACCTTAATTAAGGCCACGGCCGCTTCCTTCCCACTCCTAACCCTTTCCTGTCCCATCGTCGCCGTAAGATCTATCTGTGTCGGTGCGACGTAAAACAAATAGAAAAAAAAATTTAAAATACTGAGAATCAGTCGGAAAAATATTTTACTTTCTCGGAATAAATTGAAACCCTTTTCAATCGATTTAGGGATAAAAAAATGTGGTAATATAGGTTCGAACGTCAATTTAGGCATTTTAGGCACTATAGGACAACCGTATCTAACCTTATAAATACATGAAACATGTAAATACAACTTCATTTTAAGTTATCTCTTTACGAACAAAATAGGTTTTTGCCTAAAATCGAGGTCTACAAATAAGCCTTCAGGGCACACTACTGTGGCGTAGTGGCGTTATTTTGCCTGCCATAAGAGCGACCTGGACTGATAAGTGTCTTTGTGGAGGTAAAAACCTGTTTCCATGTGTTCAGCTCGATATCTCGGAGCTTCAAGGTACTTATAATGAATGCAACGTCTGATTTTTTTCATATGTGTTATCGAGAAATGCAGTGGTATTGTCACGGTCAGACATCATTACTTTGTTCGACTGGTTGGCTGAATGGTCAGCGTACTGGTCTTCGGTTCAGAAGGTCCCGGGTTCAATTCCCGGCCGGGTCTGGGAATTTAACCTTAATTGGTTAATTCCAATGGCGGGGAGGTTGGGTGTGTGTGGCGTATTCAACATTAGAAATCATCCTAGGTAGGGCCCTCATCTTCACAGACATGCAGGTCGGCTAATAGGCCGTCTACTAGAAAATGACCTGCATCAGGGCTCTCCGGAGGCCATACGCCAATATTATTATCATTACTTTTATCTAAATACATCTGGAGATATACAGATTCAGGTACTGCTTCTAAAGTTTCGTTACGCTCTTTCATTAATAATAATAATAATAACTGGTGCTAAATGGACAGAAGAACGTCGTGCTAAACACAGTGAGCTAATGAAGACGATGTGGATCAAGCGAAAGACGAACAAATGCCAGAATGTAAAGTGAGGCTTATCGTGGTCCCTAGTTGGCCGATTAGCGAAGTTGAATGAATGAATGAATAATAATAATAATAATAATAATAATAATAAATTCATTCATATCGTACCGACCAAATTTGGACCGCGTCATTTCAGGTGACTACTTCTCACTTTGATGTCTGCCCAGTACTTCAGTATGTGTTCTCGGTGTCGTTATGTCCTCTCCTGCGTCCATGCCTTTCCTGTTTTAAATTTTGGCTTGTATCCGAAACACCTGAACGCTTGAAGTTTCTTCTTAAATGGGACATGGTCCTGGATGTCATCGTGTATGATTCCCACTTCTTCTAGCTCTATCCTCCTTTGGTTTTCTTTTGCTGAAAGAAGGTAGTGATGCGGTTGGTCAGCCTTGTTTGGTGCATTCGTGTCGCATGCCCATAAAAGGTAATTCTTCTTTCCCGAATGGTATCGGTAAACTTTTCTACGGGAGTATATAGTTCGTCGTTATGCCGGCTTCTGTACTCCCCATTCTCTTTCACGCGACCTAAGATCTTTCTCAAAATCTTCCTTTCGTTGGCCTCAAGTTTCTCGATCAGACCTTTCTTTGTTCATTGCAAGACATTCTGAAGCGTATAATACCTCTTTATGAATGACACTGCAGTAATGCATCAGGTTTGCTTTGAATGATATGGAACTTTTGTTGTAGACACCCTTGGTTAAATGGTACGCCATTTCCATATTGTTCATCCATAATGTATAGGCTTCTTTCTCTGACAAGTGTGGTGTTATCTCAGTTCTCCGAGGTACTTATATACTCGTATCATTTTATTATTATTATTATTATTATTATTATTATTATTATTATTATTATTATTATTATTATTATTCCGTGCCCGGTTAGCTTCCGTGGGGGTCACGCACTGAACTGAGTAAGTGTTTGGCATAACTTCACGGAAGACACTGGGGCGGGGGGCCTCAACCCCGACACGGCGCGTCCCATATGGCTGATAGGGAATGTTCCTGTAGATATGCAGGACAGGTGTGAATAAGGCTTAGCCAAATAAACACCCGCGGATCAACTGAGGCAAAAAGGTCTGCAGTCAACGGTCTCGATGGCGGATGAGGATATTTCCCAACGGCTGAGAGGGCGGAAGAACTGGCTCTACGGCTAACAACCGTAGTTCTAACCACGGACAGAGTAATCTGTCCCACCAAGCATTACCATGAGGTAACATTATGCATGATGGAAACACTTTCAAGGAAAACTACCCCAGGTGGTACCCAGCAATGGAAATCCACCGTCGCACCAGGCGGCGCAAACAAGCCTTCGGATTCTGGGGAGCTTGTACCAACATGCAAGATGGAGTCGGAGCCATCTGGTAGCCAGACTGATGACGTACTAACGACAAACACGACTAACCTAAAACAAAATCTAAGGACAAAGAAACATCACTATTTTGGAACTATCAACATACAGACTCTACTTAGGACGGGGAAATTAAAACGGACTTTGGATGAAATGGAAAATCAGAATATTCTAATACTAGCAGTGCAAGAGACGCGTTTTACTGATATTAATACGTTTGATTCAGAAAATTATAGAATCTTTAAGGGTAAACCTGGACGAAAAATTGGAAGAAATCTGCAGCAACTTGGCACAGCATTTTGTGTAAACAAAAGGGTTATTGACTCCGTAACGGACTTCTCTTCTCCTTCTGATAGACTCTCCACTCTAACACTGAAATGTGCAAACAAGAGATACACACTATTCAATGCACACGCCCCCATAAATGATGACAACAGAAACAATCCTGATAAGGTGAAAATATTCTGGGATCAATTGGAGAATGAATTGCTAAAGACGCCAAGCAATCATGTCAAAATTCTGATGGGTGACTTCAACGCGCAGGTTGGGAAAGAACGTCAGTTCCGAAAAATAGTAGGTGGTTATCCAGCTCACACCAGAACAAATACGAATGGGAAGAGACTTATTGACTTATGTGAGACATTCGATCTTAAATTAATGTCCACGTACTTCAAAAGACTGCCAAGGAAAAAGAAAACGTGGTGCGCTCCACGGAAAGACCTAGGTGAATATCAACTGGACCATGTTGCAATTTCAAGGAGAAACACTAAAGAAATTATGAATGTGGTAGTACGGAAAGGAGCCAATCTTGACTCTGATCACTTCTTGACCCGCATAAAATTCAAGCCGTTACCGCTAAACAAGAAGAGACTCTCTCCGAATGCGTCAATAAAAGTAAACCATGAAAAACTTCAAGAAAACAGAAACGACTTTCAAAGACGTATGCGGGAGAAGAAAATGGAGACTTGTGAGGATATTCGAGAGAATATGGCTAATATAGCTAAGGATGTTGCACCACTGCGACGAACTCGCAGACACCGATGGTGGACTACAGACTGTGATGTAGCAATTGATAGGAGAGCTGCAGCCTATAAAGCATGGTACGCAGATAAAACAGAAGATAAATTTGAGACATACAAGGAGGTACGCAAACAGACAGCAAAGATCCTCCGGCAAGCCAAAAGGAATCAAATATCTGAAGAAATTCGAAGTATTGACACAGAATTTAAGAAGAACAATACTAGAATCTTTTATAGGACCTTTAAAGAGCACATACATGGATATCAACCATCTACCATGGGATTTCGAAGGGAAGATGGAAAATTGGCAGTGAATAAGAATGAAAATTGTGAGATATTAGCTACATATTTTGAGAAATTGTTGAACTGTGAAAAACCTAAAAATAAATGGCCAAAAGAGGATCCAAAGCAACGGAATGAAAACTCAATACCCCCTGACGAAAAAGAACTCCGTGAAATAATTACAGACTTAAAGAACAACAAAGCTGCAGGGGAAGACTCTGTCACAGCAGAGATGCTGAAAAGTGGTGGAGAAATCGCAATAACAATTTTAAGGCGAGAAATGGAAAAAATATGGGAAATGGAGGTAATCCCTGAAGATTGGAAAAATGCTATCATTCATCCTCTACACAAAAAAGGTGATAGAGCAGATCCTAACAACTACCGCGGCATTTCCATCACATCTGTAACTTATAAGACACTCTCTAAAGCACTACAGAGGAGACTTGTGGAACAAGTGGATCATCAACTAGGCGAGTATCAAGCGGGATTTAGGAAGGGAAGATCGTGCGTTGATCAAATCTGGAGTCTGAAACGTGTACTAGAGAATCATCTCTCAAAGGATCTGGTAGTCGTTTTTGTAGACTTCAAAAAGGCGTATGATTCAGTCGACAGGGAAGTGCTATTCAATATATTAGTGGAATTTGGAATTGACGCCAAAACAACAGCAATTATTAAGCAGACTTTAACTGGGACACATTCGAAAGTTAAGTTCATGGGAGAGAACTCCAAGCAGTTCGAAATTAAAACAGGAGTCAGGCAGGGTGATGGATTGTCACCAATTCTTTTCAACTGTGTGTTGGAGAAGATTATCCGGGAGTGGGAAAAAGAACTGGACAGAAAAGGATTACTTAACCAAGTATACATTGGAGGGTCAAAAAGTGGTGTCATGATTAATTGCCTTGCCTTTGCTGATGACGTTGCGCTGCTATCTAGGAATACTGACACAGCAATAGAACAGCTGAATGTACTAAAACTACAAGCAGAAAAAGCAGGACTACAGATTTCTTTCGAAAAAACTAAATATATAACAAACATCAAAACAGCCCCTCGGTACCTGAAGACAGAACACGGTAAAATAGAAAGAGTTGATAGCTTTAAGTATTTGGGTGAAATAGTGCAATTGAAAACAAATGAAAGAGAAGCAAACAACACCAGACGGGAGAAAATGGCTGCGGCTTTTCGTAGGACATATCCTATATACAAGAAGAAAACCATCTCCAGACGAGCTAAACTAAGGCACTACAATACAGTGATTAAAACGGAATGTCTGTATGCTAGTGAGTGCCTCCAAATGACAGGAAAAGCGGGACTGAGAGAAGCTGAGAAATTTGAAAGAAAGATCCTTCGCAAAATAATGGGTCCAAAGATTGTGGATGGACAGTATAGGCTGCGAGGAAGGGAAGAACTTTACCGAGACAATGAAAGGCTAACTGAGTGCATGAGAAAACGGAGACTTAAATTCTATGGGCATTTATTTAGAATGGATGAGAAGAGACTAACGAAAAGGATTTTCACAATACTAGACAGCAGACCTAAAGTGTCGGACAAATGGTTCAGGGAGGTGAGAAAGGATCTCAGACAGGTGGGACTAAATTCGGAAGACATCTCAAACCGAACAAAGTTTAGGTCAGTGATCGACAGATTTCAGGGATTCCATGACGAACCAAAACTTAACCGTGGGTGGACGGACGAAAGAAGACAGGCTGCCAGAGAGAGGATGCTGAAGTTCTGGGCTGTGAGGAAGGCTTCCAGAAACATGTAATTGTTATCTAACGTGGTCTCTAATGGCCGTAAACGAATATATATATATATATATATATATTATTATTATTATTATTATTATTATTATTATTGTTACGGAGTTTTCCGTGGTAGTTAGAGGTGAAAGAAGGTGCGGGGTGGTGAATAGGTCTCAGGCTACGAAATTAAAGTGAATTTAAAATTTAACAAGGTTATATTTTCTTTTCAAAATCAAGAAATAACAAATATGGCAGGTACAGAGTAGCAAGGCAACAAAAGTACAATTACAGTATTTACAGGATTTGGGCTTCGAGCCCCGCGATCACAATCCTTGAGCAATCAGCTCAGTTTTACCCCAAACACAAGTGTCAACAGAGAGGGGAGAACCCCATTCATACCTAGGAGCACTTGCTCCAAAATACACAGTAAGGCCTCCTTGAGGCGCGCAGAAAACAAAATTTTCGGGAAAAGAGCAACTTGCTCTCAAAATTCAGGCCTATCAAAGGCCACACCTAATTCTACTTTCAAGCTGTCCTCTCAGGACATATACACAGGGGTAAAATACCCAACCTACTGAGGTCTGTTAAATGACAAGAAGGTTAATTACACGACCTCTAAATCAACAATTTGAGAGGAGGCGATTTGCACTCCTAATGTATTTGTTTCAAAACCTAATTTGGCTCTAGGCCACTGATGCAAGGACTAATCCCATACTAAAGAGGTGACTTTAGAAATTGACAAATTTACATAATGTTAAGGAAGAATAGGTTGAGAAAACAAGTTCACCTCAAAACAATATGAGTGGGAGCTCGAGAGGGTTAAGCACTCTCTATCCCAATATGTAGTTTAAAAGATAGAATAGATACAAGTTCCTTTACATTTAAGGAAGGTTACATAATGGAAAAACTTCGGACCCGCCCCGAGAGTTAAACTGCTGAGCAAGCAAGAAAAGAAGTAATTAATCGGCCATTACCTGGTTGTTGACTGCCGCCGAAGAAAGAGGCGCTTCCCGCCCCCTGCTATGTACTTTACACACGAAAAGATGTAACAGAAGTGGCCCGGAGACCCTAAAATCAGCAGTTTATATACTCTCGCGGAAAGTTCGAGGCGTTAGGGGAATGAGAACACCCTCCCACAAACTCTTTATTGGGTAGGATACAGCAACATATTCAAGTTGGGGGAAGATACATCCGATTGGTCAGAAATTAATAAAAGAAATTCGGGATTGGCTAAATACAAAACAAGGGGAAAGAGAGGGGTATACAGCCAACTTAAACAATAACAGAAAGAAATTTAACAAGAAACAAACTTTTGAAATAAAAATTTCTCCAAAAAAATAGTTCTTTCACGTCGCACTAGGGTGCACCATTGTAGTTTTTCAGTAGTGTCCTCTAGAAGAGAAAGTTCACACTTCTTACTACAAGCAAAACAAAAATACGTCGAAAATGACACAGTTCAAAAACTCCAAAATTTCCAGGTAGTGACATCTTCTGATAAAGTAGAAAATTAATACCGTAGATAAAGTTCAGACTTCCTCCAGCAGAGGAGTTTCAAGTGGCGCACATTTTTAAACTAGCGGCGTGGAGGTGTACCGCCCGGTACAATTATTATTATTAGCAGTAGTAGTAGTAGTAGTAGTAGTAGTAGTAGTATTATCCACTGCGAATAAGGCACATAAAGGGCAAATAAAATAATTTTATAATACTTTTGTGTTGTAGATAACGTACTTCAATTGCATGAATTATCTAAATTAAAATGTCAAATTTGCAGAAAGGCTTAAAAATTCAGATTAATGAGTGAATCAGAGTTTAATGAATGAAACTTCTTAACGAACACCATACTAGACAAACTGGGAGAAACTTTTCTTCAACCAGTTACAAATTAGATGGCGAGGAAGAATCACTGACAACTACAATTCTATTCTCTAGAAAGTAAACTAATTTTAACTTCCACATTTAATTTGCTGAGTAATCAGAATTATATATCTCACTGTAACGCTCCGTAGTGTTTTTGTGGTTTTGTTTTAACGTCCAGATTGTACGCTATTTGCATTACAAGCACATTTAAGATATATGCATAGAAATATATATTTAACTAAACTATTGGTTGATCAATGTGCGTATTGCCATCTCATACTCTGTGAAAATTCGTATGTTATATATTGATAATACGACTACCGAACCATATTGTGTAACACTGATTGTTTAAAATACGTAGAGTCGTGGCAGATAGGAGTAGTGGGGAATATCGCGGGTCTGTGAAAAGCAGCAGCAAACCAAAACACTATGGAGGTGTGGTTCGTAATCAGAAGAGCTCGATCATTGCATTGCGTGTTCACTGAGGAAACGTGTCGCATTAACTCTCGAGAAATATTCAAATTTAATGTATGCGGGTTTGGGGGGGAGTTGCGTCTTGCAGTGTGAACCGGCTTACAGGCATACTGAAAATGGATCAAATCGATGGGGACACATTGAAAAGGTCACCTTATAAGAGGTAAAAATTATGAAAAAGGGAAATATTTCTCAACAACAGATCACGGGCTGACATAGTTGTTGAAGTTGGAACCACCGGGGTGACTTCACATATTCTGCCTTGGCTTTCTCTGGGTTGTGGCAGGTAGACAGTGTTTTGCAATGAAGCATTTGGCAATTCTTCTTCTTCTTTATCTGTTTACCCTCCAGGGTCGGTTTTTCTCTCGGACTCAGCGAGGGATCCCACCTCTACCGCCTCAAGGGCAGTGTCCTGGAGCTTCAGACTCTGGGTCGGGGATACAACTGGGGAGGATGACCAGTACCTCGCCCAGGCGGCCTCACCTGCTATGCTGAACAGGGGCCTGGCGTGGGGATGGGAAGACTGGAAGGGATAGACAATGAAGAGGGAAGGAAGCGGCCGTGGCCTTAAGTTAGGTACGATCCCGGCATTTGCCTGGAGGAGAAGTGGGAAACCACGGAAAACCATTTTCAGGGCTGCCCACAGAGGGGTTCGAACCTACTATCTCCCGAATACTGGATATTGGCTGCACTTAAGCGACTGAACCCACCTCTACTCAGTTGACCTACCGAGGCTGAGTGGACTCGATTCCAGCCCTCATACCACTTTTCAAATGTCGTGGCAGAGCCGGGAATCGAACCCGGGCCTCTGGGGTGGCAGCTAATCACACTAACCACTACACCACAGAGGCGGACAATATTCGATCTTTGAATGTTAATAGCTTACAAAAAATCGTTTATACTGAGTGGAACAGCTACCTCTATTTTTCCCGTCAATATGCAACCTGCTAGGAATAAATCTCTCTTACTCCAATCTTGCGCAACATCTTACAGCAATTTTATGTGCAGTTAGTCTGATATAAACCTCCCCGCACAGTGCACAAACGATACAAAAGCACTGTACCATTTCATGTAGAGCGGAGTCCAATACTCCAATAATTTTTACGAAATGTTACTGTACTGTACAAACCATTGGCCATTCATTTAGCTGTCGGAAGAGAATTGCGCACCTGATTGGTTCAAGATGCCATTTTCTATTGATAGAAAAGGGTGGTAACTGTATCATAGAAAACGTGATGGGTTGGGACCAATTACAGACATGTCAACACACCGCCATTTTGTATAGTCTCGTCATATCGAAATTGATAGAAACGTGTTTTTCACAGTAATTTATAATCTATGGAATGGAAATGCTGTACAGCAGATGTGATAGCTTACGCCATGTAATTACTACAATTACAGTTTTCAATAAAGTCATAAAACCGGACCAGAAGGCTGTAGCACATCAGTAACTTTACGAAGTGAGAACTTTCGCTTTCCTCGTGAATACAGAATTGTAAGAGCCGAAAGTTCACGAACGAAGTAGTTGCGCGGAATTAGGCATGTTAGATGTACCTGTGTAAGCTGCGTGAAGCAGTGCAGGTTCAAAACCTTATTGGGTCATGTATTTTTAAAATTTTTATTTCGTACACTTCTAGCCATCCCTTACAAAGACTCGACTTCTCTGAAGTCTCAGATATTCTTCTAAGAAAATTATAATAAACAGACATAATAATTTTCGGAACGGAAGCACCGACTACGGACATATTAATTGTGAATCATCATCATCATCATCATCATCATCATCTGTTTACCCTCCAGGTTCGGTTTTTCCCTCGGACTTAGCGAGGGATCCCACCTCTACCGCCTCAAGGGCAGTGTCCTGGAGCTTCAGACGCTTGGTCGGGGGATACAACTGGGGAGTATGACCAGTACCTCGCCCAGGCGGCCTCACCTGCTATGCAGAACAGGGGCCTTGTGGAGGGATGGGAAGATTGGAAGGGATAGGCAAGGAAGAAGGAAGGAAGCGGCCGTGGCCTTAAGTTAGGTACCATCCCGGCATTCGCCTGGAGGAGAAGTGGGAAACCACGGAAAACCACTTCCAGGATGGCTGAGGTGGGAATCGAACCCACCTCTACTCAGTTGACCTCCCGAGGCTGAGTGGACCCCGTTCCAGCCCTCGTACCACCTTTCAAATTTCGTGGCAGAGCCGGGAATCGAACCCGGGCCTCCGGGGGTGGCAGCTAATCACGCTAACCACTACACCACAGAGGCGGACTTAATTGTGAATACCACCGGAAACACTGTGCTGGACTCATTTAACCAAATAACAGGTACATGTTCTACTTGTAGGGAATGGTTGCAACTACCTGGCCTTAACAGAGATATACTTCTTTAGCATACTGTGGTGTTTGCAGCAAGGTAAACCTGTGTGCACATTCGAGTTCAGAACTTGTAGCCTGCAAGATCAGTTTCGAAGCGATAGTGTAGATTATTCCATTAGTACAGAGATACGAGACCTACTCTTCGTTGCCTGGAGTGGCTGCATGTCACTAATCGCAGCCAACATTTGATTTTCTTCGACGGATTCAGAGTTCGAATCTAGATACGAGCTTTTCGTTTTAAATTTTTATACTCTTAAAGACATTCGTTATTAATGTTGAACTCCCTTAAGTTTCAAAAGTCGCTTTTCACCTTTAAAAAGAAAGCAGTCCGCCTCTGTGGTGTAGTGGTTAGCGAGATTAGCTGCCATCCTCGGAGGCGCGGGTTCGATTTTCGGCTCTGCCACGAAATTTGAAAAGTGGTACGAGGGCTTGAACGGGGTCCACTCAGCCTCTGGAAGTCAACTGAGTAGAGGTGGGTTCGATTCCCACCTCAGCCATCCTGGACGTGGTTTTCCGATGTTTCCCACTTCTCCTATAGGCAAATGCCAGGATGGTACCTAACTTATGGCCACGGCTCCTTCTTTCCCTCTTCCTTGTCTATCCCTTCCAATCTTCTCATCCCCCACAAGGCCCCTGTTTAGCATAGCAGCTGAGACCGCCTGGACGAGGTAATGATCCTCCTCAGTTGTATCCCCCGACCCAAAGTCACACGCTCCAGGACACTGCCCTTGAGGCAAAAGAGGTGTGACCCCTCTCTGAGTCCGAAGGAAAAACCAACCCTGGAGGGTAAACAGATTAAGAAAGAAGGAAAAAAGAAAACATACATAAGAATAACATGCGACTTTCATACGGCAAATGGCTACAACGAATGAAACGCAGTGCACTTATTGTCAGCATTATGACACACCCATTTAACCAAGTAACTGCGCACGTTCGACTCAAAGAACGGCTGGTCTTCATACGTAGGGCACATGAAACAACACATAGTAACATTTACAGCAAAGTGCAGGCAGGTTCTACCACATACGTTGCAGCAAGCAAGAATGATTCACCTCTACCGTGCTCAGATATGCGTTAGCGAAGGTGGTCACTTTGAACGTTTCCTTCATTAATCGAATGGCCATGCACAAGTCCATTGCACTTCTGTCAGTAATATATTATTTTACTGCAAATAGCTATTTTAAGAAATACTTAGAAATGAACACAACAGAGTATCTGCAACATGAGAACTGATCATGATTTAGATTTGCCGTCAACAACGCGACTCACACGAACATTTAACACGAAATTTAAAAAAATAGTCATTCTATATCGGACTCAAACCTCCAACTAACCAGCACCACTTTCCTCCTCTAACTTCGATCAAGCTCGGCTATCACGAGCTGCTGTTTGCCAGCGTTAAATTAACACTACTTCTAGTAATTCAGCCATCATATTCTCTGAACATGAAGTTTCTGTAATACAGAACTTTCACGATTCCTTACTATCATTCGGTATTTTATCGTTTATGCTGATTCCGTTGACACGAATAAACGAATTATAGAAAGCGTAGTAAGACCAGACCTCCCGCAGGTACTGCCACCTTGACGAAAGCAATATGGCATTGTCGAGTGTTTTTGGAGGTTTGCGTGCTCAAATGACCCTTAGAGCTATGCCAGCGGGAGCTACGGTTCCTGGTAGGGCTACTCAAGCTGGACAGGTCTAAGACGATGGGCCAAATTAAGAGAAGTACCCTGGTCCTCAAGGTTGGGGGTTCGACGTGGGGTCAACAACCCTATTCCGGAAAAAACTCTCGCTACGGAACCAATGGACAAAGGAAACCGGACGGATGTAATGGATAAACCACCCTGGCAATGGAAACGCCATATGAATTGGTATTGCGCGACATTGAATCTACGGAGATGGGAAAGGAAGATACTTAGGAAAGTCTATGGACCAATAAAGAATGGTGGACTCTGGCGAATCAGAAATAATAAATCAGAGAGCTGTATAATAGACCACATATAGTAGCAAAAATAAAGAGTAGTAGATTACGATGGTTGGGACATGTAGAAAGAATGGAGAACAGGACAGTAAAGAAAGTTTTTGATGGGAAACCAGAAGGACGTCCTGTGTGGGGAAGACCGATGATCAGATGGTTGGGCAGCGTCAAGGAGGATTTGAGACGGATGGGAGTTATAAGGTGGAGAACCAGAGCATTCAACAGAGAAGAGTGGGTGGAGATTGTCCAGGAGGCCAAGACCCTACAGGGGCTGTAGCGCCAAGAAGCAAGCAAGCAAGCAAGCAAGTCCAGACATCGCTGTGATTAGCCAAGGTCATTATTTTAGGTATTGCAATAATCTGCGGGTTGCATAAAACTGAGTGAATAGAGGCAGCTCTACCACTCGGTATAATCCGTTATGATAAATCACATCACGTATGATTGTTTTTCGTCACCGAACGCAAACAAAGAATTATCCATGAATGAGAGGGTGAAATCCATTTCCGACTTCTGTCTCCTCTTAGCAGTCTAAATATGCGATAGACATGGTCAAGTGCATATACACCACAACGGGTCAAATCCGTCAGCGAGTAACGAAACGCATGTTTCCAATCAGGTCAGCAATCCAGGCAGCATCTGCAATCGCACAAAATTTTGACATAGTCTTTGCACAGCAAACCATACGCCATATTCGTAGACTATTTCAAAGTCTTCGACATACTTATATAAAAGTGACAAGGGCTACTTGGATGCGAACAACCCACATTAGCGATGATAAATGACATCCTTAATATGAAGAGTAGATAAAAGCTTGTTAGTAAAACTGCCAGTCAGATAAAGAATAGGAGTTCTCCAGGGGGAAGAAATGTATCCTCTGTTATTTAAGATAATAGCGGTGGATATCGTACATGAGTTATGAACTTAAAGTACCAACTTTTTCTTGTACGCAGATTATATGGTGTCCAACAGTTCAATGAGCAGCATTCGACAATCTCACAGAACAAAAACTCCCGGAAAATTAACAACTTCAAAATTAATGTCATGGAGGAGGGAACATCTTTAGAAAATACCATTTCATTTGCGGATATACCTTCCTCCAAATATCCAGGAGTAACGCTGAGGATGGTGGGCAATTCAGCCCGCGCATAAAGGAAAGTATTGTAGGAGCAACAAAAGCAATATAATATGATTTTTAGAAACCTCAAAATATTTCAGTAGAAATACTTCAGACTCAAAAGTGGCTACAGTCGCAACGTACGGAATGTAGCTAATCTGGAATGAACTCTTAGCCTCAAAATGCTAGAAAACCTAAAAGCAAGTTATTTGAAGCGCTTCTTACATATTTCAAAATTTTCTGTAAACGGACCTGGGTACACAATAGCAAGAGGATTTTCTTTCCCAAAGATATCAGAACAGTCCTTGGACTACCGGGACCCCCTGCTTCTCACACTCTTATCGAGGAGAAGAAAGAGCGGAACTAATACTACGGAAAATCTACGACAAGGAAGCCCTCCAGTTGGATTGTAACTCGAAGTATTCCACCTTCCAGCTGCAAATTATTTACGCAAGAATCGCCATCGCCAAATTTCAGGGAATGATATGAAATGCACTACGTATCACTTAAAATACTGAATTTTAAGTACATTTTCCCTTACCGTATACGCTGAAAACTGGCATGGTAATGTTAGTTCCTGCACGCTTTGTACTTTGTGTTTTAAGTTATTGAAGGTCATTGAACTTCACCTGACTTATACAATCGCACCTATTTTAGTGTTCTTCTGAAAAATTCGTATATAGCTTGCAAAACGGTTTGTTAATATTTGGTTAATTCTCTCTTATATAATATTGCTAACTGCAGCTCTACATTTTAACATATTAAAATAAAGTTCAGCCACACATTGGTAATTTACGTGTGATATAACTCCATAGTCGTAATCAAATTAATAATCATTAGTATTGCATGTTCATGAGAGTTCATATTGGTTATTGGTAATGTCGGTTCACCACCTTACCGAAAGCTTGTAATAAATAAAACACATATTCCAGCCATGAAAGAATCCCTTGACATTTAATACAGTAAACTAGAATTAAAAATTACCTTTTTTTCTCTGTTTCAGGGGTGAAAATCTGCCTGGTCACGTTTGGCTCAGTGTATTCCTCGGAGGGGTGTCCATGTTGGCCAAAGAGACTGGCATCACTGTACTATTATTAAACCTTCTCTATGACCTTTATCGCTCATGGCATGCAATTAAAAGGTGAGTTTGTACTTCATCTGATACTTTTATAATAATGATATCCCACAAAAATATTAAAATATACAGGTTTCTTTTACCAAGTTAACTCATCATTTCATGAAAATTCTACCTCGTACGGATAGTCAGGATACACACTGTAAATACCACATCACTAACATTAACTTCGAAGATCGCAGTGAGATCTATATATATAAATGAAAGTCGATTTTGAAAATGGACGTGAATTAATGAGGAAATTAGAGGCATCTTAGAAACATCAAACTCGTTACCAGAGTAGCTGATGACCTCAGGATCCCTAGACAAATCGAAAATTCCTAAAAGGCCCCGAGGGGGCCAGGCTAGGCAGGTTTCCAAATTTCGGGCTCAGAATAAGAAGGCATGTGTAAGCATCTCTTTCACCCTGTGAGATATATTTTTCCAAAGCGATGATCTACATACGTTTCTTGGGCTTAAATGTTTTCTGAAAGTATTAATTTTCACCCCCCTCCCCCAAATGAAGTTGGCGGCACAATCTGCCGGACGAGCTAGAAAACTGAAATTTGGCAAAATTATAGCTTTTATCCTGTTACCGACGGAAAAATTCCAAGATGTGTAAATTTACACTTTTTAACACCGAAAAATATCGGAATATGGAGGTAATTTTAATGACGGTGCAAACCTTCTATTCGAGGTGTTTGGTGGCTAAACGGTAAGTCGTATCACAAAACGGATAGCACAATCGTAAGCCTTATGAGTTCTACAACATTGGTCTTGTGACGTTTTGCCGTACCATGAACCCTTATACATTTGATCGAATTGCATTTCTCGTTTTATGTAAATTTTGTAATTTTTACAAGTAAGTTATATTTTATAGTTCGACACACTTTTGGAAAATATATAATCATCAAATTCTTTTTTCCCATTGACAAAAATATTGACTATTTGCTAGCTAAATTTTATGATTCTAACTGCCAAAGTATGTGACAATGAAGTAATGTGTGAAAACTGTATCCAAATTTCACCCTATTCAAATGTTTAACTCAATCTAACGAATACATAGAGGAGAGACGAGGAAATATCATGACCAACTATGTATATCACTAAAATTAGCCTCTGATGGCGCAGTCCGTTTGTCGACGTAAGGTACTGTTTGGGAGCAGTTAATCTCGAAATGAAGGTCTGTAATTACAAATGTGTACACACAATCGTACGTCTGGCAGAAGGCAAGGGAGCGTGCAATTTTGGTCTAAACTCCTCCACCAGATTGTGTCTGGGAATAGACAAGAGTGCCCGCCATTATAAGCCAAATCCTCCAACTGTATTGTGACTGGCAGTAGGCAAATTGGCCTGCTATTATAATCGAAACTCTACAACTCAGTTTTTACTGGCAGCAGGAAAGGGGGCTTGCTATTGTTGTGTAAACTCTCCAAATTGATTGTGACTGGCAGTGGGCAACAGTGTCTGCTATTATAATAAAAAACTCTCCAACTCGAATGGCAGTAAGCAAGGGAGCTTGCCGTTATAGTAGAACCTTCCCAACTCGATTGTGAATGACAGCGGGGGGGGGGGGTCTGCCATTATCATCACAACTCGACAACTCGCAACTTACATCCCAGTGGTGTTTCTCGGATAACGCTAAGAGACATGCAATCTTACTTACTGCGTGTGCAGTAATTTACATAGAAATCCGTATATAATCCAGAATACCGTAGCGAAGCACGGGTACATTTCCCTATCCTCTATATAACACTAATCAGAGAGAAAAAATTGAAGGGATCCGACACGTCGAAAAATGAAGGTATCGGCCGAAAGAAGACAAGGGTGGAAAATGAAAGACTCCCTAGGCTTTGGGAATCTAATACCGTCAGGGTCAGAAAAAAACAACAGTTGATCAGGGGAGGTCGAATAGGATAGATGAAAGTGAGGAGCCTGGCACAAGTAAGTGGAAACAATACCAACACAACAGGACCCCGTGGTCGCCAACCCATGCTCCCAAGTTAAAAGCCCCTGCAGCTTTCATCTTCTTGTATAACAATAAGAATGCAGAGGTTCTTCTCGAAAGGAATGGATTAATTTACGGGTGCTGAATTATTATTCAAATTAAACATAATAGACGAGTACTCAAGTCCGTACATGTGATATCAAAATTAAGATAAATTTAACATGTATTTAGATTTATGGGACAAATGCATGTGGACTTTCGGGTCAATGAAAGCCTTGATACCAAGAAGGAAGCAATCTGAATAACTGAATATAATATCATGGTTCAGTTTACGGAAGCGTAATATGTCAGGCTTGTTTCTAAGGAAACGTACAAACTTATTATTGCCACAAAAATATACTAATATGTGAGAAAATGGCAGCTTGCTGCACGTGCAATTCATTGTGATCACTGCTCATTGAGCGTGATGCACCATCTGTAGGATTGAGATAGTAACACTAATACAATATTTGATACCTTAAAGGAACGTGTGTCCAGAATAGAATGCGAGAACAGGAGTTTCGCAGCCCAGTTCAAAAATATCCGGTATGAAACAATATAATAAGTTATACGAAAGGAACTCAGTTCTTTATTCTTACGACCTTATTCCTTAGTGTAACATAATTTTAAGGTCTGGTAGGAAATAATGGGATTGGGAGAAACCTTCATACTGCTCTACAGTCACAACACATTCGGTGTACAGTCAGCACCAAGATACGACAGAAACATACCATTGTTGAACAGGTCGCTTCCTGTGCAGTCCGCACTCAGTTGATATAAGAAAGGTAAGGAAGGTTTTCGTTATTCCCCGTTCACCCAGCACGCGTCCGTAAGGATTCCGGGGGCAATCAAGCGTGCTGACTCTCTGGATGGTTGCCACGGGTGATGGCGGGGAGGAGCCATCACTACGGGGAAGCCTGCTGCGATCGCAGCTGGTACTACCCCACCGTACTTGTTAATATCGTGGGGGTTACAGCCAAACTCGATACGAGGTCACTGCTCCTCAGAACAGGGTTCTTCTCTGTTTGGGGATACAGTCCCGAGTGTCGGGAACGACTGAAACTTCGGGGATATTAGCAAATACGCGGGATGAGGTGCGCGTCCGAAAGGATTCCGGGGGCGACAAAGCGCATCAACTTACTGGATGGTCGCCACGGGTGATGGCGGGGAGGGGCCATCACCTCTACGAAAGCTCCCTGCTTTAGGTCAAGGAAGCAAGATACCCTCATCGTATTTGATGATGTCCTTGGGATGACGGCCGAACTGCGGACGAGGTCAAGGACTGTTCATCTGTTTTGAGAATCAGTCTGCGACCGAGTCGCGGGGACGACTAAAGCCTCGGAGGCATCAGCAAGTAAGAGTTGGGTACGGTGCGCGTCCTAAAGGAGACAAAGCGCACCCATTCTCTGAATGGTCGCCACTTTTGCATCTTACTGCATTAGTCAGTTAGGTCAAGACCGAATGAATTCTCCCTGGTTGATTTCTTGTGTACGTCATGCTAGCGGAGTGGTTATGTTCTCATAACCTAGTTCGTTTGGCTGCGAGAGCGCTGGTGTCTTCCAGCTCCCTCTTAACTTCCAAATTGGTGTCTGGAAAAAATAAAAAAAAGCTCTGGATCTCTAGATCATTTCCACGGGCAAGGGAATCTTGTAGCCTCTTGCAGCCCTCACCTCCTTCAAAATGAAGACATATATCAGAGTACCTTTCCTTGATAGCTTCCAGGTAGATCTGCTGAAAGGTATGCTTCTTCAGTGCTTGGTTGTTCCTGTTCCTGCCCTTCGTGATTCATCACATGCTACAGATGCGACGGATGGACCTAGAAGAAGTTCTACCCACTACCTGACAAGGGAGAAGAAACGTGAGGCGAATCGCCAGAATGACGAGTGTTCCGTTTCTGTGAAGAGCTTCAATTATAAATTTTGCTATCAATGGATGTTCATAAAATTTATGAACGGATAATTTTGTATATCCCTATGATATTCGCTAAATAAAATTCAATAACTGTTCTTTAACTGCAGTATTCTTTAGTATTCAATCAAATATAGAAGGTTAAATATATATTGTATATACTGCACCACCCGTAGCCGATAGGTTATTGAAAAACTCACAACCGTAGGCTTAGCAGGAGATTTAACATACGATCTCCCATAATATCGGAATTCATTGATCCGGGAGAGGGTTTTGTTTACTTTAATCTTAATTTTCGATACGTGTACAGGCGCGCGGCTGTGAGCTTGCATCCGGGAGATAGTAGGTTCGAATCCCACTATCGGCAGCCCTGAAAATGGTTTTCCGTGGTTTTCCATTTTCACACCAGGAAAATGCTGGGGCTGTACCTTACTTAAGGCCACGGCCGCTTCCTTCCAAATCCTAGGCCTTCCCTATCCCATCGTCGCCATGAGACCTATCTGTGTCGGTGCGACGTAAAGCCCCTAGCAAAAAAAAAATTCGATACGTGCACTTTACAAAACTGAACATTCTATATAATAATTGAAAAACATGCAGTAAATACACCAATAAAATAAGGTATCCGGAAAATATCGTGAATCAAAATTTAACTTTTGTTAGTGATTTCGAAATTGAACGGAGAAGTAATGACCTGAAAAGAGTGTTAGAAATATTGTTGTAAAAATTAAACTTCTCGGACATGCTATCAAGGTTCATCAAATACCCCGGAATCATAACCCTCCCCAGCAAATCAATATTTTACATTCCCCTGCTTTTACGCCTGTGTTCATATGTAGGCTTGCTGTCTTCACATTTTTCGTCTGGACGTCCTTAGCAAATTCTTTGGACAAACATTCTTCAACAGCATTTTTGTAATTGTTGGTAAAATTATTTTTCTCCGGGTACTCAGGTCTTCCGTGTCATATTGCATTCCAGCAACACTCTCCAATATCATTTCATTTCATCTGTCATCCATTAATCACTGCCCCAGACGAGTTCGACGGGCTTCGGCAACCGGCGCAATTCCTGTCCTCGCCGCTAGATGGAGTCTTCATTCATTATATTCTTGAACCGGTCGAATGACTGGAAACACTGTGGATTTTCATTATTATTATTATTATTATTATTATTATTATTATTATTATTATTATTATTATTATTATTATTATTATGAAAAACGTCTTGACAAGTAATATAATTTACACTTTGTAGTTCTTGTACCCACATCTACAGATTTTGAAAACTTGCCACTCTTCCTAACGTCCTTTAATCAGTGTTTCCTTTTACCCTTCAGGCAGGGGTTTCTTTCGCCTTTTGGATTTTGATTCGACTTTCAAACCCTGAAATCTTTTATCATCCTTATTAGTGATTCCCTATCATTGTTTTATATTTTGTGGGACATATATCTGTCTGAGATCTTTCAAAAATTTCTTGGAGCAATTTCGTTGCCTTTGTTTTTATAAAATACTGTACTTTATTATTCTTCGTCGTTGTTCATACGGAAAATGTGCTCTTAGAACAGTTTTCCCTTCTTTAATTGATGACATTGGTTCTACGTCCAGTATACAAATATTCATTAGATTAGTTCCCATCTGTAGTTAAAACATCTTCCGTATTATCCGGTTTTCTATGCTTACTAACTGTCCGACTGGTCCCGACGTACTCATTGTCAGGGTTTCAAATTATTATCATTTTATGGCCGTAAATGTACTCATGGGTTGTCTCGTCTGATTCTGAGAGTGTGTGTTCAACGTTCTTGCACTGGATCTAGCGGCACTTCACTTTTCCTTAACGCAACCTCTGAAGATCGCTTCCATATTGCCTTAGGACGCCTCTGCCTCTCTTCAGCTCTTCTGTGTCAATATACTCGTATTTCTACGCTAGATGGTGTTCACCACGTTTCCTGACTACAATGAATATTATGATACAGTGGAAACAAGTCGGTTCAATTTCTTATTGCCCGCGCCTGGAGTTGCGCTCGATCTGCCATATTCCTCCCTAGCACTGAATTGTAAATACGTTGTTTTAATGGTCAGAGTTCTCAGATTTAGTGAGAATGCAGGGCTGTTGTGCATTTAGCTGCAGAAACATACAACACAAAGAAATTATCTTGAAGATATTTCCCAGGGACCTGATTCGAAGGAAGCAATGTTTTGCCATGATTCAAAGAGAAGGGTGATCTCCCACACACGCATCGTGTTTATGCGAATGATAATGCTCTTTAAAGGCAATCTAAGTAACCACAATTTAGTTTTATGGAATCATCGGGATGTTATTTTACTTCACTAACACTTTGAACGCGTATGTGGGTAAAACGCACGATATGATGGACAAGAATTCACTTGATGCAGTTCATGCAATGCTGAACCTTGGGTGACAGAACATTTCTGGTCAGAGTTCTAAGCTGAAATGTTATCAAATAGCGGTTTCTCTAGGCGCAACGACAATCTGTGGTTCATTTACATAACCTTGATACAGTATTGCTTAGTGTTTGCTTTATCTACAGTTTTCTATATGAGTAATCCAAAGTTTGTGGGTTACTGACATTTTATAAACAAAATGTCAATTACTGGCGGTGTGATGTGTCAACTATCAGAACAATGACTAAAGGCACGTTTGAACACAGCTTAGAATTATTGTAGTGTATTATAGTAGTAGAAATTAACGTGCCTGTTTTATTATAGCGAAATATTTGTGTAGTACGGGGAAATTTGTGTAGGTAGTACGGGAAATTTATCTCTAGAAATTTGGCTATTAGTTCTTAATCTCTTTACCCTTCAGGGTTGGTTTTTCCCTCGGACAATTGTAGTCTAGTTATTCTAAGGCCCGGTTTATTCAACTCTGAGTTAAATTTTACTTAACAAATGTCAAGTAACAATTGTTATTAATTTAACACTTCAGCTAAAATTACCCTGTTTCACGAACACATTTCCAAAAATTATTGTTATGAAACAATTGTTAAAGACAAATTAAGATATGAAGGAAGGTAGATTAGAAAGAAATCGAGTTGGAAATGGTTGCTGGAGTACGGAGAGATTGAAGGAGCTCACTAGGAAATAAAATTCAGCAAAAAGGAAAAAACTCATCTATGGATAACATGATAGAAAACATAATTGGGAGGCAAATCAATTTTAGGGAGCAATGGAAGGACTTATAAAGATACTTTAAGGCAGAAACAGGTTCAAGGAAGGACATTCCTGGCATCATTAATGAACGAAGGGAGTGTAAATGCGAGGACTTACAGAAGGCAGAAGTATTCAGTCAGCAATATGTAAAGATAATGTCCTAATAGAGGAGGCGACAAATAATGGCGAAATACTGAAATTTACCTATGGTAATAAGGGCATTTATAAAAAAAAGAAAGTTGAAAGCTAGAAAGGCAGCTGGGGTTAACATTTCTGGGGATGTATTAAAGTATAAGGGTTGGGATATAGTGCCATATCTGAAATATTTATTAGATTACAGTTCACATGAAGGAGCTATACCAAATGAATAGGGAGTTGCTATAGTAACCCCGGTATACAAGGGAAAGTGTGTCAAACATAAAGCGGAAAATTACAGGCCAGTCAGCTTGACTTGTGCAGTTTGTAAGCTCTGGGAAAGCATTCTTTCTGATTATATTTGTCAAGTTTGCGAAATTTGATAGAAGACAGTTCGGATTTAGGAAAGGTCATTCTAGCGAAGCTAAACTTGTAGGATTCTAACAAGATATAGCAGATATTTTATATTCAGGAGGTCAAATGGGATGTATCGCTATTGACCTATCCAAGGCTTTTCATGAATTAGATCATGGGAGATTACTGAAGAAAATAAGGGCAACTGAACTAGACAAAAGAGTAGTTGAATGGATGGATACATTTCTATAAAATAGAACTCAGAGAATCAGAGTAGGTGAAGTGTTATCTAATCCTGTAAAGATTAAGAGGTGGGTCCGGCAGGGCAATATTAATTGGAACTTTATGTTTTAATATATACATGATATGAGTAAGGATCTGGAATGACAGATTGCGGATGATTTTATACTTTGTAAGTAACTAGATGAGTTGCAGGATTGTGGGCAACTGCAGGGGGACACAATGTTGTGAGATAGACAGCAGACAATGGTATGAATGTAAATGGGATGAAAAATCAAGTTGTTTCACTGAGAGGAAAAGTCTTCTCAGTTCTAATTATTGTGTTGATAGGGTGATGGTACCTTATGGGGAACAATGTAAGTGATCTTCTTTGGGGTAATCACATTAACGAGGTAGTTAAGAAAGGTTACCGATCTCTTCACATTGTTATGAGAGTATTTAGGGGCTGCAGTAAGGATTTAAAGGAGAGGGCATATAAGTCTTTGGTAAGACCGCAGTTAGAGTATGGCTCCAGTGTATAGGACCCTCACCAGGACTACATGATACGAGAACTGGAAAAAAATTGAAGGAAAGCAGCACGGCTTGTTCTAGATGATTTTCCACAAAGGAGTAGTGTTACTAAAATGTTGCAAGCTTTGGGCTGGGAAGTTTTTGGGAGTAAGGAGACGAGATGCTCGACATGTTGTATGTTTCGAGCTGTCAGTGGTGAGTTGGCGTGGAATGATATAAGTAGAAGAATAAGCTTGAGTGGAGCTTTTAAATATTGGAAATATCGTAATTTGAAGGTAAAGGTGAATTTCAAAAGGACAGATTGGGCAAATATTCATTTATAGGACGAGGAACAAGGGATTGACATAAATTATCAAGAGAAATGTTCGACAAATTTCCAAGTTCGTTGAAAATATTTAAGAAGATGCGAGATAAACAATTAATATAAATACAAATGTGAGGATAGGGAATCTGCCACCTGGACGACCACACTAAATGCAGATCATTGGTGATGATGACAGACATCATCTTCTGGTGACTTGTCACATTTCGTTGTTGTACATTTTATAGTTGAGGAAGAATCCATTTATTATTTTCATTAGACTTTTGTAAATAAAAAGAATACGGAAAGAATAAATCAGTATTAATTTTAGTGGCTTACCCTGTGTGAAATTGAATATGAATATTTGCGTCTGAAATTTCCATTACAATGCCGCCTACTGGACCCATTAAATAAACAAGACAATAAATACATAAATTAAATTAGTTAATTAATTAAGACACAAAGTATACCTATCTGGGATTAGTACATGCACCAACGCACAGTACGCTAACAGCTCACATGTTCCGTGCCAGATCCAACTGAGATAACCGTGCGCACGGTGCATAGGCGGTGGATTTTGGTTTATTCAGTACGTTGTATGTTGACCTATGCAAACTTGCACAACGCAAACTTCTCGTTTTCGCTAGCGGTGGCTTATCGCGTCCATTCAGGAGCAATATTATTCCACAATACATGACACGAAGCCTTCAAGCCACTACTATTTACGCAGGAGCATCCACACTATCACCAACCAGCAGGGCCCGATGTTTCTAGGATGTCTATAAAGTGTGTACGGCGTAAAACTTCTAACAACGGGCAGCAGACTCGCGCATTATTTTAGGTAATAGATTTATTTTCCGCAGAAGAGACCTCTTTTCCTTTTGTGTGTTCATTGTAAAATTGAAGTAGAGTAATATCAAATTTTATCATCTCTCTATTTCTCTTCTTCCTTCCTGGCCGTACATATACCCATAAAACGGGCACTCCCGAGCTCGCTCAGAGAATATGCCAGATGTTCTTGCACCAGATCTAATGGCACTTCCCTTTTCATTAAGGAAGCCTCAGTAGTTCGTTCCCATATTGCCTTCGGACGCTCTCTTCCTCTATTGGGCTTTTCGATGGCAAGAACTGTCTGTGCTAAATGGTATTCATTTCTTCTTCTGACGTGACCATACTAGGGGAGCTGTTTCTCCTTCATCTTGTCGCTGCTGGCACAACTTTGAATGATCATCGTACATGCTCATTGAAAACTTTGTCATGCAGAGTGACTCCCGCCGACCATCGCAACATCCGCATATCTGTGACATGTATTCACTGGTCATGCTTTTTCAACCGTAGTATTTCACTTCTTCTTCTTCTTCTTTATCATTTTACCCTCCAGGGTCGGTTTTCTCTCGGACTATGTGAGGGATCCCACTTCTACCACCTCAAGGCAGTGTCCCGGAGCTTCAGACCCTTGATAAGGGTATACAACTGGGGAGGATGACCAGTACCTCGCCCAGGAGGCCTCACCTGCTATGCTGAACAGGGGCCTTGTGGGGGGATAGGAAGTTAGAGACCATCCGGCATTTGCCTGGAGGAGAAGTGGGAAACTACAGAAAACCACTTTCAGGATGGCTGAGGAGCGAATCGAAACCACCTCCACTCAGTTGACCTCCCGAGGCTGAGTGGACCCCGTTCCAGCCCTCGTACCACTTTTAAAATTCCGTGGCAGAGCCGGGAATCGAACCCGGGCCTCCGGGGTTGGCAACTAATCATAATAATCACTACACAACAGAGGCGGACTAGTGTTTCACTATGACGAAAATATTATCCCCACAATCATTTTACTTTGAATAGGGTACGTAGATGATTGTTGTTTTTATTGTTGAGGTTGTGGTGCGTATAATGAGTAGACCTTTTATTCGCCTTGAATATTGAATTTTCACGACCACATTGCAATTGAAATGAACTTTGGACATATTAAGTCGTGTAGCGTACATATGGTAGGACTACGTGTTGAAGAGATGTTAAGTACAGAACAATAACGGCCAAGCGGACACAGACGCGAAATCGGGCAGTTGCGGGTTCGGATCCCACTGGTGTCCAGTTGGCCATTTTTGTTCTGTACTTAACATCTCTTCGACACCTACGATATGTACGGTAAACGAACTAAAGTTAATTTCGATTACAATGTGGTCGTGAAAATTTAATATTAATTGATTTGGCCCACAACGGGCGACTTGCATACACTCTACAGTGTGAAGGTAGTAGTGCCACATATGTAGCATAGATCCTTTCCAAAAGAACAAATACAACCTAGGCTACTACGGCTCGATTGGTAGAGCAACCAACGGGAAATCGGGAGGTTGTGAATTCGGATCCCACTGTTGTCTTGTTGGCCATTTTTTTCTTTACTTAACATCTCCTCGACACCTACTATATGTACGGTACACGACCTAATAGGTCGAAATTTAATTTCGATTATTTGCCTTGTTGGATAATAGCATACTGAAGGATTATAAATTTCAGAGCTACAGTGGCTTCTTTTTGCCTGTAGACTGCGTGGTCCAAAGTCTGACCCTAAGTAATGGAAGATACTTCAACTTTGTCCCTTGTAAATCAAGTTGTTCTTGGTTAACTCAGTTGTCTCTATGAGTATTTTCTAGAGAGATATGTTATATCCCTGGAATTATTCAATGCATAAAAAACCTGCAAAAGGTAACGTACCACAACATTATTTCCCATCATGGATGTTTAAAGAGTAGGGTTTGGAGGTTGCTGACCTAAGAAAGTACAAAGTATGCAAGCAAATATGACCTAAAACCTAGCTAAATATGCAAGCAATTATGACCTAGATAAATATGCCCTACGAACGATAAAATATGACCTAAAATCGATACAATATAACCTAAAATAGATAAATTATGACGTCAATATTAGGGATAGGTAGAAGTTATTAGAGTATTATTAACATTAAATGTACGTGTTGAAAAGATGTTAAGTACAGAACAAAACGTGATCGTCAATAATACGCCAGACACATTTAATCATACAAACTGATAGAGCAACAGTACGTTAACACTTTCACCGTTCATTTAGTATCATAGCCTCGAGGTGCAGTTCTCGCTGGGTTTTCCTAAATAAATCCAAGAAACTATGGTATGTGTCGGCGTAAGTTAGAAGACGCTGCCTAACAGAAAGTTTATTGAGGATAATCTGTTGAAATTCGTTGGGAGTGAAAGAGGAAGAGAGCTGTAACTGAGAACTTCAAGGAAAAATTGGGCGAGGTAAAACATGGGATTTACTTGTTTACTAATTGCTTCTGAACTAAATATATCTACTGGAGTGGTTCAAAGGCAACACACTGTCATCACCTTCCATGAGCTCACACGTATCTTATCGCAATCTACCCTGTCCAGAAAGATGTGCTGAAGGACTTCCGTACAGCAGCTCCTTCTTGGAATGGTGTCCGGACATTTCGTACCACGGACATTCCGTACCACTTGATTTTTGAGGACATTTCGTACCACCTAGGTCGTTATCTACCTGCGAACGGTTTTCCCGTAATCTCCAAATATTTACGCCAGGACAATCCGTACCACTTGATGTCAAATTGGAATTTCATGTCCAAGCCAACGGGCGTAATGAGCCTGACATAAACACTTTATAAATCTGAACAAAAATTATTTACAACATTTGCTGAAGAAAACTTCTATACGTAATAATAGTCCTTTAAACTACCGTATATTTATAACTTATTCTTTTCCTGCCGCTTTTTCGCACGAACTGCGTCGCACATGTGGATTTGGCCCTGTTTTACGACCGGATGCCCTTCCTGACGCCAATCCTATATGGAGGGATGTAATCAGTATTGCGTGTTTCTGTGGTGGTTGGTAGTGTGGTATGTTGTCTGAATGTGAGGAGGATAGTGTTGGGACGGACATATACACACAGTCCCCGAGTCAGAAGACTTAATCAGAAGCGATTAAAATCCCCGACCCGGCCGGGCATCGAACCCGAGACCCTCTGAACCGAAGGCCAGTACGCTGACCATTCAGCCAACGAGTCGGACTATACTTATCACTTATGTTAACGTAAATAGGCCCTATTAACACAAGAAAGTCGAATTGTTTTAAGTATAAACCCTGAAACAAAACAATGCAATAGAAATACACATCGTGTTCTGGCGCAATGTGCCTGACGAGCATCAGGATGGATAATATAACCATTATTGTGAATATTTATAAACTCCTGGATTATTTCATTATCAAGTAGGTAAAATGAAAGATTCTGATGAACTGGCCGATATGGGCTTGAAGGTCACGAGGAAATAGGATACTACTGAAAGGTGGAAGTAGCTCTATATAGCCCCCCCACGCGAATGACAATACGAGATGAGAATTAACCCGTGTGCTAGTCAGATCAGTTGTACTCGACGGAAGGTTAACACCAGTAGTTTTTACTTCGCAATATTTCCCACTCTTTCAAGTGGTACGGAATGTCCTCTCCTAAATATTTTAAAGTCGTCGGCTGAGACTTCGCAGGTAATCAGACGGTCAAGTGGTACGAAATGTCCGGTGGTACGAAATGTCCATGGTACGAAATGTCCAAGAACCCTTGGAATTAGGTCTTCTAAACCTGCTACCTGTCTGTTGGTGGAAAGGGAAGAAAAATATAGTCACTTCCATAAATATTCGGCCACTGCTAAAATCCGCGAAGAAGTGTTGACAATAGCGCAACAATGAGCAGAATGTGAAACCAAATGTGTCTAAGTAACGGAATTACATGTAGTTGCTTATGCCGAAGAGGAATCACGGAGCATTGATGTACAGTATGCTGTAAAAGAAAGGGCATTGCGCAGATGGGTGATGGGACACGCCTCAAATATATTCGGTCACCCGCAAAGGCCGGGATTGCCGTCGTGTTCGTTGACGGTGACAGGGCACATAGCGTTGCAAAACGTTCAGTTCAGTAGTGCGATGCCGCAAAACACGTCGTGCCGATGTCATTTTCTGCAGTGTTGCGGACTGGTCTATCAAATGGGGTGCACAAGACAACACTATACCATATTTGGAGAACGCCAGCTAGTGATAATATTACATCATGGTCGAGGTAAATGGCATAGAAAGATATCGCAGATGTTTAACATAAGCAGAATAATAGTTGAAGATATAATCAGACGATTCAAATATGAAGACAGAATTGATTCAGTTCCCCGGACAGGCAGACCAAGAAGTCTGACAGAACGAGAGGAGCGGTTTGTGCTTCGGAATGTGAAACGAAATCCGAAAATTAGTGCTCGTAAATTGGCAGCAGCTGTTTTAGAGTAGTATGGAAAGAAAGTGGGTACTAAGAACCGTGCAAAGAGCACTGCGAAGGAATGAGTTCTTTGGGAGAAGAAATAGGAGGAAACCATACATTAGTGCGGTAAATAAAAAGAAGCGGCTAGAGTTCGCAAAACCTACGTAAGAAAAACCAGTGCTTGGTGAGAGGATGCGCTATTTGTTGATGAGTCGAAGTTCAACGTCTTTGGGTCTGATGGAAAACAATTGATGTGGC
Source organism: Anabrus simplex (assembly GCF_040414725.1). Taxonomy (NCBI): domain Eukaryota; kingdom Metazoa; phylum Arthropoda; class Insecta; order Orthoptera; family Tettigoniidae; genus Anabrus; species Anabrus simplex. Next base: position 122,840,749 of record NC_090267.1, on the reverse strand, counting down.
ATAAACTTCACGAGGAACTGGAAACAAGCAATTGTAAAATATAGTGGAGGAAGTGCAATGGTGTGGCGATGTGTTGCAACGAACGGGATTGGTGCACATATTTTGACAAAAGAGGGATATTTGGCTATCCTCGAAAACAATTTGCGACAATCTGCGGAACAACTGGGTACACAGCAGGCTTTCAAGTTCTACCAAGAAAATGAAATGGCGTATGGCTTTTAGTGCCGAGAGATCCCAGGACGGGTTCGGCTCGCCAGGTGCAGGTCTTTGGATTTAACTCCCGTAGGCGACCTGCGCGTCGTGATGAAGATGAAATGATGACGAAAACAACACATACAGCCAGCCCCCGTGCCAAGGAAATTAACCAATGATGGTCAAAATTCCCGACCCTGCCTGGAATCGAACCCGGGACCCCTGTGACCAAAGGCCAGCACCCTAACCATTTACCCATGGAGCCGGACACCAAGATAACGACCCCAGGCACAAGACGTAACTTGTCACGGAGTGGCTGCTGTACAACTGCCCGAAGTTTTTAGAGATTCCACCACAATCACCCGACGTGAACCCCATCGAGAAAGTGTGAAGTGAAATGAAGGCAGCTCTTCAATTGCGGCCGCCAAGTTCCCTCACAGACTTGAAGAGGAGACTGCTACAAAAAAAAAAAAAAAAAAAAAAAAAAGGCGGCGTTAAGCGCTGATTATATCAAGAAAGTTATCGTCAGTATGCCGAACTGACTGGAAGAGGTCATAAAACATCAAGGTGGACCTACAAACTACTGAACGTATAACAGGGTTATGAATTATGTGAGTTTTTGTTGCTTTGTGTACAGTGGCCGAATATTTTTGAGGCGGCACTGGAATTATTGCTTTTATTTTATGTATGACAACTGGCGTACTAATGACTGCCTGAAGAGTTTTACTTAATCGCAGTATTTGTAGAACATGGTATAATGCTTTCCTGCATATTTCGTTGTATTATTCATCATCATTAAAGCGTAAGAATAACTACCCAATAAAAGTGTGTCAAAAATCAGAGTATGGGAGTATATGTATCTACTATACTATTTGGAAATCTTGTGCTCGAAACTCGACAGAGGTAACACTTACCTTGTTAACGACTCCTCAATTTAAACAAAAATGCTGACATTATAAACCAATATGACCATATATCACTAAAATTGCCAAAATGTGATCAAAACTAAAATGGCCGAAATATGCATTTATATGCAACATCAAAATGCTTTAAACAGGATCATGTACATGTCACTCACAATTATTTTTCAGATTCGGGTAAAATGAACTCAGGAAAGGAGTGTGATTTTTCTTTAAGTTCCGAACTTTTAGAGCAAACATTATTAACGTTCACTTCCCTGTCAAACAGTAGACTATAATAGGCACCACACTGTACATATTACCTTACTAGCTGATGTACCCGTGCTTCGCTACGGGATTCTCAGAAAGACTGTTTTTGTGGTTTTCCTACCTGAAGTCGGCAGAAGGAATGTAGTGATTAAAATCAATGTTATATAAAATACTCGATCAAATTAATAAACCGCACATTTTCTCACTTTTAACGAACAGTACTACGGTGCCGATTTAACAATCCAAAGTTCCAGTGCTGCAATCACCAGACCGCAGACAGCCGTGAACACTCCTCTGTCATTATTCCGTTAAATATGCCCACTGCTCATTCCAATCAGTGCCTCAGAGTAGGAATTGAATAGCTCGAATGCTATGATGAACCAGTTTGTTACGTATCAGTGGTATCAGAAGTTTATCTAATTACCCAGCTACTTCCCGCCAATTTTCAGGCAGGCTGTTATACTCGGTACGACCGGGTTAGTTGGCTGTGCAGTTAGGGGCGCATAGCCGTGAACTTGGATCCGGGAGGTAGTGGGTTCGAACTCCACTGTCTACAGCCCTGAAGATAGTTTTCCGTGGTCTCCAATTTTCACACCAGGAAAATGCTGGGGCTGTAACGTAATTAACGTAGGAGCTGCTTCCTTCTCACTCCTAGCCCTTTCCTATCCCATCGTCGCCATGAGTCCTATCTGTGTCGGCGCGACGTAGAGCAAATTTTAAAAAACTCGGTATACGGTAGTAATCCCATCTATCGGAGATGAATGGCAACACAAAGCAAATCACAACAAACAATGGCCAATGTAATGTTATTGTTGATCAATGATGTGAGCTTTCTGTATTGTAGTCCTTCACATTCAGTTTTCTTTCGACTCTGTAATATAAGGCCGTCTTATAAAATTAATTATAGCGTAGACTGTAGTTCCTTAATCCCCGACTTTACATACCGATTTTCATTAAATTTTGTTTACCCATTTTCTCGTGACGGCGCTGATATGATCTTAGCAACAAAAATCCATATTCATAAATATCTCCATTATCATAGCCGATACGGTCAAAATGTATAAGACATAAATGATCGGAAATTTAATACTATGTAACTTTATTTATATAGTAATTGTCCATAAGACCACTAATAACACAAATATTTGCAAATAAAATTTTAGGCCTTCCCATAAACTACCATTTCTTTCAGAGTGAATAAGATTATTTATAGTGTATATTGTAGCAAATTATTTTAGAACTTTACATACCGGTTTTCATTAAGATAGACCACTAATAATATAAATATTTGAGAATTAAATTTTAGGCCTTCCCCTAAACTACCATTTCTCTCAGCGTGAAAAAGATTATTTATGGCCTAGATTGTAGCGACTTATTCCCGGACTTTACATACCGATTTTCATTAAATTCTCTTCAGCCGTTTTCTCGTGATGCGTATTCATACATACATACATACAGACAGACAGACAGACAGACAGACAGACAGACAGACAGACAGACAGAAAGACAGAAATTACGGAAAATTAAAAAATGCATTTCCTTCTTCCTATGGACATGACTGATACAGAAATACCATTATTTTCAAATTTTGAGCAATGTACAGACAAAACTCTTATTTTATATATATACATGAAAATGATACACATTGTTCATAATTTATTATTCAATGTCCATTTCTTGTTGTTGTTGTTGTTATATCATTCTTCGAGGCCTACTACCATATTTCCTTAATTTTTACGGAGTAATGAAATTATTAATGATCGGGTGGAGATGTCAAAAAGTAAGTTTTGTTGATTAAAAGAATATGGGAGTCAGTTCTAAAATGATTGTAGTCTACAATTAATAAATGATACAGTAATGTACGGTATTTACTGCAAATGAATCAACCTCTCGGTTATTTGTTCGCGGCAAACTTTTTGCTCGGTTTATCTCTTTCCTGTTTTAAAATCTTACCAAATTGCTTGCAGACATATCACAGGTTATCAGCGCTTGTCCGTGCTCTCCGCTGTATTCCTTCTTTCTTTTATTTTTTCAGCAACTAGCAGTTGAACCTAGCTCCCCCCTCAAGCATGAATAATAGAAATACGTTCTTTGCCACTTTTGGGGCAGCATCACTACTCCTCACTTGCTTGAAACTTTAATGTCTGACCCTGGCTGTTGCAGGAGCCTGGTGGAAGTGCGATGGAATGAGGAGACGCTGCAGTTTGCGCGCAGGGCCGCCAAGATCCTCATGTCGGTAAGTACTTCCTCATTTAAAGCCAAAACTCGTTGTTTCTCCCTTGCCTTCAGTTTGTTACGTCATCATCCCGAAGGCTGGTTGGATCCTCAAAGTGCTCCAAGAATGGTTATGTACTAGTAGTTAAAGAAAAAATGCTAAATCCGACGACATCACCAATATGAGGCATAATAGGCAGAATGACGGGTGAAGTAATCTATCATTGCTTTCCTCACGGGCCAGAAAGTTCCGTTGCAGCACAAATGACCCTATGAATAGCTCCTTTCCTAACACTCAGACGTACTATCCGAGTTCTAAACTATCTTTTTTGGGCTAGGATATTGTTGAAATTGCACCTTTTCCTGGTAAGCCAGAAGTATTACTATTTTAGTATTTACATGTGCTGTGACAAATTATGGAGTTTATGATGATTTTTCTGGAGCGTTATAGGGTATTTCAGGCCTAATAAGGAATTGTTTGGCCTTTTATGTCATTTTTTGTTCAATTTTCAATGTTTTACTTCCGATGTATTATTAAAAATCTTGAATTTAACCCACTAGTGCAACTTTGCTGGCAATGAATTTCCCTCACTACTGGTTTGTTTTATCATCGTACAGCAGCCTTTCCTCATACTGGATTAACGATCCTCATTGGAGAGGTTCAATCTCCAGAAAGTTCCTCCACGTACGAAAGCTGGAAAGAACCTTATGACTTATCATTAATTGACATCTGTCGGGATTGAGGGTTTCCCATCTGGCCGTGCATATCTCATCCTTCCTAGATCTTCAAGCGTATTCTTTTAAGTAGGAAATAATGAGAGAGTGAATGTTGTGATATCTGATCCCAGATGACTTTCTGGACTACCCTGAATATACAAAGTTTGGTTTTTGTGTGTGTTTTTTTTTCCTTTTTTTTTTTTTTTTTTTTTTTTGCTAGTTGCTTTACGTCGCACTGACACACATAGGTCTTATGGCGACGATGGGACAGGGAAGGGCTAGGAGTGGGAAGGAAGCGGCCGTGGTCTTAATTAAGGTACAGCCCCAGCATTTGCCTGGTGTGATAATGGGAAACCACGGAAAACAATTTTCAGGGCTGCCGACAGTGGGGTTCGAACCTACTATCTCCCGAATACTGGATACTGGCCGCACTTAAGCGACTGCAGCTATCGAGCTCGGTAATGTACAAAGTTCTGAAGACCGCAGTTTAGTTGATTATATTCGCGGAAACGATCCTCGGGCGTCTGATCTGCGGGAAGTTTATAGTATGATTAATTCATTCCACTTGACATTATGACAAAAGTAAAACAAAATGAAACAAAAGTATTAAAACTGTCCATGTCTCAGTACGGTGATAATGGGTTCACTACGGATGATGAGTATTATTTTGTCAGTTATGTGGTGAAAGTAGATACCGCGATAACATTTACTTGTGGAGCAAGTCGTTATCCGTGAAAAGCACAAGACAGCACTAAAGTGAAGATCAGATGAAGTCCTGAATTTCCTAACTAGTGAGAGTTTCTCGCTATTTCTGAGGAATTCTGTGACGCTTCCATTTCTGCAGATATTCCTCTGAACAAACTGAGAAAGTTTCAAGCATATACAGCGAGATATATAAGGAAGAGTTATGTCAGCAAATGCTATTAGAGACCAATAATACACAAGTGGTATGTTCCGAGGTGTCAGGGGGAAGATGACGTGGAATAATAATAATAATAATAATAATAATAATAATAATAATAATAATAATAATAATAATAATAATAAAGTTATTGGTTTTAAGGCCCACTGACCACTTTTACTGTTTTCGGGGACGGCGAGGTGCCGAAAGTTCGTCCCGCGAGAGTTCTTGTACATGCCGTTACGAGGCTGAAATATTTAAGCACCTTCGAAAAAGACCGCAGTGAGGCGGGATTGATCCAGCCAACTTCAGCTCAGAAGGCCAGCGCTCTACCATCTGAGCTAGTCCGTCCGGCGACGCGGATTTACATTAGCAGACGAATAAGCTTGATTTGAGATTTTAAAAGGAGGAAAGATCATAGTAAGAAAATTAAGGTGGAATTCCAAAGGGGAAATCCAGGCAAATATTTGTTTATGAGAAGAGGAATTGGAATAATTTACCGAGAGAAATGTTCGATAAATTTCCAATTTCTTCAAAATCATATTAAGAAGGAGTAGGTAACACAACTGATGAGGAATCCGCCATATGAGCGTCAGCCCTAAATGCTGATCACTTTCACTTTCTACTGCTCCAAGGTCTTTACGGAGTAGGCCTATATATGTAATGTATACCAGATGGTCGGAAACAACGTGAGCGTTAGAATGTTGGTCATACTGATAAATAATTTTAAGAAAAGGAATTCTATACTGTGCCCGTCATAGTCAGTCTGCGAACACGAGACACCCCAGGGGTTCTCAGTTCGGTGGCTGTAGGCTTATAAAATAAATGAATGTGGCAGGATTATCATAGGGTTCATCAAATAAGCACGTTCCAAGTATAGAACAAATGTGACACTTTTATTTAATTAAATGCAGTATTGGCCATCCTGAAATCTGTGATTATGATTATGATCGTTACGTTATGGAATTTTATATGGCTCTTGATGTAACAAACCTATGTGCAAACAAATGGGATGGTACACGACAGTTATTTCTCTAACATTCTAACAGAGTATCTACATTGTGAAAAATTTTTTTTTATCGTCTTTAAAGTTATTAAGTTATTTGTTTAAAGTTGAATTAAAATTTTCATTCAGAAAAAATGAGGTCTGGGCCAAGCCTTCATCGATAATCTGGAAAAAATGCAGTAATTGTAAGAACGAGTATAATAAAGAAATATCCAAGATTCAAAAGTTAACACTCATAGCAAAAATAAAATTTACAGTCGTTGTCTTAACAATAAAATGAAAAGTTGAATTTGCCTTGGTTTTCTCTAAGTTAATCCGAGACGTCGGATATACCTGTTCACGTCGTCTCACATCTCTTTCCGTGAGAATTATACTGAACGTTAAGTATTTGACCAACAATTAAACAAAATAAAACGCCTTCTGGGCTTGCAAACGTAAGTAAATGGGGAGAATACCATCCATGTGGAAATCCTGTCCACTATCAATCGATAATATCAGTGTCACATATTTCAGAACAGAACACATAAAAAATAATCCTCTAAATACTAACAAATTACTACTTCTACAGCTAACTACGGAAATTGTCAAGAAGACTGTAAGTACCAAGAAGAAAATATCTACACTATGTACATGTCGACGAGTGTCGATCAACCGTATTACTCTCCTGTTAACGAATTTATTGAGTTACAGCAAGATTGAGTTATCACATGAGAGCGAAAAATTGCATCAACGAATGAGCTGATATAGTCACGAATCAGATATTATTTAGATATTTCGTCGAAGACCTGTTCTTTAGACCTAAGGCCTTCTCGAACATTCATCTGTACCTTGAGCTTGAAATTACTGGATTACTTGAGAAAATTTGGGATATTCCCACGAATTAAAAAGTACATCGATTAACATGGACTTTCATTTTCTTCATCTGAAGACACCAATATTAGGCTACACTGCATTTATCGCGAATAATCCATTAACATGTGAAAAACTCAGTTTCACGAAGATTTGTGCCATGCACAATTATTCCATATACTCTACACGTACAGTGTACCCCAATGACGACCCTAACTTGTCGCATCCTAATCTCAAATATGTGTAGCCGTGAAATATCAGGACCTACCATCGTCCTACAAATACATAATATCCACTTAAAAGTGTCTCGATGATTAATTACTCCAACTAATTATCACATGCTCCCAATGCACATGTTCACATTAAATTCGTACATAGAATTCGGACTCAATATCCCGATGACACGTTGTCTCAGACACGAGGTACAAGTAGAAGTTCCAATACAAGGAAAATATAGAAAATGTGGACGAAATATCCTACCATTAAATCCATCGGACATAAATTAATTCATATTCGTGACGAAATTTACTCAATAAGCAAAGATGGTGTCGATAACACATGGATAACTCTATCAGAACCCTCACTGTCAAATCCATGGCCACATGGTCATTAAGTAATCACATGTGTCAGTTTTACGACGTATTCGAGCAAATAAACAACCATAAAATGTGTCAAAATAGCTTACTAAGAAGAAAGAAAGAATAGAACAAAACTACATAGAACAGATATAAATGAGACGTAATCGACTTAACTTATAGAGAAATCTTCATGTCTGGAAGTCTGGGTTCTCAATCAGCCATGCCAGGACGAAAGAATCTGCATCCCGACGCCGCCAACGATGGTCAAAGGTTTAGAACTTCATGGTGAAGCACTGGTAATCCATGATGTGAGATTCCGTCCTCTTCTGGAAATATTCACGTCCACGTCTTCCGCGTCCACTCGTAAGAAAGCTGAAACTTACACAAAATGCTTTAGAGTAGGCTCCAAACACACACGTAACTGTATTTTGGAAATGACACGTACTTAAGGGATTAATATCTGCACATTCGACGTCTGATCACAGCACTGTTCTAAATTGTATCCAATTTTCAGACGTGTAGAGCACAGGAGTGAAGCCAGTATTCACGACGTTCCACGCTGAGCGACTGAAGGTGATAGTCCAGGAACACGCCAGTGTGTGAGAATGAGTATTCGTATCACATGACTTAAATATCATGTCTGGTGCACATGCACGGAAGTAAAGTCAATTTAGGAACTAAATTCTTCTACTGTACGAATCTACAACTTCATCACCATTTTAGCCACAAGGTCGTGCAAATTATTTCAAAATTTCAGTTTTTAATTTATATCCTCCAAATGTGCTATTCTTTTATCCAGTTTATTTTACTTTAACCCTTGAGCCTTCCGTAATTATGCACGTCGCCACCGAAGATATTACGAATATTTCATTCATATCGTTCCTCGCAATTACAGGTGACACGCGCTGGCCTCCTTCTTTCACTCGCCAACCTTCATTTTTTATTTTTATTCCGTTAGCCAGCCGGCCGCTCTCTGCACAAAAAAAAACTCGTTCTCGCCCTTGTCCAAGGTCGCGCGCACCCCATCTCGCCGACAAGCGAACACAAGCCGCACCAACACCTGTTCACTCATTTGTGGCCTCACGGTCACAATACCTCACACCATTGTCATTTTATCAGCTGCTGAATTTAGCCAATCACATCGCTTCGCAGGCGAATTCAAATGGGATTTGCTAAATCTGCAAGTGGCTTAGACCCTCTTGAGAGCCATGACGAAAAATCAGCATCAAACACAAACACACCGTGGGTTCCAGCCGGTTATAGCGTAGCGTTCTTGCTAAGGCACCATGCTGTCACCTCGGCGGTCCGTGAGTTATATCCCTCGCCAGGAATAGAACCCTCACCCATTAATACTAGTGGATTCGGCTTCTAAAAGCTACTTTTATTATTATTACTGTTGCTGGCATACTGTATGAGTGTCAAGCAGTTTCAACAGACCTTAGGTAAACTAGTGACCAATACTGTTGAGTCAAGATGTGAGTAACTTTTCAATAACAACTCAGAGTCCAGGATGACACATATCCTCAGGCTTGGCAGAATCAGCCCAAACCTTTCCGTGACGTATGTGCCCCACTCACTGGTGCTATCAGAAACCCCTTCCTAAACTCCTAACTGTTTGCTACACATATCCCCCTCTTCCCTGGTAATCAACCAGTATGAAGGCAATGTATCCCACCCAGAGAGATTGACACGTGACTGCCCTAAATGATATAAAACCCTGGACTCCAAACGGAAAAGGTCTTTTGCAGTGTAGTATCTTAAGAACTACCAACTGATTGAGTTGGCTGTTAGGCGTCAGGCCTCAGAACTTGTAAATATACTTTAAAACTTCAAATGTAATAAGTGTTAGTCGATTGATAAATACAAACTAGGACATCTTCGTTTCATTTGGAATAAGATATATACTCAGACTCGTGGAGGACCTGTGAGGACCTAGCTTAATAACTCAACAAGCTAACTACAAACTTGTTAAGCGACAAACTTAAACTCGTGTACAAATCCCTCCCATGGCGTTTTATTTCTTCGATTGGTGCTCTCAAGCCGGTCTTAGGCCACCTCCAGTTTTAGCAACACCGCGACGCAAAGCACATTTGAATTCACCCGCAAAACTCTCTGATTGGCTAACTTCGGCAGCTGATAAAAAGACAATGGTATGAGATACCGAATTATTTCTTTCAAATTGTACTGGATGACACAAAAGTCTGTTAACGTTTGACGAGGCAATACTTCACGGAATGTTAGAGGTAGAGAGGTGATAATTGACACACATGATTGGCATGACATGGGGTTTTATTGACACCAAAATAAAGTACACAAAATGACCAATATATTGCACTTCATATGATACACAAGTAATAATTAGTGTAACAATGAAGGTTTAGCAAAGACGATGTTCTTTATAACATATGCTCAATATGTCGGCCTTCATTCATCAACAGTATCTTCAGGGACAATGTTGTGAACAGGTATGGTGAGAAGTTGCCTACTACTACTACTATTATTACCAAAACGTTTTCATTCCATCCCTGAAGGGGACGGCGGGCCTCACAAACGGTAACGCCATCTCTCAGGCCAGGGAGATTTGATACGGTGAAGGAGATGCTCGGAAGAGATGAGGAGGCTGGCGGCCGGGCGTATACTAGGAACTATCCCGGCATTCGTCTTAGTGCACGAGAATGGATAACTACCGAAAACCATTCTCAGGACAGCTGAGGGTGGGGACCAGCCCCTCTCCATCTCCCGATACAGAGGCGTAGAGCCACGGTAGAGTCGTAGCTACCCCTCCTCTGCTCGGCTGGATGGTCGGAGTGCAGTTCTGTCGAACCACGGACCAGCCGTGGCCAGTTGTACGCCGAGACCCACTCTGCATCCGTCGACCGAGAAGTTGCCATCGGTTGTTGTTTTTAGCATCCCTAATGAGGTCTGAAGATCGCAGTAGAATTCCGACTTCAGGTAATCCCACAACCAATAATCACACGGAATGAGGTCAGGGGACCAGAAAGGCCAACCATGACATACGCAATTGTAGGCGCATCCGAAGCCTTCTCTCACGACAGCTTCTTTTATACCGTACATGCGGAAACAATGACGTGTTGCTGTCCATCGCCATATGTTCGCCATATTTTTGTGCATAAAATCCCATGTCATGTCAAGCATGTGCGTCAATTATTACCTCTCTACCTCCAATATACCGTGAAATATTGCCTCGTCAAATGTTAACTGACTTTTGGGTCATCCTGTATATCAGTATGACCAAGCCTCTAACGCAAATATACCCGATTCACGTTATTTCAGACCACCCTGTACAATCGTGGGGAATTTTTACAACACATAACAGACGCCATTAATAATAAAAACGAGTAGTCTTTGTAACTTATATCAAATATCAAAGCGGTGAAATAATAAAAAAATGACAGGAGAAAGCAAAACTATAGTGAGAAAGCTTTACAGCTTCTAACTGAAAACGAACTTGTCTATTTTACTTCTTTTCAACTTCAGGAACTGACGTTACCCTCGGGGCCTCACGTTCCATGTGTGTCATATCTATTTTATTCACTGAATGTCACTTGTTCCATCCTGATGGATCTACTATACCTCTTTTCACGTCTGCACTACAAATCCTTTTATTCTAGTCATATGGAAGGAAAGTAGTTTTATTATTAAATTGTAGCGTATATAACTGCATTTTACTTGTTCAGTAATGGAATGTTTGTTTTCATAAATTATGCGGATTGTAAGAGAAATGTCACGGAGGCTTTTACTTTGTGCGAGAACGTATCAAATATTAACAAGGCTGATTTCGCAGCACGTCCTACTTCGAGCCGGGAGAACACAATGCTGTTGATGTTATTGACAGCATCATACAACGTCTGTAGCTTGATAAAGCAGAGGTTCTCAAATTGTGGTACGCGTACCCCTGGGAATACGCGTGAGAAAGGCGTATGCTAGCAGATTTGGAGAAAAAACAGGAAAGAATGAAAAAAAGCGAAAAGGAATGCAAAGGAAGTGGAAGTATTTAATAAATCCCCATATCGCTGAAGTTTCTTATACCTTTTTCTGCAAGATGTACGTGCAAGAGCGGGTTCTCATGTATCTCACTTCTGTGGTTTTTGCCAATCTAGTGGGGTCGATACTCAATGTGGATTTTGCCCATAATTATTGACAGATGCCTGACGCCAAACCTATGTGACTGGATGTATTTATATTTAGCACGTTTCTATTGTAGTTAGAAGTGTTGTGTGTTGTATGTATGTGAAGAGAAGTAGGGCACATTTAAAATCCTCAGAGGCTGGTTGGCCTAGATGGTAAAGGGATGCTCGGTTTGCCCAGAAGGACATGAGTTCGATTCCTCACCACGAATTCTAAAAAAGTAAGAAGCGGAATATCCACTTCCGGAGATGTACATGCGCCTGAGGTTCACTGAACCTCCACAAAAAATGAGTACCCCACCAAGTGCCGCAGATTCGGATAGTGGAAACCGTTACCTTCCACCTCTCCAAGGACCTTCATGACCTGTACGTAGATCACATTTTAAAAATTCAATATTCTTGCTCCGTCCAAGAATTGAAGCTGGGACCCTCCGAACTGAAGGCCAATACGCTGACTATTCACTCAACGAGTCGGACTGCGGTTTTTATCCATCATGAACCGAAATTGTAAATACCACAATAAGTTGAAATCAGAGCCAGGCCCCTACTTGAAAGTTTTACCTAGACGATCAGACATCGAAAAAAATGTGTCGAGCCATGGAAGCACACCCATGTCATTGAAACTTCGATGAGTTCGGACTCAATATTTTTAAAAACTGACACGCCGTGTCGGTGGCAAATCATAAGGTTCATGGCGTTGAATAAATCTTCTTGACATGCGTATATCGAATTAAATGTAACAATAATCCTTGTGCACAACAGACCACAAAACAACACACCACACCGAAATCCTTAGTGGTAGATTCCCAAATCCTGTCAAACTCAGCTGCCCGATGCGTCTCCTCACTCGGGCCTGGTTATGCTTCACGCGCTACTGGTGCTTAGGAATAATCCTAGAAAGGTTCTCGGGTATTGTTTCGTTATCTACAGCAGATTTCTAGTTCATAAGTTCCAATGGCGCGGTGGATGTGCTGGGCTGTACGCCCTGCTGCGCGAACGCATTCTCTTTATTCTTCTGCTGGTAATCCTTGGCACGTTTTGATGTAGTTTACTCGATTTCTCATATTTTCTTTTATCTCCTTGAACGAGTGTACGGTGATTTCTGATCAATGTACACCGAAGATATTCAGATATTCAGCAAATTCAGCGCAATTTTCAACTGACATAGTCACGAAGTTATGTTGACCAATGGTAGCTCTTATGATATAATTTTACGAGGCGTACCACTAATCATACCACTCACAACAATCTAGCACCACATGGTCACGAACTATACTAGTTTTACTGCGTCGCCACAATCTCGATGGTGTTGCCAATTATATTAAAATATTTTAGCCTTCACCTTTAAACCGTTCATTAAACATTTAGATATTATTTATAGTTACAAAGATTTGAAGGTCGACTTTTCTTTTCATTCTTCTGTAAAGAATGCAAGTTTAAGCTGAGTTAGGAGATCAGTTTTGTTTCAGAGGAAATGTAGGAAAACGTGAAGGAATCCTGACTTGCATCTGATCATAGGGGATCGAATTAAGAAAGGCAAGGCCACGTACATGGGATTCGTAGATCTAGAAAAGGTATTTGAAAATGTTGATTTGAGGTTCTGAAGGTAATCGGGATCAGATACCGAGAAAGAAGATTATCCACAATGTGTACAAAAATCAGTCTGCAGTGATAAGTACCGAGGGCTATAAGAAAGAAGCAGCGATCCAGTCCACAGAAGATCTGGAGAAATATTTTAATGGTATGGAAACAGTCTTGGAGATGAAGTACAAGATGGATATAAATTAATCCGAAACAAAAGTAATGGACTGCCGTCGAAAGAAACCAGGTGATGCAGGAGAGATAAGATTAGGAAAATAAGTCTTAAAGGAAGTATATTAATATCTTAGAGGTGAAGCTTCCACGGTGTGAAGAATTATTTAATTTATTTTCCGGGTTGAACCGTGTTGTACTTGTACGCATATCACGTACAGTTTGCCGACGTTTCGAATACATTGCAGTATTCATTGTCAAGGCGACTGAAATACCCCTACTCGATCCGAGGTAATCAGTCTCCCAGGCAGAGTTACACTACTAGAGTGGCCTTGATCTTGGCCTTTTATATCCTAGCCTATCTGGCTGGCGTAAGCCCTGGCTGTCTCGCGAGGCTTCTGATTTCTCTTCTGATTTTTTAAGGACTCGTTGGATGTTATTGAGCGAGCGAGAAGAGAAGAAAGAAAAGACCATCGCAGGAGAAAACAACGGGAAAGAAGAACTGACCCGCCAGAAAACAGCGATACTGCCATACATTAAAAACACTACAGACAGGATCGGCAAGATACTGGACAAATACAACATAAAAACTATCTATAAACCTCACCGTAAGCTAGCCCGTTATCTACCACCAGTAAAAGACACAATAGAATTACAGGCCCCTGGAGTGTATCACATTGAATGTAGCTGCGGAGCTTGTTATGTAGGTGAGACAAAACGTCTGATCTCCACCCGCCTAAAAGAACATATCCGTCACACCAAGAACCAAAACACAGATATTTCAGCAGTAGCCAAGCATTCCTACGAAACTAGGCACGGAATATCATTTGACAAGACCAAGATCCTAGCAGCTATCCCTTGGAATCTGGAAAGAAAAATCCGCGAGGCTATCGAAATCAAGAAACATCCGAATAACATAAATTTAGAAGAAGGATACAAAATCAGTAATTCTTGGATGGCCATCATTCATAGTTTAAGACATACAGACCACAACATAAACACACGGGCCGCAACCCCATTACATAACAGCGCGGGCAAGCCCCCACTACCTGGCTGTGACATAAACTTTCCAGAAGCCTCGCGAGACAGCCAGGGCTTACGCCAGCCAGAAAGGCTAGGATATAAAAGGCCAAGATCAAGGCCACTCTAGTAGTGTAACTCTGCCTGGGAGACTGATTACCTCGGATCGAGTAGGGGTATTTCAGTCGCCTTGACAATGAATACAGCAATGTATTCGAAACGTCGGCAAACTGTACGTGATATGCGTACAAGTACAACACGGTTCAACCCGGAAAATAAATTAAATAGAAGTAGATTAATATTGTTATTGTGGTGGTAGAATAACGAATGGTGTCAGATAAAAGGAGAACATAAAATGCAGACTAGCACAAGCAAGAAAGGCATGTCTTAAGAAATTTGCTCAATTCTAACATTGATATAGGAATTAAAATTATGTTTTTCAAGACTTTCGTCTAGAGCGTGGCATTGTATGGAAATGAAACATGAACAATAATTAGCTCAGAAACGAAGAGAGAAGCTTTTGAAATGTGGTGTTAAAGAAAAATGCTTAAGGTGAGATGTGTATATCTAGTCACGAATGAAGAGATACTGAATCGAACTGGTGAAAGGAGAACGATTTTGTGAATGTTGAACTGAGGAAGAGATAGTATGATAGGACATGTCTTAAGACACGTAGGACTTTTTCAGTTGGTTATTGAGAGAAGAGTGCATGGTAAGAACGGTAGGGGTAGACCAAGGTATGAATATGACAAATATATTAGAGTAGATTTACATAGGATATAATAGTTATGTAGCAATGAAAGGGTGACATGGAGAGCTATATCAGACCACTCTATGGACTGATTACCCAAACAAGAACCACCATTAATCATCAACATTTCCGGCTCCACGGGCTAAATAGTTAGTGTGCTGGCCTTTGGCCCACGGGTTCCTGGGTTCGATTCCCGGCCGGATCAGGACTTTAACCCAGAGGGGCTGGAAGTGTGTGCCATCTTCAGCAATAGAATTCACCATACACAGGGCCCTATCCCCACAGACGCGCAGGTCACCTATGCGGCGTCAACTCGAAAGACTTGCACTAGGCCTCTTCGGAGGCCACAAGCCATTAAATAGAAATAAATTAAATTAAATTATCATCATAAACTAAAGAATAATCCGTATCGATACAACCACTACTTTCCAGTATAACCTGTCCTCGTTTATAGCGCTTAAATCTTATATTCCATGCTCCAAATTTCATATCGTTTAATATATATATATATATATATATATATATATACTAGCGATACTATTACACTGCGCAGCCCAGGCAGTTGATTTATTATTTACTTTTAGGTATTTTATTACATGTTAATTGTGTGTGAAGCGAATTTTTGGAATTTCTTTATTCTGACGTTGAGTGATTATTTTAAGAGTTTCTTTTAGTTTAAGAGTTATAACAATAATTTTAAGTTTTAGTTGAGAGGTTTTCTGGAACATCCATACATCCATAATCTCGGACATGTTTTTTCCACAGTGACATTCGTGGTTTTAATGTCATCCCCTCCGCTAGAGGTGCTAGGGGTGTCTTACACCGTAATATTGTTTTTCCAGATAGTATAGTAAGTCATGCGTTCATCAAGTTTAGTTGACAGCTATGCTGGTATATAACATACATCCATAATGTGGGCCATTTTGGACATTATTTTTCACCCCTTCCTAATCTCCAACCCGACTGGGCCTGAACTGTGGCTTAAACGGCATCCAGAGTGTCACGGTGTTAGGGGAGTTCTGACCCCACAGTAATTTGTTCAGATAGTAAGCCATATGTGTACTATGTTTGGTTGAGAGCTATGCTGGAACATGATACACATTCATCCGTATGCCCGGTCATTTCAGATATTTCCTTTTTCACCCTTTGTCACCCCCGTGCCGATGTGACTGAACCTGGACTTAAATGGAATCTGGAGATTCACTGTTCAACTCAGCGACCCTATACAACACTATTTTCGATTATTTTCACAAGCCAGTCTCTCCCCACCGCCACCCCTAGGGGTGGCTTACCTACCACATTGCTTTTTCTTTCAGACAGTCATATGTTTGAAGAATCCCTCCTTGGCCTAGTCTACATTTACGCACGTGCGTACTTGGAACACCAGGCCTGTATTCTATTGCAGAATCCTTCATCTGACGTTGTCATGGCTACGGCTGGCATTTCTTCTTCTGATCCCTAGAGCGGGGCAGTTTTATGCCAATATCTCCATAACAGTTGGTTTTAGGAACTTAAAGCATAGTTTTCGGGGGCCCCGGGGACCTTACCAAGTTTTATTCTTCGCATTGGGAGGCTTAAAATGATCTTTGTATCGCCTTTGTACGACAAATTCGATATTTCACCTATTTAGCCTGTAAGAACATTCCCTTGCACCCAAAATCTAAAGTTTATCGCTCAGTGGGCAGACCTGTAGCCCTATATGGGGCCGAATGCAGGCCAACAACATCGAAACATGAAGAGGCACTTCATGCCATTGAAATGAAGATGCTATAATGGTCCATCTTCTTGACCCGACTAGACCTTATCAGAAACGATGATGTTCGGAAGGTATTCAAGGTTGTCCAATCACAGTGAAAATACGAAAGACTCGCCTACAATGCTATGACTATACACTCGGTAGCAGTGAAACCTCAGCTGTAAAGACTGTCTTTCAACTGTACGTGGGAGGGTCGCCATCCTCGAGGACGACCTGCTTGTTCCGGGTCAGAGAGAGCGTGGGGCTCACAAAACTCAGCCCCCGGGGCGCTATGGATGGACGCAAGTGGAAGAAAAATGCAAGGAGGCCGACACCCTTGTAAACTGGAAAAAATCAATGAAGATGATGATGGTATGATTTTCTGGTAAGATTTGAAGCATTTTATAATAAAATAAAAAATATTCCTGGTTAATTAATTTATTTAAAAATATCCGGACCGTTTTGGTTGGTTACTGTGTCTATCGATTCTATTGTGATGTGTAAGTCCGGCAAATCAGAGGGCAATTTTTTTATTATTGAACGTCATGCATATCGGGTGACTGTTTATTGATCGTACATTTCAGTAATGAAATCTTATATACACTGCTCAAAAAATTAGAGAGGCAACATTTTAAACACCTGCATTATTTTTTCAGGAAAGTTTGAAGTGAATCAGACATTTTATCTGAAAAATGAAACCTTTTTAAAAAAGTAAAATGTACATATTCTGTTGAGTTCTTATCACACATGCTGGTGCTATGACCAGAAATTCAACAAGCTGTCGTAATCCAAAGTGGAAAGTCATTCAGTTAATTCACGTAGAGCACAAAAGTGAAACATTTCAATATCTGGTTGGCCCACAATGTGCTCATATTGCTGCCTCACATCTTCGAGGCATGCCGCACTGTCGGCGGATATGAAGATGATTTTTCGCGGTTTCCCACTTTCACACCAGGAAAATGCTGAGGCTGTACCTTAATGTAGGCCGCGGAAGCTTCAATCCCACTCCGAGGCCTTTCCTATCCCATCGTCGCCGTAAGACCTGTCTGTGTCACTGCGACGTAAAGCAAGTTGTAAAACAAAAGACAGGTTCTTGTGGAAATTTGTCCCAGTCCTCAATAACGACCTCTGCAAATTGCTTAAGAGTTTGAGTTGCAGCAGGACGGGCCCAAAGTTGTCTGTCCAGTGTATCCCATAAATGCTCAATGAGATTGAGGTCAGGACTCAGAGTAGGCCAGTCTAATGTTTGAATCGCGCAGTCCTGTATAGTTTCCATGGTGGCTGCTGCTGACTGCGTTCTCGCACTGTCGTGTTACAGGATAAACTTTGGACCCAGTACAAATGCAATGGGCACAACATGATCCAGTAAAACCTCGTTGACGTGTCTCTGAGCATTAAATCGGCCGCAGCTATATCTGTCCATTTCCTAGACTGCTGCTTCATTATAACGTTCACCACGACGACGATATACGCGTTTACGTCCGTCGCACCATGTTAGACGAAAGCGGAACTCGTCTGTAGACAATAGCCTACATTGCGCCAGTGACTCACCTGCCAGTTCCTATGGTTCTCAGCAAATGGAAGTCAATCTCTCTTGTGCGGAGGAGTTAATCGACGGTCTTCTTGAGGTCTTCTTGGTCTTAAACCTACTTCTCGGAGTCTGTTGCGTATTGTTTGGCCACTGACACTGTTGCAATTTGCTGCTCTTAGATCATTTTGTAGGTCCCGGACAGTCGCAGGAGGCCAGCGGGGAGAAGAGTTCACCACATATCACTCTCCTCCGGCCGATGTTTTCAGTTTCTTCCCTTGCCCTGGCCTTTTCGTATGTGTATGCCAGTTTCATGAAATCTTTTCCAAACCGTCCCAACAACAGATGGAGCCATATTAAGCTCTGTAGTTACTGCACGAATAGCCCAAACTTCCTGCAGCAATGGCACTGCCCGAATACGTTCTGGCTGGTTCAGATACCTCATTTCGAATGATAATATTAATAATTTCGTATGGCTATTTCTATCCAGGTGCAGCCCTTCTAAGGGTGGCATCTGCGATGTGTAGGTAACTCCGTATTATTGGGGTGGAGGATCGGGTTTATGTGTGGTGTGTGAGTTGCAGGGATGTTGGGGACAGCACAAACACCCCGCCCCCGAGCCACTGGAATTATCCAATGCAGGCTAAAATCCCCGACCTGGCCGGAAATCGAATCCGGGACCCTCTGAACCGAAGGCTGGCACGCTAACCATTCAGCTAACGAGTAGGACATTTCGACTGATGAAATGCACACAAAGAGTATAGAGACATACTCTTTAGTTACACTCATTAGATGGCAGAGTGAGACATTGCTCGTCCATTTCACTCTGAGCCATGGCACGATACATTTAACTACTCCACAAAGCCACGGCTTTCCAAGGAAAAGTGGAGGATTCCTCTCATTCTTAAAACAAGTCGGAAGAATAAGAGCAACAGTATATATCGTATTGACGGACTACATACATGGTACACACGATCAAATTCTTGTCCCTCTAATTCTTTTGAGCAGTGTACATCATATTTCTATAAATTACTTTAGACTAATTTGCAACCTTTTCATTTGAAGTTTTGAGCGTCTTTCGCCAAGAATGATACCAAGTACATTTTTGTCTATATAGTAACATATCTGTTTTCTCTTGATAATTACATTTCAGATTGCTTTCCACCGTCTTATTTGAGTTACTTAACTTAAAGTGAAACACGTTTCAGTAGTACGAACCATCTTTAAAGTCCATTCTTGAGGATGGTTTCCCAGTAGTACTTCCACTTAAAACAGCAATCACGACCACCACCACCACCACCACCACCACCACCACCACCACCACCACCACCACTCTATTATGATGACGGAACATGTAAGCGTCGTTAATAATTAAATACTTCACCCTTCGATTTTTTAAATTCATCTCCTAGTTCGTGAACCATGGGCAACGGCTGAGTGGCCTAGTAAGTGGTCCTGAGAGTCGGGATACCAGTTGCTATGGAATGGGAGTGGGCATCTCGGACATATTCTGAGTCGTGGCCCTCCTTGTGCTCAGGCGGCTAGGACTATAAAATTCACCGGTGGTCCATAACCCGTTAGAGGAGAGATCGTCACTTGGACTATGTGCAAGTAGGGCAGCATCCTGCTTCATGAATTTACCGAGCTCAGAACACTTTAAGCAAGCCTCGGACCTATGGGAGTAATGGAGTCCCACTCCCATTTGACAGGCGAGGGACTCCTTGGAAACAACTTGGCGAACGAAATGGAATTCGATGGGGAGCTATCAATATTAATGGGGCTTATGGAAGAAAGAAGGTAGAACTGGCTGAGTCAGCAAAGAGGATGCATCTGGATGTGCTAGGAGTAAGTGATATTCGGGTAAGGGGAGATAAGGAGGAAGAGATAGGAGATTATAAATTGTACTTGACGGGTGTTAGAAAGCGAGGGGCAGAGTCTGGGGTAGGGCTCTTTATCAGGAATACCATTGCAC
This sequence comes from Anabrus simplex, assembly GCF_040414725.1. NCBI lineage: Eukaryota > Metazoa > Arthropoda > Insecta > Orthoptera > Tettigoniidae > Anabrus > Anabrus simplex. The sequence goes on along the minus strand of NC_090267.1, from coordinate 122,820,217 downwards.
GCAACATAGTTCCTGTTAGGCACGTAAATGAGCGAATGATGTGGGTAGATTTGTCAGTGGGAGGAATTAGGACAAGAACTGTGTCCGTGTATTTACCATGTGAGGGTGCAGATGAGGATGAAGTTGACAAGTTTTATGAAGCATTGAGTGACATCGTGGTCAGGGTCAACAGCAAGGATAGAATAGTGCTAATGGGCGATTTCAATGAGAGAGTTGGGAATAGAACTGAAGGATACGAAAGGGTGATTGGTAAATGTGGGGAAGATATGGAAGCTAATGGGAATGGGAAGCGTTTGCGGACTTCTGTGCTAGTATGGGTTTAGCTGTTACGAATACATTCTTCAAGCATAAGGCTATTCACCACTACACATGGGAGGCTAGGGGTACCAGATCCATAATAGACTATATCCTAACAGACTTTGAATTCAGGAAATCTTTTAGGAATGTACGAGTTTTTGGGAGATTTTTCGATGATACAGACCACTATCTGATCTGTAGTGAACTAAGTATCTCTAGGCCTAGGGTAGGGAAAGTGAAATCTGTCTGCAAACGAATAAGGGTAGAAAATCTCCAGGACGAGGAAATTAGAGAGAAGTACATGGATATGATTAGTGAGAAGTTTCGAACAGTAAACAGTAAGCAGGTTCAGGATATAGAAAGTGAATGGGTGGCATACAGGGATGCTGTAGTAGAAACAGCAAGGGAATGCCTGGGAACAACTGTGTCTAAAGATGGGCAAAGGCGAACATCTTGGTGGAATGATGAAGTGAGAGCAGCCTGTAAACGTAAAAAGAAGACTTATCAGAAATGGCTCCAAGCAAGGGCCGACGCAGACAGGGATTGGTACGTAGATGAAAGAAACAGCGCGAAACAAATACTTGTTGAATCCAAAAAAGAAGTCATGGGAAGATTTTGGTAATAACCTGGAAAGGCTAGGTCAAGCAGCAGAGAAACCTTTCTGGACAGTAATAAATAATCTTAGGAAGGGAGGGGAAAAGGAAATGAACAGTGTTTTGAGTAATTCAGGTGAACTCATAATAGATCCCAGGGAATCACTGGAGAGGTGGAGGGAATATTTTGAACATCTTCTCAATGTAAAAGGAAATTATCATCGTGGTGGTGCAAAGAGCCAAGCTCATGGGGAGGAGGAAAATGATGTTGGTGAAATTATGCTTGAGGAAGTGGAAAGGATAGTAAATAAACTCCATTGTCATAAGGCAGCAGCAATAGATGAAATTAGACCTGAAATGGTGAAGTATATTGGGAAGGCAGGGATGAAATGGCTTCATAGACTAGTAAAATTAGCGTGGAGTGTTGGTAAGGTACCTTCAGATTGGACAAAAGCAGTAATTGCACCTATCTATAAGCAAGGGAACAGGAAGGATTGCAGCAACTATCGAGGTATCTCATTGATTAGTATACCAGGCAAAGTATTCACTGGCATCTTGGAAGGGAGGGTGCGATCAGTCGTTGAGAGGAAGTTGGATGAAAACCATTGTGGTTTCAGACCACAGAGAGGCTGTCAGGATCAGATTTTCAGTATGCGCCAGGTAACTGAAAAATGCTACGAGAGGAATAGGCAGTTGTGTTTATGTTTCGTAGATCTAGAGAAAGCATATGACAGGGTACCGAGGGAAAATATGTTCGCTATACTGGGGGACTATGGAATTAAAGGCAGATTATTAAAATCAATCAAAGGCATTTGTGTTGACAATTGGGCTTCATTGAGAATTGATGGTAGAATGAGTTCTTGGTTCAGGGTACTTACAGGAGTTAGACAAGCCTGTAATCTTTCACCTTTGCTGTTTGTAGTTTACATGGATCATCTGCTGAAAGGTATAAAATGGCAGGGAGGGATTCAGTTAGGTGGAAATGTAGTAAGCAGTTTGGCCTATGCTGACGACTTGGTCTTAATGGCAGACTGTGTCGAAAGCCTGCAGTCTAACATCTTGGAACTTGAAAATAGGTGCAATGAGTATGGTATGAAAATTAGCCGCTCGAAGACTAAACTGATGTCAGTAGGTAAGAAATTCAACAGAACTGAATGTCAGATTGGTGATACAAAGCTAGAGCAGGTCGATAATTTCAAGTATTTAGGTTGTGTGTTTTCCCAGGATGGTAATATAGTAAGTGAGATTGAATCAAGGTAGTAAAGCTAATGCAGTGAGTTCGCAGTTGCGATCAGCAGTATTCTGTAAGAAGGAAGTCAGCTCCCAGACGAAACTATCTTTACATCGGTCTGTTTTCAGACCAATTTTGCTTTACGGGCGCGAAAGCTGGGTGGACTCAGGATATCTTATTCATATGTTAGAAGTAACAGACATGAAAGTAGCAAGAATGATTGCTGGTACAAACAGGTGGGAACAGTGGCAGGAGGGAACTCGGAATGAGGCGATAAAGGCTAATTTAGGAATGAACTCGATGGATGAAGCTGTACGCATAAACCAGCTTCGGTGGTGGGATCATGAGAGGCGAATGTAGGAGGATAGGTTACCTAGGAGAATAATGGACTCTGTTATGGAGGGTAAGAGAAGTAGAGGGAGACCAAGAATACGATGGTTAGACTCTGTTTCTAACGATTTAAGGATAAGAGGTATAGAACTAATTGAGGCCACAACACTAGTTGCAAATCGAGGATTGTGGCGACGTTTAGTAAATTCTCAGAGGCTTGCAGACTGAACGCTGAAAGGCATAACAGTCTATAATGATAATGTGTGTATGTATGTATCTACTGCATGGTATGCACGACAGACACTAAGTGCGAACTAATTACCTACGAAAGTAACTACACTCATGTCCATAAAAACCATAACACCTTGAAGGAATAGAGATAGGATGTTTATATTCACCAGGACATGTGCATTTGTATGTTTTGAAGAAATGATTAGCATTTGAACTATTTCGGCTCTCTCGTTCGAGGTCCACATCGATATCTTGCTTGGCACACCACCACCGATAGGTAAAATGTGCCTGCGGCTCTCGTTTTTGCCATAAACCGAATATAATGGTACAGTGTGACTTGGGCAGACGCGCAGGATACGTCGCAGACCTATGCGAGAACCGTACCGTCAAATGAGTGAGTTTGAAAGAGGGCACATTACTCGCGTGAGAGAATATGATGCATCAATCTGAGAAATTGCTGCTCGTGTGGGACGAAATGTGTCGGCAGTGCAACGCGTGTGTACAGAATGGTTCACAGAAGGCCGTTGAATGCGACGAGATGGGTCTGGTCGCACCACCCATAATACTCCCCGAGAAGATCTACACCTCGTCCGAATGGCATTTCAGGACAGATCTGCTTCCTAGTCGGCTCTGCCGCAACAGTGAAACAGTGTAACACATCGTACACTATCAGAAGTAACAGTCTGTCGTTTATTACGGTCTGGGTACCAGCGCGTCGTCCATTTTTCCGCCAATCTTTGACTAATGTGCATAAACATGCTGGACTGCAATGGTGTATGGAACGACGTCACTGGGGACAGGAATGGTAGCATATAGTGTTTTAGAACGAATCAAGGTTCTGTTTATTTGAAAATGATGGCCACATTTTGGTTCGCCCCAGACAAGGAGAGAGACACCACACTGACTGCATTTGCACAAGACATACATCGCCAGCTCGAGGCCTTATGGTGTGGGATGCTATTGGGTACAACCACAAATCACAGTTGGTTCGTGTTCGGGACGCTCTAACAACTTTGTCTTACGTGAATGACATCCTGCGACCCTTAGCCGTACCTTTCTGCACGACACCCCAGACGCCATATTTTAGCAGGACAATGCGCGACCACATGTTGCTGCACAAACACGTGCCTTCTTGTTAACACAGGATGTCAGACTGTTGCCCTGGCCCACCCGATCACCGGACTTGTCACCAATCGAAAATGTGTGGGATATGGTGAAACGGCGGGTGCGGCGCTATGATCCAGTGATGACCCAATGATGACCCAAAGATGAACTGTGGAACCTGGTGAAGGCAGCATGGGTGACTATACTCCAGGACGCATTTTGCGCCTTATGCGCGTTGATGCCATCTTGCATGCAACAAGTTATCAGTGCCCATGGAGGACGAAGTGCCTACAAGGCAACAGGACACATGCTGAACCTAGGTGACTGAAATACTGATCGTTTCTGAAGAACATACTATTGAAAATGTCCTGTGAATATGAACTTCCTGTCTGTTTTATTTCAAGGTTTTCTGTTTTTTAATGACCATGAGTGTATGCTCGGCGAGTCTGCACCACGTGGCGTGCACGTATCAATTATTCTCTATACTTTTCGTAGAAAATAATCAGAGAGTAGTAATAATAACAACGTATGGCTACCGGGAGGCCTGGTGCAGGTCGTTCGAGTTTACGCCTTATAGGCGACCTTCACATTTGTGAAAGTAGGGCTCTGCTTATGATTAATCCTAATGATGAGTCCGCGGGCCATCCGAATAAACCAATGAATGTTAAAATCCCAGATACGGCCGGGAATCGAACCAGGTTCTCATATACCAAAGGCATGAACGCTAACCATTTATTCATGGAACCGAGCAACAGAGAATGGATTCAAGTTGCTCGGAAAGACCACGTGTTTACATAAAATTAATTCCTAATGAAAAATATCGAATTACGTAGATGCAATGCCATTCCTTATGCAGCCAGTCCCTGCTATGAATGGTGTGAAAATGTTGCTCATAGGGTTGGTTGGTGCATGCAGACGGATATGTAATAGGAACTTCTGGCTCAGTGAGGAAAGCAACGGGAAACTACCTCATTCCTCATTTCCCGAGTACGCCTCTTCAGTGATGCCTAGGCCATCTATGACAGCTGATGGCGGAGCTGTTGAGGATCCTAGCAACCTTGGGGCTAACGACTGAATATACATACATACAAATGTATAAATTGTTTACATTTTATGAATGAGCAGAATTAATTGCTAACGCGTAGCTCTGGTCGCGCATGGAACATGTACCACTTTTGTGCACGTCTGGTCGATCTTTCATCTGGGCTACACCTAGACGGACCTCTAAATTTCACCTGAATATAATGCGAAATTTCATCAAGAAGCACCTTAAGGTTTAAAGGATTTAAAAAATCATATGTATGTTATCTACCTATCTCTCAGTTTCTTTGACTGAAAACTGAAATCTATTTACGCTACACACGTGAAGAAGTAGACGCCCTCTCTATCCTTGTACGGTAATCTTAATGATTTCATACCACCGTTGTTCCAGCACAGTTTTTATACGAATTTAATTATACCGTTATCCTTTTATTGAAATTGTATCGAATGAAAATATTTAATAGTAAGTAAATTTCCAACAGAATCTCAGTTATGTATTAATTCGGGGAAGAACGGTCTAGGTTGACAAAACAAAATATAACGTATAATTCATTAAACAAATGTTTAAATAGATACGCAGTCTCGCTGGTTTGGTCATATACAGTAATAGGACGCGATCAATGCAACCTCGCACATCGTTCCTTGAACATGGAGGAACCGAACAGAGAAAGTTGTTGTTTGTTATGTAGAGAAATAATTGAAGAGACGCATCTGTTGAGAGAATGTAGGGATACAGACTCACTAATGATCAAATACCTAAGTAGTGATTTCGAAACAAACATAGAAAGAAAATAGAAAGAATTTTATACAATTAAAAGAATAGATCGCACTGGGTAGAACAGCAAAATTCTTTGGTGTATTAAAAAATATGTGGTAAAAGGGATTAACAGGTCAAATACGTCAGCCTCGTTTCGGTATATTTACTGGCACGTGAGATTTCCTTTGGTACTAATTTGCGGCACCTCGGCGTCTCCAGAAACCGTAAAAGTGATTAGTGAGACGTAAATTCAATACTATTATTATTATTATTATTATTATTATTATTATTATTATTATTATTATTATTATTATTATTATAATAATAAAAGAAAATAAAGTAAGTCCTAATTCAATTTATGGAGTGTAAGATAGACTATGTTTAGCAATGTTAACGTTTAGGACAAAAAATAAATAATTTAAAAAATTACAATTTAGAGATTTGGTGTAAACCGTTCTTTTTTTTTTAGAATTCGCTTTACGTTGCACCAACGCAGATAGGTCTTATGGCGACTATGGGATAGCAAACGCCTAGGAGTGTGAAGGAAGCACCCGTGGTCTTAAAAGGTACAGCCCCAGCATTTGCCTGGTGTGAAAATGGGAAACCACGGAAAACTGTCTTCAGGGCTGCAAACAGTTGTTGAGTCATCAGTCCAGTATCTGGTTGGATGCAGCTCTCTATAACATCCTATTAAGCTTAAATCAATATTTAGTATTGTGTTAGATAAAATTATTGTAATAAGAAAAATCAGCATGGGTCAGAAAACGATTTTGGCTTGAACAGAGGAAGAGCGAAGCCAAATGCGACTAGGAAAAGAGGTAATGAAATGTGAAATGTCGTATGGCTTTTAGTGCCGGGATATCCCAGGACGGGTTCGGCTCGCCAGGTGCAGGTCTTTCTATTTGACACCCGTAGGCGACCTGCGCGTCATGATGAGGATGAAATGATGATGAAGACAACACATACACCCAGGCCCCGTGCCATTGGAATTAACCAATTAAGGTTAAAATCCCCGACCCGGCCGGGAATCGAACCCGGGACCCTCTGAACCGAAGGCCAGTACGCTGACCGTTCAGCCAACGAGTCGGACAGAGGTAATGAATTACCCTTATAGAACGGAAGGGTACTAAAAGGTATGATTGTAGAAAGAAAAGTGCCGTATTTTTGGGACCATAAGACGCTGTGGACCATAAGACGCATCCTCATATTTTGATGAAAATTTAAGAAAAGACATAATTACACTGTATTTTCAAACAAAATTTTAAAAAAGTAATTTAATTTGTGTACAAACACTAATTACTGGTAGGTAGTTCAGTAAGGTCATTGTTACACATCACAAGTAGTTACTGTCTTCTTAATGTCCTATTACCAGGTAATTTTGCGTATTAGATAGGGGCATTGTTTTACCTATTCGGAGGATTCTCACTCGCCCGGTTGCCTGCGCTGCGAGCCTGTCTCTCGCCAAGCACTTTGCCGTAATGCGGTTCTCGGCGCTACAAGCTCCCCTCCTATGCAGTCTGCTGAGAACTTCATCAGCGTAAGGTTTTGTTCAGTCAAGTGTTCACGTGTTTAGTGCTCAGTGTGTTGTTCTAATGCCATTTTCATTACGTGAGCGTGTGTATATACATAATATCTTCATAAAGCACGGGAAATCTTGTGCGAAAGCACGCGCTGGCCGCATTACCGCAAAGTGCTTGGCGGAAGACAAGCTCGCAGCGCAGGCGATCGGGCGAGTAAAAATTCCCCGAATAGATAAAATAATATCCCTGGATAACTTTTAATTTGAATGCTTAGTCTTTTGTACTACTAACATTTTGTACGGTAAATTATCACTACCGAAACTTGCCACTTCTGGAACTTCTTACTGATTGCAAAGTAATTTTCTTTTTAGCCTTCCTAGAAGGTTACCTATAACGCTAGAAAATGTCGCAGCTCTTTTTATTTGCCTGGTGCGATAAGGAGGCAGGGGGGGGGGGGCGGAGGAGTTGCGAGCCGTCTTGTGAATTCCCTGGCAACATACATCCCTGTGAGACAAATGCAGGTACACATACCTGCTGTTTCTTAACTGCAGTAATAAAAGGGGTGAACTGCTGAAAGTAATGTAAGGAATATTTTGAGCATTGTTCCAGCATATCACATATACTCAGTGTCTAAGTATGATAGACCTTCGGACCAACCACAACCTCATTTTTAGCAGTGTATTTTGTTATATAAAGTGCGTCTCATGGTCTGAAAAATACGGTATACAGTCCGAGGTCTAGCCGTGCTGACCCCAAGTAAGTTTGAGTGTCCCTAATTGAACCTAACCACTGATCTGTATAGAGATCAGTGAACCTAACTGAAAAACGCAAATAAGAAAAGAAGATAGCAGAAGAAGTCCGCCTCTGTGGTTAGTGTGATTAGCTACCACCCCTGGAGGCCCGAGTTCGATTCCCGACTCTGCCACGAAATTTGAAATGTGGTACGAGGGCTGGAATGGGGTCCACTCAGCCTCGGGAGGTCAACTGAGTAGATGTGGGTTCGATTCCCACCTCAGCCATCCTGGAATTGGTTTTCCGTGGTTTCCTACTTCTCCTCCAGGCAAATGTCGGGATGGCACCTAACTTAAGGCCACGGCCGCTTCCTTCACTCTTCCTTGTCTATCCCTCCTATCTTCCCATCTTCCCATCATCCCCGCAAGGCCCCTGTTCAGCATTAGGCCGCCTGGGCAAGGTACTGGTCATCCTCCACAGTTGTATCCCCCGCCACAATAAAGACGCTTTAATAATAATAATAATAATAATAATAATAATGTATCACGCTCCAGGACACTGCCCTTGAGATGGTAGAGGAGGGAAAAGTCAACCCTAGAGGGTAAGCAGATTAAGAAAGAAAGAACAATAGCAGAAGAACAATAAATCTATTGCATGAATTTTAGTTCATTTTGACGAGTAATCACCGAAAATGTCATCACTGATACTTAATGTGCCGACATCGTAGCATATGTACTTTCTTGCACCCTTTACCTCTGTCACATATGAAATCACTACCTTGGTAACTGAGGACTGAGGATCTAGAAATGATGTACAGAGAGATCAGAATAGACATCACTCCCGTATGCAACAACACGATCACTCACTGTCGGGAGTACCAAAAATTATTAAATCTTCAGTGTTAACCTGTGACTGCTGAATTAAATGTACGATAATTACCTTTTGTCTTGGTATTCGGATTTCAATATACAATTATGATTACCACTGCAATTAATAAATAGTAGAATTAGTGAGGAAAATATTTGCTTTGCTAATTTTGTAAACAGAAATAAAGGAATTACTACAAAAACTGAAACCTTGAGACTATATTCATGTTTCTTCCAGAAATATAGAAGACCATTTCCCCTCCCATCTCAAAAGTGCCCTCAGAGAGACCCTTCGTCGTATACAACCGCTATCCGACTGTCACCGCGCACCAACATGGATAAAACATCAACTTCTCCTCTCCAGGGTTTTTTAGATATATATAAAATAACATGTCGGGGTCCCCTCCTCTCCAGAGCTTAGCTCCAGGACCGTCAGTAACCCTAAAGGAGTCAAGAGTTTCTATGGTTGGAAGAGCCATGTCGTAGACGTAACTTGTGAGGAGGAAATATATAACAGGAGCTGGAGGGGTGGGGGTTGGGGATAATAGTACTTTTAAATGTTAGATGCCGAAGGGAAGGACCGGGGCGAGGAAGACTTGACTGGATAAAAGAACTAGCAAAAGAGAAGAGATAAAGGAAAGCTTTGTCCAACAGAAGCAAAGGAAAAAAGAAATGGTAAGATTGAATGAAACAATCGTGACTGATGAAAGGGGTGGAGAAAGAAGTTAAAAATAAATACAATTCTGGAGGAAGAGACAGGCTGAACTATCTTATATCCCTAAAGAGAAAAGGGAAGTAAAAGTTTCTTGCATGGAAAGTTAAATGGAAAAGGGATATATTTGTAAACTATTATTTGGTAAATAATTATAAGATGATTTTTTCTGATAGAATGTAAGACTCCGGATTTCAGGGTTGTATGCTTAACCACAGTAGAGTTAGTGGGACTTTAGAAGAGGGGAAGAAACAATTCCTTACAGAAATTATTCCCTAGCTGCACTTCCCGTTAAGACACTAATAAAGACCACCACAGAAGTTAGTCTATTTGATATTCTAAGTTGTACACGCATGCACAGAAATGGTGTCCCGATATAAACAAAGCATGCCTCTCTCCACCCCAATCCCTCACTTACCCCATTGCTGCAGGTAGACAGTTCGTTACCAGACTGCTGTGATTGAAGTGGGCGCAGTGGTGGATGTATAGCAATATACACACTGTGCCTTCAGCACGACCCATTCACTCCCTTACCCTTCTTTTCAGTAATGGAGTGGCATTCAACACAACCACTTTCGCTCCATCCCCTCCTTTTTAGTGTGGCAGCGTTAATTGTTTATGTCCGGACACCATTCTTATGCATACATGTACAATATCGGCATGTAAAATCTCTGGTGGCATGTTTGTTGTCTTCCAGAAAAATATAATTCAAAAGCTGAGCAATAATTCATCGAACACAGTTGTGGGTTACCGAGAAAGTTGACTGTGCGTTACAAACTTATCGTCTACAGCTCTGAGGATGGTTTCCACTAGTTTCCCATTTTCACTTCTTCTTCTTTTCTTTATCTGGTTATCCACCACGGTCTGTTTTCCCCTCAGACTCAGCGGGGATCTCACCTCTAGCGCCTCAAAGGACAGTGTCTTGGAGCTTCAGATTCTGGGTCAGGGGATACAACTGAGGAGGATGACAAGTACCTCGCCCAGGCGGCCTCACCTGCTATGCTGAACAGGGGCCTTGCGGGGGATGGGAAGATTGGAATGGATAGACAAAGGAAAAGGGAAGGAAGCGGCCATGGCCTTAAGTTAGGTACCATCCCAGCATTTGCCTGGAGGAGAAGTGGGGAAACCACGGAAAACCACTTCCAGGATGGCTGAGGTGGAATTTGAACCCACCTCTACTCAGTTGACCTCCCGAGGCTGAGTGGACCCAGTTCCAGCCCTCGTACAACTTTTCAAATCTCGCGGCAGAGCTGGGAATCGAAACCGGGCCTTTGTGAGTGGCAGCTAATCACACTGGACCACAGAGGCGGACGTTTCCTATTTTCACACCAGAAAAATTCTGATGCTGTACCTCTTGCAAGACTTTGCTAACCATCATCGCCGAAAACCAATTTGGTAGAGTAAAACGGACCGTAGAATTTTGTTTTCGTTGCTCCCGTTAGTAACTTCTTTCTATGTTTTCGACACTCACAGGATGAGGAATTTTCTTCCGAAAATATTGTGTAACCTGTGGGTAAATCTTCCTACAAGAGTCATGCGTATTTCAGCACCTTCAAATACCACCCAAGTGAGCCAGATTCCAACCTGCAACTTGGGCTCAGAAAACCAACGATCTACCGTCTGAGCTACTCAGGTCAGAAACTTCAAATATTACCCGCAGGCAATCTAAATGGTGTCAAAATTCAATTCCTATACTTCGTAGTTGTCGCAATGAGATTATGATTCATGTTGTTATTAGCCTCCGTGGCTCAGGTGGCAGCGCGGCGGCCTCTCAACGCTGGGTTGCGTGGTTCAAATCCCGGTCAATCAGCGTAAGAATTATTATTCGTAACAAATATATCGCAATTGGGAAATATCACACAGGCGATGGTCGCCTACAGTAGTGTGATAACAAAGTTAAAACATATTTACCCAACAACAAGAAGAGTACAAGCGATTCCATAGAAAGAAAATATTACAAGAAATACTACTGGTTAAACATTCTAAATCCTGCACCATCATATTCAAATTTGTGCTGGACAAACCGGAGGTTGGACAGGTTTTTATCCGGGTACGCTGGCTTTCCCTGTAATCTTTCATTCCAGCAACACTCTCCAATATCATTTCATTTCGTCCGACAGTCATTAATCATTTGTCCATAGGAGTGCGACAGGTTTCGGCAGCCGGCACAATTCATATCCTCAACGCTAGATGGGGGCTTCATTTATTTCATTCCTGACCCAGTCGAATGTCTGGAAACTGGCTGTGGATTATTATTATTTGCAGTTCCATGGCTAAATGATTAGCATGCTTTGGTCTGGTGGATCCTGGGTTCAAATCCTGGCCTGGTCGGGGTTTTAAAATCCTTTGGTTAATTCCGATGACTCGGGCCTGGGTGTGTGGGTGCCGCCTTCTTCATTAGAATTCATCATAGGTAGGGCCCCATCTTCATAGACGCGCAAGTCACCTATACGGCGTCAGCTCGAAAGACTTGCACCAGATCTCTTCTGGGGCCACATGCCATTATTCTTATCATTATTATTATTACCATTATTATTTTCTTTCTTGATCTTTTTACCCTCCAGGGTTGGTTTTCCCTCGGACTCAGCGAGGGATCCCACCCCTACCGCCTCAAGGGCAGTGTCCTGGAGCGTGAGGCATTGGGTCGGGGGATACAACTGGAGAGAATAACCTGTACCTCGCCCAGGCGGCCTCACCTGCTATGCTGAACAGAAACCTTCTGGGGGATGGGAAGATTGGAAGGGATAGACAAGGAAGAGGGAAGGAAGCGGCCGTGGCCTTAAGTTAGGTACCATCCCGGCATTTGCCCGGAGAAGAAGTGGGAAACCACGGAAAATCACTTCCAGGATGGCTGAGGTGGGAATCGAACACACCTCTACTCATTTGACCTCCCGAGGCTGAGTGGACCTCGTTCCAGCCCTCGTACGACTTTTTAAATTTCGTGGCAGAGCCAGGAATCGAACCCGGGCCTCCGGGGTCGGCAGCTAATCACACTAACCACTACACCACAGAGGCGGACTATTAATTTAAAAATTATTTTTGCTTCGGTATACAGGTTGTAACAATACGGTACCGTCAAATATTCAGTATGAATTCCTCGCAAGTAGAAGAAGGAAAGAAATGGTGTTGTATGGGCAGTGGTCCGAAAACATATTTCCTTGTTAGAACTGATTTTATACAACTGTTATATAGGACATTAATCATGGGAAACGCACAGGAACAAAATGTGCCAGCATACCGCATGAAACTCTTTCTTACATGAATTGAAGAGCGGGGTGGAAAAATGACTTAACGTACGTTAGGCAGTTCTTCCGATTATTTCACAAATAGTATCCTCTGTGTTCTGATTGTCAACTCAGAAAGTATTCATTTAATACCTCCTCCTCCAGAGAATGCGTGGTCAGAATTTTAACATTGTCGCCTACTAGGCAGTTGTTTCACGCAGGAAAATTTTAAATATCAGTATCTCAGAACCATGTTTTGGGAGTTAAGTCATTTTTCCATCCCGCTTCTTAATTGATCAAAATGCCTTCCGTTAACATTTTGATATATGCATAAACCCGCCGTCGCAGGGATACATCAACACATCCGTGATTCAATGCTTAAAGCTATCTGAAAGCCAATCTTCGTCCTATGGAGACTAATGTACCTCGCTAATCAGCGGATAAGGAAACCTGCGCGATAACTAGCAGCAACTGGAAAAGTGCAATGAAGCTAACAGAAAACTCAGTGCATTACTCGTCATCGGCGTTGCCATAGTGAGGTTGAAACTTTTGGTCGCGTTTTGGGTTCTTGTCTATTTAATGACGTGCTACGAAATTATCGCGACACAATCTGATCAGATCGCATATTCTCTCAGATGGAAGGAGTACAAAGTCTACTAGGTCGTACCGTAGGATTGACCTGATTGTCAAACCACCCGGTTCTGCCAATGCATCTGTTCTAGATTACAGGTAGAACTGGAGCATCAACAAACCAACCAGGTGATATTCACAATGAGAAATGCGTCATCTAAGTACCTTACTTTGCTCAGAAATTCTGTCTGGAGTCCATATAAGTAGGTACTGGGAATGATGATAGGAACAAGTGGTACAATCGCAAACATGTACGTGAACTTTGGCAAAAAAAAAAAAAAAAAAAAAAATGCGTGCCAAATGTACAAGGATACTGGGTTAGTGACACTAAAAGTTATCGTTTAGGATATTGTTTGATCTGGTTTGTTTAGTAAGGAGACAATTGTTTTTGCATTTCTATATTTGTTGGCGTTATCTATTATAGGCATGCTTTAATTTATAGTTGCAAACTTTAATATTCCGTTGATTATGTACCTTTTGTGAAACTTGATATATTTGAAACCACATTTGAATAAGCTTTCTCTTTGGTAGTCTCCAGATGGGGTAAGCAGAAATAAATACTCAAACAGGAAATACCGAGGGTAAAACGTACAACTAGAGGCAGTCGACAGTAGATTATCGAATATATTCTCTATATAAACAACCCTTATTGGATTCCTGAATACCATTAAAAAAAAGGGAGCATCAGTTCTTTATTACTGAACGCACTGGTATGCGGGAAATAGATTTTCATCAATATTAAGCCCAAAATATTCCGCATATCTCTGCATAATGCAAGGGAGTTAGCTTGGAAATTTATGAATTCTTGTCGTGATTAATTAGGGAATTAGTTATATAAGTCAGCGTCTGCGGCCAAGCTTCTCTGCTCGGAATACAATATTAAACGTACCCATTTACTTAAAGAAGTGCTCTGGTATAAATACTTCACTCCATATATCCTTCTCGATGAAATATTTGATGGGAAGTTAATTACGCTAAGTAATAATCTCGAGAGCTATATGGAGGATTATATTTCAGCAAGTATTCCCAAATTGAACTCCACAGTGTGTGTCACAAGTTTAGCTGTTTTGTTATTGTGAGGCACTACCGAATTGTGATCGACAGACAATGGTATGATGATAAGCGAGGTTAAAAGACAGGTCGTGAGTTTCATAAAAGGAAAGATCTTCATTGGACCCCCTGTGGGTGGGGGGACGCAGACGAAGAATACACCCACAGTATCCCCTGTTGTAAGAGGCGACTAAGGGGGGTGACCAAAGGATGATTGTATTAGAACACTGAAACTACTTGTGTTTAGTACCATCACGCGTAGAACACCATGGGTCGCCTTTACTTGCAAGTAGTTGGCCTACCACTATGTTAGGTACACAACAGGTTTGTAATTAGTAGCAGTAGAGAGTGGCTTCACTGTGGGTTTACAGTACCTGTGATTAGTACCACTATATATGAGCGACACTGTGGGTATGCGTTGCCTGTTATTAGTACCCACTATGTGAGGAACACCACGGGAATACCGGCGCCCGTCATTAGTACACCTATGTAAGGAACACCATTGGTTTGCGTTGCCTATGAGTGAGGCCATTATGTGAGAAGCACGATAGGTCTGCCTTACCTGTGCGACACACGGTACTTGTGGGTAGTACGATACACCGTGAGTCTACGCTACTTTGAATTAGTACCGCAAGATGGTTCTACTGTATTAGCGATAAGTAGCATTATGTGGGGCCGTTGACCTGGATTTTGGACCCCTTTACATATCAACAAACAACATCGTTTCATGAATGTGCTTTAGAAGTAGACCCTTGGTCCGTAATACTATTGTTTTCGGATATTTTCTGAGAAGGTGGGGCATTGCGGGTCGGATCCACTGATTGTCTTGAATTCATATTCATCCATTCATTGTTCATCATCATGTTTTGAATTCTTGTCAGTGGATGATTTTGGACTATTATATTGTCATTACATTTCGTCTCATTTCGTTCCATTAGGGTCCGACGACCTAGATGTTAGGCCCCGTTAAATAATAAGCATCATCATCATCGTTATCATCGATCCTCATTGGGGTTATTAGATAAATGGGATAAATGGGATAAATGAAGGGTACAGATCTCTGCACATGGTTATGAGGGTATTTAGGTGTTGTAGTAAGGATGTAAAGGAGAGGGCATGTACGTCTCTTGTAAGACCCCAACTAGAGTATGGTTCCAGTGTATGGAACTCTCACCAGGATTACTAGATTCAAGAACTGGAAAATATCCAAAGAAAAGCAGCTCGATTTGTTCTTGGTGATTTCCGACAAAAGAGTAGCGTTACACATATGTTACAAATTTTTGGCGGGGAAGACTTGGGAGAAAGAAGACGAGCTGCTCGACTAAGTGGTATGTTCCGAGCTGTCACTGGAGAGATGGCGTGGCATGGCATTAATAGACGAATAAGTTTGAGTGGTGTCTTTAAAAGTAGGAAAAATCACAATATGAAGATAAATTTGGATTTCAAGAGGACAAATTGGGACAAATATTCGTTTATAAGAAAGAGAGTTAGGGGATAGAATACCTTACCCAGGGGGATGTTCAATAGATATCCAGTTTCTTTGCAATCGTTTAAGAAAAGGCTAGGATAACA
Organism: Anabrus simplex; assembly: GCF_040414725.1. NCBI lineage: Eukaryota > Metazoa > Arthropoda > Insecta > Orthoptera > Tettigoniidae > Anabrus > Anabrus simplex. The sequence goes on along the minus strand of NC_090267.1, from coordinate 122,804,327 downwards.
GCAGATAGGGAATCTGCCATCTGGGCGACTGCGCTAAATGCAGATCAGTAGAGATTGATTGAACCCGTACTATACTGGTAAAATTCTTCAGTGATTGAAGCATTGAAACTTTTAGCTTATTATAACTTGTTCTTCTCTTCCTATTTATCATTATTGATACCACGTTGGATTACATGTAATAGGCTATGTCGGACACATGATCATGAGTTTCAAGTACAGTGCAGTAGTTGTCATAACTTTGGGCATGTTAAAGGACACTGGTACCGCGCTCTTCCCCAGCCGACAAAATTAAATATCCTTCGGGAATATTTATTCAGAACTTTAGTTCGCCGCTAGATGGCAGTATAATTTTGTAACGTTGATTATTATTATTATTATTATTATTATTATTATTATTATTATTATTATTATTATTATTATTATGCGTGAATGGACCCTTTCCGAACACATGAAGATTTATTTATGATTTCGTTTGCGGAGGATCCAGGATGCTTTCATCTGTTGACTAAAGATCTTCTTCCTTTCTTCCGTCCACTTGGCACCTATTCTTTTTGGTACTTCATTCTCTGGAGTAACTTCCTACTTGTCTATTTTCTTTCTATATATATTTCGATTCAAAATTTCTTCAGATTGAATTTCTGCGTTCTTCATGTCCGCTTTTCTTTGTTGTATCCAAGGGAAATTCTTCAGTTTATCAACTCCTTCAAGAACTTGGTGGGTTAGTCTGGTTTCTGGAAGTCTCTTAACATGTCCATAAAAATTAGGCCTTCTTTTCCTGAGGTCTGTCGCAATCTTAGATAATTTTTCTGTGGATTTCCGGGTTTGGAAGCGGTACCCTTCTTCCGTGTGTCTTGGTCCTAAAATTTTTCTTATGATTTTATTATTATTATTATTATTATTATTATTATTATTATTATTATTATTATTAGAGTTCGCTCTATGGATAAGTGGTAGATCCAAGGTGTCCTAGATTCTATTCCCAGCCGGGTCGGGTACTCTAAACTTCATTGACTAATTCCGATTTTTCAACATGGATAGGTCTCCATTCTCATAGATTCGCAGCTCCACTAACGGGTGTGATCTCGAAAGACCTACACTAGGCCTCTCCGGAGGTCACACGTCATTAAGCTGGTGGTTTTTCATTTTTTCTTGCAATTTGCTTTATTTTGCACCGACACAGACAGGTCTTATCGCGATGATGGAATAGTAAAAGCCTAGGAGTGTGAAGGAAGCAACCTGGTGTGCAAATGGGAAACCACGGAAAGTCATCTTTTGGGGTGACAGTGGGGTTCGAACCCACTCTCTCCCGAATGCAAGCTCACAGCTGCGCTACCCTAACCGCACGGCATTAAGACGGTGTGATTGCCTAGTTGTGCTTCCTCTAAAATAATAATCACTTCCACCACCACAATTACTTTCGAACATTCAGTATATTATTAACTAATATCCCCATATTAGACATTTGTTGACCGTGCTGTCAGGGGCGCGCAGCTGTGAGCTTGCATCTGGGGGATAGTGGGTTCAAACCCCACTGTTGGCAGCACTGTAAATGGTTTTCCGTGTTTTTTCTTTTTCACAGCAAGTAAATGCTGGGCCTGTACCTTACATAAGGCCACGGTCGCTTCCTTCCCACTCCTATCCCTTTCCTATCCCATCGTCGCCATAAGACGTGTCTGTGTGGGTGCGACGTTAAGAATATTGTAAAATAAGAAGAAAAACATTTTTGTTGTACTTTTCATGCATTTTTCTGCTTCCTTCTCTTCCCTAATGGGGAGACGCGCATGTGATCTGTTTCATAAGTGTGGATTTGTCCCAATTTTGCGGTCGGACGACTATCCTGACGTCAATCTCATGTAGATTTGTTTATTTGTGTATTTGTTTATTTGTTTATTTATTTATTTGTTTGCTAGTGTTTCAATGCCGTATTAACTGAGATAGGTTTTCGGGGACGACGGGATAAGAAAGAGCTTGGACAGGCAAGGAAGCTATTGTAGTCTTATTTCAGATACATTCCCAGATGTTGTCTAATGTGAAAATGGGGAAGCATGGAAAATTACGTCCATGGCTGCCAATGTTAAAGTTCGAACGCACCAATTCCCGAATGCAAGCTAACAGCTACGCGGTCTGTACAGCGAGTGAGCTCACTGGTCCTGTGCGGTTTAATGTCATGGCTGTTATGTAATAGAAGCCATAATTTGTCTGCAATTGAAATGAAATGGCGTAGGCTCGCCAGATGCTGGTCTGATTTGACTCCCGTAGGTGACCTGCGCGTCGTGATGAGGATGAAATGAATGGAGACGACACATACACCCAGCCCCCATGCTAGCGAAATGATGGTTACATTTCCCTATCCTGCTGGGAATCGAACCCGGGAACCCTGTGACCAAAGCCCAGCACGCTAACCATTCAGCCATGGAGCCGACCACCATGCAATTAATCACAGTGTATTCATGGGTGCAGTAGAGAAAATATCTAGCTGTTAGAAGAAAATGAAGAATCTCTGTATGTCAACAACTCATATTTCATACGTAGCGTGTTTTTTTTGTCCTCTAGTTCGTGATTCAATCATACAAACTGGTCTACTGCCGGCAAATGAAGTACATTAGAATAAATTCAATTATCTCGAGAAGTACTTGTCCGCTTTTCAAAATCAACACCGTGCTGGATTTATCAAGTCCGTACGTTTAAGATTACCTTTAAAAAAGCGTGGTTCCATTAAAGAAAACAAAGTTCCGTTACCTCAGGAGATATTGATACTCTGGAAAAGTACTGCAAGTTCCATTGTGAGTCCTTTAGTACGTTTACCGAAATTTCCAATATGTAACAGTTTTGACGTTCCTCTCGAAGTGGGGGTGGTTGCAGTCTGTGTTGGGTATCCTGTGTCATCCGGTTCTATCAAATAAATGTAGGAATACGTATACGGGGATTAAAATATAATAATAATAATAATAATAATAATAATAAAGCTCATATTCAAGAGGACGATAACAAAGGTCCTCACCTCTGCCATTGTTACAGGAGTCCAAGATTGAATCCTGCTTGATGGAATAAGGTTCCTTCTTCTTGTTCTTCTTCTTACTGTTATTATTAATAATATTATTATTATTATTATTATTATTATTATTATTATTATTATTATTATTACTCGGTTAGAGTCCTCTAAGGACCTCATGACAACACCAATGCTTCATCCATTGTTGTTCCTTCTTCCTCCAATACTCCTTCATTTGCTCACTAAGTCTCCTTTTCCTCTTCTCGAATCATTTTGAGTCTGTTTTCTTTTCCTTCCGACCTCGGAATCATTCCGTTTTTAACACCTTATATCTAAAAAAACTTTCTCTCTCCCCCTCTCTCTCTCTCCTCTCTGCTGCTGCTTCTTCGCTTATATTGTTTCTTTCCAAATCTCCCTCGACTAAATGAATCCAGGTTGTTGTTGTTGATTTCTTGTTCCAAAGACCGGGCAAGTTGGCCGTGCGGTTAGGGGCGTGCAGCTATGAGCTCGCATCCTGGAGATAGAGGGTTCGAACCCCACTGTCGGCAACCCTGAAGATGGTTTTCCGTGGTTTCCCATTTTCACACCAGGCAAATGCTGGGGCTGTACCTTAATTAAGGTCACGGCCACTTTCTTCCCATTCCTAGGCCTTTCCCATCACATCGACGCCATAAGACCTATCTGTGCCGGTGCGACGTAATGCAACTAGCAAAATACATTGTTCCAAAGATATTTGAAGATCTGTTTGGTTAAGCTGTTGTCATCCATTCTGTATAAATGTCCAAAAGATATCAATTGCCTTTTCCGCATTATATCTGTTAGGTTTCCTATGTTCCAGTATATTTCATCATTACCTCCTGATTTCCAGAGTTCTTTAGTTCTTAGTGGACCGAGTATTTTACGTATACCGAAGTTTTCTTTCCAGTATTATTATTATTATTATTATTATTATTATTATTATTATTATTATTACGCATTTGTGTTAAATTGTCCTGTTCAGGAGTATTTTTAGGATAAAGCTCACCTCTGCTCTAACACACTTGGAATTACAAGTCATAACTTGACTGCAGTTAATTTTAAGAATTGTCGTTAAAGGGATTTTTGGGAATTTACGGAGATTTAGCAGAGTTATTTACAGTTTTTTTCTGATGTTTAATGTTTTTGAAATAGTTCTGTTTGAATTTTGTATCGCGATTAAAGATTGAAAATTCCGAAAACATTCATGTGGTGACTACATCCATTGCTGCTTAAATATCTTTTGGCAACAGATTTCATTTACTGTAGAAAAAATAGCTTGGAGATACAACGTTGTGTGAGCGCCGCATTGCCTTCTTCCCTTAATTTAAGGAGTGATCTTTAATGGGGTAGTCATATTAACGAGGTTTTTAAGAAAGGTTACAGATCTCTTCAAATGTTTATGAGAGTATTTAGGGGTTGTAGTAAGGTTATGAAGGAGATGGCGAATACGTCTCCGGTAACACCTCACTTAGAGTATGTCTCCAGTGTATGGGGCCCTCACCAAGACTACTTGATACGAGAACTGGAATAAAATTGGAAGGAAAGCAGCACGAATTTTTCTCAGTGATTTCCAACAAAGGAATAGTGTTACTAAAATATTGCAAACTTTGGGCTGGGAAGACTTTGGAATAAGGAGACGAGATGCCCAACCATGTGGTGTGATTCGAGCTATCAGTGGTGAGTTGGCGTGGAATGACCATTGCTAGACGAATAAACTTCAGTGGAGCTTTTAAAGGTAGGAAAGATCGTAATATGAAGATAAAGTTGGAATTCAAGAAGACAAATTGGGGACAAATATTCATTTATAGGACGAGGAGTAAGGAACAGTACGTCAATGTTCCACCAACTGCGGTTGGTTTCGGTGACGATGGGAAATGGAACATGTAACCTCATCATTTAACTCGTGTAAAAATGAGATACCATGGGAAACCTTTTTCAGGGATGCCGATGGTGAAAACCGAAAATAATTCTAGTGAAATAACTCGTTAATACCAAAATACCCGAGGTTTTGTTATCGAAACTGAAACACTTTATTGTATACTCACGTATAGGTAAGACGTTGCGGACCGTGAATAGAAACGCTTTCTCGATGTGATTGTTGACAAAGGCTGCTCAACAATTACACATTCCCTTCAAGTTAAGTTCCTAATTTTGTTGTCATTGATGGCTTCGTGTGGTGACGCATATTATTCAAATCTTCCCTTCTCAGCGATGCGAACGATATCATAATAATTATGATATACATAGTATAATTTAGATGATTTTACCATATACCTTAATACTGATATTATAGCAAAGCAAAGTCACCTCCGTACAGGCCATCGAGGCCCTTGGGATGGGGGGGTGGAAAGTAAAGGCTTCCACTATCCGTAACCTGGGCACTTGATGGAGGAGAGTGGATAGCTCTACGCCCGGCCACCTTTGACCCCAGGAATTAACCTGGTACTCATTTTTGGAGTAGGCTGAGTGAACCTCAGGGCCATGTGCACCTCCGGTAGTGGAAATCTCGTTTCTTAAATTTTACACCTTCCTGACGGGGATTCGAATCCACGTCCTTCCGGGCGAACCGAGCACGCCTTTACCGCCTCGGCGAGGCAGCTCTTATACTGATATTATGGTGCGCAAAAATATCGTAATTGACTAATATTTAAAACAAAAAAATCATCATATCTTTTCCATTTACATAAATGTAATCATTCTTCATAATCATTGCAAATCGATTTACTCGTTACTGAGTGTCGTAACTTCACTGGCTTTGCTGGTTACATCTCTGCTGTAGCTTTCCTCACGACACATTGGGAAGATAAACCAGTTATGTATTCACTTGTCCTGTCCATCTGGCTGCAGTCCTTCCCCGTGGCCTACTGCCTTTTGCTATGCTGTTGTTCTTCCTACCTAAAGCAAATCCTGAGATCTCGCCACTCAACAATGACCGAGTTTTTTTCATTTATTTTAATCAACCTTCCGCCAGTTACCGTCCTTTTCATTGTCGTTACTCTTTACACAAAATATACTAGCCGCGTGCTCTGTATGCACGTCCCGGTTGTTCACTGAGTAATTTGATCGCTGCTATGGCTCGTGTGAAAAAATAATGAATGGCCCGCAAAAAAAAAAAAAAACCGAAACTGATACTGCTTGGTGGTGATATGAAAATATGAACGCACAAACATCAGAAACAGAAGCATAGAATTTGTGCAAATATTCGATGGGACCAGATATTTCACATCAAGTCAAATGAACCTGCAGCCAAAGTGAAAACTGCTCTACCTAAAGTGCTAAATAGTCTGATCACAAAAAATGTTATTATAGCATTGTTTTTCTTGTGTCACAGTAGGTTTGCAATTTGATGTGAAAATCTTAAATCCATGATACAAAGCCAATCAGAAAGCCCAAGCGTTAATTTAACGGTTTCCTTGGTAACTACAAAATTTATAAATGACGATTTCTCATTTGAAATTTTGTATCTCATACAGTATGCTTGAGACGTTCAGATTTTTTCATGAACAGAATTAGGACTACATTAGGTTAAACAAATTCGTTCAGGAAATATGCTATTGTTAAATAATAGCTACTCATGCTCTTGTTCATAATTATGTTAAAAGCATGATAATATTCCCTTAAAAGGGAAACATATATCGTCGCACACGCTAAATATTAATGATATCTGTTTAAATTTTCAATTTTGTCGCACAGGTACCATAAAACACCGTAATTTAGAAGTGTTGATATCACAGTGAGTGGGAGACTGGAGGGCACCGCCTTCGCTTCTGGAAAGAAATTAAGTTCAGTTTCAAGTGAAAGACGTACGACTGACTTTCTATCTTTCTTAATCTGCTTACCCTCCAGGGTTGGTTTTCCCTTGAATTCAGTGAGGGATCCCACCTCTATCGCCTCAAGGGCAGTGTCCTGGAGCGTGAGACATTGGGTCGGGGCTACAACTGGGGAGAATGACCAGTACCTCGCCCAGGCGGCCTCACCTGCTATGCTGAACAGGGGCCTTGGTGGGGGATGGGATGATTGGAAGGGGAGGACAAGGAAGAGGGAAGGAAGCGGCCGGCATTTGCCTGGAGGAGAAGTGGGAAACCACGGAAAACCACTTCCAGGATGGCTGAGGTGGGAATCGAACCCACCTCTACTCAGTTGACCTCCCAAGGCTGAGTGGACCCCGTTCCAACCCTCGTACCACTTTTCAAATTTCGTGACAGAGCCGGGAATCGAACCCGGGCCTCCGGGGGTGGCAGCTAATCACACTAATCACTACACCACACAGGCGGACACACGTACGACTTACGGACGAATATATTAGAAGTATTTTTGATAGTAACTAGAGCAGATACGACGAACTTAGGTCTCGTGTGTCACTAGATGACACGTGAACACGATGTCCGGCTCCATAGCTAAATGGTTAGCGTGCTGGCCTTTGGTCACAGGGGTCCCGGGTTCGATTCCTGACAGGGTCGGAAATTTTAACCTTAATTGGTTAATTTCGCTGGCACGGGGGCTGGGTGTATGTGTCGTCTTCATCCTCATCACGATGCGCAGGTCGCCGACGGGTGTTACGTCAAAAGACCTGCGTCTGGCGAACCGAACTTGTCCTCGGACACAGCCGGAATTAAATGCCATACGCCATTTCATTTCATTTTTACATGAACACGTTTTTAGTGGCATGACACACAGCATATTAATATGTTTTAATGTTTACATGTAATAAATGGTTCAAAACTCTAGCATCATTCGGACGTGCAGTGCCATAAACTGATGTATTCGGACGGTGAGTCCTTTACATAGTCTGTCAGTCAGTCAGTCAGTGAGTACATATGTACTGAAGTTGATCTACGGTGATTTTGTTTATGGATCCAGAAAACTCGCTTTCAGTGTCGAAAAAATCTAGAAACGTAACCAAAGCAGTGTTCTTTTTCTTAGAATAATAGACAGCGGGGATTCGAGCATGTTATTAAAAATAACATGTTATGAACCTAACACAAATAGCACAAACGGTAAGATTCAGCAACAAGCTTCACACTAAATGTATTTTAGAAGATAATTCACTTGAGGTCCATTGGAAAATTACCTCTTGTTTGTTTCTAAGATTACATCTTAATGAAGAAGTGAGTTCCAAATAATTCTATGGGCTTATTATATTTTAAAAATACCGTTAGATTGAAGCAAAATATATTTTATTCTTAAACTTTTCCTACTTTTAACATTTTTGTTGTTGTGATATATGTGAAGAAAAATCATAGATCACGCAGTCCAATTTATTTACATGTAATTCATTCTCATAACTAAATAATATATTAGAAAATATAATTTTGAAGTTGGAAGTCAAAGGAGGGGTCTCATGAATTTTTTCAAAGGAAATTAATAAATGGCACACACAAGTCGGAAAAATGTTTGCCATCACTTAACCAGAGGCTTCTGCAACATATATTACAAACAACCATGTTTCCAGCGTAAGTACAACTACAATCCGTCGTCATTGCAATCTAGTAGTAGCCATTGAAACTCCTTCGGCTCTAATTCTTTGAGTGAGTGTCTGTAGGATCAAACGAGTTTACGGAACGTCACCGCACATCCATGACATTTTTGCATCATTATGCCCATCTGTAGAGCGAGATAGAAATTTAGCTGATGCTGATTTTTCTTCCATCAAAATCTCTTCATCTGGGCTCTGAACAATTTCCTCCGTTCTTCAGTCCATGATTTATTGGTCCAGGTATACATTTTTGGCAAAATTATCGTTGCTGACTGCTTTCTTGAACTGGATCAGAACTTGAACAATTTCCTGTGCGATCCAATTTCCTGAAGGCATCTTTCTACTTTACTTGACTTGCATTTGGAGAGCAAGGTTGAGAATCCTTTTGATGACCCTGACATTGTTCAATCTGAGAATGTGGCCATAGAACATTAATCGTCTTTTCCTCATGGTGTCGGTAAATTTTTCAGAATGTTGATAATGCTCTCGAGATTTACGTTTCATCTAGATTTCCGCTGAGTAGGCTGTACAAAAGAAAATCCTCAATATTTTCCTCTCCTGTTCCACTGTGTCTTTAATATGAGATCTGTCTCCAATGAACAAGGTTTCCGAGGCATGTAGTGCTTCAGGTTTGATAACTGAGTGGTAATGTCTTAATTTTGAGGTCTTGAATATTGATATTTTGTTATATCGGTTTCAGGTGAGTCTATAGGCTTTCTGTAATTTTGACACCTTCCCCTTATTTGCTTCACGATTCAAGCCTGATGGCTGAATCACTTCTCCTAGGTACTTGAAGTTATTCATTAGATTAATTTTGCCAAATTTAGTTTTTAGAGTTTTCCCATGTAGATAAAGAGCGAACTCTTCCATGTATCTTACTGTGTTTTCCGTACAATATTTCGAGCCAAGTCATAGCTGCAATTTCATGAACTTTTTCAAGGGCCTGAACTGCTTCTTGTCTGTTGTTAAAAAGTATATCTTTATCATCTGCGAAGGCCAAACACCGCAAATGAATTTTACTTTTGAGTAATCGACCAGTAGTTATTCCTTTTGTATCATTTTCCCATGTCCTGATGACGTATTCAAGTCCAAGATTGAACAATAGCAGGGATAAACCATCTTCTTCTCGAAGCCCTGCGATAATATCGGAAGGGTCAGAAAGTTCGCCTTAAACTTTAACATTTGAAGTTGTGCCAGTCAGCATCTTACAAATCAAGACTCTCGTTTTCTTGTCAACTTTGAATTCTTCTTGAATATGGAATAGTGTGTGTCGGTCTACTGAGTCATAAGATTTCTTGAAGTCTACAAAAGTGATCACTGTTTGTCTAGTTTTACGGATTTACAAGATGGTTTTGAGATTGATAATGTGTTATTCACAAGACCTACCATTCCTAAATCCTGCCTGATATTCGCCAATAAGATGTTCGGTTTGTTTTTCAAGTCTCCTGATTAGGGATTTGGAGAGAATTGTGTACACAACTTTCAGTAAGGATATTCCTCCGTAGTTATTAATGTCTGTTTTATCCCCTTTTCTGTGGAGTGGGAAAAATAAGGGCACATTTCCAGTCTTTAGGAATTTTCTCCGTAATCCAAATGTCTTAAAGAATCATTATTTTTATTATTCCCTTTGTTCAACTGTGGACCATGAGGAAGATCTTACTTACTGGTTAATATTTTAATCTTCTCCGAAAATTTCTTAACTCTCTGTTCTAGATTTATTTCAGGTTGATTCATTATCCTCTGTCTTTTTCTGTTTTCTCAACGCATTTTTATTCACCTTTACTTATTGAGGTTTCTATTGTCAATATACTTTTTCTTATTTCGAAGCGGTGTTGCATTATATTGATTTTTATCTCCAGCATGTTTCCAGTCATTTGACCGGATGAGGAATGGAATGAATGAAGCCTCCATCTAGCGGCGAGTATAGGAAATGTACCGGCTGCCGAAGCCTGTCGTACTCCTGTCAATGATTAATGACTCACAGATGAAGTGAAATGATATTGAAGAATGTTGCTGGAATGAAAGATGACAGGGAAAATCGGAGTGCCCGGAAAAAATCCTGTCCCGCCTCCGATTTGCCCCGCACAAATCTCACATGGAGTGACCGGGATTTGAACCGCAGACGCCACCTCACTGCCACCTGAGCTAACGAACATATATGTTGTAATTCGCAACACCAAAGCTTTAAGCAACAGCTCGTAGTAACTTCGTACTAAATCTTAACCGTATGCTAACATGCTACTGCTCCAGACTGGCGCTTCTCCTCATTTGGCACTAGTAACAATATTTCTTCCACATGGTACGTAACAGTGCCCCCTGAAGCTACATCAGCTGTGCCCAGCGGAATATCTTGAAAGTACTCGAAGAAAATAGGAATGATGTTGGTAAATCGACAGTCTAATTAAAGTACTGTTTTACTAAGGACTTTCAGATTGTATGCTTTAAAATGAAAGGTGTGGGATTGAAATATGATGTGTCATTTTCTCACAATTTACTATCTCATAAACGGCTTACAAGACTATACAGGTATTTTTCTTTTTTCTTTTTTTTTTGCTAGGGGCTTTACGTCGCACCGACACAGATAGGTCTTATGGCGACGATGGGATAGGAAAGGCCTAGGAGTTGGAAGGAAGCGGCCGTGGCCTTAATTAAGGTACAGCCCCAGCATTTGCCTGGTGTGAAAATGGGAAACCACGGAAAACCATTTTCAGGGCTGCCGATAGTGGGATTCGAACCTACTATCTCCCGGATGCAAGCTCACAGCCGCGCGCCTCTACACGCACGGCCAACTCGCCCGGTATACAGGTATTGACGATGCCTTTTAGTAGTTAGTGGGACTAATACAAAACAATGCCTTTTCTGTCACAATCTTTTTTCTCTCTAGCCGAACTCTGACACCGAGGAAATAACGCTACGAAGATGATTTTCTTATTTTATCGAAACGAAAGTGCTATTGAAGGGAAATACACAACTATAAATGCATTTGGCAAGTACACCCTAAAGGGTAAAACATTGGTGTGCATTACGTGTTAATTGCAATTGAGTGAAAATAATTGCTGTATATTTTTATATTGTTACGCTGGGTGTAGAAACTCCAGTCTCATTTCCATTGGTTTTCCTTTTTTTTAATATGTGTTTGCAATAATTATTTCTGTGCATCGATCTTTGCTATTTATGACGTTACTCTTGTATGGCATGAATCTTTTGTTGTCTGCAGTTAAAAAAAGGCCCACTTGGTGGGGTAGAGTGGTTAGCTCTACGCCCGGCCGCCTTTGCTCCAAGGAATTAACCAAGTACTCATTTTTGTTGTAGGTTAAGTCAACCTCAGGGGCATTTGTACGCCCGGAGGTGTAAATCTCGTTTCGTACGTTTTCCGACGTCCTGACTTCTTGTCTGTATTGCTCAGTGAACTAGAAAGAAATATAGTTTTTATCCATGCTCCACTAGAAAGCTAACTTGCTGCGGCACAATCCCCGAACTACTAGGTTTCCTAAGACATATATCGCGTAAGTAAATAAAGAACATAACTTCCTTAATATGATTTGAGCTTGAAAAACAAGGAGTGGCAAGTTTGCAAACAGTGGTTGTAAGCTCGATAAAATAGTAAAGGTCATTTTCGGTGCAGGCAATTCTCAGCGGAGGAAGTACAGTTACAGTATATCATTGGGAACAGCGCTGACGTGATATTGGATCACTGCCCGCCCAATAAGTCGATCTATCAGCGAAAACGGGATACAGTACACACTGAGAAGTAAAACAGTCTCGGCAACCTAACAATTGAAATAAACATGAGCTAGTCTCTAGAAACAATATTGGAATCCCCTGATTTATATATGAAAAAAGCAAAGCTGTAGTAAGATAAAGGCTTCCACTATGCGTAACCTTGACACTTGGTGGGGTAGAGTAGTTTGCTATACTCCAGGCCGCTTTTGCCATCAGGAATTAACCAGGTGCTCATTTTTTGTGTAGGCTGAGTGAGCCTCAGAGCCGTGTACTTCTCTGGAAGTGGATATCTCGTTTCTTAAAATTTTTGACTAGCTGACGGAGAATTGAACCCACATCTTTGTGGGTGAACTGAAAACGCTTGCACCACCCTGCTACTTGATCTGAAAATATTATTTTTCTAATTTATTTTAATATATTCTGTATTATTTGATATATCCTCCTGTTCAGCTTCTAATTAGAAATAGAAGGTTTATTTTCAAAGAAAAGAACGTATTTTGAACCTTTTGAGGCTTTTCAAAGTAGAAAAGCTTTCTAAAAGGGATGTAAATGTTGAGAATTTGTAAGTTTCTTCGTAGTTTGTATATCTCTCGCGGAACAAGTTTCTCCTAAACGCACGAATATGCTGTGTCAATTGTCTTATTCCCCAAAGCAGTGTTGATCGAGCGGCATACCGGCGTTTTTATGGCTATTCGACTTTGAGTGAGTTTTACAATATTTCAGTTTGATTGTAGAGCCTATAGTTGTGTTCGCAAAAACTACTGCTTGAAGTCGCTTGATAACCTTATGATCACAAAATGGCAGCAATGCATTCTTCGGAACTCGATAGGTGCATTTTGCTTTACGTCGCACCGACACAGATATGTCTTATGTCGACGATGGGATAGGAAAGGCCTAGGAATGGGAAGGAAGCGGCCATAGCCTTAATTAAGGTACAGCCCCAGCTTTGCCTGGTGTGAAAATGTGAAACCATGGAAAACCATCTTCAGGGCTGCCGACAGTGGGGTTCGAACCCACTATCCGCCGATTACTGGATACTGGCCGCACTTAAGCGACTGCAGCTATCGAGCTCGGTACTCGATAGATGACACGAGCGAGGATAACTTGGATGTTCCGCTAGTTCACAAGGGTAGTGCGCGAGTTAATATTAGTGGGCGGCTTTGCTTATATTCGTCATTGATAGTGATTTGACCGGGCGAGTTGGCCGTGCGGTTAGAAGTGCGCGGCTGTGAGCTTAATCCGGGAGATAGTGGGTTCGAATCCCACAGTCAGCAGCCCTGAAGATGGTTTTCCGTGTTTTACTATTTTGACACCAGGCAAATGCTGGGGCTGTACCTTAATTAAGGCCACGACCGCTTCCTTCCAACTCCTAGGCCTTTCCTATCCCATCGTCGCCATAAGACCTATCTGTGTCAGTGCGACGTAAAGCCACTAGCAAAAAAGAAGATAGTGATTGGGGAAATATTCATTATGTCACTCTATAATCTACTAAACAACCATCAAAGAAATGTACGTAAACATCCCACTTGATGAAGGCACAGTTACGATATTCTCAGACCTGTAATCGAGAACATTGTTAGAGAAACGAAACGATACTGTTAGATCGTACTTGGCACTTTAAAGGTTAAGTAAGTTGTACCGAACTCTTCGAATAATATTTCCTTCATTTCATGAATAAGATGCCAGGCTGCGTGGCAAGGAGCCTTCTGAGCACAAGTCAATAGGTTCGAACCCAGCTCAGTCTGATGAATTTGGAAACGCTCCTCGTGTTCCGGCCTTTTGTCCGTCAATTAACCGGCGAAAAAGCAATATTATTATTTTATCAAATTTCAGCTAGTGACCACAGGTTTCTAAAATATACAGTACTGACATTGATGGACACCCACCTGAATCTGCTTTTTAATTTGAAGTCAGTACTGTAGCCTATTCCTGTTACGCTGTCAGGTAATTGCATAGCTAATGTCCCCTCTGTTTACTGTGGAATTGGTTGACCACAAAGCTTATTTCTTTACTTTAGTCCAGTTATTCTGTTTGCTGTAGTAGGAAATAGAAAAACGCATGTAGGGCGATATGAAGTTATCGAGTTCAGACCTGCAATGCTCTTGTACATAAATGACACAAGAAGATAAAAAAATATTTACTCAGGCTGCTCCTGATTATGTTTAACGGCGGGGTTATTAACTAGCTCCAATTACGTACTGCCATATAGGACATTTTTACTGACACATGAATGTAATTATGTCCCACATCGATATTGCTATTAGTCCAGCACGTGTACATTGGAGTAATAAGGGCGTGTAAATAGAAATCATTCACGAATATTGATTAGTCTTGTCTATCTGTTTAAAAGAATTAGGACAAGAATTACGAATATTTTGTTGGCAAACAACAGCTACAACATAGAGTAGGCTATCATGTGCACCCCCAAGATGGCCAATAGCGTGACATCCGAATAGTAACGTTCTTAGGCACGTCCTCACCAGGAAGGCTTTGTGGTAAGCTCGGCCAAAGCAAGTGAGTTTTCCAAAATTAACTTTCCTGTTGTGTGGATACCACGTCAGTTGCCGGGAAAGAGTTTCGTACCGCCGTCTTTCTTGAGCGAATGATATTCGAATTCCGTCTAGCAAGAGAACGTTGCAGATTAGTTGACAAGAATCGGAACGAAAAATTCAGCTTAGAGCAATGAAGTCTCCAGGGCAGTATGTGTAGAGTATTGCGTTTCACAACCGCCCGTAGTTCCTAATTCAGCGATCAGAAACTGGGGTAGGAGACGCGCAAAATGTATACTACCAACAATCGAATAGACTGTTTACAATACTGATACGTATTAAGGAAATTAAGAGTGACCCTTGTACACAAGAAACGCAATGTAGAGTTATTGGTTTGAGTCAGTCTGACTTGCCTCAATCTCATGTGGACTGGGCGAGTTGGCCGTGCGGTTAGGAGCGCGCAGCTGTGAGCTCGCATCCGGGAGATAGTGGGACCGAGTCCCACTGCCGGCAGCCCTGAAGATGGTTTTCCGTGGTTTCCCATTTACACACCAGGCAAATGCTGGGGCTGTACCTTAATTAAGGCCACGGCCGCTTCTTTCCCACTCCCAGCCCTTCCCTGTCCCATCGTCGCCGTAAGACCTATCTGTGTCGGCGCGACGTAAAGCAACTAGCAATAATAATAATAATAATAATAATAATAATAATAATAATAATAATAATAATAATAATAATAATAATTTGTACTCAATTTTCGGGTTGAATATCTTCTGAAGTGGTACCATACAGGTACGGAATATACCGAGTGATGAGAAATTCGCTGATAAGCATAGCACCACCGGATTCTACAGCGAACACGATTATTATTGCTCTATTCTAATATTTCCTATTATGAACATATCGTCCTAAATTTCCCAACATTCGGCTTGTCTGTGTCCTAATTATGGACATTAAGTGATACAAGAACCATCGCTCCTTCGCGCAAACTCTTAAGAGACTGAACTGCGAGAATTTTCCGTAAGAGTTAGTGATGAGTTATGCAGAGGACCAAAGAATTTAATATATTCCCTAATTAAAAATTCTGAAAAATCTTATAGATAGTGGGTTCGAACCCCACTGTCGGCAGCCCTGAAGATGGTTTTCCGTAGTTTCCCATTTTCACACCAGGCAAAAGCTGAGGCTGTACCTTAATTAAGGCCACGGCCGCTTCCTTCCAACTCCTAGGCCTTTCCTATCCCATCGTCGCCATAAGACCTATCTGTGTCGGTGCGACGTAAAGCCACTAGCATTTTCACTCCCGGCAAATGTTGGGGCTGTACCTTAATTAAGACCACGGCTGTTTCCTTCCCACTCCTAGCCCTTTCCTGTCCCATCGTCGCCATAAGACATATCGTGTCGGTGCGATGTAAAGCAACTTGCAAAAAATTCTAAGAGAAACATGTTTGCCAATTTCAAAAACCTAGAAATTGATCACGATCCTCTTAAAATTCTACCTACGTCCAACCAGCAAAGGTAAGGGTGTATTTGCAGCTCCAATTACTATCAGTGCAAAATAATACGTTATTTAAACATCCGTGTCATGTTGAAATTGGTGTGCGCCTATTCAAGCATTTTCCAGTTGTTATGCACAAGAAAATAACATTTTTCAGATACAATTTTGGCTGCGTTTGTTTTTCATCACAAGAACAGACAAGCTTTTTGAACTCTGAAAGTCGGCTGGGGCAGAATTCCACCATAACGCCGCAGTACCACTAAATTTCTGGGAATTATTCTTGATCGCACTTTGACATTCAGAAAGCACTGATCGAACATTAAGAAGAAAGTGGCTGTTAAAAATAACATTGTGTGGAAGTTGACTGGAACAACTTAGGATGGACATCCAGATGCATGAAGACACCTGTCCCTGAGCCATTTTATTTTGCAGCAGAGTACGCATGCTTAGTCCGGTATATATCCTGTCATCCCAAAAACCGTGGATGTGGCACTCAACGAGAAATGCCAAATTATCACTGGCTGTCTGCGTCCCACAGCTGTGGAAAAAGCTCCAATGTCTTGCTGGTGTAGCACCTTCCGACATCCGTCTAGGAAAATTATCTGCCAGGAAAGAAAGAAAAAAATAGAGCAAAGACAGCTCAGGCCCAACCTCTGTTTGGGTAGCTTGCCAACAATTTCAGCATTCTGACTGTGCTGCTCTCTAGCAGTGAATATAGAACTATACCGAATGGCTCCTAGCCGAGTGCCCCAACAGTGACCTTCAACATGCCAACTACAATAAGATATAGTTCCAATATTTCTCACTGTCTTTTAGCGATTGACAACCCCGGCTGGAACCTGTAACGGCCACTCACCTAATTACGGCTGCCGTCATCACGAAGTCTACCTGTCTTGCTCTACTCGCCGCTGTCAACACTCATGTAACCTGCTTTCTACATTCGCTGCCGTCTCACCTTGCGCCCGTCCTGCTGAACATCTCACTGCACACTAACCTACAACTGGATTACGTCACCCGCTGCGTCACTGTCTGATGTTTCTCGATGTCATGTGGGCTTTCTTCACGAACTTTCTGTGGAGGTATAAATCCGTCCCCCAATCCCTCGATCTTCATATCAAAGTCAGGTTTTACACGTAGGCTCTTTCTCTTTCTGCCTATGTGGTTTTTCCCTGACCCTTCAATACCATACTTCAACACCACCTTACCAAACACAAACTCTTGCCGTGGTAGCGAGTCTAACTCGGAAACCGGCAGATACTCCTTGTATCATATCCCACTCTTCCCTGCTCTCTCTTTCTTCTTAGAAATTAATAGCATGTCGGAGGCCATGTAGATTGAGTCGATGGTCACGGCGGGGGAGCGGGCTACGGGGACCCCCCGTAAAAAAAAAAAAAAACCTCGGTCTTCAGTCCAGCGCTGATACCCAGTGAGGTTGGAGGGTCTCCCAAGGGGTTCCCAGTATTCTGCTGGGAAACTCCGTTTATTTTTCTGCTGCATTGGGTGAGCAACAGGGTGCTTTATTTATTATTATCATTGTTTATCTAATGGATTTTGGCAGCCAGCGCCTTAAACTTACTTTCGTTTCTATGGCCGATTTTTAGTTTTACATGAGTGTTTCTTTCCAACAAAATATGACCTCCAATTAGTCAAAAGACTCAAGAGTTTTTGGATGATTGAACACGAGGCCTGCACTCAACAACCTTTAATATGAACTGATTTTGTACTCTGCTTCTCAAAGTGTTTAGGCGACTCCCACTGTTGTGATCCCGTACCTTCCCCCTTCCTACTGCCTTCCTTCTCTTTAGGTTCATTTTTGGAAACTATGTTCATTTATTCCCATACGCCGAGACTTGAAGTTCGCTATGTCCTTTTGAATTGCTTCATTTAATACATCGTTTTGTAAATGATCTAGGGATTTCTTGTAAATGCGTTATTCGGAATGATTGTTTCATAAATGTATCATGTTACGGAATGCTAAGTTGTGATTTGGGTTATCTTCCAAGTGCAAAGAATACATAGTCTTGATTAAAACTTTATTATTGTTCTTTTTATTCCTTCCACTGACCTCTCATTGGTCCCAGCCCTTTTCTCTTTGGATAGCCTGTCAATGAGTCTTTATTGATTACTACGTCATATGGATTGCTGTTTCATGAATTGCTGCATATTGAAACACGTTTGATTCCACATACACTCCTAATTTGTAACAAACCGAACCCCCGAAATAGAGATCCCGAGTTAGACTCATTGTTGAATCGCACTGTATGACATTATTATTGTTATTATTATTATTATTATTAATATTAATATTATTATTATTAAATGTTTGCAGCGCTGCTGAATAGTTTATCGCTGAGTTTTGTAGCTGAGAAACAAGGAGACGACATGTCTCTCTGGAATTCGAGAGACCGTGAGGAATATTTCTTATTCTTGAAGTTTACGATGTTTTTGTCATGAAAATGTTAGGTCGTAACATCAAGCTAGGACTATTGTGTGCATTATAACACAAAGTGTTTCACTGCGTGTACCGTGTGAGTAATTCGTGTAAGTGGTGTGCGATATTGTTTCCACTTGTCTAAGATTAGGCTAATTAGTTAGCCTAGAACAAGACGAGCGGCTGAAATTATTCCGGCAAGAGAAGATGGACAAAGGCGGTAGAGTATCATATACTCCTTTGTGTAGCTCTTGGTATTCAATTAAGTTGTTACACAGCTTCGTCTTAAGATAACTATCTCTTTGTGTGGAGGATCCTTACCTTGTGCACGATGTATGTAAGCCCGAGATTGAATGGCTATGCTTTCATACTCGTAATTCAGACAGAATAGAAAGAAATATGTTAAGGACATGCAAGGAACATGCAGCACGGAATATACAGAGTGATGAGAAATTCGCTGATAAGCATAGCACCACCGGATTCTACAGCGAACACGATTATTATTGCTCTATTCTAATATTTCCTATTATGAACATATCGTCCTAAATTTCCCAACATTCGGCTTGTCTGTGTCCTAATTATGGACATTAAGTGATACAAGAACCATCGCTCCTTCGCGCAAACTCTTAAGAGACTGAACTGCGAGAATTTTCCGTAAGAGTTAGTGATGAGTTATGCAGAGGACCAAAGAATTTAATATATTCCCTAATTAAAAATTCTGAAAAATCTTATAGATAGTGGGTTCGAACCCCACTGTCGGCAGCCCTGAAGATGGTTTTCCGTAGTTTCCCATTTTCACACCAGGCAAAAGCTGAGGCTGTACCTTAATTAAGGCCACGGCCGCTTCCTTCCAACTCCTAGGCCTTTCCTATCCCATCGTCGCCATAAGACCTATCTGTGTCGGTGCGACGTAAAGCCACTAGCATTTTCACTCCCGGCAAATGTTGGGGCTGTACCTTAATTAAGACCACGGCTGTTTCCTTCCCACTCCTAGCCCTTTCCTGTCCCATCGTCGCCATAAGACATATCGTGTCGGTGCGATGTAAAGCAACTTGCAAAAAATTCTAAGAGAAACATGTTTGCCAATTTCAAAAACCTAGAAATTGATCACGATCCTCTTAAAATTCTACCTACGTCCAACCAGCAAAGGTAAGGGTGTATTTGCAGCTCCAATTACTATCAGTGCAAAATAATACGTTATTTAAACATCCGTGTCATGTTGAAATTGGTGTGCGCCTATTCAAGCATTTTCCAGTTGTTATGCACAAGAAAATAACATTTTTCAGATACAATTTTGGCTGCGTTTGTTTTTCATCACAAGAACAGACAAGCTTTTTGAACTCTGAAAGTCGGCTGGGGCAGAATTCCACCATAACGCCGCAGTACCACTAAATTTCTGGGAATTATTCTTGATCGCACTTTGACATTCAGAAAGCACTGATCGAACATTAAGAAGAAAGTGGCTGTTAAAAATAACATTGTGTGGAAGTTGACTGGAACAACTTAGGATGGACATCCAGATGCATGAAGACACCTGTCCCTGAGCCATTTTATTTTGCAGCAGAGTACGCATGCTTAGTCCGGTATATATCCTGTCATCCCAAAAACCGTGGATGTGGCACTCAACGAGAAATGCCAAATTATCACTGGCTGTCTGCGTCCCACAGCTGTGGAAAAAGCTCCAATGTCTTGCTGGTGTAGCACCTTCCGACATCCGTCTAGGAAAATTATCTGCCAGGAAAGAAAGAAAAAAAATAGAGCAAAGACAGCTCAGGCCCAACCTCTGTTTGGGTAGCTTGCCAACGTCATAGATCAAGGAGGAGCTTCTAAAGACCTATTGAGGCACTTTTCGGGTACATCATGGCAAGCAGGAATTCAAGAGTGGCGGACAAGAAGTCAGTATAATAATGAATTGATGATTCCAGATGAATATCTCGCTCCTGATCACACAGCAGATTGAGTGTCTTGGAGGTCACTCACCAGACTGCGTTCAGTTGTCACGAGATGTAGGAATAAACCTGAAGGGGTAGTAGTTTCAGTGTTTTGATTCCACGATGTTTGAATGTGGAGAAAAGCAGACTACAGCTCAAGACAACACAAAATATACTTACTTGAAGTAGCCATTTTTTGTCCACAAAAGCGTAATCCTGCGATATCATATTTTGGTCTATGTTGATTTTAAAATATGTTTATGTATGTAGAAATATTGTTTTGCTCAATATAATGTATCTCACTTCTGACACGATAATACACATTGGCGGAAAATTAAATACCAACATCCAGAAGACATTAGTTTGGAGGAATGCAATTTAGGCTAATCAATTGTCTAGGTGACATAATTTATTTATGCTCCAAGGTCACATGTTCAAGTATGCGCGAGAAGACATGTGACAGGGTGGTACATTAAGGGGAGTATAAAAGGTGGTGTTGAAAAAAAGTGTCTATTTTTTTAGTTTTTATGGAAAATTATTTGACCAAGCTCGATAGATGCAGTCACTTAAGTGCGGCCAGTATCCAGTATTCGGGAGATAGTAAGTTCTAACCCCACTGTCGGCAGCACAGAAATGGTTTTCCGTGGTTTCCCATTTTCACACTAGGCGAATGCTGGGGCTGTACCTTAATTAAGGCCACGGCCGCTTCATTCCCACTCCTAGCCCTTCCCTGTCCCATCGTCGCCCTAGGACCTATCTGCGTCGGTGCGACGTAAAGCAACTAGAAAAAAAATATTTGGAGTTTCCTCTTTAATTTGATGTTTCATTGATTTTGGATAACTGTAATTATTTATAAATCAAAGAAATAATATGTTACTGCACAAGCCATTTCTCCGGATTTCGTGAGCACTTGTTCAATTAAGACAAGATATCTCGGGAACTATTTGCTGTAGAAGGCGGTAATTTATGTTGATTCATAGTAGACTACATTGTTTGCTACGATATTACTTTATATCTGGTGTTTATGTGCTAAGAATCATGTTACCATCCACGTCATGTAAGTCGCATTCACTTTCAAATGTGATTTGTGATAAACTACATTTATTGCGAATGTTTTCCTTTTTCTCAGAAACTACCGGTATTTGAGATAAAGCTTTGAAATGTTTCTCTCTCTCATTAACAGCATTATTACCGGGTGGGTTGGCCGTGTTAGATTGGGACGCGCAGCTGTGAGCTTGAATCCGGGAGATAGTGGGTTCGAATCCCACTGTCGGCAACCCTGAATATGGTTTTCAGTGGTTTCCCATGTTCACACCAGGCAAAAGCTTGGGCTGTAGCTTAATTAAGGCCACGGCCGCTTCTTCCCCATTCTTATAGCCGTTCCTCTCGCATCGTCGCCACAAGACCTATCTGTGTCGGTGTGACGTAAAACAAACAGCAAAAAACAGCATTATTGTTTTTATACGGATCACACTGGTAGAGATCTGACACATGGTTTGGTCATAAATATATTTTTTTTAAATTAATACATGTAAAAATGTACGCACTTGATTTTTAAATATCCATAAGCCAAAACCAAGAAAGTGGATCAGTAAATGTACAGTATTAGATATGAATCTACATCCTTGCAAAATTTAGTTTTACTATTTTGGAAAGTTCCGAAGAAAGCGGGATGTAAATCTGTTAAATTTCACATTATCAGGATAGGCCTAAAAAGAGCTGCACCACCTCGGGATGAGGACACATTGTTAACAGCAGACGAAGACTAACGCTCACGAAGTGCACAGCGCGTATTTAATGCAAACTTGATTTCCAAAATCATAGTGGCGCTACTAGCACCACTCTTCGTCGATTAGTACGCAAACTTGTACTGGCGTCAACTTTCAGATGTGCAAACACCCCTCTCGAATTTGATTTAAATAACACAACTCCTTCTGGTGTTGGGATTTCATTTTCCGCCGATGTAAATAATTATTTGTGTGAGCAAATGTTTGCGCAATAAATTAGGCCAAGTCAAAATACACACCCCGGTTCTTTTTCGTTTTCTTGTTCTTTACAATCTGTTTTACGTCGCGGAAGGACGTGGGTTCGAATACCCGTCAGGAAGTCCTAAAATTTAAGAAATTAAATTTTTACTCCCGGAGGTGCACATGGCGCTGAGGTTCACTCAGCCTACACCAAAAATGAGTATAAGGTTAATTCCTGGGGGCAAAGGCGGCCGGGCGTAGAGCTAACCATTCTAGCTCATCAAGTGCCGAGGTTTCGGATAGTGGAAGCCTTTACCTTCCACCCCTCGAAGGACCTTAATGGCCTGTACAGAGATGATTTTGCTTTGCTAGGACAGTGTAGGAAGTGGCCATGGCATTAATTAAGGTACAGCCCCAGCATTTCTCTGGTGTGAAAATGTGAAACCACGGAGAGGTATCTTCAGGGCTGCTTACAGCGGGGTTCGAACCCACTATCTCCAGGATGCAAGCGCACAACTGCACACCCCTAACCTTACGGTCAACTCGCCCAGTACATTCTGTTTGACAGAGGAACAACCGTAGACTCAGTTGATGTGCTGTAACGTCAGGTGGCCTTCAGAGAGATCTGATACATTCTTTTCTACTAGACTCTGAAAATTAAATTCCTGTGAGGTAAAGCAAATGTAAATAATAATAATAATAATAATAATAATAATAATAATAATAATAATAATAATAATTTGAGGTAAAATGTTGTTATTTATTATTTGTTTATTTTAGTCCTTAGTAACAACCCGTAATTATTATTTTCATTATAATGCATTCATTAACCGTGTGTGCTCTTATCGCCGAGCTGACTGGCTCAGATGGTTGGGGCACTAACTTTCTGACCCCAACTTGGCAGGTTCGATCCTGGCTCAGTCCGGTGGTATTTGAAGGTGCACAGCCTCGGGACTAAATTCTGGCACCACGGCGTCTCCGAAAACCTTAAAAGTAGTAAGTTGAAAATAACGCCAAAATTATTATTATTATTATTATTATTATTATTATTATTATTATTATTATTATTATTATTATTATTATTATTATTATTATTATTATTATTATTATTATTATTGCTGTTGCCCTTACCTAGTGGTTTGTTCCGAACTACGAGATGTTCGCAGGCTTTGGAGGTTGATTAACATATGGTTCAATGTTTACCCATACATGCCCTAAAGTATTAAAATTAGTACTAATCTAGAATTCTTATCTTAATCTTAATCTGCTTACCCTCCAGGGTCGGCATTTCCCTCGGACTCAGCGAGGGATCCTACCTCTACCGCCTCAAGGGCAGTGTCCTGGAGTTTCAGACTTTGGGTCGGAGGATACAACTGGGGAGAATGACCTGTACCTCGCCCAGGCGGCCTCACCTGCTATGCTGAACAGGGGCCTTGTGGAGGGATGTGAAGATTGGATGGGACAGGGAAGGAAGCGGCCGTGGCCTTAAGTTAGGTACCATCCCGGCATTTGCCTGGAGGAGAAGTGGGAAACCACGGAAAACCACTTCGAGATTGGCTGAGGTGGGAATCGAACCCACCTCTACTCAGTTGACCTCCTGAGGCTGAGTGGACCCCGTTGCAGCCCTCGTACCACTTTTCAAATTTCGTGGCAGAGCCGGGAATCGAACACGGACCTCCGGGGGTGGCAGCTAATCACGCTAACCACTACACCACAGAGGCGGACACTAATCTAGAATTCAACGAATAAAATCATGTCCTTAAAATGATGTAGTTCAAGCTTCGTTCACATTGTACGTTATATGTTAACACAGTTTTTGTGTTCGATAACGCTGTGATATGTTTGGGTTGGGCATGTAAATAAATACCTCTGATTCCTGAAATAGCCAGTCCCGTAGTAAAAGGGTAGCGACCCTGCCTCTTACCCTGAGGCTTCAGGTTCGATACCTTGCCAGTCAGGGATTTTTACCTGGATGTGAGGGCTGTTCGAGGTCCACACAGCCTACGTGATTACAATTGAGGAGCTATCTGACGGTGAGATGGCGGCCCTGGTCTAGAAAGCCAAGAATAACGGCTGAGAGGATTCGTCGTGCTGACCACATGGCACCTCATAATCTGCAGGCCTTCGGGCTGAGCAGCGGTCGCTTGTTAGGCCAAGGCCCTTCGGGGCTGTTGCCCCATGGGTGTGGGATGGGGGTGATTCTTGAAAAGCAATGTTACTAGAAATAGTGAAGTTATTCGAGAATTTTATTCGACAAACATTGTAACAGAGATTAGACTTGATGAGAGCAGAGTTACCGCGGTATTGATGCTCTGTGTGATACTCAAGATTTAAAACACGGGATATGATCAGTCTGCTCCGTTTCATGGTATACAATAATATGTGATGCTATGAGAAGGATCCGTGCCGATTCGTTTGGCTGGTTAAGTTGAGCACATTTTACGATATCGTATTATAGGATGTTCGCGCTTACACTCAGTTTCACACCGAACAAGTGGCTGCGCCCAAAGCAGTAAAAGTAGAACGCACTCGTACAAACAGTAAGGGATAATGTAACATCAGGCGCTGTTACACATGAATTTATGAATGTATATCCAGACAGAGGGAGTGAATTATCTAGTACTGAGGAGAGACTGAACACGTCTAAAGCCAAACAGAATGAAAACCGAAGTATTAAACTAGGTTAATAAAGGACAGGAAGAAAGAAATATATCTGGGTTCGACTCGTTGGCTGAATGGACAGCGTACTGGCCTTCGGTTCAGAGGGTCCCGGGTTCGATTTACGGCCAGAACGGGGATTTTAATCGCTTCTGATTAATTCTTCTAGCTCGGGGACTGGGTGTTTGGGTCCGTCCCAATACTCCCCTCTTCATATTCAGACCACATGCCACAGTACCAACCACCACAGAAACACGCAATAATGATGACATCCTTCCATATAGGGTTGGGGTCAGGAAGGGCATCCGGCCGTAAAACAGGGCCAATTCCACCATGTGCGAAGCAGTTCGCATCCGCGACCCCACAGGCGTGGGAAAAAGCGGTAGGGAAATAGAAGAAGAAGGAAGAATGAAAGAAAGAAAGAAAGAAAGAAAGAAAGAAAGAAAGAAAGAAAGAAAGAAAGAAAGAAAGAAATATAGCCTATCTGGCAACTGCAAATAGATTTCTTGGTAGTTGTGTCCCTGTTAGAATAATTGTGATTTTTTCGTATTTTCATCGCTTCACAGAGTGAGCTTAGTCCAAATATGTTGTACTGTATATGAGTGTTCTTTTTACTTACAATTAGCTTCACGTCGCACCGACGCAGAAAGGTCCCATGGCGACGATGAGATAGGAAAGGCCTAGGAGTGGAAAGGAGGCGGCCGTGGCATTAATTAAGGTACAGTCCTAGCACTTGGATGTTGTGAAAATGAGGAAACCACGGAAAACCATCTTCAGGGTTGGCGAGTGGGGTTCGAACCCGAATGCAAGCTGACGGCTACGTGCTCCAAACCACGCGGCTACTCACTCGGTAACCAATTTTCTACTTGCTTGTCTATAAATTTCTCTTCTTGACGATAGAAGTGTGTTCTAAGAACAGTGAAGTCATTTCCGTACAGGCCATGAAGGGTCTTTGAGGGGTGGAAAGTGAAGGTTTCCACTATCTTTAACCTCAGCACTTAGAGGGGTAGTGTGGTTAGCTCTACGCCCGGCCGCCTTTGGGACTAGGAATTACCATGGTACTCTTTTTTGATATAGGCTGAGTGAATCTCAGGGCCATGTGCACCTTCGGAAGTGGAAATCTGGTTTCTTAAGAGAAGTGTGTTCAAGCAGAATTTATTCATTCCACGCGAGTGTGTGTTATCTTTCCATTTTAATCGAGTGTTTTATTTAACTCTTTCAGTATCTCAGTGTCCGACTCGTTGGCTGAATGGTCAGCGTACTGGCCTTCGATTCAGAGGGTCCCGGGTTCGATTCCCGGCCGGGTCGTGGATTTTAACCTTAATTGGTTTATTCCATTGGCCCGGGGGCTGGGTGTTTGTGCTGTCCCTAACATCCCTGCAACTCACACACAACACATAACACTATCCTCCACCGCAATAACACGCAGTTACCTACACATGGCAGATGCCGCCCACCCTCATCAGAGGGTCTGTCTTACAAGGGCTGCACTCGGCTAGTAATAGCCACACGAAATTATTATAGTATCTCAGTGAACTTATTCTTCTGCAGTAATTTTCTTGTTATTGTAGCTTCATCTTGAATAATGATTAAGTTAAGATTCATGTTCTTTGTAAAGATTGGAAGGTGTATTACAAACTCTTGTGTTATTACTTGGCTTGAGGTTTACTATCTCTCCCATCATTGTTCTTCATGTTCTTCTGCGAACATATAATACTCTTTATAGCTCAGCATATCTGAAAAAATTCATGCGTTGTATCCTAAGCCCCGCCTGGCAAATGCTAAGAGTATTCTAGCTCTATACAGGACATATTCACGTACATATAAAGGGCGGTCTGAAACAACGGGAACTGGGTGAATGAGCGTTAGAGGGTTGTCCATTCTGGTAAATAATTTCAAAAAAATTCAATATCTTATGCCGTTGTGATTTTATCAGCTGCTGAAGTTAGCCAAACAGATTACTTCGCGGGCGAATTGAAATGGACTTTGCGAGGTGTTGCTGTTAAATCGGAGCGTCTTGATATCGGCTTGAAAGCCATGCTGAGAAATCAGCATCAAACACAAACACACCATGGGTTTAAGCCGGTATCGTACTTGATATAGCACGATCTTGTCAGCTCGGATGTCCGTGTTCTAAGCCGTTCCCTGGCGAAGTATTGTTTTACTTCGATAAATGTTCTCAACACCGCCTCGCAAAACCCATTTGAATTCACCCGAGAAGCGATCCGATTCGCTAACTTCAGCAGCTGATAAAATGACAACGGCTTCAGATATATATTTATTCTTAAACTAGCAAATGTACCCGTGCAACGCTACGGTATTCTACATTGTATTCGAATATCGAAGTAAATACTGTACATGCAGAAAATAAGATTGTTTTAAAATTGCATGTCACTTAGAGTTATCCAAGAAACAGCATGGGGAGGTCCCCATACGCTGTTTCCAGTGTAAAGTGTTTGTTATGGATTTGTGATATAACGGCAGGCTCACTTGCCTACTGCCATTCACAATCGAGTTGAGAAGTTTACATTATAATTGCAGGCCCCATTGCCTACTGCGCGGTCACAATCGATTTGGGGAGTTTTCGTTACAATGGCAGCCCCCAATTCCTACATCCAGACAGATAACAGTTGAGGAGTTTTTATTATAATGGCAGGCAACTACCCTACTATCAGTCAAAATTGAGTTGTGCAGTTATCATTATAATGCCAGGCCCATTTTCCTACTTCCAGCCAGCTTACTGCCAGTCACACCAAGTTGGTGAGTTTCCATCAAAATAGCAGGCCACTATGCCTAATGCCAGTCACATTTTAGATGAGGACATTTCTTTATAATGGCGGGCACCCTTGCGTACTGGCAAACACAATCGGGTAGGGGAGTATTAAACAAAAATGCATGTTCCCTAGCATTCTGCAAGTCAAATCGAGAAGTGAACTGTTCATTACAATGGTAGGCCTTCCTTACTAATGTCAGTTACACAGGAGTTGGAGAAGGACCCCATTCCTACTGCAAGTCAAAGCCGGTGTGGGGAGTACTGATTACAATAGCAGACACACCCTTTCTCGATCGCTATAAATCGACATCATTGAATATATAGAGATCGACATACGAAAGTGTGTGCGTGTTTACAATATTGCAGATCTTCATTTACAGATTAACTGCTGCTAAACGTATGTCATATCGGCAAAGAATTATACCACAAGACGCCGGATTTAGTAGCCTAAATGGTTGGTCTATCTATTCTTGGGTCAGATTGAGTTAGAAACGTTGAACAGGGTAAAGTTTTTGTAAGATTATCTCACTTTGCGTTAGTTTTCGGATAATTTTGTGGCAGCTACATACATAGCATTTGGCTCACATATGTCTACTGGGTGGGCCAATTATCGTGAAGAGTTTGATGATTCTATATTTCCTATAAGTGATTGAAAGTATGAATTATGCATGTGAAAAGTCCAAGTTGACTTAACATCGATTAATAGAGAAAAATCAACCGTAAAAGGGATACAGATACGACAAAAAGTCATAAGACCAAGGTTGTAGATAATTCCAAATTGAACGGAGATTGTGCAATCCGTTATGTGATAAGACTTCCCGAAGGTCTGCACCATCATTAAAATTGCCTCCATATTTCGATATTCTTAGGGGATAGAAAGTGAAAAATTTAAAGATCTTGGAAATTTTCCGTCCGTTATAGGCTAAAACGTATAATTTTGTCAAGTTTTATTTTTCTTTTTCGTCTGGCAGATTATGCCGCAATCTGGATTTTGGGTGAGGAGGGTAAAAATTAGGACTTTCAGGAAAGTAAACAAAGAAAAGTATGCAGATGGTCATTATTGCCCCTTAAACGGAAAGCTGTACGAAAATTTCGCCAAAATAGTGAATGTAGAGGAACACAGACGTTACGATTTTATTTATATAGATAAGAAATCTTCTCCACGTACAACAACTTTTGGGCTATGTCCGCTGGACTTAACCTGAAAAACTGACCATTCATTATATCTCCCTTATTAATTCTTCTGACGAAAAAATGCACATGAAGAAAAAAGTTTTAGAGACGGAATTCCAACACGTTTGGTCGATTTCCGGTCAGGTTGGTCTTGTATTGTATATGTTGTGGAAGAGTAAAATCTCCATTTCGGTTCCCTATAAACCGCCAGTCCCTTCCGGGAACATGAAATGTTATTGACCTTTTAAACCTACCTTTGGACAGGTGGATGCTAAATATAAAGTTCAGTAGTTTTCAAGTTGTGAGAAATACGTTTTACACGCACCCGCTCTTGAGTTAAGTCTGACGAGACTTGTACCAAAAAACGGTCCGTTAATATCTCCCTTATTAATCCTCGTATCGAAATGATGCACATGAGAAAAAATGTTTAGAAATTAATTTATATTAAGGCAGGTAGATTTCCTTTAAGTTTGGTTGTGTATATTTTTTGGGAGTGCAAAATCACTGTTTCGGTTTCGTATAAACCCCCAGTCAGTTCAGGGATTTAGAAACAATATTTGCCCTAAAACCTACCCAAGGACAGGTGGATTCTAAATGTGAAGTTTCGTGGAAATATATCTAGAGGATTCTAGCACTCGCGTACATACGTAGTAATTAAGGAAGAAAATAATACAGTAAAGAAAGTTGAAATTAATAGAAAATGGATTATAACTGAGGGCAGCCGGATAACGACAAATATGTAAATGCCAAGTGAATGTAATGGAAAATCTGTTGTATGTCCTCCGCTCTCTTCGCTCAGCGCCAGCCAGCCGCACGCACGCAAGCGTGGATCATTCGAGACTCGACGCGCAGTCTTCAGTGCGCGTGTCTGTTACGTCGTGTGCAGTATATAAGGAGCTCCCCGTCTGTCACTCATGAGGATTCTCCCCAGTGTCCTGCTCCAGAATACACTGAACGTCGAACACGGAGGCTACACCTCTTAAAAATGTGTCTCGACCAGGTGGACGGAATTCTGGTAGTATGAGGTTTCACCTCAGGTCACTACTCCACTTTCCCGTTCCTTCATCCATGTCGAGCCCCGATGTTGTATGCCACACATCCCCAAGCTCACTCAAGCTCCGACACACACATTAGATTTTCTAATTGTGAACATAGCTTTCATTTAGTACAAGCTTATGAACTCAGACACTTCAAGTTAGAAGGAACTCTCTTAGCTAATCTATGCTAGTGCAAATGATAGTTTTCAACTATCACGAACTATATCTTTCCCAAGAACTATCTTTTCAAGATAGCAGTGAGTGTAAATACATTCAGAGTGTACATAGTGTACAGAAACAGAAACTCTCTCAAGATTAATCATCTACTTTGCTTCAAGACAATTTTATGTGTTATTCCTGTACATACTCTAGAATTCTGTGTGAAGCAAATAAATAAGTTGTGTTCTTGTAAACCTTATCTTGTTTACAACAAAATCAAATGCCCCTCAATAAATTATGTTGGTGTGAGTTACGGATATAATAATGCGGTGATAGAGGAGAAATTTAGGCGCAGTGAATCTTAGGTAAACAGATAAGAAGATGGCTAATGATGTCGCTACTTAATCTATTCGAGGGCGGTTATAACCTTCAACGATATTCCGCAGATAGGCCAATTGACGCCTCTCTTGCCTTCTACCCAAGGAACAACCACGAATTTAAAAGCATGATGAGGAAAATGGCAATACGTTACTTCCCTGCTGGCAAGTCAGAGACGTTGCCATGGTAACCTGTAGGTTCGTTGTCGGTCTGTCGGTCACTCAATGCAGAGCATGATACCCGCAGAAAATAGTAAATTTCTCCGTCATATGAAGAGTAAGGTAAATTATGAACATAACGAATGTTATTTATAATGAAGAGACGTTTCACGTACGGTCCACGGAGTTTGCAGAAAATAAATGGTATTCCGGTTTTCCTATAAACCCCCCGTCTGTTCAAAGATTTTAAAATGATGTGCATATCGAAACCTTCCCCAGGATGAGTATACTCTAAACATACGGTTTGGTTGAGATCTATCCAGCCGTTTCGACGTGATGGTGGAACAAACAAACCGACACGAAAAGTGAAAACCACCGATTCGGTCTTGAGTTGACCTGAAACGGATAAATATGTGAAAAATTGACAAAATAAAATAAATTACAGACAGAGGACCCCCGATAACTTTATTTATATAGATTATTTACCAGTATGACCAGCCATTTAACATCCATATTCCCGTTTCACGTTGTTTCCCACCGCTCTGTATAGGAAAATTTCGGAGAGTTAAATCACATTCGCATGAGCGCCCTGTGACTCCTGACCGACAACAATGAAGAACAACACACGGTAATTATATTAAATGATATAACGTTCGAAGGCATTGTGTATATATATTATATATATTTGCTAGTTCCTTTACGTCGCACCGACACAGATAGGTCTTATGGCGACGATGGGACAGGAAAGGGCTAGGAGTTGGAAAGGAAGCGACCGTGGCCTTAATTAAGGTACAGCCCCAGCATTTGCCTGGTGTGAAAATGGGAAACCACGGAAAACCATTTTCAGGGCTGCCGACAGTGGGATTCGAACCTATTATCTCACGAATACTGGATACTGGCCGCACTTAGGCCGCTATTAGCCGTGGGCGACTAGTGGCGCAACTAGTTGCTCTGGCGAGTCACGGACCATTGGATCAAATGGAGCCTATTAGCCGCGGGCGACTAGTGGCGCAACTGAGCAACTAGTTGCCGGCCGCCATCTGAGCCGGCAACTGCTCTGGCGACTTTTAGTTGCTCAAATGTGTGACGGCGAATTACAGTAAATGTAGCCTACATTAGCCGTGGGCGACTAGTGGCGCAACTAGTCGCCCGATATACCTCCTCGCGCATACGGCAACGTAACTCAAGTGCGTGTTTTCACACCAGCCAGGCGTAATGCGGAAGATGGAACGCAATTGAATCAGCGATCACCTAACCATTACCTTTCTTCATTACCTTGTTTGGTCTCGTGCTGTGATAGAGTCAATATTTTACTTATTGTGATAGTTTATTTATTGAACATGGAGACATCAAATAAACTACAACAGCAAATGAAGGAGATGACAAGATTATTTGAAAGTCAAATAAATACTGAAGGCCATTTTTGAGGTAGAATAGAAACCGGTCACTTGGGATTCCAGAACTGAAGCTTACACTAACAAAATAGAAACGCTGAATTCTTGCAACAGCATTTTGAAGAACATTATTCCAGATTTCGAAGCAAAACCCGTAGGCGAGAAGAATACTCTAGGTGAGTATTATATTTTTTTTTGCTAGCGGCTTTACGTCGCAACGACACAGATAGGTCTTACGGCGACGAAGGGATAGGAAAGGGCCAGGAGTTGGAAGGAAGCGGCCGTGGCCTTAATTAATATACAGCTCCAGCAGTTGTCTGGTGTGAAAATGGGAAACCACGGAAAACTATCTTCAGGGCTGCCGACAGTGGGATTCGAACCGACTATCTCCCGGATGCAAGCTCACAGCTGCGCGCTCCTAACCGCACGGCCAACTCGCCCGGTATGTGAGTTTTATAAAACGTTTACTACTTTTTATGGAAATATAATACCCATAAAAACTCTATAATCGTACCATTCTATAATCGTACCATTGATCCATTATATGGCTATATTAGCGAATAGCAGCTCAGCTGGGGAACACCTGCTTAGTCCTGTGTCGTTTCCATGCGCAGGTAATTGAAAAATTTACTGTCATCCTCATTTAGATCGTCAAATATGTATAATACAATCCTCCAGTCAGTCGAGAAACAAATATAGGATGTTTCCGCATTTTCCTAACCCTTCGGTTTTTCCTCTTTAATAGAACAGCAAGAAGAAGTAGGACGCCATTCTCTCAACTGACTATTCCCCGTTATGAACCGAGCAATTATTCACAAGTTGCGCCACTATTCGCCCACGGCTAATAGCGGCCTTAAGCGACTGCTGCTATCGAGTTCGTTCGAAGACATATATTCAGAATCAGTTCTTGAATGATCACCCTATCAGTACCTTCACAAATTACGCAAAATTGTTTGTAGTTTTTTTCTGAGAGTTCGTTATCTGCTCCCAAATGTAATCTCAGTCAACATTTTGAGAAGTCACGGATATTCAAATGTAATAGTGTTAGTTGCAGTGCTAGAAAGTGACATACAGACATTGCTTCATCTGGAAATAATCCATCTGTCAAACTGGTGATGAAGCGGCGTCATTGCCACATAAGCTATGCTCCATCACAGACAGATCGAAACGCCCACACTGTGTACGGCGTGATCACAACTAAGTTCCAATTACACATCCGTCCTGCAAATAAATTGGCTACACTTCGCTGTAGAAATCGATCTTTACTAATAATTTAGCAGCAACCGTGAATTTGAGAAAGCATCACAAAACCTGGGCTTTGTCATAAACCGAGCTCGATAGCTGCAGTCGCTTAAGTGAGGCCAGTATCCAGTATTCGGGAGATAGTAGGTTCGAACCCCACTGTCGGCAGCCCTGAAAATGGTTTTCCGTGGTTTCCCATTTTCACGCCAGGCAAATGCTGGGGCTGTACCTTAATTAAGGCCACGGCCGCTTCCTTCCCACTCCTAGCCTTTCCTGTCCCATCGTCGCCATAAGACCTATCTGTGTCGGTGCGACGTAAAGCAACTAGCTTTGTCATAATGCTCGATTTATTACAAACATCATGTTCATTTCTTAACGTCCATTGTAACCATCTAATAACCATAACACATGTCGCAGTATTGGAATCTTGTATCACAGGAGTTCTTTAACATACTAGGTACAGGGGTAGCGTGCCTACCTCTCGCCCGGAGGCCCCGGGCTCGATTCCCGGCTAGGTCAGGGATTTTTCTCTCGACCTGAAGGCTAGTTTGAGGTCCATTCAGCCTACGTCATTAGAATTGAGGAGCTATCTGACTGTGAGATAGCGGCCCCGGTCTCGAAAGCCCAGAATAACTGCCGAGATTATGCGCCGTGCTGACCACACGGCCCCTCTTAATCTGCAGGCCTTCGGGCTGAGCAGCAGTCGCTGGACAGGCCAAAGCCCTTTCAATTGCGTTAAGTGCCGTGGGGTTTGGTTTTTTGGTTTTGGTGTATTTCAGTATCGTAATAATCTCCGAACTCCGTCGGGATTAAACCTATTATTTCAGAACAGATGTTCAAGTGCTATCTGACTGTATCACATGTCTCAATAGATCAGGAGTAGAGGGTCAGTTTTATAATCTGAAATTCGATAATTTGAAGTAGATGAATATAGAATGATGGTGAAAATCTAGATTATACAAGTCACGATAATTACCGCATATGCTGGTGCATTTTATGTTAAACTACAAAATGTTATTCCTCTTCTTCTTTCAGCGCTTTCCTTACACCCGTGTGGTCGCGGTTGCGAACTGTGTCACACTTATGTGGATTTGGCTCTGTTTTACGGCCGGATCCCCTTCCTGACGCCAACCCTATGTGGAGGGATGTAATTACTATTGTGTGTTTCTGTATTGGTTGGTAGTGTAATAATGCGTTGTATGAATATGAAGAGGAAAGTGTTGGGACAAACACAAACACCCCGTCCCCGAGCCGGAAGAGTAAATCAGACGTGATTAAAAACCCCGAACCGGTTCATGTGCTTTGTTATTGTCCCGTCTATGACAGGTTCAACACAAGTATGTTTGATTTTGACAGAAATAAGCAAATATAATTCACTGACTACTATGTAATCTTTTTTCAATTTTTAATGTACTCGTATATTAAATTGTCCTTCTGTCTATACATGTGTTAGCACAAACTTTGTGCACGTGATATTTTGAAGTAAAATACCTAATATATCTGGTCTTTCTCTGATATACAAAGTGTAACTAAATATGTGGGTAAGCTCCGGGGATTCGATAGAGGACCTGACAACAAGCAGAACATGTTCGGTAAACATATGGCTTACTTGCTTTCGTTTCCGTGTTACGAGCACCGGGACCTGCACGTTCTCCCGATGTCAATCCATTAGATTTCGACTTATGGGTTCATTGGAAGGCCATTGCGTATGCTACACCTATTCATAACGTGGAAATGCTGCGTCAGTGAATAGAGCAAGAGTGTCAGCAGATACAACAGACGCCTGGAATGTGGGAACGAGTGAGACTGTCAAAGATGCCGCGCATTGACGGCTGCTTTTGAGCTCGTGGTAGCCATTTTGAGCACATTGTGTGGAGAACTGTAAGTAGTAAATTACCCTTTATCAACACAAATGACCAACATGCATAGTGAAGTGGTCTGTGTTATGTACACCACAAACAATGCATGTAACACGGACACGAACGCAAATAACCCATATGTTTACAGGACATGTTCTGCTTGTTGTCAAGTCTTCTGTAGAATCCCCGGAGCATTCCCACATATTTAGTTACACCCTGTATATACATGTATAGAATACTAGCAAATGTACCCGTGCTACGCCACGGTATTCTACACTGTATACGGATTTCTACGTAAATTACTGTAAATACAGTGAGTAAGATTATATTAAATTGAATGTCTTTTAGTGCTATCCGAAAAACAAAGCAGGAGGGACGCCATACATTGTTTCCGATGTAAGGTAGGCATTGGTGAAGTTTTGACAATAATGACAGGCCACATTCCCTACTGCCATCAAAATAGAGCTCGGGAGTTTCTACTATAACGGCAGGCTCACATCGCAACCGCCATTCATAGTAGAGATAGAGTTTTCATTATTAAGACAGGTCCATTTTCCTAATGCCAGTCACAATCGAATTGGAGATATTTGATTCTCATCCAGAAATGCAGCGCTATCTAACTTATCAACAACACAACAATAAATCATATGATCATAGCTGTAGATCTCTCCAAATTGAACTGATATTGTGCTATCAGTTTTGTAATACGACTTACCGTTTAGAAAAAAAAAAAACTACCCCGAAACGAAGGTCTGCACCGTCATTAAAATTCATCCAAATTTCGATATTTTCCAGAGCCAAAAGTTATACACTTGAACAGCTTGGAATTCTTCCTCAAAAAACAGTGTGTCCAGGTTTCGGTCTTAATAATTGTATACATACGGATAGATTAAGGAAGAAAGTAATACAGTTAAGAAAGTTGAAATTAATAGGGAATGAGATTATAACTGAGGACAGTCGGATAGGACAAATACGTAAATACGAAGTGGATGATTTGAAAAATAAAATACCCCTAAATAAATTGTGATGGTATGAGTTACGGATATAAGAAGGCGGTAACAAAGGAGAAATTTAGGCGCATGGATTCTTAGATAAACAGATAAGAGGATGACTTAAGCCTGAATAGGCAAGGCAGAGGCGAGAAATTAAAGCGGAAAACAGAAGTAGGACAGAAATACAGTAAAAATGATAGCGAATACAAGAAAACACCTTACGGTGTGAAGTAATGGGCTACACTCCGCCGTACTGTTCTCAATTATTAACAACGCCCCTTAGTGCTATCCGAAGACAATTGTAACCTCCAACGGTATTCCGCCAATATCCCGCAAAATGTCCGATTAACGTCTCCCTTGCTTTCTACCCAAGGCAAAACCACGAGTCTACGGGAATGATGACGAAAATGGCAGTATGGAACTTCCCTGCTGGCAAGTCAGAGACGTTGCCATGGTAACCTGTAGGTTCGTTGTCGGTCTACCGGGCACTCAATGCAGAGCATGAGACCCGCAAAAAATAGTATGTTTCTCTGTCATTTGAAGAGCAAGCGAAATTATATACATAGCAAAAGTTGTTTGTAATGAAAGGGCGTTTCACATATAGTCCACCGATTTTACAGAAAATCAGTGTTGTAAAAGAAAATGAAAGAAAACTGTTCTGGTTTTCCTATAAACCCCCCTGTCTATTCAGGCATTTTAAAGTCATATGCATATTGAAGCCTTCCAAGGGATGAGTATGTCCTAAATATGAAGTTTGGTTGATATCTATTCAGCCGTTTCGCCGTGATGGTGGAACAAACAGACACACATACAAACAGACAAACGGACAAACAGGAAAACAGACACGAAAAATAAATACCATTGATACGGACTTCAGTTGACCTAAAACGGATAAATATCTCAAGAATTGGTAAAACAAACGAAATTACAGGCAGTGGACCCCCTACAAGTTCACTTATACTATGTAGATGCGGGGTTATTCAGCTAAGTTGTATTGACGGGTTCATAAAGCGCTGTCCAATTCGTGTCCATCACGAACGTAATTACCGTGCAACCGGTAGCAACTTCGTTTTCTTAAATGGGACTATACTAATTTCTCTCAATAGATCAGCTAAGAATCGACCGAAAATTTCAATGATGTGCTTATTTTGCAAATCCGAAGAGTACTTTTGGAGATATTAAAAAGTTTCGTATGATTAGGCATTAGAGAGAAAGCGATACAGCACAAACTGTGATGCTGCGTGATTAACCCTTGTTGATAAGTACGTCAAACTGTTTTATATTATTTGCAATAATGGCTTTTGGTTATACACCATTTGGCCAGCTGGTAGTGATAATGATAGGGAGGATGCTATGTCATATCGCCATGAGGCCAGTCATGGCATTACTACAGGATGGGAAGGCCATGGTAGAAAGGTAATACATTGAAGAAAATGGAAATTGCAACACCGAAAAGGAGTTGTGCTACATTGCTGCAATTGAACATGCAGGACGAGTGTTCGATTGTGCTTCGATGATTACACTTTCAGGTCGCTCTGATCGCACGTTTAGACAACAAACAATAGAGGATGTGCCCACCACGAGCTGCAATACATTGATGAATTCGTCGAGGCATGGAGTCAATAAAGCTCTGGAACGCTTCCTGAGGAATTGTGGCCCATGCTTGCTGCACTGCACGGGTCAGTTGTTCCAGAGTTGTGGGTGGCTGAGGACGGTTGGCCAGTTTTCGACCCGTCATGTCCCACACATGCTCAATAGGACTGAGGTCCGGGGATCTGGCTGGCCATTCTATGGTTGTGATGTCGTGGAGAGCTTCTCTGGAGATGCGTGCAGTGTAAACCCGGGCATTGTCCTGCTGAAACATCCCATTAGCAATGTTCGCCATCATAGGGACAGCCACTGGATTGAGTACCCTATCAACGTACTTTGGAGCAGTCATAGTGCCCTCAACAAGCACTAATTGTGATTTTACATTAAATCCAATAGCTCCCCAGACCATAATGCTTGGTGTTAGCCCTGTGTGCCTCTCGACAATAAGATCTGGGTGGCCCCTCTCCCCGGTACATCGGCGCACACGATTCCGGCGATCACTGCGGGCAAGACAGAAGCGCGATTCATCACTAAAGACGACCTTATGCCATTCGTCGACCCACGTCGATCTTTCTCGACACCAGGCCAGCCTTACACGTCGCTGTTGTGGGATCAATGGAACACCTTCTGCAGGGACACGGGCTCGTAAGCCAGCTGCACGCAGGCGATTACCAACTGTTTGTTGTGTAACGTGGGGTGCCACAGCTGCTCAAATTTGCGCTGCTGTTGTATGGGGTTCCATCCGGGCCATCCGAATGATGCGGCGATCCTCTCTCACAGTTGTCTGTCGCGCTGGGCCTGTGCCAGGTCTACCAGTGTGGATACGTTCATTTGATCACTGCTGCCATACACGTTGTACCGTAGATGCCTGTCGGCCAACACGTGCATCAACAGTCCTTAGCGACAATCGAATTCACACAGCCCAATTATCCGAGCCCTCTCAAACGGCAACAGTTGTTGATAGCGTGCTCTTCTCTGTAGTCGAGGCATGCTTGACGGGGAATACTTCACTGCACAGACTGCAAGTCAACTACGCTACACCAGAGTCCGTATACTGGAGTTGATTCCTCCACGGAGGAGACCTGTAGCAGCAATCCAATGGGTCTGAAACTTTGATCGTTTACATACCTACATGGCATCGTTCTATATCTTGAAAATCAACACAAACACAAACGACCAATGCCTTCATGGTGTTGCAATTTCCATTTTCTTAAGTGTAGTTAATGGGGTGTACGAGTTAGGAGATTATCTTTATTAACTATTTCAGTTGGTGGCTTCTGCATCGGCGTTTATATAGTTAGATTGGTGTCTTGTAGAAACTGGATCAGTGCTTTGTAGATTTTGTTATCGTGGTCTTGAAGAATAATGTTGACATTTGTGGGGAATGGGATATGTAGTGATCGAAGCTGTGCGATTAACATTACTCGGTTTTGCTCATACCTGAAACAAGAATATACTATATGATTTAGATCCACATCATCGTAATCGTCATGTGGGGAAACTTTCGAGGTAGTCACTCCTATGTGGTGGAGGTGATGAGGGTAGCACCCGTGCCCATGCCTCATCCTGATGATGGTTGTTAGATGTGGTTCTAGGACATTTCGTACCACGGAAATATCGTACCACAGGACATTTCGTACCACTTGACCGGCTGATTACCTGCGTAGTGTCAGCTAATGACTTTAAAATATTTCGGAGAGGACATTCCGTGCCACTTAAAACAGTGGGAAGAATTGAGAAGTAAAAACTATAACCTAATTAACGTATTCATATGTATATCCATTGTCCACTACTGATGTTAACCTTCCGTTGGGCGCAGCTGATCTGATTGGCACACGTGTTAATTTTTATCCCGTATTCGTCATTCGCGGGAATCTGACTACTTCCACCTATCAGTAATTTCCTGTTCATCGGAATCTTTTATTTGAGAAACTTGATAGTGAAGTAAGGCAGTAGTTTCTAAGATACGGAACACTGTCAAAGATGATCTATAAATCCAAAGAGTATGTATCACAGCCTTCTAGATATATCCCGTGCAAGTTTGCTTGAAAGAAATCCACGGAATCGTTCTTCACCGATCTAGTATTGAAGTGGTGCTTCAAAAGTGGGCGTGGCAGGAAGATCGCGTGACAGATTTATTTCTTATTTTACACGCACTTCGGATGCGATTTCATCGTTGAAACTTTGTGAACTTATTTTCAATAAGTTCTACTTTTAAAAAAATGAAAATTGACATTTTGGGCCCTTTTCATGAACGTCTCCCCTTCCATGATCTACCCTATCAAATGCCTTAGATAGGTCAATCGCGATACAGTCCTTTTGATCTCCTGAATCCAGGATATGGGCCTATGCTATATTATCTTGCTGGAATCCTACAAGTCGAGCTTCAGTGGGCCCTGTTACTTCAGGGGTTTTTGAGCCGTCCGCGTAAATAGGGACATAGTTGGACCAGATACTGTTGAGAAATGTGAAACTGTGTTTTGAGGCTTTTAAACTGCTGCATATATTGTGAAAGGTGATAAATCGATGGCTTCAGAAGAGTAAGGTTATAGTTATATCGGAAGGTAATGTTGATTGGACTTTTATAAATCAAAGGTAGCCTCATTTTGTTTTCACTGTAGCTGATGAGGAGCAAGGAAAGTCGGCGTGTTTGGGACAATCGTCCGTCAGCGATGGCCTGTGTCAAGCTCTCCAATATGTTCTGTAATGGGTGTTCTGACATGAAAGCTGTACGATGTATGAAGACATCCGTAAGAACCTGGCGGCGTAGAGCTAGAGGCATTTTTGTGGTCTCAATCAGTGAAGCATTTGTGGGAGTTGACATCATTGCACCTACACATAGCCTGAGGCACGTCTACCTTGCCCATACCTCGAGCGGGCTCCGAGAAACAATAGTATGATGTGCAGCATTTCGGAGCTATACAACTTTTGTTTAATTGACATTTTACCGGAAAGAGACGAGATAACACAATGTGACTGTAACTCTTAAAGTGCTTTATTGTCCTTCTCATTGAGTACACAGTACATGAAGTGAAATCGACAACTTCAAAATCCAGTGAATGGCATGGTGATTGGAAAACATATGGTTGCAAAAATTAATGGAGAACGTTATTGTTGGGCTCTTTGGTCCTCCTTAAAGCCAACATTTAAGATCGATGTACTTAAAACACACAGGAGTCTAGTTGAGAATAACTTACTCCGGTATGCCAACATTCACAGCTGTTTGGACACTGCAGTTCAGGCATTTTTTTTAGGAGCATTGTTTCATTCCCCCACTTTACAACCACTTAGAGTACATCGCGCAGGGAAATGCACAGTCGGTGGAAATGTGTCTAAGGTATGTGTATTTGTCAACAAGATGTGAGTCACTCAGCGTGCCCTCTCCATCACAGCTTGCGGCGTATCGATTTCTGGCTAATTCCTACACATAAGAAACACTTTAATATCTCGAAAAGTACTCGTCGGATTTGCAAAATAAGCACATCACTGAACTTGTACATAAAGATCAATCAATCAATCAGTCAATCAATCAGTCAATCAATCAATCAATCAATCAATCAATCAATCAATCAATCAATCAATCAATCAATAAGTTAATCAGTTTCATCAGTTTCTTGAAAACCGGAAGCACTCTCCTACTGAATGTTTTTGAACAATTTATGCACTGTTATCTAAAACACAGCTTCTTGAAAATCCATCAATCCATTTTGCTTTGATACTGTAACAGAAAAACAAACAAAATTTAAATTGAACCCTCCATAGGCCTTTATTTGTCTCGTAAAAAAAGCCAATGATCAAGTTAATATTATATTCAAAAAGTACAGCCAGAATTTGTTTTTATGTATGTAGAGATTAGTGATTACGTATTCCCTATACTGATATTTTAAGTAATTTTGTATTAGCCTATAACTTTCATAACCTGACTTTATTAGTTTATATTCCATAATACTTGCTTATATTGTATTTATTTTCATATAGTTTTTATCTATAAGAATGAGGCTCATAATATTGTTGTTTTTTCCTGTAATCACAAGCAACGTCATTAAATAAAACTTATTTATGTGGACCACAGTAATTGCTTGACGCTTGTTTCCAATGGAATAGAGTAACGGTGGCGATTTACGGGCAAAATATATATTTCTGCAGAGTAGAGATATTTCTAAAATTTGCTAGAAATATTACCTCCCGTGATAATGTAATTTGTTTGTAGCAATAAATTAGTCAGACTACGCGCAGCCTACTGTCACTCAGACAATGAGCCTTCGATCAGTCAACATTTTTTAAACCCTATAGCAGCAGCACTTGCGGAAAACCGCACCGACAGCTCAGTGTTAAAACCAGGCGAGTGGTGGTAAGTGATTGAGATGAAACCGTCCGTATCCCCTCTCTACACGCCTGCCTAGCAGCTGGGTACAATGTATAGTCTGGGAATATGAAGTCAGACCTGCATGAGAAAGGCATAGTGTTTTCACGGTCTGAATTTCCAGACATTCAGCACGTTCCTTTTTTCTTTTAAAAAAATTATTTTTTCTTAATATTTCCAAGAGTCTGTACCACAGTAATTCACCTCCTTTTTATTTCCGCATTCATCTTTAGTTTGTCTTGTTTTTGATATTTCAAGATATTTTGCACCTCTCATTTGTTCTCCATTTTGATATTTTTCTCTCATTCGTTCTTGACACCAGAGTTTCTTAAAGACAATCGTTTTGTTGTAGTACGTACTTTAACAACGAGCCGGCCCCGTGGTGTAGGGGTAGCGTGCCTGCTTCTTTCCCGGAGACACCGGGTTCGATTCTCGGCCAGGACTGGGATTTTTGCCTGGACCTGAGGGCTGGTTCGAGGTCCACTCAGTCTACGTGATTACAATATTGAGAAGCTATCAGATGTTGTGATAGCGGCCCCGGTCTAGAAAGCCAAGAATAACGGCCGAGAGGATTCGTCGTGCTGACCACACGACACCTCGTAATATGCAGGCCTTCGAGCTGAGGAGCGGTCGCTTGGTAGGCCAAGGCACTTCAAGGGCTGTAGTGCCATGGGGTTTGGTTTTGATTTGGTTTTGTACTGTAACAACGATTATTTTCTTTCTTTTCAATGTAGTCAGCAAATTTCTGTGTACATTAGCCCTCCCTTTTTGGTTCCCTATTTTCGAACCAGAATCAGTCATATCTGTCTCTTAAACCACATTTCTATTGCCTCTAAACTGTTTTGATGATCTAATTTAAAGTAAACATTTTACAACCTTACATTAGTATACTTTTAATGACTATCGAAACAAATCTTTATTTTCTAAATGTTCAGAATTATATTAACCAGGAAATGATTTCACTCTGTGAATGTTCTTCTAACACGTTATTCCTGTCCTCATTTCTGGAATGAAGACTACCGAATGAATTGTCGATGCAATGCAGACAAAATTATTCTGCACCAGTCAAAGATACAAGATAATTCAAACATTCCGAAGAAGAAAAGAAATGAAACATACAGTGCCAGAAAAGG
Organism: Anabrus simplex; assembly: GCF_040414725.1. Lineage (NCBI taxonomy): Eukaryota > Metazoa > Arthropoda > Insecta > Orthoptera > Tettigoniidae > Anabrus > Anabrus simplex. The sequence goes on along the minus strand of NC_090267.1, from coordinate 122,760,899 downwards.
AAAGCATACAACATCATCAAGGACAAGGTAACTTTATTCACAAGCAATGTGATAGATAGTTCATCATTGCTGGATTACTTGATTACAAATTCAGACCAAATGAAACACGCATGTCACAGTAAAGTGTGTCCAAACTATCGCATCAGTGCATACTGCAGTGTACTCCCTTCTGGCGGAAATGCAGGCGTGTATTCGCGCATGCAAACGATCAAAAAGGTGCCGAATGCCATCCTGTGATAGATTGTCCCAAGCATCTTGCACTTTTTAATGCAATTCGGTAATGGTTCTTGCAGGCTTTGGAAAACGCGTAAGTTCTCGATTTATCATGTCCCATACTTGTTAAATTGGCGAGAGATCTGGTGATCTTGCTACCCCGGGCGGTTCCTGTACACCACGTAGATCACGTTGCATCGCAGCTGAAAAAGCACATCACCTTTCTGTTCAAGAAATGGCAGTAGCGCGGGGACAACAACCTGTGCAGTGTAGCGGGTACTGGTTACGTTACCCTGCAGAAACACCAACTGTGACCCCGGCCCCCCTACACCATGAAGTCTGGGGTAGGAATGCCCTCTGGAATACGGCGATTACTTACGTACATACAGAACTTACTCTCGTCACTGAAGACCACAGAGTGCCACTTCCCTCTTCAGCCGACACTTTCACGACACCAGAGTAGCCGTGCTTGGCGTTGTCATGCTGTCATTGGCTCACCAGGTCTACGCCGTACTCGTGTACGCCGATTACTTACGTACAGACAGAACTTACTCTCGTCACTGAAGACAACAGAGTGCCACTTCCCTCTTCAGCCGACACTTTCACGACACCAGAGTAGCCGTGCTTGGCGTTGTCATGCTGTCATTGGCTCACCAGGTCTACGCCGTACTCGTGTACGCCGATTACTTACGTACAGACAGAACTTACTCTCGTCACTGAAGACAACAGAGTGCCACTTCCCTCTTCAGCCGACACTTTCACGACACCAGAGTAGCCGTGCTTGGCGTTGTCATGCTGTCATTGGCTCACCAGGTCTACGCCGTACTCGTGTACGGCAATTACTTACGTACAGACAGAACTTACTCTCGTCACTGAAGACAACAGAGTGCCACTTCCCTCTTCAGCCGACACTTTCACGACACCAGAGTAGCCGTGCTTGGCGTTGTCATGCTGTCATTGGTTCACCAGGTCTACGCCGTACTCGTGTACGGCGATTACTTACGTACAGACAGAACTTACTCTCGTCACTGAAGACAACAGAGAGCCACTTCCCTCTTCAGCCGACACTTTCACGACACCAGAGTAGCCGTGCTTGGCGTTGTCATGCTGTCATTGGCTCACCAGGTCTACGCCGTACTCCTGTACGGCGATTACTTACGTACAGACAGAACTTACTCTCGTCACTGAAGACAACAGAGAGCCACTTCCCCCTTCAGCCGACACTTTCACGACACCAGAGTAGCCGTGCTTGACGGTGTCATGCTGTCATTGGCTCACCAGGTCTACGCCGTACTCGTGTACGCCGATTACTTACGTACAGACAGAACTTACTCTCGTCACTGAAGACAACAGAGAGCCACTTCCCTCTTCAGCCGACACTTTCACGACGCCAGAGTAGCCGTGCTTGGCGTTGTCATGCTGTCATTGGCTCACCAGGTCTACGCCGTACTCGTGTACGCCGATTACTTACGTACAGACAGAACTTACTCTCGTCACTGAAGACAACAGAGAGCCACTTCCCTCTTCAGCCGACACTTTCACGACACCAGAGTAGCCGTGCTTGACGGTGTCATGCTGTCATTGGTAGCCTGGCCGGAGGTACACGTGATCGTAATGACGGTTCCCAGTGGTATTTCGTGACACAGCCAATGCAACAAATGACCGGATTTCCCTCCTGGATGATGTTTGGTCGGCCACCGCTGCTCGCACAATGCGTCGATCTTGGCGTGGGTCTGTACTACGTGGACATCCGGAGCCTGATCTACGGGTGTGGGAATGTTCTACAGATCACTGCTGAAAGCAGCGACACACCACCAATACATTGTGCCCAACATGAGCAGTAATCCGTCTATACGTCCATCCATCTTCCCGCAGGCTCATTATGCGACTCCGTTCAAATGGCTGCAGTTGTTCAACAGGAGGACGTATTCGTTGTTGTACCCTAGAATGAATGTCGCAAACACAGTTCACTTATAACATCAGCGCACTTACAGTCTGCAGAGTCAAAACAGAATGCACACGGATAGGCCTCCTGAGCGCCATCTGATTGCCGATGTGTCCGTGGCAAATGAATCACTAACACAACAACCCCTCAGTATACACATATTATACCCTGTTGCCACTAAACACAGTCCTGAGGATGTTGCATGTTTCTTTTATGGAAGTGTTCAAGTGAGACGTTTTACTTTTAATAGAGTAATTTGCAAATTGCAGAAGTTATATTAGTGACAATGTGCCGCACGTCGTTCTTATCGTTAGTATAGCTGAGGTTCCTGTTATTAAACTACAAATTGCGATAGTGACAAAAAATTACTTCCGATAATGTTGAGAAGCACGGTAACTGAACATTCCTGGAATTGGGATGTATTGTTTTGCTCTCCACGTGTCGTACTTCAAAGTGACGCGCGCATTTATGGAACTTCATGATACTTCCATCAGTAATTGGGAAGGTAGAAAACAGTGATTATATATGCAATTCAAAATCGATTTGGAGTACAGTTAGTAATTCAGTGCAGGCAAATTTAAGCTGGTTCTAGTTGTTCTTCCTAGATCTCCCATCGTAAAGGAAACCGTCGACAATCCCACGTTTCTATGATACAATGCTAACAATAATTTCAGTTCAAGAAAACTAAAAAGTAATAACGTTATTTTTACTCTTAGACATGCTTCTTCTTCTTCTTTTTATCTCTTCAGAGACTGAAAGCACAAACAAAATGTCGCTAAGTTTTCAAAACTTACTCAGTTCACACGACGGCAACGCTCTGAGGTTCACAGGCCGTTACGCACATTGAAAATCCACTACAGTTGGCAGCACTGAATTGATCCAACATAACATGTCGATTTTTCAATTTTTTCTTGATACTTGAGGTCTTTAGATAAAATATTGCTTACGAAAATCCGTGACGGAAATACTACTAAAGCAGAAGGCTATTAATTTCAATCTTGTGTAAGTCATTTGACTGTGACACAGTACTGATATCGGCTTTCATACAACGCATATAAATTAAGTTTGTTTAAAAGGTGAGATATTCACGGTATAAATTTCTGATCAGTGGAAAGGTATAGAAGCAGACGAGTTCAATTGAAGAGAAATTTTGTATAGAGTAATAAAAGGGATAAAGATTGTGAGCAACTGCCAAAAGACCTCGATAACGTTGTGAGATGGACAGCAGCCAATACTATGATGATAAACGGGGTTAAAAGTCAAGTTGTGAGTTTCACAAATAGGAAAAGTCCTCTCAGTTTTAATTAGTGCCTTGATGGGATGAAAGTTCCTTATGGGGATCATTGTAAGTACCTAGGTGTTAATATAAGGAAAGATCTTCATTGGGGTAATCACATAAATGGTATTGTAAGTGAAGGGTACGGATCCCTGCACATGATTATGAAGGTATTTAAGGGTTGTAGTTACCACGTAATGGAGAGGGCATATAAGTCTATGGTAAGACCCCAACTAGAGTATGGTTCCAAAGTATGGGACCCTCACCAGGATCACTTAATTCAAGAACTGGAAAAATCCATACGAAAGCAGTTCGATTTGTTATGGGTGATTTCCGACGAAAGAGAAGCGTAATGAAAATGTTTGCAAAGTTTGGGCTGGAAAGACTTGGGAGAAAGGAGATGGGCGACTGCCATAAATACATATCAATGTTGATTGATTGATTGATTGATTGATTGATTTATTGATTGATTGATTGATTGATTGATTGATTGATTGATTGATTGATTGATTGATTGATTGATTGATTGATTGATTGATTGATTGATTGATTGATTGATTGATTGATTGATTGATTGATTGATTGATTGATTGATTGATATTTTAACATTGATTGATATTTTAACACCTGCTGGAGAATTCGTCCATGATTCTCGTTCGCTGGTGACCGTTCTTGGGCGCCCTGTTGTCTCCTTTTGTTGACATAACGTTGATTCCGTTTGACGGAACTTGCCATAGAGAGCTAACATTGTTCTGTTATTTGATGCCTTGCTCGTCGTACTGTTCCTCATAGTGAAGTAAACTCGGCCCATTCTGACGCCTCACTCCGTATGACCGGAAATAATGTTCCAGTATAAACACCTTCTCCTCTGTTGTGAAATGTGTAATTACAGAAATCAGCACAACATTGAATTCATAAAATTTAAAACGTTTAAGTACAACGTGTTTGCCTCCAGAAAATCCTAACATGTCTTCTTGATGTTAAACCCAAACTTTCCACAACACTTCTTACAATGTTATATTAATGGATACTGACGTAATGAAACTACTCGTATAATTAACAATGAAATCTGAATCAAAAATTTGTTCCTTAAGTGAGTGAAAAACGAATACCTAATTATTGAACCCCACTGTCGACAGCCCTGAAGATGGCTTTCCGTGATTCCCATTTTCACACCAGGCAAATGCAAGTTGAAAAAGAACTAATTATTGAATTGCCGTAGCATCTCACTCTTCACTCTGACGACTAAAGATCGAATTCCGGCAAACGTGTGTTGGATTGTTTCCCTAGAATGTATTACCGTAGTGTCATTCAAGGTACTCAAGCCTTAATGACCCAGCCAAAACTCGAAATGGTTCACAGTGAGTCCATTAACCCCCACAAATAACTTTTTTTTCCCTGCCATTTGTAATCAAATATTTAGTTCAAATTTTAGAGTAAATGTTGAGATGTTGTTGTCTACATTTAGTCAATTAATAAAAAATTGTGGTGAATTAAAGAAATAAATTATTTGAGCTTATAAATTCGATAATCTGCAACATGGTCATATTATTGTGTATCCAATGTGGTGTGGCAGCTTTATATTCTAAGTGCACAGAAAATTGTTCTGCTTAGTGAAAGCTATAACGAGATATACTTCATACATAATTCATAGGTAGGTACATAAGAGGTTATCGTCGCACAATTAGCACCAGCCTATTACTGAAGTCGTATTATAATGTGTATCCCTCTAACAATTGAATTAATTTTTAAAGTGCCATTTAGGCGCATGCAAATGCTTGAACGATTATTTCCCATGCTTACTTTACATGAAAATTAAAATTCTATCTACACTGCCCTAGTACCTTAACATAATTTACATATCATGCCATAAATAACACATGCGCCTTACTGTATTTTACATGACGACTCTCGAGATACCAGGATAGCAGCTTACATCCCCACTGATTTAGGGATCTACACCATGTTAATCACAGCATTAACATGTAGCATTTCCATTCGTTAAAATATCAGATAAGTGTAGGCATTTTTCTAGATAATCAAGAGGTAAGGAGCGGAAAAATGTTGAGTTTTAAGTTATTGTTATTAGTCACTTCATTATGGTTCAGATTCAACGTACAACTGGGTATCGCTATATCAACAGTCACGTAAAACTACAAGCTCGTTTACTTCCAAGCAGGACTAGGATTTTGATGACATGTCATCTTTTAATTGGTTCACAACAGACATTGTTAACTTGTAAAGAAATCCCGATCATTGTTTCTACATTGTCGAAATGCTAATTTATTTGGTAATTTTTGTCTTTTTGCTATTTTGTATTTTAGGTCATTTTCTAAAATTATACACCATTATTTGGTCATTTCATGGAACTTATTAGGCTTTTTTATACTTTCCTTATATGCTTGAGTATTTTGAAGAATTTACGCGTGTGCTATTTGATAATATCGCAATTTTAAGTAAGGATAAATACGGAGACCTGACAATCTTCACAACGCTTTGTCAATCTGGGGACTAAAGAAAATTTGTTCACCACTTACTTCTTGGAAATGTCCACATTCCAGGAAAGACACCTCCAATTCGAGAAGCCTTTCTCGTGAAAAGGCGAGATTTTCTTCAGAAGAAGCGGAGGAAAGTTTCTCTGCGAAACATAAAGAATTTCGCCATGTTTCCTTGAGATGGCAAAGGTCCTTAAGCGTCTTATAATGTCTGTATCATAGATGTAGGCTATACCAACTCGATTAGTAAATTGATTGTAAAATTTGTCATATTTTAAAGTTTTTGGATCATTTTGCTTGATTTTTGCCATCATGTTATAGGTCATTTTTTAAACATTATTAGGTGATCAGAGTCTTGGCCCTGCTTATAAGCAAGAAATGCCCTTCTTCTTCTGCCACGATCTCCACGATCGCAGGTGCGAATTATGTTGGAAAGGTGTATTCTGATCTTGTCTTATGGCTATATGCCCTTCATAACGCAAAACCTATGTGGAGGAATGTATACACTAATGCGTGTTTCTAGCGTGTCTAGTAGTATTTTATACGTGTATGAATAGGAGTGTATTCGGATAAACACATAGGCTATATGCAGTTCCCGAGACATAGGAATCAACTACACCTTGAAATTTAAGAACCCATGATCCTCAGCATTAAAGGTAACGACAGTGATGATTCTCATATGGTGCTCTACTGAGCATGAAATTATATGTATAATAATAATGCTAAGTTCGTAGTTGATTTTGGATGGCGGGCATAAACCCAGAGTGAGTGAGTCGCTAATTATAGTTTCACTTTACACTCATCGTAAGGGCTGTTAGTCCATAAGGCAACTTGTGTTTTACTGAAGTTCAAGAGTGCTTTTAAATGTTCTAATCTCAATTCTCTTTTACCCTCCTCCTTTATCCGGCTTTGGAACTGGCAACAGAAACTAACGAACTACTCAATCCACCCAATAATTGCTGCAGGCGAAGGTATCGCTTGAAATATGTACAATAAGAAATCACTTTCCATCAAAGCCAAGCTCTGTCACTACCACACTGTTTTTCTCCCAGAAGCAGTCTATGAAATTCAGACGTCATCCTTAAACATCAACATCAAGACCATAGAGAAAACAGTGGAGCGGCGATTGTGCTATCTGTTTTGTAAACGACTTACCGTTTAGCCACAAATTACCCTGAAACGAAGGTCTGCACCGTTATTAAAATGCATCCATATTTCGATATTTTCCGGGGCCAAGAGTTACATATCTGAACAGCTTGGAATGTTTCCTCAAAGACAACAGAGTCCACGTTAAGGGATTAGCACTCTCATACATACCAAGTAATTAAGGAAGAAAGTAATACAGTTAAGAAAGTTGAAATTAACAGAAAATAGGATTATAACTGAGAACAGCCCGATAGGACAAAATGTAAATACCAAGTGGATGTACTGGAATATAAAATAACCCTCAATAAATTGTGATGGCTTGAGTTACGGATATTAGAAGGCGGTAACAGAGGAGAAATTCTGGCGCAGGGATTATTAGGTAAACGGATAAGAAGAATACTTATGGTGTTATTATTTAAACGTAATCAGGCAAGGCAGAGACAATAAATTAAAGCGGAAAACAAACGTAGAATAGAAATACAGCAAAAATTATAACAAATGACTGAAAACATTTTACAGTGTGAAATAATGGGCTTCATTCCTCCATACTGTTCAAATATTAACAGCGTCCCTTAGTGCTATTCTAGCACGATTGTAACCCCCAACGGTATTTCTATATTACCCCGCAGAAGGGTCGATTGAAGCCTCTCTTGATTTCTATCCAAGGGAACACCACGAGTTTACAGGAATAATGACGAAATGGGTAATATCTTTCCCTGCTGGCAATCAGTCAAATACCTTGCCATGATAAACTGTAGGTTCGTTGTCGGTGTGTCGGTCACTCAATCCAGAGCATGAGACACGCAGAAAATAGTAATTTTCTCCGTCATTTGAAGAGTAAGCGAAATTATTAATATAACAAAGATTGTTTATAATGAAGGGTCGTTTCTCATATAGTGCACGGATTTACAGAAAATCAAAAGTATAAGATAAAATGGAAGGAAACTGTTCCAATTTTCATATAAACCTCCCGTCTATTCAGAGTTATTTAAATCATATGCATATCAAAACCTTCCCCGGGATTAGTATACTCTTAATATGAAGCTTGGTCGAGATGTATGTTGATGATGCTTGTTGTTTTAAGGGGCCTAACATCGAGGTCATCGGCCCAGGTCGAGATGTAATCAGCCTTTTAGGCGTGATGGTGGAACAAACAGACAAAGAGACACACAAAATAAAAACTACTGACACGGTCTTGAGTTGACCTAAAACAGATAAATATCTGAAAAATTGGCAATACAAACGACATTACGGACAGCGGACCCCCTACAACTTTATTTATATAGATAAGCATGGACACGTTTATAAGTGCAGTCCTTTATTTCGAGAGTTACTGCCTTGAAACTGTGCGGCATATCGACGAACGGATTTCACCATCAGACGCCTCATTTAGCATTCTACATGTTTCGTCGTATGTCATTTACTCATATCTCCTATATTTATGGGTTAGATTGATTGCGAATCAATGGATACGGAGAAATTTGGTGCATTTTGCACACATTACTTTATTGTTTTGATACTCATGTGACAGCTGGAATCAAAAAACTTAGCTAACGTATGGCCAAGAGTCGTGTCAATGTGTGTGCCGAATGTGATGATTCTATCTTTCCTATAAGTGCGTCAAACGATAACATATACGTGTAAGAAGTACAAAATTAACTTGAAATCGAGAAACTTAGCTCTGTTTAACGTATAATATATACGACAGCAAGTCACAGGACCAAAGTTGTAGATCTCTCCAAATTGAACTGCGTTTGCGTTATCTGTTTGTAATACGACATACTGTTTAGCCAATAATTACCCTGAAACGATGGTCTGCATCGTCATAAAAATACATATTTTAATATATTCTGGGGACAAAAGTTTCACATGTGAACAGCTTGGAATTTTTCCTCAAAGAAAAGGGTGTCCCGGTTTCGAGATTAGCATTCGCATACATACTGAGTTATTAAGGAAGAAAGCAATAGAGTTAATAAAGTTGAGATGAATAGAAAATAGGATTATAACTGAGGACAGCCGGATAGGACAAATATATATATATCAAGCGGATGTATTGGAAAATGAAATGTCGCTCAGTAATTTGCGTTTGTAGGAGTTACGGATATAAGAAGACGGTAACAAAGCGCGGGGATTCTTATGTAAACAGATAAGAAGATGACTTATGGTGTTATTACTTAAGCCCAAAGAGGCAAGGCAGAGGCAAGAAATTAAAACGGAAAACAGAAGTAGATTAGAAATACAGCGACAATTATAACAAATGCCAGAATACACCTTACGGTGTAAATAATGGGCTACACTTCGCAGTACTCTTCAAATAAAAACAGCGCCCCTTAGTGCTATTCGAGGACGGTTGTAACCTCTTACGGTAATGGCCAATATCCCATAGAATGGCCCATTTAAGTCTCTCTTGTTTACTACCCAAGGAAAAACCACGAATTTACAGGAATAGTGATGAAAATGGCAATATCTTACTTCCCTGCTGGCAAGCAGTCAGAGACATTGCCATGGTAACCTGTAGGTTCTCTGCCGGTCTGTCGGTCACTCAATGCAGAGCATGATACCCGCAGAAAACTGTAATTTTCTCCGTCATTTGAAGAGTAAACGAAATTATTAAAATAACAAAGGTGGTTTATAATGAATGGTCGTTTTTCATATAGTGCACGCATTTCACAGAAAATCAACAGTATAAGAGAAAATGGAAGAAAACTGTTCTGGTTTTCCTATAACCCCCCCCCCCCGTCTTTTCAGAGATGTGTAAATCATATGCATATCAAAACCCTTTCTCGGGATGAGTATACTCAAAATATGAAGCTCGGCAGAGATCTGTCCAACAGTTTTGCTGTGATGCTAGAACAAACAGACAAACAGACACGAAAAATAATAGCCACCGATACAGTCTTGAGTTGACCTAAATGGATAAATATCTGAAAAATTGGAAAAATAACGAAATTACAGGCAGCGGACTTCCTACAACTTTATTTATACGTATAGATCGTATATACTATCTCCATGGCCGAGACTGACAAAATAAATTTAAGTTATGAAATGTTACAAGCAAAACGCAATGGAAATTAAGCAGCTATTGCAACTCAAATTGCCAGCCCTGCGGTCTAGTGTTAGCGAGCCTGGAGGTGCGGGTTCGATTCCCGGCCAGGCTAGGGATTTTTACCTAAATCTGAGGGGGCTTGTTCGAGGTCAACTCAGCCAACGTGATTACAGTTGAGGAGCCATCAGACGGTGAGATAGCGGCCCCGGTCTAAAAAGCTAAGAATAATGGCCGAGAGGATTCGTCGCTTTGACCACACGGCCCGTCATAATGTGCTGGCCTTCGGGCTGAGCAGCAGCCGCTTGGTAGGCCAAAGGCCATCAGCTCTGTTGTGCCATGGTTTTAGTATTATTTATTTACCAACATTTCGGTACAGAAATATGGAAGTTCTAGCGAAAAAGGGTGAGCTCCCATGTATATAAAAGAATATGCTTTGTAATGAACAGGTTTGAAACACCATTAATTTTGGTGAATGAGCGATAATAAAATGATATTTAAAAAATCAGTATGTTGCATTATCCTTCATTTGTAAACTATGACGTTCACGAATCCTACATTAACTATTGTTCATAAGGATACTTAAAGAACACTTCACAGCATGTATCATAAAAATTAAAATCTGTCGCTGGCCAGTAATTTACAGTACTTGACGAACCTCGTGTGTAATATCTCTTCCGCTCTAATCAATAAACCTATCCATTGTAGTGAAACTAAAACAAAGCTACAACACCAAACAGTCAAAAAATTATGATGTATGTTGCACTCCATAGTATCCATTACTAAAGATAACACTATTATTGGCATACAGAAAAACTTCTAGGCTTTTATGTCTCTCGAACACATGATAGCTGTTTATGAGAAACCTAGGACTCACCTGAAAAGTAAACAGTTCATTCGTAATGGAAGGAACTACGCAATCTCTTTTCAGAGAATAAGGGTTGCCAATTTTTTGTACTACTGGAGTTTTCTAACATTCTGGTAAATCGATCGATATAAGACTGACGTATTTGAGCACCTTCAAATAGCGACGGACTGATCCAGGATCGAACTCACCAAATTTGATTAAAGAATTAAACTTGCAGTCGTCAGTGCTACCGGGTCTTTCTTTCTTATGGCAATGATGATGTTGGAAAGGACTAGGAGTGGGAAAGAAGTGACACTGGCCTTAATTAAGGTACACACCGGGAGAGTTGGCCGTGCGGTCAGGAGCTGCGAGCTTGCATCCGGGAGATAGTGGGTTCGAATCCCACTATAGGCAGCCCTGAAGATGGTTTTCCGTGGTTTCCCATTTTCACACCAGGCAAATGCTGAGGCTGTTCCTTAATTAAGGCCCTGGCCAGTTCCTTCAAACTTCTAGGCCTTTCCTATCCCATCGTCGCCATAAGACGTATCTGTGTCGGTGCGACGTAAAGCCACTAGCAAAAAATATTAAGATACAGCCCCAGCATTTGCGAGGTATGAAAAATTGGGAAGTTGCGGAACACTTCAGGGCTGCCGACAGCGGGGTTCGAAACCACTACTTCAGAATATAAACTGATAGCTACGTGACCCAAACCGCGCAGCCACTCACTCCGTCGTCTGTAAAACTATCACGGGAACCCCGCGTCTTTTGCGTTTCCGATGTTTATGGAACTGAGAAGTAATACGTGCGTTGAGGTAAACGTTACATCCGTGAAATAGTTTTTTCTTTTTTCTTGTTCTCTCTATCTCGAGTTATTAAAACGAAAACTTTCAAATCCCCCCAGTAGTTAGGCACCCTGTAAGCGCCTTTTTTTGTGAAATGTAGGACAAATTACATTTAAAAGTATTAGCTCAATTCCTAACGGAACATGTATCTTAGTTGAAGTCCGGCTCCATGGCTAAATGGTTAGCGTGCTGGCCTTTGGTCACAGGAGTTCCAGGTTCGATTCCTGGCGGGGTCGAGAATTTTAACCATAATTGGTTAATTTCGCTGACACGGGGGGGCTGGATGTATAAGTCGACTTCATCATCATTTAATCCTCATCACGACCCGCAGGTCATCTACTGGCGTTAAATCAAAAGACCTGAATCTGGCGAACTGAACTTGACCTCGGACACTGCCGGCACAAAAAGCCATACGCCATTTCATTTATTCTCACTTAAAAATAATAATAATATTAATATTAATAATAATGATTATGATAATAATAATAATAATAATAATAATAATAATAATAATAATAATAATAATAATAATGTCCGCCTCTGTAGTGTACTGGTTAGTGTGATTAGCTACCACCCCCAGAGGCCCGGTTTCGATTCCTGGCTCTGCCACGAAATTTGAAAAGTGGTACGAGGGCTGGAACGGGGTCCACTCAGCCTTGGGAGGTCAACTGAGTAGATGTGGGTTCGATTCCCATCTTAGCCATCCTGGAAGTGGTTTTCCGTCGTTTCCCACTTCTCCTCCAGGCAAATGCCGGGATGGTACCTAATTTAAGGCCACGGCCGCTTCCTTCCCTCTTCCCTGTCTGTCCCTTCCAATCTTCCCATTCCCCCGCAAGGCCCCTGTTCAGCATAGCAGGTGAGGCCGCCTGGGTGAGGTACTGGTCATTTTCCCCAGTTCTATCCCCCGACACAATGTCTCACGCTCCAAGACACTGCCCTTGAAGCGGTGGAGGTGGGATTCCTCGCTAAGTTCGAGGGAAAAACCAACCCTGGAGGGCAAACAGATTAACAAGAAGAAGAATTTATTCATGATTTATGCCCACTAAGGAGCGCTTATGACTGGTTCTTTTTGGACGTTCGCTTTAGTTCCCAATACTTCCTGAGCCCTGCTATTAGATTTTCGTTTCTTTTTCTGTGAAAGTGCTTTGCGAGATTTAAGAGCCTTTCTTAGGTAGAGGAAACCACGAGTTAATACTTTTACAAAACTTGGGGTGGTCTGAGACATCAACCCCTGCGGAAGCTTTCTTACTTCATTGAAACACGTGCTTCCGTCTTGAAGCTTTTGTGAATGAGATCATCTCCTTCGCAAGCCTGCCGTTACCCATTCTTACAAGGTGCCCATAAAACTTCACCTGCCTATTTCGCATACTAGTGTTAGCCGTTTCCAATTGTTGGTACAGTTCAAATTCAGTCGGTAGGTTCCATCCGGGAGTATTCATGGCCCATGAATTTTCGGGAGGAAAAGTCTTTCGACTTTTTCCAGGTCATCCATGGGCCTTTCCTGTATATTAGTAAAGTGTCAGTAGCATATAAGGAATGGGATCTGACAACAGTTTTGTAATGGCATATTTTAGCTTTCTTCGTAATACACTTCTTGTTGTATCGGTTTCGCTACAGTTGGTATGCTGCCTTGAGCTTGGCACATCTGTCCAAGCTGGAGGTTTCGCCAATACCATTGGGGTGGGCCTAATCACGAAGATACCGTAATCGATTGACTTTTCTACTCTTTCCACAGATGGTCGTCAAAGATCTATGAAGCTAGATAAGATAGAACCATTTTCAGAAAGAAGATGGAACGAATTTGGGAATTTCTGAGAAAAAGAGTAGAAGCAAAGGAAATTTGTCTGGTCAGAGGAAAGAAGGAGGAAATAATAATAATAATAATAATAATAATAATAATAATAATAATAATAATAATAATAATAATAATAATAATAATCTCCATGGCTCAATGGTTAGCGTGCTGGCCTTTGGTACAGGGTTCCCGGGTACGATTCTCGGCTGGATGGGGAATTTTAACCATAATTGGTTAAATTCGCTGACACGGGGGCTGGGTGTATGTGCCATATTCATCATCATTTCATCCTCATCTCGACGCGCAGGTCGTCAAATCAGAAGACCTGCACCTGCGTGCCGAACTTGTCCTCGGACACTCCCGGCACTAAAATCCATATGCCAAATCATTTCAATAATAATAATAATAATAATAATAATAATAATAATAATAATAATAATAATACTAATAATAATAATATATTTTATTTATTCTGGCAAGTTTAGGGAGGTACTCCCTTTCTTACACCTAACTAGTCTTAACCTAGAACACTGTTAATAGTACTTATTGATGACAATAATATGAAAACAATATTAGCAATAGTAACAATAGACTACTAGTACGAATACGTATTAATAAAATAATCAAACGTAGTGATATTATGGAAGAATCATATCATACATAAAGAACAAATCATATCTAATACACATCGTACGGAGAGTGCATTAAAAATACATGAATAATGAGCACTAGGTATACTACTTAAAATATTCAAAAATATAATAAAATTAAAGAAGATATCGAGATATCACTTTCAATTTAGAGGGGGATAGGATTAATAAGTAAAAGAAGAAGAATCTGTGAAAGGAAGAGGGAGATAATGATGAAGAGGAAGAAGAGGAATGAGTTTTCAGGTTAAAACTTGATGATTCATGCATGTTTACCTAGTATTTTGACACAGGCAGGTTTAGTACCTAAGCTGCTGGACATGCTTTTGATATCCACTGGTAAGAGATTCCATTGTTGGGCTGCGGTAACGGTGAATGATTTCTTTTTTTTTTTTTTGCTAGGGGCTTTACGTCGCACCGACACAGATAGGTCTTATGGCGACGATGGGATAGGAAAGGCCTAGGAGTTGGAAGGAAGCGGCCGTGGCCTTAATTAAGGTACAGCCCCAGCATTTGCCTGGTGTGAAAATGGGAAACCACGGAAAACCATCTTCAGGGCTGCCGATAGTGCGATTCGAACCTACTATCTCCCGGATGCAAGCTCACAGCCGCGCGCCTCTACGCGCACGGCCAACTCGCCCGGTGTGAATGATTTCATGTAGATTGTTGTTCTGTGTACAGGAAGGCATAAACACATGATGCTGCAGGATCGTTTTTTCTTTTTCTTCTATGGTCTGTGGAGAGGAGTTTGATGCCATCACAGAGATAGGCTGGTTAAGAAATTTTAAGAATATTATACAAAAAGCAAAGAACATGAAGTATGTATCGTTCTTGCAGGCGAAGCCACCCGAGCCGCGTGAACGATGGTGTGACATTGACAGCGTAACGAAGCCCACAGAAAAATCTGGCACAAGCATTCTGAGCACACTGTAATTTCCTTCTCCATTCTACTCCTACGTTGTTGTAAACTATATCGCCATAACCAAAATGAGGTCTTGCGAGTGATTCAAAATAAAATGTCTTAAGTTTAAAAGGGCAAGTGAATTTGAATTTACTGAGACTGGGACGACAGGAAGGCAAAGAGAGGAAGACGATCATGAAGTTACTTATGCGGTCCACAGTCGGCCAAGATCGAATAAGGAATAAAAAATAATAACAGTTAGCATAGATGACCTCTATAATGGAAATTTAATATATAGTTATTTATATTTCATTTACTCTGTAACGTCCTTATATATGGATATTAATATCTATAAGATTTTAATATCCAGCACGAGAAGGCATAAGAATTACCTATACTTGTTGTTTGACAGACATAGCAAAACATGGGTTGATATTGGGATGGAGACGATTTTGGCATTTATTTTACGTCGCAAAACACAGAGAGTTCTTAAATCTACGATGCGACAGGAAAATACTATGTCAGGAGATAAAAATGATCGTGGCCTTAGTTAATCTAAAGCTCAGCGTTTGCACGATTTGAAAATAGGAAACCATGGACAGCCATAATCAAGGCTACCGACATGTGGTTTGAACTCACTGTCTCCCGACTGCAAATTTGACAGCTTCGTGGCCTAAGTCGTGTAGCTAACTCGCTTGTTCCGATGAAGACAGCTAATTATAAGTAAGACAGTGCATTTTCATTACAGAATTCTGTCTTGAAAATTTCGTTACCATGAAGTGTCCTCATCACATTAAATTTCCTCTTAACGCGTAATTTATCCTAATTATATTTACTTTCTTAGAATGAGGTTTATTTTGCGATAGGAACTGTGCTTAGACAACGTTTAAATGTAATATCGGGCTGTAATTAGGTAGCTCAGTGGTTTCCCACCTGGAACGCTGAGGTTCGAATCCCGGTCGACTCTGGCTTGAGAAAGTAATCTCAAAAGTCATTTGGCGCCTTAAACAAAACAAATTGCCTGGAGGCTCCAGCAATCCTGCAAATATTTATGACTAGCTGATGTACCCGTGCTTCGCTACGGAATTCTACATTGTATAGGTTGTGTACACGTTGTGAGCAACACTGTATTAAATTGCATAGTTCTTAACGTTACCCTGGAAACGCGACGGAGAAGTCACCAAACGTCTTTTCTCATATGAAGACTGCGTTAGGGAATTTTCATTGTAATGGTATGTCAGCTTGCCTTTCATCAGTCACGATCAGGTTGGGGAATTGCATTATAAAGGCAGACACTCACTCTCCACCTACCTTTCTACATCCTCAGAAAGACTGTCTTAGTGTTCTTCCCAACTGAAATTAACATACATTACAATGACGTCAGTAGGAAAGGCACGAGTAAAAGCAATGCTTTCATATGAAATACTCCATCAAATGAAAAACCACACATTTCATCACTTTTAACGAACAGGACTAAGCTGCCGATCTAACAGTCCAAAGTTCCAGACCTAGAATGACCAAGCCGCAGACAGCCATGATCCGTGAACACTCTTCGTCCATTTTCGGCGGGGAGGGGTGTCGAATAGTGGCACTTCCCAGCGCAAGAACTATGCCCTTTTACTAATCGGTTTGCAAGGAGTACCCGATGAGTCGGAAAGTATCAATTCACTACACTGGCGGCGGAAAAATCTGTCTGACTTGGAGGCAATATTTTCCTCCAAGCCAGAGGAGAAACCCCCTCTTCACTGCTAATTTTGAATAAAATGAATCTAGAATTTAATAAAAGTGAAGAGTAAGAAGCTCATTTTATGAAACGGCTCTTTTCAGGGTTGAATTTTGTTATCTAGTGAATTGTAGTGCTGTAATTTGGAATATGACTAAATTGTAATTCTAGACCAGGTCATACTACTACTACTGCTACTAAGTGAGCCTTTGCATTAACAGTGCACACTGCACATTCAAAACAGCACATCAGAGTACTATGATGAACCAGTGAGTTACGTACTATCAGTACGGTATCAGAAAATGTATGTACCAGAGGGAAAGAAGAAAGTTTTCTAACTCCCCAGCTATTTCCCGCCAATATTCAGTCAGGCTGTTATACTCGGTACGCAGCAGTAATCCCATCTATCGGACTTGAGCGGCAGCATAAGAGACAAAGAACATCACCACAAACAAAGGTCAGTGTAAGGTTATTGTTGATCAATGTTATGCGCTTTCAGTACTGTAGGCCTTCACATTTAGTTTTCTTCCGACTCTGAAATACCACTCTTATCATAGTCGGTACGGTAAAATTGAATAAAACATAAATGATCGGAAATGGTATTCTCTATAACTTTTGTTATGTAGTACTTTCCGATAGGACCAATAACATAGGTATTTTAAAATTATTTTTAGGCGCCTTCCCCTAAACTACAATTTCATACAGGGCGAATAAAATTCTTTATAACTTAGTCTGTAGTTTTTTCATTCCCCAACTCTATATATCGACTTTCATTAAATTCTGTTAACCCATTTTCTCCTGGCTCGGCGTTGATATGGACTTAGCAACAGAAATACAAATTCATGAATATCTGTGTTATCAAAGCCGGTACGGACACAATGAAAGACATAAATGATAGGAAATTTAATTCTATATAATTTAGTTATGTAGTATTTATCGAAATGACCACTAATAATATAAATATTTTCGAATTCAATTTTAGGCCTTCTCCTAAAACTACCATTTCACTGAGCGTGAGTAAAATTATTTATAGCTTAGATTGTAGTGGCTCATCCCCCGACTTCACATACCAATTTTCATTAAATTCTCTTCAGCCGTTTCCTCGTGATGAGTGTACATACATACATACATACATACATACATACATACATACATACAGACAGAAATTATGGAAAAGTAAGAAGTGCATTTCCTTGTTACTATGGACATGACCGATACAGAAATATGACTCTTTTCAATTTCTGAACAATGTACAGACAACTTTTATTTTAAAAATATAGATGTTGAACGAAGAAAACATATACCCAATAAGTACGAGTATATCACTGTCCTATATTTTACTAACAACCGCCTTAAAGTTAACTAACTACTGGGAGGCATTTAAAGCTTTACTTTCAATCATTCGTGACATAAAACATCTCTAGAATAAAATATCTGGACTAGCATATGATACTTCTGCCACAGTACACCAATTTCTACTACAATTTTCCCATATATTCAGTTTGGACACCCCTAAGGGAGTGCCGTTTGCGGTGCCAGTACCGGTGCGCTATGTAGCGCTCCTCACCTGGCCTGTTGTAGGAAATAGAGTATAAAAATAATAAGGATATAAGTATTTGTAATAATAATAATAATAATAATAATAGTAATAATAATAATTAAGAGAAATGGTGAAGTTTGTACTGTCGTTGATTACTGTTATTTATGACATGGTAAAATTCAACTTTATCCGCAGAGTGCCATGGCTTTGTGGGAGTATATCTAAATTAATAAGGTCCAGCGGCAGGGGCCGAGTCCGGATGGTGACCCATCCAGGCTTTGACCACGTCCGATATTTCTTAAGTGCATCAGACCCTGTCGCTGGGTTGTTAGCAAGAATAGGATGTCATTCTTGTGTGTCTGTTGTTTTGACACTGGTAATTTAGATTTACAGCAGTTTATTGCGCATATTGTGCTACCCGCCTCGGCGGTTCTTGGTTCGTGGCGAAGGTTACAAAAAACGGTCCTTATCTTATTGTGTAAGTGACTGTTCAGGTGTGTGGGCGTTGTCTGTTGTTGTGTTAGTCAGGATTTTGTAGTATGTCTTTTATTAGGAATATGTATTTGGGTGAGCGGTGGATTTTATCGTGTCGGTCTGGTTCGTATTGGCCTAAAGATCTTATTAATGGGTTGTTGTGTTGCTGTGTTTTGTTGTAGAAGTTCGTGGCTTGGTCGAGGGCGAAGTCTAGTATGTATGGTATTTTTGTGATGGAGTGTAGATCTGCAATGCTTGTATTGAAGTTTTTAACTGCAAGTTTTAGTGCCCAGTTTTGTATGTACTGCAATTTTTGTATAGTTGTTCTGGAGAGAAAGCCTATTGCTGGCAGTGCGTATGTAATGATTGGTCTGATGAATGAGGTGTAAATTAGTAGTACGTTCTTTCTGGATAATGAGCTCTTGCTGTGTATGAGTGGGTAGAGTGTTAGTATTTGTTGTTTGGCTCTCTGAAGTGTTAGGTTTACGTGTTCTTGTAGGTTCAGTCTAGTGTCTAGTGTGATTCCTAGGTATTTGTGTTTGGGGACCCATTCTATGTTTTGATTTAGAAGTGTTAATTGTTGTTGGGGGCGTCGCAATCTGCGTGTAAAATGTATTGCTTTTGTTTTCTGTATATTGACCTGTATTTTCCATTTGGTGAGCCAGGGTTCGAGTTGTTGTAGGTGTTGCTGTAGGTGTTCTGTAGCTAGGTCCGGGTTTCTGCTTTTGGCAAGAATTGCTGTGTCGTCGGCGTAGATGGCTGTGAGGGTGCGTGTGTTGCGTGGGATATCGTTTATGTATTGTAAGAACAGGGTCGGGCCGATAATACTGCCTTGTGGCACGCCTGCTTGTATGTTTTTGAGCTGTGAGTTGGTTCCGTTTAAGTGTACAAAGAATTTTCTGTTTGTGAGATATTGATTTATGATTTTAATGTATGTAGGGTGTAATTGCAATTTTATCAGTTTGTATATAAGGGATGGGTGGTGTACTTTGTCAAAGGCTTGTGTATAGTCCAGGAAAATTGCGGCTGTACCTTGGTGATGTTGGAAGCCCTGTGTTATATATTCTGTGACTCTTAGTAGCTGTTGAGTGGTTGAGTGCTGGGGTTTAAATCCGAATTGTTCATTTATTAAGTTGTTATAAATTGTTTGTTTTATCCTGTTATGTATTAGCTTTTCGAAGACTTTAGATATTATGCTTAGTAGGCTTATGGGGCGGTAATTAGCAGGGTTTTTGTGATCTTTATCTGGTTTGGGGAAGCAGATTATTTTAGCTATTTTCCACTGATGTGGAAAATATTCAAGATTTAGCATAGCATTAAATATGTTGGTTAAGATGTTTATCATTTTATTATTGAGGTTTTTTAGCAGTAATGATGGAATTCCATCTTCCCCTGGAGCTTTGTTATTAGGTAGAGTTTTAATAGTATTTTTAATTTCTATAGGTTTGAATTGGGGGACAGCTGAGGGGTTTGGCGTGTTTAGGTAGTTTATTACTTTGGTTTTTACTTTTTCATCGTGGGCATTGTTAATTAGCTGAGTATTAGGAGTGAAGTTGGTTTTTAGTGTATTAGCTAGTAGCTCTGCTTTTTCTACGTGCGAAGTTATTTGTGTTCCGGCTGAGTTTACTAGGGGAGGGACTGGGCGTTCTGTGTGAGTGAAAATTTTTGCAGTTCTCCAAAGGTTATTATTATTATTATTTTCATTATTAGGTTTAATGTTTTGCAGTTTAGCGGTCCACTGTTCATTATGGAATTTTTTAATTTCTCTTTTGGATTTAGAGTGTAGTCTGTTAAATTGTATCTTGTGTTGTAGTGTTCCTGTTTTTTGAAAGAGTGTACGGGCTTTGTTTTTGTCGTGTATTAACTGTATTATGCGTTCCGGTAGTTCGTGTAGCTGTCCTTGTCTAGCTGTGGGTTTTGGTCGTGTACTAGCTTTAGCTGCGGTGGTAAGAATGTTTGTAAAATCGGTTATGGCTGTGTCTATTTCTGCTGTTGTAGTCGGGATGGGTATGGGGTTCGATTCTTGTAGATAGTGAAGTTGTTCTTTGAATTTGTCCCAGTCTATTCTGTGTGTTTGTATTTTCTTGTGCGTGTTTCTGTAATAGGGGTCTACTCCCAGTTGCATGAGTACGGGTCTGTGGTCTGATCGTAGGGCTTGCATGGTGTCAATTGTGATGTTACTTGGTACGTTGCGCAGTAGGGCTATGTCGTTAGTGTCGGAAAGTAGTGTATTGTTGTGCCAGTAATAGAATGTTGGTTCTGCTGGGGCGATAATAAAGTAGTCGTTGTTTAAGTTATGGTTGCGTAGTTTATTGCCAGATGTGTTATTGGTTTTACTGTGCCAGTCAGGGTGTTTGCAGTTAAGATCTCCGGCTAGTATAACTTGATCGTGGTCTAGTAAGATGTCGATGTCATTGGTGGTGAGTCTTTTTTTGGGTGGGAGGTATGCAGATATGAGAGTTAGTGTGTCTGGGCCGTTTTGAATTTGTATGGCTGTTGCTTCAATGTGCTGTGTTTCTGGTAGTAAGAGGTGGTTGTGGGAAATGCGTCTTTTAATAGCGACCATAGTCCCGCCTCCACCTCTGTCCCTGTCTGTCCTGTAAATGTTGTAATTTCGAATTGTGAATCGTTTTGTGGGTTTTAGCTTGGTTTCCTGTATAAGTATAACGTCAATGTCGTGTTGTGTGATGTACTGTGTGAGTTCCGCCTTCTTGGCCGGGTCGTTGAGACCATTTGCGTTCCAGTAGGAAACTTTTAATGGTCTCTTACCCATGTTTCGTTGTTTGAGAGTTGGAAGGCTAACTGTAGTAGGGAGTGATTAAGCTGTTGTATTGTTGTGAGTATGTTGTCCATGAATGTTTTCATCTGTATTTGAAGTGTCTCCAGGATGTATTTTACATAGGGTGGGGTACTGTCTGAGATGGGGAATTTTGTGAAGAGTTTGTCATTCGGTGGGTGGGGTGTGTTTGTGGTGGGGCGCTTTTGAGGAGGGGGGGGGATTTGTGTAGTGTTGTTTGGTAGGGTGGCTGGGGTTGTTGTATTGTTGGCTGTCTGGGGGGGTGTAGTGTTTTTGGTTGTAGTGGTTGGTCTTTGCTCCTGGTGTATGTCAGGTAGTGAGCGAGTTTTGTGAGTAGGTGGTTTCTGTGTTGGTGGTAGTTGTTGTTGTGAGTGATTGGTACGTTTCAGTCGTGGGAAGTTCTTGTCCAGCCATGTTTTTTGTGTCGGGTCGGCTGTGTTACTCGGTTCTGCGTCGTTGTCCGGGACTTCTGACGCGAAACCTGGAACATTCCAGCGGTTAGTAAGGGGGGGTGGGGCTGGAATGAATTGCTGGGGGGGGGTGTTGGTGGTGGTGATTTGCGGTGTTTGCGTGGTGTCTTTTTGTTTCTTTTGTATGTACTCTAGGTATGTTTTGCACCGTTTGGAGGAGGCGGGGTGGGCTTCTCCGCAATTTGCGCATTTGAGCCCTTCTGAACCCCGTATTGGACAGTTGGCTGGCTTGTGTGGTTCTGCGCACTTAACACACTTAGGTTTTAAGTGGCAGTGTGTTCTGAGGTGACCGTATGCCTGGCAGTTGTAGCATTGTTGGGGTTGGTGCACTTCATCTATTCTTTTGGGTTCAATTCTGATCGGGATGTTAAGAATTTCCTTGAGTTCGGGGAGGTCTTTATTGGTGGGGGTGGCTTCAAAATTAATGATGTAGAGTGGCATTGGGGCTTTTCGGACTGTATTGTCTTCTTGTTCTACGTTTCTGTGCATTTGTATTACTGTTAAGTGTTGGAATCCCTGTTCTGTGAGGTCATTTGCAATTTCTTGGGGGGTCAGGTCAATTGGTAGTCCCCTAACTACTATTGACTTTCTGTTGGTTTTTTCCAATGCATGGGTAAAGTAATTCATGTCGTGTTTGTTGAGTGATCCTGTGAGTAGTGCATGGTCTGTTTTACTTTGTACACGGACATTAGCTCCGGTCTTGGTTGGTTGAATTTGAAACTGTTTGTGTTTGAGTGCTCTTTCCACAAATAGGCTGAGATCCCTCCAGTGTTGGGCTGAGTTGATGTGTATAAGTGGGAGAGTTTTCGGTTCCTTGTTTTGACTTTCCATGGTGAGGTATGTAGTTTACGGTTACTGGATATATACTTTTTGCAACAGCAGCGGCGGCAGTGCCGCGGCGCCTCGGGTGGCCCTTAGCCACGAACTGGGCACTGTGTCGGGCCAGGTAACGTTATTAGAGTGGTGTCCCCACGACAGGACCCGAGACAGTGCACCGCGTGGGTGGTAGAATTTGAAATTAGGCTGAATATAGCCTAGAGCGAGGCGGATCCTCCCCCGGCAACAAGCGGAGCGCAATCTCCGCCAACAATGGTCGAGTCGGCTGGGCTGGTTGCAGTCTCGTAGGGGTAACGGCTAGCCAAGATATTTCCAAGCCAATTGCATAGGAAGAAGAGGCGAGCGACCTCACAGGGTCTAATTCTCCTCCCCCAGTGACCCAGCAGGACGAGCGAACACTCAGGTTCTAATGTCAGCAAGGTCTTATAGGCACCAGCAAAAGGAAAGTGAGGAAGTTCGCAGCGAACCAGAAACACGTCTGTCCTGCTTGCTTGCCATGCGAATGTCAATTTCTACTACAATGTGTGCCTAATCATTATTTGACGAAAATCAGAAGCGGGAAATTTGCGGTGTTTCTGTGAAATGTTCGGTAAAGTGTTATATTTGTAAATTAAAATACATAACTAAAAGTCGTCACAGCAATTACATTTTAATTGTCAACATATGAATGACCATTTCTTATCTACTTTCAAACTAGGTATCGTACTCGTCGATGGCTGGGTGATTTTGGTATCAATGCAGCAGCAGTGCCATCTAGCGAAGATGCGTGGTAGTTGAAGGAACAAAGGCACGCCGTCTCAATCATATAGAGATTGAGAGGGCGGTGACCAAAGCCCGCCCCAACTAACAATACCTAACAGTCAGCCAGGGTACTGTTATTTTTGATAAGTTTTAGAAACTTGGGCATTGTAGAGCCATCACATTTTATTTTCTTCCGGCTCACTGATATTGAATCATTCCATTCCTTGGCTTCCAAAACCCTTTCATATCATTAATTTTCCCTCTCATTCCTCAACATTCATGTTTTCCTTTTACCGCACTCGATAGTTGCATTCGCTTAAGTGCGGCCAGTATCCAGTATTCGGGAGATAGTAGGTTCGAACCCCACTGTCGGCAGCCCTGAAGATGGTTTTCCGTGGTTTCCCATTTTCACACCAAGCAAATGCTGGGGCTGTACCTCAATTAAGGCCACAGACGGTTCCTTCACACTCCTAGCCCTTTACTCTCCCATCGTCGCCGTAAGACTTATCTGTGTCGGTACGACGTAAAGCCTATTGTATTGTGTTTTCCATTAAAAAAAAGTATTTTGCTTTACGTTCCACCGACACAGATAGGTCTTATGGCGACAATGGGATTGATGGCGGCAACTGGCAACAGTCGTGTTTTTATACCTTCGACATATTACTTTCTTTTTTTAGTCATTCTTGTGTATAGAAGTGTTTTGTACTGTGTTTTCGTATCTACAAGCATCCCTGAAGCAAGTGAAGTGTCGTGTGATTCAATACTACAATGGTGCTTCGCTGAACGGCATTATATGTATTTTCTCCGCTTTGTCTGTCTCTGATCTCCGTGTGCTTAACCATGCCCCCGAAACCCAGAACACACCAATATCCCCCCTGGCCGAATGCCGAAACTAAACTGCTACTAAAGAACAAAACCCGTGCGTGGTCTCTCTGGAAGTCTATCCCAAATTCACACACGTATAATACTTTTAAACACCTAAGGAAAATTTCAAAATCGCATCTTAAGTATGACTACAACCAGCACATCACTTCTACAACTGGAAACTTTAACCTAAGGCCACGGCCGCTTCCTTCCCCCTTCCTTGTCTATCCCTTCCAATCTTCCCATCCCCCGCAAGGCCCCTGTTCAGCATAGCAGGTGAAGCCGCCTGGGCGAGGTACTGGTCATTCTCCCCAGTTGTATCCTCCGACCCCACGTCTGACGCTCCAGGACACTGCCCTTGAGGCGCTACAGGTGGGATCACTCGCTGAATCCGAGGGAAAAACGAACCCTGGTGGGTAAACAGATTAAGAGGAAGAAGAAGAATGTTACCCTGGATACCACTGAATCTTAAACTGAACTATCTATTGAGAATAATGAAAAAATTTTGAACTTCGTTAGAGGTCGTTGATATTTGTGACAGTGAGCAACTGCAAACACAGTTGTTCTGTGGTATTTCTGTGATAGGTGCGAGTGGGATTAAGATAGAGTGAAAGTACTCATTGAATTTTGGAGACCTTTAATTCAGTTGGGACAATTCTCCAATCTATGTCACCTTGATAAAATTATCAATGGCTACACCAAATGTTATACTCTTCCGGCGTACTTCCCTATACAAGTTCCTCCCCACCCAACACGCAACCGGCGCACTCATCATGTGTCCCGTCGGCGCCTAACCTTACAACAACGCTGTATCTGCCACCGTTTCCCTATTCTTGGTAACTCACTACCCGATATCGACATATTCACACCTTTCACATCCTTCTAACAAAAAATGGAAAGATTCTATCGCAGTCATCTTCAGGTTTCCATTTTCTTCCGTCCATCCAAATCTCGACCTTCTTCCTAATTTCTGTGACCGACGTTTACCGTTGGCATTGTTGTTACATTGTTATTGTTAATAATTGTTAATTTATTGTTGATAATATTGTTGTTTATGTCTTTGTTATCTTTTATACTTACTTAAACTCATTATTTTCATTAGTGTAAAATGGACCTCCATAGGCTGTATCTAATAATTAAATAAATAAAAAAGAAAAGGGCTAGGAGTGAGGAGGAAGCAGCCGTGGCCTTAATTAAGGTACAGCCCCAGAATTTGTCTGGTGTGAGCATGGGAAACCATGGAAAACCATCTTCAGGACTACCGACAGTGGGGTTCGAACCCACTATCTCCCGGATGCAAGCTCACAGCTACGCACCCCTATCCGCACGGCCAACTTGCCCGGTCATCATCATGTTCGCCTTCTCATTTTGTCAGTCTCCTTCATTTTCCTGATCAATAATGGATAACGACCACACGATTTTTCAGCTTATAAAAAACAATCACAATAACCACTACCCTCTTTTTTATTATTATGACGACTGTGCAATATTTCCACGTCCGCAATGCTCACCGTTCACGGATTTGGCGATGAAAGCGTAAATTCAAGGATATCTCCATTATCATATTGTAGATTGCACAGAAAATGTCCAACATTACAGGAAACCTATATTTTCTATAATTGCTATGCGCATATTTTATATATAATTAATATTTTCGAAGATATTTGGGCGTTTTAGAACAATATAGCCTATAATCACGAATACCATTATTATTATTATTATTATTGTTGTTACGGAGTTATCCGTGGTAGTTAGAGGTGAAAGAAGGTGCTGGGATGAACAGGTCTCAACTTACAAAAATTAAAGTTAATTTAAAATTCAACAAGGTTATATTTCCTTTTCGAGATCAAGAAAAAACAAGTACAACAGGAACTTAGTTATATAGCAACAAAATAAGAATGTACAATTACAGTTTATTAATGTATATAGGGCTTCGAGTTCCAGAAACACAATCCCTGAGCAATGAGCCCAACTTTACTTATACACAAGGTTTAACAAAGGGGCAGAAAACCTCAATCATGCCCAGGAGCACTCGCTCCCTATTACTCAGTAAAATCTGCTCGAGGCATACAGAAACCAAATTTAAGAAAGAGCAACCCGCTCTCAAAGTTCAAGCCTATCAAAGGCCACACCAAACTCCACCTTCAAGCTGTCCTCCAAGCACATGAAAACAGGGGTAAAAATACCCAACCTACTGAGGCCTATTCAATAAAGAAACAGGACAATTACATGGCCCCCAAAATACCAACTTGAGAGGAGGCGTAACTGCACTCCTAATACATTTCTTTAAATCCTACTTGGCACAAGGCCGCTTTTGCAAGGGCTAATCCCATACTACGGAGGTGACACGATTGAAAAATGTTATGACATTACGAGTAGAAGGTAAACTGTTATAAAAATGTAGTCACCTCAAAACAAAATGAATGGGAGCTCAAGAGGGTTAGGCACTCTCTATCCCAATTTGTAGTTAAGGAAACAGAATTTATTTATTTATTTATTTATTTCTTGTGCTTCAGACAGGTACAAACCTAATGATGTGAAACACATATATATATACTATTACATTAGATAAAAACAAATATTAAATTAAAATTATAATACCTCTTATGAAAGTCCTTGTAAAATAAAGTCATAAATGAAATAAAAAATACACTTTTCTTCAGTAACATAGTATTACAAATATTCAGTTACACATGCACATATTATAACAAGGTATTTAAAATATTACAATTAAAATTATTTACGAACTGCTTTAAAGCTGCATTAGTACTGTAATTATACATGATGGTAGTGATGTCATCGAAGATAATAATGATGATGAGCTAGATGGTATAACTAGAAACAAGAATATTAACTAAAGTTATGAGGCTAACAATGGGAATCAGCAAAGTGGGATTTTAACTTAGAACAGAAAACAATTAAGTTATTTGTTTACATTGTTTTACTATGGATGTGTATGTAGTTGCAAATATATCTATTCTATACTCATTGCTATATTTATTAAATATTTTCATTGAGTTTAACACTGGTGAATTACTATGTTGTTGGGTTCTTGATCTAGAGCAGTAGAAAGTAACATATTTCGGGCGTGTAGATGGATTAGGGACAGACAAGTTGAACAGAGAGAGCAAATTAGAGCTACCAATAATATTGTTAAATAATTTGTAGACAAATAGAAGAACTGCAATTACTCGTCTTTTTGCTAAGGACTTATAGCCAAGTTGTTTCATTAAGTCATCATACGAATCAAATACCAAGTGTCTTTTACATTTTAAATATAGGTTACATGAGGAAAGTTTCGAACCCGCCCCGAGGGTTAAACTGCTGAGCTAGCAAGAAAATAAGTTATAAAACGGCCATTACCTGATGGTTAAACTGCTGCCCGAAGAAAGAGGCGCTTCCCGCCCCCTGCTACATAATCACACAAAGAAAGATGTTACTGAAGTGGCGAGGAGACCAGAAAATCAGCAGTTTATATACCCTCGCGAAAGATTCGAGACGTTTCATGAATTATTACAACCCGCCCACAAAATTTTATTGGATAACAGCAAAAACTAATACACCAGACGAAGAAGAAACACCTTATTGGTGGAAAATTAATTACAGAAATTCCTGATTGGCTACGTACAAAACAGGCGGAAAGAAAGGATTACATTGCCAACTCTCAAACCACAGAACAAAATTTAGCAAAAACAAAACTTATGAATGTTTAATTTCTTCCGGATTGTTCATTCCTTTACACCAGAGAGCGTTATCAGTTTTGGTAGAGACATCTGTTAGAGAATGTTCAAAGTTCTTGCTATGCAGCAGACAAACACGAATCGAAATTGACATAGTTCAGAACACTTCAAAATTTACAGTAGAGACATCTTCTGAGAAACTTTAGAATTAACATGGTTGTTAAATTTCAGGCTTCCTCCAGTAGAGGAGTTCCAACAAGCGCAATGTTTGAATTAGCGGCGCGGAGGTGTACCGCCCGGTACAATTATTATTATTATTATTATTATTATTATTATTATTATTATTATTATTATTATTATTATTATTATTATTCATTAGGTAAAATGTACAAAACATAAAACATCGAAAAATATATTTTAAACATTTTAAATTTCTCGATAATGCCAGTATTAACGGTGAAATATGCCATTTCTTTTTCCGGTCTCTCCAGTATTGCTAGCTACTGTAGGTGAATCAAACAACATGTAGCCTACAGCATTCTTGGAGTAACCCTGAACTGAAAAACCGGACTTTCCCAAGAACTTCTGTCAAGTCGTTTTCCCGTGAAGTTCTGCCGAGCACCCAGAAAGACAAAAATAGAACCGAACCTATTTTCGATTTGTGTATACCTAATCTTAGATAAATACGAAGTGTGACGCCAAAGTTGTAAGTGTACAGACACAATTACAATTTATTTTTTTCTAGATAATGGTAAAAGTTTGAGGAGAAAAAGAGCGAAAGAGTTGAGAAAACTTCACAGCGGACAACTGATCAAGTTTGGGATTGCATTACACAGTGCTCCTATTTGTACGCATCGATACGCAGTACCGGTACATTATTTTTCGAAAACAAAAAATGAATAGGATATTATTCGCAATATTCCTATCACAATTCTTATGAATTCCGATGGCTTAGAATCAAGCTCGTTCGTCTGCTTTCGTTGCATTTCTATAAGTAATATAAAATGCGTACATGATTAAATTTTATATATACTGACGTTCTAAAATTATAATTGTTCTCCTTTAACCATTTCCTGTCGACAGTTCGGAGTTAAAAGAAAAATAGGCTTCATATTCTCCACCCTTTAGCAAACAAACAAGCTGTAAATAGTCCACCAGTTCTGGATGAGGTACTTTCTTTCATAGTTAATCTGGAGTTAATAAAAATTCACAGCCTGTTTCCAGTCATTCCACCGGGTATTAATGGAATGAATAAATCCCCTATCTAGCGGGGATGATAGGAATTATACCGGCTGCCGAAGCCTCTCTCACTCCTCTGGGGCAATGATTAATGAATAGCAGATGAAATGAAATGATATTGGAGAGTGTTGCTGGAATGAAATATGACAGGGAAAACCGGAGTTCCCGGATAAAATCCTGTCCCGTCTCCGCTTTGTCCAGCACAAATCTCACATGGAGTGACCGGGATTTGAACCACGCAACCCAGCGCTGAGAGGCCGGTGCGCTGCCGCCTGAGCCACGGAGGCTAGTAATCTATGGTTAATGTATGTTTAAATTTAACTGCATTCATTGTTACTATATAATTTGAAAAGCTCAAAACACTTGGTTTGTGTTGCCGAGGCAAGCGAGTTCATAGTTGTTTCTTTTCCGGGCCTCCATTAGATCAGACTAAAGTGAAAGAGAGGGTATAGACACGGGTGGGAGTGGCTGCTCCTATGGCGTTGTCACATAGTAGGAGAGGAGCAAGAGGGAGCGAGTTTCATGCACCCTGGCAACACGAGTTACGGCAATTGTGTACCCAGTGCTGAGCTGCCATATTTATTCAGTAGATATCTTGACTACGTGATTGCAGTTACTACCATAGTCTGTTTAAAACAGCAGTGGTGGTATTGGACTCTTCTAATACATCAATGTATTAATTCTTTCAGACGTGCTGAAGTTACAATGGGTGAGCTGTGCTGAGTTATAGTGTCGGAGTACAACTTTCAATCGAGCGCCTGTTCATTTGGCAACCAAGGCGAGTGTGACGAGGCAATGACGTTACTTCCACTTTAGTCTGTTCAAAAGGTGGCCCAGAGTATAGTAGTATATGTGGTTTACAAGTTAGAGAAGTGAAATGAATAAAATAAGTAATTCTTTTGTACCGGAGCGCAATAAAAAAAAGGCATGACGATGCTTGTGAAGTATCTCCTGAACGTGCAAACAGTAACTCAAGTGAATGCGACGAAAATATTGCAACTAGCCTATCGGCAGTTTTACTGCAATTCAAGAGGGAATTACTTCTGACCGTGATGGGCCCGTTTGTTGGACATTAACTCTTAAAAAAAATGATTTCTTTTCAAAGAAGCGAGTGGCTTCATGCTAACTTGTTACAAATTTAGGATTACAAAGCAGATGGGAATGAAGATTTCTTCTTTAGTATGGGCCAATGATGAGATCAGTATCTTTGGAGAAGGTCTTTAAAAAATCCACAGCAACTCAATGTTGAAAATATCCTAGGCATAGAGCTGCAAATTTTAGGTAAATATAATAAAGTACGAGACTACCAGGGTTTTCAGGAAAGGCCAAAGTTGAAGACGAGAAAGACGTGGACGGAAGAAAGGAAAGAGCAACATCGGCAACGAATGAAGGAGCACTGGGCAAAGAACAAAGCCCAGAGAAGAACGTGGTCCTTAGAAGGCTGATACGAACAAAGAAAGTTTGAGAATATATTCTTTAGTTATTCCCTAGAATTACAATCCTGATCTTAATCATCGTTATCCAGTCGATTAAATTAGCAGTTTGCCTTTTTCTACCATCACGAGTGGTAAAGTGTGTCATTGCATTGTTTCATTTAAGCACCACTACGAGCACTAATGTGAGTCAATGCAGAGTTTCACTTAAGCCCTTTTAACTACATCCGGTGTGGACATTTTTCAAAAATCAAAAACGCCTCGAGGTATTGAACCAAGGAACAGATAACGGAAGGAATTATGCAAATAAGTTAATTTGGCTAGGATTTGAATTTTAAAAAATCGAGTAAAGAAACAAGGCTGTTTTACTGGAAATGCATTTAGGCCTGAAGTGATTTTCGATTTTTATTTTTTTTTTAGTTTGATAGATCTAGCCAACTCCGCCTCTGTGGTGTAGTGGTTAGTGCGATTAGCTGCCCCCCCCCCCGAAGGCCCGGGTTCGATTCCCGGCTTTGCCACGAAATTTACAAAGTGGTACGAGGGCTGGAACGGGGTCTACTCAGCCTCGGGAGGTCAACTGAGTATAGGGGATTTCTATTCCCTCCTCAGCCATCCTCGAAGTGGTTTTTCGTGGTTTCCCGCTTCTCCTCCAGGCAAATGCCGGGAAGGTACTTAACTTAAGGCCATGGCTGCTTCCTTCCTTCTTCCTTGTCTATCCCTTTCCATCTTCCCATCTCCCGACAATGCCCCTGTTCAGCATAACAGGTGAGGCTGCCTGGGCAAGTTACTGGTCATTCTTCTCAGTTGTATCCCCCGACCCAAAGTCTCACGCTCCAGGACACTGCCCTTGAGGCGGTAGAGGTGGGATCCCTCGCTGAGTCGGAAGGAAAACCAACCCTGGATGATAAACAGATTAAGAAAGAAAGAAAGAAAGTAAGAAAGATCTATCCAAGACTCACAATTTGAAACCTTCCAGGGCCCTTTAGCCCTTCAACTTTCGGAAAAAATTAGGAAATTGCTTAATTTTACATTTTCGTAGTTTGGGGACCCATACTCTGTCTGTTAAGAAATGTTTTTAACATTAAAACTATGAATGTCTTTGAGGAAAACGATATAGGACCATAAGGAAAGTGAGTACCGTCACCGTTTTCATTAGGAAAAAAACAGTCGCTTAAGTGCGGCCAGTATCCAGTAATCGGGAGATCGTGGGTTCGAGCCCCACTTTCGGCAGCCCTGAAGATGGTTTTCCGTGGTTTCCCATTTTCACACCAGGCAAATGCCGGGGCTGTACCTTAATTAAGGCCACGGCCGCATCCTTCCACTTCCTAGGCACTTCCTAGGCATTTCCCATCCCATCGTCGCCATAAGACCTATCTGTGTCGGTGCGACGTAAAGCAAAAAAAAAAAAAAAATCATTGGCATTGCATATCTATGAGCATCAGAGCATACCATGGTCAAGTGTTTGTGATCCGATATCACAGCTTTGCCATGGTACAAACTCATTTCAAGCTTCGCGTGCCTTCACCGAGATGTGGGCTAGGCGAATGTCGAGTGAGGCAGAACGGTGAAGTGGGAGCAGAGGAAAGGAGAGGGGAGAAATTGGCCCTCTTACGACGGGTGATAGTGACAAATCGCCATCGTGCGCTCTTGCAGTTATGATCTTTGACGCTATGAGGTCGTTCCATTTTTTTAATAAGACCCGCGTTGCGGCTGGAAATATCACTTGCCAGGAGGCCATAAAGGGCAACAGCCGCCGTCAAATGCAAGTGTTAGATAAACCAACGATAAAAAGCAAGTAGCTCATGAAGAGTTGTCCGGAACTGTGATTAACTTCACAGATTTGCTACCACCTTGGGTTCAATGGGGCGGTGAGCTCATCCAGCAGAAGAGCAGGGGCGTGCTTTGTGGCTTCTCTGCCTCAGTATTTACAGTTTAATATATACGGATAATGTGTGTTGATATTTGTGGTTATTATGCATTCAATCCATCTCTATTACAAGTTTCATAGGTATCTATGCCTGTCAATTTCCAGTCGAATGGGCTGTGGGTAATATGTCACCGAACGAGTTAGCCGTGCGGTTTAGGGCTGCGCGGCAGTGAGATTGCATTTGGGATATAGTGGGTTCCAACCCCACTGTCAGCAGTCCTGAAGATGGTTTTCCGTGGTTTTCCATTTTCATATCAGACAAATGCTGGGGCTGTACCTTATTTAAGGCCTCGACCACTTCCTTCCCACTCCTAGGGGTTTACTATCCCATCGTCACCATAATACCTATCTGGGTCGCTGTGACGTAAATCAAACTGTAGGCCTAATAATAATAATAATAATAATAATAATAATAATAATAATAATAATAATAATAATTGTTACGGAGTTATCCGTGGTAGTTACAGGTGAAAGAAGGTGCTGGGATGAACAGGTCTCAACTTACGAAATTAAAGTTAATTTAAAATTTAACAAAGGATATATTTTCTTTTCAAGGTCAAGAAATAAGAGGTATAACAGGAACTCAGTTGTATATCAACAAGTTAAGAAAGTACAAATACAGTTTATTAATGGTTTTTGGGCTTCGAGCCCCAGATTCACAATCCCTGAGCAATGAGCCCAACTTTACTTATGCACAAGGTTTGACAAAGGGGCAGAAAACCTCAATCATGCCCAGGAGCACTTGCTCCCAATTACCCAGTAAAGCCTCCTCGAGGCACACAGAAAATCTACTTTTAAGAAAGAGCAAACCCGCTCTCAAAGTTCAAGCCCATCAAAGGCCACACCAAACTCCACCTTCAAGCTGCCCTCCAGGTACACAAGAACAGGGGTAAAATTACCCAACCTACTGAGGCCTATTCATTAAAGAAACAGGACAATAACATGGCCCCAAAATACCAACTTGAGAGGAGACGTAACTTGCACTCCTAATATACCTTTTCAAAACCTATTTGGCTCTTAGGCCGTTTATGCAAGGGCTAATCCCATACTACGGTGGTGACACGATAGGAAAATTAATTACATTATAAAGCGAAGAAAAACAGTTATGAAAACGTAGTCACCTCAAAAACCATATGAGAGGAAGCTCGAGAGGGTTAGGCACTCTCTATCCCGATTTGTAGTTAAAGAGACGGAATTTATACCAAGCGTCTTTTACATTTTAAAAAATAGGCTACATGAGGAAAGTTTTCGAACCTGCCCCGATGGTTAAACTGCTGAGCTAGCAAGGAATGAAGTTATAACATGGCCATTACCTTATGGATGAACTGCTGCCCGAGGAAAGAGGCGCTTCCCGCCCCCTGCTACATAATCACACTAGGAGAGATATTACTGAAGTGGCCAGGAGACCAGAAAATCAGCAGTTTATATACCTTCGCGGGAAATTCGAGACGTTTCATGAATGATTACAACCAGCCCACAAAATTTTATTGTATAACAGCAAAAACTAATACACCAGACGAAGAAGAAACACCTTATTGGTGGAAAATTAATTACAGAAATTCCTGATTGGCTACATTCAAAACAGGCGGAAAGAAAGGATTATATTGCCAACTATCAAACCACAGAACAAAATTTAGCAAAAACAAAACTTATGAATGTTAAATTTCTTCCGGACAATTCATTCCTTTACACCAGAGAGCGTTATCAGTTTTGGTAGAGACATCTGTTAGAGAATGTTCAAAGTTCTTGCTATGGAGCAGACAAACACGACTCGAAATTGACATAGTTCAGAACACTACAAAATTTACAGTAGAGACATCTTCTGAGAAACTTTAGAATTAACATGGTTGTTAAAGTTCAGGCTTCCTCCAGTAGAGGAGTTTCAACTGGCGCAATGTTTGAATTAGCGGCGCGGAGGTGTACCGCCCGGTACAATAATAATAATAATAATAATAATAATAATAATAATAATAATAATAATAATAATAATAATAATAATAATAATAATAATAAGGTGATGCTGTCGGCAGTCTTCATTAGCTACGCTTTTGTGACTAATCACTACGTCTTGTATCAAGATATTTTTAAATTGTACTCAGTGGCTTCAAGACGTAATTCTTGGGCAATTCGGACATCGTAGAAGGATTTCTGCGTAAGAGATAACCTCATTTCTCCGACACTAAAGGACCAGTATAACCAGATTGGATGACTCTCATATTACACACTTCCCCAATTGTATTCAGAATCCTTGATGGAGAACAGGTAATCGATCACGGACCTTGTATGGAACAGAGATTCATTTAAACCACCACCGCGTAATGGCTGTTTATACACTGACGGACAGAGCAAATGCAACACCAAGAAGGAGTGGTCAGAACTTTATGCCAATTGCAGGGTAGACTGACGTCACTGAGGTATGCTCATGATGTGAAATGCGCCGCTGTGCTGCGCACGTAGCGAACGATAAATGGGACACGGCGTTGGCGAATGGCCCACTTCGTACCGTGATTTCTCAGCCGACAGTCATTGTAGAACGTGTTGTCGTGTGCCACAGGACACGTGTATAGCTAGGAATGCCAGGCCGCCGTCAACAGAGGCATTTCCAGCAGACAGACGACTTTACGAGGGGTATGGTGATCGGGCTGAGAAGGGCAGGTTGGTCGCTTCGTCAAATCGCAGCCGATACCCATAGGGATGTGTCCACGGTGCAGCGCCTGTGGCGAAGATGGTTGGCGCAGGGACATGTGGCACGTGCGAGGGGTCCAGGCGCAGCCCGAGTGACGTCAGCACGCGAGGATCGGCGCATCCGCCGCCAAGCGGTGGCAGCCCCGCACGTCACGTCAACCGCCATTCTTCAGCATGTGCAAGACACCCTGGCTGTTCCAATTAGGACCAGAACAATTTCCCGTCGATTGGTTGAAGGAGGCCTGCACTCCCGGCGTCCGCTCAGAAGACTACCATTGACTCCACAGCATAGACGTGCACGCCTGGCATGGTGCCGGGCTAGAGCGACTTGGATGAGGGAATGGCGGAACGTAGTGTTCTCCGATGAGTCACGCTTCTGTTCTGTCAGTGATAGTCACCGCAGACGAGTGTGGCGTCGGCGTGGAGAAAGGTCAAATCCGGCAGTAACTGTGGAGCGCCCTACCGCTAGACAACGCGGCATCATGGTTTGGGGCGCTATTGCGTATGATTCCACGTCACCTCTAGTGCGTATTCAAGGCACGTTAAATGCCCACCGCTACGTGCAGCATGTGCTGCGGCCGGTGGCACTCCCGTACCTTCAGGGGCTGCCCAATGCTCTGTTTCAGCAGGATAATGCCCGCCCACACACTGCTCGCATCTCCCAACAGGCTCTACGAGGTGTACAGATGCTTCCGTGGGCAGCGTACTCTCCGGATCTCTCACCAATCGAACACGTGTGGGATCTCATTGGACGCCGTTCTAAAACTCTGCCCCAGCCTCGTACGGACGACCAACTGTGGCAAATGGTTGACAGAGAATGGAGAACCATCCCTCAGGACACCATCCGCACTCTTATTGACTCTGTACCTGGACGTGTTTCTGCGTGCATCGCCGCTCGCGGTGGTCCTACATCCTACTGAGTCGATGCCGTGCGCATTGTGTAACCTGCATATCGGTTTGAAATAAACATCAATTATTCGTCCGTGCCGTCTCTGTTCTTTCCCCAACTTTCATCCCTTTCGAACCACTCCTTCTTGGTGTTGCATTTGCTCTGTCAGTCAGTGTATTAATAACTAGTGCTACATGAATGTTACAATGTTCCTATGTCAGTTCATCATTGTTGAATACGGACCCGTGCCCAGAGAGACAACTAAGAAAATGGTCAAAGGCTTAATTAGACCTCCATTTTACCATCATATTTTTCATCTTTGAGCGCTCCATGCATTTAAGAGGATTGTTGGAGCAGAGTCTTTACGAAGTTCGATTGTCTAGTGTTTTCATGACTGTATGAGAATGTGTCCCAGACCATACACCCTAGTTCTTCGTCAACAAGTGGCCTTTTGGACTATAGCTATCAAGCCATTGTCTTAACAAGTGGGGTTTGTCATTCCATATTATTTGTCCAAGTTACATCAGCCAGACTGATTAGCTCAGGCGGTAGAGCGCTGGCCTTCAGAGCCCAACCTGGCAGGCTCCATGTTGGCTCAGTCCGGTGGTATTTGAAGGTGCTCAAATACGTCAGCCTTGTATCGGTATATTTACTAACACGTAAAAGTACTCCTGCTGGACAAAATTTCAGTTTCTTGGCGTCTCTGAAAAATGAAAAATTAGTTAGTGTGACATAAAAAAATAACATTCAAGGTACGTAATCTACGTAATTTAGTTCTAAAGTTGACGACCTCCTCTCATCCGCTACAGAACATCAATATTGGAAATATTACCAGTCCACGATGCTTTCAAGGAAGGATCGATTTTTTGAAGATTTTTACTTACTTTTACTTTGCTCCTCAGCGTCCATGTAACATGAAGTGTACACGTAACTCTTGACAAAATTGCATCTCATCTCCAAACCGAGACATTTACAGTAGGTCTGCCATTCTTAGAAAATTAACTCGGGCCATTGCTATTCGGCCGACCCCGCAGTCTAGGGTTAGCGTACATGGCTCTCGCCCTGAAGCCCCGGGTTCGAATCCCGGCCAGGTCAGTGATTTTTACCTGGATTTTAGGGTTGGTTCAAGTTCCACTCAGCCTACATGATTACAATTGAGGAGCTATCTGACGGTGATGTGGCGGTCCTGGTCTAGAAAACCAAGAATAACGGCCGAGAAGATTCATCGCACTGACCATTCGTCACCTCATAATTTGCAGATCTTGGGGCTGAGCAGCGGT
This sequence comes from Anabrus simplex, assembly GCF_040414725.1. Classification (NCBI taxonomy): domain Eukaryota; kingdom Metazoa; phylum Arthropoda; class Insecta; order Orthoptera; family Tettigoniidae; genus Anabrus; species Anabrus simplex. Next base: position 122,723,170 of record NC_090267.1, on the reverse strand, counting down.
CGCTTGTTAGGCCAAGGCCTTTCAGGGCTGTAGTGCCATGGGGTGTGTTTGTTCAGTGCTATTCGTACACTGTACCGATATCGATGCTATTACAGGTGACAAGGTACGTAAACTTACGCACCTGATTTACTAGCTCCCCGTACAGATTCATATGAAAGCGTGAGTTGCAAGGTCTGTGGATGACAAAGCATTAAGACAGGTAAGGTGTGGGCGTATTGTTCTCAATTTTCTTTACCAATTTTAACAATCCCTGTGACGGTACGAGTTTGCTGTGCGTTTAGGGGCGCGCAGCTGTGAGCTTGCATCTAGGAGAAAGTGGGTTCGAACCGCACTGTCGGCAACACTGAAAATGATTTTCCGTGATTTCCCATTTTCATACCAGGCAAATGCTGAGGCTGTACCTTAATTAAGGCCATGATCGATTCCTTCCTCCGCCCACGCCTTTCCTCTCCCATCGTTGTCATAAAACGTATCTGTGTCGGTGTGATGTAAAACAAATTGTAAAAATAAGAAAAGGACCTGTACCTTAAGAGTATGAATGTTACGAGTATCGTGGCTCCAAATTGAAATATACGGCAATTATTTCATGCCAGCTCATCAACATCAGGTACGCGCATTATATTGGTAAAGAAAATCGCTGAGTAAGAACATTTCTTTACAGGTATTATCAAAAACGTAACTGTTGAAGGTATATTGTCCTTTCTTTATTACCCACATCAACACCACCATCACATTTTAAAACAAAATTGTAAGTTACGAGAAACCTCGTTCAAAGTTTACGGTAGAGCTCTTATTTACCTCCCTAATAAACTGTCTTTGTAGATCAGTCTCACCATTATTTCAGGTATGAAGAGGAAGGTTGTCATTAATAAACTCATCAGGATTTGACGCGTTTCTAAATTAAAAGGCATCGTTCTAAGCAAAATGCATTTTTAATGGAGCTGTTAGACGCAGCCTACTATCTGAGAGCTCCCCAAACTAAAGTTAACATCAAAGAGAAGTAAAAGATAATGTCCTGCTAGACACAAGCTTACTGGGCCATAATAAATGCATGAAAAAATAAGTTTGAACAAGAATTTTAATTATAGATGGGGGAGAATAGGGGTAGGGGAAGTTTCCTGGTTGTTCGCCAGAACTTGACGGCGTATTAGATTAAAGATTCCTTTTCCTCCTTGTTATTTCTGAAACACGAAAGGCCTGTATTATATTAAAATAGCTTGCTACGTAATTGGACCCTGACGAGGATATTGGTATTCTCTAAAATACATAGGACAGGAGAACTTGGGGGATATAACCAGTCACATCCTTTCTTCTTTGTTTCCTACTTTCAGGAACTGAATTTAAGATTATAGCTAATGAAATGCTAACAATCTTTGCTCCCTCAGACTTAATTTTGGTAATACCTGTTAAATTTGTTATTCAAAGCACATTTAACTACTTTTCACACCATTAGTTTGTTATAATTCTTATCTGTCCGTGATTTAACCATTCCTTTAGACAAGCTTGTGGTAAGTGACCATGAATATTTTAATGTATCTGAGATGTTATTTAAGCTCCGATTTCTTCTTTGTTAAATAAGTAGGCCTATCTTCTCATTTAGGTAGATAAATTCCCCCGCCCCCTCAGGGTGCGGACATAGAATGCATGAAGCTCTGGTGACTAAATGAAGAGAATTTTTGAGGGCGAAAACAGCTGCGTAGCTCTTACTGACACCTCTTCCACTTAACTGTGGGAGGCGGCTGCTCAGTTTCATGTTTCCTTACTTTCCTTATCAACCCTTGCACTTCTCTGAAACGGTTCGTATTAGCTTTGTGAGGCTTTAACGACATTAGAGGATCTTTGCCTACCTTTGTCGAAACTTCCTTCTTCAAAACGTCTAACCTCTTCACTTTTATCTTCTTATTGGTGTGAGGTTATATCCAATTGAAAAGGAACGCAATCTACGAAGAAGCCATGGAGCCTCTGGAAAAGTGGAAGATTTAAATGTCCACTAATCCTAACCTCGGCAATAAGTGGGCCAATGTGGTTAGCTCTTGGTGCGGTTGCCTTTGCCCCAGGATTTAGCCTGGTACTCGTTTTAGTTATAGGCTGAATGAACCTCAAAACTGCGTGCCTTTCCAAACATGGAAAACTTATAAATTTCCCGACTTTCTGTCGGGGAGTCGAACCCACGTCAAACCCACGTCCTTCCGGATCATCCGAGCACGGCTTAACTTCCTCGGCTAGGCAGCCCGTTGTCGAATTATACTTCCCCTCAAAACAATAAAGGGGCTGCCTGGCCGAGGCGGTAAAGGCGTGCTCGGTTCGCCCGGAAAGACGTGGGTTCGAATCCCAGTCAGGAAGTCGTAAAATTTAAGAAACGAGATTTCCACTTCCAGAGGTGCATATGGCCCTGACGCTCACTCAGCCTACACCAAAAATGAGTACCAGGTTAATAATTCCTGGGGGCAAAGGTGGCCGAGCGTAGAGCTAGCCGCTCTACCCCTTCACGTGCGGAGGTTAAAAATGGTGATGGAAGCCTTTACCTTCCGCTCCTCCGAGGGCCTTCATGGCCTGTACGGAGGTGACTTTGCTTTGCTTTGCTCAAAACAATAAGCACCAGCACCAACACCATATATATAAGCTATAAATGTTTGTAAATTATATGAAATTCACTCAATTACGTATTGTATTTAAAAATCTTTCCACAGTATTTGCAGCTAACCATGATGACAAAGGCCGGCCCTGCGGTGTGCGGGTAGCGTGCCTGCCTCTTACCCGGAGACCCCGGGTTTGACTCCAGGCCAAGTGAGTTTTTTTTTTTTTTTTTACCTGGATCTGAAGGCCGGTTCGAGGTTCATTCAGCAAACGTGATTAGTCCTGATTACAATTGAGGAGCTATCTGACGGTGAGATGGCAGTCCCGGTCTAGGGAAGGCCGATTGGATTCATCGTGCTGAACACACGACAACTCATAATCTGCAAGCCTTCGGGCTGAGCAGCTGTCGCTTGTTAGGCCAAGGTCCTTCGAGGCTGCTGCGCCATGGGGTTTGGTTCTATGATAACAAAGAGTCATTTTAACAAATGATGAAATGAACCTGCAGTGACATGCGTTTAGGCCCATAAGAACGGTCCCCAACTACATAAATAGACATGTTTGAGGTCCGCCCCCGGCTCTGCCACGAAATTTGAAAAGTGGCATGAGGGCTGGAACAGGGTCTACTCAGCCTCGGGGTGTCAGCTGAGTACAGAAGGGGGTACGACTCCCTCCTCAGCCGAACTAGAAGTAGTTTTCCGTGGTTTCCCACTTCTCCTCCAGGCAAATGCCGGGATGGTACCTAACTTAAGGCCACGGCCACTTCCTTCCCTCTTCCTTGCCCATTCCTTCCAATATTCCCTTCCCCCCACAATGCCCCTCTTCAGCCTAGCAGGTGAGGCCACCTGGGCGAGGTACTGGTCCTCCTTCCCAGTTCTATTCCCCCATCCCAAAGTATCATGCTCCAGGACACTGCCCTTGAGGTGGTAGAGATGAGATCCCTCACTGAGACGGAGGAAAAATCCAACCCTGGAGGGTAAACAGATTAAGAAAGGATATGACATATTTGAGTACTTTTATGCTAAGTGAGTGAAAATCTTGATCAAATTGTAATCAAAACTTTCCTTCTTAAGCCCTAGACTTCGCTCTCATTTACACTATTTCTGGACTGATGATTAAGATTAATAGTCACTCAAATTAACAAGCTTGATTTCTCTCCCTTAACATGACAGGCAGCGAAACTAGTTATAAAATACTAAGCACATCGGCTGAGGCTAGGAAAACAACAGATAGGGAATCTGCCGCACGGGCGACTGCCCTAAATGCAAATCAGTACTGATTGATTGATTGAGTGAGGATCCACGAAGTCACGTTACACTCCACATTCTAAATTCCTTACTCGCTTTCGTCAATCGACAGTGAGATAATAGTCTGCCCATGTTTTACTCAGAGCGTAGTTCTTATTGACAACACGTTTCTCAAGCTATACCACCTGAGTGAGATAGATTAACCACGTAGCAAATATATATAAGACAGATGGCAACCAAATCTCAAAATTGCGCCCTACTGACACAAATCGATATGAATGGCAGCTTGGGATGGTTAGATGTCTGTGAATCCACACGTAACCCCTGCACAGCGCCGGAAAGTCAGTGAAGTTCATAGTGTTCAGACCAGAGCTCCAACATAAACTCTCACACCGGCACACAAATTCCTTTTCTATTTTCTCGTGCCACTGCAGATTGATTTTATCATGTTATTAAATGGACTATTTATCATCAAGGTAAGCTGCAAATACTGTGGAAAGGTATTTAAATAAAATAGAACGTTCAGGTTTCCTACTGGCTCCACTTTGCTTCTAACTACTTGTTCCCCTGATATTCTAGCATAATTATATACAGCATACAAGCCCGCCTGGTGGCCGTGATCGTTAAGGCGTTGAAGTCTAAACGGTCTCAGGCCGTTGTTAGGCTGTTGATCGAAAAATATTCACCATTAGAATGTTGGCTGGCAGGGTAGGGGAGGTGGTGGTATACAATTTCTAATTACTGGATTGCGTGCCAAAAGTCTGGGCTAAATTCCAAAACTCTCCGCAGTGGTCATATGGATTGAGGGCATATGATGCTGTTGGTGGTGATTCTTCCGTCGGATGGCGACGTTAAGCCTTGAGCAGACCTCTTGGTGCTATTAGACAGGAGTATTATAGGCTTATGTGCCGACTCCGGGTTTCACCCTCTCCCTTCTTACTATCATTTATTACGCCATTTCATCTCATTAAGCCCTCTAATGAAGTTGACGTCAGGAAGAGCATCAGATTATAAAAAGACTCGACACGACCGATTCATCTCACCTCAAACCCGACCCCGTAGAGAAACGGGACAAGGGCTGGACAAAGAAATTTTATACAGCCTACGATATTGTGAAAGAAATACACCTCATAATGCTGAAAAAATGTCGATTTGGTCCCAAGATTATCCTCTCTCTACGAACAAACACACAAATCTCTCCTCATTACATCAGTAATATTATAGATATCTACGAGTAAAATGAACTTTTTTATGCATTTGTTGCAACCGACCATACCTCAAACGTATTTTAGGTATACCACAACACAACACAACACAACACAACACAACACAACACAACACAACACAACACAACACAACACAACACAGCACAACACAACACAACACAACACAACACAACACAACACAACACAACACAACACAACACAACACAACACAACACAACATAACATGATATACCTTATTCCTCTGCAAATTCCTCGCCGTACTACCAATTTACAATTGCGTCAGCAAACTTTTGTTCTTGGTTTCAGAGATAGGGGCTGACTTACGGGTTTGCAGTATGTACTTGACCCAGTCCTAAACCAGTGCGATGGACAGTTGTGATAGTATAGAAGATGCATGAGATATGGACGCTTCTGAGTAAGACCATTCAGGCCACAGTCAGTGTTTACACATACTGTAAGTGTATTATGCCTAATGTTCTGATGATGTGCAGTTATGATGAATTCAAAGACAAAGAAAGATCCAGACTACACAAATATACCGACATGCGTTTGGTTGAGGTTAGGTAACAATATGCGTATTGCGACAAATAGTAATTTCGCATTGTCCCTTATTGATATACACTTCTATGATAATAAGTCTTGGCAGACTTTTATCGGTGACTGTATCTGTATCCATGAAAGCACTGAGCATAACAGGTCATATTATACTTTTGTCGTAGTGCTGTAGGCCTACTTACATCGGCAGAGGACATATACTTTTATCGTGGGATTGCTTTCAGTTAATGATATTATATTACAAGGAATTAAAGCTTATGTTTGTTGATTGCGCGGTATTTATCACTGTAATGCTGTCAAACAGTGTTTATATTTTGGCAATAACAGGAAATAAATACCGTACGGTACAGCTATCCGCAAACAATTCTCAAATTCTCGTCAAACCGTATGCAGCTGAAATAATGCCTGTAGGAACACCTATCTATTGGGCGGAATCCCAAATTCTCGCTCCACGAATGCTTAAAAGACGACGAATTACATGTACGCATGCTCCTGGCAATCTGGGATAGTGTCCGATCGCTGTACGAAGTAGCTTGATGTATAAAAACAAAGCAGTGCGAAGGGTGAAATCTAGTGAGTAGTTATGAAATCAGATCAACGAACCAATAGTTAACTATTCGCTAAGTTATCTGCTATTACGTTGTGCAACGCAGCGAAGATCTATCGAGTTTACAACTGTAACAGGTCAATAGTTATCGGACAGATATCTCACCATTCCAGAAACCAGGAAAATTGACGTGGTCTAGAATCACTTATTAAGAATCCAACCAATACTACAGAAAAACAATAAATTACGGTAATAATTGGTAATATAGTATCTTGTTTTGTTACAGCTGAGCTTGTTGCTGGTGTGCCGCCTTGCTATGCTCCAAGGCTCCCTGCCCAAATTCTCAAACCAAGACAACCCGGCAGCGTTTCATCCGTGCAGGCACGTCAGGTTAGTAATCAGACTTCTATAACATTGCATTTATTGGCTTTTTAGAGTTCCATTGCCATTTCTTGGAGTGATTTATCAATAGTGTCTCATATAAAAATATATGACATGTTTATATTTCAGATGTATAAATTTAGGGATTGGATTTTCCTAATCTTGAAACCACATGTACTTAAAAGGAAAATAATATTAATTTCATAGAAAACAGCTGACCTCAGTGTTACAGTAGGGTAGCTGTTGCATTTGTCTTTCTAGTTTGATCTCTTCTATTGTACCCCTGTGGTCGGGGGACTCGGATGAAGAATACACCCACGGTATCCCCTGCCTGTCGTAAGAGGCGACTAAAAGGGGCGATCAAGGGATGATGGATCTTGAACCATGTGATTACCTGTGATCAGTACCATCACGCGTGGAACACTATGGGTCGACTTTACTTGCGATTAGTACCACTATATGCGGATCACTATGGGTTTACGTTACCTGTGATTAGTACTACTATGTGAGAAACACCATGAGCCTGCCTTACCTATGAGTGGTGCCATTATGTGAGGAACACCATAAATCTGCGTTACCTGTTAGTAATATATTACTTGTGATTAGTCAGTGGATACATTTTGAAGGTTTACTTATCGTTTCATTTTGTTGAACCTCTTACCATTAGGGGTCGATGACCTAGCTGTTACACTCCTTTAAACAACAAACATCATCATCATCATCCTTCTATCGTCAGTGCAAGAGGAGGATGATCAAATGAAAAAATTCCACATCCTTTGCATACGACATAACAAGGAAAATCCATGGGAAAAAATTCGAATATCCCAGCAACTCTTAAAATCTATACCATCTTTCTTCAACGCATTTCCTGCATCCTGGTGGTTTCCTCAACAATATTACAGCTGCCACCTTCAGATTTAGTGATCTGTTGGTTCTTTGTCTGTTTTTTTCAGAATGAATTGTTGGTGGAAAGGACATTAGTTGGTTTATACTAGGTGCTACAGCTCCTCCTATTTAATCAGTTTTATGCAACCCGTATATCATAATCTAACCTAAAAATACTGACCTCGGCTCCTGAAAAGCGTGCATGGTCTTACTACGCTTTCTATAATTCGTGTATTCGTGTCAACCAAATCAGTATTAATGATAAAATACCGTACCCAATGATGATAAAAAGGTCCGCCTCTGCGGTGTAGTGGTTAGCGTGATTAGCTGCCACCCCCGGAGGCCCGGTTTCGATCCCCAGCTCTACCATGAAATTTGGAAAGTGGTACGAGGGCTGCAAAGTTGTTCGCTCAGTCTCGAGAGCTCAACTGAGTAGAGGGGATTCGATTCCCACCTCACCCATCCTCGAAGTAGTTTTCCGTTGTTTCACACTTCTTCTCCAGCGACCATGGCCACTCTCTTCACTCTTCCTTATCTATCCCTTCCAATCCTCCCATACCCCCCCCCCCTCACAATGCCCCTGTTCAGAATAGCGGGTAAGGACGCGTGGGCGAGGTACTGGTCCCTCTTTCCAGTTGTATTCCCCACCCAATGTCTGAGGCTCCAGGACACTACCCTTGAGGTGGTAGAGGTGGGATCCCTCGCTGAGTCCGAGGGAAAACCAACCTTAGAGACAAAACAGATTAAGAAAGAAAGATGATGATAAAAAGTCGTGGAAATTCTGTATGGCAGAAAGGTCACGTACAGAAAATATGACGTATAAATGATTAGAAGTAGTATTGACTTATCAGCAGTAAATGACATCTCGTTACAGCCCCGCGTGCCGGAAGTTAGATGTAAATTGCCCTCGTTAGTTGGAGGTTCGAGTCGGATGTAGGACGAATATTTTTATTTCGTTGTTAATGTTCGTGTGAGTCACGTTTGAAGTGACAAATCTAAATCATGATCAGTTCTCATATTGCAGTCACTCTGCTATGTTAGTTTTTAAGTAGCTCTTAAAAGAGCTATTTGCAATAAAGTGAGCTTTTACCAACAGAGGTGCAATGGGCTTGTGTATGGCCATTCGATTAATGAAACAAATGTTCAAGAATGACTACCTCCTTCTTTAATACAAATCTGAGCAAGATGTAGTAGAGACATTCTTGCTTGCTGCAACATAATTATATGGTGGCACCTGCCTGCCGGCTTCAGTGATGAGCCGCCGTAAATGAATTGGGCTCTCTGGCTCCTGTTCATATATTCTTTCCTTCCTTTAAATAACCCCAGAGAAAAAATCTGCAGGAGTAAGATCAGATGATATTGCCGGCTATGTCACAGGACACGGTCGTCCAATCCATCGTCCAGGATATGTCCTATGGAAGTGGTTCCATACTGCCAACGATCAGAGTGGAGGACCTCCATCCTGCTTGAACCCCATCCTTAACCGTAACATAAGGGGCACATCCTCCAATAAGAGCGGGGGTATTCAGGAAGAAACTAGAGATAGCGTCGTCCCGTTAGTTTTATTTCGAAGAAATGTTGTTCAATTATCTTGAGACCTATTATCCCGCACAACACGTTGACGCCGCATTGTACCTGAAATCTAGCTCCCTTATCCAGTGAAGATTTTCAACGCTCCAATAATGGGAGTTGAGGCGATTAACATTTCCGTTGTTGTGAAATCTGGTTTCGTCACTAAAGATAATGCCCGTTAAGAAATCCGCATCAGATTCAACTATTTGCAATATTCGTTGCGAAAATTCTGTCCGTTTTTGAAAGTCATATCTGTGAAGCTCCTGGTGTAGTTGTTGATGCGAGGGGTGGAATTTATGGCGGTGAAATATGTGCGGTACAGATACATAACGATGTGAAGATCATTTCCAATGGCCCGTGATCTTGTGTGCGGTTTGTATGCAATTTCATTTTGAACAGCTTCTTCGTTATTTCCAGACGTCAGTGGAGCATCCCGAACGGGGGGTAATGCATAAAATGACTCCGCTACACGCAGTGGTCTTTTAGTACGTCGAAATGTATCTACAGTTGGCAGTATTAGTCCACGAAGTCGTTCTTCACACAAGCATCTGACTCTCCGTGAAAACTGCCTTGCTTCCCCATAAAGTATTATCATAGTCACACAATCATTCCGTGGATACATAATGTTTGCTTTTACACTAACGGTAGGGTAGGTGTTCGAACTTTACTGCAAATATTACGATGTGCTATTTCATGTGCCCTACGTGTGAAGTCCAGACCGCTGTTAGTCGTTCTTCGAGTTGAACATGTGCAATAGCGTGGTTGAATGGGTTGAATGATGAAAATAAGCGCAGTGCGCTTCATTCGTTGTAGCCGTGTTTCCATATGAATGTCGCACGTTATTTCTCCTTTCTTACGTTTGCTTTCTTTGTAAAGGTGAAAAACGACTTTTGAGAGGTAAGGAAGTTAAATCTTAATTACGAACGCCTTTACGAGTATAAGAATAAAAATAACATTAAAAGCTCGTAACTAGACTCGAACTCTGAATCCCTGGAAAGGATCATATGTTGGCTACAATTAGTACCACGTAGCCACTCCAGGTGACAAAGAGTTGGTCCCGTTTAACTCTGTACTAATAGAATAATCTATGCTGTCGCTTCGAAACATCTTGTATGTTTGATGTTCTGAACTGTAATGTGCAGACAGGTTGACCTGACTGCAAACCCCACAGCGTGCTAAATCATGTCTCTTTTTAGCCCAGATAGTTGCAACGATTCCTACGCGTTGAGTATGTAACTTATCTTTCTTTCTTAATCTTCTTACCCTCCAGGGTTGGCTTTTCCCTCGGACTCAGCGAGGGATCCCACCTCTACCGCCTCAAGGGCAGTGTCCTGGAGCGTGAGAAATTGGGTCGGTGGCTACAACTGGGGAGGATGACCAGTACAACAGTTAACAAGTGTTCGAAAATAACCATTGGCGCTACTGCGCTGATGTAGGCGACCGCTGCTCAGCTCGAAGTTCTGTAGACTACAAGGTGAAGCGTGGTCAGCATGTCGAATCCTTATGGCCGTTACTCCTTGTTTTCTAGACCGGAGCCGCTATCTCACCGTCAGACGGCTCCTCAGTACGCTGAATAGACAACGAATGAACCCTCAGATCCAAGTAAAAATATTTGACCTGGACGGGAATCTAACAAAGGACTTGTGGGTTAGAGGCGGGTGCTTTACCCCCAGAGGTTAATCAACAGTCCAGATAACTAAGTGATACGTTGAATCCAGCAATAGCACTGCTCATATGGCTTTTACTTCCCTTTTACGTTTGCTGATGAGGTTATTAGCTACTGTTGACATTGTGGCCTACTTCGTTCTCACTGATAAATTATTCATCAGATCATGCGGGACCAAATCTAGTTGCAGCTAATTACCTTCTGTGCAGGAAAATATGATTCTGTCTCCCTTCCACTGATTACTATTGTTCTGTCATTGTGTCGTTATCTGAATCACATGCCATAGTAAGAGCTGTTTTCTCATCCCATTTATCGGCACTATATTGTGTGACTGGAGCCAATGGCATAATTTATAATATAACTTTCCACATTTGTTAAAGCAACTGTTTTACTTAATTGATATGAACTGAAAAGTGAAAATCCACAGCCTGTTTCAAGTCATTCGACTGGGCTAGAAATGAAATGAAGCCCCTATCTAGTGGCGAGGATAGAAATTGTTGTGCCGATTGCCGAAGCTTGTCACTCTCCTCTGGGGCAATGATTAATGACTGACAGATGAAATGAAATGATTTTGGAGAGAGTTACTGGAATGAAAGATGACAGTGAAAACCAGAATTCCCGGAATAAAATCTGTCCCACTTCCACTTTTTCCAGCACAAAACTCACGTGGAGTGACCGGGATTTGAACCATGGAACCCAACGGTGAGAGGCTGGCGCGCTGTCGTCAGAGCCACGGAGGCTTTACTGAACTACTGAATGGAAATTAAATCGAAGAACAATTTTCGTAACATTCCTGTAGGACACCTGTTCAACGAAACCTGAGCTGTATATGAAATTCGACTGTAGAAATGTTCTCGAACAAACCAGTCTTCCGATGAATGGCTCTACGTACACGTATTTTTATATCACGGTTTTATAATCTTACGGACTTACATGACATGTAGAAAAAATATGTATGTTGTGTCTTACGATACAACAATATGAGCCACATTATTTGGAATGTTACATATACTGGGGCGGTCGGAAACAACGTGCATCTGGTATATGATACTTAGACGGTTGATCACATTGATATACACTGACGGAAACAGTATCCAAACACCATGAAATAAGGAATGTACAATACGGAAATGTCAGCAATAGGCCTACATTTGTCGAGGTAACATATTTAATTGATTAAAGGTACAAATGTGCAAAAGCTCGGAATTATTATTATTATTATTATTATTATTATTATTATTATTATTATTATTATTATTATTATCTATACATATTTAAAAATTACTAAAAGCAGCTATTTCCACTTCGTTCGGCCGTTCTGCTGGATAGATTTGCTTAATTGATTTTTTTAAAATTCCTCATGCATTCCGTAATTCTGGTGAATCTTCAGGCACTGATAGGGCTCTTAAGTTCATACGAAATTGAGTCATCCTGAAATGAAGTCACAAATGACCACTACATTAATTGCAGCCCGCAATGCATTCTGGACCTAGCATCTTGCGTACAGTTAAGGAGCAATATGTTTACGTAAAAACTAGCGAAGCTGTACGATTAAAAATAACAAGTGACCATAGGCCAATTTGAAATTTAAACCAAACTTGGTAGATATATGACTTAATACTATCTGAAGGTAAATATAGTGCGATGATATTTTTCTTACAACTTGCTTTTTGGTCCGACTCATTGGCTGAACGGTCAGCGTACTGGCCTGCGGTTCAGAGGGTCCCGGGTTCGATTCCCGGCTGGGTCGGGGATTTTAACCTTAATTGGTTAATTCCAATGGCACGGGGGCTGGGTGTATGTGTTGTCTTCATTATCATTTCATCCTCATCACGACGCGAAGGTCACCTACGGGTGTGAAAGACCTGCACCTGGCGAGCCGAACCCGTCCTGCGATATCCTGGCACTAAAAGCCATACGACATTTCAACTTGCTTTTCATCACATTGGTACAGAAAGGTCTTATGGCAACGATGGGAAAGGGAAGGCAGCGGCAGTGGTCTTAATTAAGGTATAGCATTTGACTGGTGTGAAAATGGGAAACCACTGAAAACTATATTTAGGGTTGCCGACAGTGGGGTTCGAACCCACTATCTCCAAAATGAAGCTCACAGCTGCGCGAACCTAACCGCACGGCCAAATCGTTCGGTACTCTAGGTTGTAAAGACACCCCTCGCACCCAGAGGGTTGGGGTGGGGATGGAGTCACATGTAAAAATAATCGAAAACTTCCTATATTAGTGTTAAATCCGTAGTTTGTGGTGTCGCTGAGATAAGTTAATGGTAAGTTAATTGGTGACATACCAGATGATGTTTAAGTCCAAGTTCATCCCCAATCGGCATGGAGCCCATAAGAGGTTAAGAAAGAAAACGTCCAAAATGACCGAGATTATGAATATGTGTGTGTAGGCTAAGTTCCAGCAAACTTGGTTCACACATGACTTGATGTGTGGTAAAGAATACTGTGTTGGTGAAACACCCCCAGCACCCCTATGGCTGGCAATTGGGAGGGAGTGTGACATATAAAATTAATTTAAAGCGACCAATATTATTGTTGAATCCGTAATGTTCAGGGTCGCTGAGATGAATAGTGATACTCTAGATGCCATTTATGTCCACGTTCATCCTCTATCAGCACATCAGCACGTGTGTAGTGGGGGGGGGGGAGGGGGAGGAGGAGGGTACATGAGAAGGGGTGAAACAGAAAATGTTCAAAATGACAGAGCGGTGATTAGTGCTGAATCCACAGTTTCTGGGTTCGCTAGATTGATTGCTGACACTTCCCATGTCAGTTGGAATCGTATACATTATATATATAGCGCGACGCGCAAATAGGTACAGTTATCACTTACCTGCATTATTTCTTCGGGACCGGGCGAGTTGGCCGTGCTCGTAGAGGCGCGCGGCTGTGAGCTTGCATCCGGGAGATAGTAGGTTCGAATCCCACTGTCGGCAGCCCTGAAAATGGTTTTCCGTGGTTTCCCATTTTCACACCAGGCAAATGCTGGGACTGTACCTTAATTAAGGCCACGGCCGCTTCCTTCCAACTCCTAGGCCTATCCTATCCCATCGTCGCCATAAGACCTATCTGTGTCGGTGCGACGTAAAGCCCCTAGCAAAAAAAAAAAATCTTCGGAAGAATCAAATACAGCCCAGACAACCTGGGATTCCACAAGGACAAAATTTCACGCGAATTTTTTAAATCAAAAACTAAAACTTTAATGTAACACTCTAAAACTACAAAAGAGTTCGTAAGGTATCAATCAACGTCATAATAAAGTAATGTACAAAAATTCATTTCACTTAGAATTAAGTGGTAATACAAATCCTAAAAATAAACATTCGAAAATATACCCGGACGGTGCATGGAGCAATTTCATTTCAAGACACGTTACACGGCCTATTTATAACGATAGCTGCGGGCCAGCACGAGTCGTCCAGTTATTATTATTATTATTAATAATAATAATAATAAATATAATAATAATAATAATAATAATAATAATAATAATAAAATAAATAAAATAAAATAGGTGTAGGCCTATGGTTTCACGATACTGAAACTTACTTTTGTTCAGTTACATTATCAAATATCTATGTATATCGGTCAGCTGTTATTCTGAGCGTTAACAAAGCGTTTCACGAGTGAGATATTTCAATGTGGTGTCTAAAACAGTGTTTTAATGCTGCAAGTTACGTGTTACAGTACCTGTGAAATATTTTATTAAGTTGGCTTTTATATCAAACGTTGACTTTTATACCTGTGCATGAGTGCTGTCATTTTGTTCCTTGCCTTTTTTTTTTTTTTTTTTTTTTGAGGGAGAGCTGCGTGTACGCATAAAGGAACAAGGGAGAGGGATAATAGTGCTGTAAAGATTTCCATCATTCTAAACCTGTGCGGGCGTCGTTTAATGTCGTCCACTTTAGTGCGGGTATTAACACCAAGCTGCTTATCAGCATACTGAGTGAGACAATAGTCCTCACAAATAATGTGATACTACAGCCAGTATTATCAACAATTTTGTACCTCCTATTCAACTAGTTTATTAACCGTACATAAATTATACGTAAGTATAGCCTTTTGTGTATTGTACTGAGAATATTATCATCATTCCAATCTTCATTAAGGGTTTCATGCATACAGAGTGAATCAAAACTTTAAGGACAAATTTTGGATTGTTTTCCTACTAGGACAAGGAACAGACAAAATTATCATAAACATTTGAAAATGAAAGAGCAACTGAAAAATTATTACACAAAGGTTGCGGCCTAAGGCATAGCGACTGATTTATATTCAAAGTTAAGGGATTGTATCACTAGGTGTCATAAATCTAAGCAAACCTGGCTTCCGTAGTATATGCCCACATAACGAGATGTCTCTCTAGGTTGCGGTTTTTGTACATAGAGCAATGTTAAATCAGTGTTGTGAGTCAACCGCCGTGCAAAATCAGTGTAATCCGAATTGCTAAAGCGTTCTTATATTAAATATCCCATCTAGGGGCCAGAGAATGCCACAAAGAGTTGCTACAAACTGTCGGGAAATGTTATCTTCCATACCGAACAGTCGCGAGGTGGGTAGCGCCGTTTCTGCGAGAGCGTGAATCATCCAGCAAGGGTCAGGATGGCAGGCGATTGTGCGGTCAGATGCATCCCGTGCAGTATTTGACCATCTGATGGAGATCAATGGTCTTTGTTTGAGTTAGAGAGAAACTGTGGAATCGAGAAAACTTACCATCTACAATAATTTGTAGGGTGATATTCACCTGTGGAAAGTTGCATCGAATTGGGTGTCTGGTGCACTCACGGATGTTGAGCAGCGGACAAGATATACAATTATGGCAACCACTTAGCAAGCTAGCAGGAGGAAGGTAAGCACTTCCTTTAGAAAATTAACGCCATCAGTGAATTCTGAACCATGGTGCATGGACCAGAGCTCAAACGTCAGTCAACAGAATGGCGACATCCAGGATCACAGATAGGGCAGAAATTGCGTCAAAATTCTTCCTTCGTGAAGTTGGTGATTGTCTGTTACTTCGTTCCACAT
The DNA here is from genome assembly GCF_040414725.1 of Anabrus simplex. Taxonomy (NCBI): domain Eukaryota; kingdom Metazoa; phylum Arthropoda; class Insecta; order Orthoptera; family Tettigoniidae; genus Anabrus; species Anabrus simplex. Next base: position 122,707,475 of record NC_090267.1, on the reverse strand, counting down.
GGAACAGCAGTGAAAGCGAGATATTCCTGATGAGATAGGTACAGTCATTAGGGAGAAAAATCTTACCTTTTGGACAATGTAATCCTTCTCCACGACAACGCAAGGCCACATACAGCAGAGTATGTAACAGCGTCTGCGGGAGAGCTGGGGATAAGACAGACTGGGTCACCCACCATTCTCTCCAGACCACTCTCTGTGTGATATCAACCTGATACCAAAAGTACCGGGCGAGTTGGCCGTGCGCGTAGAGGCGCGCGGCTGTGAGCTTGCATCCGGGAGATAGTAGGTTCGAATCCCACTATCGGCAGCCCTGAAAATGGTTTCCCGTGGTTTCCCATTTTCACACCAGGCAAATGCTGGGGCTGTACCTTAATTAAGGCCACGGCCGCTTCCTTCCAACTCCTAGGCCTTTCCTATTCCATCGTCGCCATAAGACCTAACTGTGTCGGCGCGACGTAAAGCCCCTAGCAAAAAAAAAAAAAAAAAAAGTAAGGGTAGACATCGGTAGACGGTTTGGGATAAGGGAAAACATTGCAAATGCTGTGCCACAGCAGATGATACCATTCACACATGGTAAAATAGATGGTATTCGGCACCTCCAGTATCACTGTTGTGAACTACGCTGAATTAGGACGGTCATTTTTTCTTCAATGTTACTGTAACATTATAGTTGTAATGTTATTCCTGCTACCACAATAAGCATGAAAAGCACAATGTTGTTTATGAAGCTGTAAAGTTAATCCCTTCAATTAAACATTTCAAAGTTTCTATCCACGCTCGCATTCTCATGAAAAGAGAGAAAGTAGTTCCCATTACGTGTTCCCTAACCATAGCATTGCATAACAGTACACAAGTGTATGGTGTACGTATGTCGAAGTATATTGCCATTCTTAAAAACGACGAAGAAACATGACCTCGGTGGTAGAGTGGAATGAAATCAGGGACGGCCGTGTAATGGGAAGGGTCATTTTCTGGTCTCTTCTCCCTGTTGCGTCAGACATAAATCAGATGTTGTACGGTATCAGTCACCATTTTACCGTGGATGGAAGTAATATTATACAAGTGAAACGGTACCTTAGTGAAATTTAGTTTCTATCGAGAAGGGGGATTGCCATAATTTACCAACTATTAAACAGGTGAACGATGATAGATTTAACAAATTTTTAACAAATGGAATTTTGTTTCATTTTCTGTGCTCCGTGTCCCCTTAATCTGTAACAGCTTACCACCATATTTACCCTCGAAGACTTGACTATATACATAAATACGATCATGATTTTCAATTTGTACAGTTGTTATTTAAATGCACCTGACATTATGACTTGTTTATTATATTTTATTGGAAAAGTTTGCTAGTTAATTCGTCTGCTGGCAGTGTAACTGTGAGAGGTGACCAGTATAACTCTATCTTGCGCTTTGTGAATGATTCAATGAATAATTTAATGGTTAAATAAATAAATAAATAAATAAATAAATAAATAAATAAATAAATAAATAAATAAATAAATATATAAATTAATTAATTAATACATTTGATAAACATTGCTGCCACTTGCCTCTGGACCCATGCATTTCTAGATTAGTTTATGGAACCATCTTAATTCCGTCAATCACATCCATATCTTAGAGACATGTTTCATAGTTACCATACGTTACATGAGAAAGCATTTTAGGAAAGCCAGTTGCTACAAAATAATGTTGTGAATAGTGTATGGGTAAATTGAGAAGTTTTCTGTAGTCAATAGGTATCATCCGAAAACACTCTGGTTGTAAGAAAAATACCATTTCCAGATCTGAATTGAGGGATATTTTAAAATTTAATGCAATGGTCGCACCTCTACGATCTCTTCCTGGACCCTGCAGGAAATATAAAATAAATCAAAGACAATATATTTATAATAAATAACACTAACACAATATTCCCTAAATTCGGTAATATCGTTGTTGATAACATATATCCGTATTTACCAATCTCCGTCGTGTATTCTCTAATTTCTTCTAATTTTATGATTTGTTGTACACCAGCAAGGCAAAATGTTCACATCGGTATAATCGTACAACCGAATATCTATCTCTCTCTGTCTCATAACCATATTCTGTGCTTTGGTTATGCTTTGTACCTGTGGCAGCCTTGATCATTTTCAGGAAGCTAATAAAATAAAATAAAATAAAAATAAATAAAATTGTATAATTTTATTGTGCTGGATATTTTCAAATGGATGAAGTATTTACTATGAAATATAGATTTCACCGTTATTAATTAATGACCGAGCGAGTTCGCCGTGCGGTCAAAGTCGCACAGCTGCGAGTTTGCTCGCGGGATTTTCACACCAGTCAAATGATGGGGTCATACCTCAGTTAAAGCCACGGCCGCTTCCTTTCCAATTCTAGCCTATTCCGATCCCTAACCGTCGGTGCGACGTAAAACAAATTATAAAAATATCCTTTTTAATGTTATTAGTTTGACGTTTCTTTGACTCCTCTTGCGGTTTTTACAGACGTCGGGGTGCCGAAATCTTTCCTTGCATGATTTATTTTAATTGACGGTAAATCTACAGAGACGGGAAAGATGTATTTTAGCGCCTCAAATACCACCGGACTGAACCAATTTGGGCTCAGAAAGTCAACACTTTAACTGTCTGAATCACTCAGCCCGGGAATATTTTACATATTTATATGTATGCTTTGCCCATAAAAGCATTGCATTAGGTTAACGCTGTTATAAAAATATCACTAATACTCGTCTTTTAATTGATCCAAGCTTTTAAATCGCAGATGAATTTCATACACTGTTCGTATTATCTTTTTAATTTACAAGTGCATATGAAATACGAACATTTCCCTCCCGCTTTTTGTATTCTCAAGAGATTTTTCCACGTAATACCTTGCTTGAGATGGATGTTCATCCTGTTAACAAGGGAATAGGAAATGTGATTGGTTTTTTTCAGTCAGAATAGCTGGAAAGAAGAGAAAAACTGTATTAGAGAGAAATATTAGCGACAGAGGGCAGGGGAGTTCAGGTTGTGTATTGTTATAAAGTGAAGTAAGTATGCTTTACTGGACACTAAGCAGACGGCTTACAGATTTTGCCCATATTACTGCTATGTGAAGCGTTAAGCTGAATTATAAAGGAGAGAACAAGACTATATATAAGAGTTCAACTACTTTTTAATTCTCTCCAATGCGTTTATGTATCCACGTAGAGTCATTAAACTCCTGTTATGCAGCACCTGCCCTTAATATTCCTTCCCTCTGTGGTAGGTGGGGGACGCAGACGAAGAATACACCCACGGTATACCCTGCCTATCGTAAGAAGCAACTAAAAAGTGCGACCAAGGGATGATCAAATTAGAACCATGAGACTACTTGTAATAAGTACCACCATGCAGGGAACACCATGGGACGTTTTACTTGCGCGTATACCACTATGTTAGGTACACAATAGGTTTGTGATTAGTAGCGACAGTGTGTGGCTCAGGATGCATTTTTTACAGTACCTGTGATTCGTACCTCTATATGAGCAACGCCATGGATTAGCGACACCATAGTGCGGGTCCCTGTGGTTAGTTCACTTATGTGAAGAACGCCATAGGTTGGCTTTGCCTGTATAGGTTTGCGTTGCCTGTGAATAGCGCCGCAGTGTGTGAAACACCATAGATCTATGTTACATATGCGAATTCCATTACCTGCGGGTAGTACCATAATGTGTGGAATAGCGCGAGTCTACGCTACTTTTGATTAGTACCGCAGCATGACAAATAGCATGGTTCTATTTTCCTAGCGATAAGTACCATTATGAGGGGCCGATGACCTGGATTTTGGACCCGCTTCGACTACAAGCATTATCGATTCTGTATTGTGTTTTAGAAGCAGTCCCTTGGTAAATAATACTGTTGTTTAACGCTACTTTCTGGAAATGTGGGGCATTGCGGGTCGGATTCACTGATTGTGTTAACTTCATATCTATTTATTCATTCATTCTTCTCATCACGTTTCCGAATTCTGGTCAATGGAGAATTATGAATTTTTAAATTGTCCTCACATTTCGTCTCATTTCGTACCATTAGGGGCCGATGACCTAGATGTTAGGCCCCTTTAAACAACAAGCACCACCAAAGCTATGACGGGCAAATCTTTGTAATTAGAAAGGGTCACTTGTGGTTTTCGGATTACCATACTAGTTCCTTCACCACACATTTAACCCCATTCAGGCCAAATTATGTAGAGTGATCGGAAAATAATAATAAGTGTTATGAAGAATTTCTTAATACGTAGACTTTCAAGACCACTAAATGACATTATAAATTTCAAAACTTTCTGAGCTGTAACAATACGGTATAACTGCCCACACAATGTATGAGAAACAAAACATACCCAAAAATTGTGAAATATTTTAAAAAAGGATATAATGCTTAAACAAAGAATACAGTGAAACAGGGAATTGTAAATCAAATTTTGAATATTTACGTACTAGACTTTCCTGTCGCTCAGATCTTGTTGAAAACACGTGTACAGTAAATAAGACATTTTCAATAAGTTTTTTCCTCATGCTCTTCCGCAACGTGTTTGCTGATGTGAGATGAGGCACGGCAGATCCCTCGGACAGTATTCAACTTACTTTTCTTATAGCATAATAATGTTCCTAAAGTTCCCAAAACGGTTCGATTTCGATTACCTCGGATACGTTGGAAGTATTTTTTTCCCGAAGATCTACAGTATACAAATTAAGCAAATTCTTCGGATGAAATGTCTATTCTTTTAACAAATTATTAAGAGGAAATAGGGTCTCTTTTCATGAAGCAAATTTTTTGACCATATCCTTTCCTTTCTTCCTTTCAATTTCTTGTATTTAGCTAGGTTGATTGCGATGGCCATAAAATACAATCATTCTACCGGAAGTTCGATACTGAGCGAATCAAACCGATTCCCAAATAAACGAGAAATTTTCTAGGTCAGATTAAAGCATGCATATTTCGGTGAGGCTAGAATAAACCATTATAATTGAAATGGCGTATGGCTTTTAGTGGCGGGAGTGTCCGAGGACATGTTCGGCTCGGCAGATGCAGGTCTTTTGATTTGACACCCGTAGGTGACCTGCGCGTCGTGATGAGGATGAAATGATGATGAAGACGACACATACGCCCAGCCCCCGTGCCAGTGAAATTAACCAATTAAGGTTAAAAGTCCCGACCCTGCCGGGAATCGAACCCGGGACCCCTGTGACCAAAGGCTAGCACGCTAACCATTTAGCCATGGAGCCGGACACCATTATAATATATCGGGATTATTATTTACAATTTAATTAACGTCGCACCGACATAGTGTACATTGCCCTGTCCTCAATTTGCCTAGATCAGCGGAGACGCTGCGTGGTACGTTCGGACATGAAAATGTGGATCGAAAAGTCTATCTATAACGGAAAATCATAGGGTAGGTTCTAGAATATATTATTCGTAAGTGAGAACTCGAAGAAATAAATGGGTGGAAATGTTTATTAACAATAAGCATGAAAAAAAGACTCATAATCATCCCACATAAATTAAACTACAGAAACATTACAGTAAAATTTGCCTTCACAATGTTAAGTAGAAACACGGGTCTCGAACGCAAATTATAATTATTATTGTGTAATACGGTGGTATTATAGTCTTTTGACGCATGGCACATAGCCTCGATCTGAATCGTCACTTTATATGAAATAAAATTATAGATTCGCACATCTCGGCCTGAATAAACAAATATAATACACACTTGCTTGGGACTGGCAATATACCCCCAAAAGGACACTGAATTTAAAATCACGGGCTCCTCACTCATTTTCGGAGTTCCAATAATTATAAATCGAAATAAAAGTCTAAAATGCACTTTTATATCTCGATTACACTATACAGTTGATGACAATATCAATAATATTATTACGTCCTACCAGTTACATCCACGGTTTTTGGTGACTTGGTGAAAATAATCGTGTTGAAGTAATATAGTCTAGACTGGAATAGAAGGGGGAAAAGAAGAGCTAAACAAATTCTTAAAAGATACCTTTAAAAACAAGCACACTTCAGCCGATGTCATGAAACAACTTCTCACTTTAGTAAAGCTATACGCAGGTCATATAATTAGTGGGCTGATTTCTCATCTGGTGATTAGCGCTCCTTCAATAGTTTCCGCATCAGATGTCACAGAACCCCAACTATTCACTGAAGAGGGATACTAGAAACCTGAAGGCACAGAGGAGGGGAAAAAGTATTAAGTGGAGATGTAATGTGGTCTCTTGTATGTCTTCTTCTTCTAAGTGTTTATCCTACTGTTGTAGGGTCCACTTGATGGATCAAGGAATCCTGCGATCGGAAACGTCATTATGCTGTAGGTGGATTGCTCTTATGACAGCGTTACTGGCATCCTGCCGTCGTTGTTTTGGACTTTTCAAGTGGCCGAGTTCTGCGTTAGACAGTATTGGGGACGGTGTGTGGTGCTGCGCGCATGATGTGTTCATGCCACTGGAGACGTCTCAGTCGCATTTTGCCATTTATTGGGGTGATGCAAATCTTCCTCCGAATAGCGTCGTTTGTAATTTGATCAAGGCGAGAGATTCCAATCGACCAACACAACATGCACATCTCCATAACGTGAAAATGATCCTCTACTCGTCTCGTAACAGGCCAGCACTCACCTCCATAGATAGCGACTGGACGAACAACTGTAAGGTATATTTTCGACTTCAGAGTTATCGGCATTCTGTTGTCACAGAGCAGTCCCGTTACCTCTCTCTATCGCACCCATCGGAAAGTATCGATCTTCGGTAGTTTTTCACCATTGACACGAATATTAACGTCACTCTGGTATGTACTGTATGTTATTCTGTCTTCTTGATGTTAAGATGAAGACTAAATCTCCTGAGGGCGACATTCTGGGCTTGGACCTGGTGTTGCAGATCATGTTTGGTGGTAACGGTAAGCATGACATTATCCGCATAAAGTAAGTTCCATAGAACTCAGCGCTCCAGGTCTCGAGTGATCGTGTCCATTACACAAATAAAGAGTAGAGGTGACAAGGCTGAACCTTGATGAACACCAACTTTAATTGGAAAGCTGACAGGTATACCGACGGCGCATCGCGTACTCTACTACTAGTGTTAACGTAGAGTATTTGGACCCAATTAATGAGTTGTTCTGGAACTACATGATCTCGCAATAAATACCATATTAGACTGTGTAGTATGCGCTCGAAAGCCTTTTCAAGTTCAAGAAATGCAAAGTGAAAATGTGAAAATATATGGTTATTTTAAATATAACGTATAACAAATGATCTTGTTTCTGGCATTTTTTCTTATTTTTCTGATTCTTTGCTTGTTTCCTTTTATTTTATTTTTAAGGACGACACACACACACCCAGTCCCCGAGCCATTGGATATAACCAATCGAACCCGGGACCCCAGTACGCTAACCATTTAGCCATGGAGCCGGACAGTTTTGAGACAGCTGGGCTGACTGGCTCAGACGGTTGAGGCGCTGACCTTCTGAACCCAACTTGGCAGGTTCGGTTGGCTCAGTCCAGTGGTATTTGAAGGTGCTCAAATACTTCAGCCTCTTGTTGGTAGTTTCACTGGCACGTAAAAGAACTCCTGCGGGACAAAATTCCGGCTTGAAAACCGTCAAAAAGTAATTAGTGGGACGTAAAAAGTAACATTAGAGATTAGTATTGAGACAAACAAAAGAACCTAGTCCCTGAACCAGAGGACTTAACTAACCCGGCGTGAATCGAACACAGGTTCTTCTGAACCGAAGACCAAGACGCTTACCATTCAGCCACAAAGCTGAAAGTCGTGCGACCCCAAACACACTTAGCATAGTTCGAGAAAAGTAGTTTGCGGTGCTGATTTTGACAAAGAAACCTGGGTTTCCATCAGTTAAATATGATTGTGGTCTATTTCTCCTTAGAAGTCCATTTCTCCGCGTTACAGTACTACCACATCTCTGAATGTATACTTTGACCTTGTCAAACTCGTCTCCCTCGCCACGTCAACACAACGACTGACTTTGATCAACAATTAATAAGCAAGAGTTGGAGAATTTTAATGGAGAGTTGCCGTAAGAGGATAAGACGGTTATTTCAAAGTGCATTAGGTACGCCGACATCTTCGAAATTACTGGATGTTTAATGTCCCTTCGTATGAATTATTCAGGTTCCCCCGTACACGAATCCTGGAGCTGCGCTAATCTCATTAAAACGTTCGACAGTACATCGGATGAAAGGTGACTGGTCATACGAAATTCCCCTGAAATAAAATTCAGAATTGTATAGTAAAGTGATGGTAAATATGAGTAGTATGTTATAATATTCATTAAGGGAATATCAAATGGTTCACTCTCATTGTGAAGTCCCTTTATCATATTTCTTGAAGAAAATATTGTAATTGGCTTGGATATTTCCGTAAGATGTTATTATCAAGACCAGGCCAGTTGTTTAGGATGTTTAGTTTCTGTATTTTGCCTGGAGTCTTCAACTTTGACTCTAACAGTCATACATTTTTAAACTTATTCTGAGGGTTGAGTAAATGGTAAGTGTACTCCAAGCGCTACTATACAAGCAGGCGAACTGAATTGGTTGCAAATATCTTGGCAAAATACAGGCTCTTCCAGAGGTATAAGCCAAGGAATTTAATGATAAAGTTTTAGGATTTACAATATATGAAATACGTCCTTTATTCCCGCACCAGATATCACTGACATCTATACTAACATAGTATAAAAATAGAAGGATTGTGAGCTTGTTTGTATATAGATACCAATCTCGGGGACAACTGGTCTGGATTCAGTACGCCTTTTTCATTAAAGATGCTTATTTTATCCAGATTATTATAGGTCATATACAGAGTGTACCTATAACAAATACATTACTCCTACTTCTAGGGCGGGGCTGAGTGGCTCAGACGGTTAAGGCGCTGGCCTTCTGACCCCATCTCGGCAGGTTCGATCCTGGCTCAGTCCGATGGTATTTGAAGGTGCTCAAATACGTCAGCTTCGTGTCGGTAGATTTACTGGCATGTAAAAAGAACTCCTGCGGGACTAAATTCCGGCACCTCGGCGTCTCCGAAAAACGTAGTAAAAGAGTAGTTGGTGGAACGTAAAGCAAATAATATTATTATTACCTACTTCTGGGGATGATAAGCAGAAACAACAGGTTTTTAAAATAAATATCCATGGGACTGAAATTAATTTTTGAATCGCAAAATCAAAAATTATACCGTAAGGGTATAAATTAATGATGATTCGTCTTCTTAAGAACCATCGGTATTATATATTCTGTCAAAATCCTATGACGTCAGCATGCGATGTCTGTGACAACACGCAGTACGGTACGCTTTCTTTTGTGTAGAGCAGAGGGAGAGAGTGCATGAGACTCCAAATAAATCCGAGAAAAAGCTCGTTGCCGGGCTGAGCGGCTCAGACGGTTGAGACGTTGCCTTCTGGTCCCAAATTGGCACGTTCCGGTTGTATTCGAAGGTGATCAAATATGTCAGCCTCGTGCCGGTAGATTTATTTGCACGTAAAAGAATTCCTACGGGACGAAATTCCGGTACCTCGGCGTCTCTAAAAACCGTCAAAATGTAGTGAGTGGGACGTATAAACAGTAACATTATTAAAAAGGTCGTTGCTCAGGTGCTTGCCGCTGTGCAATGTCTACATCACATACCTGGGTCTTTCAACCTGTACGTTAAACAATAATAGGTCTTTTCAAACCGTGTATTGAAGCAGGTCCGCCTCTGTGGTGTAGTGGTTAGTGTGATTAGCTGCCATCCCCGGAGGCCCGGGTTCGATTCCCGGCTCTGCCACGAAATTTGAAAAGTGGTACGAACGCTGAAACGGAGTCCACTCAGCCTTGTGAGGTCAACTGAGTAGAGGTGGGTTCGATTCCCACCTCAGCCACCCTGGAAGTGGTTTTCCGTGGTTTCCCACTTCTCCTCCAGGCAAATGCCGGGATGGTACCTGTCTTGAGGCCACGGCCTTTTCATTTCCTCCTCCTTGTCTATCCCTTCCGATCTTTCCATCCCCCCGCAAGGGCCCTGTTCAGTATAGCATGTGAGGCCGCCTGGGCAAGGTACTGGTCATCCTCCCCAGTTGTATACCCCGACCCAGAGTCTGAAGCTCCAGGTAGAGGTGGGATCCCTCGCTGAGTCAGACGGAAAAACCAACCCTATAAGGTAAACCGATTAAGAAGATGTAGTATTGAAGCAGGATGACGCACTTTTGCACAGGTTTTGTAAGATTATGAATAAATTGACATGTGATAGTTTCATTTTAAATGACCTCAAAAGAATACAATTCATGACACTCCCTATTACGAAATTTTCGTTTGGTTAGAAATTAATCCACCCTGTATGGGTGGGGGACACAGATGAAGAACATACCCGCGGTATCATCTTCCTGCCGCTAAAAGCGACTAAAAGGGGCTACCAAGGGATGATGGATCTTGAACCTTGATATTAACTATGTTTAGTACCATCACACGAGGTTTGCCGTGGATCGACTTTACTTGCGATTAGTACCACAATGTGAGGAACAAAATGGTTCTGTGATTAATGTAATCGTGGGTGGATCATTATGGGTTTAAATTACCCGTGATTAGTACCAATATATGTGGAACATCATGGTTTTACGTTACTTGTGATTGGTGCTACTATATGAGGAATACCACAGGTCTGGGCGTTGCCTGTGATTAGCACCACAATCTGGGAAACACCACAGGTCTGGACGTCACCTGTCATTAGTACCACTATATCAGGAACACCGTGGGTGTGTGGAACACCACGGTTCTGGGCTGCTCCCGTGATTAGTACCACTCTGTGAGGGGCACCATGGATCTGCGTTATCAATGAGTGGTAACATTTAGTGAGGAACACCATAGGTCAGCGTTTCCTTTGAGTAGTACATTGCCTCTTATTAGTACCACTATGTGAGGAACACCGTGAGTCTACGTTACTTGTGATTAGTACCGCTAAAAGAGGAACACCATGGTTCTAGTTTACAACCGATTAGTACCATCATGAGGGGCCGGTGGCCTTGACTTTGTACTTCTTTAGACAGCAAGCAGCATCGATTTAGGATTTTAATTAGGAAGCAGCCCCTTTTTCAGTTGATGCCATATTTTAAGTTACTTTGTTGGAAGGAGGGACATTGCGGGTTGGATCAATTGATCATTTTTTCGTAGTCGTCTGTTTTAATTCAAGTCAGTGGATGGATTTCGGGATTATTTTAACTTTAAATACTTTGAGTTGGATCCGATGATTATTTTAAATTCATATTCATTCATTCATTCTTCATCATCATGTTTTGAATTCTGGTCAGTGGATGAACTTTGGAATTTCAATTTTCATTACATTTCGTCTCATCTCGTACCATTGGGGACCGATGACATAGATGATAGGCCCCTCTAAACAACAATCATCATCGTTATCAGCAAAAATTAAGCAAAAGGGATGTTTACACACTTCTTCACTCATATCTTAACCTCTCAATAAAGCAACACCATAGTATCTCTCCTCATATTGTAGCTACCTCTCCTCTACTAATCAATATTACACCCAATCCAACTCCTCGCTTACTGTACCCATAAAACGTGCGACAATGTTCAACGTTCAGTGCATGTGTCAGGTGCTACACTGTGGAATTATGTCCAGGAGAGAATTAGGATCTACACGAAATTAGAACCTTTTAAAAGATATAGCCGGAATTATCTACTAAGTGCGTAGCCAGCTTGCATGAATTCATGGATGAATGTGAGAATGAATGATGTTGTACTTCAGTTATTCCGTTAATGGGATGATTTTAAGAACACGCTCTTAGTCAACTCGTGTCCTCATTCTGAGGTGGCGCAGCTTTTTTCAGGCACACTCCCAAAGGAGATGAACTGCATAAGCCATTTTAACCACATGCTAGCCCTCTTGCCAGTCTTAAACGTCTGACAGTACCGAGAATCGAACCTGCACTTCCAAGGACGGCAGCTAATAGTGCTAACCGTCACGATACCGAAGCGGGCTACCATGCACTAAGGCATGTAGACCGTCAGTTTGCTACGAATGGTGCATGTTATGGTAGACCCTTTAAGTTCTTGTTTTTACTAACGTTAGTGCCACCAATATTCCATTCAGTAATCTAGTTGCGTCCCGCGATCTGGGGGTAGTGCACCTGCTTCTCACCGGGAGGCTCTGGAGTCGATTCCTGGCCAGGTCAGGGATTTTTACCTAGATCTGAGGGCTGGTTCGAGGTTTACTCAGCCTACGTGATTACAATTAAGGAGCTATCTGACGTTGAGATGGGGGCCCCGGTCAAGAAAGCCAAGCATAATGACCGAGAGGATGCATTGTGCTGACCACACGATACCTAATAATCTGTAGGTATTCGGAATGAGCTGCGGTAACTTGGTAGGCCAAGGCCCTTCGAGGCTGTTGCGCCATGGTTTTTTTCAATTTACATAATTTTACATATGCACAGCAATATTACATATTTTTACGTATTATGTGAAGAATGTAACATTTTTGTATATATATGGGTAATTATTCAAGAAAATAAAAATTGTGTCAGTTCGTTTTATTTTTGGACTATAGGCCAATTACAATAATAGGTAAATTTCATTACATATGGAATACATTTCAATTACTAAAGTTGGCTTAAAAATTCCTTTAAAATTGGGATTTATAACCATTTGTCTGTGAAATACAGTGGGTCTGAGGGACTCAACTGCATACATCAGCACGAATCCTTTCTCAGAATATGGGACGGCGAGGTGTCATTCATTGGTCAGAGTTTCCAACAAACTCCATGTAGTCTTGGAACGAAATCTAGATTATTCAAGCTCTCTATCTGTTTGCAAAATCATTAGTGGCGAACAAGAAGAGTCCCCGGAAGATATTTCACCCAGGTAGTTTTATATTTTAAAATAATCACCGGTGACTTGTTGCAATGTTGAACAGTCCTTCTCAGCCTAAAAAATAATTTCATGGGATCAGCACCAAAATTACCGTAGTATTTGTTTTACTTAATAGGGGTTTAAAGACAAATTCTATGTTAACTTTAACATTTATTTATTTATTTCATTTTCAGGGCATGTGTGTTACAGGAAATTAGTTACAACAGAATATTATGTAATAAACTCCGTAATTTGACAGTGCGTAACGGTATTTTCAAATATTTGAAGTATTTTGATTATAACTTAAAATTTATTATTTAATAATTAATACTGACAACATTAGAAGACAGACTAATATAAATTATCTAAAGTAACAAGGATGACTTTGTCATAAAATATGGAGGTATTTAAATAGTACATTATCCAGCAAGCCTATAATGGCAATAATTAAGACACGAGTATGTTTAAATTTACAATTTCCATACGAGTTTCTTAATTATCATAATAGGCAAGTTGCATGTGCCTGTTTACGCTCGATGATAATTATAACTCTATTTCTTAATATTCATACATTTCTGTCGAGATGTCGCTTGACAGTTGAGTTTGTTGATTAGAGCGCAGAGCGCATGCGCTGGGTTATTGATTTTGCAAGAGTGGATCAGGGACCTTGACAATGTCAAATGTTTTCAAAGCTTCGATAGAAGATTATCATAGCCTAGATTTATTTCAAATACAAATTGTTTATTGTACAGTTGGTGAAGTGAATTTGCGGGAATGTGCCGTGTGGTTGTGGAATATTGGAAGTAGAAGGTGCACTGACGTTAGTATGTGTGTCCGACATATTTGATTTTGGAAACAAATGCGAAGCTAGTCCGTTGAGCGCAGGTACCACGCTATCCTTACCTAATTGGTCAAACAGTTGTATCACAATGAAAATCATTGCTGGAGAACCTGTATCATAATGAAACTTGAACTATAATGAGCCTCATTGATTCAGTTTTCTGGCATATAATATTTATATTTCCGCATCGTCGAGCATATACAATTTTATTGTCTCATATCATAAGTCTTAATAAAAGGATTCTACGAACATTTTTTGTAAATTTAGTACAATAACATTATTTCATATTTAATTACACACCGGATCCCGTGGGATCTCTGAAGTTAAGCAACATTAGGCGTGGTCAAGAAGTGGATGGGTTGCCACCTTACTACATTTTATATACATATTCCGCACTTTGTTATTACATAAAAATCTGGGCCCAAGAATAACGGCCAAAATGATTCGTCACACTGTCCATGCGTCACCTCGTGATCTGCAGCCCTTCGAGCAGAGCTGAACAGCGGTCGCTTGGAAGGCCAAGACAGATCAGGGCTCTAACACGATGGGGTTTATTCGGTTTTAATGTCGATACGTACAGATGCATGTCTTGGTATATGTTACCATATTTCTGGTTTTTCACTGGAGACTGAATATTCTAATCTCTTCTTCACTATCATCACCACCATCATCATCATCATCATCATCATCATCATCATCATCATCATCATCATCATCATCATTATCATCTTCACAATTATAATTACAACCTTTTATTTATTTATTTAATTCAACGTGTAATCAAGAATTTGTTTAAGTGGAAAAGAGGACCGAGGGCTCTAATTTGGCTACTTTTAAAGTAGTGATTTCCGACATACTGTATGATTATTTAGTGAAAAGTATCTGTTTTTGTCTCTTCTAAGAGTTTGGGTACTGAATGTTGATACACTTTGTATAATTGTGCTTCCTTATCAGGGAAGCTGGAGGTGAGGATAATATTGTGCAAGTGGGATGCATAATATCGTCCCTGATCTACCAAAACGGCGAATGTGACAATGCTCTTCCTATCCATTATTTCCCTTAAGACTGGTCACGCCTTCCAGCCACATATGGATATGCATTCCATCAGAATAAATTTCGTTGAGTTTATTTTCCTATGCGGGTGTGTAAAGGAAAGTGAACCTTAAGTACATCACACTCTAGGAGTGGGTAATGCCATGCAAACACATTCCTTGTTCTGATGGACTGCATATATCAATATATGGCTTGAAGATGTGACCAGTCCTAAGGGAAATAATGCATAAGAAGAGCATTGTAACATTCGCCGTTTTGGCAGAACAGGGACGATATTGAGTTTGCTGCCTGAACTGCTAGTTCTATTATAAATGGAGCAAATGTTCGAGGACTTACTTCTTTCTTACGGAATAACGTCGGTCACTACCACGAATCCACTGCATTAAGAGCCCTATACACGTTGTTTGATATTCATTTTAGACTGTGTAGTTAAAACCGTTGAAGTGAGAATATTAAGAAATGGCCAAAGGTTTAACTGTGCAGATTAAAATGTTATAAAAACATCTTGAGAAATTAAGTTGTACAAAATTTAAAATGCGATTCGAACTCGAGGCCAGTTTATCTTATTCCGATGAGTAATAGGTGATGTCTCAAAACGATAACAGGCCCCCTGAGAGCTTTTATACCCTAGTCCAAGAATCTATCAGCGGCGATCACGAAGACACTCATGATATCCACCACACTTTTGGGAAATGTTTTCCTGGTACCGATCGTAAGACCTGAATATCCACTAGCTGCTATTTTTTCTGTATAATTTGACTCTATATAAATGTTTCCTTTCATCGTCAACCTCGGCCGGATGAGTTAGATGCGACTTGTATCTTATCGTCCGAGCTACAACATAGCCCGCTTTCTTCTTAATGGGGATCATATCAATTCTCCTCGCGCTGCTGGGTGTTGCAAGACCATGACTTTTTTTTTCCATTTCTCGGGGAGAGGGGCCGAAGTTCGCTCCCCCACCGCGCATGCCGATCAGCTCAAATCTACATTGCCTCCGACATGTTATTAATTCTAAGGAGAAAGAGTTAGCAGGGACGACTGGGAAGTGATACTATAGGAGTATCGGCCTGTTTCCATATCAGACGTGCTATCAGGCAGTCTTTGTGTTGGTAAGGTGGTATTAAGGCGTGGCATTAAAGGTCAGGACAAAACACATAGGCAGTAGGAGAAAGATGCCTACATGTAAAACGTGATTTGTTGTAGATAATACGTGCAAGGATGTGGTCTGGAAAGTTCAAGAGGTTGTTTTAGTTAGAAATATGTGTCATGCAATATTAACCATTTCCTTGCGTTTGTCAGTTATTATGGGGATCAGTCCGTCTTGTCACTGCTGGGTGCGTTTCCGGTCCAATAGCGTCCAGGCTTTGGGCCACAGGTTGGTGCCGCGAAGAGGAAGTTCTACTCGTGTACTTGAAAGCTTTTGCCTCGGAGGCACTGCGCAATAGATGACCTGATGGTATGGTGTCGGATGTTTCTAAGGACAGACACCTAAAGGACAGAATTCAAGAACTCAGGTTTTATGCCAGGTCTATTAGTGGTGAGCGGCACTGACTTGTAAACAAACAAAAAATTATACATTGTACTGAACAAGTGAGTCGGTCGCGTGGTTAGGGCCGCTGGAAGCTTGCATTCGGGAGATTGTAGGTTCGAATTCCACCGTCGGCAGCCCTGAAGATGGTTTTCCATGGATTCCTATTTTCACACCAGGAAAATACTCTGGATGAACCTAAATTTAGTCCTCGGCCGCTCCGATCCCATTGTTGCTTTGTAGGCCTACTGCTTCAGGAACTCATCTCCACTAGATAGCGTTACTGCTGCAATTGCGCAGAACCCAACCCATCAAAGACGGGTTCGGTAGCTGGTCTGGGTATAAACCATGAGCTGCTGTCTTTCCTTCTGTTGATTTACAGGGCACAGTTCTTTCCTAGGATATTAATTTTCTTTGTTACTTTCCTCCCCCACTTACCCTTATGTTTCGTGAATATCTGAAATGTGTTTGATCTATGTCGTTCTTTCACGGTGTTTACCTACTTCTTATATTTCCCTCTATAAGCGAGCATATGACAACCAGCAAGAGCAAGGCAAACATGAGCAGCCTGAGGATATTGACAGGAATAAATAATAGAACGCTTATGTTGACGATAATCATAAAAGGGAGTAACATTTGAAAAGATATGCAGCTGCTTTTTATTACGATTTACATATCATTAAGAATGAACGTATAATACTAGTGCTATTTTACATCGGCAATAACAATAATAATAATAATAATAATAATAATAATAATAATAATAATAATAATAATAATGGTCTTTCTGCCTAACTATCTGAGGGCACATCTATACCCAGTTTTACGACCGACTGCCCTTACCGACGCCGTCCCTATGTGGAGGGAATATTTCATTGTAGCATGTGATTTGTATTATGATCGTTTGTATGCAAAAGAAGGTATGTTTTAAGATGACCAGAAGCATTCATACTGCGATCGAGAGGAATTAACCAAACATGTTCAAATCTCCGGCTGAACTGGGAATCGAACCAGCGCCCCTCTGAATCGAGCAACATTAACCTTCCCGTTCATACGAAAAACTTTGCTATTTATTTATTTATTTAATTAATTTGTGTACTTATTCATTCATTTATTTATTTATACCCTAAAGGGAATACCTTTTCGATACAACCATTCGTCTCTATCTTGCGCCACCATTTTCAACGTCACGTAACTTCTGAATCCCATTGTTTTCCTTTATTTCTTCCAAGTATTTGTTTCCCTTGTAATTTGCCTTCAAGTATATTGTTGATGAAGATGTAGTGTCTAATGGCGTGTTCTGTAAATTTGTTCTTCTTTCCATTTTCTTTAAAAGATTCCTCTCTTCTTTTATTCCTGTTAGTACTTTCAAATTTGTTTTTCTTTCAGTCCAACTCGTTTTCGTCTTTTTCCTCCATACCTAGAGCTCTGTTTATTCAATAAGAGTCTCTTCCTCTTTTCCGAATGTCCAGCTATCACTTCCATACAACAATGTACCCCAAGCAAATGTTTTTGCAAAAGATTTCCTGGATTCTATATCGATATGCTTACTAGTTAGAGTATTTGTATTGATCATAAATGCATGTCTTGTCATGGCTGTTATACTTCTCCTTCTTCTTGTTTCATTTCGGCCAACGAAGGACCATGACATTTCAACTGTTTCCTTTGAGCTTTAATGTTGGTCCAGTATTCCTTCATTCGTATACGGTGTTGCTCCTTTCGCTCTTTCGTCCATGCCTTTGCAGTTTTCAGCTTCGGCTTTGGTTGGATACTCTGATGTTCTTGGAGTTTTTCTTTAAGTGGGTCACGCTCCCGGATATCTTCAAATGAGATACCAATCTCGTGCAGATATTTCTGTACCTCACTGAACCATTCCTCCTTTGTCTTTTTCTCTTGGAAGAAAGTGAAAATGCGGTTGGTTAACCGTGGTGACTTCATTCGGGCCATATGTCCATAAAAAGGAATCCTTTTTCGCATAACGTCGGTTATTTTGTCCACATGCCAGTACAAATCCTGGTGGTGCCGTTCCCTAAACTCGCCGTAGTCTTTGACTGGACCTAAGATTTTCCTCAAAATCTTCCTTTCCTTGGCCTCCAATTTCTCCATCATGCCTCCTTGGTTCATTGTGAGACATTCTGTTGCATATAGAGCCTCGGGCCGGATGACTGTGCAATCGTGTTCGATTTTTATATTCAGAGAAGTTTTTAGTCATATGGTAAACCATTTCAGTTTTATTCTGGGCCGGGATGAGTGGCTCAGACGGTTGAGGCACTGGCCTTCTGACCCCAACTTGGCAGGTTCGATCCTGGCTCAGTCCGATGGTATTTGAAGGTGCTCAAATACGTCAGCCTCGTGTCGGTAGATTTACTGGCACGTAAAAGAACTCCTGCGGGACTAAATTCCGGCAGCTCTGCGTCTTCGAAGACCGAAAAAGTAGTTAGTGGGATGTAAAGCAACTAGCACTCTATTATTATTCAGTTTTATTCATGCGTGAAGCAAAGGCTTCTTTTTCGGACATGTTAGGTTCTATCCATTCGCCAACATACTAACATTTTTCAACCCGCTTGACTTTTCCGTGAGTCCCTTCCAGCTCACATGGCGCCAGTTTGATGTTTGTAATGAGATTTGGAGGCCCGCCTTTGCAGCTTGTGTTTGAAGCTGGTTGATCTGCTTCGTAGCCACATCCAAGGAATCAGCGAAAACCGCAAGATCGTCTGCAAATGTTGGACAGTCAATTGAAAGGTTCATGTTCTTGTGGCCTAGTCTGACTCCGCTTTTGACTCCTTCATAACTCAATTCTCTGCGCCATTCACGGACCACGTTTTTAAAAACGCCGTTGAACCACAGAGGTAACAGACCATCTCCCTGCCCAACTCCATTCCGTATTTCAGAGGCGTCTGAAGTCTCTCCTCTGAACTTCACTTTTGAGATGGTGTTAATGAGAGTCTTTTGGATGATCGCTCTTGTTTTACGGCCAAATTCCTTGAAGATCTGAATGAAGGTAGTTCTCTCAATCGAATCATAGGCCTTCTTAAAGCCGATAAACGTTACTACGAAAGGTTTGCCTCTTAGTTTAAGATATGAAAGAACAGATTTCAGATTCATAATCTGTTCCACACATGACCGTCCATTCCTGAAAACTCCTTGATAATAACCCAGCTCTGGATTTAGCTGTTATTCTGCCCCGATTTGAAGAGCTTTCGAGCTAATTTTGTAGGTTATTAGTAGAAGGGAGGTGCCGCGATAATTGTTAACATCCGACTTGTCGCCTTTCTTGTGATGTGGGGCAGATGTCCATTCATTTGGAAGTCTTTCGGTATTCCAGATTTCATGTATGATGTCCGTTAACTTCTCCACTGCATTTTCATTAGTAAACTTCCACAATTCAGCTATTATTGAAATTTCACCCGGCGCTTTATTGTTCTTCAAGGATTGGATCATCTGTCTGATCTTTCGTGGGTGAACTGATCTGTGTGGACTTGTGTTTTATCTTCAAATGTGAATATGGATAATGGGGGCTCGCAGTTAAGAAGGGATTCAAAGTATTTTGCAATGACCCGGCAGTTTTCCTTTTCGTTATGAGGTGGTTTTTCATTCGAATCTCTGAATTGTAGACTCGGAGGGTAATATTTCCACAAGTTGCTTTTAAATGTTTTATAAAAGTCGCGTGTATTGTTCTTCTTGAAATCCTGCTCAGTTTGAGCCAGCTGGTGTTTATCAACAGCACGTTTAGCGCTGCGGATAGCTTTTGCTGCACACTTTCTCTCATTCAAGAAGTTCGTCCAGTTGACTTGGTTCTTTAGCGAGTTCCATTTTTGCCAGGCGAACTGTCTTTGCCTTATTGCTGCATCGCATTCACTGTTCCACCAAGCATGCTTCTTGGGCTGAACCGACTCTTTAGCTGTTTCTACCTGTTCCCAGTTCTCTGAATCCACGGATTTCAGTTTCTGCGTAAACTCGTGGCTAGATCCTACTTTTCTCTATTATATCTTTCAATATTTTTGGCTCGAACTCTCCTTGTGTTCCTCGAGAGCAGTTTGATTTATATCTTGGATAGATAGTGGTCTGAGTCCAGTTTTTCTTTTCTTAGAACTTTCACATTCTGAATTTCTCTTTGAGCCTTCCCTGCGATCACGTCTGATCAATCTGGAATTCACCAAGGTGGGGATTTGGGAATTTCCAGATCTTCTGTTTCTTGGGCAGGTGTTTGAAAGAAATAGACTTCATTACGAATTTAAATGCCTTACACAGCTCTATTAGCCTTTCTCCATTACGATTTGTTCTGTGGTGAGCAGGATAGTTTCCAACGATGTTTCGGAACTTTCTCTCTTTGCCTACCTGGGTATTAAAATCTCCAAGCAAGATGATGGTATGTTTGTATGGAATCTTGGATAAAATATCTTCAAGTTCTTCCCAGAATCTATCAGTTCCATCCGGGTCTCTCTTATTTGCTCGTTTGATCGGCGCATGAACGTTTACAATAGCATTCATTTTCTTTGTGCTTCGAAAGGACACAGTCGAGACTCTGCTATTCACAGAACTGAAATTTGTGATTGAGTCCAGAATCATTCTGTTGACTACAAATCCTTTGCCGAGGTGGGGGACACTTCGTATGACACGTTTACCAGGTTTACCCTTGATGATCCTGTAACCTTCAGAATCAACGGCCTGCTTATCTGTAAATCTCGTTTCTTGAATTGCTGCAATGAAAGTTTGCTGTTCAGATAGGATATCTATGAGCTGTTTCAGTTTTTCAACCTTCTGGGGAGAATCGTCTTTAAAAGGAGCAAAGAAAGTCTTGGATCTGTCATATCTTTCGCGGAGTCTTCGATACCTCCGAGCATGTCGGTGCAGGCTCTCCAGAATGCGAAGACCCGCTAACGTCGTACAAGACGACGGTGTAATGGTTACCACCTGGAGTAGTAGCTTTAGCTGAAATTTCCTCCATGCTTTTCACAGTTGAAAAACTGTAGATTGGGGTCGGTGATATTTCACACCGGTAAAGGTACTACCAAGGTTGTGAGCCTTGGAGCCCCCAGCACTGATCGGCTCACCGACCCAGTTTCTCGCTGGGATTGGTTACACAACCTTCCACTAGGTTGCTCGGCTTAGAAGGGGTACTTCTTGTAGGTTACGTGCTGGAATTGGAGTGAAAGAGGCTAGTTGGATTCTCTAGCTGAATCCAATAGTTTATTTTTGAAGATGGTCGCAACGACGCATTTCACTCCCATTTTCCAGGTCCGTAAAGACCGCTCCTAGGTTGACTCCATATTATTATTATTATTATTATTATTATTATTATTATTATTATTATTATTATTATTATTATTATTATTCTAGAACGAAAGGGAATTTGTGCTTATTCCTGGGCTTCGTGCTCGAATCACCTGCTCTTTGAACAGATGTGTTGACCTACTTCATTCTAGCGTAACATGTAAATAACACTAGCGCATGTTCCTCTGGAAATGACACTTGTGATATTCACCTGAAAATAGTTTTGTTTGTGGTAGTCTAAATGTCCAGTTTACTAGCCTACATCAAGCATGACACGTCAACTTTATCACGATATTTTAAATTATTTTGTTTGGCACAAATCAAAGCGCACCTAGTTAATTTACTTCTATGATTCCGACTTCCATTAAAACAGTAATTAATAAATCTAGGTGTTTAGGACAGTGAGTGCCTCAAATATGTTTCAAAATTAATAGCAAAGTCAAAATTTCTGAATCTATTTCCCAATCACTAAACTGAGATATTCAGGTCTATTCCTGCAAGAATATTGTTTTTATATGTAGTAATATAACGGGAGGTGCAGCCTGGCCGAGGCGGTAAAGGCGAACTAGGTTCACGTGGAAGGACGTGGGTTCGATTCCGCGTCGGGAAGTTAAAAATTGTGAGAAACGAGATGTTCACTTCCGGAGGTGCATATGACCCTGAGGTTCGTTCAGCCTTCACCAAAATTGAGAACCAAGTTAATTCCTGGGGGCAAAGGCGGCCGGGCGTAGAGCTAACCACTCCACCTCACTAAATGCCGACGTTACGGATAGTGGAAGCCTTTACCTTTCATGACCTGTACGGAGGTGACTTTACTTTGCTTTGCTAATACAACGGAGTTCCAGATTTTATCTGGAAAGAAACTGAACACCAAGTTGTATTTATTTGAATTGTTTAGTGAATAAATACAAAATTAAATAAGTTGCAACAGAAAATTTGGATGTATGTAAAACAAATCAAATGTGTAGCTATTTACAACCTATAAAGCAAGGTAACTTTCAGCATGAAAATAAATTGTTTTGGAGCAAAATATGTTGGCGCGCGGCTGTGAGCTTGCATCCGGGAGATCGTGGGTTCGAGCTCCACTGTCGGCAGCCCTGAAGATGGTTTTCCGTGGTTTCCCATTTTCACGCCAGGCAAATGCTGGGGCTGTACCTTAATTAAGGCCACGGCCGCTTCCTTCCAAGTCCTAGGCCTTTCCTATCCCATCGTCGCCGTAAGACCTATCTGTGTCGGTGCGACGTAAAGCAACTAGCAAAAAAAAAAAAATGTTGGCTGACGACTTCACGTTAACCCAGTTACGTCCTAATGATGGTGCTATCTGTGGCAAGTGTTAGTGTATTATAATTGAAAATAGCATTGCTACATATTATTTCGATTTTTCTTTGGTTTTACTACATGGTCATCTGGTCTCGACATTCTCCCGAGGTTCTGCCACATCAATGTTGCTGACAGCAATAGAAAACTGTAGGTCTTCATTCTCTTCACTTTGCTCCTCCATTACTTCTGGTTCAATATCTGACATGCCATTTTCACTGTAAAACCTTTTTTCGGTCTTAAAAAGCAGCTCCATGAAATATCCCTTTCTGGAAACCCAGATGTCATTA
The DNA here is from genome assembly GCF_040414725.1 of Anabrus simplex. Classification (NCBI taxonomy): domain Eukaryota; kingdom Metazoa; phylum Arthropoda; class Insecta; order Orthoptera; family Tettigoniidae; genus Anabrus; species Anabrus simplex. Next base: position 122,684,266 of record NC_090267.1, on the reverse strand, counting down.
TTGTTGTAGAATGAAAGTTTACAATGAATATAGGAATGGTATTATTACTCTGTAAACACTAACCTAAAATATTTACGTAGGCACAAACAATATTAGCTTGAAAAGACAAAATAATAACTATAATAACTAGTCGGGCAGGGTTGGCTAAGACGGTTGAGGCGCTGGCCTTTTGACCCCAACTTGGCAGGTTTGATCCTGGTTCAGTCCGGTGATATTTGGAGGTGCTGAAATACGTCCGTCTCGTGTCGGTAGATTTACTGGCACGTAAAAGAACTCCTGAGGGACTAAATTCCGGCACCTCGGCGTTTCCGAAAACCATAACTGTAGTTAGTGGAAAGTAAAGCCAATAACATTCTTGTTTGAAGAACTGTTAAAATGACTATTGTTCTAAAGTGGGGTGCGACACACCCAGTATTTTGCAGAGTTTAACGAAAGTGGATATTCTTACCCCAAGTTGTTTCAAAACAGTGCAGCTCCAAAGGAGAGTACTACAGACTGAATCTGCATTGTAATCGATCACCTCCCCGCTACGCCTTACACAGACAATGACAAGCCGAGTGTTCCTCATCCTACCTTACCCTTCCAGAGTTAATTTGAACGTATTTCTACTAAGAAACTAATTCACACAAGTTCTTTTCAATCAGAACGACCAATGCACTCAGCTGTTGTAATGTTGAAATCATTTTCTTTAATTCTCTGGGAAGACGAGACATTATTGCCATATTTTTCAACAGTTACTGCTAATTAGTTTCACACTGAAATGTGCACACTCAGGTATACATGGATTATATCTAATATTGTTCCGAACCCTGCAAACTGATCGACAGTGACATCAAGTATTTTAGCGATGCTAACTCAAAGTTGGGTGAATTTGCTTGCAAGTTATTAAGAACATAATTTAATTGAGTACCACGACGCTACATTGAGGATATCGGTAGTGAACGCGCATTGTATGAGTATTTACTGGTTGTTCGCGATGCTGCATGTACGGTAGGTCACCAGGTCTTGTTTCCTCCATTTCACCTCGCACGTTCCATGTAGTGCTCCTACAGTGCTTTTTATTACTGAATGAACTAGAACTAAACGTTAAATTTGTGGGAGAGGACGAGAAACACCCAATTCCAAGTATGATAATTATGTAAATTCACATACGGTATGCAGGATACTTTTGATATTCTAGAAAGAGCAATTAATTTTGAGTCTGTGACATCCAGCTTCTTAGTGGCAACGAATAAGCTACAGTATCTATGTATGGATGGATCCAAAATTGTCTTCCGTCCCTTCTAGTTAAACGTAGTCGATAACAGAGGTATAGTAACAGATCTTCCTCGTAAATCGAGTCACTCTTTGGCGTTATCATAAACTTACAGAAGAATGGTAAAAGAAACAGAACATGTGAAAATAACGTAGGAGTTACCAAATTTCCTGCTCGAAAACGCAAGACGACTGACTTAGCTGTCGCTTGGAGGTAGCTTCGTGTTTGATATATTCGTCTCGAAATGGTATCGAAAATATTCGCTACTCAAATCGCCGAGACATTTGGCTCTTCTGTACTGCTCCGTATGCGAAGGCTTGTATACAGACCATCTGTTGGTGCTGAGATGTGCTCGATTTCTTCTGCCACCTATCGTCTCCTCTAGATGGCACTACTGCTGCAATTGTGCAAAAATTAATCCGTCAACGATGTACACGTTAGTTGATCTATGCATATATTAAAACTGTGAGAGCGACGTTTATCTACGGATTTATTCCGCTTTACCTCGGTAAAGGCCAGAGGTATTTCAAATATGGTGAACCTTGAAGTGCATTTGTGTCTTAAATGCTGAGATAATTTGTAAAAATATAACACTAATTAGACCCATGCAGTAAGAGGGCTCAGCGGCCGTAGAGTAGGCTTCGACTTACAAGTGGGGTCGGCGGATGCAGAGTGAATCTCAGCCAGGGAGGTGGTCTCGGCCCACAAGTGGTCGCGACTGGTCCGTGCTCTAACAGCTCTGCACTCTGACCGGCCAACGGAGCAGAGGAGTGCTGGTCACGGCTGTACCATGTCTCTGTGCCTCTGTATTCGGTAGACCGAGTGGGGCTGGTCCCAACACCCTCACCTTCACCGCACATCTCCTTCACCAATCTAAACCTCTTTGGCCTGAGTGATGGCGTCACCGTCTGAGAGGCCCGCCATACCCCTTCAGGGCACGGAATGAAAACTTGCTTCGTAGAAGTAGTAGTAGACGAGACGTTCAGTTCAGAGAATGCCGAATTCGGTTCCCGGCCGTTCGGGAATTTGAATCACTTCTAATTAACCCTCGTCCTATCAAACTCTTCTTAATATGCACACAGCACAATACTGTACACTATCAATCACCAGAGAAAATCACTGCCCATATGGTTGACGTCAGGAAGGGAATCCAGCCGTAAAATAGACTCAGGTCCATACACACGACACGGTTCGCACCCATGACCCTACCAAGGGTATGAGGAGTGCGGTAGAAGATGGACTTATGTCTAACCCAGTTTTTCAATCACCTAGTCAGTTCGTCCTGTATTGAAGTCACCTTTCCTTCGAGTTGCCCAGTATGTAATACGTGAAACCACGCTCTGCACCTACTTTACGAACGTGTTGTCGGTATTGGTAGCTGATTTGTATTCAGTGTTGGGATGGCACTCGGAAGAAATCCCTTTGTAGGACTCGGTGAAGGAGAGCGATGTGGGGCCCAGGGGATACAATACTTCGTATGTTTCCCTTGGCACGTACCGCGGCTAATGCTGTTTATCCAGGACAGATTGCGGAGACATCTTCTCGAATTAGTCTCATCTCCTCCTCCTCCTCCTCTTCACCGTCTCCTCCATTCCCCTATTACCCCGACTGCTCAAGATTCGTCACTTCAACTACACTAAGCAAATAGTAATCTCACTAAGAGGCTGTAATATAATATTAAAGTCTACCTTTTCCATCTCAACATTCATATTCATTACGATATGAATTAGCTAACGTATCCTCTCTTCTTGCAATAAGACACAATTAAATTAGGCCTCTTCTCAGAGTGATGTTTAATCTGATGCTGTCTGGAACAGGGAGTCGTGAGCTTGAAGACCGTCTTGTTTGGTTTGGTCCGTAGGTAACAATTTACAAATACTGTAAGGTGAGTTATTTATTTATTTATTTATTTATTTATTTATTTATTTATTTATTTATTTATTTATTTATTTATTTTATTTATTTTCATTGATAAGTAATATTAGAAGCGTCGGCACTACGGCTGAATGGTCAACACAGAGGTCATCATTTTAAAGAATCCAGGGTTCGATTCTCGGGAGAGCCTATGATGAAGTCACATATAGTTATTTCCTCTGGCTGAGGAACTGGATATTATTATTCGTTTTGTGCTTCTTCTTTCATACGCAATGTATCGTACTACGAATCATCACAGAAACACGTAATAGTGAATGCATATAGTTTGCATCGTTCCATTATGATAATTTACAGGGTCAACATTTGACGAGGCAATACTTCACGGAATATTGGAGGTAGAGAGGTGACATTTGACACACATGTTTGGCATGACATGGGGTTTTATTGACACCAAAATAAAGCTTCACTAATCGTGCCTTTTCTGGTAATGTCAACATGCCGCGATTGAACGCGCATGTGACGCCCACTCTCACGACCGGTCCTTTTATACCGTACACAAGTCTCGTGCAGCATCACCGACGTGTTTCTGTCCAGCGCCGTCTGCTGGCCTGTTTGTGCACTGTTGTCGGTGTCAATAAAACCCCATGTCATGTCATGTCATGTCATGTCATGATTGTGTGTCCATTTGTACGTGGCGTGTTGCTGTCCAGCGCCATCAGTTGGTCTGTTCGTGTACTTTATTTTGGTGTCAGTAAAACCCCATGTAATTCAATCATGTGTGTCAGTTATTACGTCCCTATCTGCAATATTCCTTAAAATATTTCCTCGTAAAATGTTAAGGATCTTTCGGGTCACTCTGTATTTCCTATGGTATAAGACAGATTTGCTTAGCAACAAAACTCGTGTACTGACAAAGTAATACAAATGTTTAATAAATCTGTTCGTAATAATTTGCACTTACACGCAGAAAATATGGCCCCTACTCGTAGATCAACATAGGGTTTTCCCTACCGTAAGTTTCCACATGTACCAAACGCCTGACTGAATTCCGCTGTTACTGCTTTTCTATATGAATGGCTTGAAGTAAGTCCGGTGAAATTACCCCTGTTGGTGGGGGACGCAGACGAAGAATACACCCACGATATCCCCTGCCTGCCGTAAGAGGTGACTAAGAGGGACGACCTACGCGCGGACATGGATTGCAATTTGGTACCATGTATGGGACCCCTGTGGATGGGTGGGGCTGAATAATTCACAGCTAATCCCCGCCTGTCGTAGAATGCGACTAAAAGGGTCAGGTGGTCATCGGTCCCCTCATTGCTTTTTGTTTTCTCTCGAGGGTTAGTTGTAAATCGATTCTTGCTGTGCGTGCAGAGATGGGCCTCCTACGTGTACGATTACGCCCGAAAGTCCGTTGGTGACCCCGGGAAGCCTTCGGGTAGGAGCGTCATGTACTCGTGCAGTAGTATCCGCCTGACAACACAGGTCCCCGCACAGCCGAATGCCAGAAGGACATATTATTATTAATTGTTTATTTTTTTTTTCTCTTTATATATTACTAGCAGAAGTACCCGTTCTTCGTACGGGTTATCAGAAACTGGCTTCAGTTACTCGTACTATCGGTGTGACTGACTTCATTAGATATTTATATCACTGGTGTATTTACTTAAGTACGTAGAAATTATTTGTCATGTTTGGAATTATAGTGTATATTCTTCTTCTTTTCTACATGGGGCCTCTAAATATTAGTTCCTAATTACCGTCGATCTCTAAGATCTTTTGCTACTAAGTTTTTCCTTCATTCCCACCTAGATATACCTGCTCCCTTCACAAAGCTGCAGGTTTAGTGTAAGTATACTTCCGCTAGATAGTACCACAAATATAAATATTATTGAATGTATTTGTTTGACCTGCCATTTCGTAACTATTACAAATGATAAAGGAAATACGCGATGCATAAAAGAAACTACTATAATTATCGAGAATTATAATTCTCAGGGCTTGTCACTCATGTCGCACATCATATAATGAATCTGAGTATATAAATGTTGAGAATTTTTTTCAAGTCATGGGCGCACCATCTTGACAATTGTGTACAGTATATAGGTTGTTTTCATGGTTACAATGATCGTAAAAGTGGACCAAAATATCGGCACTAATAACATCAGTGATCCTACTACTCCATGATTTGATAGAAAATAGTTTAATCTATAGGTGACAGACTCCGCAAAATGCTGAAACCTAAGGCAGTACGTAAAGACGGGGGCTCGTCGGCAATCGCTGATCGCTGTACTACGGAGAACTCCGGGGCTATTATTTTTGTACTTCACACCCTTTCCATCCCCGCCCAAAGGAGTGCTTTGAGCGTCTTACACAACAGTTTATTTTTTCGAGATAGTAAGTCATATGTGTATCAATGTTGGTTGGCAGCTATGGCCAAACGTACTTGCATAATCTAGCTGCTGTAGAATCCTGGAGCTGACGTTGCCATGGTTACGGCCGTTCGTTTCTTTATCCGATTCCTAGAGCAGGGGTAGTGTGGTTCCAATATCTCCATAACGGTTGGTTTTAGAGCCTTGAAACATGGTTTTGGGGCCCGAAGGGTTTACCGAGTTTTTTCTTTGAGTCAAGGGGCTTAAAATGAACTTTGTCTCATCCTTGTACGACAAACAAATTTTTCCTCTTTATAATATTAGTATAGATATATTACACCCTATGGGGTACATGCTATTGCGGGTGACTCGAGGAAGGGAGTCCTAGTGCTCATTGCCCCAGTCATTCCGTATTTGGCATCGTCCAACATCGGACACCGGGCAATGCCGGCTACGACCAAGTGGGTATTGCCTTGGCTGTTTGGTTCGGCTACAGAGGCCCTTGATCGGAGTCGGTGGCATTCGGGGAGGATTATTTCGGGCATGGCTTCGAAACGGCTTCGACCAGCCCAAGGTGGTCCCCCACCGAAATCCTTAACTTTTGTTTCTTTGCGGGGTTCAACCCCCTGAGAACATGCGCAGCGTGAAGGAATGGGATCCAGCTTCCCTAGGTTTCTCGTTGCTACCAGAACCGAAGGGCACTATTTTAAGCTGGTAAAATCCATCATTTGTAGTAGACACATTAAAGGCGTCTATGGCGAACTTGAGGATCTCAAGAAAATGCGCAACAGTAGTTTGCTGTTGAAGACTCGCACAACAGTTCAAGCCGTCAATTGCATTAGTGCGACCACTTTGGCGAAATCCCCGTCAAACTGGAAGAGCACAAATTCTTGAATGTGGTTCGCTGAGTCATCTTACCCCGTGACCTCATTTTGAACACTGACGATGAGTTGATGTATGACATGAAGAACCGTGGCGTGACACACGTCCGGCAAAATCAACGGCAAATACGTTGCCTCTAGTACCTTGATTGTCTCCTTCAAGTTGTCGGTGTTACCAGAAAAAGTCAAGGTAACAACTTATCGTTGCTATGTGAGACCGTACATCCCGCCTCCTATAATTCTTTAACTTTCGTGTGGCTATTTCTAGCCGGGTGCAGCCCTTGTAAGGCAGACCCTCCGATGAGGGTGGGCGGCATCTGCCATGTGTAGGTAAATGCGTGTTATTGTGGTGGAGGATAGTGTTGTGTGTGGTGTGTGAGTTTTAGGGATGTTGCGGGCAGCACAAACACCCAGCCCACGAGCCATTGGAATTAACCAATGAAGATAAAAATCCCCGACCCGGCCGGGAATCGAACCCGGGACCCCGTGAACCGAAGGCCAGTACGCTGACCATTCAGCCAACGAGTCGGACCCCGCCTCCTATGTGATGCTATCAATGCCAGAGATTCGGACATATGGTACCATATCTCGTTGTTCGAATCAGTCTGTGTGTGGTAGATGTGGAAGATCACCTCACGGCACGGAAGAGTCCACAGCTCCGTACAGGTGCACTAACTGCTCTGGTTTTCATGCTCCTCGAGATCGGAACTGTCCGACATATCTGAGTGAGAAGAAGATCCAGGAGATCAAGACCTGATGGTCTTTCCTACCAGGAAGCGCGCCGTAATTTTAACTCCACGAATATACTTGCCGGTACACTAGACTACAGCATGATAACTCAGAGCTGCTTTTCATTGGATTTATTCCTAGTGAGGGTCCCATACACTGGAACCATACTCTAGTTGGTGTCTTACCAGAGACTTATATGCCCTCTCGTTTACATCCTTACTACAACCCTGTCATTCACGACATCTTTACCCGTGATGATCGCTGCGCCCGAGGCGGCTGTTGCTCCTGAGAGCAAAGTCGTAAAGTGTAAACGCTCGAAGGGATGGGAGACCACCCACCCTTCGAACATCTAGAAGTTTGTGCCGGCTGGGTAAGCCGGCATAGCAGGCGGGGGGGGGGGGGGAGGCCAAGTCTCCCTCCGCCAAGAGGTCGGTGAAAACCGTACCCAAGCCGGTGGAGGCGGTATCGTCGACCACGGATAGGAAATTATCTCCCATCCCGTCTAAACAAGAAAAGGCGGAGAAGTGGAACGCCCTTACCGGGCGCTCCTGCACTTCTCCTGCGAAAGGGAAATCATGCCCTCCATCTGGGGGGTATGAATCAGCGCCAGCAGGAACTAGTGCCCATAAACCTCAGCGCTCCCCTCGTAGGAAGAAATCCCGCTCCCAAGGTACGTCGAAGTTGTGGGCGTCAGTCCCTCAGTTTGATGATGACGGGATCAATAAATACTGATCTGCAATTAGGGCAGTCGCCCAAGTGGCAGATTCCCTGTCTGTTGTTTTCCGAGCCTTTTCTTAAATGATTTCAATGACATTGGAAATTTATTGAACATCTCCCTTGGTAACTTATTCCATTCCCTAACTCCCCTTCCTATAAATGAATATTTGCCCCAATTTGTCCCCTTAAATTCCAACTTTACCTACATAATGTGATCTTTCCTACTTTTAAAGATGCCACTCAAATTCGTCTACTAATGTCATTCTACGCCATTTTTACGCTGGCAGCTCGGAACATACCACTTAGTCGAGCAACTCGTCTTCTTTCTCCCAGTTCTTCTCAGCCCAAACTTTGCAATATTTTTGTAACGCTACTCTTTTGTCGGAAATCACCCGGAACAAATCGAGCTGTTTTTCTTTGGATTTTTTACTGGTGAGGGTCCCATACACTGGAACCATACTGTAGTTAGGGTCTTACCAGGGACTTATATGCCCTCTCCTTTACATCCTTACTACAACCCTATCATCTACATCTACGGATGTGGATGTTAATATTGATAGTGTTTAGTTTAAGAGCATCTTGTCGCTCATAACCTAACAGAATCCCTTTTAGTCCACACTATGGCACTGTTACAGTGGAGTTGTAACCGTTATGACAGGCATCTTGCTTAGCTGCGCCATCTCATTACTGAGAATGCGGCGACTATTGTCTGTATTCAGGGAACTAATCTCAGACTAGGTCATCATATTGTCTTCAGAAATTTCAGACTATACTCGACAGAACGATATTATGCTCACCGGGCGTCTGGTGGCGTTGGTATTTTTGTTCGTTCTGATGCCTATTAGCGAAGAGATTCCTAAAAGAACCCCACTGGAAGCAGTTGCAGTGCGGGTACCGCTGCCTATTATAGCAACAGTGTGTAATGTTTATTTTCCACCAGGCCAGCCTCTTAATATAAATTATGTAACTGATCTTATAGAACTATATTCCTATTAATGGGAGATGTTAACGCCCAGCACCCTATATGGGGCTCTGAAACGCTTTGTCCCAGGGGAAGGGAGTTGGAAATATTACTAGGAGAGCTGGATTTATGTATTTTGAATACAGGTGTAGCTACTCATTTTAGCGTACGTTACGGCACATACTCTCACATAGACCTTAGCGTATTCAGCCGAGCGCTGATTCCCTTGCTTCGATGGAATGTACATGCTGATCTCTATGACAGTGACCATTTCCCTATTATTCTTACTTTGTTGAAACAAAAATCTATCGAGGCTCCTCCTCGATGAGTTCTTAAACGTGCTGATTGGCCAAAGTTCACAGCACTAGCTATCTTTACTGACGCAACTGATCGGAGCCTAGATGGCGATATAACTTTCATAACGCAAGTTATTCTTCCTGCTGTTGAGGAGTCAATTCTATCCTCTTCAGGGACTCCTGGCCGAAAACCCGTTCCTCGGTGGAACGAAGAATTTGCAGCAATTATGAAAGAAGTAGGCACGTTACCGTAGGCAGCCTACTGTGGCCAGCTTGGTAACAATTAAAAAACTCCGCGGAAAGGCGCGAGTTCTTATTAGACCGCGTAAGAATGCTTCCTGGGAGAGATGTGTGTCGCCTATGACGTCACATACACCGTTATCTCAAGTGTGGACTGAATCGACGTATTTCGGGTATACAATTATCATCTTAAAGGCCGCTACACACGACCCAATCTGCTGGTGTGTAGTTTTGTTGGGACCAGATTGGCCGACAAAACTCATGTTGGGTGGTTGGTCGAGCCGACCACCCAATCTCCCAACTTACACTCCAGAAGTCGGCCGATAAGCTAACAGTTGCCTCGTCGCCACCTAGCACGTGTGACCTGTGTCAGATGGCAGTGAGCAGATTCAGTTAGATTAGTAGTTCACTATATACAATAATATAGTTTAGATTAATTTAGTTTATCATTTTAGGTTAGTTTCTTCTCTTTTCTACTCATACGTAATTTCAGAAATAAATACTCTTACATTAAAGAAATATATATTTTAATCACTTACTTTTATGTATCCCTTCAGACTATTAAAAATAGCGCAAAATGTTTATGGAATGATTTTTGACAAAAGCTGTGGTAAAATCAAATGAAATGGCGTATGGCTTTTAGTGCCGGGAGATCCCAGGAAGGATTCGGCTCGCCAGGTGCAGGTCTTTTGATTTGACTCCCGTGGGCGACCTGCGCGTCGTGATGAGGATGAAATGATGATGAACACAACACATACACCCAGCCCCCGTGCCAGGGAAATTAAACAATGATGGTTAAAATTCCAGTCCCTGCCGCGAATCGAACCCCTGTGACGAAAGGCCAGCACGCTAACCATTTAGCCATAGAGCCGGGCAAAAGCTGTGGTGGCACGGCTGCACTAAACTGCAAATCTCTGTAACTCGCTCAAGTAGCTAAAATTCTTAAGAGTCACGATTAATCGCTCTTGAACACTCACACTTTCCCCCATTATAGTGTCTTGTTTCTTTATTAAAGGCACCACCAGGTAGAGCAGATCATTGAAAGTGTCGATATCCATTCGCAGAAAATTTCTAAAATCAAATGATTCTAGTTCTTTCATAATATTTGTATGACAATTTCTTTCTGTGTAATAACCACCTTTTAGCCCAATATTTTCTCTTTCGTATCGACTTCAATGACATCAAAGTCAATGCAATTCCTATTTTTTGAAATTTAGAAAATGAAGGAGCCATGATCAAGCGTTTCCAGGCCAGAACGAGCCAGCCTACTGCAGATCGGGCCCTGCAGATTGTGCCGTGTGGAGAGCAGCACCCGATTTTTACCACGCCAACTGCCTGCAGATCGGGCCCAGCAGATTGGGTCGTGTGTAGAGCAGCACCCGATTTACCGCGTCAACTAGCCTGCAGATCGGGCCCAGCAGATTGGGTCGTGGGTAGAGGCCTTTAGTACCGCGAATTTCCGTTGCAGGCAGTATCGTCACAGACTCACCTTCTATTGCTAATCATCTAGCCAGTCATTTCGCGTGTGTGTCTGGTTCCGGGAATTACCATCGTGATATCTTAGCTCTGAAGCGGGAGGCAGAACGTCATCAACTCAGTGTTGCCACTCAAGCTTCAGAAGACTATAACGTGCCCTTTAGGGAGTGGGAACTACGTAGCGCCTTGGCGCTTTGCAAGGACACGGCTCCCGGACCAGACAATGTCCATAACCAGAGGCTGAAACACCTTAGTGAGGATAGTCTTTTATAACTTCTTCGTGTGTTCAACCGAATCTGGCTTGAGGGTGATTTTCCATTACAGTGGCGAGAGGGCATAGTCATTCCTGTTCTCAAGCTTGACAAAAGTATGTAGGAAGTTACAAACCTATTTGTCTTTGTTTGTGCAAGCTTTTTAAGGGGATGATGAATCGCCGACTAGTGTGGTGCCTGGAGAAGAGAGGACTTTTGTCCGAATACCAATGTCGTTTTCTAGCCGCTCGCTCGACCACTGACCACTTGTTACGCCTGGAGAGTTCTGTCCAGGGCGCTTTTCTCCGAAAACAGCATTTGGTGACTTAGAAAAGGCCCATGACACCACATGGCGATACAGCATACTTTCAGTCCTGCATCACTGGAATTTCCGAGGTAACTTGCCGGTATTTATTGCGAAATTTTTGACCCTCCGTCTATTTCGTGCCCGAGTAGAAAGGGTATATTCGCAATACCACGTTCAGGAAGATGGATTCCCACAGGGTCTGTTCTTAGTGTCAAACTGTTCGCGATTGCCATAAACGATATTGTCGCTGATGCTGGTTCAGCAGTAATACCGTCGCTATATGTAGACGATTTTTCTCTGCATTAGATTAGTTCACAAAATATGGCCGTCGCTGAGCGACAATTACAGCAAGCTATTAGAAGAGTGGAACAGTGGACCTTAGAACATGGTTTTCTGCGTTAGTGTGATGTAAAGCGTTATTATTATTATTATTATTATTATTATTAAGCCTCGGAGAGATGTATGATGGCTTTGGAAGTCGGATGTTTACTGTTCAAAATCGTAACTTCATCACTGTATCGACGTAGTGTTTAATCTCTCTACTAGAAGGCTTCAGAAGTTTAAAGTGTTTCCTAGTAGAACGTGCTGTATATTTTAAAACTTCAACCTGTCTACAAGAGGGGTCACGTCTTCAAGCTCTTGGGGAGAATAAAATAAACATTCTCCAACTCTACTCTAACAGTGTTTATGACAGTGAGCAAGAGATCGAAATAGTTACGAAGCACGCAATAATGCTGGTCGCTCCCTGCACGTTTATTCGCGGGGAATGGCTGTTTCATGTTTCTTAACACTCATACTTTTGCGAAGAATATAGTTTGACATTTCAAGGTAGCAGTAATGTATCTATTTAAGAGTCATTAAACTGTGATTAACAAATTCATATTCAAGATTCCTGCAGAAAGATATTTCATTCTGTTTCTATTCTGTGATGAGTAATAACGCATTTTCTTCCCGCACGGATAAAGAAAAACTTAATGCATGATCTGTCTCATGAAGATTTTCTCTAAATTAAATTTCGCTCACAATAGGTATTAAGTTGCCCAATCCTGTTTTTGGGGTACGTAAGTAACTTGTCAAAACGTAAATCGCCACTTTTCTATGGACCACATTTCTGCTTGCAAGTGTACATACATATTGTACTGTAAGGTAAGGGAAGTGTTCGATAAATTTCGAAGTTCTTTGAAAATATGTAAGAAAAGGCTAGGTAAACAATTGACAGGGAATCTGCCACCCTCCAAGGTTGGTTTTTTCTTCGGACTCAGCGAGGGATTCCATCTCTACTGTCTCAAGTGTCCTGCAGCGTGAAAAATTTGGTCGGGGATACAACTGGAGAGGAGGACCAATACCACACCCAGGCGACCTCACCTGTTATGCCGAGCAGGGCGTTGTGGGGGGGGGGGGTTGAAAGGGATAGACAAGGAAGAGGGAAGGAAGCGACCGTGGCCTTAAGTTGGGTACCAGCAGATTGGCATCTGACTGGAGGAGAAGTGGCAAAACACTGAAATCCACTTCGAGGATGGCTGAGGAGGCAATCGAACTACCCCCCCCCCCCCCGCTCATTTACTCAGTTCACCTCCTGAGGCTGAGTGGACCCCGTTCCGGCCCTCGTACCATTTTTCAAATTTGGTGGCAGAGCCGGGAATCGAACCCGGTCCTCCGGGTATGGCAGCTAACTACACTAAACACTACAGCACAGAAGCGGCTTTCTTAAAAACATAGTGATTTATTCGTACGCATGGGTATCGTTGGTTAAGTTACGAGTGTCATTGCACAGAAAGGAACTTCACAGCAATATTCACGTACGACTGATTTTACTCTGATTTTGCCAGTAGATTTGAGCCTTTCCTGAGAATATTCACGGAATATGTGCGTCGTATCATTTCCACTCTCCTTGATGTTGTGCATCGTGAAACGTTGTTCCTTTGTTCTACCGCGAACAATACGTCATGGGCTCCAATACACGGTATATTCACTTTGCTGACTGGTAGCAGGCGTCGCGTCGCGACAGAGAACATTCGTCAAGCGCATGATGGTCTTCATCTGTTAACGCCTGGGTGCGACTGAATCCCTCGACACGTGTTGAGGGTGAGAATGAACAAGTCGTACGTGAAAATGGTGTCACGTATACTTCATGGATGTTCGTTGAATAATACTTTTATGGGAAATCTAGAATAAGCAATAGATTCAAAATTACAGATCATTACAGAACATTGAACCGACTACCGTTTGGAGAAGTATATGGCCAAGGTTTCACTCAAACTACACCAGCAATGAATACCAGTATCATATTTGAGCATATAGGGGTGGTGATTGTGATTATTTTTCTAACAGTAAGTACAATTGGACAATCAAATACTAATAACAGTTTTTTTTTTTTTTGCTATTTGTTTTACGTCGCACCGACACAGATAGGTCTTATGGCGACGATAGGATAGGAAATGCCTAGGAGTGGGAAGGAAGCGGCCGTGGCCTTAATTAAGATACAGACCCAGCATTTGCCTGGTATGAAAATGTGAAACCACGGAAAACCATCTTCAGGGCTGCCGACAGTGGGGTTCGAACCCACTATCTCCCGGATGCAAGCTCACAGCTGCGCGCCCCTCACCGCACGGCTAACTCGCCCGGTTCTATTAACACTATTCGTATGTCCTACTTCTTCATGCCTTTCAGCGTTCAGTCTGCAAGCCTCTGTGGATTTACTAACCGTTGCCACAACAATCCTCTATTTGTAACTAGTTTTGTGACCTAGTTTAGTTCTGTACCTCTTATCTTCAAATCGTTAAAAACAGAGTCTAACCATCGTCGTCTTGCTCTCCCTCTACTTATCTTACCCTCTATAACAGAGTCCATTATCCTCCTAAGTATTCTGTTCTCCTCCATTCGCCTCATATGACCGCCACGCCCCCGCACCGAAGCCGTACATCTTCATCAATTGAGTTCATTCCTAGCTTATCCTTTCTCTCGTCATTCCGAGTGCCGTATTGCCATTATGCCCACCTGCTTCTGCCAGCAATCAGTCTTGCTAATTTCATGTCCGTTACTCCTAATTTATGAATAAAATATCCTGAGTCCATCCAACCTTCACTCCCATAAAGTAACACTCAGAAGAAAGAGGTCGGACTCATCGAGAAATGAAGGTATCGGTAAAAGAATGGGAATGTCATGAAAATGAAAGACTCCCCAGGCCCGGAGAAACTAATACTATCGGGGTCAGAAAAGGACAAAAATTGACCGAGGGAAGTCGGATAGGAAAGATGAAAAAGAGGAGCCTGACATAAGTGGAAGCAATGCCAGACCCAGCTAGGGGAACCGTACTCGCCAACCAACGCTCCCAATTTGAGAGCCCCTGGTCCCTCTTTAGTCGCCTCTTACGACAGGCAGGACTTTCCACTCGTCCTGTAGCTTCCATGCTCTGTAGAAAGTTGACTATCAATTTGTCTGTCAATATACAGAATGAGCCAATAAGAAATCCTAACTCAAATCTTTCCATATCTGTTACAGGCATCATAAATCTGTTTTATATTTTGAATGTTGTAAAGGATTTCGTGAAATAAAAAGCTCCCTTTTTTCTTGAGCATATTGATGACGAAGCTATTGTTTTTTCATATGGAATTCTTTAGGTTTAGGTTTCATTCACCAGTACAACAGTGTTAGATGAACCAAATTTATTTTTGTTTTTGTATAAATGTAAATTAATTATTCTTTTGTGGGAAATATTCCAAACTATAGCCAACTCGTCCGAACGTGCCAGGTATGCTGGATGTTAGTCAGAAGCTGTCTGTCCTTCAACTGAGCCTTAGTCTCGCGGAGCGACTGCTGCCGCATTCCGAACGGCAGCTGTGGTTTTGTTTGAGATTCCCGACCACATTGGGTCCCTAATCTCAATTTGACGTGTGGCTCTTAGAGCATAGACTGTTGGTTTTGTTTTGTACTTAATTTCCAGTATTCCAGGGAAGGTAGTGACGTGGCGAACGTGGAGATATTGAAATGTGGTGGTGGCAGTTACCTGTCGTCGTTTGCTACTTAGGAGACTTATTTGTACTTTGAAAGGTGCTAGCCATCAGTTGGTCTCGTTGAGAGCTTTAGAAGGGATTTGTTTAGGACGTGCATTATTGGTTATGTGGATCATATTGCATTTGAGTGTCCTTTGCGTGGTGACAGAGGCTCTATAGAGGACTTAAACTGTGTCTCAAACGAAGCTCTTCTCTGGGTATTAAATTTTGACATGGAACTTTAGTTATGAACTTGAGATGGTAGTTGTATATATTGTATATAATATTGTATTCATCATACGCTAAATATATATATATTGATTATTGGGGCATGCAATGTGTAACTTCGCTCTCTTCAAAAACACTTGAGGAGATGAAAGTTATTATCTTGGGACACATGAATATTAAATAAACTATTTGTGGCTTGCCCGCAAATTGCCACGCAAATAGAAACAATTAACATTAAATAAAACTGTAAACCAAAATTTATATTTACTAGCATAGAGACTTATACTAAAATCACAGGGGTAGGATTTTAAATAATTAACCATTAAGTATCGCTTAAGAAAGAAAATTAACGCAATATAAAATACAAATGAATTTATTATACAAAAAAATGAGATGAATCGGAAGAGTTTCCTTAAAGCGTGGAGGAATTTAGAATTTAATTTACTGAATTTACTTATTGCTTGCTTTATCTAATTGAAGCTCACCAATTGCAGCTTCCGTTGACGTCATCTGGTTTCCGTGGTTACTCGTTCTCTCCTTCTCGATGTAGACTTTTCTCCATGGACATCCTTCCTTCCTTCTCTGATATGGTACGGGCTATCTGGACAAACACTCCCTACATGCCTAGTCTTTAAATTAGACATTGGCCCTATACTTGTAAAAACTGATCAGCGTTGATCGTTTGAGGAGAAAATTCAGAGATATGAATTTTTCCATATTAGTAGAAATCTCAATCCAACTGAGCTATACTATTGATACGGTACAGACTTGTATCACAATTCCGTAGACTTGAACTAAACATAGTTCTTCGTCCAGAAGATTAACTGAAAATAACACAAGCCGTAAGCTTGTTTCGTCTTACGTAGATCCGATAACATAACCGCAGCTGAGTACTGTATCGAAGCGATAATACATTGTACAAAAATAACTATGTCGTGGAGCGACCACACACTGTTTCAAAAATCAAATCACGTCGTACAAAGTAGATGTTCACAGTAGAAGTAGTAGTGATGGAGTTCACGTAGTTAGGTTGTAAGGTTCTAAGGTCGTAAGGTCGTAAGGTCCCGTTCTCGTGTAGAGAATCAGTATATATCCGGGCTCACCCCCACTCTTGGTAACAGTTCAATCTCAAAACTCATATACAACGAAGTATCTGATTCGATAGATCGAAGCATCAACTCCCTTTCTCTTCTTCCTCGACAAGTCCAGAAGGCGTGGCGATGATATAGCTGACCAGCTTGCAAGCCTCGCGCACGGGACGCTGTTTACTAGCCTTGGTCATACGATAAACCCATGACTCACGCAAAATCCCAAGCTTCAAGAATAACCCTCCGTATACACAAACATGAGATGAAATGAAAACAACTATGTCTCAACATATTGACCGTATTTACAACATAATGAATTCTTATCCTACATAATATAATAATTTAAATAATAAAACGATGTTACCATATATACAATATGATTTCAAAATGCCTTGATTACAAATGATTGACGTTGAATAAATATCTTAATACAAATAATGGCCGATGGCGGATAAACTTGATATCAAATGATATCGCGTAAAATGATATTATATTAAATTAGTAGGGCTGGAGAAGCCTGGACGGTTACAAATGTTTCTGGGTAGGAAAATATCCTTAGGTTGGGGTACTTGGGTTATTTGGGTTCTCTTCACAATATCCACAATTTACACAGTTTAGTTCCAGTAGGACTTGACGAACGATCCATATGTTTCTGCGTAAACTAATATTGCTCTGGTGGTGTAGGTATGGTATGGTATGGTATGGTATGGTATGGTATGGTATGGTATGGTATGGTATGGTATGGTATGTTATGCTGGTAAACGGATGAAAAGTTGTTTCACCAGAAAGGAAAGTCCTCTAAATTTAAATTAATATGTTGATGTTGAGAAAGTACCTCACCGGGATCGCTGTCATTACTCAGCTGTTAATATAAGGAAACATCTTCATTGCGGTAGTCACATTAACGAGGTTGTATGTAAAAATTATACGTTTATTCAGATGGTTATGAGTGTATTTAGGGGTCGTAGTAGGGATGTAAGAGCCTCCGTGGCTCAGACGGCAGCGCGTCGGCCTCTCACCGCTGGATACCGTGGTTCAAATCCCGGTCACTCCATGTGAGATTTGTGCTGGACAAAGCGGAGGCGGGACACGTTTTTCTCCGGGTAGTCCGGTTTTCCCTGCCATCTTTCATTCCAGCAACACTCTCCATTATCATTTCATAGCATTTATTATCATTAATATCACCTTGAGAGTGGCGACCCCATTGTAATAATAGCCTACATCTGGTTCATTCATTACATCCCTGACCCGGTCAAAGACTGGAAAACAGGCTGTAGGTTTTCATTCAGTAGGGATGTAAAGGAGAGGACGTATATGTGTCTAGTAAGACTCCAATAAGTACGGTTCCAGTGTACGGGACTCACCCCAGGACTATTTCGTATGAGAACTGGAAATGATCTAGAGGAAAACAGCACGATTTGTTCCGAGTGATTTTCGACAGAAGAGTAATGTTATGAAAATGTTGCAATCTTTTGGCTGGAAAGACTGGGAAGTAAGGAAACGAGCTGCTTGACTAATCGGAACGTTTCGAGCTGTCAGTGGAGAAATGTTATTTGTAGACGAATAAGCTTGAATGAAACTTTTAAAGCTATTGAAGTTCATACCGTAATATTAAGATAAATATGGAATACAAGAGCACAAATTGGGGCAAATATTAATTTATAGGAAGAGGAATCAGTGATTAGAAGTGAAATGTTCGATAAATTTGCAAGTCCTTGGAAATCTTTTAAGGAAGGACAAGATAAACAATTTATAGGGAATCTGCCACCTGGGCGATAGCCCTAGATGCAGATCAATGATTGATTGATTGATTGATTGATTGATTCATTCATTCATTCATTCATTCATTCATTGATGTTCAATATTTGTAACTTCCTTTTCTGATGCCAGTTAGCCATCTTTAAAATGGAAGAGTTCTAATCGTGTAATTCATCGTACTTTTTAATGTAAAAGTATGTGATGCATTAAAAGTCATTCTCTACTCGACAGAACACATTACATGCATATCAGTACGTGCTTACTCATACCTACCCACCATGATCTCTTGCTGATGAGTAACATCTGACAAAACCGCCACGTTTGAAAGAGTATAGTTTTTCGTAGAGCGCGGTAGGACACAGTCACACCATTTCGCCTACGTTGCGGATACTGCAGCTGTTTTCAATTTTATAGTCCCCAGAAGTCCACTGACGCCTACGGAATTTGAAACGTGCCATAAAATCATGAAAGTAAGTGATGAACTATTTGATGAAAAATTGGTTTTGTAAACATACAGAATTTGCCTCGTACTCCGCTACAGACACTTCGATACTACACTATTACACGTTCTCCTTTATGTAGTTCTCGTGCATTATCTTCTCTGTATGAATGAATATTACTCTGTAAGAGATTACGAAAGGAAATAATATTATCTGTGTGACCTAAACATTTATATCTACCGAATATAGTGATGAATGAATGAAATAATGGAGAAATGGAAGTCCCTCTCAACGTTTTGTGAGCTAAATCTCCTCCATTTTAACATCAATTATTTTTAAAAGATACATGAAAAGAATATTTCAATAAATGGGCAAATTAATAGGGAGCAAATGAGATTAAATTACCGCTTGACTGAGCTCCACGTGCAGCTTTTATCAGTCTAATGAAGTGAAACGGCAGTACATGGAAAGGGTATTGAAAGGAACGACCTTTCCTCAGATAAAAGTATTCAACGCCAGTGACAAGACTAGACTGAAAATATGACTACAGGGTGTCATTCTACGAAGTAAGCTAATTGACGCAGGATTCATCGAGGTGATTAGATGGTTGAGTCCTGTGTCGAAGACTTATTAATTAGGACGATAAATACGGTATTGCGATATCCCATAGTCAAAAATTGTTCATCTGTAAGTAATCGACTGTTACCTGATACATACAGTGAGGACGGGCGAAGAGTTTACTGACTGCTGAATTAGAGCAAATACACCATTCATACAAAAGTAAACCGCTGAAATTTAGTACGACTTCATATACCGCGCAAACCTTACGTTATATAGGTGTATAAAAATCATACGGAAGAATAGGTTGTGTTCATTTATGCTTCAAAGATGTTTAAGTTAAAGTCTATAAATATTACCGTTATGGGTAGCTTAATACAATAATCACTGAATAAGCTGGACTTTCCATTGCACTCAATAATATAGCAGTAGCGAACATTTCTTTTCAGTATATTCTTCCATTTTATTTTCCGGATTTGACCCTAGGAATATAATGCATCAGATAATTTTAGAGAGCTTTCATTCGAGTAGTTTTAAAGCAGTACATTGGGATATAGGTACTGACTAATACTTTTATATTTTTGAGCACATACATATTTAGACGTCTCAAAATATTTTAAATGCAGAAGTGTTTCGTTGCCGCGGTGCCAAATCCACGAATGTTACAACGCTCTTCCTATCCATTATTTCCTTAAGACTGGTCACGCCTCCCGGCGACATATTGATATACTGTAGAGTCCATCAGAACAATTTGCGTTTTGTTCATTTTCCTGTGCGCGTGTGTAAAGGAAAATGAGCATTAAACACATCACACTCTAGGAGTGGGTAAATGTGCCATGCAAAAATAAATTCCTATAGTACGGTACATTGAGATCCATTTTCTTTTACACATGCACATAGAAAAATGAACTAAACGAACATTGTTCTGATGGACTGTATATCAATATGTGGCTGGTAGGTGTGGCCAGTCTTAAGGGAAATAATGGATAGGTAGAGCATTGTCACATTCGCGGTTTTGGCACAGGAGCGATGATATGCTTTTGTTTGCCACTATATCTTCCTCTTCATCATATTTGCCATTTTCCTACGTTTGGAGAGTTTTACCGTCATATAGCCTTCGTAAGTTCAACCTGTGTGGAAGATTGTATTCCGTTTTTTTTTGGTGATGATCGGTTTATTGATGTGACGTGTTATGTGTAGACGAAGGTATGGGCGTTAAGGAGAACGTAAGATTCCAGTCCCTGAGCCAGATAAATTAACCATTTTGAGTTTAAATTCCTGTACCGGCCGGGAATCGAACTTAGGTCCGTAGGAAATTAAGACTACTACGCTTACCATTTAGCCAAGGAACCGGACTAATGTTACACTATGCTAGCTGATTCAATAGTCCAGCACTATAGAACAACGTCACTTCTAGTGCAGATAAAACGAAAATGAAAAATTGGCCGTAGAGTTTTGAGGGTTTCGTAGACTTACTTAATACAAATAGAAGACAAATATTATGAGGATAATATATTTTATTCAGCAGAATGTGGTGCGGTCCGCCTCTGTGGTGTAGTGGTTAGTGTGATTAGCTGCCACCTCCGGAGACCCGGGTTCGATTCCCGGCTCTGCCACGAAATTGGAAAAGTGGTACGAGGGCTGGAAGGGGGTCCACTCATTCTCGGGAGGTCAACTGAGTAAAGGGGGGTTCGATTCCCATCTGAGCCATCCTGGAAGTGGTTTCCCGTGGTTCCCATTTCTTCTCCAGGCAAATGCCGGGATGGTACCTAACTTAAGGCCACGGCCACTTCCTTCCCTCTTCCTTGTCGAACCCTTCCAATCTTCCCATCCTCCCGCATGGCCCGTGTTCAGCATAGCAGGTGAGGTCGCCTGGGCGAGGTACTGCTCATCCTCCCCAGTTGTATCCCCTGATCCAGAGTCTGAAACTTCAGGACACTGCCCTTGAGGCGGTAAAGGTGGGATCCCTCGCTGAGTCCGAGGGTAAAGCCAAACCTGGAGGGTAAACAGATTAAGAAAGAAAGAAAGAAAGAAAGAAAGAATGCGGTGCACTGGAAATGTGGGTAATAACTCTGTGTAGTATGGATCTGTCATATGAGAAATAACGGACTTAATTTAAGAGCTCAGGACATCGGAAGTAATATTACGAATAAAAGTAGGATTTCATTATTAAATCTGTAATTCTGTACAACTGACCACGATCACTGCCTTCTTGATGTCCAGGCCGTACTGTAACGAGCGCGGGAAAGCAATCAGCTGATCGTTAGGGGGGAAGTTTAGCACATGAGTTAAACATAGATTTTCGCAGTTTTATTGAAATTTTTAACGATGGCCGCATGTTCACTCAGATATATGTGAGAATGAGTCGTCATCGACTGCATTATTAAGTGGAAAGTCGTTAATTAGTGAAGAAAATTTAGTGTGAGCGTGTATTTATGTGAAGTTCTAGGTTAAGAAGATCGGTGTTTTAATTTTGTAGTTTATTTGTGTACAGTTATATTTATAGTGTAAAATTAATTGAGTTAGTGCATTCTGTGTTTTATTATTAACAACGAATTGTATATACTTGAATTAAGATGATCAGTGAGGGAAATCACCATGCCTAAGAGTTGCTATGTGCCTGGCTGCAAAGCCAATTATAAACAAGGAGAGTACACTCCGGTATTAGTGTTTCCTTCTGATGAAGAACGAGTTAAGTTATGGAAGAAGGCTATTCCCAGGGGGAATTTAATAGTTAATCACAACACAGTTGTATGAAAACACATCCTGAGAGAAATAAGAGTGTCACGTCATAAACATGGGTAACATTAGGTAGGCCCTATATTTTTATGTAATCAGACCTACGGCTTATCTGAATTCGGTGTACTTGAAAATGCAAGCCTTATTTATGAGTATCACCGAGCTCGATAGCTGCAGTCGCTTAACCGCGGCCAGTATCCAGTATTCGGGGGACAGTGGGTTCGAACCCCACTGTCGGCAGCCCTGAAGATGGTTTTCCGTGGTTTCTCATTTTCACGCCAGGCAAATGCTGGGGCTCTACATTAGTTAAGGCTACGGCCGATTCCTTCCCATTCCTAGATCTTTCCTAACCCATCGTCACCGTAAAACCTATCTGTGTCGGTGCGACGAAAAGCAAGTAGAAAAAAAAATATGAGTATCAAACAGCAGTGTGATTTATGTAAATCTTATCTTCTGACAGATTCAGATCTTATTTATGAATTACCTCCAGAAGTAAGATATCTGAATTTCCTAAATCGATGGGGCTTAAAGTATCCACCAGACATGTCAATAGAACTTGGAATTGAGGTATATAAAGTATTTCGTGTGTTAGTGTCAGATACATATAAGATGATATTTATAAATTCAGACGATCCTAAGTGTGTCACAAAATCTCTGGCTTTGAAGTCAATGCAGTTGGCAGATTCCCTAGTCATTTGTGACTGCGAGAAGAAATTGGAAGACCTGGCCGGACAGTGTAGGCCTATTTATATTTAGGTGATTATATTTTTAAATAACTTTTCCAAAATTCACACCGACTTGTGTATTCAACAAAGTGCTTCAAAGAGAGCAGACCTACTCCATGCTGGTGTAACTTCCTAGAAGAGGTCCAGGAAAGCTGCCGTGTTCATGGAGTGGAAACAGTGAAGTACAGAAATAATTTATATTTGTAATAAATAGTAATGGTAATTGGCTGCATGTTTTCTGTCAGTGTGTATGATGTGAATGTTCCAGTTGATCAGAAAATGGATAAAATTGCAAGAATATGTCTCAAAGTGTTAGGCTGTACTCACGCAAACGAACGTATATACGCGAGAAATAGAACGTTACGGATAAGGTTATGCATTGTATGTCAGAATTAACAAATATTTGAGGATAGGTTTTGGTTTTTGTTACCTGCGTAACAATTTTTTCCCCCTTGGGAAATATTTTTGAACTAGCCTAAAGGCTGTGGAAAAACTGTGTCTTTAGAAGTGGTTCGCCGCTTCTTTATTTCTTCTTTTCAAACCTTATTATTGACTGTATGCACGTCCTATCGGTGCCTGACCGTATTCTCCTGCACTCTAGTGGCGTAGGTATGTACTACCTCGCGAGCTACGTTACCACTCAGGCGCTTTGCCTCTGCGCACATGTGATCGTTGGTGCCGGGACTGCTGAATCTTGGGAAATCGCCATTGCTGTTTGGTGACATGGAAGAGATGGACGTGTGTGGTTTCTCTCTCCCTAAGGAGATAATTTCACCGAAAATGTTCGAGCCTGGCTAAGTTATATATATGGGGCTTTGCCCTGGGGATTTCTGCAAGCTTTCTGGTTAATTTTTTCCTCGTCTGGAATTTACATGTTATGTTTTATTATGGAAGTAAGTAACTTAGCACTACCGAAGCTGCCCTCACAACTTTCGTCTGGAAGAAACTGTAAGTGTTGTTACAACTAAAACTTTACTGATTTTTGGTGAGAGACCTGAAAATTTTCCTATGTGCAGAAAGTGCGCGTGGTACCATGTAACTGGCGTCATCAAAAAAAAACTAAGTCTTGCCTTGTGGAATTTTAAACTTTCGGCTTGTTAATTGGAAATTATACCATGTGTAATTATGTCTGTTAATTTGGGGCTTGCGTACCGTGTGAAAGTAATTTTTGGATTCTTTAATAATGTAATTGGGTAACCTAGGGTTTATTGATGACCTTTCTTGGCTTAAGGGTTTTGTGCTAAAAAGGTATTATTTAACCTGAATAATTTAACAAGCGAGTCGCTTCAGGGGTGTGGGTGTTACGTGTGCATTGTGTCCCGGTTCCTTTCTTTCTTGTTTCTCGGGTTGATTTTATTTTAATTTAACTTAATTTAATTTTATTTACTGGTTTCTGGGTTATTTTCTGCGTCTGTTTTCTTGGTCCTTTGTTGGTTTACGCCTATTGTTGTTTGCGGCCTGCGATTGGCCCGTTCCTTCCCTTGAACCATTGTTGGTCGTTGCCATGGGAATGCTAATGTTGTTGATGTTGGTTGTGATGATTGATGATTTGTATTTGATGTGCCGGTGATGTATTCTACCTTCTCCGCGGATTTCCTTGGTCCTTTTCATTTTTCCTTGTAATTTTAATTTTTCCTTCTGGTCGTTTTCCCTGCCGGTGTTTCGGTGCTTATTATTATTATTATTTTGATTTCTTGAAAAGTGCACGTAATACCTACCCATCCTTGCAGGGGGTCGTTTGACGCATCCTAAAAGGTGGTTTTCTGTTTAAAGGAGGTTAAAATGATGTTAAAAAAGAAAAACTTTGGTACTGTACTAAGAAAACTTTTGGTCGTAACAAAACTTGAGAGTTGAGGAGTGGTTTCACAAATCTGCATTATCTTAAAAGGTCCTTTAAGAACTAAATTATCATTACCTTAATAAACGGTCGACCGTAGGGTTTTGCTTTGAGTTTAAGTATTTTCCAATTTTTAATTTTATTATTTTCCAGCGAGGATATTACTTTCTTGTTTACCTCTTTATTATTTTGATTAAATATCTTTGTTCCCCAAGGTGTTGGTGTTTTCCTTTTAAAAGGGGTGTTAATTTGGGATGACCAGGTGTATTTTATCCGCTCCTTTGGGGGCCCTGTTTAGTTCTCTAATGGTAAGTGCCTTTGTTTTTCCTTCATTGGTCTTTGTCTAGCACGTTTCCACCTATCTGAACCGTGCCTTTCGTACACGGTCAGACACTTGGTGCTGTCACTTGGAGTAGTTATGCTATTAATTGCTCTAAGTGTAACAGTTCGTGGCAGCAGAGCTTTAGTTAATTGATTTGTGTGCCTCTTACTTGGATCTACCTGTAGGTCTGTTGCATCCTCATTAAATTTATTTTGGCACTGTGTACTATATGCTTTATCTCCCTTTCATTAAGCTTTTCTATTTTGTTTGTGCCAACCACCTGAGTTTTTTTTGCATTGTCCCTTTAAAAAACCTGGTCATTGGGGAACTTTAAATTATTTGAGGTTTCAAAGAGTGTAGAAAACTGAAACTTGTAAAGTATCTTACTGTGAAAGGAACGCTTTTATTTGGATTAATTATTTTTGATTTATTGTTTCATGTACATCAACTATGGCGAGGGCTGTGCTGTTCCCTTTCCAACTCAGGAAGTCAGAGCTAGTTTATGAGCTCACTATCAGGGGTATCAATCCTGCTAACACTGTTGCCGAGTGCGCTGCTTTGCTGACATCGCATGTCCAGGTTCCTATTAATCTTGACTCTGTAAAGATGTGCTGCAACTTTGGTGAGTCCTTAAATTTAATTACTGACTCCCTTACTGAAATTGAGGTTGTCAGACAAGAATTTATTGAAACTTCCCCCACTAAGGGGCAGATTAACAGACTTAAGGCTAGGGTGTGGCATTATTTAGGCCGCATCCAAGATTTGATTACTATGTGTCCCCAACCTAGTCTTGTTTCTGAAAGCACTAAGCTGTTAACAATTGCTTCTAGCATTTCTGCTGAACTAGATATTATGCTAGCAAGTAAGGATATGGAGAATTTATCAGTTGTTGAGAGGGAAACCTCATTGCCTTCTAGTCATGCTGATGCCTCACTTAATAATCAACCTTCATGTTGTGCTGCCTCCCCAGTTCTTGAAAATTTGTTAGCCCGTTTAAATTGTGCTCCCTCTCACTCTTCACTGAAGGATCTTTTCAACGGAGTTAAAAATTTCTCCGTCAATTCTATTGAAGAAAGTACCAGGTTTCTGAGGTTCCTGGTAGAAATGACAGAGTCAGGTAGCGTGTATTCTGTCGATGACTTGGGAATTTTCCGAGCCCTATTCTCTCATTGTGAGGGAATTTTGAAACGTGAAATTTCTGAAGCAATTTCGAATAATTTAACCATTATGGAATTTCATGAACTAGTATTGTCTAAATTTATTCCTTCATTGGCATTGCAGAGTTTGATTCCTCAGTATTGCTTTCGGACTCAATTGCTCCATGAAAACCTTTTGAACTATGTACTAGACTTGCAGTTTTATTGCAAGGTATTTAGAATTTCGGTGCCAGAAGAGGAAATGGTGGCCCGTATTCTGAAGGGTATTTCCCCTGCCTATCGTTCATACCTCTCCCTCACAAAGAGTCCGACTAATTTTCTTGAATTGGAAGCTGCGTGTACATTTGCTGAAGATGTAAAGCACGGGGATGCTGCAAGACCTATCTGCCACCCTCCTCCTACTGTGACCCCTGTTTTGCCTCAAACTTGGGATAGTGGGTCTTCTAAAAAATGTTATAATTGCGGGTCACGTGATCACCTTAGGAACGCTTGCCCCTCAGTCAAGCGTGGCTCTGGTCCTTGTTGTTATTTATGTGGCTCGAGGCAGCACCTTAAAAATAATTGCCCTACTTCGTTCCGAAAACGCAGTCAATGACTAAGGCCTAAAGGTAACTCTGGTGAATCGCTTGCGCTAGAATTTTTCGTGGATTCTGAAAAGGTTATTTGCCCGCGGGCATGCAATAAGATTTCTGCTTTGGTTGAGTCTAAAAGTACCTTCGCGAAGGTGGAACTGAATAATGAACCCATTGTTGCTCTTATGGACTCGGGTAGCGTCGTCACCTTAATTGATGCTAATTGGTATAATGAAATGAGGTCCCCTTGTAAACTGCCTGAGTTGAAGAAGGTCAATGTTGCATGTGTCACGGCTAATAAGCATAATATGAAAATTTTGGGGTCCGTTGATGTGAAATTGCGTATTGGTAATTTTACTTGGAAGGTTCTTTGCTTGGTGACTCCAAAGCTAGCGTGTAGCATGATTTTAGGTACGGACTTCTTGTCAAGAACTGGTTTAATTTTGGACCTCCAGGCTAGGAAATTTCACTTTAAATTTTCTCCAAATTGTAAATTCGATATTATTGATGCTCCTTTGGGTACCTTCAGGGTTTCTTGTGTAGGTAAATCGCTACCTAGGGAGAACAACGAAATAGATCAGTTGGATCTTAGTCATTTGGATTATCAGCAGGCTGATTGTGTGCGTGACTTGTGCCACCAATTTCCCGATGTCTTCACTAGCAAGTTAGGAGTTACTGATGTTCTTGAGTATCAGATTGAGCTATCTGATAACACACCTGTTAGATCTCCTCCTTACCGTCTTTCACCACCTAAGATGTTAGAACTCAAAAAGATTATTGATCAGCTGCTTGCCGATGGGGTCATCAGACGGTCCACTTCTCCCTATGCATCTCCTGTTTTCCTAGTACCTAAACCCTCTGGGGGCTATCGTGCTGTAATTGACTACAGGGCTTTGAACCGCAAGATCATCTTGCAATCTATCCCTTTACCGGATTTGCACACTTGTTTTGGGTGGTTCTCAGGAGCCAAGTTTTTCACTGTGTTAGATCTCAATCAAGCGTATTACCAAGTCCCGTTGTCTAAGTCATCTATTCCACTGACTGCTTTCATTACTGATTGGAACCTTTACGAGTTTCTGAGACTTCCGTTCGGGATCTCTTGTGGGGCGGCCGTTCTTACAAGACTGTTAGATTCGATACTTTCGGGTATTAAATTCAAGTTCGTTTTTCATTACCTGGACGACCTCGTAATTTTCTCAAATTCCTTTGATGAACATGTCGAACACGTTAGAGAAGTCCTGCATCGCTTGAGAAAAGCTGGACTAACTGTTAAGTTGTCTAAAGTAGCGTTTGCTAAGCCGAGTATGTCTTTCCTTGGACACGTGGTTTCCTCTGATGGTGTCTCCATCGACCATTCTAGGACCCAGGCTATTAGGGACTTTCAACCCCCTAAAGATGTCAAAGGCATCGCACGTTTCGTGGGCATGGTGAACTTCTTCAGGAAGTTCATTCCAAATTTTGCAGAGATAGCAGCTCCTCTAAATCATCTCAGACGTAAGGATGTCAAGTTCATCTGGGGCCCCTCCCAGCAAGAAGCCTTTGAGACCCTGAAGCTTGCCTTGTCAAATGCTCCTGTGTTGGCTATACCCGACTTTAGTAAACGCTTTATTGTACAAACCGATGCCTCTGGAAAAGCAGTTGCTGGTGTACTCTTACAGGAATATGAGGATGGTCGTAGACCGGTTGCCTATGTGTCTAGGATCCTCAATGATCTGGAGAGTAAGTACTCCATCTATGAATTAGAATGTTTGGCCGTGCTGTTTGCTCTTGAAAAATTCAGACCTTTCATTGAACATGTAAATTTTGATCTGGAAACAGATAATCAGGCTCTGTCGTGGGTCTTGAACCGTCCCAAAAGAACGGGCAGAATCACTAGATGGGCGCTTAGGATCTCAGCCTTCAGTTTTCAAGTAAAGCATATTAGAGGGTCGGAAAATGTCATCGCTGACAGCCTTAGTAGAATGTTTGACGGGAGTTTTGGTCTTGATGAAAAATCTAAGGCTGAAGAATATTATGAAACTAATGTTGCTAGCGTGGGTGCCATTCTTTCGGACCTACCTCTGTTGTACCACGAGTATGCAGATCATCAAAAGGCTGATCCTGATTTGAGAGAAATCATCAACAAAATTAGTGATGGTATTGTGGTTAAGCCTTATTCTCTGGTGAAGGGTGTTTTATGCTGCAAAGGTCGAAGGGACACTAATTTCAAAATTGTTGTACCCAAGGTTTTAGTGCCAATCATCTTCAAGTACTATCACTCTTGCCCCATTGGTGGCCATTTAGGCACCTTTAAAACTAGGCAGAAAATTAGACAGTTCTTCGTTTGGAAAAGAATGGATGGTGATATCCGAAACATGATTAGGTCCTGTAAAATTTGTTCTATCAGCAAGCCTAGTTTGAACAACCGTGTAGGTCTATTATCTTCTTCACAAGCTTCTCGCCCTATGGAACGGTTATTCATCGATTTCGTTGGTCCGCTCCCTCGCTCTACCTTGGGAAACACTCATATCTTCGTTGCTATTGATGCGTTTTCTAGATTCTCTTGGATTTTCCCCACTAGATCTACTACTGCTCGTACCACTATAAGTTGCCTTAATTCTATTTTCGCATCCTTTGGCCCTCCCAAGTTTCTGGTTTCTGATAATGCCAGTGCTTTCACTGGTCACTTGTTTAAGAAGTACCTTTTTGAGCTAAGCATTTCTCATGTCACCACTACCCCATACTATCCTAACCCTTCTTACGCCGAGAGGATGAACAGGAACCTCAAATCTGCTTTAATTGCATATCATCACAATAACCAATCCAAGTGGGACTCTTGCCTGCACTGGTTGGCTCATGCCTTCAATTCTGCCACACATGAAACTCATGGTAAAACCCCCATGTCACTTATGTTCTGCTACACCCCGTACTCCCCTATATCCAATGTTCTGGGTATTGATGATCTTCTTCCAGACTTGTCTAAACCAAATGACGTTCAGAAAATCTGGGATGAAGCAAAGAAGAAGTTGTCTGTATCCTATGAGAAAGGTAGGGTTAAGTATAATAAGGGTAGAAAGTCACCTAGGTTGAAGGTTGGAGATCAAGTTTTTGTGAAGACCTATCCTATTAGCAAGGCTATTAACAAGTTTTCAGCCAAACTTGCTCCTCGGTATCATGGTCCCTGCACTATTTTACAGTTTTTATCTCCGGTGTCGGTACTGGTGAGTGACCCCATCGCCAAGAGGATTAGACGGGTTCATTTGTCCCAGTTAAAAACAGGTTAACGCATGTTTGGACTTGCGGATGAGAGCTACCTTTCAGTGAGCAAATTTAATTGGTCTCCGTGGGTTATTATGCAATTATTCTGGTCTAGTGTGAAGTTAATCATGTAATATTTTTCTCCCTTTTCTCATGTACTGTATTTGTTTTGTGGAGTTTTGGTATTGCTTGTCGTACCTAACTTCTTTTCCTGTCAACCATGGTTGCTTAGTTGGGTGAGAATTTTTACCACGTGTTTAAGCTTTGGTGCCTTATCTGCTGCGTTCGCGCCTCCGGTGATTCTTGGCATGACCATGTAGTACTTTCTAGGGTGTACTTGTCTAAACATTGTATTTTGGAAAGGTAATTGTGGTTTGCGAGAAGTGTCTGTACTTTCTCTTGGTCTATTGGCACCCAATTTCTTAATTGTTAATATCTAACTACTCTTTGGGTCTGGCTGCAGGTCTCTCCGTCTTATCATAATTCGATTATATCCTGATCATTTACGTTTGCAAAATTTTGATAATAAATTTATTTATTGGCTCTTTTACTGCTGTTGGCTTGTTTTGGAACTCATTTGGAAAATTCTGGGCAATTTCTGCTCTGTGCGTTGTTGTTAATCCGGTAGGAAATCTGTTAGTCTCCTAACCCCTATTTATCTTGCCCTGTCTTGGCCTTTGGTCCTAGTTCTTGTTATCTGTTTCCTTGCGGGTAATATTTCGGTTATCTTTTCCTATCGTGGTTTGTTAGGTGTGCTTTGTTGAAACGAATTAGCTTTGGGTTTCCTTGTTGGTGTAAGTTGACTAGGATCTGGATATACCCGGTGTTATGGTCCTGTTGGTTATGTTTTGGATTGGATGTGGGTAATGGCAATGGCGGGACTCTGTCAATTGGAAATGGTGGTGGTTGGTTGTTTGTCTCTACGGCATGGACTTCACAGTCTTCACTGCCTTCTATCTCCAATTTCTGGTGACTCGATTCCCTAGGTTGCGAGTGCTCTGATGTCCTTCTCTGGGGCATTTCTGTTATCTGTTGTGAATTCCCGGTTTACTGAGTTATCCTTTCCTAACCATTCTTGTACCTTTGGTTTTCAAAAAAAATGCCCCGGCTAACCTAATTTGGTAAATTTTTCTTTGGGTTTTCCTTCCTGGTTGTGGCAGTTAACTAGGTGGTTTCTTAATGTATTTCTGCTTGCAAGTGGTATTAATTCTAACCTCTTCTGAAGTCTTTACTTCCCTGGTTTTAGTCTCTAATGTGGTGTATTATTCTTGTAGTATGTTATTTAAACGAGTCGTAGCTCCATGTTGTCCTGCCCAGTCTAATTGTTATTGTGGTGTTTCGCATGTGTTGCACTAATGGATCCTGAACCTGAGGAGTGCAGTCTCCTTTCGTGCCTTGTAGGTATTGGTTTTGGTCCTGTCTTAGTAATGTTGTAAACGGTACCGTGGTTTGGTTTTAGGTTTACCTTGGTGAGGTAGAATGACGGCTTCACGACATGTTGTTGAGGGTAGTTGTTTTTTTTTTCCTCCCTTTTAGCTAACGCATGTCCGTTGTGGTCCATTATTGTTGTATTGTTGTTGCGTAGTATTGGTCACTTATTATGGCGCTTCGGTATGGGCGGTGTTGTCTTTAATTTACCCTGTGTCCCGGTAGATTGGGAAATAAACCCTGGCATGGAATTACTTCTCTCTGTAGGTGTGTCTTATCTGCTTGAATATAATGTGTGATTTCTGTACGACCTGGTCTATTTTTAATTTTAATTTTCTGCATACCCTAGTAATCTGACGTCATCATGCAATTATCCTATACTGTAAGGTTCTTCTCGAAATAACCTGCCAGCCTATTGGTCCTTTTTTTTTTTCTTCTGGAGTGTTTGAAAACCTTGGTTATCGTTTATCATCTTGTCGTCCTACGGTGCTACTGTTGAGTATGGGATCAGCTGGTGCTTCATTGGCGGCACTGAAATCTTCCCACTATTTGGTGATGTGTTGGTTTAGTTGTGTTTCTTATTTCTCTGTTATTTGAAGTGTTTTCTAGTTACCTGGTTCGTGACCTTCCTTTCATACCTTATTTCCCTTGTACTATTGTTGGCGAGGTACCTGTGACTCTGTGGCCACAGTGTGAGTCTCAGTTATCACTTTGATTTAGTCTGGATTGGTCCGGGATTTCTTGTGGATTGTCGGTAGGGAATCTTGTCAGATCTGTGTTCCCATATTCAAAGGGGTTGGCTTGATTGAGGTGCTTTATTGAACCTTTTAATTGATTGAGTCGCCCATTGTTAAGGTATATGTTTGTATGTGTAGTAAAATTGTGGGAAATATGATTTTAGATTGGGTAACACTCCTATTTCCTTTCGGCCAATTTCTGTCCCGTTTCATCATGGTGTTAAAGATTGTGTTTCATAACCTCTGCTACCCTCCTATTACTCTTTGCTTGGTGTTGTTTTGGCTCGTTGCTGATGACCAACTATACGCGTACCCTCCATCTGAAAGATCTTGAAGTCTCCAACCGCAGCCTGTACATTCATCTTGTCTTGAGTAATTATTTACTGTGACCCATGAAATTTTGATTCTTACCTTGTATCCTGTTTCTGGAAGTTTCTTTTAATGGTAATATTAAATAGGGGTAAACCTTTTCCAATCCTGTTTCTTGTTTATTTGGGGTTTTGCATGGAATGTATACGTGGTATTAAAATTGATTTATTGCTAAATTTTTATTTCTTGTCCTTGGGCATGTGCTTAAAGGGGTTAACTCTGGTTAATTGACTCACTGATTGGTGGTTCTATTCCGTTTTAAATTTAACTTAAGGGAGGTTGTAAGCTTAATTAATTTGTAGTTCTGTGTAACGTTTTTCAACATCCTTTTCCTTAGTCTGGTCTTGGTTTCGTAATATTATGTATGGAAGGGAGTTTCTCTTAGCTTTTCCGTTATTGCAATTTCTCAGCACCCTTGAGTTGGTGCTTGTCTGTAAGTTTTTCTATGTAAAGTTGCCTCCTGGTTTCTGTTTGTCAATGGTGACGTTATTGTGTAACCTTCCTGGTAGGATTGCTTGTATGCTTTGAAAGGTGTTTTGTGGAGATAACTATCTTGGTTTCTCAGGTTATTGTTTTCCTTGTGTATTGAAAATTGTATCCTTGGCCATATATTTTAGTTGACATGATACCTTGAAAGTAATGTAATTTGGTTTTTGGGTATGGTTTGTTTAAAAGATTATCGTATTCTGTTGCTGTGCCATACCGTAATCTTAAGTCATGTTAATCTAGGTTAAGGTTAGGTTTAGTATTTACCGGTTGTACCTTGTGATTGTGTTTTACGCTCACCAATGTTGTTTTCTCTCTTCCCTTCCCTTTCTGGGCGTTTTTCCTTTTTGGGGTTGTCGTTACCATCCAAACCAAAGGGTGGAAACCAAATGAAGGCGTTTCTTATCTAACGCAAGTCCTATAATATTACAAAGTTAACAAACATGTAGTAATTTAAGTCTAGGTATGTGATCTGGTGCAGTTAAGACCTAGAAGGTCTAATGTTCTGAAAGCAAATAGTTATGAACTTTACCTAAAGGTGTGTATGTACCACAAGGTAGCGTAACCTCCGATCAGATGACGCAAACGAACTTGCGGAAGATAATAGTTCGCATTAAATTTTAGCAAGAAATCTAGAGAAGAAGTGTTCCCTGTGATCTGGACCATTAATAATTTTCCTGCGACTTGGGTGTTGCACAGTTTGGTGCATGGAACTTCATTATTATTGAAAGTGGATAGACATTTGGTGTCTAAGTGAACTGTACTGTTCCTTTAATTTAAATCACATGTGTTTGGGTTCTTAGTGACTGTTGGACTCGTTCTGCTGGTGGTGCATAAACTGAAGCTGGCGATTGGTGGTCATTTTCACATTCGGACTATTCTACCAAAAACTTAGTTTGCTTCAAGGCCACCGCCTTATGATGGTAAACTTGTGCTGGACATGTCAAGTTTCGGGGAGGGAGACTGTTACCTGCGTAACAATTTTTTCCCCCTTGGGAAATATTTTTGAACT
This sequence comes from Anabrus simplex, assembly GCF_040414725.1. Classification (NCBI taxonomy): domain Eukaryota; kingdom Metazoa; phylum Arthropoda; class Insecta; order Orthoptera; family Tettigoniidae; genus Anabrus; species Anabrus simplex. The sequence goes on along the minus strand of NC_090267.1, from coordinate 122,650,221 downwards.
AGCCTAAAGGCTGTGGAAAAACTGTGTCTTTAGAAGTGGTTCGCCGCTTCTTTATTTCTTCTTTTCAAACCTTATTATTGACTGTATGCACGTCCTATCGGTGCCTGACCGTATTCTCCTGCACTCTAGTGGCGTAGGTATGTACTACCTCGCGAGCTACGTTACCACTCAGGCGCTTTGCCTCTGCGCACATGTGATCGTTGGTGCCGGGACTGCTGAATCTTGGGAAATCGCCATTGCTGTTTGGTGACATGGAAGAGATGGACGTGTGTGGTTTCTCTCTCCCTAAGGAGATAATTTCACCGAAAATGTTCGAGCCTGGCTAAGTTATATATATGGGGCTTTGCCCTGGGGATTTCTGCAAGCTTTCTGGTTAATTTTTTCCTCGTCTGGAATTTACATGTTATGTTTTATTATGGAAGTAAGTAACTTAGCACTACCGAAGCTGCCCTCACAACTTTCGTCTGGAAGAAACTGTAAGTGTTGTTACAACTAAAACTTTACTGATTTTTGGTGAGAGACCTGAAAATTTTCCTATGTGCAGAAAGTGCGCGTGGTACCATGTAACTGGCGTCATCAAAAAAAAACTAAGTCTTGCCTTGTGGAATTTTAAACTTTCGGCTTGTTAATTGGAAATTATACCATGTGTAATTATGTCTGTTAATTTGGGGCTTGCGTACCGTGTGAAAGTAATTTTTGGATTCTTTAATAATGTAATTGGGTAACCTAGGGTTTATTGATGACCTTTCTTGGCTTAAGGGTTTTGTGCTAAAAAGGTATTATTTAACCTGAATAATTTAACAAGCGAGTCGCTTCAGGGGTGTGGGTGTTACGTGTGCATTGTGTCCCGGTTCCTTTCTTTCTTGTTTCTCGGGTTGATTTTATTTTAATTTAACTTAATTTAATTTTATTTACTGGTTTCTGGGTTATTTTCTGCGTCTGTTTTCTTGGTCCTTTGTTGGTTTACGCCTATTGTTGTTTGCGGCCTGCGATTGGCCCGTTCCTTCCCTTGAACCATTGTTGGTCGTTGCCATGGGAATGCTAATGTTGTTGATGTTGGTTGTGATGATTGATGATTTGTATTTGATGTGCCGGTGATGTATTCTACCTTCTCCGCGGATTTCCTTGGTCCTTTTCATTTTTCCTTGTAATTTTAATTTTTCCTTCTGGTCGTTTTCCCTGCCGGTGTTTCGGTGCTTATTATTATTATTATTTTGATTTCTTGAAAAGTGCACGTAATACCTACCCATCCTTGCAGGGGGTCGTTTGACACATCCTAAAAGGTGGTTTTCTGTTTAAAGGAGGTTAAAATGATGTTAAAAAAGAAAAACTTTGGTACTGTACTAAGAAAACTTTTGGTCGTAACAAAACTTGAGAGTTGAGGAGTGGTTTCACAAATCTGCATTATCTTAAAAGGTCCTTTAAGAACTAAATTATCATTACCTTAATAAACGGTCGACCGTAGGGTTTTGCTTTGAGTTTAAGTATTTTCCAATTTTTAATTTTATTATTTTCCAGCGAGGATATTACTTTCTTGTTTACCTCTTTATTATTTTGATTAAATATCTTTGTTCCCCAAGGTGTTGGTGTTTTCCTTTTAAAAGGGGTGTTAATTTGGGATGACCAGGTGTATTTTATCCGCTCCTTTGGGGGCCCTGTTTAGTTCTCTAATGGTAAGTGCCTTTGTTTTTCCTTCATTGGTCTTTGTCTAGCACGTTTCCACCTATCTGAACCGTGCCTTTCGTACACGGTCAGACACTTGGTGCTGTCACTTGGAGTAGTTATGCTATTAATTGCTCTAAGTGTAACAGTTTTATAAGGTGTTAACAGTTCTTTAAGTAATTTAAACGAGTGTGTTATTCAAGCGGAGCGTATGCGTATCGCCTTCAAGTCCCCCCAAAGCGTGACGTCATCAGAGGTACAGTACGGCCTGGACATTACGAAGGCAGTGCCACGATGTATTCACAACACTAATATCCAGCTGAGCGCGCAAGTTAACACAGCGCCATCTTATAGCAGTGTATGCTAATAATAATGTTATTTGCTTTATGTCCCACTAACTACTTATACGGTCTTCGGAGACGCCGAGGTGCCGGAATTTAGTCCCGCAAGAGTTCTTTTACGTGCCAGTAAATCTACCGACACGAGGCTGTCGTATTTGAGCACCTTTAAATACCACCGGACTGAGCCAGGATCGAACCTGCCAAGTTGGGGTTAGAAGGCCAGCGTCTTAACCATCTGAGCCACTCAGCCCGGCGCAGTGTATGCTTGTGACGTCACATTTCTAGCACAAGTTCTTCCTTACTTTGAAGCCCTATTTCATGAACACTACGTTTTCGGTTTTCAGTTTTCTTTCCAACAGGTAGCCTCCTCTTTTATCTGGCAATTGCAACATTAAACATAATCGTTAGACACTCGTGGCGATATACGCGTTGTACCCGAACACTAAGAGCGTCTTAAACTTTTATTTCCATGCACCCGTTGGAGGGGAACGTGTGTCTGCGTTAAAAGGGAAAGGGGATGGAATTGTTGTTGTGGGCGTGGTAGGTAGGACGGTGAGGTGAGGTAAGGGTGTATTCTGCCAGAAGGCAGGTCTGAACCTCCAAGGAGGTGTGCCTCAGCCGAAGTTTACGTACGGTAGGGTGGCCAGTTCCTTTCCGCTCCTCCATTCCCTTACCCCCACCAACAGCACGCGGCAACCCATCCAAATCTTGACCACGCCCAATGTTGCTTAACTTGGTGTTTCAACACAGCTACGGCCGTTGGCAGGTAGGACGAAGTCGTTGAAAAATGTGTAGTTATTTCTTCTACTCTAATGTGCTTGATAGTATGCTCAAATGAGACTGACTGGTCTCAGGCAACCATCGCAGATAAACGCAGATGATGCTACCAATTAACACTACAGGCATGCTTACAATAACAAACTGAAACACATATATAACTCTCCAGCTGCTATGTACCTAACTAACAAAGAAAGTGTTTAGATTGTCTTCCATCCAGCAGGCAGCATCATTCGGAATTCGGTGAAGCGAACTGCGGCGCACATTCCTTAACACAGCAGGTGATATTCCTGCACAGACTCTCGTCATGTTTTCCCTCACTGCCATTGTAGTATACACAGTAGATTTAACGTATCGCCAGAGAAAGTAGTACATTCGCGTCAAATCAAGCGAACTTGGCGGCCATTTCACTGGATGGTCTCCAGAATCCAACGCCTAGAAATGAACTCATTCAGCCACTGGTGGGCTACTGTCTAAAGTGCGGGGTTGCTCCATCTGTTCAAAGAAATACTCACATCTTCGCACCAGGTTAGATCATCCAAATAGGGTCATAGTATAACCACGACATGACTTATGTATCTTTCAGCATTGAGCCTGCCATTCAAAATACGGGGCCAGTTAAAACAAGCCCATACACTGTGCAGACCTGCACCACACCACGAACGCACTAGCTGCTCTAGATCATTTAGAACAAAATCACGTGTTTAACACATCCATCCGCGCATCGATTATTTCAGTGCCAGTCCCAGGTGTGCCCATACCTGCCGTGGCACCTTTCAAGCCGAGTAACATATTCCTATTGCCTCTTGTGGATTTTCCATTTTTGTGGGATCGAAAAGGGACTGGGCTAGGGACGTAGCGAGATTTTCATTTTCCGTTATTAGCACTAGTGACAGAGTTGTTCTGTGTTGCCAGCCTTTTGAATCACCGAGCGAGTTGGTAGTGTGGTTAGGGTCGCGCAGCTGTGAGCTTTCGCTCGGTAGATAGTGGGTTCGAACCCTACTATCAGCAGCCCTGAAGATGGTTTCCAGTGATTTTCCATTTTTATTCTAGTCAAATTCTGGGTCTGTACCTTAATTAAGACCATGGCCACGTCTTTCCCCTTCCTAGTCTTTTCCTATCTCATCGTCGCCATGAGACGTATCTATGCCAGTGCGACGTAAACTAACTTGGAAAAAATAAAAGGTATACTTTCACATAGGGTTGGTGTTAGGGCATTCGACCGAGAAACAAAGCCAAATCCACATGAGCGACACAGTTCGTACCCGCGACACCCAGGAAAAGAAGATTGAGCGCGTTGACCGTACAGGTTAGAGTCGCGCAGCTCTGAATTTTCATTCGGGAGATAGTGGGTTCCAACCCCACTGTCGTCAGCCATGAAGATAGTTTTCCGTGGTTTTCTATTTTCACACCGGGCAAATGCTTGGGCTGTACCTTATTTAAGGCCACTGTCACTACTTTCCCACTCCCAGCCCTTTCCCAACCCACCATCGCCGAAATCCTTGGATGTGTTAGTACGACGTTAAACAAGTAGAAATAAAAGAAGATCGTGTACTGATTCAACGCAACATCGGGCAATCATGACGTGTAGTTTAATTTACATTCATCACTGAGAACGGCTGTTTGCAATGATCTATAGACCCAAATATAGGAACTAATTTACACGCCAATGCATGGATACGCGAGAACTCCTTCAGTACCAGGTTCTTATAAAACTCAGGGTGGCCGCCGGGAATATTGTAAGACATATCTTCCGATACTGCATTACCGTATATTGAAGCCTTATCTGTCCTCTTTGAAATCTGTTTGCATCCTTCTCAAAATTTACAGAAAAGTGCGTCATAATCACAAAGGGATCTTGTATAGGACTAGGAAGGAAGCGAACGTGGCCATAATTGAGACTCAGCCACGACTTTTGCCTGGTGTAAAAATGAGTGACGACGTGAAACCATCTTCACGGTTGCTGGCAGTGGCTTCAAACTCCCACTGTCTCCCGAATGTTAGCAGACAGCCGTGTGTAACAAACCGCGAAGCCAACTCGCTTGTTCCAAAAATTAGTTAGTTGGATGTAAACCTAACTGTATTATTATTACCATCTTTATCATCATTACTTTGCAATTGATATGTATGTATGTTCAGTCTTCAGCCCTAAGGCTGGTTGGATCCTCAACAGCTCTGCCATCAGCTGTCATAGATGGCCTAGGCATCACTGAAGAGGAGTACTAGGGAAATGAGGAGTGAGGTGGTTTCCCGTTGCTTTCCTCACCGAGCGAAGTTGCCATTACAAATCAGTCTACCAAGCCCACTCAAATGCATGCGTCAACCGACCCTATGAGCAACGTTTTCACACCGTTCATTGCAGGAACTGGCTGCACAAGGAACGGCGTTACTAGCATCGCTCATACCTCCGTCACTTTCATATTGTCAAAGCCAAGGATAAGACAGACAGATCAATGAAAGCAACAAAATTGCTCTAGCCATACCAGAAGACATAGCGCACTGTAAACACTAGGTCCTGCCGGCAAAGGCATCGCAATTGATATTTCATCGTATAATAACTATATCCATTTAGTGAACAAAATATCTGATTTCTCTGGGTAGTTTTAGATGCGGTTCACGAACTTTACTAGGGTTGTTTACAGCCATCGGCGTCTAGAAAGTGTATCACTCACCTTTCGAAGGATAATCAATCTGCTTGCCATTCTTTAATTCTCCGTCCGGAAGTCGAACACATTAGAAACAAGACTTCCTCCACTGAAAATGCCCAGTCGCTCAAAAAAGAAAAAAAAAAGAAAAAAAAGGAAAAGCAGCCCATGAATGTATTTCGAATTTAACATTTTATCGACTTAATATTAATTATTACCAAAATATAATTCAGCTTTCACGTAGTGACAAACCCTGTGGATATATATATAACAATCATTATACGTACTGTATAGAGCCCTGCCTAGAAATCAACTTCAACCACAAACACACCGTAGGTTTAAGTCGACGTCGCCGTAGTGTGCTTGCTAGGGGCGATCCTGTCAGCACGACGGTCCGTGTTCAAATCCCTTCCCTGAAGAATTTATTTCTTCTATTGCCACTTTCAAACGGGTCTTTAGCCTTGCAAAGCCCATTTCAAGTCGGCCGCGAAGCTATCTGATTCGCTAACTTCAGTAGCTGAAAAAATGACAACGGCACCAGATATCGATTTTTTAAATTATTTATCAGTATGACCAACCCACGTTGTTTCCTGTTATACAGGGCTTGGGAACTATGCCGAGAAATTGACATCAAACACGAACACACCATGGGTTTCAGCCAGTATCACCGTAGCATATTTACTTTGGAGAGCTGTATTCAAACCCCTCCCCTGGAGAAGTTTTATTCTTCGACTGGTGCTCTCCTTCCGTTCTGAGGTTACGTGTAGATTTAGCAACACCGCCGCGCGAATTCCATTTGAATTCGCTCGCGAAGTGATCTGATTAGCTAACTTCAGTCTGTCTGTTAGGCCATCAGCCCAGAGGCTGGTTGGATCCTCAAATAGCACCACCAAAGGTTATGCGGTTATAAGGAAACCCCAAAAACCAATGGCAGCACCAAAATGAGGCGTACTAGGTAAGATGAGGAGTGAGGTAGTTTGCCATTGCTTTCCTCACTGGGTCAGAAACTACTATTGAAGCACGACTGACCCTATGAGCAGCACCTTTCATAACACTCAGTTGCACTAGTCATGCTCTGAATGTCATTACTCAGCACTACTCATACCCCAGCAACTTCCATATTGTCACAGCCATGGATGTTGACTGGGACTTCGGTGGAAGTTACACTTTACTCTGGCCTGTGCCAAGAGATGGATGCAAAAGTACTGCATCCGTCAAGAAATGACAGCAGTAGTAGCTCATAAAATAACAAGGGCACGAGATATTGAATTATTTCTTTCACATTATATATCAGCACGACCTGTTCGTTTCCTTTTTGCTTTTCGTTAGTTACTCATTGTAATTTTTGTAGACTGGAAGTCTAACTTCGAATCCTCCAAGGGCCTTCATGGCTTGTACAGGAATGACTTTGATTTCCTTTATCTACGCCGTTAATAAACTGCTAAAATCAAGCTTTGAGTGTATATTTCCCATGTTGGCTGTTTCAATCGACTCAGCATGCATTATTCTGTAAGCCAATATGGATGGCTATCAAAGGCTTTGAAAATAAAACAAAGCGTGAATGGAGACTGAGAACCGTCTGGGAGCATGAATGAAGGTGTCGGCTCGCTTCCGAAACCTCAAATCTATTTTACATTGCGATGCGAGTTAATCACTCCCTGGCTAATTCTGCTACTGACATACCCAGTTAATCTCGTTCTCATCACGTGGAATGTGACAAATCACATCTGCGACCGCAACTCCCTCTCCATTCATGGCAAAATACATAAAATTCACACCTCACTGTGTTATTCCAGATGGAATTATTAGTTTCTGCTGATCACGTGTGTAGAACTTAAGGGGGAGAAATTGTTGGTATCTTAAGACTAACGAAAGGACTGAAATTATTGAATTCACCTCTATACATTGTTAGAACTTCCGGAACTCGATATCGAAACACTCCGTCACTTACTTACTTTACGTAAGTTTCAATTTGTTGACGTATATTTCATTCGCTGGATTCAAACCCTTGAACTGGGGGTTCCGAAATTCGATACTTTGCAAGTGATCAAAAGATGGAGCTAGAATCATTTAACCCACTGTGACGGGATGGGGGACGGGGTGACGCTTACGAAGAATACACTCACGGTATCCCCTGCCTGTCGTAAGAGGTGACTAAAAGGGGCGACTAAGGTATGATGTATTTGGAACCATGAGATTACCTCAGATTAGTACCACTCTATGAGGAACACCATGGGTCTGCGTTACCTATGATTAGTCCACTATGTAAGGAACACTACGGATCTGCGTTACCTGTGAGGAGTACCATTATGTGGGGAACACCACGGGTCTGCGTTACATGTGAGGAGTACCATTATGTGAGGCGCACCATCGTTCTATATTACCTGTGATTAGTACCACTATAGGAGGAACACCATGGGTCTACGTTACCTGTGATTATGACCTTTATCTGAGGAATATCACAGGCTTGGGCGGTGCCCGTGATTGGTACGCCTATGTGAGGTACACCATGGGTTTGCTTTACCTGTGAGTAGTATCATTATGTGAGGAACACCATCGTTCTGCATTACCTGTGATTAGTACCACTATAGGAGGAACACAATGGACCTACGTTATCTGTGATTAAAATCATTATCTGAGGAATATCACAGGTCTGGGTGGCGCCCGATATTGGTACTCCTATGTGAGGTACACCATGGGTTTGCGTTACCTGTGAGTAGTATCATTATGTGAGGAACACCATGGGTCTGCATTACCTGTGAGTACTGCCATTATTTCAGAATATCATGGGTCTACATGACCTGTGGTTTGTACCACTACAGAAGAAACACCATGGGTCAACTTTACATGTGATTAGTACTATAATAAGGAGCCGATGACCTGGGTTTTGGAACCGTTTGGACAACAAGCATCATCTTAGAAAATAAGGCACTGTGAATTGAATCCATTGATTGTTTTGGATTCATGGTCTTTTTTTGTAATCATTTGTTTTAGATTATAGTCAGTGGATACATTTTGAAGTTTTAATTATCGTTTCGTTTCACCTTGAACAATTAGGTACCGATAACCTAGCTGTTTGGTCCCTTTAAAATGTAAACGTCATCATCATTATCAGAGAGTATATCATTGCCTGAATGGTCAGCGTTGAGGCCTTCGGTTCAGAGGGTCCTGGGTTCGATTCCTGGCCGGGTCGGGGATTTTAATCGCCTCTGATTAATTCTTCTGGCCCGGGGACTGGGTGTTTGTGATTGTCCCAACACTTTCATATTCCCACAACACAACACAACACAACACACTACACTACCACCCACCACAGAAACACGCAATAGTGATTACATGCCTCCATACAGCGTTGGCGTCAGGAAGGGCTTTCGGCCGTAAAACAGGGCCAAATAAATAAATAAATAAATAAATAAATAAATAAATAAATAAATAAATAAATAAATAAATGTAACACAGTCCGCACCCGGTGTGGGAAAAAGCGGTAGAAAAATAAGTAGAAAAATAATCTTCAGGGAGTATATCTAAATAAAAGTACCGAGCTCGATAGCTGCAGTCGCTTAAGTGCGGCCAGTATCCAGTATTCGGGAGATAGTAGGCTCGAACCCCACTATCGGCAGCCCTGAAAATGGTTTTCCGTGGTTTCTCATTTTCACACCAGGCAAATGCTGGGGCTGTACCTTAATTAAGGCCACGGCCGTTTCCTTCCCACTCCTAGCCCTTTCCTGTCCCATCGTCGCCATAAGACCTATCTGTGTCGGTGCGACGTAAAGCAACTAGCAAAAAAAAAAAAAACCAAAGAGTAAATACGTTTGCACATATAATGAAAATATAATTGTCGACTGCATTCTTCTCTCCTAATACAAAGTACGGTATCAATGGCTGAATATATTAAGATGATGAGTTCTGAAGTGGAAATGTAAGCACTTCTTCCTCTATCTCAAGTAGTTCGTGTCAGTGACAGATTTCGAAGAGCGGTGCACAATGGTGTTGGAGGGGGACTGTGAAGTAATATGCCCCTGCTCTTTCCTGCTTGTATGCCCCAAGGAAGGGTGCAGAAATCAATTTACAACGCAGGAAAATATGCTCTGTATTGCTACTGATAGCTTGATAATATTTTTCTTTGATAACAATTGGCTTGCAGTCCGCCAGTTACGAATGAGTCAATGCTCATTACTTCCCAGTAACTGGGGAGAGAATTACCAATATGTGAGACTAGTTGTTTAGAGTATAGAATAAAATATAACAAACAGGTAGCGAAAATAAAATACTGTATAATGTACCTACACAATATTGTTGTATATCCCCTGAATCTTCTTGGATGTATCTTTGACAATTGATCAGTCTTAGACCTTTGAGGTTAGTATTCCCTAGTTTTAGTTAACAGTGGATAAATTGGACATTATACCGTTCGGTTTATTTTTACATTGTGAAAGACAAACTGCAGACAAGTTTTAAGTTTCGCGAATGCCTTGTTGTAAATTTGGTGTTTAAATATTCTTCTTCTTCCGAGTGGCCCTACTTGGGAACCTGCTTGTTCAGTAGTGCTTCGATCGTTGCCTAGTACAGTACTGTCGTACCTTCTCCAGGTGTAACTGTTTTCTTTTCTCTGACGAGGTACCTTTTTTTTCTTCTGCCGGCATGAAAGGCTCAGACGGTTTAGGCTTGGCAGGTTCGATCCTGGCTCAGTTCGGTGGTATTTGAAGGTGCTCAAATACGTCAGCCTCGTGTCGGTAGATTTACCGGCACGCAAAATAACTCCTGCGAGACTAAATTCCGACATCTCGGCGTCTCCGAAAACTCTAAAAGTAGTTAGTGGAACGTAAAGCCAACAACATTATCATCATCTTCTTATTCCTGTTATTCTTCTTCTTCTTGGACTTTCTTCGGGATGTAGCTCCCTGTGTCAGTTTGTCTTCTACAATTCTCTTATGACCTTCCCGCAAAAGAGCCGTAAAATTTCACGCTAATTTTTGGCTGCGTGTGGCTTGGCGTTGTTGTACAACAAGATGGCGCTTGTTGAGGAAGTTCAGATCGTTTTTTTTTTCTTTTTTTTTTTTTTTTTTTTTTTCTGCGAGTTGCTGCTCGCAAACGCTCCACAGTGCTCCAGTAACTAGGGGCATTCACTTTCACTCTCCTAGTGACGAAATCAGTCGTCTGAACCATCCTCCCTACAGTCCTGATCTGGCACCCAGTGATTTTCATCTGTTCAGGCCGTTGAAGAAGCACCTGGGTAATAAGTAAATCAATGTCGATACGGCCATTCAGCATGCCGTCATGATGTGGCTTTAGATACCGGACGCAGATTGTTACCATTCGGTATTGTTGCCTTGGTATACCGTTGGAGCAAGTGCTTGGACAAGAATGTTGACTATCTTGAATAGTAATTTATATCAGTGCCCTACTACTGAACATCCTTATACCTCTATGTAAAATAATGTGTCTCCGTTCGAACTGTTGTTACCTTACCCTTTTGAAGTGCCGTTATAATTGCGGATAACATGCGAAATATACTTTATTCTTAGTGTACAATATCCCATCCTTTAATAATACACATGGGCGATCTTCAGATCCTTGACAACGAGACACTCATTTCCACTCCGAATTTGTAATACTCTAATTTATTCCCAAATTGCAGGTAATGAAGACATTAGCTGATAGAGGAATAAATTGATCCGTAATGAGGAAATGGAGAAGTTTGTAATTAACGGGATGAATCAAATTGTACCTCTATTTCTGTGAAGGTGGTATGTTTCCATTGTTGTAAACAGTTCACAAAGCAATGTTAACACGCTCCGAATATACGCGCACCATAAACCAATAACTTTGCTTGTTTATAGGCAACATTGCTTCTGTAAAATAATTTATCACTGCATTTGCATCTGTTCCTAGCAGTGACAAATAGGCTTGTAATGTGATTGGTAGGGTCCTGAATTCAAAACAATATTAAACCCTACCTTCAAAGTGTATTCTAATTCGTAGGGCTGGAGGTAATAATTGGCTGGCGTGGATACGAGCTATGAGGAGAAAAAGCGCCCTGTTGTATGTAGGGATAATAACACCGAATGCAAATGACCTAACGTCACGACACCAAAGGTTAAAGTGAGAGGCGGGGGTGAATTTGGTGATGAAACAACCCAACCCTCCTGGGACACATACATATACAGTATAGCCCCTCGTGTACTTTTAATACAACACATATGCACGTGTATTTGCTATTTCGATAATAAATGGTAGCACTGCCTGTTTTGGTATGCATTAATAACGAAATTGTAACGCGTCCCCTCCTCTTTTGATGGTAATAAAGACACATTTAATATAGAACTGTCGGGATGTCATGAAATGCGGCCATGGGCATCGTAGTCAAAATTGTATAAAATTACAGTTAGCAGTTTTACATCGAAAAAGGAAAACAGAGTCATAGCTTTCTACAGGCGGACATTCAGCTGACCATTCTGCCCACTTCACTCCCCCTCTGATTGGGGTGGGGGTGCAGGAGAATTTATTTAGGGGTTACCTTGCCTGTCGTAAGAGGTGAATGAAAAAGGAACCCTAAGGGGCTTTCACCTTGGAGACTAAAAGGCCCTTGAGCCTGACGTCACTACGTCACTCCCACCTCATCAGTTTCATCCTCCGTATCTTTTTTTTTTTGCTATGGGCTTTCCGTCGCACCGACACAGATAGGTCTTATGGCGACGATGGGATAGGAAAGGCCTAGGAGTTGGAAGGAAGCAGCCGTGGCCTTAATTAAGGTACAGCCCCAGCATTTGCCTGGTGTGAAAATGGGAAACCACGGAAAACCATTTTCAGGGCTGCCGACAGTGGGATTCGAACCTACTATCTCCCGGATGCAAGCTCACAGCCGCGCGCCTCTACGCGCACGGCCAACTCGCCCAGTATCCTCCGTATCTAACTTCACTTGCACACCCCTTCCTTCCTCGACGATATTATACTTGCGAGATAGACAGTGTTTTGCGTTCTCATGGTCTCCGCTGCCCCTCTCTTCCCTTTGCCGATACCCATGTGTTTCGAAGTGTCGGACCTCTTCCATTTTGCATCTGATCAGTCTTCTTAGAAGATGATTATCATGTTGTACTTACTCATAAAACAACAAACATTGTTACCTGTCCGCCTTTCTGGTGTAGTGGTTAGTGTGATTAGCTGTCAACGCCGGAGGACCAAGTTCGATTCGTGGCTCTGCCACGAAATTTGAAAAGTGGTAGGAGGGCTGTAACGGGGTCTACTCAGCCTCGGAAGGTCAAGTGGGTATAGGAGAGATTTAATTTCCTCCTCAGTCATCCACGAAGTGGTCTTCCATGGTTTCCCACTTCTCCTCCAGTCAAATGCCGGGCTGCTACCTAACGTAAGGCCACGGCCGCTTCTTTCCCTCTTCCATTTCTATTCATCCTAACCTCCCCCCTCCCCCTCACAAGGCGTAGCAGGTGAGGCCGCTTGGACGAGGTACTGGTTCACCTTCCCGGTTGTATCCCTCCGACCCAAAGTCTGACGCTCCAGAACACTGCCCTTGAGACGGTGGAGGTGTTATCCCTCGCTGATTCCGGTGGAAAAAGCAACCCTGGAGGGTAAACGGATTAAGAAAGAAAGAAAGAAAGAAAGACAGAAAGAAAGAAAGAAAGAAAGAAAGAAAGAAAGAATGGCTGAACCCTTACCTTCTTTATTTCCAAAGACCTTCAGGACCAGAAACGAAAGGGGCCTTACTGTGATTCACCTGCAGGTGACACTATTAAGTAAGGTTGGCAGAAGTAAGGAGGACATAAAATGCAGACTAGCATACAAAAGAAGGCCCTTCTCAAGAAAGGAAATTTACTCGCTTCAAACGCTGATCCCCATTATTGCTATTAGTACTACAATATTGTTTTATTTTCTGATGTGTTTTAGTTTTCTTTTTTTCGACACCAGACATCACAGAATCCGGCCAAGGATCGCAACTATCCTTTCTCAGCAAGGCTTGGAAGCGTATGAGGAAGTTTCATCTGCTGGAGGGAACAACGGACGGATCGGTATAAACGCCATAGACCGGTAAAAAGGATAACGCTATGATCCTGGATCCAACAATCAGATTTTAAGTGAGCTCCAGCCAGCCTAAAGAGATAGACCAGGATGAGAGAGCCATCTATGAGCCAACAATAGAATATTTCTAACACTCCTACAGAATTTGTAGCGTTAATTTTGTTGGACTATTAACCGGCGCCAGAGGAACAATTCCTAAATTTAGTGTGAAACATCTGTGAAATTTGGGGGTTTCATATAGCATTCTCCTAGATGTATCAGTATTAATTATCAAGGTATCACTTAAAACTATTCACAATCACCTCTACAACCAATTTAAACAACCACTGTTCATTATTATTTTCAACACTGTTTATATGGCGTACTTCGTCAGGTTCGGCAAACCATAAATTGGGACGCAAAAATAAATACAAATGTATAATTTTAAACTTGTACATCCTAAATGAAGTGTCAAGTGTAAGAGAGGGCTTAGAGTTTTAACTTCACAAAGAATAAAGACATTATCTATCTGTCTGTCTCTCTGTCTATCTATCTATCATTACTATATAAGCTAGTCCCGTGGTGTAGGGTTAGCGTGCCTGCACTTCACCCAGAGGCCTCCGGTTCGGTTCCTGGCCAGTTCAGGAAGTTTTCCCTGAGCCTTAGAGCTGCTTCGAGATCCACTCAGCCTGAGTTGGTGGCCCCGCTCGAAAAAGCCAAGACTAACGGCTGAGAGAATTCGTCGCGCTCAACACGCGTCACCTCCTGAACTACAGACCTTTGGAGTGAATAGCGGTCGCTTGGTAGGGAAAGGCACCTCGCGGTCGGTAACGCCAAGGGATTATTTTATCATATTAGAAAGATGATCTTAAAGAATAGTGTGTGGATCGTAACATTATATTGAAGTGAACTATACGCAATAAATAGAGGGGATATAAAGATAAAATAAATCTTTGAAATGTGGTGTTACAGAAGAACGCTGAGGGTCTTATGGGTGGATATGATCACAAATGCAGAGATGCAGATACGAAGTGGTGAGAGAAGAAAGATTTTGCAAAGTTTTACCATAAAAAGATAGACAGTGGCTTGACAGGACACTTCTTGAGACATTCAGTACTTAATCAATTACTGCAGTCTTCGAGGGAAGTGTAAACAGTACGAATAATAAGGAGTAGACCATGGGATGCATATGACAAACAGATTATAGTATATGTTTTTTTTTGTTTTTGTTTTTTTGCTAGGGGTTTTACGCCGCACCGACACAGATAGGTCTTATGGCGACGATGGGATAGGAAAGGCCTAGGAGTTGGAAGGAAGCGGCCGTGGCCTTAATTAAGGTACAGCCCCAGCATTTGCCTGGTGTGAAAATGGGAAACCACAGAAAACCATTTTCAGGGCTGCCGATAGTGGGATTCGAACCTACTATCTCCCGGATGCAAGGTCACAGCCGCGCGCCTCTACGCGCACGGCCAACTCGCCCGGTAGAGTATATGAAAGGATGCAGTAGTTACCTATTCACGAACAGTTTAACACAGGATAAGATGGCAGTCTATGACCCAAACAACATCAGCAACAACAACAATAACAACAACGGCAACAACAGTTGAAAGTAAATAGGGATCATCTCTTGTGAGATCTGGATGAGTGATAGGCGAGTGCAATTTTCACTTTTTTCACCAAGGCGGCCGTGATTTGAATTCCGACCTTTGCATTTTGGATCATATATATTACAGGTATTTCAGTAGTATAGATCCCTTTTGCGGCGCTCACAAGTAACAATCGTGACAAATGACCATTCAAAAGAAAGATAATATACATTTTCAGTGACGAATTACACTCTAATTACATAAATATTCATAATTTCTTTAAAAAATGACTTTATAATGTACGAAGTGTGCGATTTGCAAATACTGCTGCTGTAGAAAAACACGCGCCATCACTGCTGTCCACTTCAAATTTTGGCCGCTGGGACGCCTGTTTTATGTCATCATCATCATCATCTGTTTACCCTCCAGGTTCGGTTTTTCCCTCGGACTTAGCGAGGGATCCCACCTCTACCGCCTCAAGGGCAGTGTCCTGGAGCTTCAGACTCTTGGTCGGGGGATACAACTGGGGAGTATGACCAGTACCTCGCCCAGGCGGCCTCACCTGCTATGCTGAACAGGGGCCTTGTGGAGGGATGGGAAGATTGGAAGGGATAGGCAAGGAAGAGGGAAGGAAGCGGCCGTGGCCTTAAGTTAGGTACCATCCCGACATTCGCCTGGAGGAGAAGTGGGAAACCACGGAAAACCACTTCGAGGATGGCTGAGGTGGGAATCGAACCCACCTCTACTCAGTTGACCTCCCGAGGCTGAGTGGACCCCGTTCCAGCCCTCGTACCACTTTTCAAATTTCGTGGCAGAGCCGAGAATCGAACCCGGACCTCCGGGGGTGGCAGCTAATCACGCTAACCACTACACCACAGAGGCGGACTTATGTCATTATAATATGCTGTAATTATCAGTTGTCGTCTATTCCTTTAAACTATTAAACATTAATACTTCTACAGGTTTTTCTTCTGTCATTTTGCGTGGATTTGAGACACGGTAAATCAATGGTTTGAGTACTCAAATCGTATAACCGATGAGTGTTAATGCTAAGCTGTCAATCAATGGACTCGGCACACAAATCATTCGTCTAAACAATGGACTTCTTATATTCCAGGTTTGTTAATATGTACTGTAAATAAAGACACAATAAACTGTGTATAGTATTCTATAATCATTTACTTGCAGTAAAAACATAACAACCGTTTTCTTTAAGTCTATCAGTATAAACATATCCCGGAAAGTGTGGCTTATGAACGTCCGAACGGGTCCGCTAGTTGTTGAAGTTACAAGTCATGTTCCTAGTTAGCTGCTGTACTCTCTCTTGGACGCACGACAGTTTCCGTTTGGGGACGGAATGCAGCAGGATAGTATCATGAGGCTGCAGCTATGTGTGTAAAGTAAGACAGCTTTTGTCTCACTATATATTGTACTGAATACATCAGAATACATCATAACATAGTACCAATACATTCGATACAATTCGAAAAGACGTAATCGGCATTGTATGTCTACAAACTATACATAGGTACTAAATAACCACTCGAAAAATCACCTTCATATTACTCCAGTCATTTTCGGGGTCACTGTAGATTTTCACTCCCACAAAATGTACACAACCAAACCTAATGGAATTTACCTGCCTTAATGAAAATCACTGCCTGCTGTCATTTCTTGATGGTTACAGTACTTTTGCATCCATCTCTTGGCACAGGCCAGAGCAAAGTGTAGCTTCCACTGAAGTCCCAGTCTCATCCATGGCTGTGACAATATGGAAGCTGCTGGGGTATGGGTGGTGCTAATTAATGACATTCAGAGCACAACCAGTGTGTCTGAGTGTCATGAAAGGTGTTGCTCATAGGGTTAGTTGTGCTACAATAACACTGTCTGGCCCAGTGAGGAAAGCAATGGCAAACTACCTCACTCCTCATCTTGCCTAGTACGCCTCATTTTGGTACTGCCATTGGTTTCTGTGGTTTCCCTATAACTGCATAGCCTTTGGTGATGCTATTTGAGGATCCAACCAGCCTCTGGGCTGATGACCAAACAGACAGACAATGAAAATCAATTTCTAAAACTTTTTTCTTATGTGCATCATTTCGATAGGAGGATTAATAAGGGAGATGTCATTAAGGGACCATTGTTTAGTCTTACTGAAAAACTGCTGGAAATGTTTAATCAAACTTCATACTTAGCATCCCCCTGTTCAAGTTTAGGTTTTGAGGTTCATAGCATTTCAAATTCCCGGAGTGGACAGAGGTTTGTAGGAAACAGAAACAGTGATTTTACTCTCGCACATACCAACCTATCAGACCAAACTGGATGGGAATCGACCAACCTTAGTGGAAATCCATTTCTATTTTTTTCTCGTGTGCACTTTTTTATAGGATGACTAGCAAGATACCCGTGCTTCGCTACGGTATTATACTGAAACTTATAATTAAATGCTTATAGTTTTATATATAACCCGCCGATATTCGCG
Organism: Anabrus simplex; assembly: GCF_040414725.1. Lineage (NCBI taxonomy): Eukaryota > Metazoa > Arthropoda > Insecta > Orthoptera > Tettigoniidae > Anabrus > Anabrus simplex. The sequence continues at coordinate 122,632,718 of NC_090267.1, read as the reverse complement.
ATCTGACTCATTTTCTGAGAGAGTGCGGCAACGTTCCTCCCATTTTTCAATCTTTTTTCCAACAATCGATTTCATACTTCCCGGGCTAGGTCCAGGTATTCCACCCGGTCAGTTGGGTCCCTAGATCTTAGCCATGTTTTCCTATAAGCATTTATAATGTGGATCAAATCCTTGAGGAGATCCGGCGTGGTGTCCTCTTGGGTGCCTTGGCGATACTGAACCGCCGGCCGGACTGCAATCGTAGTCATTACCCGTCTAGGACCCGTATCCAGCACGGTCCGCACATTTTGACGATGGTCCAGAACATTTTAATTATTATTATTATTATTATTATTATTATTATTATTATTATTATTATTATTATTATTATTATTATTATTATTATTATTATTGATGTTCTGGACCCCACAGCAAGATGCAAGACCTCTACTTGGTAAATTACATCTGCTGCCATTGTCATAGATGTATGACCAGCACCATTGTCGCCCGTAGGCAAGTGCGCAGTACTTCTGGTGTTACGAATGACATACTTCCGTGTATTATTGACCTTATTATTGAAGTGAACAATTTCATGGTCAATCTTATACCTATCGTTTATTTCAAATATGTTTAAATTTTTATTTATATGCCAGAAGAATTTACTGTAATCAAAGAAGGTTCTCCAAAGGAAAATATGGCTCTTGAAAACGAACCCAGGAAAGATTAAAAATGATCGGTTTATGATCAGAATAAGTACATTGAAAATCCACAGGCTGTTTCCAGTCATTCAACCGGATCAGGAATGGAATGAATAAGCCCCCAGCTAGCGGTGAGGATAGGAATCCTGCCGACTGCCGAAGCCTGTCGCACTCCCCTGGGGCAAAGATTAATGAATCACAAATGAAATGAAATGATATTGGAGAGTGTTGCTGGAATGAATGATGACGGGGAAAACCGGAGTACCCGGAGAAATACCTGCCCGCCTCCGCTTTGTCCAGCACAAATTTCACATGAAGTGATCGGGATTTGAACCACGAAACGCAGCGGTGAGAGGCCAGCGCGCTGCCGCCCGAGAGACGGAGGCTCCTTATAAGTTAAGTACATTAGGAACAGTAAAATCAATTGGTCTCACCTCCGTTTTCTCCCCACTGCGGTTAAGTTAATTTACCCCGCCCCCCCCCCCCCCAAGAAAAAAGAAGGTGTGTTTCTTTATGTTTAAAGGAGATTCCAAATACCAATGTTCACGTGTGTTACCTTCAGTTTTGAGATATAAGTATTCCCATAAAAATAATTAACTTTTTTCACTTACTTTCACACTCCCCCCTCCCCTAAGTGAATTTTCCGGCAAAAAAATAGTTGTTTCTTCATTAGTAAAACAATCTTCAAAATACCGATTATCTTCAGTTTTTGATATATGTGTCCTCATGAAACGAATTCAACTCCTTTTCACACCCGCCCCCAAAGATGATTCCCCCCAAATGTGTCGTTTTATTTTTAAAGAAGATCTAAATATCAATTTTCACGTCTGTAAAACTTTAGTTTTTATTAGATGTAAGTATCCTCATACAATTAATTCAATTAATCTTTCAATTTTTCACTCCCCTCCCGACCCTTCATTGGAATTTCCGAGAATACCTGTTTCTTTGCTTTAACAGGAAATTCCAAATACCAGTTTTTACGTCTGTAACATTTTACGTTTCTGAGATATACTGTAGATTTAGTCTTTCTAAAAATTCACCCCAATTTGTCACTCGTGTTTAACCCCCATTAATTAGATTTTCCAAAAACAACAAAAATAAATGTTTCTGTATTTTTAAAGGAGATTCCATATACTGACTATTTGGTCTGTACAGTAATATGTTCAGTTTCTGAGATATACGTGACCTCATTAAAGATATTCAACCCCTTATTCACACTTTTCACCCCCCCCCCCCCTATTGGGATTTACAGAAAACAATAAAAATGCGTGTTCTATTATTTTTAAAGGAGATTCTAAATTTTTTTTTACATCTGCAAACGTTTGAGGTTTTGAGATATAGATACACTAATTTTTAAAGTACACCCCCCTTCAACCCCCTCCCCCCACTATTTGAATTTTCTAAAAACCAAAAATACATGTTTCTTTATTTATAAAGGATATCCCAAATACCGATCTTCAGGTCTGTAACATCTTTAGTATCCTTATTAAAGGCATTCAACCATTTTTCACCGCTTTTTACCCCTCCTATTGGGATTTCCGAAAACCAAAAATACGTGTTTCTTCATCTTGAAAGTAGATTCTAAGTACCAATTTTTACATCTCTAAAGTTCGAAAGTTTTGAGATATAGATACACTCATTTTAATAATTCACCCCCCTTTCAAACCTCCGCTATTTGGATTTTCCAAAAACAAAAAGTACGTTTCTTTATTTCTAAAGGAGATCCCAAATACCTTTTACAGGCTGTAATATCTTCAGTTTCTGAGATATAAGTATCCTCATTAAAGGCATTCAACCCACTTTCCACTCCTTTTTACCCCTCCTATTGGGATTTTCCCAAAACAAAAAATACGGGTTTCTTTATGTTGAAAGGAGATTCTAAATACCAATTTCTACGTCTGTAAACTTTTACAGTTTCGAGATATAGATACACTCATTTAAAAAAAATCACCCCGCCTTTTCACCCCCTCATTATTTGGATTTTCCAAAAACAAAAGTTATGTGATCCGTTATATTTATAGGAGTTTCCAAATTTAAATTTTCATGACTGTAACATCTTCAGTTTCTGAGATTTAAGTATCCTCATTAAAGGAATTCAACCCCTATTTCACCCTTCCTATTGGGATTTTCCAAAAACAAAATAATACCTGAGATATAAGAATCCTAATTTAAGGCATTCAACCATTTCTTCACCCCGTTTCACCCCTCCTATTGAGATTTTCGAAAAACAAAAAAATACGTTTTTCTTTATTTTTAATGAAGATTCTAAATACCAATTTTTACATCTGTAAACTTTCAAATTTTTGAGATATAGACACGCTCATTTAAAAATTCACCCCCTTTTCACCCTCCAATTAATTGGATTTTCCAAAAACAAAAAATACGTGTTTCTTAATTTTTAAGAGATCAAAAGTACCAATTTTCTGGTCTGTAATATCTTCAGTTTCTGTGATGTGAGTACCGGTATCTTGATTAAAGGCATTCAACCCCTTTTTCACCCTTTTTCACCCCTCCTATTGGGATTTTCTGAAAACAAAGAAATACGTGTTTCCTTATTATTAAAGAAGATTCTAAATACCAATTTTTACATCTGTACATTTTTAAAGTTTTGAGATATAGATACACTCATTTTAAAATTTCAACCCCCTTTTCACCCCCTTAGCGACTGAATATCCAAAAATCCTCTCTTGGTGAGCACCTACATCTTAACCCGCCAAAGCACGGGTTGGGTCTGTGAGACCCATGCGCTGGTATTTCCAACATTTTCTGATAGACGGTGATAGCTGTATACTTCCGGCTTCTGCTACCTTCCTTTTATCATCGGCGTAGTATTCTTGCAGACGAACATAGAAGTCATTACTTTAGTACGTGAGCAGTGGTAAGTTGAAGTGCTCTGTGGGCCTGTGAGACCCAACCCGTGCAGTCGTGTAAATTTTTTTATCATAAGCATTTTAGTCTTTCCATGTTAACCGTGTACATAAAGAAGATTATAGGGTGATTATATCTTAGCGTCTTGTCCAAATCCGTGGTTTAGCTAGACTGGCTGTCTTTCACCTTAGTTCCTTGGGTTTTAAGAACACAGGTGAGACTGAAAATGGGTTGACCTGGGCTAATGAGTTCGTTTCTTCGTAGGTCTAAGAAAAAGGAGTGTTATGATATCAGCAATCCACGTGATATGGAACGAGTTGCCGCATTATTGAAGGAACCATTATCAGATGATGAAATTTACTATGGTTTTCTTCTCGTCGATTCACAGCGATGATAAAACTCAGGAAAGTATAGAAGGAAAGAGGAAGCCTGTAATAGTCACATTCTATAATTCAGGTAAGGGTGGTGTAGCCTGTGTACACGAAAGGACGGCTCGAAACACCATACGTTGGACAATGATCGTCTTCTATGCGTTGCTGAATATTACAGGATTTAACGCATATTTAATATTTAAAGCCAACATCCCTAACTCTCCAGACGCAAGGAACAGAATAATTTTTTTGAAGGAACTCTTGTTTCTTATAACTGAAGAACAAATAAGAGAAAGAGCTGTCTCAAGATATCATTCTAAGAGCATTCGCGATACTGCAAGAAGGATATCTGGGTTGACGGCAAAAGCAGGACGTGAAAATACAGAAAATTAAAGAGGACGTCGTGCATACTGTAGAGACAGAAAAGACCCGCTACTCGTGCTGTTTGTGCAGAAAGTTAATGTACCTTAAACTCTCCGTATTTGTGTGCAGTGAATATAAAGTTGAAATGTGAATGTTCCAGTGAACATTCTGGATCGTGAAGATTAGGTCATGACGATTTCATAAATTTTTACTTGATAAGTTCTGAATTTTGTGATCAAATAAAATATTGTGTGTAAATTTGCAGTGGTTAGAGAATTGCTTTGTAAAATTTTAAGTAAGTGTTAATCATCAACGGTTTTGTGACAGCAATGTGTTTATAATGTTATCGGAATAGGAGGGAATGAATACTGAAAATAAAAATATATTAGCATACTATAAAAAAGAAATATGATGATGGGTCTGTGAGACCCGACCCGTTTACTCATGTAACTTTTTGTGACCCGTGCACTGGCGGGTTTTAATATGAATGTATCCCCAATATTTCATTTCTTTATGTCCAGTAGTTTTGGCTCGGCGATGATGAGTCGGTCGGTCGGTCGGTCGGTCGGTCGGTCGGTCGGTCGGTCGGTCGGTCGGTCGGTCGGTCGGTCGGTCGGTCGGTCGGTCGGTCGGTCGGTCGGTCGGTCGGTCGGGACAAGGTATTTTATATATATATAGATTAATAAGGCAAGATCCAGTAGACATAGCCCACAAGGTGTTGTACGTGGAACAGATTCCTGATTTATATAAATAAAATCGTAACGATTTTGTGTCTGTACATTGACTATTTTGGCGAAATTTTCGTTCAGTTATCCGCTTAAGTTTATAATGATGATTTGTATGTTTTTTTTTTCACCTTTGGTGTCTTTTCGTTTGTCAATTTGTCTGTTTGTTGAGTTCCTATAACTGGGAAACACATAGGTATATTTCTACCAAACTTTATAGTTATAATCCACCTTCTTTGAGTACGTTTCAGGCCAACATTATTTCTAAATCCCTTATTGGTTTGGGGGATTATAGGAAGTCGGAACAAAGATTTTACCCTCTCAGAAAATATACATGGCCATCTTTAATGGAAAATTACCAGCCTTAATGGAAGTCCATTTCTAAAACTTTTTCCTCACGTACACCTTTTTGATAGCAGAATAACAAGAGAGGTATTACAGGCTGCCATGTCATTTCAAGCCATTTTACTCTTTTCGACAGAACAGATAATAAGGGAGGTTATCGTCAACGATTGGTTTCATGAGTCTTCAGTCACAAAGCCACTCCCGGTTTCAGATGATCAACAATATTTAACAGAGATGTATGGAGAATTACGCACAACTTCAGACCAGGAACTGTACCCTTCAACAAACTGTGCGGACATCCTCATTCTGACTTCACCTTGTTCAGCTTTATCGTACTACAGGTTACTGCCTCGTTATTTCCTAGAAGATTATCAGTTTCACATTCCGAATTAAATGTGTGAATACAGGCATGTTACTTCACGTAAATTCATGAAGGAATCATGAAATCGATTACCAATTCCCGTGCGAAGAACGGGTATATATGCTAATAATAATAATAATAATAATAATAATAATAATAATAATAATAATAATAATAATAACCATCATCATCATTTCGTCTGACTATTGCTAGCTTGATGTAGTCTTTGCAAGGCAGACGCTTAAATGAGGGTGAGTGCGTTTGCCGTGTATAAAAAATTGCGTGTTAGTGTTATGCAACATAGTATTATTTGTGATGGGTTAATTGCAGAAATGTCGGAGACATCGAATGAACAGAGTTACCGAGTCAAAAAAATCAATAGTTTACTGTTAAAATACCTCGAGCCAGCTAGAAATCCAACCCGAGGCCCCGAGGTCCAAAGTGCAAGATAATAATACTAATAATAATAATAATAATAATAATAATAATAATAATAATAATAATAATAATAATAATAATAATAATAATAATAATTATAATAATAATTTTATTGGATTTACGTCCCACTAACTTTCTCTTACGGTTTACGGAGACGCCGAATTGCCAGAATTTAGTCCCGCGGGAGTTAATTTACGTGCCAGTAAATCTACCGACACGAAGCTGACATATTTGTACACCTTCAAATACCACCGGACTGAGCCAGGATAGAACCTGCCAAATTGGGTTCAGAAGGCCAACACCTCAACCGCCTGAGACACGAAGCCCGGCTGCAAGATTCTAACCACTCAGATCAGCTATGGAGTTGGATAAACAGACAATGATCACAAATTTTAAGGTTGCGGGATTGAACCTTGTCGTGGATGACTAGGTCATAAATAATAGTCATTTATTTCAATAGATGTATTGACTCGTTAAAGAAATCCGAAATGAACAGATAATTACAAACTGAAGGCTCCAATCTTACTCCACCGATTGACGGGATGCGTAGTTTGAGTCACATAGCTGCCATCTTACATTCGGGAGATAGTGGATTCGAACCCAACTGTCGGCAGCCCTGTCCGCGGTTTCCCTTTTTATCACAAGGCAAACGTTCGGTTTGTGCAGGCCACGGTCGCTTCTTTTGCGCCCCTTATCCATTTACTATCCCATCGTCACCGAGAGATCTATCCGTGTCGGTGCGACGTAAAACAAATTGAAACAACCAATCTAACTGTTTGGTTGCAAATCAGACAGTTCTGAAAACCTCAACGTAAAAGCGTTTTAAATGTCACTGTTCTAGGCTTATAATTGGGTATGATGCGCATAGGTATCACCCAAATATCACTATAAAATTTGTCACAAATGGAACATAACAATTGCTTTTACACATATCAAGTGAAAAATCTGTGGCAAATTTGAGAAATATGAAAACATACTTAAGGCTTGTAGACAGGACTGGATTATGTCGTACTCCGCTGCTGATGCCGTCTTTTGTTACTTTCTTGAGGTCCAGGGCTAGCACCGAGGAATGCGAGTGCTATGTCTGTAGATTCTCATTATCCTTGTCCAATCGCTGCTGGTGCCGTCTTCTGTTACTTTCTTCAGGTCCAGGGCTAGCACCGAGGAATGCGAGTGCTATGTCTGTGGATTCTCATTAATCATTATCCTTGTCCAATCGCTGCTGGTGCCGTCTTTTGTTACTTTCTTCAGGTCCAGGGCTAGCACCGTGGAATGGGAGGGCTATGTGTGTAGATTCTCATTATCTTTGTCCATATGACTAGAGTGGCCAGTTCAAACAGCAAAATGGAGGTCAACAGAAAAATAGCATGATCCCTGGACCAATAAATATTTTTATTTCTGTTCGAACGAAAGTAGCTCGATCCCTGGACCAATAAATCACCAGTCAACTGAATTTTTCTTATGTACATTGGCCATACCATTTTGTCGCCTATTAAATATTGTATATCGCGATACAATTCATGAAATGATGTCATTGACAAGTGAAGCAATGAAACGAAAGCAAAGAACTTCAGTGAACACAGATATCACACACGAAATTGTTGAAAGTGTAAGTCAAAAGACATATGTGTCACTGTGAGCGGAACACCAATGTACTTGTAAAGTTTTAAAGTACGTATACATAATATTCTCCAAAAATCAAATATTTCTTAATTTGCCAAAGATTTTTCACTTGATATGTGTAAAAGCAATTATTATGTTCCATTTGTGACAAATTTTATAGTGATATTTGGGTGATACCAATGCGCACTATACCCCTTATAATTCATTTAAAATTCCAACACCAGTATAGAATTGCCGAAGAAGAGGGAGTATTTATATACGTTACAAGGTTTGCCTACCTATGACTTGAAGACGAATCTGCTGGAATTTCGAAATAAGTACAAGAAAATTGTTTTCTCGTGTAACGTACAATATTTCATTCCATCATATGGTGGATTCCATTGATATTAAGAACACAATATACTCAGTTCAGTATCACCATCCATGAAAGAATCGATCGATGTCATTAGAGCTTATTATGCCGAGTGCAGGGCACATGATTCAAACAGTCGATTCATGTATAATAATGGAATGAGCTTCAGATTTGGAAATTAATGTTTCGATAACAATTTCAGATAAATTGGAGGGAACAGTCAGGAAGGATGTTCCCTACCAAATCATAATTGCTATAGGCTATAGAAAATAAAACGGACAATTTTGTTCTCGGGAAGAAATGAACAACGTAAAATAATTGAACGAACGTACGTCCACATAACTCAGTGTGGCAATCTGTCAAGTAGCCTATACAAGGTATAGAAATATATTTTCTTTTCTGCCGTTATGGGTAGGGCTCTGAATACATATGAAGTCAAAATAATGTACAATGTCAACAATTTTAGAAATGAATTTGAAAATTGGATTATTAGCTCAGATAGTATTTGGGGATGAACGACGAAGAGCTTAACTGACATACAGTGCAATAGTTTTTAGTGTAAAAAATTTCGCTTCTTAGGTAGAAAGAACATTTTTTTCAAGCAACTTACGCATGCAAACTAGCTGGAGCTGCATTACTTACAATGTTGTTCCTTGCACATTATACATTCATACGTTCTGAAACCACAGTGGAGTGATGTGTACAGTTGCAGCTTTCTTCACATTACGCATGCGTACGTCATGATGCCACAACGAAGGGATGTGCACAGGTACAGTGCAGTGATGTACTTAGAATTTGCGTCTTGCACATTACGCATACATACTGTAACTGCCTGAAACATTATCTGCTGGGTGGTATAAGCTTAGGGGCAAACGAAACTACTACCTGCCTCACGAACATCGTACTTTACTTCAAATTTCTTCGGTCAGAACATTCGCTAATTTAAAAAAGATATCCTCATCTGTTGCTATCTGCGGACATTGATCTTTCCTTTCCGTAAGGTTATTTTTACTTATCTCCCAAAGCCACTGTAAACTATTTTTCATGAAATAAAAAATGTTTCTGGTAGTATTTGCATTTAGGTAGAGCTGAGTGTAGTAAGTAACAACCGTTCCACTCTACATTACTACGAAGAACCTGAACGTATAAAATTCGATATAATGTGAAATAAACAAAATTAAACAAGTGAATTTTGCATTCATTATTAGCTTCATTCACTCCCTCCATTAGCTGACATATTAGTTTGTTAGTTAGACAGCTTTATTTTTCATAAATATAATGTTTTTGAAATCTATCTGCGTAAGAGGCACTCCTAGATCCTGTACTCACCATGCCACACATTATAAAAAGCGAGAGCAGAAATGGCCCTTTTTAATAGGTTAGAATACTCTCTTTGTGCTATTTACACTCCCTAGGATAAGTGACTCTGGCAGTTTAGTTAATATGCTAAAGTGCACTACAATATTGTCGATAAATGAGGCAAATAGGATACATGTACCAATTTGCATGAATGGCGCCTCCAAATAATTAATCACTCTATAACGTACTACAAAGACTGAGGTAAATTGGTTCAGAGAACTGGCCATTCACTGCCTCATGTCGGCCATAATTTACCCTCCATTGTGTTGACTCTTTCATGTCGGATATTTTTGTGCACATCTCACGTCTAGCAAGGGCACAAAACATACCTAGAGTGCGTCGATATTACATAATTCATTCGTAACTGTGAATGTGTAAAATTCTGGATTGGACCATCTCTTTATCTGTTGGTATTCAGTTTGGGGCTTTTGCTGTTGGTGTTGATTTGATTGTTTTTAAAAATTGCTGCACGTCGCACCGACACAGATAAGTCTTATGGCGACAATGGGACAGGAAAGGGCTAGGAGTTGGAAGGAAGCGGCCGTGGGCTTAATTAAGATACGGCCTAACATTTGGTTGGTGTGAAAATGGGAAAGCACGGAAAACCTTCTTCAGGGCTGCCGACAGTGGGGTTCGAGCCCACTATCTCCATAATATTAGATACAAGCCGCTCTTAAGCGACTGTTGCTATCGAGCTCGGCGTTGATCTTTTTTTTTCTCTTTGCGTTTAGGCCATCTGTGGACCACGGTGCTTGTGTTCTAGCTGTGTTTTTGTCGTCGTCTGTTCCTTTTGGCGTACTGGATTGTGTTCTTAGCGGACTCTTGAGCCTTCCTGTTGGCCCAGTATTCCTTCATTTTCTCGCTGAATTCTTTCTTGCGCTCCTCTGACCAATTCCCGGCTCCTTTGTGGCTAGCTGATGTAAGGGATGTTAGTTTAAACGGTATGCATTCCTGTCAGTAATGGCGGCTTGATTAATATTAAGCTCTGCAAGATCTTTGACCACTTGCTTGGTCCAGGGGAATCCAGTAGCTTTGCCATTGTTAGCAACCTTGAAGATCTTATGGGATAATGTATTAGGATCCATTCTCTGTAGGTGTCCATAGAAAGTCGGACGTTTTCTTCTGATGGCATCTGTGAGGTTTTATTGATGCTGGTAGAGCTCATCGTTGGGTTTGTACCATCGCCTTCCATCTGGTAGGATCCTTGGCCCTATTATTCTTCTCAACAATTTCCGTTCTTGCACTTCCAGGGCTCTCAATGGGGTATTTTTAGTTAAGGATAGGCATTCTGCTGCGTAGAGGACTGATGGTCTGACTTCTGCATTATAGTGTCTCAGTTTTACATTCTTTGATAAATGCTTTGGGCCATACAGTTTTCTGGGGGTATGGTAGGCCTTGTCTAATTTGATTTTCCTTTGTTCAAGAGCCATCGTTTCACTTAGGTCCTCCGATATCCACTCTCCGAGGTACTTCACATTTTTAGCTCTCTTGATATGTTTTGTATCACTGACTCCCATTGTTGTAGGGGCATCTTTAATGTTGGTGATAAACTCGGTCTTTCCAATGTTGATCATGAGACCCACTTTACTGTAGCTTCTATAGAGTGCAGTGTTTGAAGCTGCACAGTGGCCTCATGCATGTCGTTTGCTAATAAAGTAAGGTTATCAGCAAAGGCCAGGCATGGAATCCTCAAGCTGTCTGCTGTAAACCCCATCGTTAATCCGGTGTTCTCAGGTAATTACCTGGTCCCTTCTCTTATGATCTTTTCCAGGACACAGTTAAATAATATGCATGAGATACCATCTCATTGCCTCACCGCTGTTTTGATTGTGAAGCTCTCTGATAATTGAACTCTGAACTTAACTCTGGAAGTGGTGTTGTGCAGGGTGGCTTGCAACAACCTATTATTATATTTCGTTTAATCCCAGTTCTCTTAAGGTGTTGAAGAGTGTGATTCTATCCATGGAGTCATATGCCTTCTGAAAGTCGACAAAGATAGCTACCCACTTTCGGATCTTTTCTTGCTATATTGATGGATGGTCTTCAGATTTTGTATCTGTTCAGCACAAGACCTTGCAGTTCTGAATCTTGCTAGATATTCTCCTAATGGTGTTATCATTATTATTATTATTATTATTATTATTATTATTATTATTATTATTATTGTAATATCACTACGGCCTCTCCCTAGTGGTAAGCGACACTTTTAATGGAAGAAGACAGTGAAATATCAAGAGACAGGCAGAACTGGATGAATTTCTAGTTTATTAACAAATGTCACTGCTTTTGATTTTGGAATACCACCTAGGGACTTGAACTGTATTCTGCTTAGGCTAATAGAGATTTGTACCTGCTGAAGGTTTGGCATACGACAACCTAATTCTTCAGTTTCTAAGTTGCCATTACTGTCAGTTCAAATTTAACTGACCAATCATCTCCCTACTCGATCCTGTAAATTCGGGTAATATTGGACCGTATGGATCTATCTGGAACATGCCGAGTGCAATGGCGAGTTAGGTTCCTATCACAGGAGGCTACCGACGAGCTGGGGATAGATGGCTTGACTTTCTCTATCATGTGAACTTGCTTGCGTGTGGCGACGGGAAGACACCAGCATTCTCATGTATCATATAACGGTTACGGTGTGCCACGTTTTCCTTAATTCGTAAATTATATTACATTTATAACATGTAGGTTTATAGGTTATCTGCGGACGGAATATAACTACCTTAATGAATTTCATGTTATATCTTTAGGACGTACAAGTTAAGAGACAGACAGACAGACAGACAGACAGACAGACAGACAGACAGACAGACAGACAGACAGACAGACAGACAGACAGACAGACAGACAGACAGACAGACAGACAGACAGACAGACAGACAGACAGACATAAGCGTTTACTTGTATACCGACTATGGAGGTACCTATCTCATTGATTAATATACGAGGCAAAGTATTTACAGGCTTCTTGGAAGGAAGGGTGCGATCTGTTGTTGAGAGGAAGTTGAATGAAAACCAGTGTGGTTTCAGACCATTTTCTGTATGCGCCAGGTAATTGAAAAATGCTACGAGAGGAATAGACAGTTGTGTTTATGTTTCGTAGAACTAGAGAAAGCATATGACAGGGTACCGAGGGAAAAGATGTTCACCATACTGGGGGACTATGTGATTAAGGGTAGATTATTAAAATCTATCAAAGGCGTTTATGTTGACAACTGGGATGCAGTGAGAATTGATGGTAGAATGAGTTCTTGGTTCAGGGTACTTACAGGGTTTAGACAAGGCTGTAATATTTCACCTTTATTCGTAGATTAAATGGGTCATCTGCTGAAAGGTATAAAGTGGCAGGGAGGGATCCAGTTTGGTGGAAATGTAATAAGCAGTCTGGCCTCTGTTCACGACTTTGTGTTAATGGCAGATTGTGCCGAAAGCCTGCAGTCTAATATTTTGGAACTTGAAAATAGCTGCAATGACTATGGTATGAACATTTAGCCTTTCGAAGACTAAATTGATGTCAGGAGATAAGAAATTCAACAGAACTGAATGTCAGATTGGTGATACAAAGCTGGAACCGGTAGGTCATTTCTAGAATTTAGGATGTGTGTTCTCCCAGAATGCTAATATAGTAAGTGAGATTGAATCAAGGTGCAATAAAGCGAATGCAATGAGCTCGCAGTGGTGATCGAGAGTATTCTGTAAGAAGGAAGTCAGCTCCCGGACGAAACTCTCTTTACATCGGTCTGTTTTGGGACCAACTTTGCTTTATGGGAGCGAAATCTGGGTGGGCTCAGGATATCTTATTCATAAGTTAGAAGTAACAGACATGAAATTAGCGAGAATAATTGCTGATACAAACAGGTGGGAACAATGGCAGAAGGGAACTCGGAATGAAATTTTTACAAGCTTTTTACGTCCCCCCCGACACAGATAGGTCTTATGGCGACGATGGGATAGAAAAGGCCTAGGAGTGGGAAGGAAGCGCCTTAATAAATGTAAACCCCAGGATTTGCCTAGTGTGAAAATGGGAAACCACGGAAAACAATCTTCAGGGCTACCGACAGTGGGGTTCGAACCCACTATCTACCGGATGCAAGCTCATAGCTGTGAGCCCCTAACCGCATGGCCAACTCGCCCGGTACTCGGAATGACTGGATAAAGGCTAAGTTTGGAATGAACTCGATGGATGAAGTTGTACGCATAAACCGGCTTCGTTGATACCGTCATGTGAGGCGAATGGAGGAGGATAGGTTACCTAGGAGAATAATGAACTGTGTTATGGAGGGTAATAGAAGTAGAAGGACGACGATGGTTAGAATTAGTTTCTAACGGTTTAAAGATAAGAGGTGTAGAAATAAATGAGGCCACAGCACTAGTTCCAAATAGGGGTTTTATGGCGATGTTTAGTAAATTCACAGAGGCTTGCAGACTGAACGCTGAAAGGTATAACGGTCTATAATGGTGATGTATGTATGTTGTATAGGCCTGCCAACCAAAAGGTTTTTTTTCTCTAACAATATTTATTTCATCTCTAAGGGAGTCACTAGCCGGAATTGGCATTGCTTCTATTTAGTTGTGTCAGTATCATCAATTTCAGATTCAACAGCGCTGACGTTTTGGGCCCAAGTTACCGGTCAGACGGGTGGTATCTGAAGGTGCTAAAAAATGCCAACCTCGTGGTGACATATATTTACTGGCATGTAAATAATGAGGACATTTTTCCAGCACCCCGTCTTCTCCAAAAACAGTACGAAAATGAATCCTGGGTTATAAAATTCAGCTCTGTATCACCTAAGAGTGGAGATAACGGACACAACTAAGTTAGAAGCAATGTCAAGCTCGATTAGTGACCCCGTTAGAAATGTGATTCAAGAAATTGCATAGGGTTGGGGTATATGGAACTTAAGATCGAAGAGGCGAATTTTGCGTAGAAAGGAAAAAATAATTCAGCTGGAATAGATGAAATCGAGATCGTTGAGGCGAACTGGGGAGCTTTGAAGGAAAGCATGTTGGAATTGGCGCAGGAAGTATTAGGAAGCATAAAACACAAAATGGAGAGAAATGATACATGAAGGGATAGAAAGGACACTAGGAAATGGAAATATTTGTAGATGGAGTAAAACAATACAGAGCAATTAGAAATGAGATTAACCGAGAATTTAAACAAAAGCCTGAAACAAGTACCTGAATGTTCAATGTAAAGAAGTGGCTGACCTAATCAACGTATGGAAAATGGAAAGAGTCTATAAGGAAGTCAATTTTTATCGCAGGTCACAAAATGAAGTGCAGTGTGATGTAGAACGAGAATGAGTGTAACTCAGTGAGGAAAAATATGTGGCAGAGATATGGAAACAATAACTTGATACAAGTATGATCGAAGACTAAGCAACAATTTGGAAGATGAGCAAGAGGTGGACGACGAAGGGTGAGGTGACTGCACTCTTCGAGATGAATTTAAATTGGCTGTGAAATAATTACGCCCTGGAAAGGCTCCAAATATTTCTGAGTTAGCAGCAGTTCGCTAGTTACAGAATTCATGCAGAATTGGTAAACCTAGTGAAGAATGTCTATGAAATAGAACATCATCCGTTAGGCTACAAAAATGTGTTATTGTCCCACTTCCCGAAACGGTGACGGTAAAGAAATGTGATCAGTACTGGGCAATAAGCCTTGTGATTCTTGCATGCAAATGCTTACCAGAATAATTCTGAATAGGATTGAAGAGAAGATAGATGCAGTACTTACAGAAGATCGGTATGGACTCAGTGAAAGTAGGGGAATTCTGGAAATGTTTTTAGGTCTAACAAATTCTTTAAAAATTACTGAGAATAGATCAGAATACGCCCATAACCTTTATAGACGTGGGAAAGGGGTTTGGGTAAATCGATCAGAAAGAGTTGTTTGCGATGTTGAAGGTGGTGGGTGTAATATACAAGGACAGGAGAATAATACAGGAGCTGAACGGGGAGGAGGTATAAGTTGTGAAATGTAAATATCAGGAAAAAGCTTTCATGTAAACAAGAGTGCGACAAGGTTGCTCACTCTTCCCTTATCTGTACAATGGTTATATCTAAAAGACCATGGATGATGTGAAGGAGAAACTGAAGGAAAATGGAGGAATATGGAGTAAGGGGTAATGCTGATATTAGTGAGCAGGGACTGACAGCGAACCTAGAGGAGTTGGAGGCTTCTTTCAAAGACTTTAACTTAGAAATAAACAGAACACAGACCAAAATCCAGGCTGGAAACAGACACGGCACACATAACATTTGCACGTTGGGTAGAGAATGTGAAGACTTGAGGCCAAAGAGTGAGATTTAAATACGAATAAACCACGCTAAGAATGCGATTAATTAGAGGGGCAACCTCTTTACCTCAAGCTCATAGATAAGTACCTCAAAACAAATCTGTTGAAAAGCTTTTGCATGTAGTGCACTTTTATAAGGAAGCAAGACTTGGACACTCGGGAAAGCTGACAGGAAAAGATTATGACTTTCGAAATGTGGTGTTAACGGACGGTATTCAGAATTTTCTGAGTCGAAAATGTGACGAACGAACGAAGACGTTCAATGGAGTGTTGAATTTGTGAAGCCGTGCTTGTGGATCCTAATTTTCAAGAAAAGGGATGTGTGGATTCGGCATATTGGAAGGCATGAAGGAATAATGAAGGTTATCCTTGAAGGATCTGCTGAGGGAAGTGTCACTCATAAGCAGCTCTGAGGAGACTAGCCCAAGACGGAGATCAAAGGAGAGCTGTCTTAGGATTTATTGCTCAAGAAGAAGTAAATTCATATAAAAATACAGATCAGACCTTTGGAAATGTGTAAGGTCTAAAGAAAAGTTAAGGCATTATATTATTATTATTATTATTATTATTATTATTATTATTATTATTATTATTATTATTATTATTATTATTATTATTATTTTGTGTGACTATTGCTAGTCTGGAGATGGAGTGTGCGCGCGCGCGCGCGCGCGCGCGCGTGTGTGTGTGTGTGTGTGTGTGTGTGCTCGAAACAGCACCAAACACTGAGCCCCGGACCAAGGGATTTAACCGCTTGAGATTAAACTCCCCGTACTTTGCCGGGACTCAAACCCTGGGCCCCGAGAACCGACGGTTGGGGCTGTGTCCACTTAGTCAAGGAGCCGGGCATTATTATTATTATTATTATTATTATTATTATTATTATTATTATTATTATTATTATTACATTTATAAGTAGTGTGGATTTATTCTACTTCTCGGGCTATGCATGTACTAGAACAGAAGAGGGCTGACACTTGTACCTTGAAGTTAATTTATACAGGGGAGTATGACTGACTGGAGCAGAGGAAAAGAACCCAAAATGTTAAATTATTTTCCGAGTGAAAGGGAGCAAACAGACTTCTCCGTCACTGCGGCAGTGGTCACGTACTGTTAGCGTCAGATGAGAAGACATTTGGTTCCGTGTTGCTGTCTCAAGTTAAACAGAAACTTTTTTGGCATCTCTTCATAGCGGGATTCCATTAAAACTCAGACTTGTGCTCAGAATTTTAATCTGAACAATTAAATATCCGGAAGTAGGCATACAGTTCATTAGCATGTCGCAACTCTTTTGACGTTGACGTACTCGTAATCCCGAAGTGAATTAATGATATAATATATCAGTCATATTCAAACAATTCAGTCTTGTTTTCCAAGAGTCCTTTCGGTGAATTCGTATTAGTGGCAGAGAGATAGCATACTTTTAAAAAATGTAGAATTTTATGAGTTCCATTCCTTTCTTTGACTTTAAATTTCAATAGAAATGTATTTCATAGCTCATCGCTATGAAAGGCACATAAAATTGAACCGATGAAGAGGAATGGTGTGGAACTCTCACAATAGTACTTTCTGAGAAGACCAAGAAAGAAACACAGCTAAAGTTTAATGAAGTCATGACTGTACAGACTTCGTTCTGTGAATGTAGAACTGTCAGCCTGTTTTATTTCAACGATGTAACACGAAGACAAGTTAATTTCGTACCTATTCCTCAAATGAAAGTCTTAAAAATCTACTACTCTCTATATACGAGCATCCCTTAATTCCTCAGAGAAATCTAATTTCAGATGCTTGTATGTTATTTTTATATTTGTTTTTAGTACCGAAATTATACATTCACAGTTCTCTCGTTCTCTGGATAAACCGTCCGTAAAATTACCGGTACGCTATGTAACCTGAAGATTATTATTATTATTATTATTATTATTATTATTATTATTATTATTATTATTATTATTATTATTATTATTATTATTTAAAATCTGTATTGGGACTTCAGTGATGTATGATGTACAAAATTTGTAAACATCATAAAATTAAATACCTACTATGATTCGAGCACACTGTAAATATAAATTCCTCTAACCCACGTCTCCAGATTTTCTGAATAGGCAACAATGTATAATCGGTTAGAAGAGTGATTTTTCTTTGCTGACACTTTGTGTAACGTCACACCGACACAGATAGGTCTGATGGCGACGATGGCGTAGGAAAGAGCTAGGAATAGGCCTAGGTAGGAAGGGACAGTGGCATAAATGAATATACATTTGCCTGATGTGAAAATGGGAAATCACGGAAAACCATCTTCAGGGCTGCGGACAGTGGGGGTTCGAAGCCATTATCTCCCGAATGCAAGCTCACAGCTGCTCAACTCTAACTACATCGCCAGTTAATCGATACAGAAGAGTGTTAGGAAAAAAGTAATAATACTAATGTCGACCAAACTATTATGTTCATTCGTACTTGTCAGGTTCTTTGTGAAATAAACAACAGGCCTAAAAAAATCCAATAACATCATTATTTTTCCTGTTTTATTTCATGTCAGTCATGTAGATTTGGAATTTTTTATTTTTTTTTATGGCAGGTGGAACGCAGGGAGTGCCAGTTTATAAACGTGTTTCAACCATACGTTTAAGAATATTTCTCAAAAACACGTCATCTGATTGAATCCAAACACAATTTATCATGGAATGTTTTAGATATTGTTTACAAATTTCAGAATTTTATGTGTCCCCCCCCCCCCCAAAGGCTCTGATAAATTTTGTAAGACAACTTTTTCTCGGCTGAGGGTGATTGGAAAATTGCGTTCTTGGTCTCGTTGTGATCTTTATATATCTAATGATTATACTGTATGACTGAAATATGTAAATGGATTCAGTTCCTTTATATCACTTCGTTTTTCTATTGGATAGAAGATATCCATCTCTGGCGGACCGTTGCAAGGAAAGACGTGAGACGTTGCCGCGGCAGTCGATGCCCTATCTAATTTATTTACACATTGGTAGGAGTAAATTATTTCGCAACCGTTTTATACAACGGTTGTCTGCACTCAATGGTTTCAGCGACAACCGTTGTCCAAGAAATAATCCTCCTTTTCCACATCACGTTAGTATTTTCTCCCCATGCGAGTACAACTCCTGGTTTTGCCGTCTCCTGAACTCGCCGTTATCTTTGACTGGACCTAAGATTTTCCACAAAATCTTCCTTTCCTTAGCCTCCAGTTTCTCCATCATGCCTTTCCTTCGTGACGTTGAAGCAGCATTTCACAATTGACTTTGCGATTTTCCATTTGCCGTTCATTCAAATCGTGTGGGTCCCATTTACCGAGTTTTCTCATGTTCCTCATTGCTCGTAAATGTCTGCCGATTGTTTCTTGCTTAGGTCTTGTTTATTGTCTTGGGACCCGGAAGAGGTTCTAGGCGTGGTCTTGCAATGGCAAGATGATCTTCCACTCATGAGCGTGCTGGACATCAAACTTTGTGTAACTTGGTTGACTTTAAATTTTTGTGGAATGCGAAGTGTGTACTGGCCTACAACATGTGGAGTGCTTAGACACTTGGTACTACCAGGTGTATGCATAAGTTTGTGCCGATTTCTTTGGTGCAAGGGAAATTCATTTTTTGTTTATTCAAAATATTGGACATTGGCTTCTACACACTTCTCCCATCTTTCAGGTAAGTTATGTATACCATGCCAGAAAAACTGCTCGCCTTTTGCGGCAAAACATTCGTCCAGCCATTTTCCAACTTCGTCAAAATTGCCGAAGTGCTGCTCTGCGAGCGCGTGCATCATTGATTCGAAGAGGTGAGAGTCAGATGGTGCCAGGTCGGGGCAGTATGGCGGAGAAGGACCGGCTTCGCCAGGTGATAGCCACGATTTTCTCCGCTTCGGGTTTTCAAAATAAATCCATTTTTTGTCTCTCTTACAATTCTGTGCATAAATTAGTTTATTTCGTGACGTTGAAGCAGTATTTCGCAATTGACTTCGCGACTTTCCATTTGCCGTTCATTGAAATCGTGTGGGACCCATTTACCGTGTTTATTCATGTTCTCAATTGCTCGTAGACGTATGCTGATTGTTTCTTGTGACACATTTAATGCTTGTGCCAATTGCTGTTGAGTTTGAGTTGGATCTTCAACCATTAACGCCTGCAATTGCTCATCTTCGCAATTTTGTGGTCTTTTACATTGAAACATAACGTTTAAATTAATTATCGAAACCGTGCCTCACATATTCTGATCGATGGAGAGTGTTCCCCATATGTTTCTACCAGCAAATGATGACTTCCCACAGCTTTTTTTCTGATTAAATAAGAAAAGCGTGCCGCAATTGTTCCTTTTCCAGGCACAAACGTCGACATGATCAATGAACGATACAACAGAGACGCTAGTGTTTGGCGGACTCTATTTGTGTGTGTTGGTAGGTTAATGTCAGACGAACAAACTGACGTATATACCAAATTCATACGCTGCGTATTGTTCGCTGGCACCATCTCTTAGTGAAACCGGAAAAGACACCTCGTAAATCACTCTTGTGGCAGCTTAGTGTCTTATATGTTGGTGAAAGCTATGGGATACTGTACTTAAGGCATTCCAAAATTTATGGTCTAAAACAAAAAGGGTGTGTTGCTCAAACCAACTTTAAACCAAGTGTTAGAATCAGTGAACATAAAATGATAAATGTACGGTGTACCGGGCGGTACACCTCTACTCTGTTTATTTAAAAGTTGCGCCAGTTGAAACTCCTCTTCTGGAGGAAGTCTGAACTTTATCTACACTATTAATCTACTAATTTCTCAGAAGATGTCACTACCTGGAAATTTTTGAGTTTGTGAACTGTGTCATTTTTGATGTGTTTTTGTTTCGCTTGAAGTAAGAAGTGTGAACTTTCTCTTCTAGAGGACACTACTGAAGAATTACAATAGTGCAACCTAGTGCGAAATCAAAGAACTATTTTGTTGGAGAAATTTTTATTTCAAGAGTTTGTTCTTTGTTAAAGTTCTTTCTGTCATGGTTTAAGTTGGCTGTATACCCCTCTTTTTCCCCTTATTTTGGATCTAGCCAATCCCGAATTTCTTTAATTAATTTTCCACCAATAATGTGTTTCTTCTTCCTCTATGTAGGGGTTTCGTTTCCCTAGCCAATAAAAACTTTGAGGGAGGGTGTTTTATTTCCCCTAACGCCTAGAATCTTCCGCGAGAGGATATAAACTGCTGATTTTGGGGTCTCCGGGCCACTTCTGTTCCATCTTTCAGTGTATTAAGTACATAGCAGGAGGCGGGAAGCGCCTCTTTCTTCTTCAGCCGTTCAACACCAGGTAATGGCCTATTAATAACTTCTTTCTGGCTAGGTCGGCAGTTTAACACTCGCGGCGGGTTCGAAGCATTTCCATCATGTAACCTTTTCCTAAAATGTAATTACTCTTTTCATCTTTTTCTTGTAAGGCTACATATTGGGATAGAGAGTGCTAACCCTCTCGAGCTCCCACTCACATTTGTTTTGAGGTGAACTTATTTTCTCAAACTATTCTTCGTTTATGTAATGTAAAGTGTTCTTCTCTAAGTCACCTCTGTAGTATGGGATTAGCCCTTGCGTTAGCGGCCCAGAGCCAGATTAGGTTTTAAAAAAACAAAGTGTATTAGGAGTGCAAGATCGCCTCCTCTCAAATTGTTATTTTAGAGGTCATGTAATCAACCTTCTTTTCATGTAATAGACCTCTGTAGGTTGGGTATTTTACCCCTGTGAATACGTCCTTAGAGGACAGCTTGAAGGTAGAGTTTGGTGTGGCCTTTGAGAGGCTTAAATTTTAAGAGCGGATCGCTCTTTTGAAAATGGAGTGTCATATGCCTCGTGGAGGCTTTTCTGTGTAATTCGGAGCCAGGGGCTCCTAGGGATGAATGGGGTTTTCTGCCCCTCTGTTAAAACTTGTGTTTGTGGTAAAACTGAGCTGATCGCAGAAGTCAGGGCGTGAAGCCCAAAACCTGTAAATATTGTATCTCCCCTTGTTTTGCTACATTGTACCTGCCATGTCTGTTATTGCTTTGTTTTTGAAAAGAAAATATAACCTAGTTAAATTTTAAATTACTTTTACATTAACTTTGATTCCGTAGTTTGAAACCCATTCACGCCCGCACCTTCTTACGCCTCTACCTACCGCTAAAACACGGTAACAAGTGGTAGCAGAGCGTGGTTGAATGGGTCTCAATTTAGCCCCTTTTGACGGCTAAACATTGCTTTAATTCGAACTCTAACAATTTTCTCAGTTGCTGGAATTTTTTGAGTTTTTCAAAATTGTTCTGTCATCATGCCCGGCCCTCGCGATGTTCTCCTCCTTAACTACTTGCGCAAAGAGGAGTTGATATATGAGTTAACTATCAGAAACGTTCAATCTGGAGGCACGGTTGCAATAGACACTAACAAGCTTAGAGAGTCCCTTGATTTGCCCATTTCCATCCCCAATTTGGGAGAGAAAGAAATTGATGACTCTCTTTCCACGATCGTCGAGAATATTACTGGGCTAGCATCGGTAGTCAGTTTTTTTGATGAAAACGATCCATCTCCTAATCAAATTAAGCGTGTGCAAGGCAGGCTGTATCACTTTGCAAATAGAGTTAATGATCTGTTGTCTCTAAAGGTGAATGACGTTCAGAGGAAGCAAGCTAATACGCTCCTTGAAACTATTTCTGAATTGTCTAATAAGGTCACTCAATTGCTAACCGGCGAAGCTCCTCCCAAAACTGATCAACCCGCCACAGTGAACGTAGGTAGCGATGAAGAGCCTCCTCCTCAGGGAGAAGTCAATAGGATAACCGTTGCTGCTCAAACTATCTCTGCCCCATCGAACAACGAATCTGAACGCCGTGCGTCATTGAGTAACATCCGCTCTGAATTAACTTCTTTGCCATTGAAACCTTTAACGACTATGTCACCTGGGTTCAGCAGCTTGCCTCATCCATTGGCAATGTTGCTTAGAGGTATCTCTAAGTTTTCCGTCAACACCACCAGTGACGTAATTTCATTTTTAAGATTTCTAGTGGAATTTCAGGATCATGCCCTTGTGTTTTCTCTTTCCCCATGTCAAATTTTGCAAATTATCTATCCTTATGCTATTGGTGTCCTATCTGACAAAATAGTTAGAGCCATCGCCGAGCAATCTTCTATTGAGGATTTCCATGCCCATTTGCTAGCTAACTTCATCCCGGCTAGGGCCAGGTCCTCCCTTATTCAGAAATACTATTATCGGGTACAGCGCTTGGATGAAAACCTGGCAGACTTCATCCAAGATATTAAGTTTTATACTAGGGTGTTTGCTCTCCACTTCCCTGAGGATCAGATCGTGCAAGCTATTGTCGAAGGGATTTCACCACCCTACAGGTCATATTTGTGTTTCGCGGCGTGCCCGCAAACCTTCTCTGAACTGGAAGCATTAGCCGTCTCTGCGGAAGGAGTTAGGTATGCCGATTCCTTGCGTGTGGCGAAAGAACCCCCGCCTTCCTTTAGTAATACTCGGCCTCCACCTCGCCGATCAGTCAATCCCCGTAAATGTTATGCTTGTGGGTCGCCTGACCATCTGCGGAATAAGTGTCCTCTGATCAAGTCAAGTGGGACAAGGAATGGAGCAGAGTCATCACAAGGCTGTTTTAAGTGTGGGGCCTTCTCACATATCGCCAAGAATTGCCCAAACTCAAATAGCACCCCCTCCTGCTCAACTTCTGGTGCAAATTCCAGCTATGCCAATAATAAAAAGTGACTAGTGGCGTCGGCTGAGCCGACTAATCCATCTTCCCGAGACTCAGCCCCTAGTAAACAGGTTGTAAATGCAGAGATCGACCAGCCTTCAAATTCATCTTTTGAATGCCCTAAAGAGTGTCTTAGGATTGCGGCGGATACCCCCGCACCTGTTTCTTTTCTTAAGATTGAGTTAAATAACGAGCCTATAACAGCTCTCTTAGATTCAGGCAGTGTTTGTTCCATTATTTCGGCTGATTGGTATTCTAAATTGAAATCTGTTTGTAAACTCCCTGACTATGACTCATCTCCTGTTAAATATGTTTCGGCTAATTCATCTCCATTAGAAATTCTAGGTTCCTTACATGTCAAAATTCGGGTTTTTAAATTTACATGGAAGATCAAATTGTTTGTGGCCAAGCGTTTGTCTTGCCCCATCATATTGGGAGCGGACTTCATTTCTCACACTGGTCTTGTGCTCGATCTCCAGAGTAGGTCGTGCACATTCAAATTTGCGTCCAATTGTAGAATTCCCTTGTTAAAGTGTAATTCTGTATCATGTTCATCTATTTCGCCTACCCAGGATGAGATGTTGTTAGACCTTAGACATCTACCTGAGGAGCAGGCTGATAGTATTCGGAAATTGTGTCAGTCGTTTCCCGAGGTGTTCTCTGATACTCTTGGTGTTACTGACCTTATTGAATACAAAATTGAGGTCACGGATTCAATTCCTGTCCGTTTTCCACCGTATAGGCTATCTCCACCTAAAATGAAGGCTCTGAAAGAAATCATCGATCAGATGTTGAAGGATGGTATTATTAGGCCCTCTAAGTCAGCGTATTCTTCGCCTATTTTTCTAGTCCCGAAACCCCAAGGAGGCTTCAGGCCTGTCATTGATTACAGGGCTCTCAATCGGAAGGTGGTGTTGCAATCTGTGCCCCTTCCCGACCTTCATTCTTGCTTTTCATGGTTTCGTAAGGCCAAGTTCTTCACCATCTTGGACTTGAATCAGGCCTATAATCAAATTCCCCTTGCCGAAGAGTCTAAACATCTTACAGCGTTTGCCACGGACTGGAATTTATATGAATACAACCGCGTGCCTTTCGGGCTCCCCACCGGGGCAGCTGTGCTCACTAGGCTACTAGATAGGGTCTTTTCCGACATCAAATTTGAGTACTTATATCACTACTTGGATGATGTCGTCGTATTTTCCGAAACCTTTGAAGAACATCTAGATCATTTGCGAGAAGTTCTCAATCGCCTTCGTAAGGCTGGGTTAACTGTTAAGTTGTCCAAGGTTGCCTTTGCTAAGCCCTCTATGTCATTCCTAGGGCATATTGTGTCACCTGATGGTGTAGCAGTCGATCATTCTAGAACACAGGCCATCCGTGATTTTAAACCTCCCAAGGACATTAAAGGTATCGCCAGGTTCATTGGCATGGTGAATTTCTTCAGGAAGTTCATTCCTAATTTTGCTAATAGTGCGGCGCCCTTAAACCTTCTTCGTAGGAAAGGCATCAAATTCGAGTGGGGACCTTCTCAACAAGCCGCTTTTGAAGATCTGAAATTAGCTCTCTGTAATGCCCCTGTACTTGCTATGCCTGATTTCTCGAAGAAATTCATCGTCCAAACCGACGCATCGTCGTCAGCAGTGGCTGCAGTTCTTCTTCAAGAGACTGAACTAGGGAGGCGACCCATCGCCTATGCGTCTAGAACATTGTTAGCTCAAGAAGCAAAGTACTCCATATATGAGCTTGAAGGTTTGGCAGTCTTATTCGCCTTAGAAAAGTTCCGTCTCTATCTGGAACACGTCAAATTCGATCTGGAGACAGATAATCAAGCCTTAAGCTGGGTCTTAGGTAGGCCGCGTCGTACAGGTCGTATAGCCCGTTGGGCCATCCGTATTTCTGCCTTCCAATTCGATGTACGGCATATCAGAGGTACTGAAAATGTTGTCGCCGATGGACTCAGCCGTATGTTTCATAACGACGTAGAGACCCACGAACCGGTCGACAGTTCATCACCTTCCGAGTCCATACTATCTGGTGTTAATGCCATCTTAACAGATGCTCCCATGCTTTTTAGGGATATTGAGAAATACCAACGTGAAGATCCGACGCTGGCTCCTATAATGGAAACCCTTTCTTCTGGGGAACATGCTGTCCCTTATGTTCTGAGGAATGGTGTTCTATGTTGCCCTTCGAGGCATGATAAGTTGATGAAAGTTGTTGTTCCAGCGGTTCTTGTACCTATGATCTTCAAGTATTATCATGAGACCCCATTAGGAGGGCATCTGGGTATCTTTAAAACTCGTGAAAAGATTCGTGAAATGTTCATCTGGAAAGGTATGGACGGTGAAATTCGGGAACTCGTAAAAGCTTGTAAATCTTGTTTGATCAGTAAACCCACCATGTCCACTAAAGTAGGCCTTTTGTCTTCTCATCAAGCGTCGCGCCCCATGGAACGCCTGTATATTGATTATGTAGGACCCTTCCCCCAGTCGAAGGGAAATGCCAACAAATTTATCCTTGTATGTGTAGATGGTTTTACTAGATTTTCCTGGTTATTTCCGACTAAGCTGGCTACCGCTCAGTCCACCATTACCTGCTTAAATTCTATTTTTGCTTCTTTTGGTCCGTGCCAATATATTGTATCTGATAATGCTAAGGCTTTTACATCTAATCTGTTTCGTAAATTCTGTTTTGACTTGTCCATCTCTCATGTAACTACATCTGCTTATTACCCGCAACCATCTCTGGCTGAACGAGTTAACCGTAATCTCAGGTCCGCTCTCATTGCTTATCATCATGAAGATCATTCTAGGTGGGACACGTCCCTGCATTGGTTAGCTTTTGCTTTGAATTCGGCGGTTCATGAATCTCACAAATTTACTCCAGCTTCTTTGATGTTTAAGTTCGTTCCCAACACGCCGCTCTCTAACCTCTGGTCTCTGAATGACATTCTGCCCGAGACAATAGATCCGGACAACATTAAAGATCTTTGGAAGAAGGCTAAAGCCAATCTTAAAGTGTCTCATGAAAAGGTTAGGGAAAGGTATGATCGTGGACGGAGACCCACCCCTTTGAAGGTAGGTGACCAGGTTATGGTCAAAAATTTTGTTCCCGCGGGCAAGCTTGCCCCCAGATTTCATGGGCCTTGTATCATTCTCGATTTTCTTACGCCGGTTACCTTATTGCTAAGTAATCCAGCCACCGAGCGGATATTTAGAGTTCACCTGTCCCAGGTGAAACCGGTGTAATTTCTGTGTTAACTTGCTCCATATTATTTTGAAAGGATATGAAGGTTATATTTTTTTTTGAGTTTCACTTTTAAGGCATTCTGCCCCTTCTATAGGATTTTGTTTCTTATGTAAGCATATTTGTGAAACCTGCTCCGACCCATTAAACTGCCATCCTGTCTTTGCCACGGCCATTACCACGCTCCCGTCTCCTGCTCCACTCTACACAGTGGCTTAATGAATACCATGAATATCTGCACGCCGCTGGCCCCTCACTCTCTCTACAAGCCTGTGCCCTCAAAGAAAATGATTGTCCAACACAATTCTGCCGCCTAGCTTTAATGTTTCAGCGCCCCCGCAGCCGCGCAGCACCGTGCAGCGACTGGGGAGGGGGATGGGCCCCCTCCTCTCCAGCGAGGACGACATGTGCACGGCGAGCCGGAGCTCTCCTCCCGGCCAAGGCTGATGTGCGGCGCACGACCTACTACATGCCCGCAGCCTGTATCTGTTCACCGCGGGCGCGGCGTACTTCAACACCTCTGCTCCCCTCATAGTGCGGGCGAGCGGTATCTCAGGGTACTTGAGGGGTCCGAGCGGCCTCCGTTGGACGCAAGCTGCAACGGCCGGTCCGGCCATTCGACTCAATCTACATCAACTATATGGACAGTCACCATAAGCAATAACTACACTTGGGCATTCAACTACAATATTTGGTGGACATTGCAAAATTTTTCTTCACCTTTAAGTATTAAAAGTTTATCTTCAGAAATTCAAATTCTACAAACATAAAGACTTTCACCTGCAACAACAATATTTTGAAACTGAATTAAGAAATCTTGTAAATGCTTCTGCTATCTATCTTCGTATCAACATCATTACTTGGACTTTGTTTCAAACTGATTTCATGTGTCACCCCTGGAGGAACTTTTGGGGGGGGAGGTCTGTACCGGGCGGTACACCTCTACTCTGTTTATTTAAAAGTTGCGCCAGTTGAAACTCCTCTTCTGGAGGAAGTCTGAACTTTATCTACACTATTAATCTACTAATTTCTCAGAAGATGTCACTACCTGGAAATTTTTGAGTTTGTGAACTGTGTCATTTTTGATGTGTTTTTGTTTCGCTTGAAGTAAGAAGTGTGAACTTTCTCTTCTAGAGGACACTACTGAAGAATTACAATAGTGCAACCTAGTGCGAAATCAAAGAACTATTTTGTTGGAGAAATTTTTATTTCAAGAGTTTGTTCTTTGTTAAAGTTCTTTCTGTCATGGTTTAAGTTGGCTGTATACCCCTCTTTTTCCCCTTATTTTGGATCTAGCCAATCCCGAATTTCTTTAATTAATTTTCCACCAATAATGTGTTTCTTCTTCCTCTATGTAGGGGTTTCGTTTCCCTAGCCAATAAAAACTTTGAGGGAGGGTGTTTTATTTCCCCTAACGCCTAGAATCTTCCGCGAGAGGATATAAACTGCTGATTTTGGGGTCTCCGGGCCACTTCTGTTCCATCTTTCAGTGTATTAAGTACATAGCAGGAGGCGGGAAGCGCCTCTTTCTTCTTCAGCCGTTCAACACCAGGTAATGGCCTATTAATAACTTCTTTCTGGCTAGGTCGGCAGTTTAACACTCGCGGCGGGTTCGAAGCATTTCCATCATGTAACCTTTTCCTAAAATGTAATTACTCTTTTCATCTTTTTCTTGTAAGGCTACATATTGGGATAGAGAGTGCTAACCCTCTCGAGCTCCCACTCACATTTGTTTTGAGGTGAACTTATTTTCTCAAACTATTCTTCGTTTATGTAATGTAAAGTGTTCTTCTCTAAGTCACCTCTGTAGTATGGGATTAGCCCTTGCGTTAGCGGCCCAGAGCCAGATTAGGTTTTAAAAAAACAAAGTGTATTAGGAGTGCAAGATCGCCTCCTCTCAAATTGTTATTTTAGAGGTCATGTAATCAACCTTCTTTTCATGTAATAGACCTCTGTAGGTTGGGTATTTTACCCTTGTGAATACGTCCTTAGAGGACAGCTTGAAGGTAGAGTTTGGTGTGGCCTTTGAGAGGCTTAAATTTTAAGAGCGGATCGCTCTTTTGAAAATGGAGTGTCATATGCCTCGTGGAGGCTTTTCTGTGTAATTCGGAGCCAGGGGCTCCTAGGGATGAATGGGGTTTTCTGCCCCTCTGTTAAAACTTGTGTTTGTGGTAAAACTGAGCTGATCGCAGAAGTCAGGGCGTGAAGCCCAAAACCTGTAAATATTGTATCTCCCCTTGTTTTGCTACATTGTACCTGCCATGTCTGTTATTGCTTTGTTTTTGAAAAGAAAATATAACCTAGTTAAATTTTAAATTACTTTTACATTAACTTTGATTCCGTAGTTTGAAACCCATTCACGCCCGCACCTTCTTACGCCTCTACCTACCGCTAAAACACGGTAACATACGGTATCAATGTGTTGTAACAAGTGCCGATAGTGAGAATCTGCAAGTTGAGTTGATACACAGAGACAGTGAAGTGTGTTTATACATACATACGAGGGTTGGAACTTAAATAGTGGCAACACTGCTGTAGAGACTCTATGCAACGGAATCTAATATTGTCGTTGATAGCATACGTTGGTTACATACCTACCCTACCTCAGAGCAAATGGACTCACCCTTCCCACATCAATTGCGTGCGCACAAGCGAGAGAAACACAGTCACGTGTGAGCTAGCGGCCTAACGTAACGTTGTCACTATGTTTTCCAAACAGGAACGACGGAGTTGGAACAAGATTGAATGTGCCAGAGGTCGTACAGCACGACAGTGTCACCAAGGTCTTCAAGAAGCTTGCGGGGAATCTGCATTGCCTTATAGAACAGTGGCACTTTGGTTAAAAGCCTTCAAACGATGGTCGGCAAACTGTGGCGGACATTCATCGGGCAGATAGTCCTACGAGCGTCAGTGATGAAGAAGTGCATGCTCTTGCCGCGTTACTGAGCAGTGATCGAAACCAGACGATTCGTGAGCTCAGAACTGTTGCAGAGTTTCGACAAGCAGTAGACCGCTCCATTCGCACCATCAACAGAACAGGCTCCGCTAAAGGTATACTACGACTTCCGCATCGCTGGCAATGGGTTATAAACAACGCTGGTGACTACACTGAAGGACATTAAAGGTTGCTAACATGTAACTCTTTTGTATATCTTGTAAAGAAATAGTTGCCACTATTTAAGTACTAACCTTCGTATGTTTGGTAATCAGTGCTCTTCGGGAAAATGGTATATTTGTCCTCACTTTTCATTTCCCACTGTTTTTGTTGTTGTTGTTGTTGGATAATTTTGTAAATATGGAGTATTCCAGAATTATTTCGTGAGTGTTTTCTATGTATGTATATTTTGGTGTTTTGATGAGGTGCTCATGCACGGATATTTTTCAGAATATACTGTAGATACTTATTTTAGATTCAGTTGAGTTATTGATGAACCTGGTTGCACTTCCTACTTATTTAGTCGTTTTCAGAAGTTTAGGTAAGGCCTAAAGCAGATTTACCAGTACGTAACTTTGGGTACACGCCCTGGGAGAGAGAATTATCATGCTCTATTAAAATCTGAGGGGTCCCTGATGGTGAACTCTGGCACCCATACCACGGACATTTCGATTAATTATTTTATTTATTTGAGTTATTTTACTTACTCAGATGTCTTAAATGTATTACAAATGACGTCCAAGCGTGAGGCGATTATTTTATTTTATTTTATTCATATTTCATTATTTTAATTTCATTTCAATTTGAACCCAACATAGGGCAATGGTTATTAACAGTTATTCATTCGCATGTTATTATGATTATAATAATATTACACACCATACCTCTACATGATCATAAATGCGGTGCAGCTTTCGAGAGTTCCATTTCTTGAAACTTCTGGCACTAACTATCCTTCAAAGAATTAAGTTGTATTGCTTATTACAACTATATATTGTCTACGAGCAATAGTTTAATTAAAAATCATTCAAAGTTTGGCTTGGCAATTTGTCGTATTACCAAATCTAAAAACAAAATACACAAATATAGGTTCACTTTGTTACTGATCATTTAGGTTCTTTTTAGACTTGTTTTTTACCAAGAATGAAACGCAATACTGTAAATATATATAAGAAGAAAATGTCAAAAGCAGAACTCCCCATCACCTCGGAAAAATTAATGAAATATACTTCTGTATACTTCGTTGTAGTTATATTTTCGATTAGAATTTTCGTCTTCCATAAATGTCTACTGCCTTCATTCGAAGGAAATTAGAATATTGGTGTGTAGTTGGATGTTCGTCGTGGTGCGCACAACAAATTCACAACATAATTACATTTCCGCAAACACGTCTTAAGCAGTAACAATTCAGTGAATAAATACTAGGAGAAGCATTAAGTCCCATGAATTTACATTAATCACCACGTAAAAATAACATACGTAACCTAAACTGTGAGGTCCCATTATCTCAATAAGAGCTCTTTACGTAAGTCCTGATCTGACAATATTCTTGAAAAGAAAGGTCTGTCTTTCTACAGTCACAAAATTGTTTTCAAGGAATGCTCTCAATCATTATGCGTTACATCCTTAGATCGCCCTAAGCGATCAGCTGACGGGCTTGGCGCGTATCCTACAGTTACAGCCTGTACATCACAAAGGCTGTGCTTACAGAAGACACTTAGGCGCCTTCATTATAGACCATTATGATTTTAGCGTTCAGTCTTTAAGCCTCTGGGAATTAACTAAGCACCTCTACAATATTATCTTTTCACAACTAGCTTAGTGACCCGGTCAATTCCAAAACTCCTTTCATTAAATCATTAAAATTGACTCTATATATCATTGTCTTGCTCCTTTTCTACTTCTCTTACCCTCCACGGCCAAGTCCAGTATTCTCCTTGGTGAGCTTTCCTCTTCCATTCGCCTCATATGGCGCCACCATAGAAACCGGTTTTTACGTACATTTTCATACATGGATTTCATTCCTAACTGAAATTTTATCAACTTAGGAGCAGAAGAATAGAAGAATACTTAGAGAAAAAGGACAGGACCTTACAATGAACAATAGTTTCCTCGAAGAAACCAATACCAGGAGCACTGAGGCAACCATAACCGAAGATAAATGTTGATGAGCTAGTCACGTCACTCGCATTCCTATTGTGTTTTAATTAGTAGTAGTGTGTTGTCTATAGATATGATTTAATATTAGAAATATCCGGTTCCTTGTCTGAATGGTCAGCGTAGTAGCCTTCGGTTCAGAAGGCCCCGCGTTCGATTCCCGGCCGGGTAGGAGGTTTTTAAATGCTTGTTTCCCGAGGCTCGGGAACTGAGGGTTTGTACCGCCCCCAACATTTCTACAACTCACACACCAAACTATCCTCCACTGCAAAAATACGCAGTTTGCATGCAAGGCAGACGTCGCCCAACCTTGTTGGAGGGTCTGCAAGGGCTGCACCAGGAGACAGTTTGGGCAGTGATAAAGTCAATACGATAAATAAGTGAATACAATATTTGGAATATCATATTAGCTTAGACTTTCACAGTTGTCGTCACGAGCATAACAAATCGAAACCGAAACCCCATAGCACTACAGCCTTGGCGGGTATTGTTCTACAACTTGACCGCTGTTCAGACCGAAGATAACGAGGATACGCATTTTCAACACGACGAATCGTCTCGGCCGTTATTCTAGGCCTTCTAGACCACCAGATAGCTCTAAAGTAGGCTAAGTAGATCACAAATCAGCTCTCGGATCCAGGCAATAAAAACCAGAGCTGACCGAAAATCGAACCAGGGTCCTCCGGGCAGGAGGCAGGCACTCTACCCCTAGACCGCAGGGGCGACCGTTACGATTAAACTCGATGGAATTTTGCGGGCTTGTATTTTGTAGCCCAAGTGGGTTTATAACACCGAGAGTTAACACTACTGACTTCAGGAGAAAGGGAGTCCTCGCAACTTCCCAGTACAGTGTCCAGTGAAACGTCCGATATTATTATTGGACAAAGCCTATGAGACCGGAAAATTCTTCTTTTTTTTCTAGTTGTTTTACGTCGCACCGACACATATAGGTCTTACGGCGACGACGGTGCAGGAAAGGGCTAGGAGTGGGAAGGAAGCGGCCGTGTCCTTAATTAAGGTACAGCTCCAGCATTTGCCTGGTGTGAAAATGGGAAACCGCGGAAAACCATTTTCAGGGCTGCCGGCAGTGAGGTTCGAACCTACCATCTCCCGAATACTGAATACTAGCCGCACTTAAGCGACTGCAGCTATCGAGCTCGGTGAAAATTCTTCTAATATTAAAAATGGGCTAACATTACTAGTTATCATACTTCCTGTGTATTTGAGCCAGGAAAATATAGAAACTACGAACAGGAGTCTACTGTGCTCAACCCTTGATTTTGGGGTTGGGCAATCTTTTAAAATAAAAGTGTAAGCAAGTGTTTACACCTTTGCGTGATAGTTGATAGCGTGACATTAGCCAAAGAACCTCCAGTTTTACGTTGAATCTAAACTACAGAGATGTGACTTCACAGCCTGTTCCCCATCTAGCGGCGAGAATAGGCATTGTGCAGGCTGCTGAAGCCTGTCGTACCCTTCTGGGGTAATAATTAATGGCTGACAGATGAAATGTAATGATACTGGGGAGTGTTGCTGTAATGAAAGATGACAGGTAAAACAGGAGTACCCGGAGAAAAACCTGTCTCACCTCCCCTTTGTCCAGCACAAATCTCACATGGAATGACCAGGATTTCAACCACGGAACCCAGCGGTGAGAAGCCGCCTGGGCCACGGAGGCTCTTTTAGAGAAGTGACTTGTCATTTAAAAAATCCCACATGCTTTGGCCAGGATTCGAAACTCGAAAGCCTTGATGAAAAGTCAATGACTGTACCACTCGGCTATCACGCCTCTTTTTTATTACTTTCTTAATCCGTTTACCCTCCAGGTTTGTTTTTTTTCCCTCTGACTCAGCGAGGGATCCCACCTCTACCGCCTCAACTTCAGTGTCCTGGAGCCGGAGACCTTGGGGTGGGGATGAAACAGGGAAGGAGGACCAGTACCTCGCCCAGCCTGCCTCACCTACTATACTGAACAAGAGCCTTGTGGGGGAATTGGAAAGTTTGGAAGAGATAGACAAGAAAGAGGGAAGGAAGCTATCGTAGCCTTAAGTTAGGTACCATCCCGGCATTTACCTGGTGGAGAAGTGGGAAACCACTGAAAACCACTTCGAGAATGGCTGAGGTGACAATCGAACCCCCACCCCTCTACTCAGTTGACTACCCAAGGCGGAATGGACCCCGTTCCAGCCCTTGTACCACTTTTCAAATTTCAAGGCTGAGCCGGGAATCGAACCCGGAATTCCGGGCGTGGTAGCAATCACACTAACCACTACAGCACAGAGGTGGGCTATCGCGCCTCTACAAATTAAGTTTTGTTTTGGAAATCCCTTCATGATAAAGATATTAATCGATATTGTGCTTCTCATTTTCCTTAATGGTTCTATAATAATCTTTATAATTTCAGGAAATACTCTTTTAGAATGAGAGCAGACCACTACTTGGAACAAAATAATTTCAAGCCGTTCATTCCTTCTTTCTTCCTATCTCGAAGATGAACAATGAAATCGTATTACGTCCTCACATGTCTGAAGCAAACATCCCGCTGTTACGCCATCCCGCGTTCGCTTCTCTATTCTCTGCGTGGAACTTCTTTTGGTCCTAAACGGATGGACGGAGAGACGGACAGACAGAGGTTCTCTGTGTGGTGGTCGCGGCAGCTGTAGCTGACATCTTCATTGTGCCGCCCGCAGTATCAACACTCGTATTTCCGTTCCCCCACTCTCTGCAAGCACCGCCAGAGATACACAATCCAGCCTCGATTACATTCTTATCACACAGATGGAAATAAAAGAGGTTCCTCAAGTGCAGTTCTGTCATCTTCATTAATTCCCTAGCGTGCTTCTGACGTTTCTATAGTTCTATAGTTTCTATAGTTTTGGGACCGTCATTGGGTTGATTAGTTTTACTAAACCATGAAAGTTTTCAAATCCAAGTAATTTCTAGACAACTTGGTGGACGGCAGTGTTCATCACTTCTTTGTAAAGTGAGAGCACCTGCGTTTGTAGCAACAAAAAACTGATCTCGTTATGACGTCATCGTGCGGATTATTCTTTGATTCGTCTCAGTGAGTTCTAAACGAGTACAGTAAAATAAAGCTTCTCGTGATGCGTGTACATACATACAGACAGACAGAAATTACGGAAAATTAAAAAAATGCATATTTTTGTTACTGTGGAGACGACTGATACAGAAATACCATATTTTTAAAATTATGTGCAATGTACAGACAAAACTCTTATTTTATATATATATATATAGATGTAGGCACTTCTTGTCGCCGGATTCTGATTTAAATTAAACCATGCAATCAGTTCGGTGCTTTACAACTCCGCTCGAACTAGAACTTCAGCAGCATTGTCATTACAAAAATACATCTTCTGTTCATCTTGTAAATGAGCAGGTAAGTAAACTACAGTGTGAGATTGTTCGAGAATAGGAGAGAAAAATATTCTATAAGCAGCTTTACTCGGACTTAAATGTCGGGTGTTCAGAAAGCTAGATATTTCATCATAGTGAAGTAAACCCTCTTCAGTTGTTATTTGTAGATTGGCGCAGTCGTGCCTTTTGTTAATATATTTGTGGATATATTTTATACTCTTAACACTTGCACAAATCTCTACATAAATAGCAGCTTGAAAATGGAACAAAAGGAAAGGATTATAAGGCACTATGAAACGATTGTCAACTTTCTCGTCATTACCTTGAACACGTTTGACAATAGTTCTGCCATTGTGCCGCATTCGATAAATGGGATAGCCGTTCACATTATCCTTTGTTTCGGCCATGGAATCCTTTGGAAGAAGGTACTTTCTACATTTTTTCGTCTACCATAATGTACAAATAGAATTGGGACTGAGATTATCGCGAAGCTCATGCAGCATATGGAACTTCACTACATTGTATGAGGTACAGTAGTTTTACTTGGATCGGGTATTTCCGACAAAATGAGTTTGTCAATATCTGAGATGTCCCTGAACATAGAATATTCTTTCAGTCACAGCAACAAATGGACATGGGGAAAAACACTCTTTCGAAATTCAACTGTATACAGGAAAGTTTGTACTTCACCAAATATTTGTGTACGGTTTATTAAACGGAACAATTCTTTGGTTTTGCATGGAATACATGGACGGTGATATCGGGTCTATTTTCGGGAGTACAGATGAGTTTATACTGGAAGTGATTTCAGGCCATAATGGATTGCAAGTAAACCTTACGAAAATATCCAACTTTCCAAATTTTCTTACCACTGCAATTATATCCTGGTAATTTTGCATCACATTTGGAGGGCTTTCCGTAAAAGAAGGTAATATAACCATGTGCCCAAACCTCGAATTCTCATTTATACCTCTTACGTGCAGTGTGTCCGCTAAACCTGCGGGTACGTGTCTACTCGCAGTCGTGTCTGTTGACCATGGACCCATTTCAGCCTGTCACAGCCTGCGACAATAGTAATCAAAAAGCGAGCACGCGTAGTGCCTAGATAAATTACTAAATGGCAGGGTGATCTTTTGTGATCATACAGAGGGTGATTGGAATTCAGAGGAATACATTGGAATTCCCGTGCAGCATGGACGTCGCAATGGATAATAACAAAAAAGACATTATAGGGTGTGAAATACCGGATAATGACCCCAAAACGTTGTGCTGTTCTGTTCTAACTTGTCCCATTGGGTGAGAACACGAAGCAACCAGCAACCTGCAGCGATCAGGATGATCTACGAGTGTTTGTTCTGATATGTCGTGTGAAGTCATCGTCCACTTCATGGACTTTCTGCTCTATGACTAAATAACACTGTAACAACAGAGAGGGCACGAAACCTGCTCCAGCGTTAGAAATAGGAAGACTCCTGCCACACACCTCCCCCCCCCATGGCACTAGAACCCTGAAGGGCTTTGGCCTACCAAGCGACCGCTGTTCATCCCAAATGCCTAGAGATTACGAGTGTCGTGTGGTCAGCACGACGAATCCTCTCGGCCGCTTGGAATTCTAGACCGGGGCCGCTATCTCACCGTCAGATAGCTCCCCCATTCTAGTCACGTAGGCTGAACGAACCTCGAACTAGCCCTCAGATCCAGGTAAAAATCCCTGACCTGGCCGGGAATCGAACCCGGGGCCTGCGGGTAAGAGGCAGGCACGCTACCTCTACACACCGTCGTAAAACAAACAGCAAAAATTTTTCGGCCATAGGCGGCCGGGAATAGGAGTAACATAATTATTGTATCCCAGTTAGTGCCTTTGGCCACAGGGGTCCCGGGTTCGATTCCCGGCAGGGTCGGTATTTTTTAACCATCACTTGTTAATTTCGCTGGCACGGGGGCTTTGTGTATGTGTCGTTCGTCTTCATCATCATTTCATCCTCATCACGATGCACAGGTCGCCTACGGGAGTCAAATCAAAAGACTTGCACCTGGCGAGCCGAACATGTCCTCGGACACTCCCGGCACTAAAAGCCATACGCCATTTCATTTCATTTTTCCCTTCCACTCCTTCAAGGATCTTCATGGCCTATAAGGAGAAAGCTTGTTTCTTAATGCATTGACTTTACCAGAAGCAGCGTAGTACTGAAACGTCAACTTGAGTATTTAAATAACAATTTTGCTGCAGTAGTGTGGTAATTTAACAAAAGCTCAGATACATGCAAGGTGATTCACGAGTATGGAAGTTAGCAAGAAATCGATTGTACAAACATTTAAGTGGTTAGGGTTTCTAGTCAAACTCAACAGCTTAGACCAGGGCCTCTCAGGGTGCATGCGCGTGGTGCATGCACTGTGCACGGTGCAAAAGACGACTTCGCTTGGTTGACCAGAGTGCAGACTCCCCACTCCTCTCTCCCTACACCTGTCTCCGCGTTCCTCACCTTCACTGCTGTTTCTGTTTATGTTTATGTGTGGTGAGCGGAGACGCACAGTTGTATGGGACAAGGTTACCAGTGTTATTAAAAAAAATTAAAAAAAGTGAATTAGAAATACACATACATGTTTGAGAGGAATGTAAACATAATTTTAAAAAAATGCAGAACCCGTAACCAAAATGAAAATGCTACAGTACTGGAACAAAACTCATTTGTGGATATAGAATGCTCTTCTTCAAGCTGTTTCAACTTCCTTAATTCTTTCTCTCTGACGTCTCCTATGATTTCACAATAATTTTCCGAATGTAGTGTGTTGTAGTGTCTTTCAATAGATGATTTTCTTACGCACGTATCATCCCACAGATTAAGCATTTGGCGTTATCGTCACGACAAATAAACAAACAAAAAATACGAAAGTTCCCAGTTCGATTGAAATGGACTTTCGGAAGTCTTTGCTTTCTTCGAAACAGGTTGCTCCATTATTATGTTGTTGTCGTGCGCTGGTCTATTTCACTGATAAACACGTCGTCTTCCACCAAACGCTTCGTCGCTCTCAGCACACTACACCATCCGAGTCAAGCCGAGTTGAGGCGAAGCGTACCGATGCACAGTGCACAGAGCCTATGCACCTCGCTCTGCACGCGTGAGAGTTTGGGCGTTTGAGAGGCCCTGGCTTAGACGGTAGAGCGCTGGCCTTCTGACTACAAGTTGACAGATTCCATCGTGGCTCAGTACGGTGGTATTTGAAAGTGCTCAAATACGCCAGCCTCGTGTTGGCAGATACACTGGAGCGTAAAACAACTACTGTGGAACAACACTGAGACATCACGACGTCTCTGAAAATTGTAAAATTAGGGGGGATGTAAATCTAGTATTATTATTATTATTATTATTATTATTATTATTATTATTTCTACGTTATGCCCGTTTACAGAGCGCGTTGAAACTTGTTAGCTTGATGATGGTTTTCCTTTCTTCTTTTCCTCCCAAAATCTCTTCATGAACTCGCTATGCTGTTTCTTGCGTTCTTCCGTCCATTGTTTCCCTGTGGTTCTTTTAGCCTTTTCCGTGAACGTGTGCTTTGCAACCAGATTCCCAAAAGCCTTGCGATCCCTTAATGACATCTTCTGTGATGTTCATTTCTTTTAAGACCTGCTTTATTTCCTCAAACCAGCTTATTTTGACCTTTGAATTATTATTATTATTATTATTATTATTATTATTATTATTATTATTATTATTATTATTATTATTATTATTATTATAGTGTGTCTATGTGGATATACTTGAAACATAGTTGTACTTATTTACATTAGAGTTATGGCATTCAAGAACATTGTTTTTAAACTGGACCTACCATTCCTAGTTGCCGCCGCTTTTATCAAGGGCATGGTCATCGTCAATAACGATGCACATGGTTACATAACTAGCATGCAAAGCGGGCTGCGTCTATCCCTGAAGTTTCAATTTTTCACAGCAACCGTAAAAATAAGGGCACATGAGTTACTCAAACTGATTTGCAGACCGCACAATGAGTTCGTTTAATGTGTTGCAAATAAAGCTGTGTGTTCCATTATTTTCAAAACTGAT
The DNA here is from genome assembly GCF_040414725.1 of Anabrus simplex. Lineage (NCBI taxonomy): Eukaryota > Metazoa > Arthropoda > Insecta > Orthoptera > Tettigoniidae > Anabrus > Anabrus simplex. Next base: position 122,593,408 of record NC_090267.1, on the reverse strand, counting down.
GTTGGACGTATCATCTCATTTGAAATATCTCAATTATAATTTATATGCTTATGACCTTCAAATGCACGATCACAAAAACTGGAAGATATTCGCTTAGCAACTGACAGAATGAATGCTGACATACAAAATATATCATCATGTGCTCGTGAAAACTCAGAAAATATTATTGAACAAATAAAATTGATAAACATGACAAAGACTATGGATATCCCTTCACTCACTCTATCTAGTACCAGAAATTACACATGAAAGTTTGGTAAAAGATATAGTTGTCATTATAAATGAGAATTCGAATTGGAATGAACAAATCACTTGTATTTTTAACAGCGTGTATGCTCCCTCCATCCTCTGAATACCATAAAATTTGAAAGTGGAACATCTAAAAATACCGAAGCTTTTCCAGCATTCAGTTACTGTGATTATGTAATTGATTCACCTAATGAACAAATTAGGAAAATACAAAGAACCATGAATTCCTGCGTCAGATTTATATTTTCCTTGCCCTATGATACATGTCACATCTTACTACCAGATATTATCCCCCGCCTCCCTGAAATTTGAAGACCTCAGAAATCTTCATGTCGCCTTCTTGATGTTCAGATCCATAACAGAGACATCTCACCAGCACCCGTCCTCAAAATGCACTTTCCCTATTTTTACAAACACAGCACACGGTCTGTAATCGCCCTTACCATTCGCTTTAGCACATCAGCTGCCTGTAATCGCTCGTTTATTGCAACGGGAACCAGGTTATGGAACTCGGTTACAAATAACATCCGCAGCATGAATTCTTTAGAACCATTGAAGTCTTCATACAGAAAGTTACTGCATAATAATAATAATAATAATAATAATAATAATAATAATAATAATAATAATAATAGCTTTACGTCCCACTAACTACTTTCACGGTTTCCGGTGACGCCGAGGTGCCGGAATTTAGTCACACAGGAGTTCTTTTACGTGAAAGCCAATCTACCGACACGAGGCTGATATATTTGAGCACCTTCAAATACCACCGAACTGAGCCAGGATCGAACCTGCCAAGTTGGGGTCAGAAGGCCAACGCCTCAGCCTTCTGAACCACTCAACCCGGCCGTACAGAAAGTACTTCCTAGATACATAAATCAATGGTGTAAATCGTGATGAGTGAATATTAGTGTGTGTAAATTAGATAATTAATTTTCATTTTTTCTTCTTATTATTGTACCGCTTTTCTTACACCTGTGGGGTCATGGCTGCGAACTGTGCTACAGCTGTTGATTTGGCCCTTTTTATGACTGTATGTCCTTCTTGACACCGGCGCTATATGGAGGGATGTAATAACTATTGTGTGTTTCTGTGTTTGTTGGTAGTGTAATGTGTTGCTTGAATATGAAGAGGAAGTATTTTAACAAACACAAACAGCGAGCCAGAAGAATTAATCAGAGGAGACTAAAATCTCTCATTCGACCGGAAATCGAACCAGGGATTCTCTGAACCGAAGGTCTCAACGCTGACATTCAAACATGGAGTCGGACAGATAATTTTCATTATTCTCAGAATATTAGTAGTTTGGCAAATGATATATAACAAACATATTAATCTAGGGCGGTTTCTATGCTGTACATATTTTGTATTGCTATTGAAATGAGTTTTATTTATTTCATAACGTTCATAATTTTTACTGTACCGAGAAGAACGCTGTGGATAAGCCGTATATTTGTCGCTACTAAACCCAAGTAAATATTTTTAAAAAATCCGAGGTAAATGAATACAACAATCTTACATGTATCTCCATATAGGGAAATTTTAACAATGTACGACGGTTCCCCAAAAAATGAACGAACGCATGGTACTGTAGGATAATATTACATTAATATTTAATCAGACTTAATTATTATCAAAACATAATTCAACTTTCTTGTATTGATAAACCCTGTAAATGCTCCACAACAAACATATCTATATGTCAGTTTTTCTGAGAAAAACTGTACCTTCAAGGAGGTTACACAATACCATGTGCTCATTCTTGTTTTGAGCGACTTGTTTTTGTACAATCCAGTCCATGTTAACTTCTATAGATTTTCTATAAAGAGACGCAGTACGATTAGTGAATTACTATATTAATGGAATGTTTTTCATATCCCGCGTCAACTATTCACGTGTCACCGTGGGTATGCTTAACACTGTTTGGCAACCACTGACATAAATAATCCCCAAGTTGAACACTGCAGTTATTGCATATGTATATTTTTGAAAGTTAAATATTCTAGTTAAAACTACTGTGCACATGCAAACGAGATGTCTGAGAGATATGTTTGTGTTGGCTCACCAGTATTTCCCCCTTCTGCCCCTTGCATACTCACTCCAGAGTGTATTCTGGCGCACAGAAAAATAATTGACCCAACGAGTTCGCTAGGACGCACGCAGCCAGGGGGTAAAGTGTTCTATAATGGAGGCGGACAACAATACCATGCAAGGATGAGAAGAGCTTGGCATTGTTGAGAGTAGGTAGGATTTACTGCAGAGCCGGAGCTGCTAAAATTATCGTCGCAGAACCGAGGAAGATGATAGTAGATTTAACGAGAAAGGATTCCACCGTCATTAACGCATTCTCTGGTTCGCACTCTATAAAACAATGAAGATGGAGGAACTCCTAGAGGGAATTGAAGTTGGGTAGAAATAGGAAAGGGATTTACTATGGGATAAATGGAGACTATGTGTCTGTCTCCTTGGCTGAATGTTCAGCGTAGTGGCCTTTGGTTCAGAGGGCCCCGAGTTCGATTCCCAGCCGGGGGTAGGGCGACTTTACTGCGTATGGTTAATTCTTCTAGCTCGGGGACTGGGTGCGTTGTTCGTCTTAATATACATATTCATTTTCATGCAACATACCACACTACCAATCACTACTGCAATACACAACAATGAATGCGTCCCTCCATATAGGGTTGCAGTCAGAAAGCGCATCTGGCCATAAACCCAGGCCAAACCCACAAAAAGTGGCAACCCTAAGAGGAAGACAACTGGAGATTCTATAGGAAGGTGGTCCAAAGAGTAATAATAATTTCGTGCGAGTATTTCTAGCCCGGTTCAGCCCTTATAAGGCAGACCCTCCGATGAGGTTGGGTGGCATCTGCCATGTGTAGGTAACTGCGTGTTATTGTGGTGGAGGATAGTGTTATGTGTGGTGTGTGAGTTGCAGGGATGTTGGGGACAGCACAAACACCCAGCCCCCGAGCCACTGGAATTAACCCGGGACCCTCTGAACCGAAGGCCATTACTCTGAACTTACAGCCGACGAGTCGCACAGTCCTAAGAGTGAGGCATATAAATACAGACAATAAGAGAAGAACCGAAAGTAACAGCAAGAAAACACTAGTAGAATTCTGAAAATAAATAAACATATGGTAGTAAGACTAATATAAGCTGTTGGTAGAACTTATACTTGCAGAACTTATGGTGGTAGTAATGCATCCCAAAGAATTTCTGGTTTTCTGGTTATCATTTGTCCATGCCCTATATGTCGTATAGAACTCTAGCCAGATCCCCTGCCGTTTCATTTCCCTTCCTTGCATGAGCTTCTTCCAGCCAACCGTAGAAGGTAAAGATATGTCGAATCTCAATGTGTCTATCTCTTTGCTCTACGTCCCACTAAGTAGATTTTTATTGTACTTGGAAGCGGTGAGATGCCAGATTTTTGTCCCGCGGGAGTTTTTTTACGTGCCAGTAAATCCACCGACATGAGGCTGACTTATTTAAGTATCTTCAAATACTACCGGAATGAGCAAGGTTTGAACCTGAGAAGTTGGGCTCACAAGCCAGCGCTCTGACGTCTGAGCTACTCATCCTGGCTATCAATCTTCTATCTTCTATATATATACAAATCAGAATATCTGTCCGACTGTTCGTTCCTTATACAAATCCATACCGTTCCATCAACCTGAATCAAGTTTTTGTGTACTTACCTTTTAGAATCCTGCGAGAAACCCTATCTACGAGAATCTTTAACAGCCCTCTCTATTCCCTAGATCAGGGATGGCGAACCTTTTCCAACTAGTGTGCCATTTAAGTCTGGTTTATTACTATCATCTGTTGACTGTGCCACTTGTTATTTTCCATTAGGGGATGTCTATAACCTACAACCCCCCCCCCCGCCCCGGGACTTCCTTTATAAATTCCCGATTATGTTTTATAATATGTCATTTATTTATTCATTTACAGATTCATTTATTTATTTATTTATTATACATGTATCTGGTAAATACATTTGATTGCATGTTCCGTGGGGCTGTGCCTCAATTATGGCCACGGCGGTTTCCTTCCCACTTGTACGCCAATCCCATTTTCGCCACAAGACCTATCTATGTCGGTGCGACGTAAAACAAATTGTAAAAAAATAGTTATTAGATACAAAATTCAAAAGTACTAATATTGCGAATGGACTAAACTTCCTCCATTAACTTCATTATCATTCCATGTTGTAGTTTGTATGCTCAACAATTAAACTAATTTCTCCCTCATCACATTTCCATAACGAAATCTAAAATTAAAAAAAAAACAGGTATCCTTTTTTGTAAGGTCACATTCTGCTTTCGTCAAAACATTCTGCATACATGTGGGAGTTATCCAAGTTAGCTTTCAACTGCTCCGAAACTTCTTCATTCATTTTTAATATTCTATTCTTGACAGCAGTTCAGCTGGCTGGCATTCCTTTAATTCTGTTAATTATTAGTTGTTTGTTAGGGAAGTTTTCAAATAATGTGTCGGACGTCAATAAGAAACTTTGTTTCAACAACTCACCGTCAGAAATCGGTTTCCCATGCATGCTGTACTATGCAGTGAGACAGATGGAAACAGCCGCACTGATATTATTCCTTGGCCGAAAAGATGATACAAAAGAATTAGTTTGTTTTGTGCAATGTTCGATATTTTGTTAAACGAACTCTCTTCTTTCTTCATTTGAAATGGAACAAATATTCGAATGATCAGTCTCGAAGTTGCACTTTACATTAAATGTGGGGGATACAATTGTTTTCGAACACAGGCAACACATCTTTTTATCAGTCTGAATTCCCTTGGCCAGAGTTCTTGAAAAATACTGTCACCACCTTTCTTAAGTTTCTGATCTTTTCGGCACCAAAAAAATGTTTACGATGTCCGTATACAAAACCACCAGAAAACGACACTATCTCACTTGACTTTCGGACCTATCAGTGTAGCAGTGTTGCCATATTGCACGTCCGAATGGAACTAGTATTTAGATTTTCGATATTTATTTCTTACACGTGAAACTTTATATGTATTGTCTGCAGTGCAAGACGTATATATAAAATATTATTATGTTCATGTGGTGTGCCACCGAAATCGTGTTCGCTTGTCACCAGGTGACACGCGTGGCATGGGTTCGCCATCCCTGCCCTAGATGTATTCCCTTTGACACATTAATGGGCTAATATTGGCTAAATATCGAATTATTCGTACAAGGACGATATAAAGCTAATTTTAAGCCTCATGACGCGAAGAAAAACATCGGTAAGGACCTACGGGCCCATTAACTATGTCTTAAGGCCCTAAAACCAACGTTATGGAGATATTGGCACCACACTACCCCTGCTCTAGGAATCGGATTATGAAAAGACTGGCTCAAGGATTCTACAGTAGCGAGATTATGGATGGATGCTCCAGCATAGCTGTCAGTCAAAATTGGTACAAATATGACTTACTATCTGGAAAAAATAATGTGGAGGCAAGACATCCTTAGCATCCCTATGGGAGAGGATTACTTGTAAAAATATTTTCAAACAACCGATAATGGTGTCGAATCCATAGTGTTCAGTATCGCTGAAATAAACTGCGACACTCTGTATGCCGTTTATGTCAAAGTTCAGCCTCCATTAGAATGGGGGCTCAGAAGGAAGTGTACAAAATGAGAGAAGAGGGAAGAATATTGATTCCATAGTTTTCTGGGTCCTCAGGCTGATTGGTGACTGTCCCAGTGACAGTTGGAATCATGTACATAATATGTATTGCGCGACGCGTAAATACATGCTGTTATAACTAACTACTTTTATTAATTGCTTGAAAGGATCAACTACTTCCTAAACAGTCTAGTGTGACACAAGGAAATAGTTTAACTCGAAACTAAAATCATCCCAAATTTAATCTTAAAATTATACATTAACACAATATTAACAATATTTCTGCAAAAGAGTTCGTGAACTATGAATCAGCGTCTGAATAAAGAAATCTACAAAAAAATTACTTCAGACAATTAATATAAATGCTAAAAGTGAACATTAAATATAAGTACCCGAACAGAGCCGGGTACTACAGCTAGTCAACAATACTAATAACTCCGATGAATTTCTACGAAAAATGTCAATGTCTTAATTCTTTAGGGATTGAAATATAAAACATTCAGAATGTTTTGAAGTAGTTCACAGTTGTCAATCATAAATCCAAAATCACCCTCCGTGGATCAGTGGTAGAAAGTTGGCCTCCAGATCCCAAGACAGAGGGCTCAAACTCGGCAGAGGTAGTCGGATTTCTGAAGGGCGGAGAGCAAGTCCATTCGACGCTGCATTTCGTACAACGTTGGTGTGCAAACAAAAGATATCTGGTGGCACCTTTGGTGTTCACCCGATAAAATTAATTAAAATTCAACCAAAGACGCCCAAGAGAGATTCGGTTTTCTCTGACATCTAGCAGGCCTAGAGTAAAACGGAAATTGGAAATTGACGAACAGGCAGCCAAATGGCGTAAAATTAAAAATGCCTGCACACGATGGCTGAGACATATGATGATGATGATGATGATGATGATGATGACGACGATTATTATTATTATTATTATTATTATTATTATTTTTATTATTATTATTATTATTATTATTATATCATGCGTTTTGCCTTCTAAGGAGCATGTAGAAATATCATTTAGCACTGGTCTTTTTGTTCTTCTTATCTTCCCAAAACTTTCTCATCCTTTCACTATGTGCTTTGTTCTCTCTTGTGTCCGAGTATGTTTTAGTTCCAAATTCCTGGCAATTGGGTTCTTGGATGTGAATTTACGTGAATTTTTTTCTATCTGAATGTGTTCCGTCTATTTCCCATTGGGTCAATATTAATTTCTGCAAAGTCGCTTTATGTGTCTACCAACCAGCGTAATTCGATTTGTCGGGTTCCCATAATGACGAAGAAAGTCTCTTTGGTCAGTCAAGAGTCGTCCATTTGTGCTATATGCCCGTAGAATTTCATACGCCTCTTCCTTGCAACTGAGGAGAATCGCTCAGTTATAAGATACAGTTCTTCGGAGTTTTCGCGCATCCAGATACCTTCTTGAAACTTCCTGAAAATCTGGCATTCACACCACATTCATGCAGTATGCTGAACACGGTGATGCGGTCAATAGAGCGGTAATAATGAAATGTCGTATGGCTTTTAGTGCCGGGATATCCCAGGACGGGTTCGGCTCGCCAGGTGCAGGTCTTTCTATTTGACTCCCGTGGGCGACCTGCGCGTCGGGATGAGGATGAAATGATGATGAAGACAACACATACACCCAGCCCCCGTGCCATTGGAATTAACCAATTAAGGTTAAAATCCCCGACCTGGCCGGGAATCGAACCCGGGACCCTCTGAACCGAAGGCCAGTACGCTGACCGTTCAGCCAACGAATAGAGCGGTACGCTTTTTTTAAAATTCTACGAAAGTTACGACGATGCGGTTCGATTGGCGGTGTTGCAATATCATATTATTATTATTATTATTATTATTATTATTATTATTATTATTATTATTATTATTGCTATTTTGCTTTACGTCGCACCACGATGGGAGAGGAAAAGCCTAGGAGTTGGAAGGAAGCGGCCGTGGCCTTAATTAAGGTATAGCCCCGGCATTTGCCAGGTTTGAAAATGGGAAACCACGGAAAACCATCTTCAGGGCCGCCGACAGTGGGGATCGAACCCAATATCTCCCGATTACTGGGTACTGCCCGCACTTAAGCGACTGCAGCTATCGAGCTCGGTATTATTATTATTATTATTATTATTATTATTATTATTATTATTATTATTATTGTTATTACAAAGGCAGAGACTTCCTCCAAGGTACGTAACTCTTTGATAATTCACTCCAATCTGAAAATGCACATTCTTTCGTGAGTTACAGTGTTGATTACACTTGTATTTACAAGAAAGATGGGGAAAATCTCTTAAAATGTATTCGTTGACCAGACTTCTTTGTAACGGTAACACTGGCGATTGAAGGACTGTCTTACAGAATAGAGTGAAGTGAAACACAACTGAAGTTATTGTCTACAGTACGTTTCTAACAGTATTATGGAAATGTTTTACACAAACAGAAACTTTATCGTTCTTGTTTAGACGATGCCTACTCTCTGCCTGTACAATTACGCTTCAACAATTAGAAATATTCAAGTATCCACACACACAGCCCCCATTACAGAATTGAATATTATTTTTTGTTCTCTGTGTTAAAGTTTGAACTCTTATTCGTTCCATTTCGTCCATACTGCCTTGCTTTTACACAAATATTATTTCAGTACATTATGGAGACCATTCTCACGAGCATGGAATATTTAGCCGGGAAAACAAGTTTTGCTTCGCTTCGTGCGAACTCCTCGCTATGCTGCACGATACCAGCTTATTAAGGTTCGCAGTGTGTTTCTCGAGGCAAAGTTTAATTCAATTAATATCTCGGATAACATCTTGCTATAGATGAAACACGTACTATAATGGAAAGTTGAAACACAAGATGACTTCATTGAGGAGTTTCTATTTTTTTCAAACTGTTTCTCAAAACCCCTTTATAATAAAGTGTTCATTATTTGATTCAATAGACCCAACAACATGTCTTACTATCGGATCTTGAGATGCAGAGTTGATATGTGAGTTGGCTGGGGGACTGGATAATATGTACGGTTTGTAATATAAATAAATGAATATCCTCAACTCGTGAAAGTTATCTAGAAAATGGAAGGAACATAATATCCACTGCATAGTGTAGCGTTTTCACTACACAATATTCTTCTTCTTGTAGTTCAGTAGCATGCTGGAAGATTGCAAAACTAACTGTGTACATAATACCTTTTGACATCCGTACTTCCAGAAATGATGCTTCAGAGGCCTAGGAGCAATATTCTTTTCATCGATGTCTAATGTTATCTTTGCCTGAGGCAGCTGAGGAGGTGTCATGACAGCTGTACATGTATGCAAAGCGAAACAAAGTCATTTCCGTACGGGCCATGAAGGCCCTTGGAGGTTTGGAAGGTAAAGGCTTCCACTATCAGTAGCCTCGGCACTTGATGGGGTAGAGTAGTTAGCTCTACGCCCGGCCGCCTTTGCCCCCAGGAATTAACCTGGTACTCATTTTAGATGTAGGCTGAGTGAACTTCCGGAAGTGGAAATCTCGTTTCTTAAATTTTACGACTTCCTGACGAGGATTCGAACCCACGTCCTTCCGGCCAAACCGAACACGCTTTTATCGCCTCGATCAGGCAGTTCCTCGTACATGTATGAGTAGCATTAAAATATAATTCTAGGTTATTTCGCAGGTGATTGCATTTCAAGAAAATACTGCCCTTTCCACAATAAACTTTATTTATCTTTTAGCAAGCATGTCTAATAATGTTCTCCTTACGATATTTTTTTACTAAAATTTCATGAAATATGAATGTAGCGTTTTGGTACACCATGCAGCTAAGGCATTTATTTTCAGATACGGGTATGAAGGTCATGAGCAGCAATTGATGATTATTTCGTTAATGCTGCAATACTAAGTCCAAATAATAATAATAATAATAATAATAATAATAATAATAATAATAATAATAATAATAATAATAATAATATGATGCAATGTATTGTAATATTTGTGTCTTCTCAAGATGGAGTTGTTTACCTTTAGTAAATATATTCGTAAATGTCTTACGGCTGGGCATCATCTGAAAATATGTATTACTGTGCAGGGTGTGATGTAAGGTATGGATGGATGGCCAGGCAATGTTACCTAGCAACCGTGTAGGCTGTGATGTAAATTCGGATAGACCACGAGACAATGTTACCTAGCAACCTTGGAATCTATGTCTTATGGTTGATGGTCATCTGAAACTGGTCCTCCTTTCCAGTTGTAGCTTCCGACCCAAGGTCTCACGCTCCAGGACACTCCCCTTGGGGCGGTAGAGGTGGGATCTCTCGCTGAGTCCGAGGTAAAGACCAACCCTGGAGGGTAAACGGATTAAGAAAGAAAGAATGAAAGAAAGAAAGAAAGAGAGAAAGAAAGAAATATTAATAATATCTTGAAACGTTCAATTTAAGTTTGTCACTCTTTGCATAGATATGTCAGAGTTATGCTCTGTTGTTTGCACGTTATTACATGATAGCGGTCACATTTATATATATAGGTCTAGCTTGGATTCACATCTTTTGTCCGGTTCGTGACTTTTTGTCCTGCATATGCGGTAGTGAAAAACCAGGTGCGACGAATTTCGTCATTAAAATGTCGGAGCACGTATCCGGCTTGCATCCATTCTGTGTTCATCATTGCATCAGTCGTGTAAAATTCTGGCAAGATGTTTTCTCTTTTTTCGTTCAGTTATTTCAGTAATTCGGTATATGCTGTAGTAATAAGCAGCTGAAGGCTGTATCAAGTTTTACTTCCTCTTAAAACACAAATACCACCTTCCCCACCACCAAATAGAACGGGCAGATATAGTAATACTTCTGAAGACTGTTAAGTATGGCATACAATAACAACAGTAGAACCTCTGCTATTCGGAACACTTTTAACCGTAATGCCGTTTTTCCGAAACGGCCGAAAATAAATATTTTCGGTAAAAATGAATTAAAGGTTTATTGTTTATTAAGTTACAACAAAGAGGATGACTCTCGCCTTGGGTGCCTCCTACCCTTCTCTACTGCAAATACAGTTTGTTTTTGGCTCTTTCATTAGTTCCGTTGTCCGCTGTGTTAAGTTGTGACTAAGGGGTTGAATAATGGAATCTGTGGACTCCAACCTTGACTGCCTCCTTCCCTTGTCCGTTGCAAACTCAGTTTGTGATGTGACGAATCAAAGCCTTATGACGTTCTACTAATGAAGCGGTGGTGTCACATAGCTACCTAGAAAACGATGTAAAAAAAAAGTAGTTTTTCAAAGAAGTAGTGCAATACGTACAATATAAGCAGTGTAGGTATATGCACTATAGAACATGATATGTTCTAAACATGTACAGTAATTTCGGTTTATTAAAATACTCTTGTCAACAATGTACTGTATAGGTATTGTCTGCATTTACTTTAACCTAAACTTCAAGAAAGTTTCTTACCTATAAACATTATATTTTTGTTATTATCCCAAATTCGCATTAACCGAAACCACCTTCCTCTTCCCTCTTTGTTCCGGTTAACAGAGGTTCTACTGTAGACTGCTTTATGAAGGAATATCTTCAAGATGAGCTGATACTGAAAGGGTTCATATTGAGAAAAATTATATTCAGTAATGTCCTAGATTTTTATTCTATACTCTCAAGGGTGTTTAAAAATATAATGACGATGCTTTCAAGGCAGATTTTGAAGTATGAGTCTTTATCAACGGGCAGCTTGTCCTGCAAGATGCCTCACTTGTGAGTTAGTGCTGACAACCTCGTCAGAGCTGTCGGCAAGGCTCTTCAGAGCAACACAAAGCCATTGTCCCATCGCCAGCATCATCAGCAGAATATTGAAAGATAAGCACTGTCTCCTCTTCCCACCTCGCATCTCTCTCACCGATGCGCTTCGATGCCTTATTGACAAGATATAATCACTGACGTAGTGGACATTATTTCATCCCCTGACGTTTTCACGCATGGAAAGACACTTTAGATGTTCATTTTTCACTTTTCCTCGGCCCAATAAGCAATCTGTCGTGGAATGTACGCCTCATTGAAGAACATTCTCCTTCATGTACATGTAGAAACACACATGATATTCATAACGGACTGTGGACATAGGGCTATTACAATATATTTTTATTATCCAAAGAATTTATAAGTGGAATTGAATGCACTATTCCAACACTCCAGCCTATTACAGGAGTTCTTAAATCTCAAAACTTGGTTATAAATTTGTAGTCTTCCTCAATCGTCATATTGACTAGTACGCCTCATTTTGCACCACCATCGTCATTAGCTGTTTCCATAAAACCTTATAACCTTCAGTAGGGCTATTTGAAAATCCAACCGGCATCCAGAGTGATGACTTCACTGACATATAAAGACTGGGCACTAATAAGTGACACTACCCAAAGTGCACCATCCATGTTTGATTAAATTAGTGTCACTGAAAATAATTCCAGAATGACGAACAATGATACCCATTTTGTTGGCAGACATCAGTGTTCAATAGCGAAAATGTAGATATTTCTTTCCAACACGAGAAAGTAGTTTAATTAACTGATGTAGCTACATAATAATGATAATAAGTAGGGTAATATAAGTGAGAGGAACTATAAACATTGTTGGCAGCAACCGCAGATTTAGAAGTGAAAATTGTCCTATAAACATCGATGGGCATGGTCGATAGTTAATTGGATTCATAATAACAATCTTCGCCTGTTAGAGAATGGACGCGTTATTAATGTTTGAAGCCTGGATCCCAATTTGGATTTCAGATGTAGTTGGAAACAAAAACACATTATAGGCTCTTATAGAAAGGCTAGTGTTGAGATATCCGATAAACTTTATGCCACTAGTCATTTAAAGTACGTTCAGTGATGAATAACGGAAAGAAACAAAATATTGTAACTCATCTAAGCATTGATGCTTACAAGACAATTGTTCACCTGAGATTTGAAGATTGCCGACAATACAGGCCTAGGCATCTTCGAAATAGACTTATAAAGTATTAGGTCGTGTTAAGGACATATAGTACATACCGAACAGATTGTTGTGGTTGTAGTTATCAGACAATAGACTGGTTTGATGCAGCTCTGCATGCCACCTTATTCTACGCTAATCTTTTCATTTCTACGTAACTGCTGCATCTTACATCTGCTCTAATCTGCTGGTCATATTCATACTTTGATCTACCCCTACCGTTCTTACCCGCTACAATTCCCTCAAAAACCAACTGAACAAGTCCTGGGTGTCTTAAGATGTGCCCTATCATTCTATCCCTTCTTCTTGTCAAATTTAGCCAAATCGATCTCCTCTCATCAATTCATTTCAGTATCTCTTCATTCGTGATTCAATGTACACATCTCACATTCCGCATTCTTCTGTCACACATTTCAAAAGCTTCTATTCTATTTTTTCAACTAGTTATCGTCCATGTTTCACTTCTATACGATGCCACACTTTGGACGAAAGTCTTCAAAAACATCATTCTGGTTCCTTTATCAATGTTCGAAGTGGGCACATTTCTTTTCATTAAGAAAGACCTTCCTTGTTTGTGCTAGTCTGCGTTAGTTTGCATTTTATGTCCTCCTTACTTCTGCCATAGTTAGTTATTTTATAACTTCAGTAACAATATTCACCGACTTCCTTTGAGACTTCATTTCCGAACAGATTACAGCTTATAAATTTCATTTTGGGTTCCGCATTGACGTATAACATTGATGAACTCAATTCTTAAGAAAGAAACTGTTCCACCTGTTCAATACTTAATCATTATGATTATATTAGAACATCAAACCTAAAGGCATCGGTATCGGAAGAGGCGACGGGTTTTGTGATGAATACAAGGACAGGACATTGATCGGCTTAGAGTATATTTGCCTAGTAAACTGAAGCTTAAGAAGTTATATTTCTTTCACTGCGTGCGAGTGTGGGCGTATTAATTTTCTATCGTGGTTGATCTGTAATAATTGCTCTCCTATTAATACATCACCATTTACCTTCCTCCGGCATAAATGAGGGAAATGTGTAGGAGGACAGTAGTCTCTAATTTTGGTGTGTGTGATAATTTTTGCTGAAGATCGGTGACAGTTAATCTCTGTTAATTTACTATCAATAATCCGTTTACAAGGATTAGACCTCCCTCACTTCAACGGAACAGATGCGCGTCTGCGAAAATCTTCAAAGTAATTATTATTATTATTATTATTATTATTATTATTATTATTATTATTATTATTATTATTATTATTATTATTATAGTCAGTGAAGCTACTTCTGTGATTCCTGCCGTTTTCATCAGTAATTTCACGTCTACCTACAGCAGACATTTGTTCAATGCTGGCAGTGTTTGAATTGTTCTCTGACAGTTTATATTTTGTTGTTGTTGCAATTAGCTTTACGTCGAACCGAAGGCGACGATGGCTTAGAAAAGGATTAGAAGTGGTAGCAAAGCGAGTGTGCCTTGATTAGAGCGTGGTATGAATGCGGAAAACTACGAAAAACCATCTTCAGGACTGCTGACAGTGGGGTTCGATCCCACTACCTCCCGAATGCAAACTGATAGCTACGTGACGCAAATCGTTCAGCCACTTGCTCGGTCTGAATGTTATTAACGAATGGATCTTGAGGATAATACAAAAGTGGATTGAAGAGTAGCGCACAGTATTATTTTTACTGAGTAGAAAAAAATGCCAATTTTTCATCATATAAATATAGTCTCCCGCGACATTTCTCCTATGTTGACACCAAATTGGATATGCTTCGTTATAATACTCCGTTCTCTCGAAGCTTTTGCTTGTATACTTGTTCGAGTGTTCGTACACAATCATCCACTAAGCAGTCGAGACCTTGGAATGTCCAAATTTTACCACTTTGAACGGCTATAAAGAAATTGCAAGCGATGAAGCTTTCGTTGGAATGGATAAGTTAAATTCGTCGCGTGCAGGGTAGGTCGTACTTCCGAGGAAGCAAGTTCTATGTGTTACCGTGTTTTAGCGGTAGGTAGAGGTGAAAGAAGGTGCGGGCGTGAACGGGTCTCAAACTACGGAATCAGAGTTAATGTAAAATTTAACAAGGTTATATTTTCTTTTCAAAAACAAAGAAATAACAAGCATGGCAGGTACAAAGTAGCAAGTCCAAAGGGTAGTTACAATATTTACAGGATTTGGGCTTCACGCCCTGACTTCAGCTCAGTTTTACCCCAAACACAAGTTTCAACGGAGGGGCAGAAAACCCCATTCATACCTAGGAGTCCTTGCTCCAATTTACACTGAAAAGCCTCCACGAGGCATACAACACTCAATTTTCAAAAGAGCCACACGCTCTCAACTTTAAGCCTCTCAAAGGCCACACCAAACTCCACCTTCGAGTTGTCCTCACTGGACATAGACACAGGGGTAAAATACCCAACCTACTGAGGTCTATTAAATGAAAAGGGGCAATTACATGACCTCTAAAATAACAGTTTGAGAGGAGGCGATCTGCACTCCTAATACACTTGTTTTTAAAACCTAATCTGGCTCTAGGCCACTAATGCAAGGGCTAATCCCATACTACAGAGGTGACTTTAGAAAAGAGCAATTTGTTTTACGTTAACGAAGAATAGGTTGAGAAAATAAGTTCACCTCCAAACAATGTGAGTGGGAGCTCGAGAGGGTTAGCACTCTCTATCCCAATATGCAGCTTTAAAAGAGAATAGATGAAAAGATTGGTTACATTTTAGGAAAAGGTTACATGGTGGAAACGCTTCGAACCCGCTCCGAGAGTTAAACTGCCGACCTAGCAAGAAAAGAAGTTATTAAGAGGCCATTGCCTGGTGTTGAACAGCTGGAGAAGAAAGAGGCGCTTCCCGCCCCCTGCTATGTACTTTACACACTGAAAGATGGAACAGAAGTGGCCCGGAGACCCAAAAATCAGCAGTTTAAATACTCTCGCGGAAGGTTCTAGGCGTTTTAGGGAAGAGAACACCCGCCCACAATCACTTTATTGGCTAGGGTACAGAAACATATCCAAATTGGGGGAAGATACAACGGATTGGTCGGAAATTACTAAAAGAAATTCGGGATTGGATAAATCTAAAACAAGGGGAAAAGAGGGGTATACAGCCAACTTAAACAATAACAGAAAGAAATTTAACAAGAAACAAACTTTTGAAATAAGAACTTCTCCAAAAAAAATAGTTCTTTCACTCCGCACTAGGGTGCACTATTGTTGATCTTCAGTAGTGTCCTCTAGAAGAGAAAGTTCACACTTCTTACTACAAGCAAAACAAAAATACGTCGAAAATGACACAGTTCAAAAACTCCAAAATTTCCAGGTAGAGACATCTTCTGAGAAACTTGAAAATTAATACTGTCCATAAAGTTCAGACTTCCTCCAGCAGAGGAGTTTCAACAGGCGCACATTTTAAATTAGCGGTGTGGAGGTGTACCGCCCGGTACAGACCTCCGCCCCCAAAAGTTCCTCCAGGGGTGACACATGAAATCTGTTTGAAACAAGGTCCAAGTTAATATGAAGATTGATTGCAGAAACATTTTATAAGATTTCCTTAATTTGGTTTGATTCAGTTTCAAAATTTTGTTGTTGCAGGCGAAGTACAGTCTTTATGTTTGTAGAAGTTGAATTCTGAAGATAAACTTTTAATACTTAAAAGTGATGAAAAATTTTGCAATGTCCACCAAATATTGCTGTTGAATTCCCAAGTGTAGTCATTGCTTATAGTAACTGTCCATGTAGTTGATGTTGATTAAGTTGGATGGCCGGACCGGCCGTTGCAGCTTGCGTCCAAAAGAGGCCGCTCGGACCCCTCAAGTACCCTGAGATACCGCTCGCCCGCACTATGAGGGGAGCAGAGGTGTTGAAACACGCCGCGCCCGCGGTGAACATATACAGGCTGCGGGCAAGTAGCAGGTCGTGCGCCGCACATCAGCCTAGGCCGGGAGGAGAGCTCCGGCTCGCCGTGCACATGTCGTCCTCGCTGGGGCCGAGGGGGCCCTTCCTCAAACCCAGTTGCGGCACGGCGCCGCGCGGCTGCGGGGGCACTGAAACATTAAAACTAGGCGGCAGAATTTTGTTGGACCATCATCATTTATTTGAGGGCACAGGCTTGTTGGAGAGGTAGAGGGGCCAGCGGCGTGCAAATATCCATGGCATTTAATCTAAGCAAGCCACAGTGTGTATAGCAGGAGACGGGAGCGTGGTAATGGCCATGGTAAGGACAGAATGGCAGTTTAACGGATCGGGGAAAGTTTTACAAAAATGCTTACATATAAAACAAAATAGAAGGAGCAGAATGCCTTAAGAGTAGAAACTCAAAAAATATATAACCTTCATATTCCTATCAAATTATATGAAGCAAGTTGACACAAAATTTACACCGGTTTCACCTGGGACAGGTGAACCCTAAATATCCTCTCGGTGGCTGGATTGCTTACTAACAATGTAACCGGCGTAAGAAAATCGAGAATGATACAAGGCCCATGAAATCTGGGGGCAAGCTTGCCCGCGGGAACAAAGTTCTTGACCATAACTTGGTCACCTACCTTCAAAGGGGTGGGTCCCCGTCCACGATCATACCTTTCCCTAACCTTTTCATGAGACACTTTAAGATTGGCTTTAACCTTCTTCCAAAGATCTTTAATGTTGTCCGGATCTATTGTCTCGGGTAGAATGTCACTCAGAGACCAGAGGTTAGAGAGCGGCGTGTTGGGAACAAACTTGAACATCAACGAGGCTGGAGTAAATTTATGTGATTCATGAACCGCCGAATTCAAAGCAAAAGCTAACCAATGCAGGGACGTGTCCCACCTGGAATGATCTTCATGATGATAGGCAATAAGTGCGGACCTGAGATTACGGTTAACTCGTTCAGCCAGAGATGGTTGAGGGTAATAAGCAGAAGTAGTTACATGAGAGTTGGACAAGTCAAAACAGAATTTACGAAATAAATTAGATGTAAAAGCCTTAGCATTTTCAGATACAATATATTGGCACGGACCAAAAGAAGCAAAAATAGAATTTAAGCAAGTAATGGTAGACTGAGCGGTAGCCAGCTTAGTCGGAAATAACCAGGAAAATCTAGTAAAGCCATCTACGCATACAAAGATGAACTTGTTAGCATTTCCCTTTGACTGGGGGAAGGGTCCTACATAATCAATATACAGGCGTTCCATGGGGCGCGACGCTTGATGCGAAGACAAAAGGCCTACCTTGGTGGACATGGTGGGTTTACTGAGCAAACAAGATTTACAAGCTTTTACAAGTTCACGGATTTCACCGTCCATACCTTTCCAGATGAACATTTCACGAATCTTTTCACGAGTTTTAAAGATACCCAGATGCCCTCCTAATGGGGTCTCATGATAATACTTGAAGATCATAGGTACAAGAACAGCTGGAACGACAACTTTCATCATCTTATCATGCCTCGATGGGCAACATAGAACACCATTCCTCAGAATATAAGGGACAACATGTTCCCCAGAAGAAAGGGTTTCCATTATCGGAGCCAGCGTCGGATCTTCACGTTGGTATTTCTCAATATCCCTAAAAAGCATGGGAGCATCTGTTAAGATGGCATTAACACCAGATAGTATGGACTCGGGAGGTGATGAACTGTCGACCGGTTCATGGGTCTCGACGTCGTTAGAAAACATACGACTGAGTCCATCAGCAACAACATTTTCGGTACCTCTGATATGCCTGACATCAAATTGGAAGGCAGAAATACGGATGGCCCAACGGGCTATTCGACCAGTACGACGCGGCCTACCTAAGACCCAGCTTAAGGCTTGATTATCTGTCTCCAGGTCGAATTTGACGTGTTCCAGATAGAGACGGAACTTTTCTAAGGCGAATAAGACTGCCAAACCTTCGAGCTCATAGATGGAATACTTGGCTTCTTGAGCCGACAAGGTCCTAGATGCATAGGCGATGGGTCGCCTCCCTAGTTCAGTCTCTTGAAGAAGGACTGCAGCTACTGCTGACGACGACGCGTCAGTTTGGACGATGAATTTCTTCGAGAAATCAGGCATAGCAAGTACAGGGGCATTACAGAGAGCCAATTTAAGATCTTCAAAAGCGGCTTGTTGAGAAGGTCCCCACTCGAATTTGATGCCTTTCCTACGAAGAAGGTTTAAGGGCGCCGCTCTATTAGCAAAGTTAGGAATGAACTTTCTGAAGAAATTCACCATACCAATAAACCTGGCGATGCCTTTAATGTCCTTGGGAGGTTTAAAATCACGGATGGCCTGTGTTCTCGAATGATCGACTGCAACACCATCAGGTGACACAATATGTCCTAGGAATGACATAGAGGGCTTAGCAAAGGCAACCTTGGACAACTTGACAGTTAACCCAGCTTTACGAAGGCGATTGAGAACTTCTCGCAGATGATCTAGATGTTCTTCGAAGGTTTCCGAAAATACGACGACATCATCCAAGTAGTGGTACAGGTATTCAAATTTGTTGTCGGAGAAGACCCTATCTAGCAGCCTAGTGAGTACAGCTGCTCCCGTGGGGAGCCCGAAAGGCACGCGGTTGTATTCATATAAATTCCAGTCCGTGGCAAACGCTGTAAGATGTTTAGACTCTTCGGCAAGGGGAATTTGATTATAGGCCTGATTCAAGTCCAAGATAGTAAAGAACTTGGCCTTACGAAACCATGAAAAACAAGAATGAAGGTCGGGAAGGGGCACAGATTGTAACACCACCTTCCAATTGAGAGCCCTGTAATCAATGACAGGCCTGAAGCCTCCTTGGGGTTTAGGGACTAGAAAAATAGGCGAAGAATACGCTGACTTAGAGGGCCTAATAATACCATCCTTCAACATCTGATCGATAATTTCTTTCAGAGCCTTCATTTTAGGTGGAGATAGCCTATAAGGTGGACAACGGACAGGAATCGAATCCGTGACCTCAATTTTGTATTCAATAAGGTCAGTAACACCAAGAGTATCAGAGAACACCTCCGGAAAGGACTGACACAATTTGCGAATACTATCAGCCCGCTCCTCAGGTAGATGTCTAAGGTCTAACAACATCTCATCCTGGGTAGGCGAAATAGATGAACATGATACAGAATTACACTTTAACAAGGGAATGTTACAATTGGACGCAAATTTGAATGTGCACGACTTACTCTGAAGATCGAGCACAAGACCAGTGTGAGAAATGAAGTCCGCTCCCAGTATGATGGGGCAAGACAAGTGCTTAGCCACAAACAGTTTGATTTTCCATGTAAATTTAAAAATACGAATTTTGACCAGTAAGGAACCTAGAATTTCTAATGGAGATAAATTATCCGAAACATATAGAACAGGAGATGAGACATAGTCAGGTAGTTTACAAACAGATTTCAATTTAGAATACCATTCAGCCGAAATAATCGAACAGACACTGCCTGAATCTAATAAAGCGGTTATAGGCTCATTGTTTAACTCAATCTTAAGAAAAGGAATAGGTGCGGGGGAATCCGCCGCAATCCTAAGACACTCTTTGGGACATTCAAAAGATGCATTTGAAAATTGCTCGTTCCCTGAATTTACAACCTGTTTACTAGGGGCTGAGTCTCGGGAAGATGGATTAGTCGACTCAGCCGAAGCCACTAGTCACTTTTTATTATTGGCATAGGTGGAATTTGCACCAGAAGTTGAGCAGGAGGGGGTGCTATTCGAATTTGGGCAATTCTTGGCGATATGTGAGAAAGCCCCACATTTAAAACAGCCTTGTGATGAACCAGCCCCATTACTTGTCCCACTCGACTTGATCAGTGGACACTTATTGCGCAGGTGGTCAGGCGACCCACAAGCATAACATTTACGAGGGGTGACTGATCGGCGAGGTGGAGGCCGAGTATTACTAAAGGAAGGCGGGGGTTCTTTCGCTACACGCAAAGAATCGGCGTATCTAACTCCTTCCGCTGAGACGGCCAATGCTTCAAGTTCCGAGAAAGTTTGCGGGCACGCCGCGAAACACAAATATGACCTGTAGGGTGGTGAAATCCCTTCCACAATAGCTTGTACAATCTGATCCTCAGGGAAATGAAGAGCAAACACCCTAGTATAAAACTTAATATCTTGGATGAAGTCTGCCAAGTTTTCATCCAAGCGCTGTACCCGATAATAGTACTTCTGAATAAGGGAGGACCTGGCCCTAGCAGGGATGAAGTTAGCTAGCAAGTGGGCATGGAAATCCTCAATAGATGATTGCTCGGCAATGGCTCTTACGATTTTATCAGAGAGAATACCAATAGCATACGGATAGATAATTTGCAAAATTTGAAGTGGAGAAAGAGAAAAAACAAGGGAATGATCCTGAAATTCAACTAGAAATCTTAAAAATGAAATTACGTCACTGGTGGTATTAACGGAAAACTTAGAGATACCTCTGAGCAACATTGCCAATGGATGAGGCAAGCTACTAAACCCGGGTGACATAGTAGGTAAAGGTTTCAATGGCAAGGTAGTTAATTCAGAACGTACATTATTTAATGAGTTACGACGTTCAGACTCGTCCAATGGGGCAGAGGTTGTTTGAGCAGCAATGGTTTTCCTATTGAATTCTCCCTTATGAGGCTCTTCCTCGCTACCTACATTCACCGTGACGGGTTGATCAGTTTTGGGAGGAACCTCCCCAGTTAACAATTGAGTGACCTTGCTAGATAATTCAGAAATGTTTTCAAGCAGCGTACTAGCTTCCTTCCTCTGAACGTCATTCAACTTCAGAGACAACAGCTCATTAACTCTATTTGAAAAGTGATATAGCCTGGCTTGCACACGCTTAATTTGATTAGGAGAAGGATCATTTTCATCAAAAAAACTAACTACAGATGCTAGCCCAGTAATATTCTCGACGATCGTGGAAAGAGAGTCGTCAACTTCTTTCTCTCCCAAGGTGGGGATTGAAATAGGCAATTCAAGGGACTCTCTAAGCTTGTTTGTGTCTACTGCAACCGTGCCTCCAGATTGCACATTTCTAATAGTTAACTCATATATCAACTCCTCTTTGCGCAAATAGTTAAGATGGAGAACATCGCGAGGTCCGGGCATGATGACAGAACAATTTTGAAAAACTCAAAAAAAAATTCCAGCAACTGAGAAAATTGTTAGAGTTCGGAATAAAACAATGTTTAACCGTCAAAAAGGGCTAAATTGAGACCCATTCAACCACGCTCTGCTACCACTTGTTACCGTGTTTTAGCGGTAGGTAGATGTGAAAGAAGGTGCGGGCGTGAACGGGTCTCAAACTACGGAATCAGAGTTAATGTAAAATTTAACAAGGTTATATTTTCTTTTCAAAAACAAAGAAATAACAAGCATGGCAGGTACAAAGTAGCAAGTCCAAAGGGTAGTTACAATATTTACAGGATTTGGGCTTCACGCCCTGACTTCAGCTCAGTTTTACCCCAAACACAAGTTTCAACGGAGGGGCAGAAAACCCCATTCATACCTAGGAGTCCTTGCTCCAATTTACACTGAAAAGCCTCCACGAGGCATACAACACTCAATTTTCAAAAGAGCCACACGCTCTCAACTTTAAGCCTCTCAAAGGCCACACCAAACTCCACCTTCGAGTTGTCCTCACTGGACATAGACACAGGGGTAAAATACCCAACCTACTGAGGTCTATTAAATGAAAAGGGGCAATTACATGACCTCTAAAATAACAATTTGAGAGGAGGCGATCTGCACTCCTAATACACTTGTTTTTAAAACCTAATCTGGCTCTAGGCCACTAATGCAAGGGCTAATCCCATACTACAGAGGTGACTTTAGAAAAGAGCAATTTGTTTTACGTTAACGAAGAATAGGTTGAGAAAATAAGTTCACCTCCAAACAATGTGAGTGGGAGCTCGAGAGGGTTAGCACTCTCTATCCCAATATGCAGCTTTAAAAGAGAATAGATGAAAAGATTGGTTACATTTTAGGAAAAGGTTACATGGTGGAAACGCTTCGAACCCGCTCTGAGAGTTAAACTGCCGACCTAGCAAGAAAAGAAGTTATTAAGAGGCCATTACCTGGTGTTGAACAGCTGGAGAAGAAAGAGGCGCTTCCCGCCCCCTGCTATGTACTTTACACACTGAAAGATGGAACAGAAGTGGCCCGGAGACCCAAAAATCAGCAGTTTAAATACTCTCGCGGAAGGTTCTAGGCGTTTTAGGGAAGAGAACACCCGCCCACAATCACTTTATTGGCTAGGGTACAGAAACATATCCAAGTTGGGGGAAGATACAACGGATTGGTCGGAAATTACTAAAAGAAATTCGGGATTGGATAAATCTAAAACAAGGGGAAGAGAGGGGTATACAGCCAACTTAAACAATAACAGAAAGAAATTTAACAAGAAACAAACTTTTGAAATAAGAACTTCTCCAAAAAAAATAGTTCTTTCACTCCGCACTAGGGTGCACTATTGTTGATCTTCAGTAGTGTCCTCTAGAAGAGAAAGTTCACACTTCTTACTACAAGCAAAACAAAAATACGTCGAAAATGACACAGTTCAAAAACTCCAAAATTTCCAGGTAGAGACATCTTCTGAGAAACTTGAAAATTAATACTGTCCATAAAGTTCAGACTTCCTCCAGCAGAGGAGTTTCAACAGGCGCACATTTTAAATTAGCGGTGTGGAGGTGTACCGCCCGGTACACTATGAACGATGCATATTCAAATTGCTGTCACGATGGAAGAAATGTCTGGAGAAAATTTGATCATATTTTAAAATATAGGTAAACCGTGTAGTTTTTTGTGTATGTATTTTTGGTTTTTTCTTGCTCATTAAACATTTCGTAGAAGACCTTATTGCGTTACTTTTCGATCCGCCCTCGTACATGATGTACAAAATCTTGAAAATGTTATGTAGTGCATTTCTATTTCATCGGGCATTCACTAATAAACAGCGGAACGTAAACGCTTTCAAGTCTGTCAAACACATACTTTCAATATAAATTATAACACTATAAGATAGCTGTAAAAATATTACACGCTATTAAACAAATAAAGACATGTTTCGTTCTACAAGAACATCCTCAGATTCTAGAAAATCACTTAAATCATGCGTATATATGTACATTATTGTTTACGTTGCACAAACTTGTCAATAATGGTGATAATATGAACAACTGTTATCAAAATATTATTGTATTAGTGATCAGCCGTCACCGTATTGACTTAATGAAATATTTCTGTACTTATCTAAGCTGCCGAAGTGTAGTCCGTTGTTTATAAACACTGTTTCCGACTGAAACAGATAAGTACAGAAGTATTTCATTAAGACAATACGTGACGGTTGAATATTAATACAACCATTTTTTGTTCATACTTGTTACTATTATCAGGAAACTGAGTCTTTGACAAGTTACGCAATGTAAAAAGTACTCTAGATATATATGCATGATTTAAGTGATCTGATGGAATGTGAGGATGTTTTTGTGAAATGAAACATGTCATTCTTTGTTTAATAGTGTTTGTATTATTTTTACAGGTATGTTATATTGTTATAAACTACATTGAAATGGTGTGTTTGACAGACTGGAAAACTTTTGAGTTACATGTAATTGAGTCGACACTGGGAAATATAGCGTCCTTCTTAACAATTACAATAGAAGAAAAAGTCGTTCAAAAAAGATTGTCTACAACTTCAGTGACTGGAGCTATTGCCAACAGAAATTCGCCTGTGTGAGAGAAATTACAGCCTATATGTCGGTGAAATTAACATTTTAAAATTATACGACCATAATTAAATAAAAATGTTCATATGTAGCATATCATATAAAAATAGTCATAAAAATTATATATGCCCGTACAAATCCAGGACATTTCCGTTTCCAGATGTAACTTTCCGGCAGCCCTTGCTTGATAAATAACACAATCCTGGAATTGTTCCAGCAATAACAACTGCAGTCCATAGAGATATCCTTCCTTTCTTCCTTAAACAGCGATGAAGTTATGCCATTCCCATTGTTCATGGTTTGATATTAACGTTCCCTTTTGTTTACCCTTTCCTTTTCCTTTCTTTGGTGAAGATCGCTGCTGAAAGACTCCATACTGCTCCGTACGAAATCATTGCCTGCAGTGTATCACACAAGAAGAGGTGTTGTTTGGTACCGCATGTGTAGGTATTCTATACAATAACACTAATTCCAGTAATGAAATGAAATGGCGTATGGCTTTTAGTGTCGGGAGTGTCCGGGGACAAGTTCGGCTCGCCAGATGCAGGTCTTTTGATTTGAATCCCGTAGGCGACCTGCGCGTTGTGATGAGGATGAAATGATGATGAAGGCGACACACACACCCAGCCCCGTGCCAGCGAAATTAACGGATTAAGGTTAAAATTCCCGACCCTGCCGGGAATCGAACCTGGGACCCCTGTGACCAAAGACCAACACGCTAACCATTTAGCCATGGAGCCGGACACTAATTCCAGTACAGCAACATGATGCACTAACATTTCGGGATTTGAAATGGAAAACCCTTGTTCACGCCGACTACAATCTCACCTGGCCACTAAATATTTTTTCATTGAATTCAACAGAAACCTAGACCTTAGAAGACCAAAGGTATCGCTTGTCTATAACTGTGAGCTTGTACTTGTAAGATGATGGGTTCGAATACCGCTGTCTACAGGCCTGAAGGTGGTATTCCTTCGTTTGCGATTTTCACATCTGCCAAATTCTGGGGCTGTACCTTAATTAAGACGCTACCTTTCCGATTTTATCCCTTTCCCATCCTTGCGTCGCGAAAACTTTCAATGTATTAGTGCGACGTTAAAACACTAGCAAAACAAAAAATGAAAATTCATTTATTATTAAAAATATTGCAGCTTTTTAGGCCTTTCCATTAGTGAAATTACCAGCGTTTCGCCCCAGTGTGGCAGTGGGCTCATCAGTTGGATTGCTACATCTTCCAAGTTGTTGGCCGCTAGTGCGCCGGTTATTATTGTTCTGCAAGTATTTTTGTGATCATAATAATATAACTTCGTGTGGCTATTTCTAGCCGAGTGCAGCCCTTCTAAGGTGGACCCTCCGATGAGGGTGGGCGGCATCTGCCTTGTCTAGGTAACTGCATTTTATTGTGGTGGAGGATAGTGTTATGTGTGGTGTGTGAGTTGCAGGGATGTTTAGGACAGCACAAACACTCAGCTCCCGGGCCACTGGAATTAACCAATGAAGGTTAAAATCCCCGACTCGGCAGGGAATCGAACCCGGGACCCTCTGAACCGAAGGCCAGTACGCTGACCATTCATTCAGCCAACGAGTCGGACATTTTTGTGATAATGGCAGTATGACGAGATAAAATGTATGGGTAAATTTTATAAGTACTTCAACCGTCAGTAAATGTTGTCATCTGTCTTCAATAAAGTTTGGTTTATCCTAACCAGTTGCTTTAGTAATGATAATCATAGTTTATTACATATTTAAAGTAATTCTTGTACATAGTGTACGTGAATTTAAGTCTTATACTACAATATATTGATAATTGACCTTTTAAGGTTTCATTTTAAAAATTATCGTCATCAATATTATCGTCATCTGTAAAATAGTGAACAAATTTATATTTTGGCAGAATATTAGTGAATTAATATTTAGTATAATCCGATTTGTTGCCACGACAATAATACAGTACATGTACTAAAAAGGAAGTAAACTAATTAACATATTTATATTTGTGTAAATTTCAAAGGGAACAAAAATAATTCCAGAGTATTCAATCATAATTTGACAACTTAATTCATATAATGGTGTTATAAATTCCCGGTCTAGGAAGCTTAGAATTACGGCCGAGAGGATTCGTCGTGCTGACCACACTACACCTCATAATCTGCAGGCCTTCAGGCTGAGCAGCGGTTGCGTGGTAGGCCATGGCACTTCGGGGCTGTTGCGCCATGGAATTTGGTATTATAAACTACCAACTCCATGATTTACGACTGCCGGTTACTTGAAATCTCGGAGTTTGATTCCCAGCCAACCGAAGTATTTCAGTTTAGGGCTGAGGACTTGAATGGGGTTCATTCAGCTTTATAAGGCCAACCGAAGGGCTATCTGACACCAGAGGGGAGAGGATCTGGTGGAGAGGGTAAGCAAAACCGCTGAGGATATCGTTACGCTGACCATTTACTACTCCAGTATCTTCAGGCTAACTGTTTACGCAGCAGTCGTCTTGGAAGGAGCCATAAGTTTTTGTTTTTATGTGAGCTCTGATTTAATCTGATTTTCTTAGGCATGTGCTTGGCATTTTATATTTCTTAGTCGTTTCATAGCTTCGGATAAAGAATGCACATGAAATACGCGTAAATGTTAAAATACATATTTCTGTCCTCATTGACAAGCTTTTTAAAGGAGTGGTCGTACAGGGTTACTTCATTGCAAAATATTACGAAATGTTTCATGCCGGGCTGAGTGGCTCAGACGGTTAAGGCGCTGGCCTTCTGACCGCAACTTGGCAGGTTCGATCCTGGCTCAGTCCGGTGGTATTTGAAGGTGCTCAAATACGTCAGCCTCGGGTCGGTAGATTTACTGGCACGTAAAAGAACTCCTGCGGGACAAAATTCCGGCACCTCGGCGTCTCCGAAAACCTTAAAAGAGTAGTTAGTGGGACGTAAAGCAAATAACATCATGACAATGTTCCATAATAATCTAATTTCTATTAGGGAAATGGTCTTTCTACTTTTTTACATACATAGCCGTACAAAAGCCCATACCAAACGTCCCCTCGGTACCTCTATACGTATTAAAAATAGATTATTCCATCAGAGTTTGGATACAAAATGACCAACTTATCCTCTGCTCTTATAACGAAGGTTTTTCTAGCATTCTATCATAAGCTAGTAGCTAGATTTCGTCAGAGTTGCTTACGTTGGCAGGTTTTTGTCTTTCTCCATACTACACGTGCAAATGTAGAAGTTTCATTCTTTTCCGTCAAGTTGCCTCACAATTTTCTTACAATTTGCTTTTCGTCGCACCGACACAGATAGATCTTACGGTGATGAAGAGATATGAAAGGCCGAGGAGTGCGAAGGAAGCAGCCCTGGCCTTAATTAAGGTACAGCATTTTTTTGCCTGGTGTGAAAATGGGAAATCAAGGAAAACCATCTTCAGAGCCACCAACAGTGGGGCTCGAACCCACTCTCCCGGATGCAAGCTCGGATGCGCGTCCGTAACCGCACGGCCAACTTGCCCGGTAGTTACGTCACTTGCGGCGCAATTATATCAGAAAATTATGTCTTGGAAATTCTGTTCATATGGATGAAAAATGCGTACACATTCTTCTTCTGAAGTCGTTTCCTCACCGAAATTTGGTGAACATTATGAAATCACTGTTCTTATTTTGCTTTTCCCTTATGCGTTGCCGTGGGACCACTCTCGGAGATTTCCATCCCTGGAAAATCTTCTCCACCCACGTCCATGCTTTCGTTCTATATTGCGTTCGGTTAATCAGTTAAATCAGACTGTATTATTGTCATTTCCGAAGAGTTGACTTACTGTAAATAGGCGGCTTGTCTACCGTTTTCGAGGATTAATACTTTTTATGTTTACCCGACACGACGAAGTACCTTCACGTTGGTATCGCAGTTTACCCATGCGGTCTCGAATATTCTACGATATGTCTACACTTCAAAGACCTGTAGTTGGTTAACTGACAAAGCCTATCGTGTCCATTCCTCGACACCTTAAAGCAGCGCCAATTCACTTCACGGCACGCCGACGAGTTTCTATTCAAACGGTAGTCTTATGGTTGTCACAAGATGTTTTAATTTCAGTCATACCGATTATGATTTTATGATCTGAATTAATGTCAGCTTCTAGATGTGCTTTGACGTTATAGGTTCGCCAGTATGCTGCAGTAGAAAATGTGGCGTAACGAAATTGGGTTGAAGTTTGAAGCCTTCGTACGAGAGAAACCTACCAATGGATTTCGTTCATTTAGATATCAACGTGTGGTTTATACTTCCCACTAGAAGTATAGCGTGTGAGAGAAGCGTCAAGTATTGGCAAAGGGCAGTACAATTTCGAGTGTAAAGCGAAGTTCAAAAGGAGCTGTGATTACAAGAGTCGTCCAAGCAGCATTCATTTGCTAAATAAACCTCTTTTCTCGGCCAAATATTTATATAAAAATATTATAATACGGAGGGTGACGACAGCACTTCTCAATGCAGAATGTGCCCTAAATGTGCCCCTTCACGTTTCACGCTGAATCCTGGCTGAATACAAGCTGTCACAAGCACACAAATAATGACTAGATAATTTCTCGTAATTCCGGAACATTCCTGGATAAATCATCTGACCGGAAAATAGATTCTTTCAGCACTCCAATATGGCGTGAAATCCGGGAAGTGGGAAGTGTACGGGAAATGAATTGATTTACAAAGTGTCGGTGCATTTTGTTGCATCCATTGTCTTTGCAGTGGCAGTTTCTGGCAACTTTCATTACTGTTTGATATTCAAAGCAAATTTGTAATTTCAGAACTGTTGTTTTGCTGGATACTGTACCTCATTAGAAGTTTGGTTGTTGTGATCATATACACAAAACATAAAGTAAAATTAGCATTACCTCGCATTACAACGGCCGATTCGCTCAAATCGATATTGAAGAAACGACTCAAACTGACAGAGCGGATTTAAAAAAAAACAGAAATTGTTCGCTATGAGTGGGGCTGGACGGATCAGACAGTGCAGGGATTGCCAGAAAGCCGAGCATAATGAAGCCGCTCAGCCGGGTACGAATACTGCCGACCCTTCTACTGCTTATATGACCAAACATAATACGTTCAAAGGTGAGAATAACAGAGATGATCTCACGCCGAATCCAAGAAGTTGCTACTCACCAACGCTGAGAGGTCGGACGAACTATAAGGAACGTTAGAAAACGGCACGTGGAGAAGCAAGCTCGGCAGCCGTGCAACCGACAACCTCTGTATTTTTATGTTGTCACGCCAAAACACCTCAACCATATCAGTGACAATAGCCTACTGTTTATTACATGTTTTACACAATTTTGGAAACGATTACAGTACTTATCCTGATGTGGTCATTCTTATTTGCGACAATCGCTTGGTAAATGGCAGGTGTCAGGTGTACGGATTACAAGATTGCCCGTTACATCATCGGCCCTGTGACTAGTTTGATCCTCAAATATCACCACCAGTAATTGTGCTGTTATAGGGAAACCGCGAAAACCATTGGCAGTGCCGAAATGAGACGTGCTAGGCAAAATGTGGAGTGAGTTTGCCATTGCTTTCCTCACTGAGTAGCAAAGTGCTATTGCATCACGACTGGCCCCATGTGCAACACCTCTCATAACACTCAGGCGGGTCGCTTGTATTCCGAACGTCATTACTCAGCACCTCGTACACCTCGGGAGGTTCCATATTGTAGATATGATAATAAGCCTTTGGGCTTTTTTCCGTGTCAAGAAAACCAGGTGAAATTCTTTACGTATCGCAGAGAAATTTGCTCCGCGTCTTCACAAGAAAATCTCGACTGTTCACGAGGAAGAATTCTACAATAATGGAGGTTTGAATTTAAGAATGCTTTACCATTGGCACTGCCTTCGTGATGTCCAGGCCGTACTGTAACGAGCGCGGGAAAGCAATTAGCTGATCGTTAGGGGGGAAGTTTAGCACATGAGTTAGTAGAGTTAAACATAGATTTTCGCAGTTTTATTGAAATTTTTAACGATGGCCGCGTGTTCACTCAGATATATGTGAGAATGGGTCATCATCGACTGCATTATTAAGTGGAAAGTCGTTAATTAGTGAAGAAAACTTAGTGTGAGCGTGTATTTGTGTGAAGCTATAGGTTAAGAAGATCGTTCTTCAGTGTTTTAATTTTGTAGTTTATTTGTGTACAGTTATATTTATAGTGTAAAATTAATTGAGTTAGTGCATTCTGTGTTTTATTATTAACCAAGAATTGTATATACTTGAATTAAGATGATCAGTGAGGGAAATCACCATGCCTAAGAGTTGCTGTGTGCCTGGCTGCAAAGCCAATTATAAACAAGGAGAGTACACTCCGGTATTAGTGTTTCCTTCTGATGAAGAACGAGTTAAGTTGTGGAAGAAGGCTATTTCCACGGGGAATTTAATAGTTAATCACAACACAGTTGTGTGTATTAAGCACTTTCCTAAAAATCACATCCTGAGAGAAATAAGAGTGTCCCGTCCAGATGGTGAGTTAATTTTTTTTATTATGTCATAAACATCGGTAACATTAGGTAGGCCCTATATTTTTATGTAATCAGATCTACGGCTTATCTGAATTCGGTGTATTTGAAAATGCAAGTCTTATTTATGAGTATCACCGAGCTCGATAGCTGCAATCGCTTAACTGCGGCCAGTATCCAGTATTCGGGATACAGTGGGTTCGAACCCCACTGTCGGCAGCCCTGAAGATGGTTTTCCGTGGTTTCCCATTTTCACGCCAGGCAAATGCTGGGGCTCTACCTTAATTAAGGCCACGGCCGCTTCCTTCCCATTCCTAGACCTTTCCTGTCCCATCGTCACCGTAAGACCTACCTGTGTCGGTGCGACGAAAAGCAAATAGCAAAAAAATAAATAAATTATGAGTATCAAATAGCAGTGTGATTTATGTAAATCTTATCTTCTGACAGATTCAGATCTTATTTATGAATTACATCCAGAAGTAAGATACCGTATCTGAATTTCCTAAATCGAGGGGGCTTAATGTATCCATCAGACATGTCAATAGAACTTGGAATTGAGGTGTACAAAGTATTTTGTGTGTTAGTGTCAGATACATATAAGATGGTATTTCTAAATTCATACGATCCTAAGTGTGTCAAAAAATCCCTGGCTTTGGAGTCAATGCAGTTGGCAGATTCCCTAGTCATTTGTGACTAGGGAAGAAATTGGAAGACCTGGCCGGACAGTGTAGGCCTATATATATTTGGGTGAATATATTTTGAAATAACTTTTCCAAACTTCACACCGACTTGTGTATTCAACAAAGTGCTTCAAAGAGAGCAGACCTACTCCATACTGGTGTAACTTTCTGTAAGAGGTCCAGGAAAGCTGCAGTGTTCATGGAGTGGAAACAGTGAGGTACAGAAATAATCTATATTTGTAATAAATAGTAATGGTAATTGGCTGCATGTTTTCTGCCAGTGTGTATGATGTGAATGTTCCAGTTGACAAGAAAATGGATAAAATCGCAAGAATATGTCTCAAAGTGTTAGGCTGTACTCACGCAAACGAACGTATATACGTGAGAAATAGAACGTTACGGAGAAGGATATGCATTGTATGTCAGAATTAACAAATATTTGAGGATAGGTTTTGGTTTTATAAGGTGTTAACAGTTCTTTAAGTAATTTAAACGAGTGTCTTATTCAAGCGGAGCGTATGCGTATCGCCTTCAAGTCCCCCGCCCCAAGCGTGACGTCATCAGAGGTACAGTACGGCCTGGACATTACGAAGGCAGTGCCATTGGTCTATACACGGCCGACTGGATCTCTCGCTGTGCTCCTTATGCCGGCCTTGACAATCGCTTGTGAAGCCCAGCATAAAACTGAAATAGGAAAGTTTCACGGTAATGCCACTGGAGCGCTGGCCTACTACCCACTGACACGAAGCTGTATACCGCAAATTGCCGCATTTCCAGTTTTATTTATATAGTTTTGCTGTCGTAAATGTTGGGAATGTGCTCGCAATAAAGTGCTTGTTGGCTTGATATTGAGATCTGATAGTTATGCGCTAGTGAGTTTATGTTTCATTGTGTAGTGTGGTGATTATATTTTTTAAATTGTGTCTACAAATCTTGGAATTTGTG
The DNA here is from genome assembly GCF_040414725.1 of Anabrus simplex. Classification (NCBI taxonomy): domain Eukaryota; kingdom Metazoa; phylum Arthropoda; class Insecta; order Orthoptera; family Tettigoniidae; genus Anabrus; species Anabrus simplex. The sequence goes on along the minus strand of NC_090267.1, from coordinate 122,560,749 downwards.
ACATTCTTGTGCACCTTTTCATACTTCGAGCAGAAATTTTATGGAAACAAGAACAAAGTGATTTCTCGCTGTAACTTAGTCCTGAACAAGAATTTTAATTTATGTGCTAATTCGTTTTTTAAATGGTGTGGTGATTTGCTTTTCTTTAACTGTGTTAGGGAATATTCGAATATATATTGCTGTGTGCCTTTTTTGTATTCTGAACAGGAAAAAAAAGAACAAAGGGACACTATAATTTCACGAATTCTCTGTAGACCAGGACAAAACTACGGAGTGGCTAAAAGGTGGTAGCACTCTCATCTTAGTTTTACGTTTCTATTTCGGGTATTTACCTTCTTTCTTTCTTTCTTTCTTTCTTTCTTTCTTTCTTTCTTTCTTTCTTTCTTACTCTGTTTACCCCTCCAGGTTTGGCTTTTCTCTCGGACTCAGTGAGGGATCCCACCTCTACCTCCTCAAGGGTAGTGTCCTGGAGCGTGAGACTGCGGGTCGGGGATACAACTGGGAAGGATGACCAGTACCTCGCCCAGGCGGCCGCAACTTCTATGCTGAACAGGGGCCTTGTGTTGGGGATAGGACGATTGGAAGACATAGACAAGGAAGAGGGAAGGAAGCAGCCGTGGCCTTAAGTTAGTTACCATCCCGGCATTTACTTGGAGGAGAAGTGGGAAACTATGGAAAACCACTTCGAGGATGTCTGAGGTGCGAATCGATACCCCCTCTACACAGTTGACCTCCCAAGGCTGAGTGGAACCCGTTCCAGCCTTCGTACCACTTTAGAAATTTCGGCAGGGCCAGGAATCGAGCCCGGGCATCCGGGAGTGGCAGCTAATCACACTAACCAGGTATTTTTACCCATACATTTTCTTTCATAGAATAATCCTTTAGGCGGTGTCTTATTTGCCATGTGACAGCAACACAACACATTTTTATCCAAGATAATCTGAACTTTAACATTTAAACATTGACAAGTAAGAATCACTACTGCTATGACGGTAAGACCAACGTATGAAGTGTTGTTGCCTGAGCAATGGGGCCGATTACTTATATGTTAGACCCCTTTACACAACAAGCATCATCATCATCATCATCATCGAGCAGAGAACAGTTTATAATTTATTTACTCAAAATACTTTTCGCTCATTGAATTTTTATTTAAATTCTTCTTCTTCTTTTTTCACTATTTGTTTTACGTCGCACCGACACAGATAGGTCTTATGGTGCCGGTGGAATAGGAAATGGCTAGCAGTGGGAAGGAACCGGCCGTGGCCTTAATTAAGGTACGGCCTGATGTGAAAATAGGAAACCACGGAAAACCATCTCCAGGGCTGCCGACAGTGGGGTTCGAACCCATTATCTCCCGGATGCAAGCTCACAGCGCTTGAAGAATTTTAAAACTCTAATTGAACAATGACTCTTAATATTAACATCAGAAGACAAAAGTATTGTGGTAAGTTCTGCTATGTATCTGAATGCCATGATATAAAAACGATTACTATTATTCCTCACAATTAAGGAACGTCAGTTGGACTACTTCATCCTTCGCAGTTTCATTTCATGACGTTATTTTGGCACATATCAATGAAAGTAGCCTTTAGGATTAATCATTTTAACAATATTAGTCAATGTAACATACTATTTTATTCCCTAAATTAAGATACATCGGCAATCAGAGTCAATATCAGAACGTCAGCTGGACTAAGTCATCTCCCCGCAGTTTCATTTCACGACATCATTTTGGCAAATATCAACGAAAGTAACCTTTAGGATTAATCATTTTAACAGTATTAACTTATGTAACATTTTCCATAACTCTAAATTACGATAAATTGGCAATCAAAATCAATATATTTTCCATAAAGAAGTGTGCATTTCTACCGCAAATAGGTCGGCCGCCAGCGCCACGTGTCGAGCTGTGTAACTACTCCGATTACAGTGCGTGGACCCGATTGTCAAGGCCGGTAAGGAGCTAGCTAGAGCGACGCATCAAGTCGGCCGTGGTGGGTCTATAGTAAGTGATACCTTCATCCGTCACCAGATGGCTCTCTGTACGCTAGCATTCAAGTGGGAGCTGATGACACCATCTATGCTCCAATTGAGATGGTTCTTGTTACATCGTAGGTGCGTTGAGAAGTAACCGCAAGGTCATCAGACGAATCAGAGACGAATGTGGTAGAAGATAAATAAAAATAATAAAATGAAGTGCAACGAAAGACTCACAGGATAGAAGAATAGAACAGAGCTGAAGAATGGAAAGAAAGTGTGCAGAAGAAAACAGAGCACAATGAGTGTGAGTGGATCGGTAGGTGGAAAAGGGGGGAGGGCATAACAGGTATACGCATGTTAAGAAAGTAAAACACTAAACACATTGCATATTTTCACAGCTGTAAATGAGACTGGGACTTCGTTGGAAGGTGCATTTTGCTCAGGCCTGTAAGAGATAACAGCAGAAATAACAACAGCCAACGTGTGGTGGTTAGAAACACACATTATCGTAATCACATTTGAAGTGTATGTAATTGGATTATAGTGTTTGCACGTGGCCTTCGGCTCCCTAATAGTCAAATGCTTGTTAGTTTACCGGATGGAATGATTAATCCTATAGTACGTTCTGGAGTTGCTATTAACTCCCTAGGACATATTTTAAAATATCCAGTATTCTTTTAAATCTCCATGCAGTGGGAGAGTTGTCTGTATCGTAGTAGCTATATGTTTTCATGTTGGATTCGAACCTCATCATTGGCAGCCCTAAAAATTTATTTTCATTTTAACACCTAGCAATGGTCTGCACTGTACAAGATTTAAAGCCATGACCACCATACTTTCAGTCCTAATATTTTCTTGTCCTGTCGTCGCCGTAAACCATTATGTTGGTGAGTCGTTAAACAAATGTATTTAGTTTTAACAATATACATCGTATTTGCACTAATTTGCATTATAATTAGCCGCCTATTAATTACGAGTAAATTATTTTAAAGTGACGTTAAATCTCCAATCACTATAATATTATGTAAATCCAATTAATTAAACTTCATTCATTTCATAATGACCTCTCATGAACTTCAAGGAAAAAAATACCGAGTATAAATATCAACAGGCCTAATTAAATAACACTGATGTTCACATATATATGGAAATTTTAGACATGATATGGGTGAAATTCTTTACGTGAACTGTGTCGACTTTCTCGTGGACAGCCGAGATATTCTTCTGCTGACGCTGAGCACAGTTCTTTGCGAAAGAATTTCACCTTATTTTCTTGACACGGCATACGCCCAAAAGCCTATACAGTATCATGTCTATAAGTACGGTCCGTGAAAGCATCAATGGCAACATGGAAATTAAGTCAATTAAAAGAAGGATTGTGAAGGTTTTATTTTGATATTATGTTCACCACACATGACGGTACATATACCATTACTCTAGTAAGTACACACATAACAAGGATATAGAACTTATCGGGCTCCGATTATACTTAAGAGTTACGTTAGAAATAGAAATCTGGGAATGTAGTTGGCGCTCGGGGTGTTGATGACGGGGTCTCGGTGGCGGAGGGGGGGGGGGGGGCAGTGTAACGGTGGTGTTGGTCGTGATGGTGCCTATTGTTGTAATGCTATAATGTCCTTTGTAACATACCTGTACGCCAAATAGAAGATACAAGAGATCCAACTCATGAGGGATTATGTCACCATCCACTGAGACATATCTCTCACAAAACCGAAATAAATCTCTGGTAAACATTCCTACACTTAACTGTAATTCCTGACAATTTCTTGATTTAAAAGAATTTCAAAGTGTGAAGTATTTTTCTATTATCTACTGAGCTACATCTTTCTCCGTGCCGAAACGATTACTATAGAAACGTTTCAGCTGTTCGATATTCCCCGTCAATTTCTAGATATTACAAGAAGCCCAAGTCATTAGGTGATTTCCTACTATATATGAGGCTCATTTCTCATTGAATCGGAAACAACTTCTGATAGAAATTTTTCAACTGAAATCTTCGGTAATTACCGCTAATTTCTTGACATTGTCTTCGAGAGAATAAAATATTGAAACAGATCTTCCTGGATAATTAATGATGATTTAAAGTAGACAATTTAGCTACTGTATCTTCCTTAATTTAATATTCTTACTTTTGTGCTTCTTCTGTAAACATACAATAATTCAGGCGGTAGAGCGCCGACCTTCTGATCTGAAGTCAGCAGACCAATCAATCACTACTGATCGCCCAGGTGACAGATTCCCTCTATGTTGTTTTCCTAGCCTTTTCTTAAATGATTGCAAAGAAATTGGAAGTTCATTGAACATCTCCCTTGGTAAGTTATTCCATCCTCTAACTCCCCTTCCTAAAAACGAATATTTGCCCAAATTTGTCCTCTTGAATTCCAACGTTATCTTCATATTGTGATCTTTCCTACTTTTAATGACACCACTCAAACTTATTCGTCTACTGATGTCCTCCCACTCCATCTCTCCACTAACAGCTCGGAACATACCACTTAGTAGAGCAGCTCGTCTCCTTTCTCGCAAGTCTTCCCAACCCAAACTTTGCAACATTTTTGCAACGCTACTCTTTTGTCGAAAATCACCCAGAACAAATCGAGCTGCTTTTCTTTTAATCCCTACTCAGTCATGTGGTATCTGAAGATGCTCAAATACATCAGTCTTGTGTCGTTAAAGTCAACCGCACGTTAATGAACTCATGTGGGTCAAACTTTGGCACATCGACGTCTCTGAAAACCGTAAAAGTACAGTAGATGGAAGGACTCAGAACCAGTAACATTATTATTATTATTATTATTATTATTATTATTATTATTATTATTATTATTATTATTATTATTATTATTCAAGTTAAGCTTTCAACTCTCTGGTGAATGATTCTTCATAATTCAGTATACGCAAACAAAAATTAATTTTACTTTTAAATAAACACATTCCTCTATCGAAGTCGGGACACTCTAAACCGAAGATCACTACTCTGATATAATAATAATAATAATAATAATAATAATAATAATAATAATAATAATAATAATAATAATAATAATAATAAAACTTTAGAATTGACTTATGGTAATGCACCTAATTCATCACATTTTAAAATATATGAACTTTCTGTCCTGGTTTTTCTCCACACATTATTTTTCAGCCACCGAAATCTCTTTACTACTTCCCAGCTTTAGGAGGGCGAGCATCAAGTGTCATTGACAGATCTTCATTTCTTATGTAGGAGACAACTATTTCTGTCCATTATTTTCTTTAGACTGGTCAGATCTTCCAGCTACATATGGATATGCAGTACATCAGAATAATTTTTGTTGTGTTAATTTTCCTTTGCTTTTGTGTAAAGGAAAATTAACCTTACCGAACCGTACCATACTGTAGGAATGTATGTTCGCATGGCGTATTTAAGCACTCCTATAGAAAAATGTATGTAACGTTCATTTTCTTTTACGTATAAGTATAGGAAAGAACGAAAATTTACAGACATTCTGGATTGCCATAAGTGCATCACAAAATAAAAAATTAATAATTAATAACACTATACATAATATATAGCAATGGAGGGCGTAACAGGTCTGAAGGAATAGCATTGTCAGATAGGTGATATTGTTTCTTCTAAGAAAATATGCTTAAATTATATTTTGATGACAGAGGGAGATATTAGATATTTTATCAGGCAAAGAATTGAGAAGATGAAATGGAAATCACAAAAATTCAAAAATAAAAAATCCCATTTTCAAATAAATTATTCAATTTCAAGGAAAGATAAGCAGGTATAACCTGTAAAATTTGTTTACTTCTCATTTTAATATATTCTGAGAACAATTTTCCTTTGTGTATGATTTATCATCGTAAACATTGGGCAGTCCCTTTGCTCTTACGAAATAGTATTAGCAGCGTTCTGGAGAAGATTTCTACTATTTCTGTGTCTGTAGAATATCCCGGAGTGAATTTAAACTGTTCAGCATTAAACACACTGTTGCTGCAGTAATATCGATGAGTAAGGCCGTTTGCAAGGCTACTGTATACTTGCCATTCATGCAAGATCAGATATTCTATAACATCTCAGCCGTAGTGTAACCTGCCAATTCCCGCAACTGAGTAATGTAATAGTGTACATACTCAAACCTCTGCCATGTAACTGATGACCTACAAACAGTAATCAGATGACATTTCAGACATGTTCCATAATATCTGACTCAGTCCTCAAAGTGAGAGCAAGTAGAGGGAAAGGTCAAAGGTTCACAGAGTCTCTCAAGTTATTACGTGTATGGAGTTATGCTTCACTTGATTCATGTTACATACGTATCTAAACTCGACCTTGTCTTTTATCTGTAGTAATATAACTCAGAAGATCTTCAGAATTCATCTTGAGAGAATCTGGAGCTTCTGTCTGCCAATATGCCGGCTTCATAGAGTTACGTCCTGTTCATCGTTGTGCTCTATGGTCAAATATATAACAGTAAAACCTCGATACAACGATATCGAAAGGACCAGCGAAATATATGGTTATAGAGGGAATTATAGTTATATCGAGGGTTACCTTGTATTCATTCTTATTTTGACAGGTATATAGGTAAACATCGTATAATTGAACTACATTAATTACCTCAAGATTCATAACATTTAATTCCGATGAAGACGGGATTTGAGAGCACCATGCACAAAGAATACACAAAAATGAAAACTAAAATAGCTTACCTCATGTTGAATTGGCAACAGATTAGGTTTACAGCAACTCAACTACTTTCTAGACGTTCTGGATGGCAATAAGGACAAAGTTTAACTACATCAAAAAATAAAAAGAATAATTTTAAATAATTAATAACACAATATATAGCATTAAACAATGTTATTACTATGTTAACTCGTTTTTGTTCTGTTTGATGAAATATGTGTTCCATGTTAGGAAATAACTACAATATTTACAGTAAGGTATTGTTGTTATAATCGCTCAAAACTGCTGCACATAACGGAAATTGCAGTATTATATCATATTCTTTACCGACAGGGAAAGACGCCAAAGATCTTATTGTACCGAGATTCTCCAGAACACAACCAAAACTCTAAAGAAACTCGGGAGTAGTTTACAAGAAGCTATAGCTACCGCCGGTAATAACGATGGTTCGTTCAGATGCTTTCCCTTCACGCTTCGTATTATCGTAGTACCAGAAGAAAGGCATGCCAGGGGGTCTAGAAAAGCAATCTTTACAGAGAGATATATAGTTATGGAGATTGACGATAAATCGAGATTAATATACATTGAAATAATGAACTTAATGCTGGGGGCAATATATTGTATCGTTATAGAGGTGATTATTGTTGTATCGGTATTTGTTGTACGGAGATTTCACTGTACAGAAGACAGTTGATATTTAGGCCGAAGAAGCTATAAACATGTTTGATACTCGTACGCTCCGCAAATTAAAGTGATGAGATGAAAACGATATAATTGTGGCGATATGAAGCGTGGTTGAAATTCTTGATTTTCTTACACGGGTTTGGTTACTGATTCTTGAGCTAAATAGTGATTTGAATCAAGTAGTATTACTTCGCCAATTCTGTAGTGTAGGGATAACATTTTAGCGTGTTATACGAAGTTCCCGAATGCGTTCATTCAACGATTTTAATCCTGGACTGACGGTGAAAAGCAGGGAATATCTTTTCTCTTCTTAATGGCCTTGTTTTAATTATTTAATTGTTGATTAAGCCCAGTTTTTTTCCGATCGGATGCTTTTCCGACACCAGCCTGCTGCGGAAGGATATTTTTCACTATTACATGCTTCTTTGGTGGTTCGTAGTGTGAAGTGTTGTGTGCGAATCCAGAGGTTTGTGTTAAGACGAACATAAATACCCAGTCTCTGAGTCAGTTAAAATCCCCCGGGCCAGGACTCTCAGCCCAACGACAATCCACTGAAATTTAAGCTAAGAAACAGGACGAGTAGTTACCTTCTTACCGTTAAGAAACCGTTCAGACCTTAGAGAAATAATTGTGACAATTATTGTTTCAAGGGGAATTAGGCGTACAAATAGGTAACCAAGCCCCTCTGAACAATAAACGGAAAAAAGAGGTGAAGGACTTTCCAAGAGTTAGGGTACCGGTATCGGCAAAAGGAAGGAAAGGCCTAGAACAACGTAAAAATGAAAGACTCCGTAGGCATTGTAAACCTAAATAATACCGTTGAAGCTGGAAGAGAACAAAATGTCAATAATGTTATTGGTGTTACGTCCCACTAATTAGTATTTATCGGTTTTCAGAGACGCCGATTTACCCGCATTTTTTAACACAACAAAACTTGAGCATGAGAGGTCAGTTAGGAAAAATGAAAAGAAGGAAACTTGCACAAGTGAATCGTTTAAAGGCCTGGGTTGCAAATCAATCAATGAAATACCTCAGTAGCTGTTGCCATACCTGTCTGATGCCTTCTTTTTAGAAAAGATATATTATTGACTTCGCCCATTAGGTGTAGCGGAGATTTTAGAAGTAGGAAAGATCATAGTATTCAATTCAAGACGACGAACTGGAACAAATATTCATTTATATGACGAGAAGTAAGGGATTTGTATAATTTATCAAGGGAAATGTTCGATAAATTTCCGAATTCTAAAAAAAATGTAAGAAAAGGCTAGGTAACCAATTGATAGGGAACCTGCCACCTGGTGACAGTCTTAAATGCAGATGATCGATTGATTGATTGATTTGATTTGATTGATTGATTGATTGATTGATTGATTGATTGATTGATTGATTGATTGATTGATTGATTGATTGATTGATTGATTGATTGATTGATTGCTCACATTTCATGCTAATTGTATTATAATATGAAGCCATTTCATCACTACCGTCCTGTAATATTTCACCATTTCAGGTCTAATTTCATCTCTTTCCAGTGATTTAAGATAATTCACTGCTTTCATTGTTTCCCTCAACTTTAAATATATTTTTTCGGGTCTTCAGCAGAAATATTTTCTTTTATATTGAGCATATTTTCAAAGAAAATATTCCTTCCATTTGTCCAATGACCCCGTGGGATTTACAATAACTTCACCTAATTTATCCAATAGCGGTATGGTCTTAATCAATCAATCTTCCTGCTCCATGGATACATGGTTAGCGTGCTGCATTTGGTCCAGTGGATCACAGGTTCGATTCCCGGTTGTGTCTGGGATTTTAACTTTCGTTGGTTCATTCTGGTGGCTCGGGGGGTTCGGAGATTGTGTCGTTTTCATCATTAGAGATTATCATATGTAGAGCCCCAACGTCATAAACGCGCAGGTCGCCTATACGGCGTCAACTCGTAAGACCTTAGCCAGGCCTCTTCGGAATTTTGGTGGATCAGCAGAGGTGAAAGAAGGTGCGGGCTGGAATGGGTCTAACTACAAGTTCGAAAAATGAATTGAAATTTCAACAAAGGTTATATTTTCAAAACTTAACAGTGATGACATAGAATCTGAAAACTTAACAAGTCAACAACAAGCCAAAAACAGGTACAAAGAAATTACAAGAGTTAGGGGATAATTACAAGATCTGGGCTTCGAGCCCCACAATGACAATCCTTGAGCTATTAGCCCAACTTTACCAAGGTACAGAATTAAACAAAGGGGCAGAAAACCCCATCATGCCAAGGAGCACAATGTTAAGCCTCCTAGGCGCACAAGAATCAAATTTAGGAAAGAGCAGACCTGCTCTCGATTTTTACAAGCCTATCAGGAGGCCATAAGCAGACCTTACACTCAACTGCCCTTAAGGCAAACTTATAAATCAACAGGGGCAACTTGTACCCAATCTACTGGGCCTTAGTGTGCAAAACTAAGTTAATTTAAATGGCCCAAAACAAAAGGATGGAGGTGATTACTTGCACTCCTACACTAAAGTTTCGTTTTAAAAACCTATGTGGCGCTAGGCCGATAATACAGGGGCTAATCCCAAGCTAGGGAGGTGACCCGTATGAAAAAACTTTAACACATTGAGGAAGAAATAAACGGTTACGAAAACGTGGTCACCTTAATTTCAAAATGAAGGGGAGCTCGAGAGGGTAAGACACTCTCTATCCCCACTTTGCAGTAAAAGATATTTGTAGTTTTTACATAGACTGAAAAGAATTTACATTTTAAAGAGATGGGTTACATATTAAAGGTTTCGAACCCTCCCCGAGAGTTAAACTGCTGAGCTAGCAAGAAATGAAGATGTTAAAAGGCCATTACCTTGTTGAAGAGCTGCTGCTTGAAGAAAGAGGCGATTCCCGCCCCTACTACATATCCACGCACTGAGTTAGATGTTATACTAGTGGCCCCGAGACAAGAAAATCAGCAGTTATTATCCCCTCGTGGAAAATTCGAGACCTTTCAAGAATAAATAGACACACCCCCTCAACTTCATTGGATAGCTTAGAGCTACATATCCATATCGAAGAAGACATACACTATTGGTCAAAAATTAATGAAATAAATTCGGGATTGGCTGAGTTCAAAACTGGCGGACAGGAAGATTAATATTGCCAACCCAAAAAAATGAAAGAACAAAATGTAGTAAAGACAAAACTTAAGAATACAAAATTTCTTCAAGAAAGTTCATTCCTTCGCACCAGAGTGCGTAATCATAGTTTTTAGTAGAGACATCTAGTAGAGAACGTCCACACTTCTTGGTCAATTACAAACAAAAACACATCAAAATTCACACAGAGCCATCTTCGCAGAAACTGTTGAGTTAATACAGTTTTTTAAGTTCAGGCTTTCTCCTGTAGAGGAGTTTCAACTGGCGCAATATTTGAACTAGCGGCGTGGAGGTGTACCGCCCGGTACACTTCACCTAATTTATCCAATACCGGTATGGTCTTAATCAATCAATCTTCCTGCTCCATGGATAAATGGTTAGTGTGCTGCATTTGGTCCAGTGGATCACAGGATGAAATTATTTTTATGTGAACGTCGCACTAGCCCAGATGAACTTAGACGATGGACAACAAAGGGCTATAACTGGAGAAGAAGTGGCCGTTGCCTTAATTTAGGTACAGTCTTAACATTTGTCTGGTGTGGAAATTTCACATTAAATTAAATTAAAAGAAATCCATCGCAAATTAATTTCCTTTGACGTAGTACCTACTTTTCCAGTAAATGGATGCGGTATATCAAATGTCAGTATCAAACTTCCTAAACTTCTTAAATACCAATTTTTCGAAAATGTGCCTAATAATTCAGTAGGTTCTACGTCCAAATTACTACATGATATAGCGAGATAATATCTACTTAGTATTCCGAGTGGAAGTGGTTTTAATTAAATTCAAACCACAGGAAAGCTACCGTATCGCAATTCCTTGCCTCCAATGTTACTACCACAAGGTGTTTAAAGCTACTGCTACTATTACAAATGTGGCTGGTAACACAAATGAAACAATATGTTACATTGACAGCTAAGGGTACAAGGTACTTTAGATTGTAAAATAATATTGTATTAAAGTTTTCAGGAATTTGACTAAGTATTAAGAATCTTAACTTCGTTAATTCCACTTTGCACAATTGATATCAAACGAAGCTTTATGGAAGACTTGCTCGGGTTCCTTTCATAGTCACGTGATCCACAGTTAATGCCTCTATATTTCGTGGCGTGAGTTGAGTCATGCTTACGGAATCGTCCTTCTCCCAACAGAAATCGCGTGATAATACTTGAAAAGTAAACTGGCTAACACTCCATGACGGCTCGTCAATATGAGAATTACGTGTGCCATTGTAAGGTAGAAGCGAAGACAAAGGCAGGTTAGTGAAAAATTCAGAATAGTTGTCGCTGTATGCTAACAGTTCAACTGAATCAACAACAGACAACACTTATCTGCTATGTTTCATTTAATATTAATTCCAAATTGTTTGGCGTTGTGCGCTACCGTGTAAAGCAGACCGACCAGAATTCGTCGTGGTGACCACGAAATCCTTAGTTGAGACTGACTTTGTTTCCACTTACTAGTATTAGACTCCTCATTTTCTGTCTTGTTATCAAACCAGCGTTGATCAACTATTGTTCTCTTCCGAACCTGACGATGTTAGCTTTGGATTTGGGAATGGGATTTAACGATAATAATTTCATACGTAGGTCGTTTTATTAGTTACTAGCAGTTACCCGCAACTTCCATCCGCAATATATTAAGTTTTTCATGTTGCAAATTTGCACGGTGTTTAGTGGTAATGGAGTACTACGTACGATCCCTTGTGGTAATATAATGTAATATTATATCAACAAAATATATTACGAATGGAAGTGGGATTGCATTTATTTTTCTGTGGTTTGGTAACTTCCTGCATTTACTGCGAATTACTGATATCGATTCACAATTTTATTTGAAAACTCTAACTGAAATAATGGTTGTCATCACTCACCGTATTTGAGGGTGTGTATCTCAGGGTAATTGAGGGGTCCAGCTGTTCGTAACATGGCCTCCGTAGCGCCAGCGTCGGCTGCCGTTACGACCAATCACTCGCCGTATTTGAGGGTGTATATCTCAGGGTAATTGAGGGGTCCAGCCGTTCGAAACATGGCCTCCGCAGCGCCAGCGTCGGCCGCCGTTACGACCAACCTGAGCAGCCCATGTGCTGGTGCGACCTAGTGCCGTACGATAACAACATTACGTGATGCACTTCTGGGAGCGTTAATGTATACAATCCTCGGAGTTCCAGCGCTGGAGAAAGCTATACATAATTTACAATTCGTGAAACATTGAAACATGTAGTTATGATTCCCTCTAACGACGGAGTTGAGGTCAAAGATTCAGAGCAGACTTTCCAATTGCTGCAATGTGTGTCTTCGGTAAAGATATTGTCAAAATAAATAATTGCAGGATTGTTTTGAATATTTAAAAATCTGTTTTGAAGGTAAAATGTTTGCTTTCGACTGATTTATTAATTTACAAATGACATAAATTATGAAAATATGATGAGTACATATGATGTATTTTTCTTCCATTCCCAGTAGTTATGAATAAATGCCACACGCCCTGCACCAACAAACAGTTTAGCTCGTTACCTCTGTAATGTTTATGAAGTTTGGTCATTGCTCTTGAGTAACAAAGTAAATCAATAATTGCTATATTATACCACAGAGCAAAATTCGCCACTGGTAAGCAATATTTTGAAACTCTTGCATGAAATTGAGATTAAGTTTTCAGAAAATACATCGTTAGATTGTACCACAGATATTCCTGACTATTTTAAGTTCTGCTCTGCTCGTTTTTTTCAGTCTATCCGTTAAGAGTTTTGGTATAAAATAGTGACAGCACATAAATCCTTCTACCTGTATATCACGTATTATTACCAGTTTCATGAAATCTTTGAAGACATAAATACTTCTTCGACCCGTACGATTCATTTATGGGATTGAAGTTAATTATTCAGAGAATAAATCGCCAGATTATATAGACAAATTTAGGGAAATACAAATTAAGAATTTAGTTCTGTCCTTTTGTATGAGGTTTGACCATTTTCCTCGCTACACTAAGTTCCATGCTTTTAGTGTACCCTGCCTATTCCTTAAGAGCTTTGGTATAAAAAATGGCGTCAAGACATACATCTTTCTACCCGTATACCACATATCATGACCCGTTTAATTGTTATTAAAACTTTGACGATATAACTACCTGTACGACCCGTCCCAGTATCTCAGGAGTCTTGGTGCAAATTTTGGTACTGATCAGTGGAAGCGTGTGGACGTGTATAACAGACAAACAAACTTAATTTTGAATTTTTAGATATATATGGCAACCGTCTTATACCATTCGAGTGTGTGGCAGCACGTTAAGATCAGTTTCTTTGAGAACCTGTGTTACGCTCTACTGAATGCCTCCAACAGACGACGTTTTTCTGTGATGATGGCTGATTAACAGCACACGAAACAGTCCGTGTACCACCGGCCGTGCTCCAGGACACATTTATGTAAAGCTGGGCAGCAGTCATAAGTGAAAATTGTAATTTTCCACGGCAGAGATACACGTCGGTGGAAGAAAAGCACATCATTTATGCGCATCATATTTTCATAATGTATGTCATTTGTAAATTAATAAATTAACCGAATGCAACCATATTACCTTCAAAATATATTTTTAAATTTTCAAAACGATTCTGCAATTATTTCTTCTTGGCGATATCTTTATCACATTCGCACATTGTAGGAGCTGGAAAGTCTGCTCTGAATCTTTGACCTCAACTGCGTCATTAGTGGGAATCATAAATGCATGTTTCAAGAATGGTCAATTATATGTAGCTTTCTCTAGCGTTGGAACTCCGAGGAATTTATACGTTAACACTCCCAGAAGTGTGACACGTAATGCTGCTTATCGTATGGCAGCAGGTCGCACCAGCACATGGGCTGCGCAGGTTGGTCGGTGCAGGAAACTAAGAGAAGCATTGGGTGATATGTATAGGCATGATATTGACCCGTTAATTTATGTTCGATTTTGCGAAAAGGAAACCATTTTTCGTGTTATTTCGCGAAATAGGGCTGATCCCGTCGTTTTTATTTCGCTTTAATCCTTTCCTAAAGTTATTCATAAAAATTTTAATTCGTGAGATTCGTGAATTATGTAAAAGATAGATAAATAAAGAGAAGCAATATTGATAACCATTCAATATTCCTTACACAATCTTGATTAGAACTATAATGTAGTCCTAATCAAGATCGCATAACAAATTACCATTTCACCCTATATGGCCATACCATTAAGGGATTTTATGTAATATTAATACGAAGAGATATTTCTGTCGAAATGAGAAATCCCTTTTGTCTTCTGTTTTCCTTCGCACACACGTGATGTTGGAATACTATTTCAAGTTCGTTATTTTCGACGAATTTTGCTGCATTTTCGCACTTATCGCATAAGAAGTCAATTTCGCTTTATTATGGCCTTGTCGCTTTAATTCTCTGTAATTTGCGAAAGCAAAATCACTAATTTATTTACCAGAATCAAATGATTCGTGAACATATTTCAAAATTGCTTCGAAATACTTTTTGTCGCGTTTATCGTTAGTGCGAAAAAGTCATGCCTCTAGTGATGTGTATGATGAATTCTTAGTCCTTAACAGATCCGCCATCAGCTGCAATACGAAGCCCAGATGTCACTGGAATAAGTATATTGGGGAAATGAGGAGTGAGGATGTTTCCTGTTACTTTCCACACCGAACTAGAATGTGCTGTGAGGTATCAGTCTACCAAGCCTACCTCGCGAGGCTGAGTACAGCTTGCTCCAACACTTACGATATGTACTGAATAAGGGAACGAAAACCTAGCTCCTTCGGGTTCGGAGTCTCTGTAGTAGCTTCAACCTTTGAAACATGTGTGAGTTTATTCCTCTTAATAAAATCGCCCACTAAACATAATTAGAATTCCATAATGTGTTGACCTGCTGTAAAGGACAAGTTACTTTCTTAATTATTATCTTAACTAGAAAAGTAACAATCAATAAATCGATGACTGTGTTTGAAATAAGTATTGTAGTTCCTTGCTGGATGTAGCAGAAACATTCTTCTGTTAGAAACAAAGTTCTACGACCAATACATCATGCGCAGCCTTTCATTTCTAGGTAATGTTCCTGAAAAATTTTAATTACTTCCTCGTGTAATGAGAAGTTGTGCTTTTCCTGTCGTCCACACCTGTTCGCCCGAGAGGTTTTATTTGGACCGCACTCACAAGGAATGGCATGTGATGGATAAAGTGATCCCTTGTTGCCAGAGAACAGTATGAGTGAGCAATTCAGAATTACTTCACTATACAAATCTTAGCTGCTTCTTCTACTAAGAGAATCGATCTTCAGTTTTCAATATTTACTATTGAAATTACCGTAGGTAGCACACCGGCTTAGTGGTTTGGGTACTCCGCCTCTTACCAATTTGTCTGAGCTTGGAAACCCTGCGACTTCAGTTCATTTTCCAAACAGAACCGACCTTTGGTCAATCCTTAAACTAAGCACCAATTCTCCACCGACACATCATATCAGCGTGAGGAAGTGGTAATTATATTTTTAGGAGGAAGAGGCAACCGTCATTACTCAGCACAAATTAGAGGAAATAAAGTAGACTCTTCGAAGAATGAAAGACGGAGCCTGTTGGCCGTGCGGTTAGGGTCGCGCAGCTTTGAGCTTGCATTCGGGAGGCAGTGGGTTCGAACCCCGCTTTCAGCATCCCCGAAGACGGTTTTCCAAGGTTTCCCAATTTCACACCAGGCAAATGCTTGGACTGTACCTTAATTAAGGCCACGGCCACTTCCTTCCCGCTCCTAGCCCTTCCCAATCCCAATGTCAACATGACACCTCTCTCTGTCGGTACAATGCAATACGAATTGTAAATTGAAAACAAAAAGAATGCAGGTATCAGAAAAGGAAAGGGAAAGGCCTCAAAGGGAGCGAAAATGATGAATTCCCTGAGCTTCACAAATCTAACACTGTCGAATTCGGAAGACAAGAGTTCGCCAAGGATGATCGGGTAGGAGGACAGGAAGACAAGGAAGTGGAAACTATATAAATATACTACGGGTGATAGTTTGGTCCGCCCTATCAATATATTATCAATTTCCTGATTCTGTACAATTATTTCACTCGTACATCAGCGAATTCTACCTCATAAAGCAAGATTTCCATTATCTTAAGGTCCAACATCATTCAGCTGTACATAAAACATCGTCAATATATAACCCTATTTCAGCACATAGACACACAGTAAACATTTCTTGATGATGGTTGTTATGTAATAGAACACTTTAAAACACGTAAAAAAACGTCAGCTGGTTTCCTTGGAAAATTCAGACAAAGATGAAATATTTCTTGCTACTGTTTGTTCTGTTTAGATTTACTGTTGTAGCCCACTTTAAGCGTATTAAAAAGTCAACTTATATATCAAAAAATGTTTATTGTGTGTGTGTGTGTGTGTGTGTGTGTGTGTGTGTGTGTGTGTGTATGTTAAAATTAGTTTATATATTCATAAATAATTACTCCGAGCGCTGTCTCTAGCATCCGAAATTTTCCAAATATTATACTTATATCGCACGAAATGATGAACGGATGGTATTACAACTCTTATCAATGTTTTAAGGGGAGATTCACACCTTTGAACACAGAAAAATGGGATTTGTTAAGAGAGAGAGAGAGAGAGAGAGAGAGAGAGAGAGAGAGAGATTTATTAAATAAATAAATCATCCGTCCTCCAATAAGGGTGACCATTCGGATCAGGGATACAGTTACAATTTTAATGGAGTAGCACAAGCACTGTTGAGAGAATACTCCAAGATAAATGGGAACCCTGACTTGCCCATCCACTCCAATATTCCTGACCTTTAGAGGAACCGGTTGAAATATAGACATCCGCCAGTTAAGTTCGCTCAGAAGCTCACAGAAGACAATTTCAACCCCTATGCCCAATGGAAGGAAGATTGGATCTCAGAAACAGGTGAACATCTCTGGCCTTTCTTCCCACCTAATTCGAGGTCTGATCTCCCAAGAACAACTTGGACCATCCTTAATAGGATTCGATGTGGTCGTGGTGTCTGTGCTGCGTCCCTGTATAAATGGGGAAGGATACAATCCCCCGAGTGTGACTGTGGTGCTCCTTTTCAAACCATCGAACACATTGTAAAGGAGTGTAGCAGAAGAGCATACCCTGGAGATTGGTTTGATTTTATAGAGGCCAATACAGAGGCTCTAGAATGGATAACATCTTTGGACATCAAAATATAATGTACTTGCTTTCTTGTTTCTGTATATATGTATATATGCCATACGATAAATAAATAATTAAATAAATTTAATGGAGTTTAAAAATATCAAAAAAATGGAAATTTAATCATTAATGCTCTTATTTTATTTTTTCCAGGGGTAGTGGGGGAGGAATGTTAATCACGTTCTCAGGTTTAGATGGAAGGGAATGATTTGTAGAGAGTTCCGCAGTATCTGTATTACTATTTATTCAATTTCGCAGAATGGAACTGTGAAATTTTTTGTAGGAAGGTTGATGTCTGATGCCTCTTGCTCCGAATAGCGGGCCTCTGACAAACCTTTGATCGACAGGTATTTTATACTTTTTTGACAGGTAAAGCAAGCACGGAACATAAATAGCTTGCTATTCTAGGTCCACATCCCGATCCTGATTTAGGTCTCTTTCAAAGCGAATGGTGGGATCTGATACCATTGCTTTAATGTCCTTTCTGTTGATGGCTATGATGTCAGCCCTCCGATTAGAGTCATCGGTAGATGAGCAGTGAACCTCCTCGTTCACCCCCTCCCATCCACACTGTCTCAAACCTTGAGCAATCAACGTTCTTACAAGGTGGTGGCGGTGGTTGCACATTAGCTCAGTGCTCCGACAGAATCCCAGCACATTTCCAAGGGTTTCTGTCTCGTTGCAGCCATTTTCGTGGCAACGCGTTGTGTTGAATGACCTACCGTGAACCGACCTGACTGGGATGAGGTTTCATGACATCTTCACTGCGTTTATGTATTAAGAAGAGGACAGAGGTGATTTATGAGTCATCCAGAGTTCACTTTCGGGCAGTCTGAATACAACAATACTCCCTTTCCTTTATGTGGCAACTGGCACCAGGGCTGAAAGGATCGATTTATCATAATTTCACGTAGTTTTCTTCCGTCAATTCGTCGCCATAAGACCTATCTGTGTCGGTGCGACGTAAAGCCCCTAGCAAAAAAAAAAAAAAAAATCTTCCGTCAATCCTTGGGGGAAGACCTTCTTTTCGTATGTCAAGTCTGCGGAGTGCCATATGTTTTTCTTCAGGTAACTTCCTTACGTCCTGAATATGGAGTAAGCGGTTGCAAAAATTGTATTGCTGTACACTTTCCCCAGCGATGGAGGTAAGGTAAGGGTTATTCTGCCCGAAGGCAGGTCCGAAACTCCGCAGAGGTGTGCCTGGGCCGGAGTTTACGTACGGTAGGGTGACCAGTTCCTTTCCGCTCTTCCATTCCCTTACCCCCTACCAACAGCGCATGGCAACCCATCCAAATCTTGACCACGCCCAATGTTGCTTAACTTCGGAGATCTCACGGGGTCCGGTGTTTGCGATCCCAGCAATGGAAATGAATGCCAGAAAGGAAACTTAGCATGACAAACACATAATTCCTTAGTAATACAGGGTGTTTCTATATTCCCATTACAGACTTCGAGGGCTTGCAGTGGGGACCAAGACGGTTAAGTTTAGCAGAGGAACTTGTGTCCGGAAATATACCGTCTTCCCGCTACCCGTAAAAAGCCACCACAGCACACGTTCACATCACCCGCATTTTCGGCGCCACTGACTAGAGTACGTACGTCATTGAACGATCACGTGTTGCCCCATATTTCTACAGGTTTGTTGAAATTCCATATCATTCAGTTGAGTGTGTGATCCATACGGAGACGTGTTGTACCAGCTGTTGCAATTGTAATTTTCATTAATAATACAGTACAGCAGTAAGCTGTACGTACAGTAGTTCATCTGCAACAAAGATTTGGGCAATAGTGGATAGGTTGCAGTGGTCCGATTGCTTGGCCTGTACGTCCACGCGACTTGACACCGCTAGATTACTACCTGTGGGGTCGTATGAAAACTTGATTTAGGGGACCCCTGTGGAATCTGAGGAAGATCTACTGGCGCGGGTTATGGCTGCGGCGGATGTTGGAGGACCAGGTATTGATGATCATGTGTACGACAACATGATACGTAGTCCGTGTCTGTGTTGACGTCGATGGTCGTCACATCGAGCCCCGCATGTAATTGGACCCAGACGACAAGCAGCAGAAGTTGGACAGAGCGCCGAAAATGCGGGGGCTGTGAAAGTGTGCTGTGGTGGTTTTTTGCGGGTAGCGGGAAGATGGTACGTTTCCGGACTCAAATTCCTATGCTAAACTTAACGGTCTTGGTCCCCACTGCCTGCCCTCGAAGTTTGTAATGGGAATTTACAAACACCCTGTATGCCTTCAGTCTGTCGAGCATACAAGTTAAATATAAATATTATAATACAATATGTCTTTAAAAGAACGCATGGTAGACAAGGGATAAAAATACACTCTATCCCTTGTTTAGTAATGTTTTTATTAGAGGCATGACCGAGCTCGAAAGCTGCAGTTTAGGTGCGGCCAGTATCCAGTAATCGGGAGATAGTGGGTTCGAGCCCCACTGTCGGCAGCCCTGAAGATGGTTTTCCGTGGTTTCCCATTTCACACCAAGCTAATGCCGGGGCTTCCTTCCATTTCCTAGGCCTTTCCTATCCAATCATCGCCATAAGACCTATCTGTGTCAGTGCGAAGTAAAGCAAATAGCAAAAAAAAAAAAAAATACAGGCATGAAGTACGGAAGTATAATATAAGGGGTTATCAAAACATTTCCGTTCGACGGCCGTACAGTCCTGTATCCGGTTGTCAATCAGGCAACCTCACCGTGACCATTGAGGCACTCATTCCACGGAAGATCTCCATGTGGTAAAACACCGTGCTCTGCTGCGTGAGGATGTCCGTAACCGCTTGCTGCACATCTTCGTCCTACAGGAAGCGTCGACCCTTCAAGGGCTTTTTGAGGCGACCGAAGGCGTGATAATCGCATGGGGAGATATCACGACTATAGTGTGGATGCTCGAGTGTATTCCACTTTAGTTGGCCTACCTTCTACGTGGCCTTCCAGATCGAGCGGCATCTTGTGTCGAAAAGCTACCCGCACGAAACTAGGCCCAGCATTCCACAGCGGTGATTTTGGACAGACATGCTGCCCCACACACAGTCTTCATTCTCTGGTGGATGTCCACCGGTTTTTGTCCTTCGGAAGCCAAGAACAGAATAACACCACATTGGTCCTGTTTGGACGCATTTGATAAGAACGTAGCCATAGTTCACGTGGCCGTATTTAACGCACCCACCTCGGTACGACACGACTGCCACACTAATCCCTTTGCCTACATGCCCGTGCTTTTCTACCCAATCAGAGTCACGCTACATTGTATGTCCCTTTCAGCAACGCTCTCAAACGGAAACTTTTGATTATGCCTTATAATCATATTTAACTTGTGTATTCGAAAGACTGAAGAGGTTTTAAGTTAGATTTAACTATGTCGACACTGGAAGGTACGGCTTCCTTCTTAACGAAGTATTTTCTGTGCAAAATGTAAATGCATACTTTACAGCTCAGTATTTTCATACCAAATTAGCGCACACAGGAATTTATTTTGAAAACAACTGTCCGTTTTGGAGAGGTTTCATTTGAGTTTCTACTGGTTGTGGAGAGTACAATGTCCGTGTAGGTGTACTTCTCTTTATGCGAAGAGAGAGAAGTTATTCATGTACAACATGTGATTTTATCTTGTGCCAAGAAAATAGTCCATTGAGGAGGGATGTTCGTCGAAGAGAGGTGTCCTTTACAACAGGTTTTCCTGTAATTGCAGCAGCAATTCTGTTTCTATAGACATAGCTCAAACACGCTTGAGAATAGTAATTTCAAGTTCAGAAAATGTTGGAACTCTTCATCTCCCCATAGGTTTCTTAAAGTTTCGGAAAACAACATAGTCTAACTGAGCCAGAATATGTATATGTGGTAGAGTGGTTGTGGTGGTGGTGGTGGTGGTGGTGGTGGTGGTGGTGGTGGTGGTGGAGGTGGTGGTTAATGTTTTGAGAGGAAGTGCAACCATCATCTGTTAACACTAAACAGAAGGAAAAGTTAGGGGGTCCGACACTTCAAACAATTGAACTTTTTGTAAAAGGAAGGAAAGAAAATGACACGAAGATGAAAGACTCCCTAGGTGTCGCAAATCTAATACCGCTGTATGTCCGGTAGGAAAGATGAAAGTGAAGAACGTGATAAAAGAAAGTGAAAGCAATGCTAGACTCAGCTAGGGGAACCATGGTCACCAATCCATGGTCCCAGTTGGGGAGCCCCTGTTTCCCCTTTTGATCACCTCTTACGTCAGGCATTGGATATCGTGGATGTATTCTACGCCTTAACGCACATGGCGAAAGTATGGTAGAAGCTGCAAAACGCTAATTCCCAAGTTTGCAAATTGACTGCTGTATGGACTTCGGGTACAGCTTGGCTTCATCACTACGCAGGATATAGCTAGGAGGACTGGGGGTGTAAATCGTGTTTTCGACATATGGGCACGAGAAATTCGTGTATCTGGAGAGTAAAAGATGCTCAGAAACTTGTACACGGATTAATACTCACGCGTAGGTGGTTACAAACGTTTACGCACGGAAAACGCACGTTGGCAGAGTAACCGCGAGGTACCACATCTACTTATCAGTTAGGTGATTGGGATTTGATTCCTGCTGACAGCAATGATTTTCTCTAGCTTAGAAATAGATGTTTTCGAAATTGTGTAATTCGCTCGACTTTGCTAAAAGACCGAATAGCCTCGTAGTGTATGGCTACAGTCGTAATATTGCAAGATGCGCTCTGACAGTTCTTAGAGCGAGATCCGTTTACTGCCTCTCTAGGTGGGGAGAAAGGAGTACGGGGTATGGATGGCCTGGAAACGAGGGCTGAACCATTGCGGTTGCCATAGAGATGAGTCTGCTGGCCGGCTCCTGTTGCTGAGAGTTGCCAAACCTTTCACTTCTGAGTAACGTACAGAATAACACAGTGGTCTGAATGAACGAACAGGTGAACCAGAAGCGAAGGAAAGATGAAGGGAATGCAGAGATGTGGCAACACCATGCAATAGCAAGTGCAATGATCCTCCCTCCAACCCCATCTGTCTAAATGCTTCTTTTAATTTTACGGGTATAGTGAGTCCGACTCTTATTGAGAGGCCCCGTGTTCAATTATTCGCCATTTTAGGAATTTTAAATCTTGACTAGAACAGGATTCACTCAGTCTCGTGAGAAGACCTGAGGAACTGATAAATTCGAAAAGCAATGGACGCAGTCAAGGAAGCCAAGCAATATGGCAGAAGGTGCTGTCACGTTGACCATGTGAAACTCCAGTAGCTGCAGGCCATCTGGTTCAGCAGAAGTTGAGAAAATGGTAGCTTGTTACCGCTACACACGTTTATTCATGTACACTGATCACGAGGAGAAGTGTCAGTGGTCGTCTATTGAAGATCCACTTTCGATCGCGGGAAATATTATCATCTTTGACGGTGAATGGGCCCATTCCATTGTACACGAAATCAGACAAATTACTCAACGAATAAATTCTAACAAAGGAATCATCCCTGAAGGTGGAAGAGGAAATGCTCATATGTTCGCCTATTAACGTAAAGTTGATACTGAAGTATTTGAAGTTAACCCTTTACAATTTGGACAAGAATATTCTTGAGAACTTGGAGTGTAAAATGTGATAAAGAATCTCTAGCACCAAAGAACAATTCTACCCTTGTCCGTCTGTGAAGTGGGATGCTGAACACGATTTCACGTGACTTAAGTCCTCTTCATCAACCAAGAGAGCTTGGTAAGGATTCGACAATTTATCAGTACCTTGTTCTTTATCAAATTAGCACTTTGACCCCACCTAATTATAAGTATCTATTTGGTGATTTAGGATTGTTTAGTCGATCACTGTTTGTGTCCAGAAGTGTATTGTTAGCTCTACCGTACTGTTACGATAACCACTGACTGTTTTATTGAACTAATTTAATCTAGGATGGCCCAGTGAGTACACACACACACACACACACACACACACACACACACACACGCGCCAAGGTGCCTGAACTTAGTCTCGCAGTAGTTCTTTTACGTACCACTAAATCTACCGACATGAAGCTAACGTATTTAAGCACCTTGAATGAGCCAGGATCAAACCTGTTAAGTTGGGATCAGAAGACCAGCGCCTCAACCGTATGAACCACTCAGCCCGGCGGCAAGACAACACAGCTCAACAGCAACCAATAAACAACAACAACTGCTCGCGGGGAGCATTCTTTTATATACTTGGTGATGAAGTTCTAATATCTTCAGAGTGCTGCCGGTATGCGAAAGTTCTAGTTTCACCATTCAGGAAATCCACGGAGACACCGGAAGATAAGCACAACAAAAGGAGAAGTCGTCACATGCCCTCAGGCCGTCCGGGCGGTCTCCGGTCTGACTCACTCGTTCCTTCCAGGAGATTCCCGAGGGAGCTACAACGGGGCTAACTGTGACATGGCCACGTAACAATATATTTGCATTATCAGTATATTCATTGCAGGAATGTTATGACCGAGCTCGATAGCTGCAGTCGCTTAAGTGCGGCCAGTATCCAGTAATCGGGAGATAGTGGGTTCGAACCCCACTGTCGGCAGCCCTGAAGATGGTTTTCCGTGGTTTCCCATTTTCACACCAGGCAAATGCTGGGGCTGTACCTTAATTAAGGCCAAGGCCGTTTCCTACCCATTCCTAGGCCTTTCCTACCCCATCGTCGCCATAAGACATATCTGTGTCGGTGCGACGTAAAGCAAATAGCAAAAAAAAAATATATAGGAATGTTATGGGTGTGGGATGAGTAACATCGTCACTGACTTTTAACCAAGGTGTGGATCGAAGCTGTTCAATCCAATATATTTTAATGGAAAGCCACATTTTTATCGCTCGAGTGTCGTGGATTATGATTACAGTGCCAAGAGTCGTGTAAAACCAAAGCTTCCTTGATTGCCCTCTGCATTTCAACTTTTCGGGATATATTGTGTCCAGCTCCACGGTTATATGGTTAGCCTGCTGACCCTTGGTCCACAGGGTCCCGGGTTCGATTCCCGGCCAGGTGAGGGATTTTAACATTCATTGATTAATACCGTCATAGATAGTCCCCATCCTCATAGACGCACAGGTCGCATATAAAGCGTCCACTCGAAGGCCTCTTCGGAGGCCACACGCCATTATTATTAAATATATTGTATTAATCTGCACAAAAAAATATTATACTATATTTTAAATTTCATCAGCTCAGTACTAAAGTGAAAAACATCCTTGAATAAATATCGGAAGTTGAATGTTGCCAGAAGGTTGGAAGTTATATGAGTTTACTCAAAGAGGCCACTCGATTCACCTCTGTGCAAATAAGCATATCTTGAGTGAGAACAGCACCAGTGACGGGCGAACGAACGTCAAGTAGCCAGAGCTGCAAAGTCTCGAGATTATCGTTGTATCCGCTCCATTTAACTTACGGTCGGAACATCGCTATAGCCGCTCTGTAAACACCAGCTACCGTGACCTCACAGGGTCATCATCGTCGACTGCCCAAGGTAAATTTACCGTAACCGCGCACGGAGGAAGGCAAATAATAAGTCTGTGACCACACTTCATCTACTTGTTATGAAAGGGGAATAAATTTTCCTATCTCGCCAATGTTCATCAGGGGAGGTACACCTTTCTTCACCAAGCGATTTGGCCGTGCGGTTAGAGTCGCGCAGCTGTGAGCTTCCATTCAGGAGGTACTGGGTACGAACCCCACTGCGGACGGCCATGATGTTAGTTATTCGTAGTTTCCCATTTTCAAATACTGTATGTTCAATTTACCGAGCTCGATAGCTGCAGTCGTTTAAGTACGGCCAGTAGCCAGTATTGGGGAGATAGTAGGTTCGAACCCCACTGTCTGGAGCCCTGAAAATGGTTTTCCGTGGTTTCCCATTTTCACACCAGGCAAATGCTGGGGCTGTACCTTAATTAAGGCCACGGTCGCTTCCTTCCCACTCCTAGCCCTTCCCTGTCCCGTCGTCGCCATGAGACGTATCTGTGTCGGTGCGACGTAAAGCAACTAGCAAAAAAAGAAAAAAAAATTGTATGTTCAATTTTGTCCGATCATAACCGAAAGGGCACTTCCCTTCAAGATATCTGTGAGATGAAGTCTACCTAAAACATAATAGGTAATGCCATCGATTGCTCCGTCACAGCAGCCTTACATTCAGTGAAATAATACTTTTTGGCATATAGCCCTGGTCTTCAACAGATATTTTCAGAGAATACAGTTACCTCTCCAGGCAATACGAAACTACATTTCCTGCTACATATAAATCAACATCCACAAACTATAGGAAACTATATTGTCCGACTTTCCTATGGATAGGGCACGAATATAATATTTCTTCTTATCCATGTAAAAAAGTGAAACATCATTCATTTCCGTGTGACACGTCTAACACACTTCACTAGATGAAGTTAATAATAATAATAATAATAATAATAATAATAATAATAATAATAATAATAATAATAATAATGCAAGTGGTTTTACGGCCTAACAACTAGTTTTTGCCTTCCAGAGGTCCCCCAAATGCTGGAATTTTTCCCGTAGGATTTCTTTTACGTGTCAGTAAGCTTACCGACACGAACCTGCACCTTCAAATACCTACTGATTGAGCACTAATCGAACCCACACAGTTGGGCTCAGAAAGCCAGGAAGAGATAAATCGTAATTAAAATGTGCTTATCTATAGACACGATGTCGTGTAAAGTACAGCTTCTTGTAATAATAATATTATTTGTTCTGACGTCCTATCAATTAAATGTTTACGCTTTTCGGAGACACCGAGGTGCGGAATGTAGCCCCACAGGACTTGATTTACATGCCAGTAAATATACCGACTCGAGGCTGACTATTTGAGCACCTCCAAACACCATCGGAATGAGCCTGGATCGAACCTGCCAAATTTGGGAGTACAGCTTCTTAACCAGTGAGGTATTGGCAGTAAGAAGGCAACTGAACACTTCAGTTTCTGGTTGGTTAACCTCATTGGTATAAATTAAAATTAATAATACCTGAAAGTACCTAGCAAGTGGCTGTGTTGTTTGGGTCACGCAGCTATCATCTTGCATTCGGGATATAGTGGGTTCGAACCCCACTGACAGTAAACCTGAAAATGGTTGTTCGTAGTTTCCCGTTATTACACCAGGCAAATGCTGGGGCTATACCTTAATTAAGGCCACGGTCCCTTCCTTCCTACTATTATCCCTTTCCTATCCCATCGTCGTCATAAGACCTATCTGTACCGGGCGAGTTGGCCGTGCGCGTAGAGGCGCTCGGCTGTGAGCTTGCATCCGGGAGATAGTAGGTTCGAATCCCACTATCGGCAGCCCTGAAGATGGTTTTCCGTGGTTTCCCATTTTCACACCAGGCAAATGCTGGGGCTGTACCTTAATTAAGGCCACGGTCGCTTCCTTCCAACTCCTAGGCTTTTCCTATCCCATCGTCGCCATAAGACCTATCTGTGTCGGTGCGACGTAAAGCCCCTAGCAAAAAAAAAGACCTATCTGTGTGTGTGTGCGACGTAAAGCAAAAATTCGAAAAAGGAAATATTAAAGGGTGTCAAGGAGTAATGAAATTTGACTTATGACAGTCTAGAGTTTAAAAAAAATCAGAATAGTTCATGGTATCGTACTTAAAGAACAATGGATTTTAAAAATCACAGGACAAATATCAAAATGAAGAAAATTTAGTTAGTACTGCACCGTTTCATTTAGTCCTTATCCAATTTTCGTATAGAGGAATGAACTCCAGACTGCTCTCGACATTCCGGTATACTCATTATTTCTCTCTTCTGGTAAATCCTAAAACAACACGTTCTGTGTTACATGGTTTCTTCCTTTGTTGGCTGACATATACTAGTGTCATATAGGATAATTTGTTTTTATTCAATATTAGTAATTTTAATTTTCCAGCTGTTACTAGTGACCACGAAACCATACCTGAACTCTGCAAATTAAACATTTCCCCTTCCATGACTGTGAGAGAATCAATTAAAGAGAAGAGGAGGGGATGTCCAGAGAAGCTTATCAGCCGCCCACAATGTGCACCGCACGCTAAACCGCTTCGCTTCGCTTTATTTACCAAGAGGAGCCTTTAAATCCCTTCACTTTGAGCTGAGAGGAGACATACGGTCGAACTTCAACCGTACACGATGGACACACTTTACATAGTGTTGTTGTACGTAGCAGAACAGTCTGGGAGCTTTAAAATGTACACATCCCGATATAAAATGTGAGCGGATATTATACGGATCGGACCGGATGGAATCTGATCTGCAATAAAATTAAAAAATAATTAAAGTAAATTAAGTGTACTATAGTTCACTTCATAGCATTGTGTGTATCATCTCAGGGATCGGATTAACACTTCAATGCCCTGCTTTTCCGTTTGCCTTTAATGCCCAACCTGGGTCAATTTGACCCAAGCTATAACATGTTGGCGTAATGATTTTATTGTTGATAATATCGTTTTAAAATTAAAGAACTATTATTTACTAGCAGTAATATTTATTGGAGATCGTGGCATATAGACAGCAATGAGCAGCTTCTTCATAAATTACAACAATAGGAGTATACAATAAATCCTGTCAAAAAGCCAGTAAATACTGAATTGGAGAGAAAAAAATTACTATGAAGAGAGAGGGAGAGATTTACTCATGTTTTTTTTCAATGTTTTTATATTTCTGGATACTTCGTGACAGTCCTACAAACACCTTTATATTAATTTCTTGTGTTTTCCATTTCCTCGCATTCAGAATCACTGGATGCTTTGTCTGCTGGAAGTATGAACTCATCTGATTCATCCAAACTTACATTTCCTCCATCAGATTCTCCCTCCATAATAGTTTGTAATTCTTCCATCATTTCATCTTCACGCAAATATTTACGAAACATCTTTACAACAAGCTCTCAAGAGAAGCAGATAATGACTAAATCATGCCAAACAACAACAAATAAATAGAAAAATTGTTGCTTTTCTTGCAACTTTTAATTTCGTGCGGCTTTTTCTAGCCGAGTGCAGCCCTTGTAAGGCACACCCTTCGATGAGGGTGAGCGGCATCTACAAATAGTAGGTAACTGCGTGTTAATGTGGTGGAGGATATTGTTATGTGATGTGTGTGAGTTGCAGGAATGTTGGGGACCCAGCCCCCGGGCCATTGGAATTAACCAGTGAAGGTTAAAATCCCCGACCCGACCGGGAATCGAACCCGGGACCCTCTGAACCGAAGGCCAGTAAACTCGTGTTCTCATCCTGAGGTGGTGCAGCTCTTTCCAGGTACACCCCCAATGGAGGTGAGCTGCATGTACCACATACCAGCCCTCCTGCCATTCTTAAATTTCTGGCAGTACCGGGAATCGAACCCGGGATCCCTAGGACGGCAGCTAATAATACCAACCGTTATGCTATGGAGGCGGACTTCTTGCTGCTAATGTCATTGTTGACTCAGTAAATAAGGTGACGGGAAATATTTCACAATCAGAGATGTCAACAGTAAAACTTAAATCACTTACTGTACATAGACATGGGGCAAAATTACTCGTGTTGAGCGTTCTAGGTAAACTGGTATTATTTTCGGAAGTTCAGTATTTATAAACCTAACATTTTGTAATAATGAAATATTTGCAGAGTAAAAGTCAAGACAGGAAGTTCTCGTAGATCAACTTCGAAAGTTATAAATAAACTTTTCAACTTCACCTCGGGCAAATTGACCCATGATGGGCGTTCTAGTGTTAAGATGTTAGAGAGAGCACGGAAACCCGTGTGTGCTACGTGGAGGCATGACTCACCGGTAGTTTCGTATCAGTGGACGAGGTATCTCACATCTTCTTATTGTACAGATAAAATAATTCACACAGTGAAACAGTAGACTAATTAGCTAAATAAAGTATATCTACCAGCCAACTCAGATTCATTTGACTACCATATACCGAGTGAGTTGGCCGTGCGGTGAGGGTCGTGTAGCTATGAGCTTGCAATCGGGAGATGGTGGGTTCGAATCTCACCTTCGGCAGCCCTGAAAGATGGTTTTCCGTGGTTTCCCATTTTGCATCAGGAAAATGGTGGGGATGTACCTTAATTAGGCCAAGGCCACTACCTTCCCAATCCTAGCCCTTTCCCATTTTTGCGTTGCCAAAAACAGTCAATGGGTTAGTGCGACGTTACACTATTAGCAAAACAAAATCAAGTATCATATAATGATTTTCAGCCAGTAATTTATCAGCAAGCAGTCGAGGAAATGGAATTTTGTAATTATAAACGAAGGTTCCTATTAAAAGATACCTCATTTTAATTTGAAAATTTTTGACATTCTCCTTGTAATGAAAATCTAAAAATCTTCCATTTTTCTACTTCGAACATTTCCAATACAAGTACGACCCAGTACTGTTATTTCCCCACCGAGCTCGATAGCTGCGGTCGGTTAAGTGTAGCCAGATCCAGCATTCGAGAGATAGTGGGTTCGAATCCTACTGTTGTTAGCCCTGAAGATGGTTTTCCGTGGTTTCCCATTTTCACACTAGGCAAATGCTGGGGCTGTACCTTAATTTAGGCCACGGATGCTTCCTTCCCGCTCCTAGGCCTTTCCTGTCCAATCGTCGCCAGAAAACCTATCTGTGTCGGTGCGACGTAAAGCATATTCGTAAAAAAAATATTTCCCTGGTGCAAAAATGAAAATTAGTAGAAAATTTCGAGCTCAATACTTGCAGAGCTGGTGAATGCAATTTTACATCTACACGATATGCCACTCCGTATCCAGTTCATACTGTTGTAAAAGTGCTAATGTTACCAACCACGTGAGTGGAACTGTGCTGTTACTTATAACCCTGAAGTGAAAAAGGTATGTTTGTAAACCTCGTACTTTACATAAATTTGCAAGATAATCTGATCAGATGCGATCGATTTGGTCATCGCTGTGACGTTGTGAATTTCGACATAATTCTTCTATTATCCCTGATACAAAATTATCTGCGAAATCTCACTATGTACTATTCCAATCTCTCTTGCTTGTTCATTGTGTATGCATGAGTGCCTTTACAAAGCGAAGGCTAATGCGAACAATACATTTTCCCTTAGGCAAGAGCAAATGACAGTGTATTACAGTGTCATGAACTTCATTCGTGTCCATAAAGCTCCTAATCTGAATGCTGTATCTCAATTATTTTTCACTGGCCTGCCGTAGTTTGAGAGAGAACTGTGAAATTGGCGAGTGGAATCACTTGCGTGTGGTCTTTACCTGTGTGCCAGTTTACTGTTATTAATAAAAGCGCATTTTGTAAAACTGACAGACGTTTCCATATCAGTAGTATTTTTTATATTTTTACTATTTATTTAGGTAGACTATGGAATACATTTATTTATAAGATACGGATATGTTGAACACTTCCTACCTGTTCTGCCAACAGACAGATGAACGAACGTGAATTTCAATAATAAAATACAACAAACGTAACAAACGAATAACACAATTATGTACTGTAAATATCTAAAACCGTGAGGTTGTCCATAGTCGATGCCCGATACAATTCAGGAACTATACAGGAGAATTTCGCTTTCCTTGCTTGGTAGTAGTGCATTCGGACTGTCGAAATTTGTAGGTATAATGGTTATATTATTGCAGCACGTATGAAGGTCCGAAGCTCGGTAGCCGAATCCAACAGGACTACTATTATTATTTTTATTATTATTATTTTAGTAGTAGTATTTTTACGATTTGCTTTACGTCGCACCCAAGGAGATAGGTCTTACGACGACGAGGGGATAGGAAAGAGCTAGGAGTGGGAAGGAAGCAGCCGTGGCTTTAATTAAGATAAATCCCAAGCATTTACCTGGTGAGAAAATGGGAAACCACCGAAAACCATCTTCAGTGCTGCTGACAGTGGGATTCGAAACCTCTACCTCCCGAATGCAATAGTAGTATTACTAACAGTAGTGGTAATATCGGATGTATCTAAATAAGATGAATGTAACATATATGAAAATTAGCTCCAGTGTTTCCTGGTTCTAATGTATGGGCACAATGGTAGGAGGAATTATCATAACAGAGAGATAAAAGCTAAGGTCTGTTGAATAAACTTACAGTTTAGCAGTTGGGTTCTGAAATCTCAAAAGAGCAATCTGAAAGACTACAGAAATGACGAAATATTCCAACAGCATGAATTTTGAATAGGCATTTATTTAAGTCTATTATTCACAAATTACCAGAATGCAGGACCTTCTTCTCCCACAAATCGCATCTAGTTGCAAAAATCTAAGACCATCTGTACATGTTCATATTCCACTTGCCGTAGATGAAGATAGCAGTTAACCATTTCCCATTTATTTTAGAAATAAAAAATGTACTCTGTTCTGGAATATATCTTTACTTGTTGATGTTGTATTATCAACTCCATCTCTCTTGTTAATATCGTTAAAGACCATAGTGAGATGGCTTTGAAAGGATTAATGGATAATTGAGCGCTGAGTGTGAGGAATGATTTTTGAATATGGAGCGGGAAGGAACATAGAATTGAAACAGTGAAACTACAGTACATTTCTAAGCGGAAATATATACTTAAAAATAACCAGGGGGAATATCAGATCAGTTGTTTGCCACCTGACGTATTTGTACAACAGTGGCATTCATCGCCCGTGTTACGTGTGTGGCAGACGGATTTCTAAATTTGGTGTTTATGTTCCTCATGATCGTAACAGTCCGCCTCTGTAGTGTAGTGGCTTGTGAGATTGGCTGCAACTCTCGGAGGCCCGGGTACGATTCCCCGCTCTGCCACAAAATTTGACAAGAGGTACGAGGACTGGAAGGGAGTCCACTGAGCTTGGGGAGGTCAAATGCCTAGAGGAGTGCTCGACTTCCACCTCAGTCATCCTCTAAGCGGTTTTCTGTGGTTTCTCACTTCTTCTCCAGGCAAATGCCGGGATGATGCCTAACTTAAGGCCACGGCGACTTCTTTCTAGTTTCCTTGCCTATCCCTTCCAATCATCCCATCCCCCACAAGGCCCCTGTTCATCAAAGCAGGTGAGGCCACCTGGGCGAGGTAATGGTCCTCCTTTCTAGTTCTATCTCCGACCAATTATTTCATGCTTCAGGACACTACCCTTGAGGCGACGGAGGTGAGATCCTTCGCTGAGTCCGGGGTAAAAACCAACTCTGGAGGATAAGCGGATTAAATAAATAATTATAAATGATCATAACAAATTAATACACTGCTCTGCCTAAATAGTTAACAATAAAGAGGGAGACCGTTGTCCAAGTCGGAGAGATGTAGTAGGATTGGGCAGACCAGAACAGTCAATTGTTCCGGAACATTTTAGGAGCTTGAGGTGGAGTGTTTTGGTACAGTGTGCCAGCACACGGCACACGGGACTGTAACTGCGTGCTAGAGAGAACTTCACGAGGCAATATGACATGCTCCGCGTCAGCAGGAATATGCTGCTGTACCGGACGTGCTGTGTGTAGGTACGGCCAGCGTAAAGCTGCACGGAACGTGAAGGAACAGTCGGAAAACTGAAATTCGCGCCCAATAATAACGTTCAATGACCGCTTTCAGGTGAAGATTTTTTCGGTCAATATGAAATACACGTAACACGGTTACAATGGTAGTACAGGTGTTTAAAAGTAACTAATCCAAGGATATGTCCAGCGTTTGAATGTATCGGCCTGTATTGCGAGTAATTAGGACCAGGATAAAACTTCACGGCACGTGAAAAAGCAGTCGGAAGTCTGAAATAGGCACCCAGAAAATCATGTTGTTTTTAGGATAAGAATATTTTCATTCATTTGTAAATACACCTGTCACAAATACACGGGCAGTAGATGTGTTTACAAATGTCGCAATGTCATCTTCACCAATTAAAAATATACTCGCACAGTTGAAGAAACATTTGTCAGTACAAGCGGAACCCGAGAATAAAAAAGCAAAACACGAAGATAAAAATTGAACACTATATACAAGCCGAACAGGAGATTAATAATAAAACTAGGCCTATACAAGCAGAAAATAAAAATAAAAATTAACCCCTACAAAGAAAACATGAAGATAAAAATTAAAAATTATATACAAGCTGAACAGAGATTAAAAATAAAACTATGCAAGCAGAACACGAAAATAAACATTGTGGGATGTTTAAGTTGGAAATGTCTCGTCATTGTGCCGGTTGAAGATCCCTTTTCAGACAAAATTGAACATAAATTGCATTTCACCCTGTCAGGTTTTATTCGAGTAAAAATGTCCCAAACAGGACTCCGGTGCGACATTACGCTAAGTATTTCGTACGGTGTATATTACTAGGCTTCAACGCCCTTAAAAACAGAACGCATTAAGTTATCCGCATGTAACCGAAGCCCAGTTGCCGGTGCAACGGAACTCGCAGAACGAAGAGGATACGACGGAACACGGAACACTTCAGTATATGGTGGCACACTGCCGGTATTGACAGTCAGTTAGTAGGTGAAGTGCAGTGCAGTGTGACGCTTCTGACGGGATATCGAGTCACTGTCTCGGTCTCCCTTGAGAATGTTTCGGAACAACTGACGCTCCGTGTTCTGGAACAGCGGAACATAACTGTGCACCAACACAGTCTGCCGAAACAGGGGCACAGTGCTCAACCCTAAGCTGTAGATCAGGAATGGCTGACTAATCGCAAGGAAGAAGAGGTGAAGTATGGTGGGATGAGGATTTCCACGAAACGGTGCAATTCCGTAGCTTTGGCTGTATATGATCGTGCGTGACTTTAGAATTATACGTAGACTGCTGTAGGATTTAACGTGTTAAGTCTCGTTATTGTGGCGGGCTGAGTTGCTCAGACGGCTGAGGCGCAGGCCTTCTGACCCGAACTTGGCAGGTAGGTATCTGGCTCAGTCCGGTGGTATTTGAAGGTGCTCAAATACGTCAGCCTCGTGTCGGTAGATTTACTGGCACGTAAAAGAACTCCTGCGATACTAATTTCAGACACCTCGGCGTCTCCGAAAACTGTAAAAGTAGTTAGTGGGACATAAAACCAATTATCTCACTAATGTGTAACTCCATTAATGGACCTATCGGGTAGGAAATATGATGCCGGTAATGGAGTGTTACGTACCG
The DNA here is from genome assembly GCF_040414725.1 of Anabrus simplex. NCBI lineage: Eukaryota > Metazoa > Arthropoda > Insecta > Orthoptera > Tettigoniidae > Anabrus > Anabrus simplex. The sequence goes on along the minus strand of NC_090267.1, from coordinate 122,526,003 downwards.
TTATGATCAGATGGCTGTATCTTTCTAGATCGGGTTTAAGTTCCAAGAACAGAACCATTTCGCGAGGATGTCAAGTGAGGACTCTGTACGGTTCTTTGGCTGAATGGTTAGCATTCTGACCTTTGGTTCAGATGGCCCACGGTTCGATTCCTGGTTCGTCCTGGGACTTTATGTGCGTACAGTTAACTCCTCTGTCTCCAGGATTTAATACACATCTTCATATACATTCAATGCAGCAGTCTACAAACCTCCACAGAAAAGCACATTATAAGTGCTTCTTTCCATACAGGGCTGATTTCAGCAAGGGAATCTGGCCGTGAAGTTGGGTTAAACATTCAAATAGTGCCGACCACAAGAAATGAGGAAAATGTCATAAATAATAAGAGTACAAATAATATGAGAAAGGACTGCAGAAGAGGTGAATATGCCGGGTTCCACATCTCCCTAAATATTTTGCAGTCATTAGCGAAGGGTAGTGTAGGCCTCTTTACTACTTACTATAGTTGAGACGGTAGGTCACCCAAAACCAAGGTGCATTAGGGGACACTGATAGTCGCTGGGTAACCACACAGATGACGTTTCCGACATTGCTACTTTCTACCAACTGTTTTATAGGAATTCAGTAAGAAGAGTCGGTAGACTGCTATGTTCAGATCGTTCCGAGAGTTGTCATTAAATGCATCCTGTGTGGCGGTGTTCCTTTTACTTTTCTTCTTTACAATTCTTTAAGTCGCACCGACACATTTAGGTTTTATGGCTACGATAAGATAGGAAAGGCCTACGAGTGAGAAGAAGTGGCCGTGGCCTTAATTAAGGTGTGGCTCCAGAATTTGCCTGGTGTTCCTATAGGAAACCACGGAAAACCATCTTCAGGGCTGCCGACAGCGGGGTTCCAACTTCCAACCCACTATCTCCCGGATACAAGCTCACAGCTGCGCGCCCCTAAGGCCGTCCGCAAAATGAGACGCAGGTCCGTGAGGTGACGCAGGGTGACTCACGGTGTGTTTCTGCGAACCAGAGAACTAACTGGACCCACGCATGTTACGGCGCAGGGTGACGTGACGCAGTTGCTGCCCGTGGTGACCCTGCGGACCGCAGTCTCTCTTCCGCAGTGTCCTGCAAGACTCACGGTGATTTTGGTTGTTCATATTGTTTTTTGTAGTTCGAAATGGAAGAAAAACTAACTGAAGCCGTGCGTGTGCGCGAAGTTCTGTATAATACAAGCCACGAAGATTACTTGAAAACGAAGCTGAAGGCAGCCATCCTTTATATATAACACTGATCAGAAGGAAAGAATGGAAGGGATCCAACACTTTGAAGAATGAATGTATTGGCGAAAGGAAGACAAGGGCCACGAAAGGCGTGAAAATGAAAGACTCCCTAGGCCTCGAGTGCTATAATACCGTCGGGGTATGAAAAGAACAAGAGTTGACCGAGAGACGTCAGATAGAATAGATAAAAGTGGGGAGCCTGACACAAGTAGGTGGAAGCAATGCCATGACTCAGCTAAGGGCACCATGGTCGCCAACCTACGCTCCCAACTTCAGAGCCCTTACGGCCCCCTTTAGTCGCCTCATACGACACGCAGGGGATACCGTGGGTGTTATTCTACCGCCCCCACCCACAGGGGAATCTTTGTTAAACTTTCATCTGGTTGTTATTAAAACTCCCGTTGCTAAACCATTTTTCTGACTCAGGAATTCTTTTTGAAAAATCATATTAAATGTATTTTTTGTCTAAACCAGCATAAAATATATATTGTGTTTTGAGGAAGAAGTAATGTACAATATAAAGCAACAAAATAGCAATTTATTGCAGTTAAATGTTTTATCTGCTGATGAATGCAAAAATAATTGTTTTGTTTCCAACAAAAATTCATGTGACAAGTACAAATTACTTTAATGGCTAAACTGAGATATGCAAATTGAAAACAACTTATTTCCATACACAAAAATTGAGTTTTAGTGAGCCAGAGCTGAAGTTCCGTGGTAAACTGCGTATTGAAACTGCGATCCAACTTGCGACGATTGTCGCCGTGACTCACTCTGCCGTGAAGAATTCGACGTGAGCCATCCTGCGCCACCTCACGGACCTGCGTCTCATTTTGCGGCCGGCCTAACCTCGACCAGTTGTACACTCTGACCGGAAGTCGTACGCTCCCGGACACTGCGCTTGAGGCGGCAGAGGTGAGATCCCTCGCTGAGTCCGAGGGATATAGCAACCCTGGAGTGTAAACAGATTAAGAGAGAAATATATTTTTATACTTGGTATTGGTGAGCTATACCTGAGAAATAACTCTTTACCTTACCGCTCCTTTCAAATTATATTGCAGATTGCATTAGAGAGGTGTAATCGATGCTGGCTGCATTGAGCTTGAACTTATCACATGTGAGTTGTACCATTCTGTTTGATTCTACATTTAATAGTTACTTGAGAAAAAAAATCACTTCCCTCATGGCTTATATCTCTTTCTCATTTTGTGAAGAATCGAACAAATGTCTTATCCTTGTCATGAAAGACTAATAAACTTGTTTTCTTACGTCTTAAAATAACAAACACTACTATCTTCTCCACTATTCCCAAGATTATTTAAGACTTTACTCATATCTTTTGAAATTAGTCTCTCTCGTCTCACCTAGTTAAATAATATAATGCCTCGAGTTACGAAGCGTTATCGATAGTCGATACCAACGTCAAAATCCTTACTATTTAATCCTTCTGCCTGAAGACACGAACTACTGAAGCAAACCAAAGAATAGCCAAGGAGCGAGGACCACAACAATGGCGGTTGCGTGTCAACATCATCTTGTCAAATTGCGTGCAGGAATTTAGTGTCCGTCTTTTTGCTTGCCTTAGAATGGGCTCTAAAAGGAACCAAAGTGAGCGAGGGAACAAAGGGAGAAAGAGAGGATAATGAAGCAAGCGGAAGTACTTAGCTAGGTCGAGCGAGGGAAGAGATTAGTTCAGCCAGGGTACTATATAAAAGGGCTGAGGAACGAAGGGGCAGACAAGGCACAATCACACCTCTGTAATAGCTCCCGTGAGGCGTACAGATAGACGTTGTTTTCTAGAGACCAGACACTTGTCAAGTCAAGATCCATTGGCTATAAACAGTTTCACACAGTGGATGTCACATGTTCAAGGGAGAATTTCCGTTAGAGGAAACTGGATTGCCCCATCCCACCCATGATATATTTTTTTCTAATTTATGTACCTATACCACTGCGGGTAGAAGAACGTCTTAACCTTCTTCTCCTCCTCCTTCTTCTTCTTGCTATTATTATCATCGAACACATTACATTCGAGAGATATCTCGGAGACAGTGCTTACTTACGGCAGTACAACAACAAAGTAAAATTATAACAAATTACCTAAGAACAAAAACAACAAATGCAACATCTAATTACCTTAAAACCGATTACAAGAAATTAAATCGAAACGGGAAATTTCATAAGAATTCACGATAACTAAAGAGGAAGAATAAAAAAAGTAGGAAAATTGAAACAAGGAACAAAAGACGTACATTTGTCATATGAATACTGTAACATATTTATTAAAGGCAACAACATAGAAATAAAAATTAAATTTGCCGAAAATAACTTAAAATATTATGTTCATATACTCTAATGTAACGTAAATGCTCAGGTCACCCAAAATTTATAAAATATTCCGATATAAATACTGAAGTACTGAAATGAAATATAGTATGGCTTTTAGTGCCGGGATATCCCAGGACGAGCTCGGCTCGCCAGGTGCAGGTCTTTCTATTTGACTCCCGTAGGCGACCTGCGCGTCGTGATGAGGATGAAATGATGATGAAGACAACACATACACCCAGCCCCCGTGCCATTGGAATTAACCAATTAAGGTTAAAATCCCCGACCCGGCCGGGAATAGAACTCGAGACCCTCTGAAACGAAGGCCAGTACGCTGACCGTTCAGCCAACGAGTCGGACTACTGATGTACTATATTACTTACAATACAATCACGTACAAATTCACAGATAACTTACGATTCATCGTTGAGGCTCGTAATACCGTTATGTGACAATGTTGTCGGAGAAATACTGCCCCGCAATACATGTACCACTTAGAACGAAAATTTGTTGTTATAGTTCATAAAATACTGAACGTAAGATGACAGGATCTTTCTGGTCAGAGTTCTAAGCTGAAATATATCACATACCGGTTTTTAATATTGAAAACATTTCTTAGGAGACAAAGTCGGCAGCCCTGAATATGGTTTCCCGTGTTTTCCAATTTCGCACTAGGCAAATGCTGGGGCGTTACCGTAATTAAAGCCATGTTCGCATCTTCTCCAGTCCTATCAATATTCTATCATCTTGTCGCCATAAAACCTGTCTCTATCGGTGCGATGTAAAACAAATAACCAAACATACAAGTGATTGATTTGGTTGATGGTGATGATTATTGCTCTAACAGGAAGTAAAACTCAATAACCATCCTCTCTCGCGAGCAAATGAACAGTTCCGACCATTTGAAGAATAAAGGTGTCGACAAAGGGAAGAGAAGAGTCAAGAAGAGTGAAAAATTAATATATCACCTAGGCTAGGCAAATTTAACATCGTCGGAGTTGGAAGAAAGCAACACCTGGCCAAGGGAGATAGGATAGTAAAGATGAAAGTGAAGAGACTAGCTCAATGAAGTAGAAGGGATACTAGTCTCAGATAGCGTGGCCAACTTGGTCGGTCAATCGTTTAACAGTGCCAATTAGTAGAACTTACCATCAGTGTTAAAAACCGCTCTAAATATTTGGTGTCCCAAACTGCAATGTGATAACTAAAACCCTAAACCCCATGGCGCAACAGCCCCGAAAGGCCTTGACCTACAAAGCGACCACTGCGCAGCCCGAGGGCCTGCAGATTATGAGGTGTCGTATGGTCAACACGACGAAACCAATTGGCGTTATTCTTGGCTTTCTTGGCCGCGGCTGCCATCTCACCGCCAGTCAGCTCCTCAATTGTGATCACGTAGGCTGAGTGGACCTCGAACCAGCCCTCACATCGAGGTAAAATCCCTGACCTGGCTGGGAATCGAACCCGGGGCCTCCGGGTAAGAGGCAGGCACGCTACCCTTATACCGCGGGGCCGGCAATGTGATAACTAGGGAGCAGAATTGTATGTGTTAAAAAGTGAAACATGCTTATTTTTATGTGCTAAAATACCTAAAAATATTTTATAAAATTTAAAAATATTCAGCTTTAAATATCACATAATCACTCGCGTTCAAGAGGTAAATAAATATAAAGTTTTGTATTAAGATATGGTGCTACTAAACGTGCTCCTTAAGGCAAATGGAAAAGTACAGCACGGTATATTAATTTTTGATGTGCCTGATGAGATATTACGGTATTTATAAAAACGGAAATGTTTTGTTTCACTATAGCAAAAACAACCTGTCATCTTTGAAAAAAAAAACCAGTTCGTACTCACCAATCACATGCTGGAATAATAGTTGCTAGAAGTAGTCTCAGAACTGGAGTGAACAAAAAAGGTCATCTCCAAATTGTCCATCACAAATGCATGCCGATTATCTCTGAAGAATGCCTTATACTGCGAAAACGACCGCTCCACATCACAGGACGTCAGAGGTGCATAGTTAAAGAGAGGAATGTCACCAACACTAACACCTTCAATTTCACCAGCATGGGCATCCTCCAATACTTGAGCAACTTCGCACCTTTTTTAAACCCTCTGTTTTTAAAGAACAAATCTTGTTATTTCGTCCTTAAAAGTCCCTGTACCTGCAAAGCTGAGAGTGAATATAATTTATTTTCAACAGTACGCACTTCCTTCACTGTTTCGGACAACAGGTTAGTGTATTTTTCAAGAATGCCTATGGTTTTACACAAGACGCTTCGATTGGCAGATATAAACGACAAATCACTTTTCAAAGTACTGTCTTTAAGTAATTCCTGTACAATTTCAATTGAAGTCGCGTCGTTTCTATCTAGTGCATTCACAACGGATGTTAAATTTTTAAGATTGGCTGCGTAGTACACCACTGCGCTAAGCCAGGTACCACACTGCGTAGCAATAGACAGAGGAGGAAGTGCATCAAGACCTGGGTTTTTGTCTTTAAACAGATCGCTTACTGAGGGTGCTTTTACAAATAATGTTTTGCCATTAGACAATAATTTATCCATTTTTAAGATACTGATTCTTTACAGTTTTACATTAATCTGTGTAGAGCATGAACTACGCAAGTTAAGTGTATCATTTTCGAAAAGCTTACATAATGGCCTTCAGCTGTTTTTTTCTACACGTAAGCTGCGCTATCAGTAAGTTGAAGCAATACAATATCGTATTTTACACATTTCGGCCAAGGTAAGTGCATGGCTTCTTTAAAATTACTAGCTACAGTGACACGGTTTATAGCAGGCATTTCTTTACACGCTAGCAAATAAGAATGTCCACAAGCAGTTTCGTTATTCTTCAACACACCAACTACATTTCCTTCTTTTCTGCCACTTGAATCAGTAGTTTCGTCAATGCTCGCCCACAGTATTCCCGCTATCACATACTGCCCGAATCCTTTGTAAAGATTCTACGTAACATTTTGGAAGACAGTTTTTCCTTAACGTGGATTCGTCTTGAGGCTCAAAATTAATGTATTTTGTTAGGCAATTTCTGAGTCCCGGATTATTTATTTTGCCAAGACGAAAGTCGGCGCATACAAATGTTTTGCATAAATCTAGATAATAATGGGAGCATTTATACAGGCCTACATTTGAAGTAGCCGGTTCATCTATTAGTAATTGTTGCGAACGCACACGCGAAGCAGCCACATTGCGATTATTTCCAGACAAATGCTGGGTTATTGAGACCGTTGATTTGCACTTACTGTAATACCACATGGTTAGCAAAACAACACTTTTCCATCGGTAGGGGAATTTTTTTTAAAATTCCTCTACATATTGTTGAAGAAGCGATGTTGTACTCGACTTCACTTTCGGCCTTTTTGCAGGTTACGCACGCATTTACGGTGAATCACTGTTCCAATAAAAAAAGGCAGCAGACACAGAAAGAGATATTTCTTCTCTCTTAGAAATTCAGAAATATTCACATGACCACGGGAATGATATATGGACCCAAACAACTAACCTTACTCGTAGGAACGACACAATCCCACTGAGAATAGCTTCGTAGTCCCCAGTGCGCAGTTTACAACACAGTAGCATTTTAAGTGTTAATTTGTAACAATTATTAATGATTTATGTGCTTATTTTGGACTTCATGAAAATATATTTACATTTTAAAAATTTGAAAATGTGTTCCTTTATGTAAAGTAAGATTAGGTTTTAGCGCTTGGGGATACACAATATGAATAATAAACGTTGCAAATTGTGTTAAAATATGTAATTACCTAAAAATACCCTCCATAGCAATAACGTTGTGGGAGAAATATTGATCCGCAGCACATATATCATCAAGAGTGAGAATTCCTTAAAATGAATCGTACAATATTGAACCCCAGATGTGATAACCTTATATAGAGGATGCCTGCGCAGTTTTAGTTCCTCTTTAAACAATAATCACCACTAACATAGAACCTTACCGACCAAAGTTCTAAGCTGAAATGTTTCTGATCGTTGTGCACCATATCTTGTCTAAAACGATATTGCGCCTGCGATAACCGCCATGTGAAATATTTCAGCTTAGAACTCTGGTCGGTGAGGTTCGATGCAAAGAAATCCGTTCAATAGTTACAGACCGTAAGAAAGTGGGGTCAGAACAATTAAAATTATGATAAGAAACAAACTTCCTACTAGCAATTTTTTTCCAGATTCGGAAGGAGTAAGTAACGCAATGTCAATTTAGATAAGATATTGCACCCATCATAGCTAAGTTCAAAGCTAGCATTTATCTCAGGGGTGTTCGGTTCATCTCTAAAAATCTAAAATCAAACTATATTTCGAAGGCCTAGTTCTAACGCCACGTCAAGCATTATTCCTAGAGTAGGGAACGGTAAGGTTAATTTTCCTTTGCACATTAGCATAGGAAAATGAACACAACGAAAAGTGTTGTGATGGACTGCATATCAGTATGTGGTTGGGAGGCGTGGCCACCAGTCTTAAGGGAAATAACGGATCGGAACAGTATTGTCAAATGTGTGGTATTAGAAATAGGCCGTTGATATTCCAATCAAGGCGCTCAACTAATACTACAGGGGTGAACGGGGCAAGAAAAACTTTCTGGGGTAACTGCTCATCTATATTAAATCAAAGGTGGCTGAGATGGGAGGCTCCAAAATAGGGTTAGAAGATTATCGCTCACTATAGGCAGGAACTCTGTGTACAAAAGAGGATAATAGAACTCTTATCTTTTGAAATAAACAAAATATTCAATTTTGTTTTAATGTAAGGTTTTACTGTGTTGAGCTGGCATAATAGACTACATTTATATAAACCTAAAATTTGACATACAAAAGCATGTAATATTCATCAGATCATTCTGATGGCTGGAAAAATGACAACTGTGGTTGAACAGCGACTCGTGTACTATGACACAACGTCCTGTACTGGTCTAATCACTGACCCGCATAGGTCAAACTTATCACAATTTGGGGGGCTGCGAGTGCGAAGATACCTTGAAGTCGTCTGCACGTTCCCCGAGATGAGCTACCTCCAGAGCTTTACACATATTTATAGCCTGCAATGCTACACAAGAAACGATATCGTTAACAAGAGGGTATTCAAGGAGGGACAGTAGCCTAACCGTCCACATCCCGGCACTAAAACCCGTACACCATTTCATTTCAATTCATATTCTAATATTAAAATATAAACCAAGATTTTTAAAAATAAAATTGTTATTTGCTTTACGTCCCACTAACTACTTTTACGGTTTTCGGAGACACCGAGGTACCGGAACTTAGTCTCGCAGGTGTTCTTTTACGTGCCAGAAAATCTACCGACACGAGACTGACGTATTTGAGCACATTCAAATACCACCGCACTAAGCCAGTATCGAACCTGCCAAGATGGAGTCAGAATGCCAGCGCCTCAGCCATCTGAGCCACTCAGCCCGACCCAAGAATATTTTGGGTTTTGTATATCATACAACAAAGCCTCCGTGGCTCAGGCGGCACCGTGCCGGCCTCTCACCGCTGGTTCTGCGGTTCAAATTACGATCACTCCATGTGCGATTTGTGCTGCACAAAGCGGAAGCGGGATAAGTATTTCTTCGGGTACTCCTGTCTTCCCTGTCATCTTTCATTCCAGCAACACTCTCCATTAACATTTCATTTCATCTGTTAGTCATTTATCATTGCCCCAGATGAGTGCGACAGGCTTCGGCAGCCGGCACATTACCTATTCTCGCTGCTAGATGGGGGCTTCATTCATTCCATTCCCGGCCTTGTCGAATGACTGGTAAAAGGCTGTGGAATTTCGTTTCATATATCATACAACAAACTTTTTGGGCATTCGCACCAAAGTTCTGTACCATATTGTAATGAACGTGGCTGTATAAGGGCTATGATTCTCGTTAAAGAAATAGAGTGGTTTCATAGACCATTATAACTGAAAAGCGATCTAAGCCACAGTAATTATCGTTAATGATCTCCTTTGTGAAGAGGAACACCGCAGAGGAGAGCTCGGTAGGTAGCAATATGACCTTAATCGCACTCTATTTTGATAGCTTATTGCAATGATCATCTTTAACTCTCATGAAGATTTTTCCAACTATATCAACTTCAAAAACTGGCTTACGTCATCAAAAGTTTATTATGAATTAATTTTTAGATACACCAGTTTTTCAAGTAATTTATTCGCCCAAGAATTAATGAGTAAAGAATAAAAATAAGATCTAAAATATTAGAGATGGAATGTAATAGAGTAAGGTTAGATGGAGAACGTTATATAGTACTAAGAAAGGGAATCATTGAAGAAGTAGAGGAATTTTGCTACCAATAGTGGAAGACGTAAGCAGTGCATGAAATGTAGGTTTGTATCACCGACGACAGCCTTCATGAAAGAATGAAGTTTATCTAGAACGTGACATTATATGGACGATAACTAACGGAAGTAGAATAGAGAACAGAAACGTTTGAAATGTGGTGTTATAGAAGAATGCTTAAGGTGAGGTGGGTCATTCAGAGGTACTGAACGCAGTAGATGTGAAGAGAACGATTTGGACGTATTTGACCTGAAAGGGAGAGAAGTTGGTTGGTCATGTTCTCAGATTTTCAGAACATGTTTATTTAGATTTTGAAGGAAGTGTATTGGATAAAAATGGCCAATAGAAACCAAGAGAACAGTATAACAAAGAGATTAGTAAGGATTTAGGTTATGCTAATTATGTAGTGATGAAGAGATACTGTCAGAATAGTGTGGTGTGGAGAATTGAGTCAAACCCGGCCAAGTGGGTAATACATTAACGTTTACGGTATCTCCTCAGAGGGCCAGCAGTGACATACATAGTTGTTTACCTAAGCCGTGATGAGATTATATACGTGATGATGACATTGATCAGTGCGTAGAACTGGCCTTGTTCGCTACGCGAGACTGGCAGTTTGAATCTGGAAGGCCGCGTGGTCTATAGTGGAAGATAGGTATGTAGATTCATTGTAAGAGAGGAGTGGGATAGTGTAAGGTGTGATGTATTTTCGAACTGCATCAAACTAGTCCAGGAAATGATGCTAAAGTTAGAAAAAGGATCGTGAATGGGGGAGGGGTCGGTAATGAGTAATGCCATTCAACCATTAAGGAATACGTGGGCTGTAAATAAAGAAGTGGCAATATCGACAGAACGCAATATTTAATGAACTAACAAGTGCAATTGCATTGCATTTCTTCTATGCGTAATGGTTCAAATCCCGTTACAAGCATTCATCTGTATTATTATTTTATTTGTATTACTATTATCGTTATTGGTATTATTATTATTATTATTATTATTATTATTATTATTTATATCATTATTATTATTGTTATTATTATATCTGTCGTGATGACGATGACATTATGATGAAGACGACACATACATCCAGCCCCAGTGTCAGCGAAATTAACCAATTAAGGTTAAAATTCCCGAACCTCCCGGGAATCGAACTCGGGACCCCTGTGACCAGAGGGCAGCACGCTAACCATTTAGCCATGAAGCCCGACTTCGTTACGGTAATCTGTTCCGATGGATGCCAGCCAGTGCATACCGGTGCTGTTTCTGTACGTTGGTGAGTTGATGTGAAACCCAACGGGACGCAATTTTCCTCATTTTAAGACATTTCGTCAGTATGTGCCACACCGTTTGATGACTGGAACCAATCTGCACGGATAATTCCAGGTCAGTCCATCGATGGTCTACGGAAACGAGACCACTCACGATGTCAATCTGATCTTAAGAAATGGACGGCTGACCTTTGCGGGGAAAACCGCAGCCACATTCCGACCTGTACGAAACGCTTTGACTCATAGTGCAATCGTCCTATACTGTAATGCATTCTCGCCACAGGCTTGACGTAATCCTTCATATCATTCGGATGCATTTTTACCGCGGGTAGCCTCGATTATAATCCACCTTTAGAAAACATGCATTAGGGCGGTGAAATCGTCCCTCTTCAATTCAACGCCACACAGCAACAACACTCCCAGCTGGTTCCCCGTCAAATGCACTCTTCACACCGACAACAGAGTCACCTGACCACTACCATATCCTATTTGCACATGCCCGATCTACTGTGAGTGTCTGGTTTACTTTATTTACAGCCCTCATACAAACCAAACAAATCTCGTGGCACATACAGCTAATAGTGAACTTTGTTCTCTCAAGTTTGGTATCTGTGATTGGACTTTGGTACAAACCGCACTCTAACCTTACTTAGATGACGGTACGAATCAATACTATACCGAGAGTCAACTCAAGACCTTAACGGTCCCTTTGATGTTAGTCAGACTTCTGGTCGGTGAAAAGGCTTCCGCAGCGCCAAATAGTTTCCTAGGTTTGATACTTGTTCCTGAAGTCAGGAGCTTTCTTCAGTTTAGTTAGATATTCTGGTGAACAGACTTGACGAATTAACCATTTTTGCCCGGCATAAATATGGAAAATATATCTAAGGTTGTATGTTTTTCGAGTTATGAATAGTTATTGTTCTCAGTGGTGTATGTAGCAAAATAATAATTATGTAATATGATACTGATATCTTATTGCACTGCGTACTTAGTAAGCTTCGTTTGAGTTCATTCCATTGCTGATAGTTCGCATAATATGTGCGACGTTGAAGACGGAACCAAGAAAACTGCTGGCAATACTGGTTGCAACAGTATGTTCAGTATTCGTAATGGCTGCCAGCCGTGAGCAAGACGTGTGTGATGCCGTGACGCTTGAGTCCCCTGTAAAATACTTTAAAGCTAACAAAAGTATTGAAAAATTAAGTAGGAACTCTAAACCAAATTATTTTAAACGTTTTCAGGAGCCTACGAGATTAGAATCCGCTGTGGACTGTGGAAGACGTGAAAACGACCGCGCAGCTGACCGGCGTTTCTGTGTACAGTGTTTACGCCGCTCACTTGGAATTTAAACTCCACGGAAAATCCAAGTATCCAGCGAAAGGTCGATGTGTCAGCTCAGTTCAAACTATGCACTCGCCGTAAATAAAACAGGAAGGGCCTTAACACGGTATGGGAATAGGATCCTTGGTGTATTCCATAATAATAATAATAATAATAATAATAATAATAATTTGTAATTACTTTATATTCGTAACCGCCCTCTACCTGCAGAAATGTTGTCATGAGGGGAACATGAGTTCGTTTTCACCTTCCGAATGACGAGACTACAATATTTACAACATTCCTGCAAACATTGTATTTTGCAATCCCACTCACGGGTGGGTTTTTCAGCGTTTTGAACTGTGAGAAACTGCCACTGACAGTCGTTGCACGAGAGCGGAATCGTATACTTATGTTGTAAGTCTCCATGTGCCTCACACAAATTGCTTTATGAAATAAAAGTAAACCTTGCTTCTCTTGCATCGGTATTTGCCAGTAATCTGTAGGTTTTAAATGGTCAATAAAGGAATAAATAGGTACAGTACGTAATCAGAGTACAGCTAGGTGAAAGGAAGTGATTTCGTTTGATGCTTCACTATTTCAGAATGAAGTACTTGTCAGATAGACGCACGGCGTTAATGATAAGCTGGTTGTGGCGGAGATGGAGAACGGAGACGGGAAGGGGGAACAGGGGACGTGCTCACATGCGGAAGGATACTTTTCCTAAAGTCTTGAGTTGAATTTCAGTATAACACCACTGAACAAGTTCACATCCGTATCTCGCGGAAATTGAGGTGGGAGATAGCAACATAGTCTATCTGACGATCCTCAAACTTCATGAGGTGAGTGCCAAATCATACACTTACGAGGATTCTTTTTGAAGTAAGTGGTCATAATTTTAAGAGTCATCTGCTAGTAGGTGCTAATGAAGCGTTCTGCATTGTGGTTGGTTCGGGTTTGAACTGGATTTTTTTCCGGGGGCCCCCGAAGCCCGCTACCCCCGCGTGACCATCGACTCAATCTACATAGCCTCCGACATGCTATTAATTTCTAAGAAGAAAGAGACAGTAGGGGAAGAGTGGGAAGTAATACAAGGAGTATCTGCCGGTTTCCGAGTCTGACTCGCTACCACGGCAAAGTTGTATTGGTTGGATAGTGTTAAGGTGTGGTATTGAAGGGTCAGGGAAAAACCACATAGCAGAAAAGAGCCTACATGTAAAACCTGACATCTTGTGATGGCACATGCAAGGATGTGGGCTGGAAAGGTCCAGTGGTAGTGTTAGTTGAGAAGAGGTATAATGCACCAGCCATGATCCATCGTCTCGCCGTTCCATCTGCCAGGGGATCAGTCCGTCTGGGCACTGCCGTGACTAGCGCGGGCCTTGCCGGCTGCAGAGCCATGCGTCGAGTACCACTAGGGCCCGTCGCACAGCGCCACCTCATTGGGGTCCCTCGTACCGAGTCTCCGATCCCGGAGAATGAGGCCAAGCCCGCCGGGGCGGGGACCAGTTGGAAGGGGGTGGGTCATGACGCCGGGCCTCCTTCCTCTTTGCCCGCGCCATGGCCCGGTAGACTGGGCAACTGCGATGGGAGGCCGGGTGGTCCCCCGCGCAGTTGGCGCACACCGGCGTCTCCTTAAGTGTTTCGCAGGCCGTGTAGTGGTGATCACCGCCACAACGGTTGCACTTCACTTGGAGCCCACACCTCTCCTGCCGGTGGCCCCACCTCAGACAGCGGAAACACTGCAAGAGCTGCTGAGGGGGACGTTTCAATCTCACCTGACTGCCGCCACCCGCTGAGGTCCTCTCCTGATTGGCTCCTCGCTCGGCTGCTCTCCTAGGAGCAGTCCTGGGTTTTGGCTGGGTAGCCCTCTCCTGGTGGGCCGGCGTCTTCTTCTTCCTCCTGGTCCTGGGGTGGCGCCTTTTTCCCGGGGGTCTCTTCTCGGCAGTGCCGAGCCGCTCAGCCTGGGTCGCACAGTCGCTGCGCCAGGGGGCGGTATGCTCCACCTCCGTTGTGGCGTCGCTGGTCTGCGGCGTGGATGGGAGGACTAAGTCGGTGTTAACCGACTTATTCCTTATCCATCGGTCCTTCCTGTCTGTCTAGGTAGCGGCCGTGCTGGTAAAGCGCCTCGATATGTAGGCGTCGAACATCCCTGGAGCGTCGACTCTGCCTGGTAGCCGGATGACCTGGTATATCTGAGAGAGATCCCTCGCGATATTGTCCAGGTGCTGCTGCCTGTGGTCCCTGATGATTAAGCCTCCAGGGAGGAATTTCTCGACGTTCTGCGTAGGGGAGATCCTGCCCCCCTTGGACACGGGATGGCGCATCATGTGCAGGACCATGTCCCGCTCAGTAGCTGCGTCCTTCCCCGGCCTGTAGTACACGAGGAGAGCCGGGGCCTCCGGCGTGGCGGAGCTCTCTCGGAACACGAAGACGTCAGTGGGGTCGCACCCGTCCCTGTAGGCGTCCTATTCCGTCTCGTTGTCCACCGTAGTCATCCTGGTCCTCCTGAAATAATATTCTGAAAGAGCAAAGCGAGCACTGATAAGTGCTCAGCTTAGACAAATGCTCCTTCGGAAGAGTACAAATAAGTATAGTTGCCTGGCTTGCACTTAAGAAGTACAATTCGCCTGGCAAGGAGGGGGACAGCGGAGCGAGAGACACGTACGTGTTCTCACTAGCACAGTCAAGCTCGTCCTCCTTGAACTGGATGTTCACCTATGGTGTATTTAAAAGTTAACTCCTTGCCCATCTGGGCTTTGAAGTAACCTAAGAGAGTGATCGGAATCTTAATGCTAGGTAAGACATACAGTATCAAGTTGAGTCCAGATCTCAATCTTTCTCAGATGCTGCAGTTGTTTCGATTGATAGGAGAATGAATATCAATTAAGGTGTTATCTTTGTTAGCGCACTGAATAGTAAGAGTTGACTAGCGCGGAGAGATGGATTTGAAGTCCACTAGAGTGTCCACAGTGAGTGTATGAACTAACAAGTCTATGCCTAGAATAATTACATTATCAGATGTGATATTACCGTTGGTTTTGATCATTCTGTATCCAAATATCATTGAGATATTTCCTAATAGCCAGGTAGTCTACAGAGTATCACGTCATCAGCGAGACAAACTACCAAATGACGGTAGTTCTTATTTCCTCATTATTCATCTCGTTACTTTTATACAGGTTGGTCAATGGAAACGAAGACGGAGTTGGCAATGCCGCAAATAGCTGACGGGACAGCCCAGAGGTTACAGCACTGCATCGTTTGATGTTTGTAGTAATATCTCCAAATCAGGTCAGTCTAAGACACGCGTCTGCTAAGTGGAGCGAAATATTGAAACAACTTTCGTAGTTTTGTGATACCAACGCTAAAACGGATTATGTAAATAAAAATAATTTTCGTTTTAATATCAGTATGGCATATTTTGTGACGAAGAGTATGATGGCAAAGTCCGGTATGATTCTGGTGCCCTTAGAAGACGCTGTTCCAAAGATTCCGATATGTTCAGAACTTTGAAACTGATAGATGGTAGAACACAGCAGGTTGTACATTTCGGACTCTGGCTTCTTTTCTCAACAGTCAAGACATTTCAAGTTCATGAAACGAGCCAAGAAGACCTCAAATCGTTTTTAAAATATATTCAAGAACAACTGATACGAAGAATTACGAACAAGGAGCCAGGAAGGGGAACTGGCTAAAAATTACAAGGATCAGGCATGAGAAAACTTCCGGGCTAATACTATTCAAAAATCTACTTGTTTATGAAAACTTCCGGGCAGTCGACTTGCGGCGATCCCAATGGTACAAACGCCCAATACCTATGCTGGCGAAAAGTTACGACAGACCACTGCCCATAAATTTTCTGAAGGAAAAGTCATCTGCCACTAATTCACACGGAGTGTCACAATATTTGCATAAATATCGAAAAGAGCGACCGAGTACCAGAGGATTCTCACGTGTATACTAAGGCAACCAAGAAATTTATTCCCTAAAGTTGATGACTAAATTCGAATAAAACTTATTCCGATATTTTATTACATTCGCAAATGTATGCCACTACAGTTTAGAGGTCATTGCAATACAATATGGATTTCAGCTAGCTCACCAACGTTTAAAAGCGCCCCCTGAAATAGTTGTTGTGATATAGTATATGTTGTTCAATACGTACAGTGAATGCTCCTAGATAAGTCTATTTTTAAACTGAACAAACCTTAAATTGTATTAATAATTGCAAACTGAATTGGAGCGATTTATAAAGATAGGTAGGACAATGAAAACAAACATGACTGAACAAGGTAATAGCAGGCACCCTAGAAACTTAATACCATAGAACCTGATAACCATGAAATACGTAGAAAACTCTAAGATTTCCGAAGCGGTTGAATGAGATCGAAATTGGGGCACAGAAGAAAAAAGTGCAGTAGGCAAGCATAAGCATTTTTCACCCAGTGGGAATTTTTGTGAAATTAAAAATTTCCTGAATGTGCACATTTATTTTTAAAGTAAGAACCCGACAAAGATGAGAATTATTTCGTGATATGGGCAGATATATACTAACGGGACACTTCCAAGCTACCAGAACCTAGAACCTTAAAGATTTTTCCGAATATCGAAAATTTTATATTGAGATGGAGGCCACGCTTCTGAACTGTTCTTATAAAGGATTAAAACTACATTGAAATGTTGTAACCGTACAACAGGGTTACAGATTCCATTCAGTATTTATTATTATTATTATTATTATTATTATTATTATTATTATTATTATTATTATTATTATTATTAACCCGATTCATTAGATTTTATATATTCTGTTTCTCATCATTTAGACTGTAATAATTAGGTATCACGTATATTATTGTATTTAATCATAGGTTAAGTGAAATTTATTTGTAATTATTCTGTATTGTAGTAAGTGAGATTTGTTGGTTTCACATTGTCATGCTGTGGCTTGTAACTCTGGCTAGATGAGCTGGCGTAGTATTTTGCAATCGAGGCTATGTTTAACTGTGCAAGTAGATTTCCCGGTGACGCATTCAGCATAGTCATTCTCAATCCGCTTGGGTACGCTTAGACGACACATGACTGATGACATCAGTGCGTGGGCACGTGATTGCGACCAAGTGTCAGTATTCGCCAGCTACTGTATGTTGAAGTGGAAGGGATGAACAGTGAGTAGGGAGATGAGTCGTCATCGCGAGGTTATATATAAGTCGATGCAACGGTGGGGAGAGGTATTCAGATCATATCGTTCAGATCATATTGTGCAGATTATATGAAACAGTCAGATGTATCAAATGGAAGAAGTGGTCTTAGTGTGATGGTCAGAGCTAAGAGTTGTGTTTGAAGAAGTAATAATCGAGGAGGTCTACAAGTGGTGGTTGTATCCGAGCAGAGACGGGTACTATGCAGATAAAGAAACATCATCTTCTTGTGAGGATGGACTTCACAAGATGTTTCAATAATATTTTCCAATTTCTTATAATATATTGAGTGGACGTAATTACATTGGAGCTCCCCACACGCGTACATGGTATGTAGGCCAACTCCTTGTTATATAAGAAGATAACAGCAGACGGCTCCCGACTTCAGCTCATAGGTTTTCCCAAGAATTTCAAGTTCAACAGCGGTGAATGCAGACATCAGGTAATTAAAGCATCAGACATGTTATGCATTCATAACATGAAGAAGAATGTAATCAGCGGCGATATCACATCTCACTTCAAGTTCATGCCAAAGGTTTTTTTTGTTTAGATTAAATTTTCCTTTTATTAGTACCGCAAATCTCACGATATATTTTTTTGTTAAATTAAAAGACGTCAATGATTGTTCATTGTGACGTAAATTATAGTAACAAACTCAGTTTTATTTTAATTATAATAAGTGATTCCAGTTCCATGTACAATCCTCAATTGTGGAAATGCAACAGTAATTTAATATTTTTCTGATCCATATCCCTGTATATTGCCAAATATGTGAGTTTATCACCTCACGCCTTGAGATAATTTGATATAAGAGGTATGCTCTACCGAATTTTGTTGTTTTTCTTAAAAAAAGCAACTGGCGCTCAAACAAATGTCATTTATATTGTGTGGAAGATATGAAGGTATAAGAATAGTGGTTGGAGTAGTCACAATGTGATAGTGTAATTTTCAATCGCATCAACAATTAACTTGTTTATCAATGTCTGATCTATATATATTTCGTAAAACATGCCTGCTTTAATCTCTTCTATCATCCCTTGAGGTCTGAGTATTGAATTTCCTTACATCCGGTATCTAGGATATTTAAGTAAGTTCAGCTTATCTGTCTCCCTTTGACTCATCACTGCCCGCTGCGCGCCATAGCAACAAGGACAGCACTTCGTTCACTTAGTCCGTGCATGACATGAATTGTTATCTCAAGTTACGAAAATAAGAATTGAGAAAAAAGTATTAAGAAAATTAGTAATTAAGAATTAATATAATAAGCTCGTATCTTATGACAGGAGATGTAAAGTTTCAATTTTAACATTTTAGTATACCGCAATGCTGAGCTCTTCGATACCTGCCTTCTTCTCCAAGTCGTCTTAGCGATTTTGTAGGCGGATGTTCTAATCTTTCTACGATTTCATTTACTTTTTCCTCTTTAAGTACACGTCTCTTAACACTTCGCTTCTTATCGAGTAAAGAAGCAGTCCCTCTCAATTCGTTTACGAGTTTCTGTACGGTCTCCCTATGTGGAGGGCGAACACTTGGAAACTGTGTTACAAATTGCCTAATGACTTCCCTGCAATGCTCTGTTTTCACATACCCTGTCCTCTGCCGTGTACACATGTGTAGACATTATGAGAATTATACCCCGAAGTAACCCTTCGCAAATCGAGAACAGTTGGAAAGACAGATCAACACTTAGTACGTTTCTAAACACGGACCTGAACTGGGAAGTGCGGGTATTACCATGCTGTCGCTATGCTGTATGTGACGAGACGACGAGAGGCAGATAAGCTGCGCGTGCCTGCCGGCCAACAGATGAGAGAAACTCACTGTATTAGATTGACACATTTTACTTTTATCATGGGTTTAGCTTAAAAAGTATATATTACTTTTCTTTACTTTCAGGTTCCTCACTTTCTGTTACCTGGCAGCATTCAACTTTTGGCTGCTGTTGTGTCCTGCCACACTTAGTCACGACTGGCAAATGGGGTCTGTACCCCTCGTGACGTCACTGGCGGACATTCGAAATCTCGCCACTTGTTTCTTCTTCGTGTGTTGTCTGCTGGTGCTGTACAGAGGACTCCTCGACTTCGAGGTAAGGGACACTGAAATGTACATACCGGAGAAAATAACATCTCTAACTAAAACTTAACCTCGAAAAATGAAATAGTTGTTTCCTAGCATTTTGAGCTTTTATAAATAGAAATTTTAAAGCATTCGCCTTTACCTCCTTTCAAAATTTGTCACTGTGGACTCACACCTCAAGAGTTTATCAGTGTGTCTTAGATTTCACTACGGTATTTTTACAAGCCTACATACAGGCATTTGCTAGTCAACCTGTCATTCTGAATAAATACCGTGACTATATATAAAACTAGTCTCTACGTTGTCCTGGGTTCGATTCTTAGCTAGACTGGACGGTTATCTTAGTATAAGGAGCCAGAATGTGTTTATTCACGATAAATATATTTCTACAGCTTTCATAATATTGGCGCTAAACTTTTTATGCTGTTTTTAAATTGTTGACGTATTATTTATTTTAGATATGAACACGTTTTTAACTGAAATACACAGTAGAGTCACCCACAAAATGCCAGTTGATTTCAGCATGTAAATAGTTAAACTGACAAGGAAACCCTTCCATTTGTAAGTCTCCGATCTGATTGAGATTTGGTACAACGACTTTAGGAATGCTTTATTCATCAAAATTAGATGCCTAGTCGTATATTTAGCACCTGTTTTTGGGTGTCAAAATTTGCTCGTTTAAGCAGCACGTAGACAGGAGTGAGCAGTGAGAACCAGGTAGATGTGGAGAAGTAATGTGTGTGCGAGAGAGAGTGAGAGCGTGATACATGACTTGGCCGGCCGCCCCACCTCTACCTGCTTCCTGCCACTCACTCCTGTCTATGCGGTGCTTAAGTGAGCAAATTTTGACGCCCCAAAACAGATGCTATGTATACGACTGGGCATCTCATTTTGAAATGGCTGAATAAAGCATTCCTACTGAAGTAGTACCAAATCTCAATTAGAACGGAGACTTACACATGGAAACGTTTCCTTGTGAGCTACCATCCCATGTTGGCTTGCAGGTGCTGGAATATAAATCAGTAATGAGGTGAAGACGAACACTGATCAGTCCGGATAGGGAAAAGAAATGTGTATTATATGATTTTGACGTTAGTGTGATGTTGAGTGGCAGACGGATTAGATATTCCACACGTTGTGCAACTAGACAAATTTCTTAAATTTTTGTTCTCATTATATCATGTAATATTCCATGCAGCTCCTTTCCCACCGCTCTTAAGAAAAGCACCGTGCTTAGCAATAATGACCAAGGACGTCATGAAGGAAGTGTCCTTTGGAGGAGACAAGATAGCTTAGCTCACGGCCTATCAAAAGCCCAAAATCTCACGCGTGCAAATCGAGGCGCAAGAGCTCGGTGCACTGTGCATCGTTCCCGCTCAGCTGGACTCGGACCAACGCTTCGTCTCTGGGCTACTCGGCTGAGCTCGCCTAAGCTCGGCTCTACTCGGCGCAACTCAGCTCGGATTTGGAGCGCGACGTAGCAACTGTGGAAGAGGGAGACAGGGGGAGCGAGCGAGATAGGCGTGAGGAAAGAGAGAGTAAGCGCTATTACTCCAAATCGAGGAGTGGGGGGTCTGCATTCTGGTCATTCAAGTCAAGTCGTCTTTTGCACCGTGCACAGTGCATGCACCAGGCGCATGCACTCTGAGAGGCCCTGGGCCTTAGCCGAACATATACTCATCTTCAATTCAGGAAATAACAGAAATGTTGAATGGCCCAACGTTTCTTCAGAGGACCTTCTTGGTATAGTGCTTGCGTGTTATCTGTCGCGGTCATAGTTACTCTCATCCATTGTTGCGAAATCTTACATGTTTCTGTTATATAGGTTAGTACCTTTTATTAATTATAAGCGCAGTTATGACAACAATGCTTTTCTATTAGAATAGTACAGATAATTACTGTATTAAGATATTATTAATTGTTGTGCAATATTACTAAAACAATAACGTTCGAGGTTAATCCCTTGATAGTCCACAGTTATTGGGGAATGTGAAAATTTCTCAAAGAAGGAGTGAGTAAACTCGGATAATAAAATATTATAAATAACATTTTATATTTCCAATTTTTCTCCCTTCTTGGGTCAGAATATTTTAAGCAAGTGATGTCAGGAAAGAAGGAACCTAAGAAGGTCGAATTATTGAAACTGGAACAGGTCTTATCATTTCTATTATTTAAGAGGGACATTGTATTATATTCTAAGACAAGCATTATCCTAACGTATGTTATCTATATTTCTGCTCTCTTTATTTAAAAAATACTAAAAAATATTGCTGTCCTTCCCGGTTTAATAATGTTATAATGTTCTCTGTTGCTATTTTTGCTTTGTGCTAATTCTCCAGATATTTGATCTGAAATGAGTCTCGCTCCCTATACACTCTTAAAAGATTTCACTGTTTCTCCACTCAACAAACAATGATTCTGGTCATGTTTCTCTATATGACCTTTATTCTTACAGATACCACCACACTAAGCCTCTACTTCTCTGTTTGTAGCTCTTTTTTATTGTCGATGCTTTACTAATTTGCATTCTGACCTGGTTATCTGACCCTCAGTATCTTTTACTCTGATAGCTGTTTTCTTGTTCATGATTTGTTCTTCGTTCTGAATTTCTTTATCCCATCAGTCTCTCATTAGTATTCTGTCTAGCATCCTTTTCATCTTATTCATCCATTAATCATCGAGTAGAAGTTTCATCTGATATAGTTCGCTAAATTCAATATTTTCCTCCCCTTTCCCCTTCTTAACTAATATTTTATTACATTTCTAGCTATATCTGTTTGTACATTTATATCTTCATAGATAAAGCTGTACATTCTGTCAGCCCCATTATTATTCTGCAGTACTTATTACCTATTACATTTAGTTCGTTACTGCCTTATTCAGTGTCCCATATTTCTGCCCCGTACACTACTCTGGATTTTATATCAGAACATAAAATACTTTTCTGCAGATGATAGTCAGGTGTCTTCCCCTCCAAACATCTCGTGCTAGATAGAACAGCCCATCCTTTCATATTTCCTCGTCTTATTAATTCACTCTACTTATCATTACATGATATCGTAATTCTTAAATAATTTATTTTATTGACCAGTCTTAATTCTACACCTCCTGTTCACAACCATTCGGTTTTCTTTATTTTATTTCTGTTTCATAACATGTTTTGTTACCTTAATGTTCATTTTTGTTCCATTTTTTTAATATTCAGCAGTTTTTATGCTGCTTTGCATACCAAATACAGATCAATAGGTATATTCTACAATAACGTATCAATGCACATTATCTACTCTGAAGCTCAACTTGTAGGATTACAGTAAGATATAGCAGATATCCTGGATCAGGAGGTCAATTGGACTGTTTCGCGATTGACCTATATAAGGCATTTGATAGGGTAGATTATGGGAGACTACTGGCAAAAATGAGTGCAATTGGACTTGAAAAAAGAGTGACAAAATGGGTGGCTATGTTTCTAGAAAATAGAACTCAGAGAAGTAGAGTAGGCGAAGCTTTACCTGTCCCTGTAATAATTAAAAGGGGAATTCCTCAAGGCAGTATTATTGGACCTTAATGTTTTCTCATATATATCAATGATATGTGTAAAAAGTGGAATCAGAGAAAAGGCCTTTTGCAGATGATGTTATTCGGTACAGAGTATTAATTAGTTACAAGATTGTGAGAAACTGCAAAATGACCTCGATAATGTTGTGAGATGCACAGTAGGCAATGGTATGATGATGAACGGGGTTAAAAGTCAGGTCGTGAGTTTCACAAATAAGAAAAGTCCTCTCAGTTTTAATTATTGCGTTGGTGGGGTGAAGGTTCCCTTTGGCAATCATAGTAAATACATAGCTGTTAATATAAGGAAAGATCTGCATTGGGCTAATCACATAAATACGATTGTAAATAAAGGGTACAGATCTCTGCACATGGTTATGAGGGTATTTAGGGGTTGTAGTAAGGATGTAAAGGAGAGGGCATATAAGTCTCTGATAAGACTCCAACTAGAGTATGATTCCAATGTATGGGACCCTCACTAGTATTCAAGAACTGGAAAATACGCAAAGAAAAGCAGCTCGATTTGTTCTGGGCGATTACCGACAAAAGAGTAGCGTAATAAAGTTTCAACATTTGGGCTGGGAAGACTTGAGAAAAAGGAGACGAGCTTCTCGACTATGTGGCATGTTCCAAGCTGTCAGCGGAGAGATGGCGTGGAATGACATCAGTAGACGAATATGTTTGAGTGATGTTTTTAAATGTGGGAAAGATCACAATATGAAGATGAAATTGGAATTCAAGAGGACAAATTTGGGGAAATATTCCTTTATAGGAAGGGAAGTTAGGGTTTGGAATAACTTACCAAGGGAGATGTTCAATAAACTTCCAATTTCTTTGCGATCATTTAGGAAAAGGTTAGGAAAACAACAGATAGGAAATCTGCCACCTGGGCGACTGTCCTAAATGCAGATCAGTAGTGATTGATTGATTGATTGATTGATTGATTGATTGATTGATTGATTGATTGATTGATTGATTGATTGATTGATTGATTGATTGATTGATTGATTGATTGAAGCGTCGTGCAGTATATACGAGTATTACCATATTACATAAAAAGGAATGAGTGCTAAATACAGAATTTCATGATCATGAATACATTAATCACAAAATAGTGATAATCAAAACTAATTTTATTAGTATTAGCAAAATGTTCGAGAAGTTCTATTGAATTTCAAAGTAAGTAAATCCTACAACTACAGCCATGTAATTGGTTAATACTCTATATAAATAAATTGTAGGAATTCGGCCGAAGATTTTCAGTTTTTTTTTATAGAAATCATGTTAAGACAAACCACTTTTGAAT
Organism: Anabrus simplex; assembly: GCF_040414725.1. Lineage (NCBI taxonomy): Eukaryota > Metazoa > Arthropoda > Insecta > Orthoptera > Tettigoniidae > Anabrus > Anabrus simplex. Next base: position 122,501,354 of record NC_090267.1, on the reverse strand, counting down.
ATTGTGACAATGTAGGCCGATAGGGCTAGGGGTAAAGAAGGCCGATGTTAGGCGCCGTGCCGGTAACGTGGGCGGAGTGAGTGATGAGCAAATCGGTAGCCCTGGTGAATTGTTAAGGCACGAGGTAACGAAGTTTGCCAAGCTACTATGAAGGTGCTGGAAATGCCTAGAAAAGGAGAGGTGGCCAGAATGATCTAGAATTGGAAACTGTGATCCATTATCGGGAATCTTACTGCTGCGCTGGCTCCTAAGAAGGGAAATACAGGGGATTGCGAGTCAGTCACGAGCCAGTTTGCGAGTTCTAAGTGTGTCATAGCGGAGTACGTCAGTGATAATATGGGTCGGTCGTACTGTTACCCGGAGTTCAGCGTGGCGTGCGGGTTGTGTTGTGGAGTTAATTGTTCGGGGAACGACTCTGCACTCTGAGATGTCCAATTGGAGAGCAGGAGATTGACGCGCGGGAGGGCTCTGTGTTCGTCCAAGTCAGTGCAAATTGCGTGAAGTGGAAAATTGGAAATCGAGTGCACATGTGGATAATTGAACATAGTACCTTTAAAGAGTGTACGCTAACTCTCTGAGTAGTCCTTATAGTTTAACGTCCTGATAACCCACAAAATATATTAATGTTGACAGCATTTATGAGCAGGCAAATTAGAGGTCCCCATTCTACGAAAAACGTAAAATTAAGCAATTTAATCAATTGGGCTGAAAGTTGAAGGGCTAAAGGTCCCAGAAGAGTTTCAAATTATGAGTCTTGGAAAGCTCTGTCAAATTAAACAAAACAAAAATCGAAAATCACATACAATTCCGAAGAAACTAAAATAGTTTTTTTTGTTTACAATTTGTTTTACGTCGCAGTCACAGATAGGTATTACGGCCACGATGGGATAGGAAATGCCTAGGAGTTCGATGCAAGCGGCCGTGGCTTTAATTAAGGTACAGCCCCATCATTTTCCTGGCGTGAAAATGGGAAGCCGTGGAAAACCATATTCAAGGCTGCCGACAATGGTGTTCAAACCCACTATCTGCCGAATGCAAGCCGACAGCTGCGCGCTCCTAACCGCATTGCCAGCTCGCCAGGTCGTTTTTGTTGTATACAAGGAACTTGGTACACAGTAACACAACATAAAGTTTATTGCTTCAATAGTTTTATACAATATTTACAAGAAATATAATGAAACTTGTCTTGAAGCTTGATTGATTGCACCCAGTTAATGCTGTTATTAAATGATAGACTGAAAGTCTGTGGCACAAATATATATTTACAAAGAGAGAGTCCTATATACACATTCAAACCTATCTTGAGGAGATAGTCTATTTCACTGGGAAATGTCCTTAGATAGTCGAAAACTATCTACTGTGGGATAACAAGCGTAACTTGTAGAGAGAGTCGCATTAGTAGAATACTAATATTGGACTTAGACTTGCAAAGAACTTGCATCAATATCTTAATTTGCAGAATGCTAAGATAGTCGTCGGAGCACTGGTGAGGACATGAGAGTGTAGCAGAATGCTTGACTCGGGGCTCGATGTGGCTACGGGAATCAGGGAAGATGAGGTAATGTCCGGAGGTGAGACCTCACAACCAGCAATCAGTCCACCTGTTCAAGACACATTTTTAAGAGGAATGTCTTCGTGTTTGACTTGCGGTGTGGGCTGGCCTTTGGACATTGGGGTAGTCCTCGGTAAGGCGAGGAACGTCGCTCCTTATATAGCGCTGGCTGACGTCACCGACGAGCATGCCAGGCGCAGTGCAGTACTCTCGTAGGCTCTGGAAACATCGGTGATGCGGCGGGTTGCAGAGCTTGTAGGCGCGGAGGACACACACAACAGGTTTCTTTTCATTTAAATCCTAGCCAAATTAACTTATTTTCATAATTATTTCTATAATGTGATTCTTGGTTCAATACCCTCAGGCATTTTTTGATTTTATGAAAAATGTTCACATCCATTGCAGTTATAATGGCTTAAGTGTTATTCTGCATTGTCTCACATTAGAGCTCATAGTGGTAGAATGAGGCAAACTGCTAATCTAATCGACCAGATAAAGATGATTAAGAAATGGATTGTAATTTTTAAGAATAAATAAAGAATATATTCTCATACTTTATTACGTGTTATTTATCTAAAATTCGTAGCTCTTTAAATTAGTTGGAGAATGATTAAAGTTGTGGCATGAAGGACAGTCAGTAGAACTGTGGCTCTAAATGTTTATTAGGGACTTTGTCTGTCAAGAAAATTCTCCCCAAGCAAGTGACCAGTAGAACAATTAAAACGATTCCTCGGCTGTATGACGTAGCTTTCACGCCTCTCATACTAGATAGTTCCCCACTTGTCCCTTTGAGGCTGAATGAATGGCATTTCAACTGTCGAGAAAGTCATCCTACGTCGAGAACGAAAAATTTCAATATTGTCAATTTCGTTGAAACCTCCTCAGAACTTCTAGTTCACATAAACAGTCTGCCTGTTTGGTCATCAGACAGAAGGCTGGATGGATCCTCAAAAATCACAACCAGTTATAGGGGAAACGGAAAGGCCGTTGGCGGCGCCAAATGATGCATACTAGGCAAGATGAGGAGTGGGGTAGTTTGCCATTGCTTTCCTCACCGAGAGAGAAAGAAAGGACTATTGTAGCACGTCTGAACCTATGAGTCACACATTTGGTTACACTAAGATGCACTGGTTGTGCTCAGAATGTATTAGTTGTTAACAGAAACCCTTGCCCAGAGGAGAGTGAGGGTTGTGCGGAAAGAATCTGTCTCTGTATAGCAGGGCCTCTCAGGGTGCATGCGCCTGTGCATGCACTGTGCACGGTGCAAAAGACGACTTCGCTTGGTTGCCCAGAGTGCAGACCCCCACTCCTCGATTTTGAGCAATAGCGCTGTCTCTCTCTTTCCCCACAACTGTCTCGCTCGCTCCCCCTGTCTCCCTCTTCCTCACTTGCTCCGTAGCGCTCCAAATCCGAACCGAGTTGAGCCGAGCTTAACCGAGTAGCCCAGAGACGAAGCGTTGGTCCGAGCCGAGCCGAATGGAACCGATGCACAGTGCACGGAGCTCTTGCGCCTCGATTTGCACGCGTGAAATTTTGGGCGTTTGAAAGGCCCTGCTGTATAGCGTGGTGAGTAAATGTGCTTAACACACCTGATAGTCTTCAGTGGTTTACTACCGTGACGAACTCTACATTTGACGAAGAATATATCTAGTGTTTCCCGGCAATACTTGACCTGATGAGCGTTAAAAATGCATACAAAATGTCGCGTCATAAGGCAACAAATGGAAAAGAGTCGAAAACGCATTCGAGAGAACAGTGTGGCTTATCGAATTCCGACTCCTTGGCTGAATGGTCAGCGGTGAGGCCTTCAATTCAGAGGGTCCCAGATTTGATTCCTGGCCGGGTCGGGGATTTTAATCGCGTATGATTAATTCTTCCAGACTGGGGACTGAGCGTTCGTGTTTCTCCCTACACTTCCCTTTTACAGATTCAGACAAACCGACAAAGGAAAAAGCAATAGTGAGTGCATCCCTCCACATAGGGTTGGAGTCAGGAACAGTATCCGGCCGTAAAATAAAGCCAAATCCGCTCATGCGACACAGTTCACACTTGCGACCCCACAGATATGGGAAAAAGCGGAATAATAATAATAATAATAATAATAATAATAATAATAATAATAATAATAATAATAATAATAATAATAATAATAATAATAATAATAAATAATAATAATAATAAATAAGAGTATGGCTTATCAGAATTCCTGAAAAAGTACGAAACAACCAATATCGAGCGTCAACATTCTTATCGAGAGCATCTCAGATTTAAGGCGGCTGAACATCGTGCGGCGAGTTCCTCTCAACTGGAATCCCAACCGCTCACATCTACGCTCCAGTGCTGGAAAATGATTTTGATTTAATAACCCTGAAGATGTAAAAATTTCTTCAGTATTATTAAATTAATTGTAAATAATAAACGTTTAAATCCATGCTGACTAGATACTAAATTTCGACAGTACCTATCACGTGGTATGTATTCTACATCGAAACTTGCGGACGTTACCACAACACAGCCCCATACGAATATACTTTAATAGAGTAAACTCCTGTGCTGTGATTCTTTTTTCAGTCGCTACTCGTAGCCTTTATGTCATAAATTATTGGAATTTAGGAGCATAGCCCATGTGGCACATTCTCTAGGAATTGTTTATTTTCTTAAAGAATGTCAAAGAAATTGTAAATTTATCGAACATTTGGGGAAATACAAAAATATGTGTGAAGACTAAACCAAGTACAATGTATGAACGGCATAAGCCCAAAAGCCCTTATGCCCTATCATGTCTACAATGTATACAGTTTCGTATTTTTATCTGATTGGTAATTATAAAGTAATGTTATATCAAACAAATTTTCGCCTTCAAGTAAACACCCTAATTTTTATTTAATATTACCAACGTTACTGACTGAAGCCCCTTTATAAAACACAACCTCTAACTTAAGAAATCGTGTTAGAATTAACTGGAATTAAATGAATTGCATCTATTCTGCGGAACTCCATATGATATAATTCTAAGTAATATCTAAATTATTATTCAGCCTCACATTTTAGTTCTGTTAGAAAGATACTTCTCTTCAGTCACAATCATTCTGGGAATTTGTCTGATTAAGATTTAAGTTTAGCAAACAAAAACTAATATTTTGTTCTCAGTCTTGCTTCTTACTGTATAAAACAAATTAGGCAAGCAAAATAATATCATTAACATTAACATTTTAAACTGATCATTTTTCATTTTTCCGTACCATTTTTCTGTTCGGTTGGCCAAGAAACGTTTTCTGCGTAAAAGACCTTGTGCTCGAAAGGGATGTACTGTATATCTGGGCTTTCATCAAGTCTTGTACTTTTGATTTTTTAATGGGAACTTTTCCAGTTGGGTATGACGGTGATGATGGTAGTAGTTGTGACCTTGAACTAAGACCCACGAAGAAAGTTTCGTTGAAATGGAAATGGCGTATGGCTGTTGGTGCCGGGAGTGTCCGAGGACATGTTCGGCTCGCCAGGTGCAGGTCTTTTGATTTGACTCCCGTAGGCGACCTGCGCGTCACGATGAGGATGAAATGATGATGAAGACGACACATACACTCAGTCCCCGTGCCAGAGATATTAACCAATGATGGTTAAAATTCCCGACCCTGCCGGGAATCGAACCCGGGACCCCTGTGACCAAAGGCCAGCACGCTAACCATTTAGCTATGGAGATGTTGATCACATGGATCTCTCTAGGATACCTCTCGATGTGACATTTTATTTTAAGATAGTAAATTAATGGTAAAGAGTACTGTTTGAGAAGTTACCTCTTTCGATTCTGGGTTTTTGTTTTGTCTCTTCAGAGACAATGCCAATGAGATATGCCCCTTTATATCAAACTGCCATATTTGACCCTCGGTGCTTTCTCAACCTGGGGCATGAAAAACGCCCGCTAAAAGTATTCGGAGGCCTAGGTTTAAAGTTTCTAAAATGCGCAAAAACAGAAAATGGACCAAATAGTGAGTTACGCCTGATTTAAAAAATCGATTCATATATAGACTTCAGTTAGTGCTTCATCGCTGGATAAGGTATCGGGTTCTAGAGTCGATGGTAAGTGGCGTTCTAAGGGCGCTCCAAGTTGTGGACGAGGCCTTAACATACATATGTGGACAAACTGGGGAAAGAGGTACCACCACCTCACCATCGTGACAGAACGTTCTCTCTGATATAAATTTATGCAACTGAAAGTCAAAACACAAACGCTTAAGTGGAGCAAAGGTTAACTCCGTGCTTTTGTCTAATTCACTATTATATTTAGCTCCATTGTTTTGCTGGTATTGTGCCAGTGCCCTCGGGACCCGTTTGCATGTGTGGGCCAGATTACCGCACGGTTGGATCTCCACATTTACCTCTTCAACAGATTCACTCCCTTGCCACTCCCACGTCCTCCTCTACGTGTGTGGGGGCTGCTGGGTTTTTCAACCGTGTAGTTAAACCTGGAAACAGCACAGTTTTAAACGGAGAATATAGCTGAGTTAAATGCCAGTTGACTAAAATTACACAATAAAAAAATGGTGTATGGCTTTTAGTGCCGGGAGTGTCCGAGAACATGTTCGGCTCTCCAGATGCAGGTCTTATTTTATTTGACTCCCGAAGGCGACCTGCGCGTCGTGATGAGGATGAATTGATGATGAAGACGTATACCCAGCCCCAGTGCCAGCGAAATTAACCAATTATGGGTAAAATTCCCGACCCTGCCGGGAATCGAACCGGGACCCCTGTGACCAAAGGCCAGCACGCTAACTATTCAGCTATGGAGCCAGACATTACACAATAGATGGAAGCTATAAACGGGTTAGCTCAGTGCGTTCCTGCACGGCCAGTTAGAGTTGCTAGCTTTGTATTCAGGAGAGAGGTTGGGTTCGAATTCCCCGTCGGCCATCCTCGAAATTAGTTTCCGTCGTTACCCATTTTAATTCCAGGCAAATGCTGGGATGATACCTTTCTCAAGATCATGGCTGCTTACTTCCCATTCATAGCCCGTACAATTATATCTACTCCCACACACAACACCCCCACACAGCGTTACATGTAACACACCACCAAGGGGTTTACGGGGAAAAGCAGCTACAGAACTGACGAGCGAATTTATGGCGTGGGACACTCCCAGAACTAAAAGATATGCTCTAAATGAAAAGAAAACACTGCTGTCATTCCATCATTTGAAATGTCCGACTCGTTGGCTGAACGGTCAGCGTACTGGCCTTCGGTTCAGAGGGTCCCGGGTTCGATTCCCGGCCGGGTCGGGGATTTTAACCTTAATTGGTTGATTCCAATGGCACGGAGGCTAGGTGTATGTGCTGTCTTCTTCATCATTTCATCCTCATTACGACGCGCAGGTCGCCCACGGGAGTCAAATAGAAAGACCTGCACCTGGCGAGCCGAACCCGTCCTGGGTTATCCCGGCACTCAAAGCCATACGATATCATCATCACATCATCATTTGAAATGTCCGACTCGTTGGCTGAACGGTCAGCGTACTGGCCTTCGGTTCAGAGGATCCCGGGTTCGATTCCCGGCCGGGTCGGGGATTTTAACCTTAATTGGTTAATTCCAATGGCACGGGGGCTGGGTGTATGTGTTGTCTTCATCATCATTTCATCCCCATCATAACGCGCAGGTCGCCTACCAGAGTCAAATAGAAAGACCTGCACCTGGCGAGCCGAACCCGTTCTGGGATATCCCGGCACTAAAAGCCATACGACATTTGATTTTCATCATTTGAAATTATTCTATGGTGGAATGTTGAAGAGGGAGGTCAATGGGTGTACTGTTCATGTGGGAAGAATTGGTATCGATTACGGATCACGAGTCAAAATAATAGTGAAACAGATTTCCTCTTGATATGTCATTTAATGTTTCATGGGAAGTAGGACTAGGTAACCAATCTCTATTCAGTTTTGCTGACATGAATGTAGTTACCGTCCGTGTATTAGTGCTTATCGCTTTTGAGACTATACTATACACAATGCGGAGACGATATCCATAATTGCCTGTCTATCTGTTTGTTAAATTTGGATTGAATAAACGCAAAAGCTACTAACATATTTGTCATAATACATGCTCGGGTTAAAGTAGACACACTCAGATTTTTCTTGCACTTAGCTTTGTCTGAATTCGTTAAGCAGAAACTGAGAAATAACATTCTTTATCTGGACAATACCGCCTTTCCTACGGAGAGAAGCGAAAAAGGAGTCGGGACGACCCTCGCGGGCCGCACCAAGATCGCGCCCATATTCACTGTTAGTTTCTTGGTGCCGGGCTGAGTGGCTCACACGGTTGAGGCGCTGGCTTTCTTACCCCAACATGGCAGGTTCGATCCTGGCTCAGTCCGGTGGTATTTGAAGGTGCTCAAATACGTCAGCCTCGTGTCGGTAGATTTACTGGCACGTAAAAGAACTCCTGCGGGACAAAATTCCGGCACCTCGGCGTCTCCGAAAACCAAACAAAGTAGTTAGTGGGACGTAAAGCCAATAACATTATTATTAGTTGCTTGGTATCGATAGCGGTTGTGTTAGGTACTTATGCTCGCTACGTGGAATCCAGATTCTTTTGGAGCACCTTATTCTAGAACCACACTTTTTTCGAGACTTCAGTTTTAGTTTTGTACTAGAAGTTCAGTGAATTTCTTTGGGTAAAAGAATTCCCCATACTCCTAATTTCTTATTTTGAAAACATTTCACGTTTGTTACAAACATTTCAGAAAACAATCATAACCACATGCTGCAATAGCCCTGAGGAGCCACGGCCTACCAAGCGACCGTTACTCAGCCCGAAGGCCTGCAGGTTATGAGTTGTCATGTGGTCAGTACGACGAATCCTCTCGACCGTTACTCTTGGGTTTTTAGACCGGGACCGCCACCTCACCGTCAGGTAGCTCCTCAGTTGTAATCACGTAGACTGAGTGCACATCGAACAATGCCTCCGATCCAGGAAAAAATTCCTGACATGACTGGGAAGCGAACCTGAGGCTTCCGGGTAAGAGGCAGGCACGCTACCCGTACACCGCGGAGCCGGCTGAAACCAATCATATTCATAAAGATATTGAACGCTTTTTCATATAGTTTTCAATGTCCGTTAGTTCTATAAATAGCTAAATATTTCAGTATCCACGAATGCAAAGCCGTGGGGAAAAGCTAGTCATAAAGAGATTTTGCAAAATGGAGGTATTGGCGAATGATACAAAAGAACCACGGGAGACGAAAAAATTAAAGACCACCTGTTGTTTGGGTCACGTAGTTGTGAGCTTGCATTCGAAAGACAGTAGGTTCAAATCCCGACTGTAGGCAACCCTGTAAATGGTTTTCCTTGGTTTCCCATTTCCACACCAAATGCTGGGGTTGTACCTTAATTAATGCGACGGTCACTTCCTTCAATGTCCTAGCCCCTCCCTCTCCCATCGGCGCTATAAGACCTGTCTAAGTCGGTTTGACGTAAAACAAATAGAAATTCAAGTTTCCTTACGCCTTGCAAATCTAATAGGGTACCATCGGAATTAGAAAAGAACAAGGGCCTCTTGCTAATAAGAATGGAAAAGATCTGGTTAATCTCCCACAACTATACTCAGGAGCAAGATACCTGATCGGAGCAGGTCACCGACATTCACGAGTTATAAGACACTAAGCGTTCTTGCCTATTTTTTTAATTTCCTAGCATTTGACATATCATTCGAGATCCACTGATCTGATATGCCTCCTCCATTTCACTGTATTTTCAACATCCTCAGAATTTTGGCCAACATCGCACTTTCGAGTTGCTTCCTAAGACACGACCACCTTCAAGGCTGCCGACAGTGGAGTTCGAGCCCACTACCTCTCGAACGCAAGCTGATAGCTACGTGACCTAAACCACGCGGCCACTTCTCTCATTCTTTTCGCGTATTCTTAGTTTCGATGCAGCTGCTCGCTTGTCACATGATATCAGCTGGTTAGTCGACAGTTTCAACCGAGACACCTTCATCTCCATATCACGAAAGAGCCAGCGGCTACCAGCTTGAATTCTGGAGATAGGGAGTTCGAACTCCACTGTCGGCAGCCCTGATGATGGTTTTCCGTGGTTTCCCATTTTCACATGTTGCTTCCTTTGCACTCCTAGCCCTTTCTTATCTCATCATTGCCATAAGACCTATCTGTGTCGATGCGACAAGAAAGGATGTTGTTTACGATTCTTCTTCTTCTTCTTATTATTATTATTATTATTTATCGATACGGCCACCCGTGGGCCACGTTTACACAATCTTCCTTCTGTCACGCAGACTGATACCCTTCTCTTTACACTCTCGCCAAAGATTCTTGAGTCTTTGACTTCTTCTTGCTCACTCTCCCACTGAGATGTTCCTTGTCTTCGCATGTTGCTCTTCAGACGGATCCCTCATTCCCGCAAACTTCTTCCTAAATGATGTCCATTCTTTTATATACTCCTCCTTGATACCTATTTCTGCCAAGTCATTGTGCACCTGTGTAAGCCTTCCCGTTTGCTTTTTTTTTTTTTTTTTTGTCTTCACTTTTCCTGCAGAAGAAGTATCCTATTGGCCAATCTCTCAGGGTTCATTCTTTTGATATGCCCATAAAATGTCAGTCTCCTTTTCTTTATTACAGTCGTGATTCTTTCTACTGTCTTGTAGAGCTCCAAATTCGATCTTAACTGGAATGTGCTTGGGTCACTCGTCGACTTTCTTGGGCCCAAGATTTTTCGTAAGAATCTTCTTTTTCTTTATTATTATTATTATTATTATTATTATTATTATTATTATTATTATTATTATTATTATTATTATTATTAGACTACTCTATGGACAGTGAATCTCTCTTTTTTAAATCGTATGTACACATTTTGTTTAATATTAAATATTATTATTATTAATAGTAGTAGTATTTTAAACCTAATCAATACTAATACTACACTGACAGAGTTCTTGAAGAGTGCAATGTCTCTACTGCCACTCATATACGCTAGATGGCAGTACTGCTCTAATTATACAAAACTAACCCATCGGCGACGAGTACAACTAGTACTCGACTTCCACGGATGCAGTATGTGTATGTCAGCTGTTGTTGTGTTCTGACAGAGAACGAACAGGATGGATGAAATGGCTTAATAACGATGGTCACTATTACAATAGTGTTAAAAGCTGAATTATCAACCGGACATCGAATCATGCGTGTGATATTGTAGCACACGTATTGTTGACCCTGCCCTGATGTACAGGGTGACCGAGGGGAATCTGACGTTTTTGGCATGGCTAGTACTCTCTCGGTAGGAGGAGTGGGGAGCGGAATTGTCAAGCAGGACACTCGCCATGCATTGCCGTTTCAGTTGCTATGGAGCAGTAGTCGGTTGAACATCGTATGTTTGCGTACGACGCATTTGTGCAGAATGGCGGGTATGTGATAACAGTGCAGCGACTTTTTCGTGTGCGTTTCAACCGTGGGCGTCGTGGTGCCGTCCCCAGCCGCAACATTTTTCTCAGTTGGGCTCATTACGAGTTCGCGTGCATGTTTACGTGCTGAGCGCCCAGGGCTACGCGTCACCGCGGCTCTCACGCGCTCGATGTTTTCTGGTGTTCTTGCTGTCTTAGTCGGACCTGGTAGCGTCCTTTTAACACTAGATCCTGTTGTCCCTACATTATTAACCGACCACAGCTCCATAGTTATTGAAACGGCAACGCATGGCAAGTGTCCTGCTTGACAATTCCGCTCCCCACTCCTCCTACCGAGAGAGTACTACCCATGCCAAAAATGTCAGATTCCCGTCGGTCTCACTGTATAACTAAATGTTATTGGTTTCAGATTTTAATTCTTTCAGAGCACTCGAATGCGCCGTTCACACAGTTACCGTCGGCAAAAGAAAATCATCTGAATTTGAGACTGACAAAATATTAATTGAAGAATACAGAGTGGTGGTGGTGATTATTGTTTTAAGAGGACGTACAGCTGGGCAACCATCCTCTATTAACACTATTCAGAGGGAGGAAAACTGAAGGGGGTCCCACACTTCGAAAAATGAAGGTATCGGCAAAAGAAAGAAGAGGACACGAGGGACGTGGAAATGAAAGACTCCCAAGGTCTAAACGCCTAATACCGTCGAGGTCAGAAAAGAACAAGAGTTGACCAAGGGAGGTCGGATAGGATAGATGATAGTGAGAGTCTGTCACCAGTAAGTGGAAGCAATTCCAGGACTCAGCTAAGGGCCCCGTGGTCGCCAACCCACGCTCCCAAATTAAGACCTTCTGGGGCCCCGTTTAGTCGCCTCGTACGACAGGCATGGATACCGTGTTATTCTACCACCTCCACCCACGAGAGGAGATTTCGGAGAGAGATAACTTTTTAACATAAGCTATTTTTCTTTTGCTGGTGGCTTTACGTCGCACCGACACAGATAGGTCTTATGGCGACGATGGGATTGGAAAGGCTTAGGAGTGGGAAGGAAGCGGTCGTGGCCTTAATTAAGGTACAACCCCAGCATTTGCCTGGTGTGAAAATGGGAAACCACGGAAAACCATCTTCAGGGCTGCCGACAGTGGGATTCGAACCCACTATCTCCCGGATGCAAGCTCACAGCAGCGCGCCTCTAATCGCACGGCCAACTCTCCCGGTTTTTTTAAACATAAGCAACCTGAAGTTGCTGCTGAGGTGATTTTCATACATGATGGGGGAATAGAATTATTATCGGAGGGTGTGGATCCCGTAGACTGAACACCATTCAGAATGCATTCATAATCAATGAGCTAGGTATCAGGAAAGAAATGCATGGTTTATTAGATGTTGCTTCACTCTGGCCGCGTATTAAGAAAGATATTGACCGAGCTCGATAGCTGCAGTCGCTTAAATGCGGCCAGTATCCAGTATTCGGGAGATAGTAGGTTCGAACCCCACTGTCGGCAGCCCTGAAAAATTGTTTTCCGTGGTTTCCCATTTTCACACCAGGCAAATGCTCCTTCCTACTCCTAGCCCTTCCCTGTCCCATCGTCGCCATAAGACCTAGCTGTGTCGGTGCGACGTAAAGCAACTAGCAAAAAAAAAACAAAAACAGATATTGTGAGCTTGCATCGGGAGATGGTGGTTTCGAACCTCACTATCGTCAGCCTTGAAGATGGTTTCCCGTGGCTTTTGATTTTTACACCAGGAAAATGCTGGGGAGATAGGTACTACAATTTTAACGTCATGGCACTTCCATCACAATCCTAGCCTTGTCCTGTCCCATCATCACTATTAAGACCTGTCTGGCTTGGTGCTACGTAAAACAAGGATAAGTACACGAAGTTCCCGCTTAGGATTTTGAATTCTCGATGTTCAGAGAGCTATGTGCTAAATATTAGAAACTAGAGTGACGTTCTACCTCTCGCAATCATTTCTAAGTGTAAGTAGAAAACAAAGAAATATGTCACATGTGTTACACAGCATTTGCTTTCTTACCATGTACAAAAAACAACATATTTCGAAGTCTAGAGGGAATCACATCTAGTAAGAATTGCTTATTTCCAGTGCCTTTTTTCGTGTGTTCTTCATGCGAGAAACAGCAGTGCCCTCAGCACAGCACTGTCACAGTCCGTTATCATGATCTGAAGTAAAAGTACAATACAGTATAAAATCTTAAGATGTTTGTTTGTATTGTTTATTATCTGATCCTCTTTTACAATATACAGAGGTCTGTAGGGATAGAAATCTAAATCGTTATTACAGTTAAAACTGACAGTATTTTCTATTATAATTGCAGTATACACAAGATAGCAACATTAACTCGTTTCTAAACCATTTTGTCATTTTTGTATATTTATCTTTGTGTCACAAACCCAAAGAGGAATATTACAAATTCAGTGAATGTTCAATTTTCACGACTACATTGCACTCGAATATAAATTCAGTTTTAACTACTCACTCTATGTCAGTGTATGTCTATCCCATAGTCCCGTCTTAATGCCGGGTCGGGGTTAAGGTGAGATGAAATTTATGTCTTGGGCCGCATACACTTCCCGAAGCCAACCTCACCTGAGGAGCTAATGAAGATGAAATTAATGGTGGCGGATAAAATTGGGTAGCAATGTGGAAGGAATCGGCCGTGGCTTACAAATAGGAACTCTCCAGGTATTTGCCTGGAAGTGAAAATGGGAAACTCCAGATTACAATTCTCAGGACAACTGAGGGTGGGGTGCGAACCCTTTCGTCTCCCGAATGCAGAGTTTGTAACTATAGCCGTAGAACGTTAACACGCGCGGCCACTCCGCTTGGTAGTTGTAACTTTCCGATCATCATCTTAGCGTTTGTTTCGCAATCGAGCAGACTCCGCTGTTTTACAAGACAATCTCAACGCTTTTCTTGAGTGCATACTTTGGAACAAGATGAACACAGCGCATGTCTTCTTGAAGACGAATAAGGCAGCGCTTCTTCGGCCGACTACGTGGCAGATTTTAGATGGCTTGATGCAAAGTGCCGCCTGTGCAATAGATGAATCTTCTTTACGCATTACGTGGCCTTATTTTTTTACAAGTTGTTTTACGTCGCACCGACACAGACAGGTCTTACAGCGACGATGGAAGAGGAAAGGGCTAGGAGTGGGAAGGAAGCGGCCGTGGCCTTAATTAAGGTACAGCCCCAGCATTTGCCTGGTGTGAAAATGAGAAATCACGGAAAACCACCTTCAGGCCTGCCGACAGAGGGGTTCCAACCCACTATATCCCCAATACTGGATACTGGCCGCACTTAAGCGACTGCAGCTATCGAGCTCGGTACGTGCCCATTACACAGAAGTCGGGTCTCACGCATCTTGTCTACAATCGGGGCAACTCCCATGATTTTCCGGATTGGTGACATGATCTAGCCGGGTCAGGACAAGTAACTAGCAAAGCATGCGCATCTCCATTACATGAAGTGACTGTTCGTGTTTGACTGTTGCCGGCCAGCATTCAGAGGCATACTGAGCGACTAGGTGAACAAGAATCTTGAACCCTTGGACTTCAGGTGGATTGGTGTCAGACGAGTGCACAGAACACAAATAGCTTGCCGCCAGTTCATCCAGCCTGCATTTACTCGCGCACGGGCGTCTGGAAGAGTTTCGCACTCAGCGTTGCCCATAAAGCCAAGATATTTAAACTGTTCTACTTTATTGTGACCGGGCAAGTTGGCTGTGCGGTTAGGGCACGCAGCTGTGAGCTTGCATCTAGGAGATAGTGGGTTCGAACCCCACTGTCCATAGCCCTGAAGATGGTTTTCCGTAGTTTCCCATTTTCACACTTCTCGGGCTCTACTCCCAGCCCTTACCCATCCTATAGTCGCCATAAGACCTATCTGTGTCAATCCGACCTAAAACAAGTTCTAAAAATAAGAAAAAAATACTTTTTTGTGATCTTGGCCATCTATGTTAGTGGCTCCATCCGTCTGCAGCCGCATTTCATGTAGGCCTACTCAGTTTTATTGGTATTCAGTCGAAGTCCATCTGTTAGTCTTTTATCCACTTCTAAACCTGCT
Source organism: Anabrus simplex (assembly GCF_040414725.1). Taxonomy (NCBI): domain Eukaryota; kingdom Metazoa; phylum Arthropoda; class Insecta; order Orthoptera; family Tettigoniidae; genus Anabrus; species Anabrus simplex. Next base: position 122,486,312 of record NC_090267.1, on the reverse strand, counting down.
CGTGAATCTGATGATGGCCCTTAGCAACCAGTAGGACATCATAAGCATACAGGAGAGACCATGGGGGTGATGACTCTATATCGGAGGTGACTGTGTCCATACACAATATGAAGAGAAGCAGTAACAGGGCTGATCCCTAGTAGACACCAACTCGAATGGGGAAAGGTGGTGATATTCAGCAGGGCAACGGACGGTGCTGGTAGGGCTTTGTTAGTGCAAATTTATCCAACGGACTTAGGCTACTCCTCAGGGATGCCGTGTGGTCTAAGTGCATGCAAAATCAGTTCATGAGGAACGCCGTCAGAGGCCTTTTCCAGATCGTGGAAGGCAATGTGGAGTGGCCTGTTCTTCTTTTATCCGGTATATTTCCTTAAGCATCCGAGCTGCATGTTTGGAATAAATCGTCTCTTAACCTTCACAAATCCACGCTGGTTTGCAAAAGGTTGCAGTGAGATCAGCACCTTGTTGCCCAAGCATTTTCCATTCTTCACCCGAAATACCGTCAGGTCCCATGGCTTTGCCAGTTTTCATTTTCTGCATGACCTCCTAAACTTCCGAGAAGATAAGTGATAACTCTCCAATATAGTTTTAAAATATTGAATATAAAATTTGTTAGCTATTAAGAAATATGAATTTCTATTCATCATCCAAGGCGAAGATTTTCGTACAACCCTACGTACGCTTGGAAAGGTTGTGAAAACTTGCATTTCTCAAACTTGTTCATCCTGACAGTTTATTTTATAATTATGCAAAAGTTTCATCACGATCTTAAACGGGAACATCCTCCACTTTCTATGTAGGAAATAATTTTTCAATCGTAATGACAGAGAGTACTGATAGTAGAACTAGAGGCAGAATTCGTTGCCCAGATTTGTGAAGTGGCTAATAAATTCGTTGCCCAGATTTGTGAAGTGACTAATAAATGTTTCCAGAAAGTGGTTCAGGCAGAATAAAGCAGTAATTACCTGCTAACTCTTTCACAAAATAACATGGAAAACTTAGTGATCTGGCAGTTGCAACTACAACTCACAAAACATTTAATATAGCTTATTGAAATCATTTCTATAAAAACTCGTTCCTACCTCTATAATCGCAGATCATTCGGTCTAGATTTAAAATGTGATATTATCTGCTTCATATATTTTCTGGCATGTTAGGTAATCCCCTTCCAGGTAGAAATGGTGGTAGAGGTGATGATTTATTAAAAAATACGACCAGGAAACCATTTCATCTTAACACTAATCATAAGAGTTACAGGAAGAGGCCCAATACTTTGAAAATAACAGCATCATTAAGAGAAAAGAAGGCTCTACGTGAACGGCATGAAATGGAATGACTCACAAGTCCTCACAAAAATCTTACCTTTAGGATCAGAAGGGAAAAAGAGCATCACTGTGTGCTCTTGTCCGTAATCCCTTATATTATTTTTCTGACGTTTATCGGCAATTGCATAACCTTATTTTGTGTCTTTATTATGCTCTGTCCCTGTGGCAGGCTTGGGAATTTTCAGGAAGCTAATAAAATAAACTAAAACAGCGCAATTTAATCGGCTTATATCGCCTAATGTTAACGATTATATGGAATTCATAGAAGTAATATGTATAACAGGTTTTCTAAGTAAAATATTCATAAAATAGGTTTCATATTACGTAATGTCACATATTCCAAACTATAGGCTACACAACTTCACACTTTCCGCGAATTCCCGTGATGAAACCTGATCTCGTACGTCTTAAAAAAACAGTAATACGTCCGCCATAATTTTACGCATCAGACTATTTTCCAAGAATTCATACTTGGGAGATATTTTGTCGTACGTAAAACCATCCATCTGATCTGGAGTTTTAAATCGTAGACTATAATATTGTGCCTCTGCTAGTGGGACCTAGTGTTTACAGTGCACTATATCTTCTGGTATAGGCTAGAGCAATTTTGTTACTTTCATTGATCTGTCTCTGTCTTATACTTGGCTTTTACCATATGAAAGTGACTGAGGTGAAACTGTTGCTCATAGGGTCGGTTGGTGCATGCATTTCAGTGGGCTTGGCAGACTGATATGTAATAGCAACTTCTGGCTCGGTGAGGAAAGCAACGGGAAACTACCTCACTCCTCATTTCCCTAAAACGCCTCTTTAGTGATGCCTAGGCCATCTATGACAGCTGATGGCGAAGCTGTTGAAGATCCAACCATCTTTCGGGCTGAGGCCTAGACATACGTACACATAATATTATTGTTGATTGATTCAGTTAAATATCGTCCATGTGAGCCGGATTACTTAAATATTCTTACTGTCTGAGCTAAGATTAATTTACTTTTATAGTGATTTCAGAAGTGCAATAAGTTACTGGGTGGCTGGTTAGAGCCTGATTAATTTCTGTAATATTCAAATGTGTTGAAATGAGACAACTCTGTGTCTGCGTCTCCCCGCTCTTGTAAAACGAACGCACCTATACCTAGTAACCTTTGATCTCCAGATGAATAGACAATTTTGTGCTGCATTATTTTTCACAACACAGTATTTTGTCATATTTTTGAATCAGTTGAACTCCTCCTATTGTATTATGTCATTACGTTCCTCCGAACTGTACACAAAGGAGTATGGAGTCGTGCCGATGCATCTAATTTACAAAGCCATTTTCTCTTACCTAATACTGTGAAAACTTCATCTTTTGTTGGCCACACCAGATCATAGATGAGCCGGTCTTTTATTAGTAAATTCCCGCACACACCTACAAACAAAGGTTAGCTATAGGTAAAAAGTGAAATGGAAGGAGTAACGTAAACGTTAATCAGACTGGTTGAAACGCGTGCTTTGTAAAGTGAATCTGCACCAGTGGAGTAACATTGACGTTACAGGTTCACAGGAATACTTGCAATAACTAATTAATTCGGTCCCAACAGGAAGGAGTGCTCTCGTCAGGAACGATAGAGAAACTATTAGAAACATTCTGAATATGGTTTCATTATGGTTTTGTTTTGAAGTCCCTGAATTGTATGAAAATCTAAACACTCTGGTAAAATACATTAATGCTGACTCTGTAGCCATTGCTCAGCGCTACATGTACGATCTTACACCAGAGAAATTGTTATATGATACATTAAACATCTCAGTATGCCGTAATTTATATATTTTATTTAATATTCACGGTTCAGTGTTGGTATACTCTCGCTTATAATTACCTGGTATGCTGTGTCTTCTGGCAAATGGTAGATAAACAAGCAATGCATTTTCCGAATATATGTTTTCGCCCTCACAGTGCTGATTTCGTGTAATACCGTTTTGACATAAATATACCTTATGGGGTCACTTTCGAATTTTCATCAGGAAATTAGCGATACAAAATGTGTAACGTGATGCTACCTAGTAACCGTGCAGGCTGTGATGTGAAATACTGATGGATGGCCATAACGAAGAAACATATCTTTGGTTTTCTTTCAAAACATCGTGTGTCTCAATGCTTTTCCTGCCCATTATGTTCCTTCAGACTGGTCACGCCTCCCAGCCGCATATTTATATGCAGTCAATCAGAACTGGGCGTGTAAATTCGTCATGCAAACAACTTCCCTCGGTATGGTAAAGTCCATTTCCTTTACACATTAGCATAGGAAAATGAACACAATGAAAATTTTTCTGTTGGACTGCATATACATATGCGACCAGTCTTAAGGAATATAGTTTGTAGGAAGAGCATTATGTCATAGGAGGATTTAAAAGAAAGCCATCAATATCAGTGTTGCCAACTTATATTTTCAAAATCCGCTAAATACTACTAAAAATCCGCTAAAATTCCGCCAAGAAAGCCGATCTCAAATATTGAGCAATAAAATGAGTAATAATAATAATAATAATAATAATAATAATAATAATAATAATAATAATAATAATAATAATAACAGTAAATGTCTGCACTCACCTGATCTGTGAGTTTCACTGGGATTAACACGTGCCTGCGAGCCGGCGAGCTAAAACTTGTAGGCGTTTTACTGCCGGGTGAAAACTAGGAATCCGCTAACTCAAGGGCCACACACAGAACAGGCTACTTCATAAAACGGTTTTCCTTCATAGCATACTACTCTCTCACAGTTTCATTATCTTTCGTCACTCGTCAACTAAGAGATAAGTACCCATTCCCCACGTATTACAAATTTTTGATACCATGATCTCATAACATCAGATCCAAATTACGTGTTTTCCTCATGTGACTGTTCCGCTATAATAAAACTAGAAATCCGCCAAAAATTCCGCTCTCCGCTGAATTATTTATTTCTCCGCTGACAGTCTTCTAATTCCGCCAAATTTAGCGGAAAATCCGCTAAGTTGGCAACACTGATCAATATAGGTTTCTAATCAAAGAGGCCTCATTTCGTATAGAAATCTGATTATTTAATTGGTGGTAGTTTCCTTGGCCCTGAGTCAATGCGCTGCATATTACAATTGTCGACTCTAAATTCTCTCGAAAACCATTCGTTTGATGCAGATAACTTAATCGTTATAAATCTGGGGTTCTTTATTGAGGATATATTTAAGGTTATCGGTATTTGATTGTCAAACTGGGAAATTAACACTATTTTTTTAATATTATCATTCCAATCCCATAAAGAATAAAACTGTTCATTTAAGAGATTTCATCCCAGTGAAAATCACACAAAAACTAGTTCGAACTACAAAAAACGGATTGAAATATTCGCTTTCAATTCATTGCAAACCATTGACCTTTGACATGCCTGGTGAACAGTCTTTGTTTGGGATGACTCTATCTATGCATTACAAAAACAATTTTGAAAAGTTTTAAAATCCATTCTCTAAATTAGAAAAGGTGCCAGACGACTCTTAGGTGGGACACCCGGTATATTGACAGTGCTGAAATGTGTAGTTACGGGCTCAATATTTGAGTTGCTGTATTGGTTCGTGTCACAAGGTCTCTGTGATGACATAGGAGTCTCGTATCGCATACCCTTCATGGTTCTCTATATACAAGGACATCTTTGACAACAAGCATCAATCTCTGTACTTCCCATGTAGAATCTGTAATCGAGTTGGAAGTTGCCAGTTTGTAATATAATACACGATGTAAAATGTGGACCGATAGTGCGTCACCATATCCGAATTATCGTCAAAATGTTACGTTACATAGAGTCAAACTATGCATTTCCGCATATGGATACCCTTCTGAAAAATGATGAGTCCCCCATTCCGCTTAACACACTGAGCGTTTTCGGCGTTATTTTGAATTAAGGATACTCTTTCATTAAGATAATGACCAGCCCAAACACTACCATTGGAAGGCGTAATATTTGGCTAAAATATCTTATACAATGTTACAAAATAGAAAACAATACATTTTTTCTTGACCACAGAAACTTTCAAACGAAAGTTGCCAGTCATCGGCTAATGATATTTAGTAAACACCGTATTGTAGCAATGTTGTATTTATAACAACTGTTCTATGATAGGCCAGAGGGCAGAGTACGTCGAGTTTCATTTAATCGTTCACTGGGATTACACCGCGTCAACCAAACAGCGTTGCTTATTTAGAGAATGGATTTTAAACTTTTGTTACACGAGGTGGTGCATCATTCACTCTTAACTGAGTTATTCAAACGTGGTTTTAGTTATCTATTTATATGAAGTGTGTGCTTTTTTTTGTATATATACTCGTATATAGACTTCGATCAGGAATGAATCAGTTAAATAAATGAACAGTGTAGGCCTATACAGTACGTGCGTGATAAAGGCTTTAAATTTTTAACCACCTGTGAGCTGATAATGTGAACTCAGTGTGTTGAGGTGTATTATATTGTGGGATTCTCTATTTGGAAGGATGATTTCAAATCCCACTTTTTACTGCTGTGAAAATTCTGGTCGGTCCCAGTTAGTAGTGATCCCAATTATTTCTTCAACGGGAAAATAAACGTAATTATCAAATTACACGTAAATAAAATATAAGGAAACATCTAGTATAGAAAATATTCAGAAAGTCACTGTGCATATATAGCAAATGGTGGGAATGACGCAGGGGCGTATATAAGGGGGGGGGGCCAGGGGGCCTGGGCCCCCCCCGAAAAAATGTATAAGCCTTGAAGAATCGGACCAAAATGATGGGAATTTTCGATCGTTGTTGAGATTCCGAGCCAACAGTAAGCAGTTTATGTGCCATACCTGGACGATTTTTGTAACTCACTAAAAGAATGCTTTGAATCTCACAAGGAAATAGTTGCATCCTTACAAATCATCCTTCCACAATTGTGTATCGTAACAGATTTCGGTTCATTGGAGGCTGCTTTTAGTTTCTACGAAGGAAATCTGTCACATAAAGAGATTGTGGAAAGAAAAGTGGAGTCAGTAAAATCCTTCAAATCTTCCCAAAATGGCTGTAAGTTATCTAGAAAAATGTAACAAGACTTTCTTCCCCAACATTTATACCCTTCTCAAATTACTCCCCGTTCTTCCTGTTTCTATCGCAACCGTAGAAAGAACTTTCTCTAGCCTAAGGAGACTGAAGACTTACTTAAGGAACAGCACATCTGAAAGTAGGCTTAACGGGCTTGCTTTACTTTCTATCCACAGAGACATTATAGTTAGTGATGAAGAAGTTCTTGATAAGTTTGCAAGTGTACCAAGAAACCTGGACTTCGTTTTGTAACCATTGGCGTACTGTATGTATGTATGTATGTATGTATGTATGTATCAGCCCAAATCAATGTTTCCGTTTTCCTTTCTAAAGTGTTTGAAATCGTCTGACATCTTAAAATTACTTAATTTAACCTTACATCAATCTTGGCCCCCCACCAAAAATATATTCTATATTCGCCACTGGAATGACGTACCTATACAAGCTCGAACCTGCTTCCCTGGGACACGCTTTCTCAAGGTCCACTTTTGATATACTGTACTTCGTATGTACGCTGTTAATGTAAGCTTGGTGGTTACGATTCACTATAGGTATTGATGCTCCTCACAGACTTAATTAGCTTATAGCTTTTCGGACACATTCTGAGAAACATAATTGCATTCATCACTATATTTCAAACGAACATCTAGTTCTTGGATGTATCTGATGGAATTCGGGGTTTCCATTAGGAATTCCTCACACTCTCCTCCGTAAGCTCTATTTCTTCTGTCGTCCCTAATGTGTCGAATGGTCTGCTTGTTGTGTGTCGCAGTCACATGCGGGTGAGGATTTCAGTACCCACTTAAAGAGTGAATCTCCACATCATCCATGCCCTGTTCTCAACCGATTGAGTGTTGTAGATCAAACCCAGAGACCGTCTGAGAGATGCAAGGTAACAGCTGATATGTTTCTGGAACATTTTGAAGCCATTCTCTTCTCCAGGAATCAATGATGTTAAATCTAGTGGGATTATTTCTAAGTGTGAGTGGATGATGTTCTGAACGAAGTCTGTTGATCCTGAGGTCAAGAATACCAGAATGCAATGGTAGTCCAGCGTTTACTGTCATCTTATTGTATTCCTCAATCAATGCTTTTTTTCTTCCAAGATTTGGGGGCGGTGTGGGACTTAGGACAGGCAGCCAGATGTTGGATGTAGACCTGATTGTTTCTGAAATAATACGCATAGTATTATTAATTTGGGCGTTAATTTTGTTGACATGGGCACTGTTCAACCATACAGGTGCAAAATATTCCTCCGTAGAGTACACAAGGCACAATGCAGAATTCCGCATATTTATTGCAGATGATCCCTACATGATTCCACAAAGTTTTTGAATGATATTATTTCTTGTTCTAAGTTTAGCGGCAGTTTTTATGATGTGCGGTTTATAAACGACCGAGTTCTATCTAGTGTCACATCCAGAAATGGTGATTTTTTAATGTGGGTAAAGCGTGTACCATCCATATACACCTCCAGTGTTCTAACGGATTCTCTATTATTAAGAACAAAACAATACACTTCAGTTTTAGCGGCATAGGTTAGAGTCTCCATTTTCGGAAGTATGCTTATAGTACAGACAGCTCAGTTGTAGTACTTCTTCCATGGTTTCCAACAGTGTGTGCCCTGTTGCTATGGCCCAGTCGTCAGATAAAACTATGAGTGAGGACCGGAGAGAGACTGCCCATGACACCATCACACGACAGGTCTGAATTATTCATATTGAATGAAAGACACGTTTGATAGTCAAGCCAATAGGAGTTTTATTTACAAATGTTTGGTGATAACTACAGCGAGAGACTAATAGCATTGTAGTAGGTAAAATATGCCTTGTGAATATGAATTCCATGGTAGTGTTGCCAAGGACCGTTGGTCGCTTAGCGATGCGGTTGGCTAATTATATAGCTCAGCTATGTACAAACTAAAGGTCTGCATTCCCCGTTTACGGTCAGTCGAACGAAGGTAGTCCTGCGGTGAAACCCTGCTCCGGTGGGCACTCGACCGTCTTGAGCGAACGCACCCGATTCGGTCCAACTGATTCACATTCGCAGTCACTACGACATTCGTTGAGAACATGGAACGGGAGTCCAAAAACAAGATGAAAGCAATACCTGAGAGGAAGCAATATGGATTACATGATGAAGAGCTAAGCGTAGGAATACTACTTACTAGTAACAACCACGAATGATCAATATGCAGGTTATGTGCCATGTAAATGTTATGCCTCCGTTTTGTCGTTTGCATCTTCTACTTTACATATGAAAACACATGTGAGTAAAGTGCGCCCGAATACAATGCGTTCATCAAATATAGGACAACATGTTATCAAACAAAACATTACACAGAAGTGCGTCAAAATGTGTGGAACACATCTCTGTCCCTTACGCAATTCGGGAATAGGTTCCTAGATATTTGTCAGAAACGAGTATTTGGACGAATGATCGTTGCCAATGTAGTTACTAGAACAATTTATTTATTAACAAATTAGGGTACAATTCTAAAAACAATAGGGTTTGCCTATGTTTTGTTCTTTACCACAAAGATTTTCAAAAATAATAGTTCGTTTTACAGATTCTTTTTAGAGAACTTAACAATTTTTAACTTTATAAGGTGCTCTCCAGTCTATAATTCACTAAGTATGCGGTGTAGTTTAATAACCCTGTGTTAAACTATTCACAGACATATACTTTCAAAGCTTTCAATGGTTCAGTAAATTGATGCACGCAGTTTTCAAGAAAACGTACACAAGTCTTTCAAGAAAATGAACTTACTGCTGTCAAAGTTTCAGTACATTCCAGCACCATAACTTGGATCTTCTGGTAGGTTTCTTCCAGCCTTCTCTTTCCTCTTGCCTTTCCTTCCACTTCCTTTAATGCTTTCTCTGAAGCTCTTGAGGTTGTACATAGCTTTTACAGTGTAATGTTCGACTGTGTGAAGATTGTCCTCCGTTTCTGTGGTGTAGTGGTTAGTGTGATTAGCTGCCATCCCCGGAGGCCCGCGTTCGATTTCCGGCTCTGCCACGAAATTTGAAAAGTGATACGAGGGCTGGAACGGGGTCCACTCAGCCTCGGGATGTCAACTGAGTGGATGTGGATTCGATTCCCACCTCAGCCATCGTGGAAGTGATTTTCCGTGGTTTCCCACTTTTCCTCTAGGCAAATGTCGGGATGGTACTTAACTTAAGGCCACGGCTGCTTCCTTCCCTCTTCCTTGTCTATTCCTTCCATTCTTCTCATGCCCCGCAAGGCTCCTGTTCAGAATAGCAGGTGAGGCAGCCTGGACGAGGTACTGATCATCCTCCTCAGTTGTATCCCCCGACCCAAAGTCTGAAGATCCAGGAAACTGCCCATGATGCGGTAGAGGTGGAATCCCTCGCTGAATCCGAGGAAGAAAGCGACCCTGGAGGGTAAACAGATTAAGAAGAAGAAGAAGTGAAGATTGCCTCACCCACATCGCTTCCTTTTAAATAATTTATTATGGGAATTTATAGGTAGCAAAGCTGTACACATTATATACCAAATCAAAGAGGATGACGTAAAGGTCAAGATCAAGCAATATATATATATTATCCTACTGGAGGTCCTTAAGTTTGTTCGCCGTAACTTCATTGATATTTTCCGTAAGTGTATTAGTCGCCTTACCTCTTACTACACGCTGCTAGCCAAACCGCTCAAGTCGACCGACATACGGTCGAAAGTATGATGTTCTAATACGCGTGAGCGAACGAACTGGGTAGTTTGCAGACTTCTAGTACGAATCGCACCACTCCTTTATCATTCCATACCAATCGGCATGTGCGCTTACGTAATTCGCGAGATTGTAATTTGCGAAAAAGTCTGATAATATCCGTCCCTGTTGTCTATGGGTAGGGTTCCTACATCTCACCCGGAGGAGCCAGGCTCGCTTTGAGGGGGAGTAATTAAAGAAAGTGGTGGTAGAGGGGATTATTGCCTGAAGAGGAAGTTCGTCTGGGTAACCATCCTCTCTTAACGATAATCAGAGGGAGAATGAAGAAGTCCAACATTTTGACTGTAAAGGAAAGGGTAAGGGCCATTTAGGACGTGAAAGCGAAAGATTCCGTAGGCCTCGCAAACCTAATACCGTCGGGGCTGGGAGAGAACAAGAGATGAGCAAGGGAGGTTGTATAGGATAGATGGAAGCGAGGAGCCTGACACAATTAGTTGAAGTGATGCCAGACTCAGCTACTAGAACCGTGGTCGATAACACACGCACCCAATATGAAGGCTCCTGGTCCCCCGTATAGTCATCCCTTACAACTGGTAGGGTAGACCGTGTATGTATTCTACCACCCCCACCCACAAAGATTCATACATAAAATTATTAATATAAAGGAATATTACACATTTCTTTTCCTTAGTAACCGAATATAATTTGCAATGATATTTAAGAAACGTTTTGCCCTCTACTTCCTTAGATTCATCAATAATTTACACTAAGCTATCAACAAAATAGACCACTCGATTGTCTTGGAAGGGTGATTCAATGCAGGAGATCTCAATCGAGCACGTAAAACAACCTATATTCAGGCCAAATTTACGATCATCGAAAGTCTTTGAAAGCCTATAGCAACTGAAGCGATGTTAAACACTTATTTTTAATTCTTATTCTTAATGTTTTGCTATTGGTTTTACACCAGCCTTGCAGTATAGTGGTAGTGAGGCATCCTCTTACCTGGAGGTCTGGGCTCGATTCACTGCCAGGTCAGAGATTTTTACCGTGATCTGAGGGCTGGTTAGAGGTTCACTTAGCCTAGGTGGGAACAACTACAGGGTCAACCGATAGTGAGATAGTGACCTCAGTCTAGGAAGCCAAGAAAAAAACAGCCGACAGGATTCGTCGCTGTGATGCAAGACTTCTGACTGAGCAGCAGTCGTTCAGTAAGCCAAGGCCAATCTGTGCTCAATTTCCACAGGCGTTGGAGTTCTTTGCTTGATATCGCACCCAGTCTCACAGGTCTTACGGCGAAGATGGAATATGACGGGTCTAGAAATAGGATGGAAGTGACCATGGTCTTCAGAGCTGTTGACTGTGCTGCTTAAAACCGCTATCTCGTGAACGCAATCTAAGAGCATCAGGGCGCGAATCGCGCAGCCAACTCTTTCGGTTTTAATTGTTCTTATTATTCATAATTCACGGGATTATGCGACTCAGGCTGTAGAGTAGCGTCTTCCTGAGCTTCCGATGGCGTGTTTGATGTCGGCTCTGTCCAGTGGTATTTGAACGTGCTAAAATATACCGGCACTTGATGCAGGACAAAATTTCGGCAACACAACGTTTCTTTAAACCGTAAAATTTGTTAATGGAACGTATAACAATTGCATTATTATTTTTTTAGCATCGTTATGGCCTCATTGGTCCGTTCTTTTCCTGATGACGTCCGTTACATTGCCCAACTTGTTATGCACTTCTTCATTTTTCTGAGCTTCCAAGTTCCTTCTATTATTATTATTATTATTAATATTGTACCGGTTGGTACACCTATACGCCGCACATTTCAATTTTCCGCCTTAAAGTACTCCTCTACAGCTAAAACTCTGAACTTTAAAACTGAATTAATTCAACCGTTTATCAGAAGATGTCACTGTGTTAATTTCGAATTGTTTTGTTTACTAATTATCAAGAAGTGTGGACATTCTCTCACAGATATCTCTACCGAAAACTATGATCATGCACCCTGATGTGAAGTGACGGAACTTTTTTTGAAGATATTTTATACTCATAAGTTTTCCTATAACTAAATTTCGTTCTTTCATTTGTGGATTGGCAATATAAATCTTTTCTTTCCGCCAGTTTTGAAGTTAGCCAATCAAATATTTCTGTCATTAATTTTCAGCCAATTGTGTCCTTCTTCCCCAAATTTTTGATGTGTAAATTTTAGTTAGCCAATAAACGCATGTGGGTGTGTCTTAATTATTCATGAAAGGTCTCGAATCTTCCCCGAGAGTATAAAAACTGCTGATTTTCTTGTCTCTCGGCCACTCGTACAACATCAATCATCAATCAATCAATCAATACTGATCTGCATTTAGGGCAGTCGCCCAGGTGGCAGATTCCCTATCTGTTGCTTTCCTAGCCTTTTCCTAAATGATTTCAAAGAAATTGGAAATTTATTGAACGTCTCCCTTGGTAAGTTATTCCAATCCCTAACTCCCCTTCCTATAAATGAATATTTGCCCCAGTTTGTCCTCTTGAATTCCAACTTTATCTTCATATTGTGATCTTTCCTACTTTTATAAACGCCATTCAAACTTATTCGTCATTCCACTCCAACTCTCCGCTGACAGCTCGGAACATACCACCACATCTAGTTTAGTGTATAGCAGGAGGCGGGAAGCGCCTCTTTCATCCGCCAGCAGCTCTTCTACAAGGTAATGGCCTTTTAACATCTTTATTTCTTGCTAGCTCAGCAGTTTACCCCTTGGGGAAGGTCCGAAACTTTTTCAATGTAACCTACCTTTCGAAAAATGTAACTTAGTGCCGGCTTATGTAAAAGTTTCTTATTATTTAAACTATAAATCGGGGATAGAGAGTGCTTTACCCTCTTGAACTCCCCTTCATTTTGAGGTGACTACGTTTTCATAACCGATTCTCTACTCTTAATGTATTAAAATTTTCTTATACGAGTCACCTCCCTAGTTTGGGAATAGCCCCTGTGTCCGCGGCGTAATGCCCCTTAGGTTTTATAAGGTTGCATGTAGGAACGCAAGCTACGCCTCAATTCATATTGGTATTTTGGGCCATTTTATTAACCTATTATTTTTCTTTTAAAGCCCTGTAGGCTGAGTACAAGATACCCCTGTTTAATTCTTGTATGTTGCGCCTCAGTTGCAAGTGATTGTAAAGCATTGTATTGCCTTTAATAGGCTTGAAAGATTGAGAGCGGGTCAGCTCTTTATGGCGTTTTGAAAGGTGCCTCTAGGAGGCTTGACATTACTGGGTGGGAGCAAGTGCTCCAGGTAATGAGGGATTTTCTGCCCTTTGGTAATTTGTGGTTGTTAGCTGAGGGCTTAGGAATTATAAACTTGGGGCTCGAAGCCCAGAATTTGGAAAGATCCCTTAACTTGTGCTTTCGTTTGTAAAGTTATAATTGTACCTGATTTTTCATTGTTATTTCACGTAGTGAAAATTTGTTAAATCTTGTTGTCTATTGAAAATATAACCTTTATTGAAATTTTAATTCATCTTTCGGACTTGTAGTTAGACCCATTCCAGCCCGCACCTTCTTTCATCTCTGCATTCCACGAATAACTCCGTAACAATTATTATTATTATTATTATTATTATTATTATTATTATTATTATTATTATTATTATTTCTTCATCATACACGACTTAGGAGCGCAATTGAGCTTACTTAGCTGATATCGTTCCCTTTTCTTCTCCCAAAATCTCTTCATCTACTTGCTGTGCCTTTTCTTGCGATCTCCTGACCAGGTTTTGTTGGTGGCAGTGCTTGGGTGGTTTGTTAAGCGGTGATTGGCGACTAATTTTCTGAACTTGAATCTGTCTAACACAATGTCATCTGTGATGCCTATTTACTGAAGATCTTTTCTAACTTCTAGCAGCCAATTGTTTCTACTTTCATTGATAGGGCAAAGTTCAGAAGTCTTTTGATCAATCTCTGATTACTTATTCTGAGAATATGTCCGTAAAATTTCACGCATCTTTTCCTTAATGTGTCTGTGATTTTCACTTAGTGTTGGTGCTGGATATGGGGTTTCCGTATCATCCAAATTTCCCCAGACTAGTCCAATTTTTTTTAAAGATCTTTCTTTCGTGTTGTTCTATATTTTTAATTAAATATCTGCCGGCAGTGATCAGTGTTCCAGATGCATATAGTGCTTCAGGCTTGATTACAGCGTTGTAATGCCTTAATTTTTCATTTCAGGATATGGATTTTTTATTATATCGGTTGCAAGCGAGTCTGTATGCTCTTTGTAGTTTAGAGATCCTTTCTTTGTTTCCTTCACGATTCAGTCTTGAAGGTTGGATGACTTCTTCCCTGTATTTGAATTTATATACTTGGGATATTTTGCCATATTGGGTTGTTTTCATTGGTTGTCTATCTAGGTACCTATGAGATCGTTCCTTGTATTGAGTTTTCTGGTATGATATCTGGAGTCTTGTTCTGGATTCAGTTTCGTGGAGTTTTTCAATAGATGCAATCGCTTCCTATCCTTTATTATTATTATTATTATTTCAAGTATATGATCATGACGTCTATAAATTTAACGTATCCTCCTTTATTTCTCTTCCTCTGTATTATTCTCGTTACTTGAATGCATCGTTATTAATGAAGGTTCTATTATCTTCTGCCTCAAGACGCGTTCACACCTGCTGTTCTCTGATGTTGTTCATCTGCTCACTAGGTAGCCTTTATATTAGGGTCGGTAAGCTAAGAAACGGAAGCAGGTTCTTTTATGAAGTATTTGCTGTCTACCTGGCACGTGGCGCATCTGAAGAAAGCCCACACCTTCCAAATCTGACACCGGTATCCTGTGCAGAAATGGCTTTACATAATACCAGGACGAGTCAAATTATATCTTAAATATTTAAGGGGCACCTGTACCTTTGAATATAGAAAAACGGGTTTGTTAAACTTTTTCCCGCAACAATGAAAATTAAAACTAATAAAAAGTATGACAAACACATTATTCCTTAATAATATGCGTACATATTTATAAATCATATAAACGTATGCTTCTTCTTCTTCTTCTTCATGTGCCATGTCCTCACACTAGCATGAACTGTTGTTTGTTCATAGTTGTTCTCTACAGAATAAGCTTTGTCACCCCAAACCACTGGCTCAAGTGCCGAGCCATGATGTCCTACTTCTCCCCGCACCTCGTTTCCCAGTATTACTTGCAGAAGGTGGTATGTACTGTTCCGCATCATATAACCAAAGTATTCTAGCTTCCTTCTCTTGATGGTAGTGGGAATCTCTGGTTCTTTTTTCATACGGTGCAAAACTTCTTTATTGGTCATTTTAGCTGTTCAAGGTATCTTCAGCATCCTTCGGTACCGTCCACGTTTCAAATGCTTGCAATCTTCTTGCACATGGTCTAAGTTAGTGTCCATGACTCAACGCCGTATAACAGAATGCTGAAAATGTAGCACCGGAGTAGTCATGTCCATAGTGTAACGGAAAAGTCACGGCTTGTCAAAAGGTTTCTAAGTCTCTGAAAAGAAGTTCTGGCCTGCTCAATTCTGCATCGGATCTCATGAGCAAGGTCCCAGTCATCATTGATGTGACATCCCAGGTATTTAATTGTTGCCACTCTTGCGATATGGTCCTCTCCTGCTGTGAGATTACCTCGAATGCCACCTTCTCTCCTGCTTATTACCATCGACATGGTCTTCTTTACATTGAACCTCAAGCCCCTAGCGCTGCTGGCTTCAATGACAGCTTTAAATAGTTCATGTAGATCCTGGGGATTGGTTGCAAGTAGCACAGTGGCATCGGCATACCTGATGTTGTTTATGATGAAACCATGAACCACAACTCCTTGAGTATTTCCGTAAAGAGAATCTCGAAAAATGTTTACTGAATAGATGTTGAAAAGCATGGGTGAACTCATTTCATAATTGAGACTTCTTCCGAGACACGACCATCAACTCTTATGCCACTACTCTGGTTCCAGTAGAGATTACCAATTCTACGGATATCCCTCCCATCAAGTCCTAATTCTCGAAGAATGTTCGTTAGTTCGTCAGGCGGACTGTATCGAAGGCACTTTCGTAGTCGATGAAACAAGCAAAAATATCCACATTGGCATCTCGGAACCGTTGGACTAATACCTGCAGACTGAATAATGTTTCTCTAGTACCGAAAGCATGTCTGAAGCCAAACTGTGAGGTTCCGATATTATCCTCACATGTATGATCATTTCTCGAACGCAAACCCTTTAGGAATACTTTCAGAACGCGGCTCATCAAACTAATTGTTCTATATTCATTGCAGAATTTTGCATTGGCTTCCTTAGGCTACATTACGAAAATTGATTTGAGCCATTCGCGAGGAATGGTTCCACTGCGGTGAATATTGTTGAATAGGTCAACCAAAAATGAAAGGATGTTTTCTTTCTCAAGCAGTTTCAGTATCTCAGAATACTTCTCATCAGGGCCTGGAACCTTCCCACTGTTCGCTGTTCTTATAGCATACTCTACTTCTGCACGTGTGATATCCACAATATCGTCTGTCCAAGCACCATGATCCTCATTTCTGCGGTCCAAGAAGAGGTTTTGTACATAATCTATCCATGCCTTCAGTTTCCCTTCGGTGCTCGCTAAGACGTCACCATACTTTTTAAGGAGGACTCCACTACCCTTCTTATTGTACGCACCGGTTACTTGTTTCACTTTCTTGTATTTCTTGAAAAAATCACGTTTTGAATTCAGTAATTTTATTTCGTTGCTTTCCTCATATAGTTTCTGTTCTTTTCCATTCCTTATTTTTTGTCGTATTAACTTCTGCAAACTCTTGTAGTTTACAGGATCTTTGTTCTTAAGAGACCTTATCTGATCCATCATCTTCAGAATTTTTATGTCATCCACGGCTTATTTTTCCTTCTTCTAGCATCCCTTAATTTCACTTGACTTATATCGTCAATTGCACATTTGATGTGATTCCAAGTGCCTTCAACATTATTTACATTCACGCTGTTTTGAACTTCCGCAAGTTTTACACGTAGGACTGACTGAACGTCATCCTCCAATGCTTGATCTTGAAGTTTCTGAATCTCAATCCAACTAAAACTCCCCTTTAAATGGCATTTCTTCAGCCTGAGATTCACAGAAGCAAACTGTAGGCTATGGTCTGAGTTGATATCGGCACCAGGATATGTTTTCACATATATGATAGAATTTCTGAACCGCTCGTTAATTGTGACGTAATCAATCTGGTTCCTAATACTGCTGTCAGCATTTGAGGTCCACGTATAGAGGCGACGTGGAGGTAGCTGGAAATGTGTGCTTTCTATAATAAGGCCCGCCTCCCGGCACATCTGGACCAGTCCATCACCTACGGGATTGCATGCTCCTAATCCGTAGTCACCGACTACATCACCCCGTCGTCCATGGCCGACTTTAGCATTGAAATCGCCCATCACAAAGTTTATCTCAGATGGTTTGATGTATGACAGGGCTGCTTTGATTTTCGTGTAAAATTCTTCGACATCAACGTCTGACGCATCACATGTTGGAGCATATACTTGGATGATGTTCACCAAAATCGGTCGTGCATTAAGCTGTAATAAACACTCTATCTGATACTGGTACAAATGTTTTCACAGACTTACCTATGCAATTATATATAATTATTCAAAATCATGGCCACTATTTTATCAATTCCATGATGATTTCCAAACACAGGAATATTTTTGATTCTTTTTTATTACGATTATTACTATTATAGCTACAATATGTACTATCAGTGAAGTCCATCAGGTATACATATTTTTCATGAAGTTATTTTCAAGTAGTCAATTTTTTCATTAATTTTCATTTGAAAATATAAACTTAGCCAATGAAGCTAGCTCAATATTTCTAGTATATCTTCTTTTCTATGAAATATACATTCAAAATTTCACCTTAATTTCTTAAAAAGTTTCTGATTTATTCAGGGAAACGGTTCTGAAAAACAAAACAGTTACCGGGAAACAAGCGACAAACTTACCGATAAAGGGCTTGCTTTGGGTGACAGGCCTTCACGTTTTTGTTCATAACTCCGAAAGTAATGGAGATATTAACAATAAATTTGAACTGTAGGGAAGAGGAAAGTTAAATTTTAAATGAGATCAATAAATAATAAAATAGCATTTTTTGTCGGTCGAAGGTGTTGGTCCGTCCTTATCGAGTGAAAGTGGTACAAATAGTATTATTATTCTACATAGACTCAGTCACGTTCAATACAAATCCTCCAGTGCTTAAAAAGTGCATGGATTCCTCTAGAATAAATATACTTAAGCTGTCTGCTCAGTCCCACAGGCACCGTCTTCAACCGTCTTCCCTTCTATGGTGTGCTTGAGTATCCCAGATATGTGGAAATCACTTGCTGAATATGGTGGATGTAGATAAGTCATTCGTAATGCAGTTCTTCAATGGTAGCAACTGTTGAGTGGGCAGTATGGGGCCCAACATTGTCATGTTGCTGCTGTGACAAACATACATCACCATACTGAATCATCATTAGTCGAAATTTTTCACACCTTCACTACTCAAAAACCCAATAACAGACCGCTCTTCTTCATTTGTGCATGTATGAAGTGGGGCTGTCATTGTTCACAAACTTATTTTGATGGTGTCTACTTAACGGCACAGTGCTGCCACCTCTAAGGCTTTTGTCGAAGCCTTTTGTAACTGTACTGCCGACAAACAGAACCGCGGTGTGACCTGTGTAATTTTTATTACACTTTTCATGTGCTTGCTTGATTCCTTGTCGTAATTCCTCCTAAAAGAGTCGCGATTAGAGCATGACGATTTGAAAACAAGGCGACGATAGTGAACCAATATTCTGCCGCTAAAAGGATTTCTGTCGTGGCTTCAAATCTATTGATACGTGATTGTTGATGTCATGATTATAAACAGGGAATCGCCAGTTTTACGTCAGTCCTAGCTGTGTGGACGTGACTTTTTATATTTCACAAATCCGATACACATCGACTGTGATTTTATATTAAATCCTGGGATTAATCGGTGTTGCAATTAGGGATACTGCAAAATAATGACCGTACAGATAACTGGACCACATTTCATATTAAAGGAGGGTTGTAAATGCGGATTACAGATCTCTTCTTATGGTTATTTAGGGGTTGTAGTAAGGATGTAAACGAGAGAGCGCATAAGTCACTATTAGAATATTGTTCCAGTATATGGGACCCTCAACAGGATTACTTGATTCGAGAAATGTCAAAGATCCAAAGAAGAGCAGAACGATTTCTTCTGGGTGATTTCCGACAAAAGAGCAGTGTTACAGAAATGTCGCAAAATTAGGGCTGGGCAGACTTCGGAGCAAGGAAACGAGCTGCTCAACTGAATGGTATATTCCAAGCTGTCATTGGAGCGATGGTGTGGAAAGAGATGGTAGAAACAATAAGCTTGAATGTCTTTTTTTACAACAACGAAGGACCTTAATATGCAGATAAACTAGGAATTCCCGGGCGCCGTATTCATTAAGAAATAGCCTTCGGATGGCAGGAAAAGGATGCCAGTGTTATGTTGGGATTATAAGTAAATGTACATTCATTTTACGTCCCACAAACTACTCTTACAGGTTTCAGAGAGTTAATTTGCAAAATTTTAACTAGCGCTGTATTTGATATTTCATATTATTGATAACGTTTGCACCATTCATTGTTGGGTTCCTTGCCTGAATTGTCAGCGTCGTGACCTTTGGTTCGGATGGTTCTGACTTCGATTCCAGGTCGGACCGGGGATTTCAACCGCATCTGGATAATTCCTCGAGCCCAGAGATAGGTTGTTTAGCATAATACACACCTTCATATACCTCTCTGTAAACATGTAAAAGTTAATATATCTACCCACATACTTTGGACGTCATTCGGCTCTTTGGCTGAGTAGTCAGCGTAGCGGCCTTCAGTTCAGAGGGCCCCGGGTTCAATTCCTGGCCAGGACGAGGATTTGAACTGCGTCTGGTACATTCCTAGACTCGGAAATTGTTTTTTTTTCAACACACCCCTCTTCACATACACATGACACTCAACAGTACCACAAAAAAAAAAAAAAAAAAAGAAAGCTTTGAATATGTCCCTCCACATACGATTGCTGTCGGGCAGTGAATCCTCTTATAAAACTTGAGGAGAAAGCCAGGAAAAGGAAGAACAAAGAGTGGACGCCAAGAAGGGCGTAATATTGCAACAAATGCACATGTGGTGCAGATCTCAATAATTGGGAAACTCAAGTCGGAATAAAAAAAAGTTATTCCCGTCGTTTTTGGAAGATGAGTTAAAACAAAATTTTCTTAACACAATAAGTAGCCTAGTTCACATGGTGAGTCAAATAAATTTGCCGGAATGATTTGGAACGAAAATATCCTTTATTTTCTTACTCATGAAGACGATCTCGTATTTAAGAAACTCTACAGTGCTGACCATCTGAGCACAAGTTGGTAGATTCGATCCTGGCTCAGTCTGATGTTACTGAAGATCCTCAAATACGCCTGTCTGGTGTCGGAAGATTTACCGGCACGTGAAGAGCTCATGACGGACACCTTCACACACCTTCCAAAAGCCACAGATGTAGTGGGACGTAATATCAATGGTATTATATTGTCACTAAAGTAAATCGCTAAATACAGCACATTTCTGAACATTGAAAACATGTACACCCTATCAATGAAAGAATCAGCGCATGGTATTTTATAAGTCCTTCGCTGATCTCAAAAACAATACAGATATCAGATATCAGATATCAGTCCGTCCAACGGACCGATGAGCTCAATTTATGACAGCCTTTCTTGCCCTCTGCTTGCTTGTTGATTTAAGGGGCCTAACATCGACGGTCATCGGCCCATTTCTTGCCCTCTAGTCTGCGTTTCATTATGTCTTGTAATAAGCCTCCTAGTCGCAGCGTGTGCCCATTCCAGGAGAGTCGTCTTTCTCGGAGGTGTCCATGAAGTGCTCTGTCCATTTGATCGAATACCTCCACATTTGTGACTCTATCTGTCCAGAGCATCTTGAGCAGGAGCCCCCAACACCACTTCTCAAACTTCTGAATACGACTTGTCTGTTTGTAGTTCAGTGGCCACATAAGAGACGACTGAAGGGGGCGTCAGGGGTTCTTAACTTGGGAGCGTGCGTTAGCGACTACGGGGAATTTAGCTCCACTTACTTGTCCCAGGTTCCTCACTTCCATCCATCATGTCCGACCTTCCTTGGTCAAATCTTGTTCTTTTCCGACTCCGACGGTATTAGAGTATTGGAGGCCTCGGGAGTCTTTCATTTTGAAGCCCATCGTTGCCCTTTGTCTTTCTTTGGGAAATACCTCCATTTTTCGATGTGTCGGATCTCTTCCATTTTTACTCCCCCAGTGTTACATAGACGATGGTTGCCTAGTTGTACTTCCTCTTAAAATAATAATCACCACCACCACTTTCAGTGTTCACTTTTTTCCACAATATAACACCACCGACCTAACAAGTATCTTAACTAATATCTTCCTGAGGTCTAGACCCAGTGTGCACTTTGCCAGCATTTTCCGGTATTTATGCCGGGCTGAGCCGTTCAGACGGTTCTGATCCCAACTTGGCAGGTTCGATCCTGGCTCAGTCCAGTTGAATTTAAAGTTACTCAAATACTGCAGTCTAGTGTTGGTAGATATACTGGCACGTTAAAGAACTCCTGCGGGACTAAATTCCGGCACCTTCGCGTCTCCGAAAACCGTAAAAGTTGTTAGTGGGACGTAAAGCCAATAACATTATTGTTATTTTATTCTGGTATTTATAAAAACACTGTTGAAGCTGCACGTTGTTGACAGTAGCCAACCTCGCATATTATTCTTCCAAGAAGTTTGAAGCAAGTTTGAAGCAAGTTTGAAGCAAGTTACCACCTATTCGAGTGTCTCATCATGAATGGATACGTTGACTTCTTTTATTTATTTACTGACGTCCGTTTTGTGTCTGTAGTATTGATTTTCACCTGATATGTATCGGCCACCTCGCATATTCGTAGGATTGTCCTTTTGAGGGAACTAGGCCTACCTGCTAGAATTGCTTGATTGTCTACAAATTTCAATGTGTGCGCAACTTGACCTACTACCTTTAGGCCCATGTTTGTTCTTCCCAAGGCCTCATTTAGAATTGCGTCAACAAAAGCAAGCCATTGGAGAAATAATTATGGTGACTGCAAGCATCCTTAGAGGGTGCCCTTGCAGATTCATGCCGGCTATGAATAGGTGCATCCAATTGTTTTCTTTTTTTCTTGTTGTATCCTATACAGATCTGCTACCATCATGATTTCTTTACATGTGCAACTAATCTGCTCCAATTAAGGACAAAATTTGTGTGATAAAGTATTAAATGCTAGGATTTTTTTTTACAAGTTGCTTTACGCCGCACCGACACAGGTAGGTCTTGTGGCGACGATGGGACAGGAAAGGGTTAGGAGTGGAAAGGCAGCGGCCTTGGCGTTAATTGAGGTACAGTCCCAGTATTTGCCTGGTGTGAAAATGGGAAACCACGGAAAACCATCTTTAGGGCTGCCGACTGTGTGGTTTGAACCCACTATCTCCCGAATACTGGATACTGGTCGCAGTTCAGCGACTGCAGCTATCGAGCTCGGTACAATGCGGTCATTCTTTGTTTTTGAACGTTTATACATCATCAAGAGGACTGGCATGACATCCTTCCCCTCTTAACTCGGACGATAACATAAGACTGGGAGTTATCCACGCTGCCAATTGCTGTTTTTACCCATTTCGAGTTGCCGCTATGACGTGTAGTACTAGGCGGGGGTGGCGGCTGCTGTTTGTACTCTTGTATCGATCTCGCTGCAGCTGTGAGAGCTAGCGAGCTGGCGCAGCACGCACTGGAGCAGGTGCGGTACGGGCTACCACCAGAAAAAAAGGAAGGCAATGTGCCTGGAATCAGGAGCAAATGGCATAACTCCACTGCATACTACATGAAATGCATAAAATCAACTGGAAAATGTATCGTAAGGCATCGGAATAAAAGCAATGTCCCCAGGAGCTGGAGAAATGTCCGTAACTCTACTGAATTCCACAGAGCGATGGAAATGGTGCCGAGAAGTAAGTGGAAAAGAAATACTACGCCGAAAAATTGGAGAATGGCAAAATTCTGTAGCGGAGTATATGAGATGGTGAGATGAAATACCGTATGGTGCCTGAATATTAAAAAAAGGGACTTGGAACCAGACTAATGGGAACAATAAATTAAATTCCATGATACATAAAGAGAACTGATGGAAAATAAACTTCATTGAATGTGTAAAAGGGAAGGTTTCCAGATACAGCAGAACTGGACGAGATTGCATATCTTAGAGAATAAATTTTAAGTTACAAGTTTTATTTGCAATAACTACTTCTGCGGGTTTCGGGGAGGTCGAGGTGCCATATTTTGTCACAGAGGAATTATTTAATGTGCCAGTAAATTTGCTGACACGAGGTTGATGTATCTAAGCACCTTCGAATACCGCCGGACTGAGCCTGGATCGAACCCACAAAGTTGGGCTCGAAAGGCCAGTGTTCTTCCATCTGAGCTACTCAGCCCGTCCAGCGAATTCTAGAGGTGTGGCCTTCCAGCTGATGAGGCCGTAACCAGACTGTGGTGAAACGATGGTTATTTGCTTTTTCTTTCTTTCTTTCTTAATCTAGTTACCCTCCTTGGATGGGTTTTCTCTCGGACTCACCGAGGGATCACACCTCTACCGCCTCAAGGGCACTTCCCTGGAGCGTGAGACTTTGGGTCGAGGGGATACAACTGGGAGGAGGACCAGTACCTCGCCCAAGCAGCCTCACATGCTATGCTGAACAGGGGCCTTACGGTGGGATGGGAAAATCGGAAGGGATAGACAAGGTGGAGGGAAGGAAGTTGACTGTGGCCTTAAGTTAGGTGCCATCTCCGAATTTGCCTGGAGGAGAAGTGGGAAACCACAAAAAAACATTTCGAGGAGGCCCAGGCGGGAATCGAACACCCCTTTACTCACTTGACCTCCCTAGGCTGAGTTGATTTATTCCAGCCCTCGTAATACTTTTCAGATTTCGTGACAGAACCGGGAATCGAACCAGGGCCTCCGGGGATGGCAGCATTATTTAGATTGAACAAGCTTGAATATTTGCAATACTAGTGATGTTATTTTTCACGTCCTGCTAACAACATTTACGGTATTCGTAGAGGCCGAGGTGCCGGAATTTTGCCCCGACGGAAGCTGGCTTACTTGCTCACCTTCAAATACCGCTGCACCGATCCGAGATCGAAACGCCCAACATAGGCTCATACTGTCTGAGCCACTAAACTCGGCTAATGCACTCACACCACAGAAATGCACAGTCTGTGAACATACTCGCATAGCCTACGTCACCACTCCAACAAGCAAGGGCGGGACGCAAGACCAGCCACGTGCTGCTCACCCTACCTCCTGTAGACAGCACACTCATCATTTTTCCGTCAGACGCATGCAGTCTCATCGTTATTTCCGCAACACCAAATACAAATGTCCTTATATCCCTTGCTTTTTAGCGTAATACAGCATGTTATTTGATAGCTTTGACCAGGGCGGACTAGGGAGGCCGCTATCACGGGCGCTGAATTGAGGGGTGCCATCATTTACGCACGGTATAACGGCCGAAAGTGAGTTTTTAAGAATGGGTTGAGATGTTTGAACCAAGCGACTTGGCCGTGCGGTTAGGGGCACTCAGCTGTGAGCTTAAATTCGGGAGATAGATATAGATAGGCTAGACCGAGCTCGATAGCTGCAGTCGCTTAAGTGTGGCCAGTATCCAGTAATCGGGAGATAGTGGGTTCAAGTACCACTGTCGGCAGCTCTGAAGATGGTTTTCCGTGGTTTCCCATTTTCACACCAGGCAAATGCTGGGGCTGTACCTTAATTAAGGCCACGGCCGTTTCCTTTCCACTCCTAGACCTCTCCTATCCCATCGTCGATATAAGACTTATCTGTGTCGGTGCGACGTAAAACAAATAGCAACAAAAAAAAATAAGATAGGCTAGATACCTATAACTTTTCTGTTAGATAGAAACTGCTATTTCCTTTTTCTTTTTCTTTTTGCTAAAATATTGTTTTACGTCGCACCGACACAGAGAGGTCTTATGGCGACGATGGTATAGGAAAGGGGTAGGAGTGGAAAGGAAGCTGCCGTGGCCTTAATTAAGGTACATTCCCAGCATTTCCCTTGCGTGAAAATGGGAAACCACGGAAAACAATTTTCAGGGCTGCCAACAGTGGGGTTCGAACCCACTATCTTCCGGATGCACGCTCACAGCTGTGCGCCCCTAACCACACGGCCAACTCGCCCGGTAAATAAGATAATGTTAAAAATTATTTATGTTTAATTAACTAACAAACTCTACATCCCACAGAAGCTTCTTGGTTTAATAGATATACTGAGATTTCTAGCTTCTTCCTAGACTTTAACTAAGTCATAGGGTATAGAATACCTCTACATGCATGTCCTTACTACTAGCTACATGCATTACCTCTGTTTTCACCTACTTTAGATTTCTTTTCCCATATTCCTCTTTGATGTTCTGTCTCGTGTCATCCATTCCCTTTAATAACTTAGCAAGAGGGTGAAGTTCAGGTTCACTTTTCTCGTTACTTTACGGTAAAGGAAATGTAATGGTTAACACTGTGTCTGCTCCTAAACTTACTTTACTTTTATAGTGAGGTAACGACCGGTCCATGACATGGTGCTAAATATGTCGGCCATGCCGATTTACGGTGTCGAAGGAGGTTCACTAAAGCTACGATGATTAAGTGATTTCAGGCCTTTGAAATGTGGATACATTGAAGGATTTCCAAGATCCCATCGGTAGATCATGTTATCAACGAGGAAGTTCTTGGTCTTGCTTGGAAATCATCTGAAGTCTGAACCGGTACAAAGCGCAGGAAATCAACACATTTCATTTATACATTCCGTAATGAAAAATACAGCCTATCCCAAGTGGTCACAGAAGGCAGGTAGAAAGGAAACAAGAATGTGGGTGCAGAAGATAATTCCGAGCGTGGAATTCTGTGATGGTCGCCGATCCTCTTTGAGGGGATGGTACTGAAAGAAGAAAAGTGCTCAATTTATGGGCTTCATAGCAATGAATTGAAAGCATATTCTTCGGGGTGATCGAATTATCCTTTATCACCTAGTTCAGGTAGCCCCATTATACGCTTAATACATTTACCAATGATAAGGAAAAACCCCAGTTTTATGTTTACGTGCGTATGATGTGAACATCACGATTTCATCCCATCCTCAATCTTCATTAGCCTAACGTACCACAGCGCTGATGAATTATGGAATATATCATTAAAACATAAGCCTTATTTCCAGCAGCGCTGTCCTCCATTCCTTATGTTAACGAGTGAGCAAGACGCACTGTGTCCTACCGCCCTGGCGGAGAGGAGCAAGCTCACATTAGTTTCATTAACGTTGTAATTGTGGTATGGCTACACTCTTGTTTGTGCTGCTACGATCTAGGAGTTAAGGACTTCACTGGCCCCATCCCCATGTCCAGACTAGTGAATGCAGTTTTAACAGAAGGGGAATATGTGTTAAATAGACACAAATAAGAAGGACAAACCGGACTATGGTCCAACCGATTTCAGCGAACTTCAATGTAGGTATATGTTGAGGGCATAAAATATACTATGGGCGATGATTTGGTTCGCCCTATCAATATATTATCAGTTTCTAATTTTGTACAATTATTTCACTCTTTCCAGAATGAACTGTTTTTCCATTGAATTGTTTGACTCCTTAGGGTCTAAATGTGTAATTGATTATATCAGGTCAGATGGAATCGTGCTATGTTGGTGCTGGGCTGCAATCTCGACAAAGCGGATCAGACCTCCCGTCATGTCCCTGAATTTGTGGCTAGTATTTGCTATTCTAATTGAAAACTGTCGAAGCGGAGGAAGCCTACCCGCTCAGCAGCCTAACACTTACTAGTACCTACAGTTGCGTAGGTTATTTGAGGGAACGTGAAGATAAAAATGAAACAAAAAATTACTCAAATTGCAATACACTTTATTTCTTTATTTCTTTCTAAATCTCCTTACCCTCCAGGGTTGGGTTTTCCATCGCACTCAGCGAGGGATCCCACCTCTACCACCTCAAGGGCAGTGTCCTGGAGCTTCAGACTCTGGGTCGGGGGATACAACTGGTGAGAATGACCAGTACCTCGCCCAGGTGGCCTCACCTGCTATGCTGAACAGGGGCCTTGGTGGGGGGATGGGAAGATTGGAGGGGATAGACAAGGAAGAGGGAAGGAAGCGGACGTGGCCTTAAGTTAGGTACCATCCCGGCATTTGCCTGGAGGGGAAGTGGGAAACCACGGAACACCACTTCCAGGATGACTGAGGTGGGGATCGAACCCACCTCTACTCAGTTGACCTCCCGAGGCTGAGCGGACCCCGTTCCAGCCCTCGTACAACTTTTCAAATTTCGTGGCAGAGCCGGGAATCGAACCAGGGCCTCCGGGGGTGGCAGCTAATCACACTAACCACTACACCACAGAGGCGGACAACGTTCTCACAAGACCATAAGATCTATCTGTGTCGGTGTGACGTAATGCATCTTGCACAAATATATATATATTGTACAATAAACATAGATGCGATAAGACTTGAACTCGTGTCGTCGAGGTTCGCAGCAAGTACGGTGACCACTCGGCCACCACTCCGGTTGACTGCGGTGTAACTCTGCCAGTATAAGTTATGCTTTGCATTAGAATCGGGGATTCAAATTTTTTTTCGGAAATTATTAGTTTGCGGACGTGACATGTTTAAGTAAAATTTGTTCGCCTTTTAGTATTATATCACTTCCACTTGGTTCGAAACGCATCCTGCGTCATGACATTTGACGCGAGTTACTGTTGAGTGCCCAACAACAGGTACATCGAAGCTCGTTGAAATCGGTTGGAAGCAGGGTCTGGCCTCTCCTTGTAAGAGGAAGCTAAGTCAGACTCAGTTCGGTCACACGTTGTCATCAATCCATGATCCCTTGTTTAGAGCCCTTGGAGGATACGCCTTGTAGTCACCGCTTACGGCAGTCCAAGTATACCATGTATCAACTGACCCAATGTACAGGGGAGCACTCCATGTCATACGATGTCAACAAGGAAATGTGTTCTGGTGGCTTGCTTTGCGTTTAGACGGCAAAATGAATTAAGACTGCCTTATAAGTCGCCCAACAGAGTTCCATTTCCTCCGTCATCTGGTAGAGTATAACAGAACGTCAACATTTTTACACTGGCAGCCTAATGCTACCGAACTGTCCGCACGCAGCAGCTGAGACGATAAGATTATTATTATTATTATTATTATTATTATTATTATTATTATTATTATTATTATTATTATTGTATGTTGGGTTTTCATGGTTTGATCCTTCACACCTCCACCAACAGCTGTCATAGATGAGCTAGTCGTCATTGAAGAGGCATGCTATGGAAATAAGGAGCGAGGTAGTTTCCCGTTGCTTTCCTCACCGAGCCAGAAGTTACTATTATATATCAGCCTGCCAATCCCATTGAAATGTATGTATCAACCGACCCTATGAGCGATAATTTCATAGAATTTATAAAAGAGACTGGATAGATAGGGAATTATATTACTAACATCGCTCATACCTCGGACACTTTCATACTGTCAAAGCCAAGGATGAGACTGAAACAGATCAATGAAAGTAACAAATTTATTCTAGCCCATCCAAG
Source organism: Anabrus simplex (assembly GCF_040414725.1). Taxonomy (NCBI): domain Eukaryota; kingdom Metazoa; phylum Arthropoda; class Insecta; order Orthoptera; family Tettigoniidae; genus Anabrus; species Anabrus simplex. The sequence goes on along the minus strand of NC_090267.1, from coordinate 122,457,483 downwards.
GAAACATAGTTCACTGTAAATACAAGGTCTCGCCAGAAAAGGCATGTATTATTAAATGCCTTAACGTATTACGAACAGAGGTCATTATTTTAACTCACTGGTTAAACGAAGCTCCGGGATACGCGTGAATTATGTGAAAGTTTGAATGTGAGCTGGATGTGTGCATGTTGCCTTAGAATTTTATCCTTCTTAAAAGTGCAGCTTTCCAATGAATTCGAACAGAGGAGGAGGATTACCCTGGGAATCAATAATGAAGAATGTTATTTTCGCAACGTAATTTCAGACACTTCTTTTTCACTGTCGTTCTATACTACCTAGTTATTAATTAGCGGGCGGAAAGAAACGGTATTCCAAACAAGAAAACCAGTGAAACGTCAGTCAAAACTACTGCTGATGAGCCATATTTTAAACACTGTCTCGTAGTCAGTGTGATGGTATCATTAGTCGTACTGCTTGGCTCTGTCGACCAGGTCTGCTGTTTCTCTTACCAGATGGTTCTTCAACTAAACCTACACACCTCTTTCATTCCCTCAGTTAAATAATTGTAATTGTACTACAAATATGAGCCAAACCCGCAGTTTTCCTCGTATCAAACGGATATTTTGAGAAATTACTTACGGGATACACACAGGGAAACACATCACGGACCGTTTCACTAGAGCATAATTAAAGTATGCATGCTTCCAGCGGTATTCATCATCATCATCGTATTCTAAAGGCTAAGCCTTGTCGCTGCAGCCACAGTTGTCTATCTTGAGCCAGTCTTTTCAACTCAGCGTAGGTCTCGCACTTCATCTTCAGAAGCAGGTTCTTGAAGTAAGACATTCTGGGTCATCCTCTTCCTCTTTTTCCAGCAATTTTTCCTTCAATGATATTACAAAGGAACTCCTCATGCCCCAGAATGTGACCAATAAATTTTATTTTCCGTTTTTCAATTTCGGTTATCAGACTCCGTTCTTCTCTTATCTCTCTGAGGACTTTGGTATTGCTCTTCATTTCCGTCCAACTTATCCTCTGCATTCTTCTCCAGATCCACATTTCAACTGCCTATAGTCTTTTTCTTTTCTTGCATTCCTAATGTCCAGATTTCGCAACCATACAGAAGCGGTACAAAAGCAGTGAATATTAAAGGTTTCGGTTATCCGTAATCTTGATTTTCTGTGTAATTGAGAGTCTCGTTCTAAGCCCAAATGTAGAAGATTAAAATGAATTAACCTTCTTTTCATTCATCCTTTCCAGAAGTGATATTCGCATTCCTAAGTTAACTCACGTGTTCTACATGTACTTCCCAAGGCAATCCGGCAGTCTATATATATACAATAAGAATTTTGTCTGTACATTGCTCGGAATTTGAAAATAATAGTATTTCTGTATCGGTCGTATCCTCAGTAATAAGGAAGGACACTTTTTAATTTTCCGTAATGTCTGTCTGTCTGTCTGTCTGTCTGTCTGTCTGTCTGTCTGTCTGTCTGTCTGTCTGTCTGTCTGTCTGTCTGTCTGTCTGTCTGTCTGTCTGTCTGTCTGTCTGTCTTGTATTTATGTACGTATGTACGCGCATCACGAGAAAACGGCCGAAGAAAATGTAATGCAAATTGGTATATAAAGTCGGGGAATTCGTCGCTACAATCTAGGTAATAATTTTATTCACGCTAAGTTATGTGGAAGTTTAGGGGAAGGCCTAAAATTTAATTCTCAAATATTTATGTTATTAGTTGCCCTTGGGATAAATACTACATAACTAAAGTTATACAGAACTAAAGTTTCGATCATTTATGTCTTATACATTTTTACAACAGCGACTATGATAACGGAGATATTCATGAATTTCGATTTTTGTTGCTAAGTCCAAAAAAATTCTGAAACAAGCAAGAGATATGGTCTGGACATCAACACTAATAAAACAAAATTGATGATAATCAGTAAGAAGAACATCCGAGGCGTGAATCTGTTCCTCAATGGAGCAAGTATAGAGAGAGTTTCACAGTATTCGTACCTGAGTACCATCATTAACGAAGCATGGGACAATTCGCAAGAGATAAAGTGTCGCATTGGAAAAGCGAGAAGTGTTTTCAATTCAATGAGCTCAACCTTCAAGAATCACGATCTTACCATGGATACCAAAATGCGGCTCCTTAGGTGCTATGTGTTTTCAGTTCTCTCTTACGGTGTGAAAACATGGACCATTACAAAAGCCACCACTGCTAGACTGGAAGCATTTGAACTATGGATACACAGAACAATTTTGAGAATATCATGGACTCAGAAGATTAGAAACGTTGAGGTTCTACGCCGAGTTAACAAGAGACCAGAGCTGATCAACATCATCAAGTGTCGTAAACTACAATATTTTGGACACATCATGAGGAATCAGAAAAGATATGAGCTGCTTCAAATTATCCTGCAAGGGAAAATAGAAGGAAAAAGATCTCCTGGGCGAAGAAGAAATTCCTGGCTCGACAACCTGGTTCAACAAAACATCTGCAGAACTGTTCGGAATTTCAATGGATAAAGCTCGAATAGCCATGTTGATCGCCAACGTCCGAGGCGGACAGGCACGCTATGAATAATAATAATAATAATAATAATAATAATAATAATAAGAAGAAGAAGAAGAAGAAGAAGAAGAAGAAGAAGTCCACATCAACGCCGAACCACAAGGAATGCGTAAACAGAATTTAATGAAAATCGGTATGTAAAATCGGAGAATAAGGAAGTATAGTCTAGGCTATAAATAAATTCATACAAGCTGCATATTTGGGTTAACATTAACAGCTATGCAATTTAATTTAATCTCACTCATGACGTGTACACTAATTAACCTCGAATTCTGTATACAATGCAGAATTCCGTAGCGAAGCCCGGGTACATCAGCTAGTACTCTATATTTTCCTCGTTAGGAAATCGATTAATTTCGCAACGAGATTTCTCCTCTTGGAGAGGCTCATGGCCTTTCGGTTCACTCAGCATACAGCAACAACCAATACCGGTAACCAGAGTCGTATTTAGGAATGGGCCTTATGGGCCCGGGACCAGGGCTGCAAATTTATGGGACGGCAAAAATGGAAAGGTCTAATAGCTTGAAAACGAACTTTCAGAATGCGTGCAACCTAATTTTTACCCTCCTCGCCCAAAATCCAGATTGTGGCATAATCTGCCAGAAGGAAAAGATAATTGAAATTTGACAAAATTATATGTTTTAGCTTGAACGTACGGAAAACTTCCAAGATCTTTAAATTCTTCGCTTTTTATCCCCGAAGAATATCGAAATATGGAGGCAATTTTAATGATGGTGCAGACCTTCGGAAAGTCCTATCACATAACGGATTGCACAATCTCCGTTCAATTTGGAATGATCTACAACCTTGGTCTTATGACTTTTTGCCGTTTCTGTATACCTTTTACGTTTGATTTTTCTCTATTAATCGATATTAAGTAAATTTGGACTTTTCACATGCATAATTCATACTTTCAATTACTTATATAATACAGATTCATCAAACTCTTCACCAAAATTGGCCCACCCAGTAGCCATATGTGAGCCAAATGCTATGTATGTAGCTGTCACATAATTATCCGAAAAGTAATGCAATGTGAGATAATCTTACAAACACTTTACCCTGTTCAGCGTTTCTAACTCAGTCTGACCCAAGTTTAAAAGATTATCTCACATTGCATTACTTTTCGGATAATTATGTGACAGCTACATACATGGCATGTGGCTCACATATGGCTACTGGGTGGGCCAATTTTGGTGAAGAGTTTGATGAATCTGTATTATATAAGTAATTGAAAGTATGAATTATGCATGTGAAAAGTCCAAATTTACTTAATATCGATTAATAGACCCTTTGGATGCCGACCTATAATAGGTCATCATATGCATAGAATGCCAAGCATGTTTCAATGGATTTTGCATCACTGTATAAAATATTTTATTCACGTGTCGGTTTAAAAGATATGGAGGTAAAATTTGGTATGTGAGCTTGACATACTCCAAGGAATATAAACATGTGACTTGCATTTCAAAAAACAAAATTTCGTGGAATAATGTGCACAAAAATATTATTAATTATTATTTAAAAAAAAGGAAAAACATATTTTGAAATTAATTAGCACATTTTACACTAAACCCAAAGTGACGAAGTGAAGATATTTAATCTTAACTCATATCTGGGATCATATATACCAATTTATGTTGTTAATGTAGGTCTACTTTACAATTTATAAACTAATTTCCGAAAACATTGAACATGTGGAGAGATAGACACGAACAGTGTACCCTGTCAACGATTGAATATTTTATGAATTTTGGGAGAGTAATAGTTATCACTTAAGAGAACTGTGTCTAGCAGCAGTATTTGTTACTACAGAACAGTTCAGAAGAATAGAACAGCATACAAAATCAACTAATAGTGTCAGAAATGAAAGTGTAAAAAAAGATTGAAATATTTTATGGGCAGAGCATCAGATTGAGGTAGGACTGCGTGTTTAGGCCCTGGGATTTGATAAAAATGGTGGGGATGGACAACATTACTTTCAGGGAATATGCATTCAGTCCAAGAATCATCTAATTCACTGTCACTGTCATTTTCATTAGCACTGTCACTATAACTCTTTGACATTGCACGAAATGCTGTAAGCCAATTAGCCAACGGTACGGCTCCATCATTCTCTGGTGCGCTACCTGAAGACCCCAAAAATATCAACACTTTCGATAAAATTAGAGTCGCTTACATCTTCAAAGTAACCCAAATTTCCTCATTTTCTTCTCCCGAATTAGGCCTACGTGACGACATGCCTTTTTATGATAATTGTACTATTTACAACTTTACTACGACCTAAATAAATTGCTAGGTAATTATAACTGCAGTAGAAATAATAACAAAATTAATATATTACGATAAATAACTCAAATGTGTCAATTAGAACGTAAAATTATTGAAAACAAGTCACAACAAGCGGACATAAACAAACAAGGAGGCTGCCGTATTGGATCATAGATGTCAAGCGCTCACAGATCATACACTCGCAATTGACGAGTAAACTAGCAAAAATGAAGCTATGTCAGTGCCATCTAATGACATAAGAAGGAATTACAAACATTCTACCTTCTTTCTACTTGATTTGTGATGCAATCTAGCGCCTTACTACACAACTACACCACTTATAAGACGGTGCCGATGGAATCGGCATCCTGGCATTTTTCGTACAGAATGTACGTGCCGATGCATCGGCATCTTGGCACTGTAAGAGTTAAGTAAATTTGGACTTTTCACATGCATAATTCATACTTTCAATTACTTATATAATACAGATTCATCAAACTCTTCACCAAAATTGGCCCACCCAGTAGCCATATGTGAGCCAAATGCTATGTATGTAGCTGTCACATAATTATGCGAAAAGTAATGCAATGTGAGATAATCTTACAAACACTTTACCCTGTTCAGCGTTTCTAACTCAGTCTGACCCAAGAATAGATGAGATATCATAGGAACAGCCATTTAGGCCACTAAATCCGGCGTCTTATGGTATAATCCTTTGTCGATATGACGTACGTTTAGCAGCAGTTAATCTGTAAATGAAGGTCTGCAATATTGTAAACACGCATATACTTTCGTATGTTGATCTATATATATTCACTGATGTCGATTTGTAGCGATCGAGAAAGGGTGTGTCCGCTATTGTAATCAGTACTCCCCACACCGACTTTGACTGGCAGTAGGAATGGGGTCCTTCTCCAACTCCTGTGTAACTGTCATTAGTAAGGAAGGCCTACTATTGTAATGATTAGTTCCCTTCTCGATTTGACTTGCAGAAGGCAAGGGAGCATGCAGTTTTGTTTAAAACTCCCCTACCCGATTGTCTTTGGCAGTAGGCAAGGGTGCCCGCCATTATAAACAAATGTCCTCATCTAATATGTGACTGGCATTAGGCATAGTGGCCTGCTATTTTGATGGAAACTCACCAACTTGGTGTGACTGGCAATAAGCTAGCTGGCAGTAGGAAAATGGGCCTGCCATTATAATGATAACTGCACAACTCAATTTTGACTGATAGTAGGGTAATTGCCTGCCATTATAATAAAAACTCCTCAACTGTAATCTGTCTGGAAGTAGGAAAGGGGCTACCATTTTAACGAAAAGTCCCCAAATCGATTGTGTCCTCGCAGTAGGCAATGGGACCTGCAATTATAATGTAAACTTCCCAACTCGATTGTGAATGGCAGTGGGCAAGTGAGCCTGCTGTTATATCACAAATCCGTTACAAACACTTTACATTGGAAACAACGTATGGGGACCTTCCCATGCTCTTTCTCGGATAACTCTAAGAGACATGCAATTTTAAAACAATCTTATTTACTGCATGTACAGTATTTACTTCGATATTCGAATACAATGTAGAATACCGTAGCGAAGCACGGGTACATTTGCTAGTAATATTATAATACTATACAATGTTGAAACACAGCCCCTTCTGTTCTGTATACGATTATCAAGATTACTTCCGGTTGCAACGTAGTCAAACGGGCAGTGAATCAACCTTACCCTGAAACAACCCATAATACCAACAATTCCGAAGAAGTCTGTTGAAGCCAGTTTTATTCATTTTTTGATAGTTTTACCAGGCGTTTTTCGTGCTACGTACACAAGATGGATGGTCGAAAACGAAGTAAAAAAGTTATCGCAAATTAGCAGAAGAGAAGAAGACGAGGTAAAGTGAACTGTTATCTCAACCACCAAAATTAGACTTGTTTTTCACAGGATCCAAACTATAACACAAACAACTTCTCATGCAATGACGAAAATCAAAATACTTTGTTGAGCGTACGCCCCCTTCTAGTTGGGTTCCCATTGGTTTTTTGTTAGAACTGTAAGTGAAAGTCGTGAAGACGACTTAGTACCAAGAGAACGTATTTTAAAACCAAACGATTGCCCTTATTTTTGGCTTATAAACAATGTTACTAGAGACTACTGTGTTAAAAGTGGAGTGAAACAGAATCCAGACAATTTCTGTAATTCTATGCAGATTTCCGACAAAGGTGCTGTTTGAACGAAAGATTTTAAACGGATACATAATGAAACGTGAATATCTGGTTTATTCCTGCAGCCAACGAACTGTTTATTTGTGCTACCTGTAAAGTTTCTGGAGGGACATCCCAATTTGCAACAACTGGCTTTAAAATATGTAGGCACGGAAATCAGCAGTGAACGGAACATGAGAATTTCCGTACTCTCCACACTCATCGCGAATACGCGGTAATGTTGAAAAGGCGGAACAGTAAATTTTTCAGAGTTAACATCTCTGTGAGTTGGAATTATTATTATTATTATTATTATTATTATTATTATTATTATTATTATTATTATTATTATTATTATTATTATTATTACTAGCATTTGTAACCGTTCTTCGCACGGGAATTTGCATTGGATTACATCTTTCCTTCAGTAATTTATGCGAAGTAACACGACTCCATTCACACGCTTAATGCGACATGTTAAAATTATATTTTCCTACGACAGCCCAGGGCAATAACAAAAATATGATGAAGCTGAACAAATTCGAGAGAAAATGAGGACGATTTTCGAATTTATTGTACGGTACAGTTCCTGGTCTGAAATTGTGCGAAATTCTCCGTGGTTCTCAGGTTGCGTATTGTATCTCTGACCACTTGCGTGGCGCTCCGACGTTGCTGATAACTCTCTTAACATCTGCCCTACCGAAAAGTGTAAAATGTCTCTTTAGTTTTCCCCATTGCCCGCCTTGAAGTAACCTGCACGACATGTGCCAAGGGCCTTGGACTAAAAATCCAAGTTTTCGTAAACATCTGCGTTATTATCCGTCGTACGATAAATTTGTACATGGCATAAAAGGACGGAAATAACACAATATTAGGCGTTTGATATATACGATCGTTTGATAGATCTAATGTCAACGAAAGTTTTTTAAAATAATAGTTCTGTAAATACCAACTCCATGTGATTACCATGACATCATATGCACCTCATAACACAATCCTGAATGAGTAGATTCCAAATAAATATTTTGGTTGAAATAAGTCCATCAGTTTCCCACTTTTAGAAATGTACAAACAGACAGACAAAAAGACAGACAGATATCACAGAAAAGGTTCTACCTCATCTTTCCTCTGTCTACAGATACGTTAGGTGCGGTTAATTTTCAAGCCGAGAAAAATATTATTCATCCTCTATTTTTCTCCTCTTATGGATACTTCAAATAACTTTAGGTGTGCGTGGATGTCCGTCACTGGCTGCAGAGAAAATAGTTCTTTTTCCGTAATTTGAAGAGTAAACGAAATTACGTACATAATAAAAAATACTTAAAATGATGGGGTGCTTCACATATAGTCCACAGATTTTACATATAATCAATAGCGTAAGAGGAAATTGAAAAGAAACCTCTTCTTGTCTTCCTGTAAACCCCCAGTCTATTCAGTGATTTTTATATGGTATGAACATCAAAAAGTGTTCCTGGACGATTGTAGACTATAAATATGAAGTTCGGTCGACATATAATCAATAGTGTAAGAGAAAACTGAAAAACGTCTTCGAGTCTTCCTATGAACCTCCAGTCCATTCAGTGATTTTTAAATGATATGCATGTCGAAACCTGTTTCTGGATGAGTAGACTGTAAACGTGAACTTTGGTTGAGATCTATTCAGCCGTTTACCCGAGATGGTGGAACAAACAAACAAACAAACAAACAAACAAACAAACAAACAAACAAACAAACAAACAAACAAACAGATTAACAGATAAACAAACGGACGAACAAACAGACACGAAAGCTAAAAACTAATGTTAATAATACTGTTATTTGCTTTACCTCCCACTAACTACTTTTACGGTCTTCGGAGACGCCGAGGTGCCGGAATATAGTCCCGCAGGAGTTCTTTTACGTGCCAGTAAATCTACCGACACGAGGCTGTCGTATTTGAGCACCTTCAAATACCACCCGACCGAGCTAGGATCGAATCTGCCAAGTTGGGGTTAGAAGGCCAGCGCCTTAACTGTCTGAGCCACTCAGCCCGGCAAAGCTAAAAACTACTGATATGATCTCGGGTTGAGCTAAAACGGATGAATGTATCAAAATTTGGCGAAATAAATAATATTACAGACAGCGGACACCCTAAAATTTTATTTATAAGACCGGGCGAGTTGACCGTGCGGTTAGGGGCGCGCAGCTGTGAGCTTGCATCCGGGAGATAGTGGGTTCGAACCCCACTGTCGGCGGCCCTAAAGATGATTTTCCGTGGTTTTTCATTTTCACACCAGACAAATGCTAGGGCTGTACCTTGATTAAGGCCACGGCCGCTTCCTTCCCATTACTAGGCCTTTCCTATTCCATCGTCGCCATAAGACCTATCTGTGTAGCTAGGTTATCCTTCCATAGGTGTTCCCAGATAGTGTCTAAGGCGTATGTCATGATAGGGTCTGTATGCACGCAGACTTCTTTTTCTCTTGGCAGCATTTAAGTTATTACGAACGCTCTGCCATCTGTTGAATATATTTCGAAGCTGGTAAAGGTTAGACAATTAGAGTGTCTAGCAGGGAATAGTACTCTATTCTTCCGTGATAGGAGGAAATGTATACTCTCTCTGGCTTGACAAGTAAAAATCAAACATGGCTGCATGCGATGACATTACTAAGAATAAAAATAACATATATCAGAATATTAATGAATGTGTTAGTCGCTTAGCAACCTGTTAAGTGCAAAATGTATTGCGGGTTAGGGTAAGCCTTCGCCTGCAAATATTGGAGTGATCATTTAATGACTTGATTTCATGATTACTCAAAGATGGCTGAACTTAGAGGCTTATCGATGTCTCATGATTGACCGGCAGGTAATTCTGGAGAGAGTAAAAGAAAAATGAAGCATATCGGTCCAGTAGGACGGACAGACGAATTTGCCAAAGCTGTTTTTTGCAAACTCTTTCAATATGTAGATTATTCTTATTTTATATCATCTTCATTAATATCATCATCAATATTATTTGTATTATATTAGTTGTTGTCAGCCTCTGTGGTGTAGTGGTAGCTGCCCCCGCCCCGGTGGCCCGTGTTCGATTCCCAGCTCTGCCACGAAATTTGAAAGGTAATACGAGGGCTAAAATGGGGTCCACTCAGACTCGGGAAGTCAAATTGAGTACAGGTGGATTTGTTTCCCACCTCAGCCATCCTCGAAGTGTTTTTCCGTGGTTTAACACTTCTCCGCCAGGCAAATACCGGGATGGTACCTAACATAAGGCCACGACCGCTTCCTTCCCTCTTCCTTGTCTATCCCTTCCAATCTTCCCATCCTTCAGCAAGGCCCCTATTCAGCATAGCAGGTGAGGCAACCTGGGCGAGGTACTGGTCATCCTCCCCAGATGTATCCCCCGCCCCAAAGTCTCACGCTGCAGGACACTGCCCTTGAGGCGGTAGAGGTGGGATCCCTCGCTGGGTCCGAGGGAAGAAAACTACCCTGGAGGTTAAACAGATTAAGAAAGAGAAAGAAAGAAAGAAAGAAAGAAAGAAAGAAAGAAAGAAAGAAATGATACTTTCCTGACTCTCTTACTAATTTTACAAATATTATTATAAATCTGCATTTATATTGATAAATCTGTATATCTGCATTTAAAATGGAAATTATGAAAATTAACATTTATTAAATAAAATACACACTCGTCGGACCTTGTACTCACACTTATTTGTTACCTGCTTACTTACACATACTTTATTTGAAGGGCGCCAGCTGCCACTCAGTGCAGCAATAATAGAATGAGACTCTTGACTATCTCTAGGGTGTGGGGTAGTAAGCTTACTTTTGACAACATACCATATAAGTTCTGGGAAAAGGAGATTGACGTTCGGTTTCCCCATTAATTTTGAGGTTAAGATATTTTACTGTCATTGAAATAAAACTATGAATTCGTTTGATAGAACAATATATATTTTTAAAATAATATATCATAAAATAGTGAGTCTTGTTGCGATAAAACAGATGAGAATATGAAATTATGACATTGCAACTGAAAGAAACTTGGCATGAATTTGAATTCTTCTTGACCGGACATTTAACAATATATACGAAATATTTCCCTCACTGATTCACTTGACTGTACCTTCAAGACTTTGAGTGTAGTTACGACGTAATCCTTTGATGTGGTGTTTACTGTAGATGTGTCACGCCTAACTTGGTGATACATCCTTGTGACTGCTTCTTCTCCATATCATCTGACTTCTTTGTAAGTCAATATGGTATTACCTCTTGGCAGGTCCAGGGTTGCCCTCTCTGACTCCATAGTAAGCCCTTGCGTCCGTGTCTTCAACTAAGTGACCAACTAACTTTGGCCTCACTCTCTCAATGACCAATAATTAATGGCTCACTGAGTCTTCTCCATCTCTCGTTCACACTTGTTGACTGACCGACTGAGGCCTCTTCATCTAGTGGACTTCTTCACTGTTCAGCTTCCGTTTAACTAATGACTGACGCTACAATATGCACCCACCTTTTATAGACGTTGGTTGACACAGCTACGTAATCTCCAGAAATAACAATGACATACTCCCACAACGCGGCAAATATTACATACAGTTGTGAAACCGCCGCCGGCTTACTGGGTTTCTCAAAGAAAGTGAGCTCAGTGCTAACTAAATACGATGACGTAGCCATGACATAGCAATGACTTGGCAGAATCGCCAGTAGTATAGCAATATCACAACGTCACATCCACATCTGATATACAGAAACTCTCACTGTACAGGTATTTAATGTGAATCTACATATACGTATATATGCATACACTCAATTACAAATACGCAAGCGACAAGCTTTGCGTAATGGAATTGAATAATAATTATAACAAAATAATAGTAATCTCATAGATAAAATAATAATAATAATAATAATAATAATAATAATAATAATAATAATAATAATAATAATAATAATAATAATATACATATTATCTTGTAACGGGATTTGAACCGTTACAGAAATAAATATTAGTTGTTAACGGTAATATTCCATTTCGGTTAGAAATGGTTAAGTGTAAGAAGGGGAACATATTCCTTAATTCAGCTAGGATATATAAATCAAATGTTTTAACTAATCGACATATCGAAATTCGACTGTACTAATAATGTAGTCAGGCAGAAAATCTCCAAAGCTGAAATTATCTGCAATCTCAACTTCAATCAACGTTTTAAGTCTGTTTTAAATAGAAATGCCCAAATGTAACCACAGCAGTATGCTAATATGTCTGTTTCATTATCTTGTGACCTCAAGGAATGCACTCACTATATTGCTCCAGACTGTTCCAGTTGTTCTCAACTGCAGTAGACAGTCATTATATTAGTCGAGATAAGCAAGGCGAGCTTCACGGACTGGCTTATCTTGTACTACTTGCTTTACGAACTTGACGCGACCATTTCATTTGCATTTTTCCGCTCCGAAAACACTATCGTCTCCAGTGTACATTCCGGCCCTTCCCCCTTCTGCTTTAAGGTCAGGGAGTAAAGAGACTTGCAGCGTACGTGCAAATAACCTTACGCCTGGCTAAACGATGATATTATGGCAGTTTCTAGGTAATTATATTAAAGACACGTTCTCCTCAAATGGCTATAGCACTGAAATGTCTAACGGAGAAAAGAAACGCACATTTTCTGCAGATAAAGTGCTACTGATTTCTTTTTTGTAGACCAGCTCCGAATATTAAGCCTTGAAGGAATACGAAGTCCCTTCGTGTGAGTTGACAGTAAGCATCCACGGCACCAAGCAACTATAGCAGCGCGCGATTGCGTCACGTAGCTGTGAGCTTGCATTCGGGAAATGGTGTGTTCTATCACACTGTTGGCAACCCTGAAGGTGGCAAATTCTTGGGCTTTTCCTTAATTAAATCTACGGTCGCTTCCTTCCCAAACTCAGCCCTTTCCTATCCCATCGTCGGCCATAAGAACTGTCCACAAGAGCAAAGTAAAACAAATTTTTTAAAAAAACCTCCATGATATCTTCTGCTTGTGGTAGGAGATGACTAAATTGGGTGGCTTGACACTGAGAGGCTTCTTCTTCTTCTTCTTCTTCTTCTTCTTCTTCTTCTTCTTCTCCTCCTTCTTCTGCGAGTGGGCGACTATGGGTCGCCTGGCTGAGCGGTATTGCTCGTGTCACGCTCCTGACTGTCATCTTTCCTAACCTGCCTTGATCAATTTCTGTTCTCTTCCATCTCCGGCGGCATTGTTTTGCGGAAACTTTACTACGTAGTGTCTTTTACAGCGTGAGCTATCATAGTTACTGGCTTCGTACAAAGAAGATCTCAGGCCAAATTGCGGTCAGTGCATGGGGGTAATTTTTAAATTAGAATTAACGTTAAGTTACAAGCTAGCACAGAATCTTTCATTTTCACAATCTTCATTTCCTTTTCCTTTCTTTTGTAATATATTCAATCCTTGAATGGAGAAACCTCTTCCTTTTCTACAATTAAAGTTTTGAGGGAATGGTTCTAGTCACGGTTACTAGACTAGACGGTAGGGGTCATCAGTTGGGTGCGCAGTAGCAAGCCACGCCTCCTGACGTCACACGGTCCCCATATTCGCTAAACGAAGCAAAGCGCCATTAGTCTAGTGATGGTGTTTACCTTGTCAACAGTATAAGCGTTTAATTTTTCTGTGCTGTGCCGTGCCATGGTGTGTTGTGCTGTCGCCGGTTGCTCTAACCACGATAGATACCAGAAGGATTTAGACATTAAATTAAAGTGGATGAATGCCTGTAAACGGGCTGAATCGTTGACTATTGAGAATGCTCGTGTGTGCTCTGTACACTTCGACAACTCGGAGTACATAAGGGACTTGAAGGGTGAGTTGTTAAACCTTCCAATTAGACGTGATTTAAGGCCTGACGCAGTACCACATTTAAATTTGCCACTGAGTAGTAATGATTTACGAGTCAGTCCTTTAAAGAATCGTGAAATGAGGGTACAAAAGACAAATCATCGTAAGGAGGAACGGTAAATTTACAATCGCAGGCGCCAATTGAAGCAGAAAATATTTAAGCCGGAATGCGGGTGAAGTGGTAAACAGTAAAAAACTGTCCAGATATAAAAATGTCCAATCTCTGAACGCCTTAAAACTTCATACATGATAATAACGAACATTGCCAAGTAGTGTCCAACCAAAATCGAGAAGCTTGCGGCAAAAAATTGTTATGTTGAGGATGATGATGATGATGATGATGATAACACACTTCAGCTGTCAATGGACTTCTGGAACATTTTCAAGATGAAAATAATGCAAACGTGTCTGTCGAAGTAGTTATAGAGAAGACCGAGCTACTAGAAATGATTGCTGGCTATGTAGCTTATAGGGTGAAGAAAAAGTATCCCCAGAAAGCCAATATGTACGGAATCCAAACCGTGAACATTTTTCCTGCACCTAGGAATTGGATAGAAACCATATGAGACCCAAGGTTGAGTGCATTAATTCTGTTATTAAAATGGTACATGAATTTAGTGCCTTCCATGGAAACTACATTAAGAAATGTCCAGTTTTTAGTTTGTTAAAGGAAAAAATTAAGAAAAAATATCCTGATCTTGAATACTTTGTTGTTTTATGTTTTGTTGGAACCAGAACGTTCATAAGGATGAAAATCATAAACATAGGCACATGGATTCTTACAAGAGTTGTAAACGAACTCCTAGTGAAAAAAAAGGAAAAGTGTGAAAAAAATTAAGAAAGTTGTTGGAAAGACCGATTTTAAAGTAATGTAAAACAACCAAATAACATCCAGATGTAAATATTTCGTGTGGTACCTATGCAATGTAAATATGTCCGCCTCTAAATGGTTAGCGTGCTGGCCTTTGGCCACATGAGTCCCGGGTTCGATTCGCGGTAGGGTCGGGAATTTTAACCATAATTGGTTAATTTTGTTGACACGGAGGCTGGGTGTATGTGTCGTCTTCATCATCATTTCATGCTCATCACGACGCGCAGGTCACCTACGGGTATCAATTCAAAAGACCTGCATTCTGGCGAGCCGAACATGTCCTCGGACACTCCCGGCACTAAAAGCCATACGCCATTTCAATGTAAATATGTATACAGTTTTACCACCATAACAATAATTAGGTGTATTTATTAGATGTTTTTAAATATTGAACTTTTGATCGCATTTTCTGACTGTGAGGATTTTCCCCGTACCACAGGTCTATATGGCCTAAGCCTGTGGAAACCTCTCCCCCCCCCCCAAAAAAAAAGAGTGACCTCTGATATGGTGGATGAGGTTGATGTTTCTTCAGAGGCTCTTTACCAACATTCCACCGGCAATTTTTTTTTTTTTTTTTGCAAGTTGCTTTACGTCGCACCGACACAGATAGGTCTTATGGCGACGATGGGACAGGAAAGGGCTAGGTATAGGAAGGAAGCGTCCGTGGCCTTTATTAAGGTACAGACCCAGCATTTGCCTGGTGTGAAAATGGGAAATCACGGTAAACCATCTTCAGGGCTGCCGACAGTAGGGTTCGAACCCACTATCTCCCGAATACTGGATACTGGCCGCACTTCATTCCACCGGCCAATACACATTTATAAATAATTACTTATACATCAGTATTATAATATTAGGTGTTTACAATACTACTTAACACCAACTATCCGCCAAAACAACGGTAAAAAGCATCCCGTTCGATTGGTCATGTTCTTTAATTTTAATAACTAGTTTTAGAAATAAATCTGTGCTTAAAATCGTTCTAAAATCACTGGATGGATAGAAAATACGATAACCGAATCGTAAATACTTTATTTGCGAGGCGAAAGATAATTTAGTATTGAGAAAGCAATTTGAATAGTTCGTTAAGCACAGTGTTGTTATATTACTTATAATGTTCTGAAAAATACTCAAATAAATTACAACATAATTATCTACGCATAACACCTGGCAAGAATGTGTTTGGCAAAATTGAATACTATTAAGCAACTGGTTTAATAAAAACAAGCAAATCATTTACAGAAACGCACAATTACAATGGATCGCGTTCACTGCAAGCCCGACAGTGGAGACCAGATGACGTCATCAGCCAAAGCCAGCCTGCGAGTGACCCCTACCGTCTAGTCTAGTAACCGTGGTTCTAGTTCTACTTCGCTTGGATCGAATAATCACCACCTCTACTATCTTTTGTATCTTTCAGTAATTCATTTTACTATGTGTTCGGCTTTCGAAAACAATCTTTTCAGAAGAAATAGTTTTTTTCTGAAGCATAAAATGGAATGATTTTAGAGAATAGATTCTCGTAGGTCTAACTGACTAGTGATAATAAGACCGAAGGACTAGATGAGCTCCGGGATTGAAACCCGAATCCATCGTTCTCCGGGAGGCGTTAACCATTTCATTATGATAACCAATAAGTTTATACGGAAGATACATGCACATTGCACGTGTTGAAAATCGGGTATGGCAGACAAATATCTACAGAACTTTCACTCAAAATGCAATTTGCTTTAACAAGTTTCTTTCTATAGAAGTTTAATTATTATGATTATTCTTGGGGATGCGCTAGCAACTTCCAACTTCCAACTGTCTTCAGGGTACCAATGAAGGATTCGAACACAACAACTCTAGAATGCAAGCTCACAGCTATGCGACCCTAACCGCGCAGACAAGATATTCGGTCTTTACTTTTGTGTGTGTGTGTTATGAATTGACTAGATTTAAAATAAAGTAATCCAAGCAAGGATATTCGGCCTACCCAGGACTAAGATGGAAGTAAAGCCTGGATGCTCCGCTGACCCTACACAAACACGTTAACATTGTGGCGAAGAAATATAATCTTGTAGAAAATAGAATCTGAAACCGAAAGTACTCTATTGTTTGGGGATGTCCTCCCGGTAGTTTAATGGGTAAGCGACTGGGTTCGTGGTTTGTTTCACGTAGCTGTCAGCTTACTTTCGGGAGATAGTGGGTTCGAACCCCACTGTCGGCAGCCCTGATGAAGATTTTCTGTGGTTACCCATTTTCACATCAGGTTATATCTTAATTAACGCCACGGTCACTTCCTTCTCACTCCAAGCCCTTTCCTAACCCATCGTCACCATATGACCTGTCTGTCGGAGTGGCGTAAAGCGATTTTTTTTAAAAATGTGTTCTGGACCGAGTGAGTTGGCCGTGCTTGTAGGCTTGCGTAGCTTTGCTCTTGCATTCGGGAGATGGTGGATTCGAATCCCACCGTCTGCAGCCCTGAAGGTGACTTTTCCATGGTTTCCCATTTTCACACCAGCTTAGTTTAGACAAAGGATCCTACCTTTAAACCACCAGCAAATATAAATAAATAAATAAATAAATAAATAAATAAATAAATAAATAAATAAATAAATAAATAAATAAATAAAGGGATCAAGATACCTTTGTAGATCAGTGGTGCAGTGAATTAAAACCCGACGGATATAGTCGGATTTTCTAAGGGTGGATACAATGTCCATTCTACACTCCATGTCCTACAGTATCGGCATGTTTATGATCTCTGGTGACACATTTGGTGTTAAATTAATTAAAAAGCAGGCGTGGATCGCACAATAGATCCGTGTTACCCTGCCATCTGTAAGAATACAACTAAACGTCGAAATTGACGAGGAGCTAGCCTAGAAGGTTTCTTATTAAAAGTGCTTACCCATGGTAGCGAAAAAAGTGGCGATTTTAAAACATTGGTAGGATGAGGTATCACAGCTACAATTCCTATCAGAGTGATTGTGGTTCAAGTATCAATAAACGTTTTTTATTCGATGTGATCTCGTGTTTTACCTTTACACGTTTATCAGATACTTAGGAATGCTGCGTGTCTTCCTTTCAATGATTTCCTCGATAAGAAATCAACTTTGTTGATTTCCTTATGGGAAAGAACAACAAAAACTCTCAAAATTAATACAATTATTTTAAAACTCTTATCTTCATCACTACAATCATCGTCATCATCATCATCATCATGGTCATCAAGTACACAGGCCAAAAACTAGTGTGTTGCCATGAAGTGATTCATTTCCACCCAACACAAGTATTGTAAATAAAGAAATACAATTAAGTAATTTAATAGATATATACTAACCAGATATTGTAATAGGAGTTGAATCATGGCTGAGAAGTGATATAATGGATGTAGAAATTTTCTCACGAAACTGTAATGTTTATCGTAGAGACAAGATAGGAATGGTAGGAGGAGGAGCATTCATTCTAGGGCAAGAAGAATTTGTAAGCTATGAAATAGTTAAAGATGACAAACATGATATTCTAGGTGTAAGTCTCATCTGTAAAGATAAATGGTACTTGATATTTTAGGAATGTACTGGCATGGAAAAGTTGGTGCAGACGCTGGTCCAGAATTATTTGATGAGATAATCAGCTAAGTGGGAAGCGATACGGAAAGGAACATGATTGTAATGGGTGATCTCAGTTTACTAAATGTCAATTGGGAAGGTAATGAACGACAGGAAGCATGAGCAACAAATGGCAAACCGCAGATAGCGTTCTACCGTCAGAGGTCCCTTAAAGAAATAGGGACCAATAAGGTAATCACTCACGATGTTTCACCATATGTTCACGCCTCACTGTATTTGAAAAGCTGCCTGTCGTACTCAGTGGGAGATTATCCACACTCCAGTAATGCATATTATTGCGATTAGCGGTCCATTGTTGTGGAAACCAAACACGGTCGCTAAAAGGGCTGAGAGAACGCCACCCGGGATTCGAAATCGTGACCATAGAGCTCCTGGTGTAAGTAAGGGAGAAACCGTAGAGTATGCAATATCCGCATAACAAACGCCCGGCTGATGTTAATCCCCTGAGCAATGGCCCGTGTGCTAGTGTGACAGTTATGCCGCACAGCGACCATGACGACCGGTTCATTGTGAGCAGACATCACGGGAAGTTCTTGAAGTGGCCGTGTCATTCCCAGGGACGCAGTGGACCACACTCGGAAATATTATCCCTGTCGGTTGTCGTCAATTCGGATAGCGTTCTTGATACAGGCAAAACGTAAGCATTTATAATAATATAATTATGTCCATTCATTTTTCGTAAACACTACAATTATTCGAAAAACTCAAAATTCCAGGTTTCTGAGCGTACAGTAGTATTGACAAAACGAATGTGTAGAATTCTTGTACGAAATATTTTGTTCTTCACCTCCATAGTGTCACGATTATCGCTTTTAGCTGCTGTCCCTGGATGCCTAGATTCGATTCCCTGTGTTGTCATAAATTTAAGACTGGCAGGAAGGTTGGTATATGGTTAAGAGCGGTACATTCTGCTGACCTTCACTGGCAAAAAAGCAAAGTAATTTCCATACAGGCCATGAAGGCGCTTGGAGAGGTGGAAGGTAAAGACTTCTACAATCCATAACCTCACTTGTTGGCGTAAAGGTTAGCTCTACGCCCAGCCCCCTTTGCCCCGAAGAATTATCCTTGTACTCATTTTTGGTGCAGGGTGAGTGAAACTCACGGCCATGTGCATCTCCAGAAGTGGAAATCTCATTTTAAAAATTTTTCGACTTTCTAAGTGGGAATCGAACCCTTCCGGATGAAGCGAGTGCATCTTTACCCTATCGGCAAGAAAACCTATACTTCCATTAGGAGAGTATCTGTAAATACCTCAGGATGGAATATTTTAAAACTATACTGTTATAAAAATATGGATGCTCGGTAGAGTATATTTTAAAGTTGACAGCTGGCTGGAAAGGAAACGGGGGAAGAAAGGAAGAGGTAATGACGGGTGGCTGTGTTCCAATAAATTGTGTGGGTGGATTTGGAGTAAGGTAGGCGCCGATATCGGCTTGATGAATGATTTAGTTGTGGTCTTTGCTTGTGGAAATGAGATTCAGGTAAATTATTCCTAATTTAACGGGACCATCCGTCTATGGACCGATAACGGAAATTTATCCCCTGAGTTATTGTATGGTCCTGGCTTAAAGAGGAAGTGCAATTGCAACCGAAGAAAATCGCTGTACACCTGTCCCTGGTCCGAGAGAGCGGTCGATGCTGTAGCACAGACCCGGCTGACCAGAGAAACAGACAGCAGGGTACTGCACCATTTCGATGTTTTGACCGTGACAACATAATAGTAAAAAGAACCTTACCCTATAATATCCGTGAAGGCAAAACTAAAGTCTGAAATCCAATAGATCATAACAATCTTCATTCTTCGATAATAATAATAATAATAATAATAATAATAATATTTTTTCTGAAATAAACCTTGTCTCTTGGACCGCTAAAACTTGGATCTTATATTCATCGAGTACTTTGATCAGTTCCTTTTGTTTACCAACTTTCAAAAAGGTGTTCACATTGAGAGTGCCAAAGAAATGCTTCTCTTTCGTTCTGAGTTTGCGGGGTGATGGATAGTCCGACTGATCCAAACATGACGGTGCAGCGCCCCCAGAATCCTTTGCCCTACTTGAACCAGAACTCTGGCTCCGGATTAAACCGGCTGGGGTACTAGATGCCGTACGTTTTGCCATTATGGCAGTTGCGCGTTTGGGGGATAGCGTAGAACCCCATCCAAAGGTAAAACCAAGTTGGTGAGATCTGGAGTTATAGAACAACCGCCCCTAACATGGAATCCGACGCTGACCAGGAAGCAGATTGAAGTCGTCAAAGCCGGGCTGAGTGGCTCAGACGGTTAAGGCGTTGGCCTTGTAACCCCAACTTGGCAGGTTCCACCCTGGCTCAGTCCGGTCGTATTTGAAGGTGCTCAAATACGACAGCCCCGTGTCGGTAGATTTATTGGCACGTAAAATAACTCCTACGGGACTAAATTCCGGCACCTCGGCGTCTCCGAAGACCTTAAAAAGTAGTTAGTGGTTCGTAAAGCAAATAACATTATTATTATTATTATTATTATTATTATTATTATTATTATTATTATTATTA
The DNA here is from genome assembly GCF_040414725.1 of Anabrus simplex. Taxonomy (NCBI): domain Eukaryota; kingdom Metazoa; phylum Arthropoda; class Insecta; order Orthoptera; family Tettigoniidae; genus Anabrus; species Anabrus simplex. The sequence goes on along the minus strand of NC_090267.1, from coordinate 122,436,570 downwards.
TTATTATTATTATTATTATTATTATTATTATGAAGTCGTCAAAGAAACAGCAGACAAAACAGGATTGCAAGTACCTTTTGAGAAGACGGAGTACATGAACATAAATACCTCTGACCCAACCTGAACAATGAGGACCAAGTACGGTGACATCAAAAGAGCTACAATATTCAAGTACCTAGGAGAGACTTTGACACTAAACATGAATGAAAAAGCAACAATTCAAGAACGTGCAAGAAAGATGGAAACTGCATTTTAATTATGTCTAAACACGTACAAATCAAAGTCACTCTCCTACCAGGCCAAATTCAAGCACTACAGCACGATAGTCAATCCTGAATGTTTGTACGCAGCTCAGACGATAGCCACGAAGGGACTCTCAGATTTGGAAAAGAAAGAAAGAAAGAAAGAAAGAAAGAAAGAAAGAAGAAAGAAAGAAAGAAAAGAAGGATTCATGGACCCCAAAAATCATCAGACAAGTTTACATTTCTCATGAGACCAAACCAAGAACTATACCAACAATTGGAAAACGTCACCACCACAATGAAAAGAGGAGATTGACGTTCTACGGACATATGAAAAGGATGGAATCAGAGAGACTCGCCAATAGGATCCTCACCTTTCTGGAGAACAGGAAGACATAAATACCATGGGTAAAAGATTTAGAGATTTAGAAAAATGTGGGATCACGACAGAAATGTCGTATGGCTTTTAGTGCCGGGAGTGTCCTAGTTCGGCTTGCCAGATGCGGGTCTTTTGATTTGACTCCTGTAGGCGACCTGCGCGTCATGATGAGGATGAAATGATGATGAAGATGACACATACACCCAGTTCCCGTGCCGGCGAAATTAAACAATGATGGTTAAAATTCCCGACCCTGCCGGGAATCGAACCCGGAACCCCTCTGACCAAAGGCCAGCACGCTAACCATTTAGCCACGGAGCCGGACATCACGGCAGAAGATATAACAAACAGAAAAATCTTCAGGCAGTTAGTTGCGGACTTGAAGGACCTAACTGATGAGAAAACGAGGAAGAATAGAGTATTCTCGGCAGAAGAACTAGCTCGAGGAAGCCAACGGATGAAGGAATAATGGTGAAAGAGGAAGGAGAAATAACTTGAGAAAGCAATGGAAGTTGCGTAATCGCAGCCCAGATATGACTCGAACGAGAAGAAGAAGATGATGAAGAAGAAGAAGAATCTGTTTGTTTGTTTGTTTGTTTGTTTGTTTGTTTGTTTGTTTATTTGTTTTTCTTTCTTTCTCTTTCTTTCTTTCTTTCTTAATCCATTCACACTCCAGTGATGGCTTTTCTCTCGGACTCAGGGAGCGATTCCACCTCTACCGCCTCAAGGGCAGTGTCCTGGAGCGTGAGACTTCGGGTCGGGGGATACGACTAAGGAGTACGACTAGTACCTCGCCCAGGTGGCCTCATCTGCTTTGCTGAACAGGGGCCATGTGGGAGGATGGGAAGATTGGAAGGGATAGAAAAGGGAAAGGGCAGGAGGCGGCCGTGTCCTCATGTTAGGTACCATCCCGACATTTGCCTGGAGGAGAAGTGTGAAACTACGGAAAACCATTCGAGAATGGCTGAGGTGGGAATTTAAACCCCCTCTACGCAGTTGATCTCTCGAGGCTGAGTGTACCCCCTTCCAGGCCTCATATCATTTTTCAAAGTTCGTGGCAGAGCCGGAAATCGAACCCGGGACTCTGCGGATCGTAGTTATTCACACTAAACCCTACATGACATAGGCGGATAATAATATTATCATTAATATCAAAAATAATAAAAACGGCTTTTCTCCAATACTTTTAACTTTATTTTAGAGAAGATGATCGAGAATGGAAATTCAAACTCCAAGAAAAATATATTCAGAAAGTCGGAAGTGGGTACAAAATCTCCGACGTTAAATTAAAATGTATAGCTTTTTCAGATGATTTAGTTATTCTGTTACATAACGCAGCTACTGCAGCAAAATAAACTAGCCTTTTGAAAGAGACCATAGATAAGCCAGGGCTAAAACATTCTTCTGACAACCCGGAATTTGTGATAACCATTGAAGCTGCTTCAAAGTATACGAACACAAAATATGGAAAAATTAAGAAAGTAAACCATTTTAAGTAGCAAACAAAACAAGATCTCAAAAATGGAACTGGATTATCAATTAAGTGAAGTTTTCGAAGCAGATCTCAGTTTTTTCAATCAAATCGGCCCTTGAGGAATGTCTAAGGGCAAAATCAACGTGTTCATTTAAATAGCGAACGAAGATGAGACGGGGAAAATCAGTCAACTTAATCCTGAATCATTAATGAATTGTGATGTGGAGGCTTCGTTCAGTGTAAATTACTTGAAATTAACAAATTTTCCTCAACGGTTTCAATTTTATTTTATTCAAATTCGGTTCAGATGTGCATTCATATAGCATTTATAATTTTCAGTTCCCATTGTAATAAAAAGTTGTGATTCCAAAAATTATTTTACAACAGAGTATGACAAAAACAAATTTTATGAAACATTACTACACTGTAATAAGCAGGGAGTGGAGAGGTCCCGCGTGTTCAATCATGGCGGCTATAGACCCAAGCTAGGCATAGGAAGTCAAGTGGCCTCGAACCGCACCATCGGCTGTCCTGAGAATGGTTTCATTGTCTTCTATGGTTTCCCATTTTCACTTCCGGGAAATTCCGGGACAGTTCCTATTCATAGCTCACAGTGGATTCCTTCCACGTGATAACTCACTTTCATTTACCATTATTCATCTTCATCTTCATTCCTCCATTGAGCATAAACTATGCCACATGATTTCATCTCACCTCCTCCCCGAACTAATAGAAAAAACAAATCCCATGACACTATAGCCCTTGAAGGGTCTTGGTCTACCAAGCGACCGCTGCTCAGCCCGGAGGCCTGCAGATAACGAGGTGTCGTGTGGTCAGCACTCCCCTCGGCAGTTATTTTTCGCTTTCCAGACCGGGAAACATATATATATACTACACTGTAATAATAATGTCTTTAAAAATACAAGAATTGCACTGGAACAAAAAATGTACAAATCATTTATTCCTTTGTACTCTCTAACATATTTTAAGTAAGGTTCAAAATAAAGCACTTTCTTCAGCTAATTCCAGATATTTATTGGTTCAATGGCCACGCGGGATCATTTTGGTTTAATACCAGCAGTTTAACGCCCTATGCCTTTCTTGACGCCAGGTAAATTTTGAGAATGCCTCAACCTAGACTCGACCAGTATTCAAAACTCAGCCTTTCGGGTTGGAAAGCCAGTTCCTAAACCACTGAACTAATTACACCCTCCAACTAAATTTCAAAGTGAAAATCCACAGACTGTTTCCAGTCATTCAACCGGGTCAGGAATGGAATGAATGAAGCCCCCATTTAGCGGCAAGAACAGAAATTGTGCCGGCTGTCGAAGCCAATCGCACTCCTCTGGGCAATGATTGACGGACAGGTGAAATGAAATGATACTGGAGTGTGTTGCTGGAATGGAAGATGCCAGGGAAAATTGGAGTACTCAGAGAAAACCTGTCCCACTTTCTCTTTCTCCAGCACAAGTCTTTCACGGAGTAATCGGAATTTGAACCACGGAATATAGCGGTGAGAGACCGGCATCTGCCGTCTTAGCCACGGAGGCTTCAAGTTTCAAAGAAATGAACCAAAATTCTTGTTCCTGGAAGATTATTAATATTGACCTTTGAAAAATGCCTTAATTTCATTTTTTAAAATAAAGCGAAATGCTGACGCCATCTTAATTGAGTCAAACTACTCAGCTAATCAAATTTCGTATTGATAGGTTTACAATTAGAGAAAAATAAAATTTCATCAGAATATCATCTTATATAACATTTTCCCTAACATATATAAAAGTATGAAAATCCAATCATGTTAGTGATGATGATGATGATGATGATGACGACGGCGATGATCATGATGATGATTATGATAAGACAACAGTTAAACTTCTTGGAGAATTCCGTACTGTACATACGTTCATACACACGCCAGTGGCAGTTGATGACATAATTTAGAAATTACACATGTTTTCTGAACCTCTATTTCCACCCTGAGGCAGCACGCTGAGAGAATTGACGGCTCAGAGACCAGCACCACGGTCCCCCGGGGGAAATGGCCTGAGTATGAGAACTGGTTGACAAACAGCGCTCTGTAAACCTCAAACGTTTGCTGTGTGAGAGTTAAACACTAAATGTAATACACTACAATTCTTTTTCTAGTATTTTAGATTGCTCTCCTGACCCTTCGCATCTCTCCGACTAAGCGTATCAGCACTAGACACTGGAAATTTCAAATAAAACTTTTAGAGTATTTTTGTTTTGTTCTTCATGTAATTCATGTAGAATTTCCTCCTTCATAGTGTTTTCTTCCTCTTCTAGTTTAACGTCGCACTAACACATCCGAGGATTCCGGCGAGGCGGATGGGGAAATGTTAGGATTGGGAAGACAGTGATCGTGGCTTCAATTAAGGTATACCGGGCGAGTTGGCCATGCGGTTAGGAGCGCGCAGCTGTGAGCTGGCATCCGGAAGATAGTGGGTTCAAACCCCACCGTCGGCAGCCCTGAAGATGGTTTTCCGTGGTTTCCCATTTTCACACCAGGCAAATGCTGAGGTTGTACCTTAGTTATGGCGACGGCCGCTTCCGTCTCATTCCTAAGCTTTTCCTCTCCCATCGTCGCCATATGATCTATTTGTGTCGGTGCGACGTAAAGCAAAAAAAAAAAAAAAAATTTAAGACATGTCCTTCAGCATTTGCCTGGTATGAAAAAGGTAAATCACAGGTAACAATTTTCAGGGCCGTCGACGGTTTGATACGAGCCAGCCATCTCCCGAACGAAGCTCACAACTGCGCAACTAGAACTGCATAGCCATCTGGATGACATAATATAAGAATTTGAATTATTAGCTGCCATTCCCGGAGTCTTAGCTTAGATTACTAGCCGTGTCAGATATTTATGATTGGTTAGAGGGGCTGTTATGTGGTTTAAGAAGAGTTCGAGTTCTTCTTCTTGTTCTCATCTCCGTGCAGGCCACGAATGTGCTCAGAGGGATGGAAGGTAAAGGGTTCCAGTATCCGTAACCACGATGCTTGGTGGGGTAGAGTGGTTAGTTCTATGCCCGGTTAAGAAGAGTTAGAATGTTAAAATCAAAATACTGACATTTTTATCCCCCAAAGTAATTGAAGAATTTATTGGATCATTATATTTGTTATGAAAATTATGAATGGTTTTGATTTATTTTTTCTTTACTAAGCCAAAATTACTGAATTTTTCACGTACTTATAATGAAACATCAGTATTTCCAAAACCACGTGACATGGCTTAGGCCTATTTGTTATTACATTTTGTGCAGCTAACTTCATTCTTTACATTTTTCAGCATTACTACAAGAAGTCCCGATGCTTAGAGATGGATATTTTGTTTTTAATTTAGGGTTTTGTTGCATGGGTCTTTACCTTAATTTGATCTCAATTTCCAATATTTGACATTTTCAGTGCAGTCCCTATAATTTGGTCGCGCCTCGAAATACCTCTATCTGAGAATCTTTAGGGGAGAAATACTGACCCGCAGTACATGTATCACTTAGAACGACAATTCGTTGATATAGTTCATGTAATGACAGAACCTTTCTGGTCAGAATTCTAAGCTGAAATATTATCACGACGATATCTTACAAAGTAGTAAACTGATAATATTCAAATGTGTAGAGAGTGCGGCTTCATGGCTGAATGGTCAGCTTTCTGATTTTTGGACGGGCCGAGGATTTTAAGTGTGTAAGTTTAATTTTCCAGACTCAGGAACTCGGTGTTTATGTTCGTCTAAATACATTTTTATTCATATATAAACAACATACTGCAATACTAACCACCACATAAACACACAGTAATGAATACCTCCTTCCACGTAGGTTTGGTGTCAGGAAGGGCATCCTGCAGTAAAAATGGACAAAATAATATCAAATGCTGACGTCAGTAAATTATGGTTAAGGCCAACAAGAGTAAAAAAAAGGATTCAAACGTTTACAGAACTTATACAACATTAAGAAATTGGAACGACTGGTTTACACCCCACTAACAAATTTTGCGGTCTTAGGAGAGTGCAATGTGACTGAAGAATTTCATTACGAGCCAGTAAATCAATCGAAAAAACTCTGACGCATTTGAGCACCTTCAATACCACCAGAATGAGCATCGATCGAACCCATGAACGTGAGCTCAGAAGGCAGTGCTCTACCGTCTGAGCTACTGTGCCCAGTATTTGACCAAAGTAACTGAACCAAAGTCATATAGAAAACTCGCTTAGTTCTTGAGTTACACTCACACATTTCTTCTTCATCTGTTTACCCTCCGGGGTCGGTTTTTCCCTCGGACTCAGCGTGAGATCCCACCTCCACCGCCTCAAGGGCAGTGTCCTAGAGCTTCAGACTCCGGGTCGGGGGATACAAATGGGGAGGATGACCAGTACCTCGCCCAGGCGGCCTCACCTGATATGCTGAACAGGGGCCTTGCGGGGGAATGGGAAGATTGGAAGGGATAGACAAGGAAGAGGAAAGGAAGCGGCCGTGGCCTTAAGTTACGTACCATCCCGGCATTTGCCTGGAGGAGAAGTGGGAAACCACGGAAAACCACTTCCAGGATGGCTGAGATGGGAATAGAACCCCCCAACTCAGTTGACCTCCCGAGGCTGAGTGGATCCCGTTCCAGCCCTCCTACAACTTCAAATTTTGTGGCAGAGCCTGGAATCGAATCCTGGCGTCCGGGAGTGGCAACTAATCACACTAACCACTACACCATAGAGGCGGACTTGCTCACACATTTAATATCAATAAATAAACATCTGGATTGAAAAAAACACGAGTTGCATTTTATCGCGTGGCGAACTTTCTATACAACCTGAACTTATACCTTCATATTAGTACCGGGTACCCGAGTCCTTATAATTATGTTATGTTTTATACACTTTGTTTCGCGTGAACTCACGGCCATAAAATCAAACTATTATTGCCTCTGAGCTCTTGCTTATGCTTATTGTTTAAAGGGGCCTAACATCGAGGTCATCGGCCCCCTCTGAGCTCTGGTGCTATCGTTGTATGCTAAGAATATCTTACATACATTACTTAACAAACGGCATGGCTATACAGCAGCGCGTGAGAAAACAATTTGAAGTAACAAAAACCATAAAAGAATGGAAGATAGCATACTTTCGCCACGTTCTCCTTAATGAGAAATACCATGTTCAGCAACTCACACTGCAAGGTAAGGAAACTTACGCCAGTGTCCAGTTCATCATTAGATGGCTTATTTAGAGCAGCACCGGGCTGAGCTGTTCAGGTGGAGCGCTGGCCTTGTAAGCTCAAGTTGGCGGGTACCTCGGTGCCTCCGTAAACCGCAAGAGTAGTTTGTGGGACGTTAAACCAGTAACATTATTATTATTATTATTATTATTATTATTATTATTATTATTATTATTATTATTATTATTATTATTATTATTATTAAAAGCAGCTGTTAGAAGGGAGACCGGAACCAGGTTGACCGCCAACGTCCTTTGAAAATATGACGCTTCAAGAAAATTAAAATCGAGCTCGATAGCTGCAGTCGCTTAAGTGCGGCCAGTATCCAGTATTTGGGAGATAGTAGGTTCGAATCCCACTGTCGGCAGCCCTGAAAATGTTTTCCGTGGTTTCCCATTTTCACACCAGGCAAATGCTGGGGCTGTACCTTAATTAAGGCCACGGCCGCTTCCTTCCCACCCCTACCCCTTTGCTGTCTCATCGTTGCAACTAGCAAAAAAAAAAAAAAAAAAAATTACATTTCTACCTAATATTTTTTTAAACTTTAAGTAACGTAATAGAAAATAAATTCGCACAATTTTAGTTCAATAAACTTAAAAGAAATGTTCAAAGCAGCTGTAAAATGTTACAAAAATCTATTTCCAACTATGAGAACAATACACGAACATAAACTTGATAGAGAGATTAACCATTCCAACTCCTCTTAAGAATACTTTCAGTGGTTCTCTGCAGCAATATACAGTGTGATCCATAACAAAATCGACAACTCTTAGTATGTTGTACAAGACGACAAACTGACCATTTTTCTAGAGGAAACCTCAGCGTAAAAGGAAATCTTCCTGCTGGTGTCACGAACAACCAAGCTCGTGGGGAGGAGGAAAATAGGGAAATTACGCTTGAGGAAATGGAGGAGATAGGAAATAAACTACATTGTCATAAAGCAGCAGGAATAGATGAAATTAGACCTGAAATGGTGAAGTATAGTGGGAAGGCAGGGATGAAATGGCTTCATAGAGTTGTAAGATTAGCATGGAGTGTTGGTAAGGTACCTTCAGATTAGAGAAAAGCAGTAATTGCACCTATCTATAAGCAAGGAAACAGGCAGGATTGCAACAACTATCGAGATATCTCATTGATTATTATACCAGGCAAAGTATTCAGTGGCATCTTGGGAGGGAGGGTGCGATCAGTGGTTGAGAGGAAGTTGGATAAAACCCACTCTGGTTTCAGACCACAGAGGGGCTATTAGGAGCAGATTTTCAGTATGCGCCAAGTAACTGAAAAATGTTACGAGAGGAATAGACAGTTGTTTCTGTTTCGTAGATCTAGATAAAGCAAACGACCGAGGGAAAAGATGTTTGCCATACTGGGGGACTATGAAATTAAGGTTAGATTGTTCAAATCAATCGAAGGCATTTATATTGACAATTGGGCTGCAGCGAGATTTGATGGTAGAATGTGTTTTTGGTTCAGGGTACTTACAGCGGTTAGACAAAGCTGCAATTTTCACCTTTGCTGTTTGTAGTTTACATGGATCATCTGATGAAAGGTATAAAGTGGCAAGTAGGGATTCATGCAGGTGAAAATGTAGTAAGTAGTCTTGGTATACTAATGACTTGGTCTTAATAGTAGATTGTGCGGAAAGCCTGCAACCTGAAGATAGGTGCAATGTGTATGGTATGAAAATTAGCCTTTCGAAGACTAAATGCCTGTAGGTAAGAAATTCAACAGATTGGTGATACAAAGCTGGAAGAAGTATGTAATTTTAAGTATTTAGGTTGTGTTCTCCCAAGACGGTAAAAAAAAAAATGAAATGGCATATGGCTTTTAGTGCCGGGAGTGTCCAAAGACATGTTCGGTTTGCCAGGTGCAGGTCTTTTGATTTGACACCCGTAGGCGACTTGCGCGTCGTGATGAGGATGAAATTATGATGAAGAAAACACATACACCCAGTCCCCGTGCCATTGGAATTAACCAATTAATGATAAAAACCCCCACCCGGCCGGGAATCGAACCTGTGACCTTCTGAACTGAAGGCCAGTACGCTGACCGTTCAGCCAAATGGTGACATAGTGAGATTGTAGCAATGTGTAGTAAAGCTTATGCAGTGAGCTCGCATTTGTGATAAACTGTGTTCTGTAAGAAGGAAGTCAGCTCCCGGCCGAAATTATCTTTACATCGATCTGTTTGCAGATCAACTTCGTTTTACGGGAGTGAAAGCTTAGTGGACTCAGGATGCATTATTCATAAGTTAGACGTACGGACATGAAAATAGCGATGAATGCTGGTACAAACAGGTGGAAACAACAGGGGGAGGATACTAGGACTAAGGCGATAAAGGCTAAGTTAAGAATGAACTCGATGGGTGAAGCTTTACGCATAAACTTGCTTCGGTGGTGGGGTCAAGTGAGGCGGATTCAGGAGTGTAGGTTACCGAGGATAATAATGGACTCTGTTATGGAGGCTAAGAGAAGTAGAGGGAGATCAAGACGACGATGGTTAGATTTAGTTTCTAACGATTCAAAGATAAGAGTTATAGTACTAAATGAGGCCACAGCACTAGTTGCAAATAGAAGATTTTGGCGACGTTTAGTAAATTCACAGACGGTTGCAAACTGAACGCTGAAAAGCATAATGATCTATAATGATAATGTATGTATGTATATTGTTCAAATGTCACGACATTTCGAGAAAGAAAAGTTTTTGGCACTTATTCTCATAAAAATTTTCTCAACTATTCACTATTTAACTGCATTATCGGGGGAGAAAACTATCTGGCTCGGAGGCGGTATTTTTCTCAAAATCAGATCTGGAAACCCGTCTTCACTAAGTAGAATTTGGAAAATGGTATTAAAATTTAGTAAATGGGATGGAAAACCTCAGTACGTAAGAAAACGCGTCTGTTCATAGTCAATTTTGATTCATGTAATGAGGTAGGGTGTAATAATTCTGAACTGGCCAAAAGAGAAATTTAAGCCAACTCATAAGTGAGCCAAGGGCCACGCTATTTGTAGCGTGTCTTCAGCTTCTTGGTACTTCCTACACGGCATGGCTATTTTCGTACCTCGAAAAGCCTCACTATTGCATCACCTGATAATGTCATACCGAGGTCTTTCTCTTTAAAATGATATGTTCAACACTGTTGTCGCACGTGTTGTCTAGAACTTATTTCGATTTGTTAATGTTCATGTTTTTATAACACTTGCCGGCCAATTGTGGTTCTGAAACTGTAGTATACGTCATAAATGGGGTTCGAACTCTCTTAATTACAGAGCCTACATATACTGTACAGCGTATGACAAAACTGCACCCCGACTTCTGTAATTAAGTTGGAGGTCGACATTTCGAAACCCTTTTTTAATTTAATCTAATTTGATGCTCTTGTTGTCCGTCTCTGTGGTGTAGTGGTTGGTGTGATTAGCTGCAACCCCTGAGGCTTCAGTTCAATTCCCCGGTCTGCCACGAAATTTGAAAAGTGGTACGAGGACTGGGACGGGGCGCACCCATCCATCCTAACTGAAGGCCACGGTCACTTCCTTCCCTCTTCCTTGCGTATCCCTTCCAATCTTCCCATCCCCCCACCAAGCCCCTGTTGCGCATAGCAGGCAAGGCCGCACTAGATAGACAGGCCACAAGGCTCGGACCGTGACGTCACTACAGTGGCTGGCGTTCAGCATGGCAGTTTAGGGCCCGCTCTCACTTTCACCATGATATTGCTCATTTATTCAACCTTAACGATGTAATTGAACACTCCTTCAATTGTGGCTTTACTTAGGCTTGTATACTACACGAGTTTTGTGCGGAGAGAAAACTGGCTGGGCAGTATATGTACATTTCTTTACGTAAAATTATGCTGACGTCTGTCACTTTTAACTGAACACGGTATCATGTAAACGATTAGAACGCATAATACGTATACAAATAGTTGTAATGTTACTAAGAAAATACATGATGGCAATTCACAACAATAGTCTGAAACCTTTCTTAGAAATTAAGCTGCAACTTAAAACTTACCTAACAATTCCTAAGATTTCAGTTTATACATGTTTTATTTTCCTGAGGATTTCTTCTTCTTAGCCATGAGTTTGTCTACGGTAACTTTTCTATTGTTATTCATAAATATATTACAAAAGATGTAGGCTATATACATTTGTCAACGAAATGTTTAAAACTATTTATTTAATCACTGCATATTTTAAACATGACGTTTTCGTTTTCCAGAACATTGTTGACAAGCGAAATCAGATTTTTTCTCTGAGAATCCTCATGTAAAAACATTAGTATACAGGTTTACATTTTGTAGCTCTAATGGAGTCTGGTACAGCACCTTTTGGTCCAGGGCAGAAGCAAGCCAAGGCCGCACTAGATAGACTCAGACATTTGTTTGTCTGACTCAGGGTTGTCAAAGTCAGGATAAGTTGTCAGCTTGATTAAGCCAGTTATTTATTAAGATTTTAAATAAATGACCAGTATCAAACAATTATTTATTTTTTGTGTTTCGTCAAATGGGTTTTTAAAAGTGGTTTGTAAATTGCTTTTGCACAGCTTTTCAAACATTTCCCTGTTAACACTGTTAGGGCCTATTATTAGAAATTATGCATGCAAACTTATAAGCTATAGGCCTATCTGTTAATACTTTAAAGACTTGCAAAGTTAGTTCTTCTAAGAAATATCACGTTAGGTTCTTACATGGAAGCAAATCAACAAATTCTTTATTTTTTTTAAAGACTGGATTGACAACATAAAAGTTTGTGGAGTTGTAGCTAATGCAGTGTTATTCTCTCCACTTTTACTACTAAAAGCAACTCCCTCTACCTTTCCTCCTACCGGGCGATTTGGCCGTGCGGTTAGGGGCATGCGGCTGTGAACTTGCATCGGGAGATAGTTGGTTCGAATCCCACTGTCGGCAGCACTGAAGATGGTTTTCCTTAGTTTCCCATTTTTTTCCTAGGGGCTTTACGTCGCACCGACACAGATAGGTCTTATGGCGACGATGGGATAGGAAAGACCTGGGAGTTGGAAGGAAGCGGCCGTGGCCTTAATTAAGGTACAGCCCCAGCATTTGCCTGGTGTGAAAATGGGAAACCACGGAAAACCATTTTCAGGGCTGCCGATAGTGGGATTCGAACCTACTATCTCCCGGATGCAAGCTCACAGCCGCGCGCCTCTACGCGCTCGGCCAACTCGCCCGGTTGTTTCCCATTTTCATACCAGGCAAATGCTAGGGCTGTACCTTAATTACGGCCACGGCCGCTTCCTTCCAGCTGTTAGACCTTTCCTATCCCGTCGTCACAATAAGACCTATTTGTGTCGGTGCGACGTAAAGCCACTAGCAAAAACAAAAATAAAACCTTTCCTCCTTTATAGTTCAGCTCACGTTTCACGTAGACTCCATCCAACAAGTACCGGTAACAAAACCTTTCATCCTCCTTTAACAATTTTAGTTTTCTTTTTCAAGTAATTCCAATGTGAATCATCAATACCCGAATTTCCCTGGCCTAGTTTTGCAGTAAAAGACTGTGAATAACCGGGCGAGGCATTGTAAGAAACGTTGACTGTCTTATCTTCTTTTACGCTCCAGGAAATGCGAAAAATATTGAAGTGAACCATGTTATTAGTATACAGGAGTAAGATACTTTCTTTGCAAAGGCTATATTTTACTGTTCCTTACAAAATTATAATTTATCAGTAATGATACACTCATCAACTTGACTTCCAATTTCATCGATTATTTTGTGCACAGATTCTATTTTGTCGTGGAGAGTCACTTTTGAGTTACAAGCAGGTCTAAACAGGAAGTTACAAATACTATTTTAATTTTACCATTTTAATATTTTGCCCCCGTCACCTAGTGCAGGGTTAACGCTCGTGAAAATATCATGTTTAATGGCTTTAAAATCAAGAGCCTCGTTTATTGTTAAGGAAGTACCAATTTTCGGAATATTTTCCTCGGTCATATACATTTTGAAAATACAGAGACTTTGGCTGTTAAAATTGACGAAAACTTTGTCCAAATCTAATTTGCGTTTAATACTGAAATTACCCTGAACGTCATCGAAGTCCCGATCCTGTCATATTCTTCCTCAGCTTTCTTTTTTCCTTCCTCTTCCCGTTTATCAATTTCTTCTTGTCTCTGAATAGGAAATTTGCTCGGTGTTGGAAGATTTTTAGACAGATAGGCAGGCACATTTTCAAACTTAGGAATAGCGTCGTTTGAGAGTTTTAAATGGTTAGGTTTTACAGTTAAAATAGACTCATCAGGTCTTTTAACAGAATCGTCCCTAATTACGAAACTTCGTCGAAGTGTTTTATGCACACAACTTAGCTTGCTGAAGGGACGAATTCGGTTCGATGGATGGCTATGATCCACTTTTGTTTCCGAAACAAGTCAGTAGGAAATTTAAACACTGAAATATTAGGCTGGTTTGAACTGTAGTTGATTCTACAACCAGGTATACAACACGACGTGGCCATAATTCACAATGTTCACACACGTTTAAATCATTCAACGCCATCGATAGCCTCACTGCTGCGAGGTTCAGATCAGCCTACAAGTCACTGGCGAGAAGTGAAGCGGCTGGCGGCTAGTGTGACGTAGCGCCCGAAGTGGAGGGGGAGCCTTATGGCCTGTCTATCTAGTTGGCCTTGATAGCAGGTGAGGTATTGGTCTTCCTTCCCAATTGTGTCCCCGACCAAATGTCCCACGTTTCTAGTCACTGCCCTTGAAGCCGTAGAGGTGAGATCACTCGCTGAGTCCGAGGGAAAAGCCAACCCTGGACGGTAAACAAATTACGAAAGAAAGAAAGAAAGAAAGAAAGAAAGAAAGAAAGAAAGTAAGAAAGAAAGATGATGATCGTGTTGACCTAGTGGAGGTTACTTGATGATGTGTGGAATGATCACAATGATGGCAAATTTTAATGTCTCGCAGCGCCCATACCATGCATTCTACACATGTGATCCATCTCGAAAACATCACTTTAGCATCCTGCATAGCACATGTGTAGGTATTGTTTTGAATCACCCTCTGTACTATCAACCTCCGTAGCGTACGGTAACGGTTAGCGTATTATCTGCTGTCCTCGGAACTCCGAGTTCGTATCTCGGTATTGCTAGACATTTAAGAATGGCAGGAGGGCTGGTATGAGATAAAAATTTTACATGCAGCTCACCACCATTTTGAACGTGCCTGAAAAGTACTGCACTACCTCGAGACGGGAACACAAAGTTTACTTACTTACTTACTTACTTACTTACTTTGTATACGCATTGGCATGCGAGTTTGCCCGCCTTCTAGTAATCTGTCAACAACCACGTTATCTGGCAAATAGGTGAACACGTAAAGATCCGGTGATGATGATGACGATTATGATGACGATGATGATGATGATGATGCCTGTTTTTTAAACGGCCCTAACATCTAGGTCACAATTCCCAGAAAATGATCTGCACTACCTCGAAGAATGCAAGGTCATCCATATACTATATCAGTTAAAACAGTCAGTGAAGTTAAGACTTAAGTTAGAATGACCAGGCGTTCCGTTTTTAATGGGCTTGTTCCTTCTTTAGTACATGTTCCGTTGTTCCGTAAAATCTTAACGGGACGTACAGTAAATGTTTCTTTAATGTTTCTATCTACATCAAATAGAGGTTTAAAAACATATAAAACATCAAAACTCCAATATTGGAAATGTGCTGCACACATTTACCTTAACTATACTGTATTGATCAGATAAGTACCTCGTCAAGATCTAGCGTATTTATAAATCTATGTGGAAGAAATACAGCGTATCATTACGGCAAAATTAGCCGTTTTATAGATAAACCAAACCTTTTTATGTTTCCTTGTTTTAGTATTAAAGTATTCATTATGTATTCAGTAGAAAAAAAGAATGTGCGTGTAACTCAGCTGAAATAGACTGGCAGCTATCTACATCATAGTGGTTGGTAAAATAACTTATCAAATAATGTTCCATTTAACATGTTGTCTCCGTTTCTACCAACAAGGTAATCTGCCCCAGACTAGTCAGCCGATCTCAGGCGTGCTCAGTTCGAACTATGAAAAATAACGTAAAACTTACACCCTGGATTTGACAGGACAAGCCGAGGTCAACTAATAGCTATAAATAATACAAGGCGAGGCATGACGTCAGTTTAGAGGAAAATATGTTTATTAAAATAAATAAGAAACTACGAACAAGTTGGAACATCGTCAAATGTGATAACAAATACGTGACTCATAAATTTCTCAAAGCTTGTACAGTTCATCTTGAGGGTTGAAAAATATACTATATTTTAACAAGTGTATGCCGATACACATACATAACATTAGCAAGAAAAATTCCTAAATTTTAGCACTTTAACACTGTGGCCTGCGTGCCCACCCCACGTATCTGCAGGTTTGTTAATTATTTACATTTTAGATGAGTATTTCCCGTTTCCTGCACACTTTGCATTGCAGTGGGGGTCCCTAACCTTAAAGAAAAGACGTGTTTTAATGGGCCGTGTGGTGAAAATAACTAATCTAACTGTACACAATAAATATACGTTCAGTGGTAAAACATACTACCAATATTTACACTCAGGTGATGAGTAAACCCATGAGCACAAAAAAACCCACTGTGGATCGAAACCACATACCAGCAAGAATAACATAAATGGCA
Organism: Anabrus simplex; assembly: GCF_040414725.1. NCBI lineage: Eukaryota > Metazoa > Arthropoda > Insecta > Orthoptera > Tettigoniidae > Anabrus > Anabrus simplex. Next base: position 122,420,593 of record NC_090267.1, on the reverse strand, counting down.
AATTATACACAAATCCAAGAACAAAAACATATTTTCATCTTTTTCAGGCATCACCAAGAAAAGCATGGCACATTTATGCAACTCTCACTCACACACAGTCTCGATGGAAAATATTAATAAGGTAAAGTTTACACTTTGAGCAATCACATCCTATTCAACGTACGTTCCGGAAATAGATTACATGACACAAAACCAATCATTTGGTGGACCTTACAACGTCACGCATAAATCAACGTGGTTTCCTGAAATAAATTATATGACACAAAATTCAAGAAAATAACAAAGTATGCTTAAACCTTCAACACATAACGCAACGTTGGTCTCTGAAAAAGATTACATGACACAAATAATCCTCAGCACGGTCATATCATAAAAGATAAGTCGAAACTAAACGTCGCGATATAATAGTCTCGTTTACAACCTTAACCGAAGCGACATGGACACACACCAATAATATCAACACAAATGGGACTCTAAAATAAAACTCTCCTCGGTTGAAACACACATAACGCTCGTCTACCACACGGCGGAATATCTCAAAAGCGGAGATTCAGTCTCCAAAAATTGCAGCAAATACCAATACATCCGGGGTCCATCCCTTAACGCACGCTGCTCACAAGTCTACCAGAGGCAAGTTACTCAAGCATAAAAATGCAGGCCTTTTTAGAATGAGGAACACGTCCCCTTACTCATCTTCACACAAAATATCACCTATCCAAAAGTTGCCAAAACTGATACAAATATACGAGGGGCGTACTATATTGTTTTACACTTTATTTTTTTGTACGTCCGGATATGGTTCACATTTTACCTTTGAAGGTGGTGACGTGTAACTAGTGTTTTGTTCCACCGTTTGGTAGCATCACACGCACAGGGGCCAAATAATGCACTCGTCATAGCCATTTCATAAAATCACTGTCAGCGTAGGAGCAGACAACGTGTAAAGCAACAGTCAGGGACAGCACTATACGACTTTGTTCCTATGGAAAGAAGGCGTGACTTCTACAGAAATCCATCGGCGCTTGGTGGCAGTCTGTAGAGAACATGCCCCGTGACTGAAACCAGTTTACAACTGGGTGGAAGGTTGGAAAATAGGGCTCACATCGGTGGACTGCGGAATCAGTTCCGGAAGGATTGTGACAGTGTCAATACCAGGCAACATTACCTGGATCGAACAGGCCATCCAAGGAAACAAATGCCTCACATTTACGGAAACGGAGGCAACCATGGGAATTAGCCTAAACACCCTTCAGCGGATCGTGCACGGCCTCTTACAATTGGGGGAATGTGTCATCCACGTGAGTTCATAGACTCTTGTCTGCAGACGAAAAGCACATGCGTGTGGACGTGTGCAGGGAACTTCAACAACGCCATGATCAAGATCCAGCCGACTTCATGGCTATGCTTGTGAATGGTGATGAGACATGGCTCCATTACCATGAGCTACAAACGCAACAGCAATCGATTCACTGTGCTGCCACAACCACCCTACTCCCCGACTTGGCACCAAGTGATTATCACCTGTTCGGGGACATGAAGAAACCTCTGCGTGGTCGCCGTTTTGCGGATTTTGCAGAACTGGACACAGCTGTCAAGGCATGCGTACGCAGCACTCCGAAAGAAAGCTTTCAGAAAGATCTGGAGAGACTGACACTTCGATGGCAAAATTGCATACAATTACAAGGAGATTATGTTGAGAAAGTGGACGTAACAAGTGATGTGAAATGTACTTCATTTGGGTAGAAAAATATAAACTGTAAAACAATATACTACGCCCTTCGTATATATGACGTTGTCTAACACATGCTCTCAAGAAAAAGAAACAACACCGCGCTGGTCACATACCAGAGCACTCGCGCTCGTAACGATAGACTTTAAATACAAGAAAGGGCAAACTCTGTAATAATACAATAACTAGAAACTGAGAAATTAACACATAGACAAAAATCATGTCTGAAAATCTGAAAGAAATATCTTACCCTTTCAACTGGAGAACATAGCATTGATAATAATAATAATAATAATAATAATAATAATAATAATAATAACAAGATTTTAAGAAAAACTGATTCCAATATTCGGATCTTGGAATAGGAATCTGCGATCGAGGAACTTGTGAACCAATCAGTAATTCACACCCGTCTTTACATTCAAATAATCACGAAGATGACGCTAATAGAAATCATGGGTACAATCTCCACCAACACATATTCTCATCCCCACTTCATGCAATAAATCAGAGAAAACATGACAGCTTGTTCTCGTACACATTGAAATCCCATTATCTAATGAATCTAGTCCCTCCTGACTTTAATTTAAATCCTCATTACTTTTACATTTAAAACCAGAACCGTTCACAGCGTCTCAAACATCAAAGGGAAATAAATAATTAGAAAACACTAAGAGCAAGAAGGTGACTTGTAAACAGGATGTTAACCACTCAGCTATAAAACCTCAATAAAAGAAAAAGGTAAGTCGTGACCTCATGCACACGGTCCACATGTACTTTACAGTTATTTACGTTTAAATATACAAGCTTCCTAACATTTACTGGAATAGGACATAGTCCTACCAACCAACAGATAAACCTACTGAAATTAAATAATAAAAAGAAACTAAGGTATCCCCTTGGCTACATTAAAACACGTGCACAAATACATTATTACATTGCAAACCTAATACTCATCTTTTTGTTGATTCGGCCGCCTGCTTACGGTCACCTGCCTCCCAATCCTTCTAGCCAGCCATATTGACTGTGATGCCTTCAAATTGGAACTCGTTCAATCCGTGATTCTCCATCCTGGTGTAGAAAAATCGTGTTCTGCTCGTCTTCCTGCTACTGCCGGTTCGGATCTTGACTAAAACATTCCGTTCATTCACGGTATTACAACAGGGTCAATACAACCTGCCACTTATTATCTACAACAGGCGGGGTAATTTCCCGTAGCCGTGAAAAACCAGTCCCCATTCAGCCGCGGGACACCTATTCACTTACCTAACACCGTTGTTCTCTCGTTGCTTGCAAAACCTATAACCATTGTACACTAAATTTATTTTACCCTTTTGTGAAGAAATGAATTGCATGTTGTGCACTGTTCGATGTTACTAAGCAAAATAACTGAGTAAAGATCAGTGTTACACTTGGAGAATTTGATCTTTGGTAGGATAATAATTACTGTTAATGGTACATGGGAAAATATCATTCTAAATGTCGGTGGAAAAACATGGGTTGAAGGGAAGCGTGAGTCATCGCGCAGCTCATCCCTCCTGCGGTCATCGCAAGCACCTGCTGTCCGGAGTCGTGAATTTTGAGACTCATTACAATGCTTACTTTAGCTGCCAGTTTGTATTCGTGAGTTTTGAAACTATTTGTTACTAATTTTATCCCGTGAGTTTTGAGACTCGTGAGTTTTGAGTCGTAACCAAATTTTCCCCACTCGCTCCACACTTCAACTGTGTTATGTCACACCTATTCGCTTATCTAACACCGCAACTAGGTCAAATTTTCCCCACTCGCTCCACACTTCAACTGTGTTATGTCATAGCTCAGGCATCTGGAAACAGTACAGAAATGCTGGACTAGAAACTGTGGCGTTCGTGTCCTCAGAAAATCTACCTTAAATAGGCAGGCAACTATGCGCGTAAATGTTCATATCGAAACTGTTTTTTCCGTCAGAAATTTGAAGATACTAAATGCAAATTTATCAAAGTTATATCATGAGTAATTAAGTGAAGTCCGAACGTATTGAGCTAAATGTTAGAAGTCCCCACACGGTCCAGACACGTAATACTTGACTCCACACTTCCGTAAATTCACTTCTTTTCACGACGTTACTACTTTTAAGACTCCTGCCGAATGAGGTAGTTAGCCCACGCGCTAGTCACTTTTATTAATTTGCCTCCACAGATGCTGCTGTATGCTCCTTTAGGACCATCTCTCACTTTAACCAATGCATAGGCAATATCGGAATGATGCTACCTTTTCATTGGTTCCAAACATCACGTGCCCGACGCTTACTTCAAACTCGTGGCGTATGACCTCCTAGCCTCTCTCCGGGCTTCCGATATGTGGTCCGTTGGTCCACGCCGTTCTCCCCCATTATTTCCTTGCTCTAAACCAAGCACGTGCAGATCGGGTGCTTCATAAAGAAACCCCTCTTTCTTAATATAGCTTGCGAAGAAGTAGAACCCTCGGCTCCAAGCTTCCCATGTCTTGGTCCGTGCAAGTTACTAAGACTTAATAAAACGAAATATTCTCTGTCCCCTCAATAAATGTTCAATTAAATGAGCACCTCAACAAGGGCTCAATGTCTCTTTATTTTGTGAATGGCATATTGATTAATTCGTTGTAAAACTACACGTGTGTAAGATTCCTCATTCTTTTTTCTAACCCATTCATTGGAATTATTATTTAACATGTCACTGAACTTACAAAATCATTTCAACTAAATTTTTGAGGAAAGTGCCCCGTTTTATTTTTCTGATTCTAGATCTGGTCACCCTGAACTAAGTCAGTTTCATTTTAGTATACTTTTGCTTTTCGATTCGCTCCATTAAACTCGCCAACGCGTACCTTGCTGTGGTGGAAGACACGTCTCCCTATTTTTAGGAAGCTTTACTCGATACTCAGGAGAAAGGAATTAAACTGACAATTACTAAATTGAACTTTGTATCTCTGGTTGATTGGTGTAGAGTAATTAATGTGCTAAGACATGGTGACTTTGATTTGCCATTTTTACTCAAAGAAGGTTCCTAAGTTCAGTTTCATCGATCTATAAACTGAACACATCTATGATTTACGTACTACATGACCCCCTGGAACATCACAGTGAGATCTGAGAAACCCAGCGTATATTGTACACCTTTCTTATTTGTACCAGTGGAACGTAGGTTTATCCATGTACTGTACATTAGGTCGATATCTCCCTGCAGTATAATGAGTCCTTCCAATATGACAGTTGCAATGGGCATTCTGATGGCACAAACGATTACCGTTCAAGATCCCATAAACCCCAGCATGGTAATCATGGTTGTGTTTTCATCATGCGTCAGTAATTTCCTCCTGGATTAATTGCCCTCCTGTCCTTCTGTGAAGCACGTTGGAACCCCCACTGAGGAAACCCATCAGAGATACTAGCTGCAAGACAGGGTTTCATTATTAAGGCAACTAGTTACTGTATGTCCAGTATAATGATTCACATATATCGATCTAATGAGTTAGCGAAAACTTAACTTTCTTATAAAACTACTTTTGAAGTACCTTTGCTTTCATTGTGTATATAAATAATATTTAATTAATTAATGAATAAATTAATTAATAAATTAATAAATAAAAATCCTTAGGATAATTTTAGGACGAAAAAGCTAAAATGGTCTTTGGATGAAAAAGAAATCACATGAAATTTATCAAGTTACGGAAAAAAACACAGATACAATCAAGAAAGTGTTATTACAATTTTATGGCCACTTATATAGAATGGATAATGATAGACTCACAAAGAAAATTTTAAACCTATTCTTATCAATGAAAAATCACAATAATTGGCTAAATGAAATCAGTGAAGACCTAAATGAAATTCGTATTAATGAAGAAATGATTCAAGGAAGAATACAGTTCAGAACCTTAATTCACATACCCAAATTTTCTGTAAAGCCCACCCGACTAAATTACAGAATGGACTGAAGAGCGTAAAAAAGGAGGACAGCGAGAGGATGAAGAGATATTGGGAATAGAAGAAGAAAAATCCAAAAAAGTTCTAATAAGTTCAAACACGCTCCATAGATGGGCATAACGAATCAAAAAGAATGCACACAAGTTTACTCTGTCATAAAATATATTTTCCTGTATTATTTTACTGAACAGTAAATAACAAGAAGTGTAAAAAGTCGTACTCTGTGACATTTTTCACTAAATTCTGACAGTGTTTCGATACGAGGATTAATAACGGATATATCATTAACGAAATTATGCACATGCGAAAAAAGTTTAAAAAATGTATTTCCATTAAGCCAGGTAGATTTCCATTAAGTTTGGTTGTGAATATTTTGTGGGATTGCAAAATCACGGTTTCGGTTTCGTATAAACCCCAAGTCAGTTACAGGATTTAGAAACAATATTGGTCCTAAAACCTACCCAAGGACAGGATTGCTTTGGGGGTGTATTGGAAGTCGAAACAGTGATTCTACCCTCCCACAAAATATACCTGACCAACCTTAGTGCGAAAACTACCAGCCTTAATGGAAATCAATTTCTAAAAAAGGTTTTTGTCATGTGCACCTTTTCGTTAGGATGATAACAAGGGAGTTATCTTTAATGGCCTATTTTACTGGCTGTCATGTAATTTAAAGTTGGGTTAAATGGTTTAACTAAAGAGCCATTTTACTCTTTTCGATTGAATATATAATAAGTTAGGGTATCGTCAATGATTCGTTTCATGATTCTTTAGCCACAGTGCCACTCCCGGCTTCAGATGAACAACAATATGTAACCGAGAAGTAGGGATAATTACGCACAACTACGGACAAGGAACTGTATCGTTCAATAAACTCTGTGATCTGCCCACTTTGTTCAGCTTTATCCCACTTCATGTAACTGCCACGTGCTATCGTAAAAGAATTTCGGATTAACGTGCGGTATTAAACGTTCCAATACAGGCATGTAACTTCTCGTAAATTCATGAAGGAATCGTGAAATCGATTACCAATCCCCGTGCGAAGAACGGGCACATATGCTAGTATCAAAATATCAATGAAAGTGCTAGTCGCTTAGCAACCTGCTAAGTACAGAATGTATTGCGGGTTAGGGTAAGCCTTCGTCTGCAATGATCAGAGTGATCATTTATTTGTGATTAATCAGAGATTTCTTAACATAGAGATCTATCAATGCCTCACGATTCGCCGGCAGGTAATTCCGGAGAGAAGAAAACAAAAATGAATCAAATCGGACCAGTAGAACGGTCGGACGGATTTGCCAAAGCTGTTTTTAGTAAACTCTTTTAACATATACTGTAGATTATTCTTCATTTTGGCTAGTATTCAACGGGCTCCCATAGCTCTGCGGCTATTATGAATCTTAGCATTCCAAGCGACCTCAGTTCAACCCGTAGTCCTGCCAATTTTGAAGTCATGCGTGCTCAGCACGTTATGCTAATTAGCTTCCAAAATGGGTAAAATATAAATATGTAAATAAATACAATGTTAATTTTAATCTTATACCAGTTGTATAGTATTATTAGAAGTAATTTCACATACTGTATATGAGTTGACTATGTAAGTACAGGAGTTATTATAAGTAGAATTTTGTAAACAATATAAATTTATTAAAGATGATGTGTGTGTTTAATAGAAAAAATTATTAGCGTAAATTGTATAATATTGTATTCTAGGAAAATTTTCTTCGTCCCTTGTTAATTTAAAATTTAGTGCTTGAAAATAATGTATTTTAGTGTACCATTTGCCACCGAGGTAGACACCTCATTTGCAAATAAAGAGATTTTGATTTGATTTGATTTGACTTGACTTGACTTGACTTGACTTGACTTGACTTGACTTGACTTGACTTGACTTGACTTGATTTGATTTGATTTGATTTGATTTGATTTGTCTTTCTAGATCGAAGATACCATCATACTGTTGAGGTTTTCTTATATAGGTTGAGTGAACCTCGAATCAACCCTCGGATCCAGCCAGGAATCGAATCCTTTCACATGCACATCTGCCGTCCGAACCACTCAGTCAGCCATTAAATGAATCGTGAATTGGAATAAGCAGGTGAATTAAAGTTTGACCAATTAAGCATTGTACCGTTTGAGAGGAATTAGATAGCTCGACATCAAAGCATTCACAGTTGAAGATAGAGAACGAAGAGCTACTATACACGTTCCCGGTCGATAGAGGGTATAAGAGTGGCGTATGCGCTTGACGCACGATTTCGTGTTCAGGTCAATACCAACTGTTGGAACTTTTCTGTAAAATATGACACCTTGCGCAAACTGACAACAGAAATGGTCTGACAACTTGATTCGAGATATTCAACCTTACCTGTTGATTTGTGTTGACCTCTTTGTCATATCCGAATAAACCTACTGAAGAAATTATACCACTAATCTCGACATATTTAGAGACTTTTATCTGATCTGCGCCACATAATAATGAAATCAGAGATGTGCTGATTGGATTTCGTGGACTGTCTGGCGAGCCTTAAGGTCTGTAATAGTTAAAGATCTGTTAAACACCCAGCATTATATTCACTTCATGCGACAATTTTTACGCGTAGTCAGTCGGTAAATTATTCCAATTTCAAGCTACGATGGATTCTTTCTCAACAGTGGGAAATGCTCTTATTCCAGTATAGTTTATTTCGTTTACTGTTCACTATTTTAGCTGAGTATTTAACAGCAAAGCTAAAAAGCTACCGCGGCCCTTGATGATACGGAAGGAGAAGACTTACACTATCCATAACTTCGCCACTACCTAGGTAGAGTGATTAAGCACTGTGTCGGGCCACACGGTGGTGATTATTGTTTTGGGAGGAAGTAATTATCGGCGAGGAAGGGAAAGTACCCAGAATTGTGTGAAAATGAAAGGCTCCCTAGGCATGTAGGTTTCATAAGCAGGTTACGTTTAAACACTTGAGTCTCAAAACACACAAAGTAAAATTTGTAGACGATAGTTTCAAAACGCAGGACTATGAAGTAGTCCATAAATAAACATTTCAATGAGTTGCAAAACACACGACTCGGAGGAGCAGGTTTATTTATTTATTTATTTATTTATTTATTTTTTTTTTTGCTTTACGTCGCACCGACACAGATAGGTCTTATAGCGACGATGGGACAGGGAAGGGCTAGGAGTTGGAAGGAAGCGGCCTTGGCCTTAATTAAGGTACAGCCCCAGCATTTGCCTGGTGTGAAAATGGGAAACCACTGAAAACCATTTTCAGGGCTGCCGACAGTGGGGTTCGAACCTACTATCTCCCGAATACTGGATACTGGCCGCACTTAAGCTACTGCAGCTATCGAGCTCGGTGGAGCAGGTTCTTGCTTGAAGGCAGTGACCATGGGTCATTCCAGATACTTGACAAATTGAAAAATTGTTATAAATAATGTCCGCTTCTGTGGTGTAGTGATTAGTGTGATTATCTGCCACCCCCAGAGGCCAGGGTTCGATTCCTGCTCTGATACTAAATTTTAAAAAGTGAAACGGGGTCCACTCAGCCTCGGGAGGTCAACTGAGTAGAGGGGGGGGGTCGATTCCCTCCTCAGACATCCTCGAAGTGGTTTTCCTCGCTTTCCCACTTCTCCTCCTAATTAAATCCAAAGCTGCTTTCTTCCCTCTTCCTTATCTATCCCTTCCAATATTCCCCTCCCCCCACAAGGCAACTGTTCAGCATAGCAAGTGTGGCCGCCTTGGCGAGGTACTGTTTGTATCGCTCGACCCAATGTCTCACGCTCCAGGACACTGCACTTGAGGCGTTAGAGATGGGATCTTTCACTGAGCCCGAGAGAAAAAAAATCAACCCTGGAGGGTAAACGGATTAAGAAAGAAAGAAGTTATAAATAATGAACCAAAATCTCGGGTTTATAGTTAAATTTATTATTATTTTTTGTTGTTTTTGTTAGGCTAACGGCCTGACACATAACAGCTGTCCTCCGCTACGGGGGCACATTTTCTTCCAGATGTTCTACGCTATACACACCTGACGTGTTAGACGAATCGGTTTTGCCACGTGCGCATCCCAATAACAGGGCGTCCGGGGGTTTTCCAAACACCCGTCACGTACGCCCTGTGAGAGGCTACACGTCAAGCCCACCTCATGTGATGGAAGAGGGGGCAATTACAAAAGGACACGCAGTTCTTGCTGGCGCTATCAACAACCTGTTCACAATTCTTCTTCTTCTCCTCCTTCTTCCTAGCAATTTCCCATTTTACTAGGGTCGGCATATGGAATAATTTTAGCCTAGCCGCATGCCTTTCCTGACGTCACTACTCATGTTTCTGTGGTACTTTGTCATGTGATGTGTTGTTTATATTTGAAGATGTGTATTAATATGAACAGAAACACCTAGCCTCCAAGATATGGGAATGAATCAGCCGGTATTAAAATCACCGGACCGGCCAGGAATCGAACCTGAGGCCTTTTGACCCGAAGCCAAAGCGCCGGGCGAACACTTTCACACTATTCAGGGTTAATTTTTAACTTCTGGCGTTTGTTTTGAAAATTCAATTTAGTTAATCAATATATTGTCGTTGCACCAACAAAAATCGCTATGTGAAATAGTTTAGCTCAGAAATTTGGCCTAAGGTTCTGTGATCTAAGGTTCAATAATGTGCGACAATTGTCAAGGAATTCTCGCTCTTCATAATAATTATACGTGCTGTGGTGTTGGCTACTCAGTGTATGATTCGAAGCAATGTATTGTGACGTTATCGGTCATGTACATATTTATTTATTAATTATTTGGCAGTGAAATCCTTTGTAAAGCTCCCTCGTACTTGTTACAAAAAGTTGCATTAGGTTGCACCTGGTTACACAACCTTTGTAGCCTGCTAAACACCACTCCGTCTTAACTAAAAGAATACACAGATAGAGAGAGAGAGAGAGAAGAAAATGTCAAGCCGGAAAAATCGATAATGATACTTTCACCCGTTGAAAAAGTGGCCGAAACACGATGTTGCCAGCTTGCAAGTTGCATTTGTATGATGAGATTTCGAGACATGCATCATATTTAAAATGGGAAACCTCGGGATGGTGTATGATTTCGTTATAGACATCTGCCAAAATTCCAATTCTTTATAATATATTAACGTGTGAAAAAATACGCTATTATTGCATTGTATAACAAGCTAAGCGTCAGGACGCTTCCTTTGTACGTAGCACCCTCATGGAGGACATTGTAGGGGCATTATTTTGATAATTAATTTTAAATAAATGGCGTGGGGTGGAAAGGTTGCAGTATCTATTCAGTCACCGAGTAAATCGAATCGCAGCATCGGCGAGCTCACGGCACACGACTCAGCTGACTTGCAGCAGACAGCGCACTCACGGATCAGTGAGACACAACACACGCACGATTCAATTTCGAACACTGGACATTGGCGCGGAGCCGAACTTCCGCTGCGGGCGAGACATACAGAGTCATGGCTCACGGAAAGAATCGCACGCTCTAACGGACTCTCTGTCTCAGCTCATTTGAGAATAATACCCACTTGTATTCTCCGTCCTCTTCTTAGAAGGAGGTTTAAAATTATAGTTGGATTTATTTGCAGTGTTCAAAATGGTAGTCAAAAAATTATTCCAAGGTAGTTATTAAGTAGGTAGGCTATTAGGCTATTCTGTTTAATAGTTTAATGAATCTTAATGTTATTAGTTGACGTTTGACAATTAATCCAACCCAGCACTCTAGCCTACTCTATGAGTATGTGTCATGCTCATGACCCCTCAAAATAGTCTATTTTAATATTGGGAAGAACCGCTCAGAATTCTGTCAGTTCAAACATCGCATTATTGCACTTCTTTGTACCGGTAGGAAAGCAGTTCATGGAATGAAAAGAATATGGCAGCAGCAAGCATTGAATGCTACACAGATGTAATAGGAACGGTGACTCTAATGTGTCATGAATCGGATCAGTGCATCGATTCAGTAACGCGAACGGAATCAAATGAATCGATTCAGTAAAATAAGCCGAATATCCCATCAATAATGTGTTTCGGGTCAGTATTTCTCCAAACGATTATCACATAGCGGTTTTCGCAGGCGCAACGACGATATATTACTTTAAATCCGCTTTTTGAATCATGTGAATAGGAATCAATATGTTTCTCCTAAAAGTAACACTTTGAATCATGTGGATATGGTGAACATTTATTCATTCATAATTCTTCAGATAGTGGGTTCGAACCCCACTGTTGGCAGCCCTGAAAATGATTTACCGTGGTTTACCATTTTCAAACTAGTCAATTAATGGTGTTGTACCTTAATTAAGGCTACGGCTGCTTCCTTTCAACTCCTTTTTGCTAGTGGTTTTACGTCGCACCGACACAGATAGGTCTTATGGCGACTATGGGATAAGAAAGGCCTAGGAATGGGAAGGAAGCGGACTTGGCCTTAATTAAGGCACATACCCAGCATTTGCTGCATTTGCTGCGCGCCCCTAACCGCATGGCCAAATCGCGCGGTTTTTTTTTTTTTTTTTTTTCCGAGTAAAATGAGGTCAGGAAAAAATATGACTTTTTCCTTAACATCCGACGCTTAGTTTTTACCAGTAGCAAATTTACTGACTGTCTCTATTCATGACACATATAGCCCTCAATGGTCTTGGCTTACCAGGACGATTTCCTAGCCAGTCAGTTGACTTCCAGATATTTGAGTGCCATGTTTTCAGCCCGACGACATCTATTGCCATAACGCATAGCTTTCGTGACCGGGTTCGCTGCCTCTTGGAACAGACGGTCCTCAGTTAATTTCTCTCACTGTGGATAGGGCAGTATGATACATCCGCGGTATCCCCTGCCAGTCATAAGAGACTACTAAAAGGGGAGCTTGCGAGCGTCGGTTAGCTTTCACGGTTCTTCTAACATTGCTTCCACTTACTTGTATGGACTTCCTATGGTCCGCCTCCGACCGTATTTGATTTTGAGGACTAGGGAGTCTCTCAAATTCCCGCCCTTCAAGGCCCTCTTGTCTCTTTTGCCGATAACTTCATTCTTCAAAGTGTACGATCTCTTCCATTTTCTTCTCTGTTTAGGATGGTTCCTCATTTGCTTCCTTTTAAATCAATAATCACTTCAATTGACCTCACCAGACTTGGTGAATCCCATTCACAGCCGATGGCCTAGATGTTAGGCCCCTTTAAACAACAAGCATCATCATCATGAAAATGGCAGTAGAAGTGCTACAAATTATTTACAAACATAAACCACTGTCGTTCTCTCAGAGCAAAACGTAATTCCTTGCGTTTATTACAAATGAATTCTTCCACTTCCACTGTAAATCAGCCCTAGCTTGGCGGTTCGTTGGTGACGAGATGACGTATGTATGTGTAGAGAGGAGTAGGTATTATATTGAGCAGAGAACCGTGTGGCAGATCCAATCTTCTCGCTCTCACACTACCGCAGCGCGCTTACACAGCCTGGTACGTAGGGGATGTGTGAAAGGGAAGGGGGTGGAAGTCGTACACGCATGAGTTTCTGTCCCTCTGAAATTGGCTTTAATGCAGGTTTTCCGTAGGCGTGGCCCTTAGCATAGCTGCTGCGTATCACCCCCGGGACAAAAATGATTGTATCTAATACATTCACTCATATTTACCAATGTTTTCAATCATATTCCATTATTATATACTATGGGAAGTCATTCAGGCTTGAAATTACTTTATATCAATACAGGGAAAATTTGTGAAAAGACTGTTATTTTGAAAAGTTGATAGATGAAAAAGATCACGATATGAAGAGAATGTGCATTACGTAATTTTCCCTTTCCTTTCGACATAAATGTCGATTGAAATGTGAAATGAAATGTCGTATGGCTTTTAGTGCCGGGATATCCCAGGACGGGTTCGGCTCGCCAGGTGCAGGTCTTTCTATTTGACTCCCGTAGGCGACCTGCGCGTCGTGATGAGGATGAAATGATGATGAAGACAACACATACACCCAGCCCCCGTACCATTGGAATTAACCAATTAAGTTTAACATCCCAGACCCGGCCGGGAATCGAACCCGGGACCATCTGAACCGAAGGACAGTACGCCGGCCGTTCAGCCAACGAGTTGGCATGTCCATTGAATAGATACGAATATAAATACACAGTACATGTTTTGGTTTGGGTCATCAGTCCATGGACTGGTTTGATGCAGCTGTCCATGCTACCAAATCCTGTGCTAACCTTTACATTTCTACGTATATATTTTTTCAAAATACATCATTTCACTAAGCGTGAATGACCACAAGGATCCTATATTTTTACATTTTAGGCTATGATAACGGAAAATATTTAAATTATTGTACAGAAAGGAAACATTAGATGATTGATCATTTAGGAGTAGTATACGAGACGATTTAAGTCTATCGCCGAATCTTTTAAAACCGGGCGAGTTGGCGGTGCGGTTATGGGTGCGCAGCTGTGGGCTTGCATCTGGTAGATACTGGATTCGAATCCCACTGTCGTCAGCCCTGAAGATGGTATTCCGTGGTTTTCCATTTTCACACCAGGCAAATGCTGGGATTGTACCTTAATTAAGGTCACGTCCGCTTCCTTCCTATTCCTAGGCCTTTTCTATCCCATAGTCACCATAAGACCTGTCTGTGTCGGTGCGACGTAAAGCAAATAGCAAGGATCTTTTAAAATGTCCATTATAATTTTTTCCAGTCGTGTGCTAGATACCAAGCTTTTTCAACATTTCTCCCGTATGCTTAGGTACACTGCATCTGCTTCCAAATAGTAGAGCCATCACGGAACAGTTTTCGGGCGAATGTTATGTCTCTCACTCAGAAATGGACCGAGCTCGATAGCTGTAGTCATTAAGTGTGCGGCCAGTATCCAGTATTCGGGAGATAGTGGGTTCTAACCCCACTGTCGGCAGCCCTGAAGATGGTTTTCCGTGGTTTCTCATTTTCACACCAGGCAAATGCTGGGTCTGTACTCTATTTAAGACCACGGCCGCTTCCTTCCCACTCCTAGCCCTTTTCTGTCACATCGACGCCATGAGACCTATCTGTGTCGGTGCGACGTAAAGCAACTAGCAAAAAAAAAAAAGTCAGATATGGGCTGCATGGTTCATAAATGCTCTTCCTTTCCTGGTCAACTTCCTTGGCCTGAATGGGATAAGTCTCTTTCGAACCGGATGGTTGGATCGAGTATAACAGCTGTTCGAGTCTGCAGGTGGATGGCAACAATATCTGCTCTTCTATTTGACCCCGTGTAAGAGAGAGAGAGTGTTCTTCTTCTCTAATCTGTTTGTCATATTCATACCTAGGTCCATCCCTTACATTTTTATCGCCATCACTTCCCCCATAATTTAACTGAATACGTCATGGGTGTCCTAAGACTTGTCCCATCATGCTGTCTCTTGTTCCGCTGAAATTTCCACAAATCGATCTCCTCTCATCAACTAGACTCGACTTCAACTTGTCTTTCCATTCTTCTCTAAATAATACGTATTAAAATCTTGCAGGAGTCAGATACTAAACTAATGATGCGCTAGTTTTCACACTTGTCAGCACCTGATTTATTGGGAATAGTTTTAACAACTTTCTGTCTAAAATCGGACGGCACTTCTACTGTATTATACATCTTACACACTCAATGAAATAACCTCCCCGTGCTGGACGTTCTATTATTTTCATATCCACAAATTGCACCACTTTTTCTCACATCGCAGCTCTTATACAGAGAGATGTTACTCTTTAGATGGCCCTCTCCACCCCCTCTGGGATGAAGAATGAGACCTTGTAATTACTGTATTTTATTGTAGTTGAGTAGGCTACCTTGTAAATGCGACTGTGAGCTTACGTTTGACACGCGATGGATTCGAGCCGTGGGTTTTAATTTTCACGCCAGGCAAATACCGGGATACAGGCATTAGTCCTATTTCATTCGTCAGGTCGTGATAGGCAAGTGACAATTTCACTGGTTATTCACCAATACCGGCGTGGCTCGAATCGTGGCAAAAATGCTTGTGGGATTTTTGAAATAAATAGTCACATTCGGATTACAAGAAAAAGTGGAGGACCGAGATCAATCGCTGCAGTCGCTTAAGTGTGGCCAGTATCCAGTAATCAGGAGATAGTGGGTTCAAGCCCCACTGTCGGCAGCCCTGAAGATGGTTTCTCCGTGGTTTCCGATTTTTACACCAGGTAAATCCCGGGGCTGTACGTTAATTAAGGCCACGGCCGCTTCCTTCCACTTCCTAGGCCTTCCCTATCCCATCGTCGCCATAAGACCTGTCTGTGGGTTTACAGTACCTGTGATTAGTACCACTACATATGGAACACCACGGGTTTACGTTGCCTGTGATTATTACCATTATGTGAGAAACACCACGGGCCTGGGCGTTGCCTGTGATTAGCACCACTATATGACGTAAAGCAAATAAAAAAAAAAAAAAAAAGAACTGGAGGTGTCGACCCGATATCAATGGTAATGAAAAACAACAGGTCTCCTGTATTTTTAATAATGAAGTTTGTTTGGTAAATTTAAAGTGGGGAGTCCACGAACCTACTACGCTGGTGGAGCAGGGGGAGAGGTGATGACTCCCATGTGGCGGAGCCGGGGTCGTAACCAACTTGCCGGCGGACTTGAGCGAAATAAAATAGCTCTCGCGGACCAAACACATAATCCCCTGTGCGAGGGGGCGCAGGCGAGGAATACTTCCATGGTATCCCCTGCCTGTCATAACAGGTGACTACAAGGGGCGATCAAGCGATGATTGATTACGAACCATGAGACTACTTGTTGATCAGTATCATCACGTGGGGAACACTATGGGTCGCCTTTACTTGCGAGTTAGTACCACTATGTAAGGTACACAATAGGTTTGTGATTAGTAGCAGCAGAGAGTGGTCCACTGTGGGTTTACAGTATCTGTGATTAGTACCACTATGTGAGAAACACCACGGGCCTGGGCGTTGCCTGTGATTAGCACCACTATATGAGCGACACCGTGGGTCTGCGTGCTATGATTAGCACCCACTATGTGAGAACACCACGGGATAGTTCGGGTCCCTGTGAATAGTACACCTAGGTGAGGAACACCATAGGTTTGCGTTGCCTATGAGTGGCACCATAATGTGAGAAACACCATATGTCTGCGTTACCTGTGTGACGTACATTATTTGTGAGTAGTACCATCATGTGTGGAAAACCGTGAATGCACATTACTTTTGATTAGTACCACTACGTGAGAAATACCATGGTTCTACTTTACTAGTGATACATACCATTATGAGGGGACGTTGACCTGGATTTCAGACCACTTTAGACAACAAGCATCATCGATTCAGGATTGTGCTTTGGAAGCAGTCCCTTGGTCAGTAATACTATTGTGTTAAGGTCGTTTCTGAGAAGGTGGGGCATTGCGGGTCGGATCCACTGATTGTTTTAAATTCATAATCATTATTCATCGTCGTCTTTTTGAATTATAGTCAGTGGATCGATTTTGGAATTATTTTCAACTTTCAGTCTTGCGAGTTGGAACTGCCGATTATTTTAAATTCGCCGGCCTCGTGGTGTAGAGGTTGCGTGCTTGCCTCTTACCCGGAAGCCCCAGGTTCGATTCCAAGCCAGGTGAGGGATTTTTACCTGGACCTGAGGGCTGGTTCAAGGTCCACTCAGCCTACGTGATTAGAATTGAGGAGCTATCTGACGGTGAGATAGCGGCCCCGGTCTACAAAGCCAAGAATAACGGCCGAGAGATTTCGCCGTGTTGACCACACGACACCTCGTAATCTGCAGGCCTTCGGGCTGAGCAGCGGTCGCTTGGTAGACCATGGCCCTTCAAGGGCTGTAGCTTCATGGAGTTTGGTTTGGTTTTTGGATTATTTTCATATTAATACATTCATTTTTCATCGTCACGTTTTGAATTCTGGTCAGTGGATGAATTTTGGACTTTTAAATTGTCATTACAATTCGTACCATTAGAGACCGATGACCTGGATGTTAGGCCCCTTTAAACAACAAGCATCATTGTCATCATAATTTATGGAGAGTCCAAATTCTAAAAAACAGGAAACGAAGACATCATCATATTTTCATTTAAAGCAATTTTTTTTTTGTTATAAGGGAGTCGACCTAGATACAAATCTCTGGCGTTTATTAAGTTGAAATTGCTCTGTTCTTCATGTAGTTTTATGGAATCCTGTCCATTTTCTAAACGATCTGAAACAGAAATATGTTCTTTGTATGAATTTATTGGGAAATATTTATGTTAGTAGTATTGCTATAATAGACAAGGCTGCCAAGAGTGGAAAACGTAATAACTGAATGAAATGTTTAGCATTTGAGTCTTATTTTGTCCACAGTGTCTAGCATTTCTTAATTTCAATTTAATGTTATGCCTTCACTGGTGATACACTTGTTTACAGTCGTCTTGTATGGACTAGATCAAATGTGTTAGTTGCATTGACCTGCCTCCGTCCCATCCTTGGCTTTGAGTGTATGATAGTGACTGAGTTATGAGCTATGCTACTAATGCCATTCTTTCTGCAGCTAGTCCCTGTTATGAATGGTATGATAATATTGGTGCATGAATTTCATTGGGCTTGGTAGACGGATACGTAATAATAACTTCTGAATCAGAGAGGAAAGCAATGGGAAACTACCTCACTCCTCATTTCCCTAATATGCCCCTTCAGCGACGCCGAGGCCATACATGATAACTAGAGCCCGGATTTTAATGCATTAATAGGTTAGAATGCAAATTTACTGAAGTGAGTAGCATGCATAGTCTACCTTTACCTTTGCATAAACATTAGGGGTATGGCCCATCATAACCCCTATAATGTTACTCCTGCTATATTGTGGAAGAGCGGGAGGCCGACACTTCCTTCTAACCAAATTAGATTGCAATCTAACCTGTTACTGCATAAAAAATCCGAGTTTTAATGATAACTGATGGCGGAGCTGTTGTGAATGAGACCAGTCTTTGGACTGAATACTGAACAATATCCATATAAAATAAGAGAGTTTTGTGCACTGTACATTACTCGGAATTAAGGAAAAGAATGTTATTTCTTTATCGGTCGAATCCACAGTAAGAAGGAAATGACACGTTTAATCTTCCGTCATGCCTGTATGTGTGTATGTACGTAAGCGCATAACGAGAAAATGGCTTAGCAGAATTTAATGAAAATCGGTATGTAAAGTCAGGAATTAAGGTAGGCTACTACAATCAAGGCTTAAAATATCTTTATGCACGCAGGGAGAAATGGTAGTTTAGGGAAAGGCCTTGCATTTCTCAAATATCTATATTATTGGTGATCGTATTAGTAAATGCTGTATAACAAACGTTATAGAGAGTACAATTTACGATCATTCATGTCTTATACAGTTGTGCCGTTCTGATTATGATAACAGAGATGTTCATGAATTTAGACCTTCTTTGAAGAAATAGATAAGAGGGAGTCATAAAAGGAGACAGGAGGACTCCCTTTACGTTGGATGCCCTAATATCACAGAGTCAGGATAAACACTAAATGTTAAGGTCTACAATATTGAAAGCCCATTACATTGATCAACAAAAACATTAAATAGACTTTTGTTTGTTATAATGTGCGTTGTCTCTTCTGATGGCACTCATCTCCGATAGATGGCATAACTACTCCGTGCCGCGAGAGCTACAGGAGTTACCTACCCGAGTATAACAGCCTGCCTGGCCTGGCGGGAAATAACTGGGGAGTTAGATAACTTCCTTTTTCAGCATACCATTCCTCTGGTTCATACCTTTTCTGTTGACTAATGGTACGTGACACACTGGTTCATCGCATATTCTTATTGGGGACCCCTCTGAACTTAAAAATAACTTACGAGGCTACCGAATGAACACATACGTACAGTAAATGAAGATGATCTTCGTTACCAATCTTACAGAATCGTACTTATTAGTCCTGTTAACAGAAAAACTTAATGTAGAGTGTGTGTGTGTAGAACATTTGGAATAACCTATATTAATGCGCTGGCCAAAATCCAAAATGAAATGAAATCGCGTATGGCTTTTAGTGCCGGGATGTGTCCGAGGACTTCGGCTCGCCAGGTGCAGATCTTTTGATGTGACTCCTGTAGGCGACCTGCGCGTCGTGACGAGGATGAAATGATGATAAAGACGACACGTACACCCAGTCCCCGTGCCAGGCGAATTAACCAATTATGGTTAAAATTCCTGACCCTGTCGGGAATCGAACACGGCACCCGTGTGACCAAAGGCCAGCACGCTAACCATTTAGCCATGGAGATGAACCAGCCACCAAAATGAACCGACAAATAACTGAAGAACTTATCTATAAATTTACCTTTACTTCGCTAGGAGTAGGCCTACCTATGGAGTAACGCAACTTAGAGAAAATTATAAATGATACTTATCAAATTATAATTTTGTCACAGCAGATATGAAACAAACATTGGCATGGATATTTGCTCAATTCGCTTCGTGTAACGTAGCAAATTTTGTTTGTTCTGTTTTAAAATGGAGTAATTGTGTGAACCAAGTTTCATCAATTTGCATACAGAATTTGTTAGAAGAGTAGCCTTATTTACATGTGGAGTACACTAGGCAATGCTAATTGCAGAAAGACGAACTGAGAACATTAGCATAACTAATGGCCGTGTTTACATGGGGACCCACTCGTTGGTTCACGCGTTACCAAAGACGTGACGCTCAAATTCACAAAATCTATTGCCTCACTCTTGTAGTGTGACAAGGCAATTTAACATATTTCAGCCTGGTGCCTCATTCCTTACGGATTACCGCAGTAAAGTACCGAAAAATATCTTAACCCGTGATATATGCAGGGTGTCCTGGCGGAATGGTCAATATTCAGGGATATGGCAGGATCGATCATTTGAAGCAAAAACTCCATATGAACATATGGCGTGCACATATGTGTCTTGCCCGTCCAGCCTCTTCGATGTATTGAAATGGGTCTGTAATATTCGCCATACATGTGTTCGTGGGACATTGATACGTGCAGAAAGTCGCCGTGTGTTGCTAGTAGGACTACGCTGCACCATTTCAACAATGTGATGCTGTTCCTGCACAGATTGTTGAACAACACGTTCAGAAGAAAAATAGGAACTTGGAAGAATACCTGTTTCACGCAATGTGCTGAAAACTCGGGCAAACACTCTACAATGAGCAATTCGATTGTCAGAAAGTGCTCGACAGCAGTAAGAGCACTACCACCGCAGAAGCCGTACACATACACCATATCTGTCTATTGTCCGTCTCCATGGCTAAATGGTTAGCGTGCTGGCCTTTGGTCACAGGGGTCCCGGGTTCGATTCCCGGCAGGGTCTGGAATTGTAACCATCATTAGTTAATTTCGCTGGCACAGGGGCTGGTTGTAGGTGTCTTCTCCATCATCATTTCATCCTCATAATGACGCACAGGTCGCCTACGGGAATCAAATCAAAAGACCTGCACCTGGCGATCCGAACATGTCCTCGGACTCTCCCGGCACTAAAAGCCATACGCCATTTCATTTTAACTGCATATTCTTAATTGGTGAAAATATGTAGCATTTAGCCAGCGCGTGTACAAACGCAGTTCACCAATGCTTCTCTCTGATACACCCTCACTCCCTCGCACTACATCACTGACAACACACCATGGACAACTCCGCGTTCAACGGGCTAGAAAGACATCCCGAGCAAAGAGGTTGAAAGGAATGAGGTAGGTAGGGCTAGAATAAAACGTCAAAGAGATTGGGTACGCCACTAGCCCAAAAATAAATGTACATTAAATGTGTTCTATCACTGAAACCATTCAGAAAAGGACATATGTCCATATGAAGTTACTGTCATATCGCTGAATGTTGACCGTTCCTCCCCGGACACCATGTATTTTTAACCAATGCTAAGAAAATGTGTTGTGTGTACTTGTGAATTAAATCATGTTTTTCATAGGTTAATGCTGTCTATTAAATGAAGGTTGTTTCTTTTGAGAAAGTTTGTGTAAGTAAGTTACTTCAGTAGTTGTTCATATTTGTCATATTCCCAAAATTTCAAAATTTAGCATTAGCCATCCTATGGTACAGTATTTTCTTACTGGTGTCAAGAAATATTTTGGGTAAGTACATTTATTCAGTTATCTAGACATAACATATAAATCAGTAATAATACTGCTAGTCGAAAAGCAATAATGTATAGCTTTATAACATCGAGCCCTGGAATACGTAAGGTGTTCTTATGGTAGTGTTAAATCCCGTGGATGCTCCCTCCAGTGACCACGAAGAGGTACGTCTAGAGCCAACCTGATAGCCTATGTCCAAGAGTCATTGTTTAGGATTGTTTTAAAAGAACCACTACAGATCTGACGACAAAAAGTCCCAGTTCCGGATTCATCCGCTCGATGTCTTAAGTTAAGGAAATATTGTTCTAGGTCCAACCGTTATAGCACTGATCTCCAGTTTACACTGTTTTAGGTCCTACCGCTATAGTACTGATCTCCAGCTTACACTGTTCTAGGTCCAACCGTTATAGCACTGATCTCCAGCTTACACTGTTCTAGGTCCAACCGTTATAGCACTGATCTCCAGCTTACACTGTTTTAGGTCCTACCGCTATAGTACTGATCTCCAGCTTACACTGTTTTAGGTCCTACCGCTATAGTAATGATCTCCAGCTTACACTGTTTTAGGTCCTACCGCTATAGTAATGATCTCCAGCTTACACTGTTTTAGGTCCTACCGCTATAGTAATGATCTCCAGCTTACACTGTTTAGGTTCTACCGCTATAGTACTGATCTCCAGCTTACACTGTTCTTGGTCCAACCATTAGAGTACTGATCTCAAACGATCGCTCTTCTAGATCCAATCCCTAGTGTACTGATCTCAAGCAGTCGCTGTTCTAGTTCCAACCGTTAGAGTACCGGTCTCCATTTTACACTGTTCTAGATCCAACTGTGTCCGGTCCCATGGTGTAGAGAGCAACGCATCCGCCTGTCACCCGGCGGCTACGGGTTCCATTCCGGGCCGTGTCAGGGGTTTTTAATTCTAAATGATTAATATCCCTGGCCTGGGGACTGGGTGATTGTGTCGTCCTTAACGTTCTTTTCTTCACATTCAACACTCTACACTTCCGCAATTCCAATTACACGCAGGTTCATATTATATGGTGCAAGTAGGGGTAAAAGATCTCTATAGGTCGACGTCCAGAAAAAATAGCATTTTTATTCTTTAAAAAAATGTCCAACTATTAGAGTACTGATCACAAGCATGCACTATTAGAAAGTTGATGTCACTGTCCTGGGTTCAAACTTTGAGTGCTAATGTCAAGTGGTCACTGCTTCGGATTCAACCATTACTCCAACACACGTGCCGGGGACAATGGTCAAGCACAGTTATATATCGTAGTAGTATCTTTGTGGTGAAAATATCCCAAAGTTAAGCTAATCTTCCACAAATGTATAACGCCTAAATATAATTTAGAGTTAGTGTTAATTCTATCATTTAATGTTCGATATTGTGCGAGTATAATAAAAAATTACCGTTCTTGATGATTTAGGCCTATGTGTAGCTTGTGTTCTCACACTGCGGTTTTTCCAGGCACAATGACGATATACTATTTTGATAACTATAGTGATACCATTTAAAATACCAACAAATCATTCTGTAACAGTTTCACAACCTTTAATTGAGTTATAATGACAATCATTGTTTAACTGAACTGGATGGCGTATGTCAATAGCACGATTGCTAACGTAACATTCAATCGTGCGAGTTTTGCAGTGTTAAATTTCGTAATACCGAGGTCGATAGCTGCAGTCGCTTAAGTGCGCCCAGTATCCAGTATTCGTGAGATAATAGGTTCGAACCCCACTGTCGGCAGCCCTGAAAATGGTTTTCCGTGGTTTCCCATTTTCACACCAGGCAAATGCGAGCTGTACCTTAATTAAGGCCACGGCCGCTTCCTTCCAACTCCTAGCCCTTCCCTGTCCCATAGTCGCCATAAGACCTATGTGGGCGGTGCGACGTAAAGAAACTAGCAAAAAAAAATCGGAATATTATCCGAGGAAGAGGTTGGTTCCGAAATTCATGCTCTACCATTCTAGAGGTGTTTTTCGCTTCAAATTCAGGAGCATCACTTCTCGCCTTTGAGATAAAAGAAGAATGAGCGCACGGTATTGCGCCGTTCCCGCGTCCAGGTAGGGTCGCGGAAGATCCAGACTAGCTCAAACATAACATCATTTTCCAAACACAGACGAATTTCTGGGCTATGGGTTCTGTATCGAGTGAAAACACTGTCATGGTAGATTGCCGGATGAACGAAACCTACGCAACGGACGTCTCTAGTCGCGAATACGGACCGTTTCCGCATATCATGGCATAATTCTTAACCTACATTCACTTAAAAACTAAATACTTATCCTAGGAAGTCATTGAAAGAATAAATACGTTTTATACAATACTATTTATTAAAATAAAGGAAAATCTTGAAAAAAGTAGTTTCAGTATTTCGAATATCATTAAAGAAATAAATAATAATTAACTGACGTCGCATCTCATTAATTACTTTCAAAATATTTTTAAATTAGAGGCCTCCAACTAAGTTAATAAGAAGAAAACATGTTCAAAATATTTACAGTCTTGATTGGTAACTACAGAAAGTGTCAGACGCAAACTATTTACACTCATTCAAATGTAGATAAAATGAAAATTACGCTTTTATATCTTTCATTCCTCATCACATAATCTGTTTCTAATAACTTTCACTTGCTTAAATTAAGTATTCCCTATTCATTTCACAATACGATAAACTCATTTGCCAGTATCTAACACATTCAGCCATCAGGAATATTATTTGTTAAAGAAACCTTCTTCTCAAATATCACATTTCACATGTTTTAAACTTTTCCAAGTTCTCAATGTTGTATTTTACTTGCGTTGAAGAAAAGATAACTCTTTAAGTCATTCCTCTATTTAAAATAAAATAACCGAAATATTATTTCTGTTATTAGTTAAGTTCCTCATTAACAATATTAATATTACTTTTAAAAAATTAAGTGCCAATTCAGTAATTATATATGACCTGATATTCAGCTATCACTCACATCTGACAAGTACATAATGTAATTCAACTAGATATTAAGTAATCTGGTTGGTAAGAAGGCTCTGTCAGTCACCATTAACCTTCAGTTACGGATAATGTCACCAGTGATATCATATAATGCGAATAAAATAATAAGCTTCTAAACTTGTCTTATCAGAATGAAAATATATGTGGTTAGGAAATCGCACATACGAGTAAATAGGCTACATTTGTGCTATCATCCCTATTTAGAATGTAGATGATCAAATGAGTAGTTGTTAAAATAGGCACGTTATTTAGATCGTAAGTGGTACCATATAAGGCTTCCTGAAGAATTAACATACGTTTGAGAACCAATTATAATTATTCTTTATCACGAATTGCGTCAATTGATCTAATTTCATTGCAAAAATTATCTACATTTACGACGTAACAATAATCATCACCATAATTATTCCTCATAACATTCTACCAATCTTCATATATAACTCATTCATTTCATACTACACATCTCATGTTTGACCCTGTATTACAACATATAATAACTCATCTCAACTTGACGCATGTTACTCTCTCATCGGTAATCATCCATCTAAATAAATCCAAATAAATCTTGTTCTCAAATTTTCTGCAAATTCCATAAATTATCTTATTTTGTCTTCCTACGACGTTATAATAATCTACATACGATCTCATTTCATCTCAGCTTAACAGTACATGACCTAATGTAAACCTAATGTTAACCACAATATCGAATAATATTGCATTTACACCAATTAACCTCTTTTCATTCGACATTGGCAACATCACGAACGCAAAAATTAAATCATCACTGGTTAATCACTTCCTACTCCTATGGACTTGTCATTCATGTTAGATGATTACCTAATAACCTCTGATACTGTAAATTTAGTTGACTATTCACATAACATCACTCCTTTAGGAAATTTAAAATAGCACTTCATATGAATCTTTCAAGTAAGGAACATAAATATAAAATGGCACTTCCCAAACATATTATCTGAATTACTGACGAGAAGAATGAACTTAGTTAACTTATCTTCTCCTCCTGCTTTCGTTGTTGTCACTCGTCCAGCTGGCTAGGACATGCGGTGTTCGGGTTCATGGCATCGTATCAGCCTCTCGGAAATGCTAGGAATGGTCTTCGATTATCTCCAGTCCTCACGGGCTCGACTTGTCGTTCGTGTCATCATCATCTGGGTAGCCTCCGCCTCTCTGCTTTTCTAGCACATGACGTAGTTGGTTTCTTGCGCAGTGGAAATAGAAAAGCACTTCAACATGGTCATTTTCGTCATCTTCTGGATACAAAGCCTACTACGATCTATTGATAATCTGTGACTACTGCTTCTTACAATGATATATTATGTTTTGGAGTCTTTCAATATGTCTAGTAAGGCTTCGGTTTAACCGTAATATAATCTTTCTATGTCTTGCGCAACAGTTGTTATTATTCCGCAACTTCTTAAGATTGAATTCCTTTCGATATGTACGTCTTCTTGCCGGTATCTCGTGACGTAGCACTGAGGTAATCGTGCAGTTTTATATTACGAAATATTAAGAATTCTCTACCGCCGATGATTTTTACTGTCCGTGTAGACGTTTACTATTATTTATCATTAGTTATGTATTTCTTTCTTCTCAATCAGCCTTCTTCACTAATTGATTCGTCTAGCGCTCTGTCAGTAGGCCTATGTCTCCACTGAAATCGATTTTTTCTCTCAATCATAAATTTTTACAATATTATGTGATCATCTTTTCTCACCGCCTTCAATAATTCATTCCCTTCTTTTACCTGATGAAAATATCATTCTTTTAACATTTATGAACACGTTGACGTTTTATTTGTGGCGTTCTTACGGCAGTCACCATTTTTGCTCCAGATAAACTTCACTGCAAACAGTGAAATGGCGCGGTATTGTATAAGGCGTGTTCAGAAAGTTTCCGTTTGAGGGCGTTGCTGCAGCGGACATGCAACAAGGTCTGTCTAGGGAGGTCTGGTCACGCTACCACAATCCGTTGCGGTGGCGGCCATATTGGGTCTTAAATATCGTTGTTATGTGGGCGTGCCCGATGTAATGATGTGAGTTATTACTTGTATTTTGAAGGAAAATGGGATACTGTGCCGCACCTAATTGTCAAAATAAGACAACTGACGGAATTAAAGTGTTTCACTTTCCCGAGAGACACACAAAGGAGAGCTCAGTGGGTAAAAAACTGTAGGCGTGACAAATGGCAACCTACAGATAATTCCGTCTTGTGCGAGGTTAGTTATACATTCGTATTATTCCTGAATAATAATATGTTTATATGAACGATGTTTTATATTTATAGGTCTTATTATGAATTTTCTTCTAGCATCATTTTGAAGAATCGCAATTTGACCTAAACAGGGCAGATGGACGGAAACTACTCAAGTGGAATTCCATCCCAACAATTTTCAACGTCCGTAATCCACCCAAGCTTTGCCATGTAACAGGAAACCTCCCAAAGAAAGAGAATTGTCTTTCAAAACAAGCAAGGCAAGCAACAGGAAATGTATAATAGTATTGATGTCCTTTTTCTGTGTCTGGCTCCATGGCTACATGGTTAGCGTGCTGGCCTTTGGTCATAGCGGTCCCAGGTTCGATTCCCGGCAGGGTTAGGAATTTTTACCATAATTGGTGAATTTTGCTAGCACGGGGGCTGGGTGTATGTGTCGTTCATCATCTTTCTTCCTCATCACGACGCGCAGGTCACCTACGGGCGTCAAATCAAAAGACCTGCACCTGGCGAGCCGAACTTGTCCTCGGAAGTTCGCGGCACTAAAAGCCATACGCCATTTCATTCCATTCCCTTTCACGTAAACTACAGACAGTATCTTTCTAACCCTACATGCAATGTAGAAACGTTTCACAGATATTTGAACCAACTTCAAACCAACAATTTGTGTGCAGCTTGCCATCAGTACAACAATTGTTAATAGCAGTCTTATACGGTTCTGTAGTTATTATTTACAGCTACATATATATTTAATTCATCTTAAATGCTCTCTAGAGTACATTATATGGCTGGACTTGAAGATCACAACACTCGCTTCACTCGTACTAACCAACTACTGTAATTTAATGTACCGTGGCCTAAAATAATGTCTTAATGTAATCCCTAAAATAGCCTAATCTAGGTTAACTCAACTTAATAGTGACTGAATTTCTATTTCTGTCCGCCTCTGTGGTGTACTGGTTAGTGTGATTAGCTGCCTCCCCCAGAGGCCCGAGTTCGATTCTCGGCTCTGCCACGAAATTTGAAAAGTGGTACGAGGGCTAGAACGGGGTCCACTCAGGCTCGTGAGGTCAATTGAGTAGATGGGGGTTCGATTCCCACCTCAGCCATCCTCGAAGTGGTTTTCCGTGGTTTCCTACTTCTCCTCCAGGCAAATGCCGGTATGGTACCTAACTTAAGGCTACGGCCTCTTCCTTGTCTATCCCTTCCAAGCTTCCCATCCCCCACAAGGCCCCTGTTCAGCATAGCAGGTGAGGCCGCTTGGGCGAGGTACTGGTCATCGTCCCAGTTGTATCCGCCGATCCAGTGTCTGAAGCTCCAGGACGCTGCCCTTGAGGCGGTAGAGGTGAGATCCCTCGCTAAGTCCGAGGGAGAAACCAACCCTGGAGGGTAAGCAGATTAAGAAAGAAAGAAAGGAAGAAAGAAAGAAAGAAAGAAAGAAAGAAAGAAAGAAAGAAAGAAAGAAAGAAAGAAAGAAATAATTTCTTATGGAATCGTGTCTACCAATGGCTTTAATTTTCTTAACCATTATTATTATTATTATTATTATTATTATTATTATTATTATTATTATTATTATTATTATTATTATTATTATTATTATTATTATTATTATAGTCCGACTCGTTGGCTGAACGGTCAGCGTACTGGCCTTCGGTTCAGAGGGTCCCGGGTTCGATTCCCGGCCGGGTCGGGGATTTTAACCTTAATTGGTTAATTCCTACGGCACGGGGGCTGGGTGTATGTGTTGTCTTCATCATCATTTCATCCTCATCACGACGCGCAGGTCACCTACGGGAGTCAAATAGAAAGACCTGCACCTGGCGAGCCGAACCCGTCCTGGGATATCCCGCACTAAAAGCCATACGACATTTCATTATTATTATTATTATTATTATTATTATTATTATTATTATTATATGCATGAATAAGAGCCCCGTGGTCGCCAACCCACGCTCCCTAGTTAGGAGCTCCTGACGCTCGTTTAAGTCGCCTCGTATGACAGGCAGGGAATACCGTGGGTGTTATTCTATTGCGCCCATCCACAAGGGGAAATCTATTTTGGGTTGTGAATACGAGGCCCTTAGCTGAGTCTTGACATTGCTTTCACTTACTTGTGTCAGGCTCTCAATTTTTTCTATCCCATCCGACCTCCCTTTGGCAACACTTGTTCTTTTCCGACTGCGAAGGCATTAGCGCATTCGAGGCCTAGGAAGTTTTTATTTCCGCGCACTTTGTGGCGATCATTTTTCTTTGGCGATACCTTCATTTTACGAAGTGTTGGACCCCTTCCATTTGTTTTCTTCTTATTAGTGTTAATAGAGGATGGTTGCCCAGTTGTGCTTCCTCTTAAAACAATAATCACCACCACCACCACTTTGTACTATATAGCTGCATGGGTTATCAATAAACTAGTTAGAACCTCACTCTTGTTGCATATGTGAAGAGTATTTTTGCCTTAGAACCCAAAGAAATTACCACATGAATCGATAACAACAGTTACCATACATAATTTAATGCATTCAACTCAAGAGGCATTCAGTGTTTGTCAACATACTGGGGTAACCATTTAGAAACGCAGTATCGGTAATTACTTTCTTAATAAAGAAAACGCTGAAGATAATTTATTACAACTGTCTTTTAGTACTTTAAGTACAGTACTTCATGTACCGGCAATCATAAAATGACACAGGTACTGTACAGATTTCTATGTTTCTGTCAATAATATTACGTATTTGACAGATGATATTAATAAGAAACACAGTAAGACCAAGTTGTAAGGAAGTAAAAGAGTAGAAAATGAGCTTTTCTGTTGATTCTTGATTCTCAAAAAAGGAAAAAATCAGGCTCTGTTAATTATCTTCCTATTCAAATAGATGTGAATGTATTAATATAATTTAAGTGTTATACAGTTATATATACATAAACAGTAGATGTCCAATTAAATTCTTTATGAAAAATAGTTGGTATTTTGTTTTTTATTTCAATGTACGGTATCGAAGTCCTCTAAAATCGAATACACTTGCCTTTGGTTACGCTCGCTGGAAGACCCAATATGGCGGCTCCATAAGTAGCATTCGTGACTTGATATCCCTAGACAGACCTTGACATGCAACGTAGTGTGATACGGGCATGTAGACAAAGGGATTAGTGTGAAAGTGGTGTAGTGCCGAGGTGCGAGCCTTAAATGCGGCCACGTGAACTATGGCGACGTTATTACCAAATGTGTCCATGCAGGACCTACGTGCTGGTATTCTGTTCTTGGCTGCCGAAGGACAAACATCGGTGGACATCCATCGGAGAATGAAGACTATGCAAGGGCCAGCATGTCTGTCAAAAACCACCGTTGTGGAATGGTGCACCAAGTTCCGTGCGGCTCACGTTTCGACACAAGACGCCGGTCGATCTGGGAGGTCAGCCTTATATATTACAGATTAAGTGAATAGGGCGGACTGGCGCATAGTCCTGATCTCTCCCCGTCCAATTATCACGCCTTCGCTCCCCTAAAACAAGGCCTTGAAAGGTCGACGCTACTTGTTGACAGGAACTTGCAGCAGGCGTTTACGGACTTCTTCACGCAGGAGGACACTGTATTTTACCACACGGGGATCTTCAACCTGGCACATCGGAGGGATGAGTGCCTCAGTCCTCACCGCGATTTTGCCTGACTGGTATCCTGATTCAGGACTGTATAGCCGTCGAACGGAAACTTTTAGATCGCCCCTTATATGTTACTCGTATTTTTATCAGACTTAATTGTAATTATTATAAACATACAAACATTATATCCATAGGTCACGTGTTTTTTTAGAAGAGTGTACCTGCAATGAACTTAAACAATTCTACACTATTTTTTCTTGATTGACTTTACATGTTACTAGTGCAATCTGATAACCTCTGTGGTCGTAATATGAGCACGAGGGCCGCGCGACACACCAATTTCCGCAGATAATCTGGCTGGGCAGCAGTCAACTTAGCAGGTCAACAGCCACAATAGCCTGTATACACCAAATGTTGTTGTGTATTCATAGCAGAATTTTTCTAAATCGACTGAGAGAGGCGGCCGTGCGGTTCGGGTCGCGCAGCTATGAACTTGCATTCGGTAGATAGTGGGCTCGAATACCACTGTCGGCAGCCCTGAGGATAGTTTTCCGTGGTTTTATTTTTTCACACCAGGCAAATTCTGGGGCTGTGGCTTAATTAAGCCCACTGTCACTCCTTTCCAAATCTTAGCTATTTCCTTTCCCTTCGTCACCCGAAAATCTTCCAAGTATTAGTGCGAATTTAAACAAGTACTAGAAAATGTGTTCAAAATCTCTGCAGACACTTTTCTTACCTCAGTGTATTTGTTTGTAGACAGGTATCAAGGGAATTGCACCCTTCAAGCACTTCTATATTGTGCGTCTTTTTTCAATTGAGCTTATATTCGGCCCCTATTAAATATGGTGTAATTTAAATTCTTTTCTGTCCTCGACAATTTTTTCCATTTATTTTCCCCTCCACAACAGGTTTTTAAATACACTCTCTTCTCAGTTTGTGTCCTATGCAACTACCGTTCATTTTTCTTCGTCAACCCGTTCGGCTCCGTAACAAAATGTTTGGTATGCTGGACTTTGGTCCATGGGGTCCTGGTTTCGATTCCCGGATGGGTCGTGTATTTTAACTGTAATAGGTTAATTCCTCTGGTTCGGAGACTGTGTATGTGTGTGTGTGCCGTCTTCAACATCAGAATTCGTCATACGTAGGGCCCCATCCTCAAAGACACGCAATTCGCCTATAGGCGTCAGTTAAAAAGACCTCCACATGACCTCTCCGTGGGCCATGTGCCATTATACATATTCGTTAACCATCTTGTGAACTCTTCCTCACTGTTTGTCTTACCTTTCCATTTTATTCTCTTCATCCTTCATCACAGCCATATTTAAAAACTTCAGAGTTGTTTCTCTTCTTTCTCAAAGTTTACGTTTCTGCACCATATAAAACGACACCCTACATAAAACCTTTTTCGTCGTTGTAAAGTGATCGCTCTTATCTTCAGATGTTCTTTAACTTTTTCATCTGTACACTTTCCATTCTACCTTACAAATT
The DNA here is from genome assembly GCF_040414725.1 of Anabrus simplex. Lineage (NCBI taxonomy): Eukaryota > Metazoa > Arthropoda > Insecta > Orthoptera > Tettigoniidae > Anabrus > Anabrus simplex. Next base: position 122,388,490 of record NC_090267.1, on the reverse strand, counting down.
TCTCCAACGTGTTTCCTTCTATCTTTAAGAGGAAATTTTAGGTTGTTTTGAGATTTTCGTCACTTTTGACTTAGTGATGTTAATCTTCATTTCATATCGCTCGCCAAGTTATTTTAACCTGTATTATATTTTCTGTAATTCTTCTCCACGTTCCGCTAATTCTGCTTGATCGTCTGTGTACTTCGTGACCTTTCCTTTCTCCTCCAACTACTATCCCACCTATGCTTTCGAAGGCCTCTTCAAACAGTCTTTTTTGCATATATACTTAAGAGGACAGGTGAAAAATTACACCCCTGTCTTACACCTCTTCCGATTTTTGTTTCATCTGTTTCTTCTCCATTATTCTCACTGTTTCGCTGTTCCATTTAGAATGTACTGAACCTTTGGTCTTCCCGATCTGCTCATATGTCCTTTAGAATCTTCAGGAAGATATTCCATTTCTTTCTTTCTTTCTTTCCTTCTTAATCTGTTTATTGTCCAGGGTTGGCTTTTCCCTCGGACTTAGCGAGGGATCCCACGTCTACCACCTCAAGGGCAGTGTCCTGGAGCTTCAGACATCGGATCGGTGGATACAACTGCGGAGAATGATCAGTACCTCGCCCAGGCGGCCTCACCTGCTATACTGAACAGGGGCCTTGGTGGGGGATGGGAAGAATGGAAGGGATAGACAAGGAAGAGGGAAGGAAGCGGCCGTGGCCTTAAGTTAGGTACCATCCCGGCATTTGCCTGGAGGAGAAGTGGGAAACCACGGATAACCACTTCCAGGATGGCTGAGGTGGGAATCGAGCCCACCTCTACTCAGTTGACCTCCCGAGGCTGAGTGGACCCCGTTCCAGCCCTCGTACCACTTTTCAAATTTCGTGGCAGAGCCGGGAATCGAACCCGGGCCTCCGGGGGTGGCAGCTAATCACACTAACCACTACACCACAGAGGCGGACAGATATTCCATTTCACTCCGCCAAAAGCTCCCTCCCAGTAAAGCACTGATGAAACGTAAAATTATAACACCATACATATTATTTATCAATTTACTCAAGGTTATATTTACCTGAAATATAGGCTTGGTTAAGGCTAATGACCATATGATGATCTGGTATGGTATAACGACATAATGATCCTACGTACGGATCAATACGTGCTCGGCTTCCAAAGCGAATCTTGTGTCAACAATTCTACGGCACCATGAGAGCATAATGGAGTGGTTTTCAAAGTGCGCACCGAGGCGCCAAGGGGAGCCGCGGCTTTCCCATTTGTATACCTGGTGCAGTGACTGACATAAAAGCCTCTGTTATACTATAATAGCTATATACGTTCCTAGAGTTATATAGAAGCTTACGCGACGCTTTCAGCATCCGTGTGGTGTAGGGGTAGCGTTTCTGCCTCTTACCCGGAGGCCCCGGGTTCGATTCCCGGCGAGGTCAGGTATTTTTACCTGGACCTGAGGGCTGGTACGAGGTCCACTCAGCCTAAGTGATTAGAATTGAGGAGCTATTTGACGGTGAGATAGCGGCCCCGGTCTCGAGAACCAAGAATAACGGCCGAGAGGATTCGTCGTGCTGACCACACGACACCTCGTAATCTGCAGGCCTTCGGGATGAGCAGCGGTCGCTTGGTACGCCAAGGCCCTTCAAGGGCTGTAGTGCCATGGGGTTTGGTTTGGTTGGGGGTAGTTATTCGCCAATCCAATCTTCTAAGTTGAGAGCCCCTTGGGTTTGGCTTTAAGTCACCTGTTACAACAGGCAGGGTATGTCATGGCTGTATTCTACTGAACCCACCCATAGCGCGAGTTTACACGTCTAGAGAACCTGGGTTCCCCTTTTAAACACTTCTTACAATACACAGTATGTATTTTATGCCTATACCCACTGAGGGTAAGGGAGGAGGTTGGTTGTTCGGAAGGATGCAGAAGTTAGATTAGGTAGCGTATCTCCATTTGCCCGGAAGTAACGTGGGATATTCGGAAAACCGTTAAAACGATGGCCGAGGATTGGGATTTTAACCCATCCTCACTCAGTGGCTGCACTAGATGAATGCACTTTTTTCTAGCACCAATTCTAAATTTTGAGCTTCTAGCAGAGTAGGAATGGTACTCCGGATTATCGGGATAGGGTCCCACTTCGCATCTTAAGTCTATGAAGATTGTACATGCAGAATCTATCACACATCGCTAAAATTGAAAATATGTACAAGCACATCGGACAAAAAATTAGTCACCTCCGTGAAAGAGCACACTATTACCTATGGTATGGAGCGATGGTAGATGCACTGCCTTTATGATGTACAGGCCGTACAGTAGCAAATGCGGCAAGCCCATTAGCTGATCGATTAGGGCGGCTAAACGAATGTTATGAGTTGTATTAGCGAATGTAATACATTGTGATTGAGAACATTAATTGTATAATTTTCGCTGCTGAAAGATAGATTTTTAGTTTTAAGTATTTTGCATGCCTGTTCTCTATATTTTTTCACTTCAGGATTTATGTAAACAGTTCTTATTGAGATAATAATGAGATCTCATAGATTAGGTTAGGCGTGTTGTTTTCACGTCATGAGTAATGACAATTCAAGGGACGTAATGCTTCTCGTGGAATTTATCCATTGAATTGTTATTGTATAGCACGGTTTTGTGGAAATATAATGTGTTGCGAATTTACATAAATTGTCACACTGCCAAGAAGTTGTGTGCACCATGACAAAATTCCAACCATACAAGGACTACACACCAATAGTCTCATTTCCTTCGAATAAGGACAGGGGACATTAATGGAAAACGAAAAACTGAAAGTATAACTTTTACGAGTTTCACTCATTTTTCCGAGCTGATGGTCAGTTTTGACTTTCTTCTTCTTATAGGTATGCATTCATAGCAGTGCGTTTTATTGATGATGTGCATAATGAATTAGAGTAATAATGCTAGTTCTTCGTATTGAGTTATAGTCTCCTGGGTATGAGTTAGAAATGTTAGCAACCAATATCAGAAGCTCTGACGAATATTGTACATAAGCTGAAAATAATAATTCCAATATTATTCCGAAGCAACTACACCCCTATCACTATCAGCAATCAAAGCATACAATAAAATATTCACTAGGATTTTAATTTTACTGTAGGTGGAAAGATGTTGGTCATAGTAAAACTAAAGATGACTCAATGCATGGAAAGAGTCAGTTATACTTAGATGATAGCTACATAGGGTCTAGTGGACGAATCTTGTCGATTGTTTGAATGGTGCGTCCTGAAGTGAGTACAAAATTTTTTGAACTTTGGGCCTCGGAAATGAGCTTCATAATATATTTATATTATTTAAGTTAAATTATAGATATTTTTCATGGTATTAAAAATATTTTCCTATCATGCAACACATCATTCACTTAATTCCTTTAACTTTTTGGATGTGGTTGACGTCAGGAAGGGCGTCCCATCGTAAAAAAACTCGCTACGTAGGTCATATCAATTCACACCCGACTCCATAGAGAAACGGGACAAGGGTTATACATACAAGTTAAAGGGGCAAAGGTGTTTCACGTTTTCACTTCGAAATTCTCAACTCATTTCAAACATAAACCATCGCATTCAGCACTCGTAACGTAACAGTTATTTACGATATGAATATTATTAAATATTTTATCCTATCTCAAGGCATAATGATTGCAACTATAATTCAGAAGTTTCATTAGATCCGAGTGGTATGCGTCCAGCAATATAGCTGATTTATGTTCATTTATGGCTGAATTTATTTCTCAATAATTATTTACATAGTTATGATTTAAGTGAGTTGCTTGAAATCCTTCAGGGATCACTTCTGGTTAGTTGTGAAAATACTTTTTAAATGTGTATAATAAATAAATACACTACCGGTCACCTATGAAAAAACCATGTACTTTATTTGAATGTACAAACACACCATAAAAACGAAACTGACCGAAAATGAATATTTTCTCTCTCTATCACTAAGTATAATACAATATGGTTTAAATTTTAGCCTCTTCAAAGTATCCACCCTTTGCCTTCAGAACTGCACAAACTCGTGACATTCTGGGGATAAGGTTTTGTAGTTTTTATGCAAATATTTTAGTCCAGCACGTCTGCAGATTATTCCATAGGTGCTCAACATTAGATGACCTAATTTCCCTTACCTCCCTGTCAAGTGCATCCCATAGGAGTTCAATGGGATATAAGTCAGGTGATGGTCTTGGCCAGATCATATTTCTCAGTTCCCCAAATCTTTCTATTGACATGCCCTCTGCACAATTTAGAAGCATATTTGGAATCATTGTCCTGATGCAAAACGAACCCAAGATAAGTAAGTCTCTTGCCAGATGGACCTGCATTGTTGATTAGTATCCTGTGATATCCTTTCTTCTTTAATGTTCCATTAATTCACACTAGATCACCGAATTTATCATCCACAAAACATCCCCAAACCATGATCGACCGTCCACCATGCATCACCGTTGGTGTCACACATTCACTCTTCATACGTTCTGCACGAAGTCGACGAACAAACATTCGACGATTGCTTCCAACTGCTTCATACTGTGAATACCGTGAATAACACCTTGGACTGTTGCTACATACTCCAGTTTTTAATTTGTTGTACCCAATACAATCTTTTCACCTTATTTTCTTTGCGTAATAAAGGTTTATTGACTGCTATGCACCTGTTTAACCTTGTTCACGAAGACGGCGTTGCACTGTTGAGACCGAAATTGCAGCTGCTCACATATTATTTACTTCCTCGCAAATTCCAGGTGCAGTGTGAGTCCTCATATGTTTGCTCTGTACACTTATGAACTCATCCTCCCTGTATGATGGTACTCGGGGTATTCCAGATCGTGAAACATTTCCATTGGCACCAGTTTGCTTGAACCGCTGCAATGTATACACCACTGCACATCGGGCTACGCAAACGTTTGTTGCTATTGTCCTACTAGAATAGCCTTCCTGAAGAAGAACTACGATTACAGCACATTTTTCGATTCCACTCTCCTGCTTCCATCTAGCCATTCTGAAGAAGAGCTACGATTACAGCACATTTTTCGATTCCACTCTCCTGCTTCCATCTCATTAGGAGGAGATATGTTATGAACCTGATCAAGTGCTCTCTCTCTCTCTCTCTCTCTCTCTCTCTCTCTCTCTCTCTCTCTCCTAGATGCACACAATGTACTGTGAACTAATGCGAACCGATTGCTACACAGAGAGCTGAAGGAATGAGGCGTGTTCGATTAGAAACGTCTTAGGTAAAGGCACGTCAGTGTTGTGTATACTCATCAACGCCCCTGTATGTGAACAACCAGTCAAATTTACAACATTGGCGCTTAGTCTTTACACTTTATATGCTTGTTTCATTTTCCTAACGAGGATATGATGGATTATTCAAAACAAATATACATGTTTTAACCAAAAATCCATAGTTGTGGTAGGTGATCGAAATCTTTTGACCCGTAGTGTAAATAAATAAATAAATAAATAATGCTGATTTCATAGTGTCAGCTGTGTTATACGTCCATCAATATGGCTGCTTTCTAAGCATTCCCATGGTTTTTCATAGTTGGTTACGTAAATTGGCAATGCTGTAAAGTAAGACATTACAACTGTCTTTAACGGCATTTAAGTACATAAATAATTAGGATTACAAAACTGGATTTCTTGATAAAAATTTCTTATTATGGCACAGAAATTTGCAATTAATTTTGATTGTATAAACAAACTAACGAATACAGTGAAGTGCTTCTATTATTTCTTCAGTGTATGCCTCTTTTGTAACTGGAAATTCACTGCAGTGGTTCTTGTCTAGGCTGCAAATTGATGGATTGCAGCTTTGCTCTCATTCCTCTTGAAGGGAAGAGGAACATATATTTCTCCACTATCTGTTTTAACTTTGATGTTCCTCTGCCACTTGAATAATACAGCTAACGCTACTTCGACGGCTATTCTTTCCCTTCTCATCTCGTCTTGTCGACGAGTTTCTCAATTACGGTGATTACACTGTGGTGGCGGAGGAAGCTCGACAACTAATGCTATCAGGCTCTGACCTGGAGTACAAAGTTTCCTAGGGGAGTTTTGCAAAGACCTTTCAGGTATGCGTGTACAAAAGAATAACAAAACATGGTTCCTGCGGTGAAGGGAAAAGCGTGGGAGAAAGGATAAGAACAAAATAATATCGAGTTCTGAGAAATTGTGAATCGTCTCTTCTAAAGAGACGAAGTCCTAGTACTGCTCACCATGTCATTTCATTATATAGCAACATGGTATTAGAAAGTAATTAATAAATTAGAGACAGACAGGAACATAAAGGATAGCTCCACTTAAAGAGTTCGTTTCAAAACAAGAGGAAGTATAGCAGTAGAGGTGATAAGTAGTTAGAAGCGCGGGGGGAGGGGGTGTAAAAATGTGCAGACAACATAAAGTATCCGGGTTCGAGGAATATAGCGAGAGGGAGAGGGGTGCGTGTAGTATACATCAAAACTGAGCGAAAAAGCTACAAAATGGTAAGTTTTGTTTGCTCTCTGAGCGAATTTCGACAGAGCTGTGAGCTTGCATACTGGAGATAGTAGGTTCGAGCCCCACTGCCGACAGCCCTGCATATGTTTTCGGTAGTTTCCCATTTTCACACCAGGCAAATGCTGAGGACTTACCTCAAATGACGCCACGACCGTTGCCTTCCCATTCCTAGTCCTTTCCAGTCCCATCATCGCCAGACCTATCTGTATCGGTGTGACATAGAACAGCTTGCAAAATACACTGACTGACAGAGCAAATGCAACACCAAGGAGGAGTGGTTCGAAAGGGATGAAAGTTGGGGAAAAAACAGAGACGGCACGGAAGAATAATTGATGTTTATTTCAAACCGATATGCAGGTTACACAATGCGCACGGCATCGACTCAGTAGGATGTAGGACCACCGCGAGCGGCAATGCACGCAGAAACACGTCGAGGTACAGAGTCAATAAGAGTGCGGATGGTGTCCTGATGGATGGTTCTCCATTCTCTGTCAACCATTTGCCACAGTTGGTCGTCCGTACGAGGCTGGGGCAGAGTTTGCAAACGGCGTCCAATGAGATCCCACACGTGTTCGATTGGTGAGAGATCCGGAGAGTACGCTGGCCACGGAAGCATCTGTACACCTCGTAGAGCCTGTTGGGAGATGCGAGCAGTGTGTGGGCGGGCATTATCTTGCTGAAACAGAGCATTGGGCAGCCCTTGAAGGTACGGGAGTGCCACCGGCCGCAGCACATGCTGCACGTAGCGGTGGGCATTTAACGTGCCTTGAATACGCACTAGAGGTGACGTGGAATCATACGCAATAGCGCCCCAAACCATGATGCCGCGTTGTCTAGCGGTAGGGCGCTCCACAGTTACGGCCGGATTTGACCTTTCTCCACGCCGACGCCACACGCGTCTGCGGTGACTATCACTGACAGAACAGAAGCGTGACTCATCGGAGAACACGACGTTCCGCCATTCCCTCATCCAAGTCGCTCTAGCCCGGCACCATGCCAGGCGTGCACGTCTATGGTGTGGAGTCAATGGTAGTCTTCTGAGCGGACGCCGGGAGTGCAGGCCTCCTTCAACCAATCGACGGGAAATTGTTCTGGTCGATATTGGAACAGCCAGGGTGTCTTGCACATGCTGAAGAATGGCGGTTGACGTGGCGTGCGGGGCTGCCACCGCTTGGCGGCGGATGCGCCGATCCTCGCGTGCTAACGTCACTCGGGCTGCGCCTGGACCCCTCGCACGTGCCACATGTCCCTGCGCCAACCATCTTCGCCACAGGCGCTGCACCGTGGACACATCCCTATGGGTATCGGCTGCGATATGATGAAGCGACCAACCTGCCCTTCTCAGCCCGATCACCATACCCCTCGTAAAGTCGTCTGTCTGCTGGAATTGCCTCCGTTGACGGCGGCCTGGCATTCTTAGCTATACACGTGTCCTGTGGCACACGACAACACGTTCTACAATGACTGTCGGCTGAGAAACCACGGTACGAAGTGGGCCATTCGCCAACGCCGTGTCCCATTTATCGTTCGCTACGTGCGCAGCACAGCGGCGCATTTCACATCATGAGCATACCTCAGTGACGTCAGTCTACCCTGCAATTGGCATAAAGTTCTGACCACTCCTTCTTGGTGTTGCATTTGCTCTGTCAGTCAGTGTATATATCCTCAGAACTGGTGATCTCAGAGTTCGAACATAACGTCTCCTAAGTACCTGCTTACAGGAGGTCATTGTGTAATCATGCCCTCTTTACCGAATAGTTCGGAACATCTCCGTCCCTAATTACGTTTAGCACAGGCTTCATCTGGAACTGTTAGTGATAGATGTTTATTGTCTGGCTCATTGTCTGAATAGTCATCGTCAAGGTCGTATATTCAGAGGGTTCTTAGTTCGATTTCCGGGTGGATCGGGTATTTTAATCGCACCTGGTTAATTCCTCTGACCCGCGGACTGGGCTGTGTGTGTTTATCCTAACACTCTCCTCTTCGTACACTCTCAACACATCACATTACCAACCGCCACAGAAACATGCAATAGTGAAGAGAACTTGGAAATATGTGAAACATTTCCCGTCATGAATTAAGTTATTCCATTTTCTAAAATTCCTCTTCCTAAAAATGAGTATTTGCTTCAAGTCTTCCTCTTGACTTACAACACAATCATATTATACGATATTTCCAACCTTGCAAACCTCCATTCAAGCTTATTCGTTTACAAATATAATTCCGCGCCATTCCTCCACTGACGTGCCGAAAACATTCCGCTTAGTCGAGCAGCTGTTCTCCATACTCCGAAATATTCCCAGCCCAAACTTTGCACCATTTCTCTTTGGCCGGAAAGCTCTCAGAACAAATCGCGCTGCTTTCCTTCCCAGTTCTCCTATCTAGTAGTCCTGGAGTGGGTGTCAGGAAGTGCGTTTGGTCGTAAAATATAGTTTGTACCCGCAACTCTACGACAGTTCTTCATTAGTTGATCAATTGTTCGATTTCTTCAGCTCTCTAATTGTTCCAAACCACCGAAGTATGACGACACCCTTAGTCATCGCTAAGGCTGTGATAATCATTCTTTTTCAAAAATATAGGTAGTAAGAAGGGAAAGAGGAATAGGAAAAGGGAGAGAATGAGCTTCAACCTTCCGAAGAAGGAAGGAAAAGATCAGGAATTGTTATAAAAGAACTCGAACGTAGTTGTGTCGCTATCATCCCCAAAAATTTGGTCATGAAATATGTACCGTGTGATACAGTAAATTGAATAGTAATAGAGCACAAAGTTGTGCATTGATTTAAAAGAAGCATTGTGTTATATCGAGAGGTTCACTCGGTGTTCGTACAAAACTCTATTATTGACTTGGGTATTTTTTTGCACTTCGCAACGTGGTAGCGTTCGCAGAGATTATCAAACTTGCACTTGTCACCTGGGTCATGGTGTAGGTACACCCTGGGGTAAGGTACACATTGGCCAAACTTGCCGGTCCATTGGGACTCGCAACAAGCAACACCAATGAAATATGAAATATCCGTCTCAACCAGCTAGAAAAGTCAGATATAGCTGAGCACGCCCTATCGTCAAGTCATGATGTAGTGTTCCAAGATGTTCGAGCTCTTACCCACATTAAACACTAAAGGTTTAGGATTATACGAGAAGCGGAGGAAATACGTAAAATTCCTAACAATTTCAAAAAGGACACTGGCTATCATTTAAGTAACACGTGGTTGCCAGCCATGAAGGATCCGTAGGTAGTTTTCTTCCCTGTCCTTTATATGTTGTTATTTCGTTTTGGTGTTTTCCAAATCCGTACGTTCGTCATCACCAGTTGGTTCATTCCAAGGTATGTGTTATGTGTTAATGCACGGCCAACTGGATCCCTCGCTGCGCTCCAGCTAGCTAGAGAGGCGCATCAAGTCGGCCTTGGTTAATGTCACACTTTCATACGTGTGTAACATCTCATTTGGAGCTTAATGTTGTCGACAGCTCCCACTTGGAGCGCTGTGCCAGCATACAGCGAGCCACCTAGCGACGAACGAGCGTACCAGTACAATTCTCCAATGGTAAATATTCTCAAACACTCATTATTGTAGAAGACTTTCTCCTGGACAGTCGAGACTTTCTTCTGAAGACGCGGAGCAAAGTTCTCTGCGAAATGTAAAGAGTTTCAACTTTTTTTTTGACACGGCATGAGCCCAAAAGCCCACGTCATGAATTGAAATATCTCTTTGTAGGCTACACTTTATTTATTTTATATTTTATGAAAGTTTCTTTACGTCGTACCGACACAGATAGGTCTTATGGTGACGAATGGATAGGAAAGGGCTGCGAGTGGGAAGAAAGCGGTCATGGCCTTAATTTTCAGCCCCAGTATTTGCCTAGTGTGAAAACTGGAAACTAAGGAAAATCTTCAGGGCTGCCGACAGCGGGGATCGACCCACTATCTCCCGAATTTAAGCTCAAAGCTGCGCGCTCCTAACCGCACGGCCAACTCGCTCGGGCACACTTATGTTCTTAATTGAAGTTGAAATGACGTATTGGATTACAGTACATCAGTATGTACTTAGTATGAATTACTCACTCATGAAACTCAGTAACATTTGGTTGTTTCTTGAGTCTCTCGCAACGTTTATGAGCAATAGTGTCCCGCCATTTTTTATTAGAAGGACGTCACCCAGTGTTGACTCACTACATGTTCAACAAATTTAGCGCAACCTAAAATAACATCAACACACGGACGTACTATAGGTTCTGTGTTTCGTTCTAAAGAAAAAGTATTAATGTACAGTATGCAGTACACTACAGCTGGTAAAATGATCCTTTTTCATTTTCACATTTATGAAAGCATGGCATTACATTCTGCTTACTACAGTTATTCCCATGCAGTACAGAAGGTGTTTTCTGGATTTTCGGTTTCGGAGGCATTTCGGATAACCCGAATTTCGGTTAACCCGAGTTCGGGGTTTTACTGTATCGTCGAAATTAAATACTTAGTCTGTACGAGCTTGAAACGAAGCATATGGTAACAGAGTGGAGTGAAGTGAGGACTTCACTAAATTAAGTTCCAAATATCAAGTATTTAAAGATTTAAACAGAGATAAATGTTCATATAGTTCTAAATGTATTTGAATGTGATTTGATATAATCTGATGATGTTCTTTCAAGCACGAAACATATCATTCTATTTTAAATATTTCTTTTTCACGTATAATTATGTTACCACATGTTTTCTCTTTCGGTTAGTTTTTAAATGTCTTTATTAAAAATTAGTTTCGGCAAACTAAATACAGTTATAAAAATAACTAATAAAATATGATAGGGAAAATGAAAATGAGGAGCCTGGTACAATCAATGTCGCCCTGGTGAAAAAATCCCGGTCAGTGTTTACCTGTTTTTTTCTTAAATTTTTTCAAGAAGTTGAAAATTTTTTGAACATCTTCCTTAACAAATTTCGCATCCATGATTCCTCTTCCTAAAAACGAATATTTGCTCCAATTTGTCCTCTTGAATTCAAAATTTTTCTTCATATTATAATCCTTCCTAATTTCAAAGCTCAATTCAAGTAATTAGAGGCAATGCCACTCGCAATTAGTGGTATTTTGGTCATTTAACCACGCTTCCAACTTGAGAGTCCCTGGAAAGAAAAGACATCCCTTTTCCTTAGTCGCCTCTTGAGACGGACAGAGGATGTGTTCCACGTCCGTCACCCGCAGGGAAATGGAATACCTCAGTAGGAGGTAAAGGTTCTTAATAGGGATGTTAGAACATGTTCTTCAGCTCTCGTTGTGATTATAACGTAGAAGTCTGATCTATTGAGTTGTGATGTATCCATCAACTATGAAAATGCAAGATGATAAAATTAAATTTTGTTTTAAGAGGAATTCCAATAAAAATAATAAAAATAATTTCCTCTTAACCCTTAAAAGGATAGGGGGGGGGGGGCAGGAGGAGGAAGAGGAGGAGGAAGAATTATGCTTGAGCTATAATAATTTTATAAAAAGGGAGAGTTTGTGAGTTTGATCGTATATGGAGGTTAGTCTCGAGAACCACTCATCCAATTTCCGTATTTCACTCACCATTAGGAACCTTATTTCTTCACAAATATTAACCTATAGAATATACATAATTATGCTAGTTTATCTCTTGGGAGCAGCAGCTGCTAAAACATTAGAGCTAGATAGAAGAATTGTACGAGTCAAATTCATAAAAGTAAACACAGTGCTCGAACTGTTAGTTATATTGAAACTGGAGTTCACCAACTGAACGTAGAATTCACTTTTCTAGCAAATAGTTAATATAGATTTTCTTCTTAACTCAGACCATTGTTCGAACGTCGAGTGCAGTACAGCTGGGTGGTTCAAGATGAAAATTATCATATGTATCCGTCAGTGGTGTAAGTAGAACTTTCACTCTACGAGAGAAAGTTTGAGACGGGCAACAGAGACATTGAAGAAAAAACATGGACCAAGCCAAAGGAAATACAGTAGATCTCGATATCTCGAATTACCTCAGAAGCTGAATTTTATTTCGATTTATCAAAATTTCGAGATATAGATTATAGAGAATTCCCGCCTCTGAGGATTGCACGTAATAGAATCACATGTAACTATGGCTTGATACTGGCATGAGTGTCATTTAACCATGTAAAACAAACACGAAATATTTTGACATTTTAGTTACAACACTTATAGCAAGTCGTTAAAGAGAGAATACATACAGTAGAGACACATGAAACATACCTTCGTTAATACCTTGGAGAAAATCGTTAGTTTCTTCTGTTTTTACTCTCGATCAGAGGCGAAGCGTCAGGGGAGACAGGGTAGACAGCGTTTACCCTTAACATTTTGTGAACGAAATATTGTCTAGTTAATACAATTATTTTTAGAACATTAATTATTTCCACATACACGACATTATTGTATTTCCCGCTTTACTTATTTTCGTCTCACTTCGGCAATGCTACGGTACGGGTCAGTTAAAAGAAGCACGTGCTCTAGTAGACGCTGTCCGTTCTGTCTCTGTTCCCTTTGATTTTCAAGGCTTTCAGATAGAGCAACACTAACGCTATCTGCAGGTGCTGACTGTGGAACTATGACTTGCCTATAGCGAGATTTCTCCGCCCAGTAGACAGACTTGCCAGCGTCTCTTCTTGCTCTCATTGGCTAGTATTTGAATCTCAGTTATAAAATAATATTCATTTACGAAGTATAGCAAACACCTAATATGTGAATGTTAGCATGAAAACCCTTCAAATACATGCAGTTTCTTGCCCGCCAATATTAGTTACAGTATTATAACCCCAACAACTATTGGCTTACATTCTTAGTAATGAACTCCAGAGTGTGCATACGGAAACACCAAACTCGCTTAACTTGATGCTGTCTATTCCGTTAACCATCAGTTTCTAGTGAACGCGCTACGAGTGCCTTGAAACGAATCAAAACCTATTTAAGGAATTCGATGACCAACCAGAAACTGTCCAACGTGGGAACTCGAGCAAGACGGCTGACTTCAAGACGAGAATTGAAGGACAGGCGAATTGAACTCATTTACAAAATATTGTTTAAGGCGATGTACGAAAATCTATTTAATATTTCTCTTATTAAATCTACATAACAATGAATTATATTGCTATTTACTTTTATTCTAAAAGCATGTTGTTATTTGACAACTCCCCGCTGCCTGTTTAGTCTATATTTAAAAATAAAACGGGTGCGCGTAGGGTTATAAGTTGTTCTAGGGTTTGTTATAGTTTTAGAGTCATTAATATATCATTGAATACAGATCAGTATGCGTCAAAATGAAAATTCAATATATAACTTATGATTAAACAGTTTAAGTGAAAAATAAATCTCTCTACCCCCTTATTAAGTTCACGCTTCGCCACTACTCTCGATTGACTCTGTATGTAGAATCGAGGCATAGTCAGTGCACATAACGGCTGGTCTAGTGACGATCCAACAGAGGGTTCATATAGATCCAACTGCCTGTGGTCAACACACCTTCGTTGGACAAATAAACCGATATGTAAACATACCGAAGTATGATGGGAAGGTATACTGTAGTACGTTAGGGAACAATAACACACACAACCTAAGTGCTGTATTACGCTGTTAATGATGTACAAAATTCGAGTTAGAGGAGGAAATGTTTCCTTCAAGAAATGCAGAAATTCGTGCAATCGAATTTCGAGTAGCAGAGAAATAAACGCACGTGAAAAACAGAACAGATGGCAAGGAAACTGAAATTATTTCGAGGTATTGGAAATCAAAGTAATGGAGTTTCGAGATATCCGGGTTCGACTGTATTCGTCTGAGAACCCTGAAGGGCGATGAACTACCCGAACAGAAGTACGGATTCTGGAAAATGTAATGTTTTCTGGCTACGGCCTTGGACTCGCTAAATTGATGTAGAGGCCAATGGGAGAGATGAAACTGAACAAAGTGGAGGCTTGTTGTTGGACTACTCACTGTTGTCATTAACATTGTTTCCAAATCTAATCAAGTCTGACTTCAAAGCGGGTGGAGCAGCGGCAACTACTTGTCGTATTATAACACAGAAAACTTCGAAAACCTGGCTGTATCCGCGACACAGCTGCAAGTTTGGACGTAGAATACGTAGCACGTGGTAGGAATCCTGGAAATTAAATATCTAGTCGGAATGGGTTTGAAATTTGATTGATGATATACATTTCTTAGTTAATCAAATTTACAAAATTCATCGTCAAGGAAAAATCTATGTTGAATGGATATAAAGGCCTGTTATGAGTAGTAACACACGTACGGTAATAAATCCACGTTAGTGTTACGGGAGAAAGTTTAATCTGTAGGGTGTATTTGTACCGCTCAATGTCATGGGAGCTTTGATGGGCAGACAATCCAGACTGAATACTTTGTCTTCATGAAGCTGCCAGCATTGAACCCGCCCCACGACTCCCGACCACCTTAAAAATGAACTACCCACCTCGATAGCTGCAGTCGCTTAAGTGCAGCCAGTATTCGGGAGATAGTGGGTTCGAATCACACTGTCGGCAGGCCTAAAGATTGTTTTCCGTGGTGTCCCATTTTAACGCCAGGTAAATGCTGGGGCTGTGCGTTAATTAAGACCATGGTCGCTTCGTTCCCTCTTCTAGCCCTTTCCTGTCCCATCGTCGCCATAACACCTATTTGTGTCGTTGCGACGTAAATCAACTTAAAAAAGAACTAACCCGATAAGAACTTTGACACTCGCCATTGGTAATTTTTGGAATTTTGACAACCCACTTGATCCTCCCGAATGCGTTTCCGATCATCTCGAACCAATTTATGACCGTATGTTACGACATTTTGCGAAAGAAATTGTTCGTACTTCTTGGCACCACATTTTTACATGTATAACTTACTGAGATTAATAATGAAACCACACTTCACATGATTCGCTACCAGTTGCTAGATACGTTGTTACTTCCTCTTTACAATGCGATATTGAAAATTGCCGTCGCCGTCTTGAAACTATTTCGATTTTTCCTCGCTCACCGGGGGTTTCGAAACTATTGGCGTAATTTGCTCCAAAATGGTCGCATATTAATATAATAATAATAATAATAATAATAATAATAATAATAATAATAATAATAATAATAATAATAATAATAATAATAATATATACATATATATCACCGTGTTTTTCATGATTTGGAATAACCACTAGCAGAAACATCTCGTTTTCAATTTTTGGCCATTCCTGGACTAACATTTACGTAAGATCCCCCTTAATAAATATTGGTCAGTGGTTTTTTTAAATCAAGAGTGGAAAAGTATAATATCAATATCGCATAAGTCCGGCTCCACGACTAAATGGTTAGCGTGCTGGCCTTTGGTCCAGAGGGTCCCGGGTTCGATTCCCGGCTGGGTCGGATATTTTAACTTTAAATGTTTAATTCCCTTGGCTCGGGGACTGGGTATTTGTGCTGTTTCCAACATCCCTGCAACTCACACATCACACAAAACAATATCCTCCACCACAATAACACGCAGTTACCTACACATGGCAGATGTCTCCCACCCTCATCGGAGGGTCTGCATTACAAGGGCAGCACCCAGCTAGAAATAGCCACAAGAAATTATTATAATATCTCATAAGAGACGATAATAACACGCTACTATAATTCAAGGCTTTTCCGTCCCATCATATTATGCTTAACAAATAGCCATTCCGGGTGTAGACTATATTCTTTACATTGTTTTTCCCTCGCATGCTGTATGCTCTTCAGGTATGCATAAAGGAGCTCATGAAATATTCAGACTACTAATGTGATATCAAAGTACTGCATAGTACTTAACAAATATTAAATACAAGTAAAACGGCTACATAATTTAAGGGTTGTGCTTTACCTATCTTGTTTATTTAATATTTACCAAACGACTTTCTTGTTGTTCTCTTGTCTCTCTTTGCGCCACTTTTCTACTTTACTGCTGGTATGAAAAATTGGTATGTTTATAAATTTACGAGGAAACGAAGAGTCTTTAAGACGAATTGCACATCAGCAGAAGAGTACTACAAAAAAGCAAAGTCATCTCCATATAGGTCATAGGGGCACTGGGAGGTATGGAAGCTAAAGGTATGGTGCTTAGCTCTACGCTCGGCCTCATTTGCCCCCTGGGATTAAACTGGTACTCAGTTTTCGTGTAGGCTGAGTGAACCTCAGGGCCACGTCAATCTCTCTAATTGGAAATTTCGTTTCTTAAAGATTTTGACTTCCTGACGGGGAGCCGGACCAACATCCTTCCGAGTGAACCGATCACGCCCCTACCCACTCGGCTAGGCAGTACTGCTGGGTGTAGGAAAGAAACGAAGCTCAGTTATCAGTGGCAGTGATGTAGAGGCTCAGGAACCAACCCTCTGAGTCAGTGCGGCTCCTTGCCTCAGAGGGCGCTGGGTTCGATTCCCGGCCGAGTCGGAGATTTTAACCTTAAACAGTTAATTACCTTGGCTCGGGGATTGGATGTTGGTGTTGCCTCTAGCATCTCTACCACTCATACACCACACATAACACCGTCCTTCACCACAATTGCACACAGTTCCCTCCAAACAACAGATGCCGCCCGCCCTCGTCGGAGGGCCTGTCTAGTAAATTTTCTCCGCAAATTGAATCACTTGAATTTTAAAACTTATCGTAAAACTTGAACGTTTCTCCATAACTCACAAGGGAAGTCACGGTGGGAAGTAAATTACAGTATCGTAGCTGCACCAGGCTACTTATACGCGCACGAAATTATGATGTCCAGCTTAAAAGTAATGCTGCGGGGTATATGCGAAAATTTAGTGAACCAATCTTGATTAGAATTGCCAGGCCGAATGGCTTAGATGGTTGAGGCGCTGGCCTTCTGACCACAACTTGACAGGTTCGATCTTAGCTCAGTCCGGTTGTATTTGAAGGTGCTCAAACACGTCATCCTCGTGTCGGTAGATTTAATGGCACATAGAAGAACTCCCGCGGGACTAAATTTCGTCACTTCTCTGTCTCCGAAAACCATTAATGTAATTACTTGAAAGTAAAACCATTATTATTATTATTATTATTATTATTATTATTATTATTATTATTAGCATTAAAATAATTTTTAAAAGTAATAAAGCCTCACTATTTCATCTCACGATTGACTCTTACTATTCCACCCGTAGTCGAATACCGTCCTCTGCCGTTTACGCTTCCTGTTCATTAATCGATCAATCCGGCCACGGCTCACCACCTGTTTCGTACGGCTAATACCCTGCTTTGTCACTATTTCACGTGTTTTAAAACTGCATTAGTCGCGAGTTATCTGAGAGATACACGGTGGTGATTATTTGCTGTAACTTGAGATTGCTTGAGACAAGAAGCCCATCTCTCCTCCTAGGTTTCTCTCTCTGAAGTGGTGACATCCAGTATTGTCGTGACCTTCATGCGATACAAAGATCACAAGCTGCTGCCAGCTTTATCTCACACATATGATGCTAGTAAGTTTGTAAATGTCATGTTTATCTCTATTGCATTTGATTTGCTTTGAATTAGCTCAATACTTAGTGCTTGCAGTTCGAGATCATTTGAAACTGAAAATAAAGGTGAAGATGATTTGTAAAACTGTATTGTGTTCAGTGAGATGTTTGACTAATCAGAAACATTACGATCACAAGATCCTGAAGACTGTGAAAAGAACAGTCTGATAATTAGTTTAATTGTTTCAAATATACTAGTGTCCTTTCTCAATATTTCAATGGATACGTTGTAAATAAACCTTAAAGTGCATTTTATGTTGGTTTCAATCTTCCACAAATTATATAGGGGTTGTGTAGATGGACTGAATTTATGTATCTCACAAATAGGACGCGAGCACTGATGCTACTTTTAGGACGCGCGTTAAATTGTGGCATTTCTTGAGAAACATCGCATCCATCATCACGTAAATATTTCGAGCACTGAAGCATCTTCTTTTCGACCCCCTGAACGCTTTTCTGGATTCTCTAGTGTTTTAGAGAGCAAATTTCTTTTCTTCCCATTAGCGTACATTAAACTCTGTCTCATTAAATTCTTGGCTCGCGGCACGATTCCCGTGTTTCTCCGCAAATTGAATCGCTTGAATTTTAAAACTTATCATAAAACTTGAACGTTTCTCCATAATTCACAAGGGAAGTCACGGTGGGAAGTAAATTACAGTATCGTACCACACTCGACTCGATCTTATACCTTATACCAGTTGTCCGTAAACGTTTTATGTTGAGCCCCCTTTATTCTTCCTTGCTCCATACAGTTATGAATAAAACTCCATCTGCTTCATAACTCTAATTTATTTCAGGATTACCCAATAAATGCACACATACATATACAATACTAATCAGCTATGAATGGCCACACTTACTAATTACTGACTATTTACAAATTGCTCTTCCTTTTGGTGCAGCAGGCGGTCCTGCACGTTGCTCTACTTGGGGACGCTTAATCCTTACTTTCACATCCCCAAGTCCAGTCACTTCATACAACAGCTGTGTGTAGACCGATGGATCTGTACACTAAGCTACGGGCCACTCGACACACGACGATTGTTCGTTGTTCGACTCCACAGACCGTCCAGTAATTCACACAGTCACTAAACAGCTCAACAAGTATTAAACAGCAGGACGATACTCATAACAGCGAACATTAGCACAGGTCCATTTACCTTCACACTCGCGATAGTGGCTTCCCTCGCTGACTCGTGCAGAAATACACGAAGTAAAGTCTTCCGTTCCGTCGTCTCCAGCCCATCTACTCACTGGTCTCTCCGACACCACAACATCAGCTCTTCCTTCAGACCTCAGTGGGAGACTAGAGACAGCCAACACCTCTGCCGCCCTCAACCCAGACACCGAACCCCAACACACTGAGTCCCACACTCACTCCACCACGGAGTCCAGCACTGACCCCGAGTCCAACACTGATTCCACATCGGAGCCCAACTGTGCCTGATTGTCCGCGGCTAGCCTCCCTTTTGATAGTTCGGATGATCTGAGCCAAAATTTTCGCGAGGTGATTAGAGGCAGAATATTCCCGTTGAATCTCCAAGAAACTCACAGGCAAGCCGGCCGACAAGAACAATACACGTAAAGGACAGCCCCATTCTGCAAGCCGGCTGGGAGATCCCAGGTCGTGTGAGACAATAGCCCCCTTCCTGGAAGGGTTGTGTCCCATTTGCGATCAGTCCCATTATTTTGCGATCACAGCAAAATTTGTCCCATTTGCGATCACTCCCATTACAGTAGGAAAAAAGAATGAGAAGAAAGATTAGTTCGTGTCCCATTTGCGATCACTGTAAAATTACCAGCAGCCTATCAGGGTTTTCCAACGTCCATGCAGAAGATGCACTGCTAATTACGTCATACTCCACGCAACCGTGTGATATGGATTCTTCCAACACGTCCCCTCTCTCTTGAACGTTTTTTTGAGGTAATATTAGTCTACGTTTTTTAACATACTGTAATTATTCCAGCTGCAGACATCCATCGTTAATGCAGCTTTTGTTTTTATCTGCGTGCTTACTTACGACATGCAGGTCATTGAGACGAAGAGAGGCAAGCCTTGTGCTTTACCTTATGGATACTCTTACAGAAATTTACGGAAAAGTCAGGGATGTATGGTGACATGGGTGTTTTTCTTCTTACCGCTGGCTTTACGTTGCACCAACACATATATATCTTAAGGTGACAATGGGATAGGAAAGGGCTAGGAGTGGGAAGGAAGTGGCCGCAGCCTTAGTTAAGGTACACTTTCTTGTTGTGAAAATAGGAAACCACGGAAAACCATCTTCAGGAGTGCCGACAGTGGGGTTCGAACCCACTATTTCCCGAGTGCAATCTCATCTTTTCGCGCTATCGTTATAGAATTATGATTTCTTAAACTAATTTTAATCTATTTTCTTAATATTAAGTTCTGCAATCTTGTAGGCCTACATCTAATCCGAGCGTACAGACAAAAATTATCATTTTATTTATATACGTCAAAGCAGGCTGAGTGGCTGCGCGTGTTAACGCGCTAAGGCTATGGAGCCAAGCTCTGCATTCGGGAAATGTGTGGGTTCAAACCCCAGCGTCGGCTGTTCTCAGAATGGTTTGGTGTGTTTAATATTTTTACTTCCAGGAAAATGGCGGGACAGTTCCTATCCACAGGCCAGAGCTGAGTCCTCCCACATCTTACCCAATTTCAATCACCGTAACACATTTCAACTTCATTAGCTCCTCAACTGAATTGTCAGGAAGGGCATCCGGCCGTAGAAACATGCCGTATAAATTAATCTCATCTCATCCCCGACTCGGTATCAAGAAACGAGAGTAAGGGGTAGACATACATACAGATAGATGAAATCAGGTAAATTATATTTTGAGCAGCTGTTTACTCAACGTGTCAGTATGAATATTTGAACAGTTTGAGCATTATTTAAGCAGTAATTTACCAGGCAAGATGGCCGTGCGGTTAGGAGCGCGCAGCTGTGAGCTCGCATCCGGGAGATAGTGGGTTCGAACCCCACTGTCGGCAGCCCTGAAGATGGTTTTCCGTGGTTTCCCATTTTTCACACCAGGCAAATGCTGGGGCTGTACATTAATTAAGGCCACGGACGCTTTCTTTCCATTCTCAGGCCTTTCCTGTCCCATCGTCGCCATAAGACCTCTGCGTCGGTGCGACGTAAAACAAATAGCAGAAAATAAATAAAAAGCAGTAATTTAATAGTGTCCCCTACTGTATAAGAAAGTGTTAGTTAACTGCTAAGTTCGTAATGAGCTACAATTTCTTAAGCAAAGGGTAGCACTCTCGAAGAAGCAAAGTGTTACAGCAAAATCCTTTGTTTTGAAATTGAAAAGTGTAAAATTAAACGGTTTTAATACGCCCATCTTTTGACCTACTTCTTAAAACTCATTTAACCGCCTTTACACCCACAACCATCTGGTAACTCTTTTTATTCCCTGTCAGTCCCAGTATTAATGCATCATTCTCAAACGGTAAATATAAGTAATTGAATGAGTTTCAACATACGATTCGTAAAAAACCTAGTATGTAGTTTCGCCAGTTATTTGAGGGATGTCTTCCTGAACCAGTCCTTCAGCAGGGAATTCCCTCACAGCAACCTGACTGTATGTCACTGATAAGAGTGATCGCAAATGGGACAATGCTTCACCCGTCAAAAGTAAACTAGTCTTGTATTCTACCTGAGTGATCGCAAATGAGACTGATCGCAAATCGGACTGCACCCCTGGAAGTACCGAAAAGGCCTACCACGGCGCTGGCACGTAACACTACTATTCGTACTTTACACACGTGCAAACGGCTGTTCGGATCTTTTGTTTGGGTCTGTCTAAATAATAATAATAATAATAATAATAATAATAATAATAATAATAATAATAATAATAATAATAATAATAATAATAATAATAATAATAATAACAACGACATAGAATCCGCTAGAGCTCAAGTTGAAATTTTAAAGGAAATTGCCGAACAAACTGGTTTGCAGATATCGTTTGAGAAAACACAAGTAATGACTAACATCAAAGAGGCTCCACCAAAACTCCATACAAAATACGGGGACATCACCCGAGTAGACAAATTCAAATACCTGGGTGAGATCATCATGAAAAATGGACTGGACAAAGAAGCACTTCAGGAGCGAGTACGCAAACTGGAAATAGCCTACCAAACATCCCGCATAATCTACAACAAAAAATGCCTTTCCCAAAACACCAAGATACGTCACTATGAAACAGTTCTGAAGCTAGTAGTTCTGTATGCAGCCGAAACCCTGACTCTAAATGCCAACAAAGGACTCCTTGAAGAACTGGAGAAAAGAGAACGCAAAATTGTGAGAGGAATCTTGGGATCAAAGTACAGAAATGGAATCCATCAAAAGAAATCCAACAAGGAAGTCTACAGCAAAATAGAGAAAATTACCGACACAATCAGAAAAAGACGGGCACGATTTTACGGTCATCTGAAAAGAATGGACGGAAGAAAGTTAACTAAAGAAATCTTTCACTTTTTTTATTCAAACCCCCAAACCACAATTCCCTGGTTTAGAAATACCAAAGAAGACCTGCAAATGCTACATATCTCAGCTGAAGACGCCCTTAACAGAGATCTCTTCCGCAAGAAAATATTGACGAACGGGCTAAACCGAGACGAGCAGCCGAAGAGAAGACACGGTGCCCCTTGGACAGAGGAGCGTAAGCAGGCCCACTCACAAAGAATGAGGGAAATGTGGGCTCTAAAGAAGGCCAAGTTCAGTGTCAAATGCAACAAGACTTAACGTGGTCCTTGATGGCCCCAGCGAATTAAATAATAATAATAATAATAATAATAATAATAATAATAATAATAATAATAATAATAATAATATACCGAGCTCGATAGCTGCAGTCGCTTAAGTGCGGCCGGTACGTAGTATTCGGGGGGATAGTGGGTTCGAACCTCACTGCCGGCAGCCCTGAAGATGGTTTTCCGTGCTTTCCCATTTTCACACCAGGCACACCTTAATTAAGGCCACGGCCGCTTCCTTCCCAGTCCAACCCTTTTCTTTCCCATTGTCGTCGTAAGACTTATCTGTGTCGGTGCGACGTAAAGCCAATAGCAATAATAATAATAATAATAATAATAATAATAATAATAATAATGGGAGGGGAACACAGACTCTTTGTTGCTAGCTTCCCATCTGGACGGCCCGGCTTCGAGTACTGGAGACACGGAGTTGAGATTTTCACTTGCAAAAATCACAAACCTTAGGAAGGGCACCTGAGTGTATATGTATGAATGATGATGAAGCAAAGATATGATTCGTCAAAGAAAATAACAAACACAGAACTTTCACTTACATTAAAGTAAATAATATCCTTAAATCACACAAAATTTCGGCAGTTTTATGCAAAAAAAAAAAAAACCGCTATTCCTTTCGAAGATTTAATATTACAACTAACACGAAAATGTTAATGGTTGCGTGTACAGTTGTTTGGTGTTAAACAAATTGTTCACTCACTTCAGAAACTTTGTCATTAATTATTCTTCACTAGTTCACATCTATGTTGCTTAGTCCAATTAGAATATTTTTATCATTTGAGAGCTTATGACTTATGAATGTTAATGTTGCCGAAATGCGAAAAAAATTGCACAATATAACAATGTATTAAAAACATTGAAATGTGAGTTATGAGTCTGATTATAGCTGCACCCCCTTACTGAAATTGCAGCCAGCTCAACAGTGTCACATTTCGTATAACTCATTAGGCCAGGGAATACTCTAGGATCAGGAATTACCTACGGTAGCTGCTTTTCACCAAACAAGGGGAGAGAGATCCTGCGACTAAGATAAGAGGAGGATTACGGTGAGGCAATTCGACCTTAAGCTGAGAGCAAGCATGCATGCCGCAGAGTGTACCTTGTCGTATTTATACTCACAAATAAAGAGAAACCGATGCGAGATATAAGCGGGGAGGTTTTGCTTCCACATTTTCATATAAAGAGTGATGGTGCATCATACATGCGATGGCGAGTAATACACGAGTAAATAAGGGAAAACGTTCACGATTTTAGGCCTATTTGATCTTTAGCTTATTATATCGAGTTGATTACTTATAGTACATGCCGAAGTGATATTAAAGCTGAAATTTTATTTCAAGTACATGGTCCTGAAATGTAAATATTCACTTGATCTGGACCACAGAGGGCGACAAGCCCGCATTCTGCTGTTTAAATGGCATTACCATCAAACCTGTAGCTCAGATCATTTCCAACAGAATCAATATATCCTAGGCTACCGTACCTCAATCGGTAGAGTATCCGATGCGAAGTCTTCAGCATGTAGGACCACTGTACATACTCAGCACGATCCAGCAAGAAAAACTATTTTAAGTAGGCCTAAACCTATTTTGCAAACCATAATCTTTGAGATGAAAGTCTTTGAAATCGTTCGGCTTCGTCCCACTCCGATTTATCGTTTCGAACGTTGGTGTGAATAAAGGGAGTATTTTTGACCTTTCGAGCAAAACGTCGGAGACCGTTTCTTGATTAATCTTGATTTATCATGACTAGAGCCCAGAAGTTCAGGCATTTATTTTGATAAAATAGGCAGGTAAATAAGCATCTAACATTTAGGAAATGGGAAGTAATGTAATTAAAATTAGCATTTATAATGACAAAATGGGCACTAAAATAGTAGAGATACTAGCGCGCGGCTATGAGCTTGCATCCGGGAGTTAGTAGGTTCGAATCCCACTATCGGCAGCCCTGAAGATGGTTTTCCGTGGTTTCCCATTTTCATACCAGGCAAATGCTGGGGCTGTACCTTAATTAAGGCCACGGCCGCTTCCTTCCAACTCCTAGGCTTTTCCTATCCCATCGTCGCCATGAGACCTATCTGTGTCGGTGCGACGTAAAGCCCCTAGCAAAAAAAAAAAAAAAAAAAAATATTACTTTAAACAGTTTCGTTGTAAGAAGTGGCTACAATAAAAAGTCTGAATTTAATCTAGGCAAACGAGATAAAAACTAAACATGAAAATAGTGTGTCCATGGAAAAAGTAAATGTGCGTCCATTAAACATACATATCCATATACAAATCCTAAGAAAGGAATCAGGATTCAAACACTATCAGTGCACACACAAATAAAACACAGATTTTCAGAAATTGAAGCATAAGAGCAGGAAATTAACCGAACACAAGTTTGTAATTATGGCGTAAATTAGGAATGTTCCACTGTGCTCAACCCTGTTGAACGTCCGACCTATGACAATTTATAGGCTACGTTTCTTGTCTCCTTTGAATATGGATGAATATTGCAAATTGTGACTTGTTATTAGTAGACGGTATTTTTCTTATGTATTCTATATACTAGGTATATATAGAAAGTACAAAGTAATCTCAATCCATGCCGTAAAGGGCTTTGGAGGAGAGGAAGGTAAATGCTTATTTAGTCCATAACCTCGGCACTATGTGGAATAGAAGAATTAACTTGGTACTCATATTTGGTGTAGGCTGAGTGAACCTTCGGGCGTACGGTTTTTTTCAGTTGCTTTACGTACCGTCGCACCGACATATACAAGTCTTACGGTGACGATGGGATAGGAAAGGGCTAAGAGTGGGAAGGATGCGGCCGTGGTCTTAATTAAGGTACAGCCCCAGCATTTGTCTGGTGTGAAAATGGGAAAACGTGGAAAACCATCTTCAAGACTGCCGATAGTCGGGTTCGAACCCACTAGCTCACAGCTGCGCGCCCCTAACCGCACGTTGAACTCGCTCGGTACACTGAAATAATAGCTTACTTAAAACTGCAATGAAAAAGGCAGGAAAACAGTTTTCGATAGAATAACTATTGTATAATGTGAAAATTTTCCTTGTATTGACCTAGCATGAGAGTTGGAATACGTTATATTGATCATTCATCAGGGAGGAAAAATAATCATCGCACAGGTTAACAGGGGAAGAGGGGGTGTGATTTCCAAGGGCCGTAATCACTGACTTCTCACTATGGCTTCCACAGCTCGAAACCCAGCAAATACAAGTGGGAATTTCTAAATGAAAAATCATTTCCACGTTGTTCGGATTCATCGGAAAACCGGTTGTCGCGTGACTATGATCACGTTAAGAATAGTGACGAAAATTCAAGTTTAGTTTTTGCCTCCTTATTTAGTGGTATGTGTTAAATATTCGCATTAAAAATCTAGTTCTTTGTTACATATTCCCATTTTGTGAAGGAAATATTACACAAAAGCTCTTCTTTACACTTACCGGACGCTTGGCTGGAATGAGTACTGATATTGGTGGTGGTGATCATGGTTTCAATGGGAAGTGGAACTAGCAGTCTAGCTCCTTCTAACATTATTCAGGTATATCAACAAGTGAAAAGAAAGTATCGCGAAGGAAGAGAACGTGAAAATCTGTCAAAGCCTGGCATACTTAACACAGTCGGGGTGGAAATAGGGAAGAGTTGACTTAGAGAGACTGGGTAGGGAGGATGAAAGTACGCACACAACCCCCTATGGGTAGGGGACGCAGATGAAGAATGTATGCCCTGCCTGTCGTAAGAGGCGACTGAAAGGGGTGACCAAGGGATGATCGAATTAGAACCATGATACTACTTGTAATTAGTAGCACCACGCAGGGAACACCATGGGTCGCTTTTACTTGCACGTAGTACCATTAGGTACAAAATGGGTTTGTGATTAGTAGCGATAGTGTGTGCTCAGGATTCATTTTACAGTACCTGTGATTCGTACCATTATATGAACGACACCATGGTTCTGCCTTGCCTATGATTAGTAAGCCTATCCACTACATCAGACCACCACGGGATAGTGCGAGTCCCTGTGGTTAGTCCACTTATGTGAAGAACACCGTTGGTTTGCGTTGCCTGTATAGGTTTGCGTTGCCTGTAAATAGCGACACAATGTGCGAAACACTATAGGTCTGTGTTACGTGTGCGCATTACATTACATTACCTGTGAGTACTCCAGCTTCATGGCTAAATGGTTAAGGTGCTGGCCTTTGGTCACAGGGGTCCCAGGTTCGCTTCCCGGCAGAGTCGGGAATTTTAACCTAATTCGTTATTTCCTCTGGCACGGAGACTGGGTGTAAGTGTTGTCTCCATCATCACTTCATCTTCGAATGAAAAGACCTGCACCTGGCGAGCCGAAATCCTCGGACATATCGTGGCACTAAAAACCATACGCCATTTCATTTTTTACCTGTGAGTAGTACCATAATGTGTGGAATACCGCGAGTCTACGCTACTTTTAGTGTAGTACTGCAATATGACAAATACCATGGTTCTACTTTCTAAGCGATAAGTACCATTATGAGGGGCCGATGACTGGGATTTTGGACCCGTTTAGACTACAAGCATCATCGATTCAGTATTGTGCTTTAGAAGCAGTCCCGTGGCCAATAATACTGTTGTTTAACGCAGTTTTCTGGGAATGTGGGGCATTGCGGGTCGGATCCACTGATTATTTTAACTTAATATCCATCCATACATTCTTCGTCCTCACGTTTTGAATTCTGGTCAGTGGAGGATTATGGATTTTTAATTGTTCTTTTTTTTCGTCTCATTTCGTGCCATTAGGGGTGAATGACCTAGATATTAGGCCCCTTTAAACAATAAGCATCATCATCATCCGTACGCACACGCAAGTGAAATGCAATGTTAGGCTCAGCTAGGGACGCCGTAGTCACTGACCTACGCTCTAAAGATGAGAACTCATGGGGTTTACCCATTTGGATGGCCCTTGTGGTGATTGTGGTTGTTATTGTTTTAAGAGGATGTGCAACTGGGTGAGTTATCAGGGGGAGGGGTCGGGGGTGATGGAAGAGGTCAAGCACTTCGAAGAAAGAGGGTATCGGTAAAAGAAAGAGTAGTTCTCCGAATGTTGTACAGATGAAAGAATCCCTAGGCCTCGGAAACCAAATACCGCCAGGGCCGGAAGAGAACTAGAGATGAACAAGGAAGATCCGACATTAAAGGTGGAAAAGAAAAACCTGTACAGTGAAGCAGTCGCAGACTCAGCTATGGGTTGCCAATCCACGCTGACAAGCTGAGTCTCCCTGGGTCTCCCACTTACTCGCGTCTTACGAGAGACCGGGGATTACTCATTAGTTAGGAAATATACGTAACCATGGTGGTGGTGATGTTGTTTTAAGAGCAAGTACAACTACGTAAAATTGTCTTTAATACTAATCAGAGAGAACGATATCCGATCCTTCGAAGAATGAAAGTACCTTTAAAAGAAAGGGAGTGGTCACGAAGGGCATGAAAATGAAATACTCCAAATGGCTCGCAAAAACTTTACCGTAGAGGTCGAAAGAGAACAGGAGTGTCCAAGAAAGGGCGGATAAGAATGATGAAAGTGAGGAGTCTAGTATAAGTAAGTAGAAGCAGTGGCAGACTCAGATAGGATACCCGTGTCATCAATCCCCACTGCTAAAGAGTTTGTGAGGAATTTTATATTTTATTTGGCTCTTGCGACAGGAAATCCCTGAGGTGCTGGGGATGTATTTTACAGCGACCACTCAAGTATGGTTGTGAGGAGAAGTGGAGTAGAGATTGTGTTGCTATACTGCGGATAATCTCAAGCACCTACCTAGCCAATACTAAGTGTACTTCACAACACTGCAGAAGAGAGGAAATGGTGCTTCAACTGGCAGGAAACAATTTATTCACGAGGGTATTCGAGTCTAAATATAAGTGAAAAATTAAAGTGTTAATATGGTTCTCACATTTAATCCTTACCCATGTTTGTTCCGGAGCGTGCTATATTATTCCAGAGTGTTATTTATGAAGGCGGATAAGGGTGTTAAAAATATATAACTCTGATCTGCGGATTTTTATGCCATTCATTACGCTAACACCGTGTTGTTCCGGATTAATACGTAACTAATCACCCTTTCACCGGTTTAAAAATTGTAGTAAGACTTTTCTTGCGTGTTCCTAAGTTAACACCAGTATTTTAATGACACCTAGACATGAAATCTGTATGTTTTAAGGTCCATTGTTTGGTTCATCTAAAGATTTAGCCCTGCAAAAGGCTAGATGCCCATCCTGAAGCCAACCCTATGTGGAGGAATGAATTCAATATTGTGTGTTTCTGTGGATGTTGGAAGAGAGAGAGAGAGAGAGAGAGAGAGAGAGAGAGAGAGAGTGAGTGTGTGTGTGTGTGTGTGTGTGTGTGTGTGTGTGTGTGTGTGTTGCGACAAACACAAACCCGCGGTCACCGAGTCAGAGTAATTAACCCGGTGCTATTAAAATCCTCCAACTGCCCAGGAATTGAACCTGGGACCCTTTCGTAAATAACGTGACAATTCAACCAAGGAATCAGATGAAATATCTGTCCGTATTCTTTGTGAATTTCGGTAATCGTGGTGATCCACGGCATTCTATCCGACCCGTGCACATCATTCTAATAGCATAAAGTGTAGAGTACTCATTAGTCATTTTATATTACAGTTCTGTACTTCTGTCAGCAAGCGTGGCACAGGACTGGAAATTAAGTGTTGCAACAAATAATTATGTCCAAGAGCTTTTCTCCTAGCTCCCTCGCTAAATGCATTTGACTGCACCGGCCATGTTTGCTAATATAGCCGACGGCACGCCAAGAACATTGTGTGAGATCGATCGCCTCGGCAACTACTGATAGCAATTCCGAGTAGTTAAAAAATATATAGCTGAAACTTGGAGGTAACGGATATTCAGAATCGCAGTTCCCTCGCTTGTGGATTCTGTTTTGTTCGAATGACGTACTGTAGTTGAGAACATGCGTTTATGTTAGAAAGGGAGTCCGAGTGAATCATATGACAGAAAAGTTAATAGCGAGTGTCAACAATGTAATGATTCGTGGCGTAATGAATATTTTTTATGAACGTGGAGATGGTGCATCTTGTTTCATA
Source organism: Anabrus simplex (assembly GCF_040414725.1). NCBI lineage: Eukaryota > Metazoa > Arthropoda > Insecta > Orthoptera > Tettigoniidae > Anabrus > Anabrus simplex. The sequence continues at coordinate 122,358,592 of NC_090267.1, read as the reverse complement.
AGTAATGGAAAAGTATCAGTATTGAAGGATTATACCATTAAGAGGCATTATTCATTTATTTTGCTAGTTGCTTTACCTCGCACCGACACAGAGAGGTCTTATGGCGACGATGAGACGGGAAAGGGCTAGAAGTGGGAAGGAAGCGGCCGTGGCCTTAATTAAGGTACAGCCCCAGCATTTGTCTGGTGTGAAAATGGGAAACCACGGAAAACCATTTTCAGGGCTGCCGGCAGTGGGGTTCGACCCTACTATCTCCCGAATATTGGATACTGGCCGCACTTAAGCGACTGCAGCTATCGAGCTTGGTACATTATTCTTCAAAGTACAGTTCTACTTATGAGTTTTTAATTCAGGATAGCTATCGAAGGCAGAGAATCTTATGAAAGATTTAAAGTTGTAGTAGAATACGATTGTTATCGGAGTAGAGCCGCCACAAGATGTAGCAACACGAGCAAGCCAGGATATTACAAATACTCAATAAAACAAACTTCCGAAATGTTAAGTCTCTTTGGTTCTACATACACTTTCGAACAAACATGTTTGTTGATGAAGATAAACAAAGCGAGATATAGAGGCAGCATTGGCGACTAAATTCTCCAACACATTTTGCAGTTCACCACTACTAACGTAGATTTTATTATTTCATCGAAGAAGCAGTTTCATTTATCGCACTAGTATCCGCCGTCTCGTTGGTAAGGACTGTAATATAATGTTGACGTTTGAATTTTAAAATATTTGAATCCATTATAAATAAGGTTACATACAGGAAAATTGATTCTTGTTGTTTGAAAGAATCGCATTAAAAGTCATTGAACGTTTGGCATAATCAACAACTCAAGTAATAATAATAATAATAATAATAATAATAATAATAATAATAATAATAATAATAATAATAATAATAATAATAATAATAATAATAATAATAATAAACCTACAACAGACCTAATAGCCTACGCCCCTTGTTATTTCTTGTATTTGGCCCGTTGTGCAGACATTCGAGTGTCACCTGATCTGAAGTCAAATAAATCTACACATTCAGTGAAATCTACTCGACAGAAGCGGAGTGCTGGTTATTCATTCCTGTGGAGGTATGAGTGCGTACATTCTGTGAATTGTGCTCAACCTGCCTGAAACTACGACCTCTTCCCTTAAATACCAGAAAGAGAGCACCGCGGTTGTCCTTTCATTGTTGTCCTTAACTTGATGGAAGTTCCGACAGGCAATCACTCGGGCTCCCAAGTTGCCAGATTGTGGCATTTATTGCTTTTAGGGGAAGTTTTCTCGTAAAACTAATCACAGAAAGAAAGAAGAAATCCCAACCTTCTAAGAATGAAAATATCCACCAAAAGAAAGGGAAAGGCCAGGAAAAGTGTTATTTTTGATCTTCCATATCCAAACTCCCTTGGTCAGCTCTTATCTCAACAGTATTGGATTTGTGAGACCTAGAGAATCTATCAAAGTGAGTATCGTGGCGCAACTAAATGGAAACAACAGTATCCGTGGTTGCCAACCAACAATCCCTAAGATTGAAGCCTCTGGAGTTCCTCTGTTTAATCACATTTTACTACAGGTAGGGAATACCCCCAATCATGAGGGTTGTAGCTGAGAACAAACAATAAGAAAAACTTAGAGGAGAAACTTGTCTATATGGAATTTCTAATTTGTCATAGATATCTTATTCAGCTCAGAAGATAATAGAAGTGATTACGTCAGTATTGACGATCCTGTAGTCCCTCACCATGTACAAGGTCAGCTGTAACACCACTATTACATGGTAGAATTCGAAAGAACTTGGTAGGATATTGTTGTAACCAAGGTTGAGATTTACAAAACACAACTTTATTATTCGCTTCAAATGCAAAATACACTATTTACACAAATAAAAATGAAATTTAACTTGAAGCAAATGAATTAGGAATCTTGAGAAAGAGTCTATCTTTTGTACACTATATACAAGTTTATAGTATTTACATCCACTTCTATCTCGAAAAGATAGTCCTTGTGATAAGAAAAGTCGATAGTCGAAAACTATCAGAAGTACTGACATAAATGTTTTGGAAAGTCCTTCCTTGTTGAGTTCATAAAGGCAAGTTCAATGTTGGAAGAATTCTTACTTGGCGAAACCAAGGGAGCTTGCATTAATTAGGGAAATATGACGGTATGTAATAGTATGACTGGATATGGGCAGCGGAAGAGGAGCGGTGACCAGAGGTGAGACCTCGTACTGCCAGAAATTCAGTCCACCTGGTCGAAGCACATTTTCAAGAGGAGTAGCCTCCGTGCTCGACGTAGGGTGTATTCTGGAGCTGGACACCGGGGCAAGTGGGCATCTGGACAGGCTGGGAGTTCCTCTTTATAGTACACACACGACTGTTCAGGCACGCGCACTGAGGGCTGCGCGTCGAGGCTAGAAGAATGACACATGGCGCGCGTGTAGCTGGCTGGCGGAGCGAGAAGGGAGCGCCGGACATACAACAGATATATACTTCAAATACCCGAGAACGCAAAACCATCACGTTGTCGCCTGCCTGGTTTTGATAATGCAAAATGTCACGTCATGTGCATAATATGCAGAGTGTTCTTGTGTATGAATATTGAGAGGAATTATTGCAAACCCTGATCTGTATGAAAATTTAAAAAAATCGAAGTAAAATTTACATTGTGTTTCATTTAGGCATTCGTACACAAGGACATGTTGCATGTCGTGCACAGAGCAAAAACATTAGTTATTTGCAAATAAAGGACGAGTGAAAGAGAGTTTGCAGTGAAAAGACAATACGCTTAATTGTGTTTCAATGGAAAGTACTGTATGTGATTAGGTGATGATGCTTGCTGTTTAAAGGGAAAACATGATTAGGTTTAACATACAAAACTCATTATATTCAGAATATGTATATTTTTATGATTAGTTTAAGACATTTTAAATCGCGCTGCATCAAGATTCGAGGCATTAAACATTGCCTTCAGCAAAATTACTCATTTTCCTTAAAATCATTGTTTAGCCCCTGAAGGAATTAATTACATTTCGAATGCAACCTTGGATCTGACGAGGATAGGGGCTAAGAATTAGAAGTTAAGCCCCTTTAACAACAATCATCATCATCATCATCATCATCATCATCATCATCATCATCAAAGTTCAGCAAACCTCTCCTTTCACTTTTAAGCAGAAGAAGGAAAGAAGGTTGTCTAATCCTTCGAAGAATTAAAGTAAATTAAACGAAGTACCGTTTAACGTGTCAATATTCTGTAATCGAATACTGTCGGAAGAGCATGAAGTCTGGCTAAAAGTATTCGACCTGAAACATGGACAGAATATTGATATTCATCCACATCATCAATCTGTGGCGCTGAGAGAATTCTTTTCTCAATGAAGACTATGCATTAATATCCACACAACACATTTTTTAATTCCAAGAACGATACACAATTCAGAATATTTCTGTGATTCCAGTGAGCCATCAGTCTTGTAGAACAAATATTCTAATCCGAAATGAATCGACGTTTCTCTGCTTTCGTAAAATTCTAGCGTGTTGTGACAACCCGCAACATAACATACTGTTTTTATTTGTTCCATAGAAATATCTTCTTGCGGCTTGATCATCCCTCTTCTGACGAGCACTGATACAGTTAAAACAGCGTTGCTCTCTAAAAGGAGAGAACAGTATATTATTTTGAAATAAAATAAGCATATATCTTAAATCAATCACATATGAACAAGTATGAATAGATTACAGTAGTGGACCTTTTGGTTTTGAATTCCTCTTGAAGATGTCATTGTGTCACATTGAGAAGGCGTTCACTACACCAAATTGTACTTGTTTTTAATATCCATCATTAAAGTGACGTGGATGTGAGAGCCCACTCATTAATTTGGGGTGGATTTTCCCACAAATTTTCACTTTATTTCCATGAATTTTGACTTTATGATTACGATATGCTTGGGATCAATATTCTTTTCAATAAATTCAGATTACGAAAATATATTAGATCCATATTTTCCAGAAAGTATTCATGAAACAGTACTAAGTTTCCCAGTTCACACTAACATACGCACATTGTTTTACAATATCAATTTTATTAATTCATAAAATCTATTTTATTTTCATACCCTAAAATTCCAGTTTTGGAAAAATTTATACCAACTTGAAAATACTTTACTAAATTACTCCATTTAGTATAGGATATATATAAAATAACAATCCCTACCTGTATGAACAATTGTATTGCTTTATAATGAATATTTTGGAAGTTAAATAAAATTTAGTTTTCAAAAATTGAAAAAGAAAAAATGATGAGAGCATTCACTCCTCAGTAGTTGATTTAACATGTAAACTATTTAGAATGGACTTCGGAGTAAGAAATTATATAACAACTATAACTAACTATATTCTTATTCTGGAAGGTTTCCTATTCATATTGGTGACGCAATTGAAACATAAGAATTTTGATCATTTATTAGACGCATGGTTTGGACTTTTCATGCTTTAATGGGCGTCACGGGAGGTAGCGGTGGTGGTAGTGGTAGTAGTTATTGTTGTAAGGGAGAACACGGCGATACTTTCCCGATAATTTCCTCTCATCCAGAATCAATGAAAAGTATACGGGCGAAGACAGTCGAGGGATTTTCGCGCGCTGTTTTGGTGACAACGTCGTACGACGGAAGTCTGACTTAAGGTGAAATAATTTTATTTTTACGACTGTTACGTTATCGATTTCGTTTAATGTGAAATACTAGTTGGCCACCTAGCGGCATGAATGGCTAATTATATAGCTCGAGCAAGCGCGAATCGTACCACTCCGTATCACTCCATTCCAGTCAACACGTGCGCTTATGTAAGTAGTATTATTCCGTGCAGTTATAATTTGTGAGACAGAGTTATGATTGCACAGTTCAAACCTTTCTTGGAATTCCATTTTATGCAGATACCGAACATTCGGTAATTTTCAAACCATTTTGTATTTTTCAAAATGTCGTGTTCTATCTGGCTGCTGACCTAAAAATACCATATCTAACGCAATGGTACCCTTACTTCGGCTATTAATTTCTCCATTCAGTTATATACACGTCAAGAACTAGAATTAAGGCATTTCTGTAGACACTAGGCAAGTCCACTTTAGGCCGAAAGCGAGAATATACGCCTAGGCAAGAGTTAATGTTTTGCTCCATAATTTAATTGAAGGCTTGTGTGTGTCATGTAGCATAAACAAATATGTCCGCAAAAGCAAGAAGTATGTAGATCATTTGTTTTTCACTGCATTTGCTCCGAAATAAGTAAAAGTGCGAAAACCAGGCTAGTCCAAATTTTCAAATCTCTGTAAAATGACCTGAATTCTGTCAAATTTCATCATAATATGTCACAAATATGTAGTTGTGAGCAATGTTGTTCTAGAGAACAATATAAACTAGAGTGCGCTGTACAAGAACCAGATATGCCCGGGACATATATTACTGAGCCAACTGGTTCACAAATTCCACACTATATAGCAACATGTTACATGTGTTTGACGTTTCTACTGTTAAATTATTCATGCCATTTATGCCAATATGTTGTGTGTGAAGATGTGAAATTTACTCTGTCATGAGCACAAGCATGTTGTTCGCCGTAGTGCAGTATTATCAGAATTCGCCATGATTACATAATTCAGAAACCCCAAGCAAAACTGACATTTTCCGAGGAAATCTTTATAATGGGCCCTTTTGCAGTAAAAACATAGAAGTACAGAAATATTACGTATGAAGCTTTGCGGAAAAGTATCTTCCGCTATCAAACACATGGTTTGCTTGCTCGATGATGCTTGTTGTTTAAACGGGCGTAACATCTGAGTCATCGGCCCACAAATAGGCCTATATAGGCTAGTCTAGTTTTATAGTCGGTAGGTTTTGCATAGTTTTATAGTCGGTAGGTTTTGCAAACACCGTGAAAGACATCACTTCTACCCCTTGTGGGTGCGGATTGTAGAATACATCCCCGGTATTGCCCTCTTCTCGTAAAAGGCGATTAAAAGGTGACCTAGGGGCTTTCATTTTTAGAATGTGGTTTGGCGACCATGGCTCATTGTGCCAGGCTTTTCACTTCAATCTTTCCTATTCAACCTTACTTGGTCGTCCGTCACCGACGGTTTTAGGTTTGCGAGGCCTAGGGAGTCTTGCATTTTCACGCCTGTCGTGTCCCCTGTCTTTTGCCGATACCTTCATACTTGGAAATGCCTGACCTATTCGATATTCCCTCTGATTGGTGTTAATACAGGAAAATTGCCCAGTTGCAATTCCTCTTAAAATAGTAATCCGCAGCATCACCGACTTCACTTCAAGTTCATCAGAATAAACTTGGAGAGATATGATGTTACATTATTTTCTATTTTACTATAGGCCTATACTTCTGTTGTGATATTGTGTATGCCATGTACCAAATGCAAATAGATCCGCATAAGCAAATTTTTTCACTGCTATTACTTGGAAATAAATAAATAAATTATCATTGATGTAAGAACAAGGCAAGTCTAAATTTTCAAATACCTTAAAATCGCATGAATTCTATGAATTCGGGCAAATTTCATCATAATGTGCTATAAGTGTGTGTTTGTAAGCAAATGATCAAACCGTATTGTATTATAAAGATTTAGAATGATTGTAGAATTTTTTTTTATATATTACTGAGAATGGCGAAGTGTGGATTTACTGGTTCTTGCACCAAGATCTTCAATTCAAATTTAAAAGTTTGTACGAAGCAAATTAAGAATTTCATAGTTCTCAGTACCCATATAACCTTGTCCCTAGACAGTTAAATCGAGAATTGTTAAAAAAATTTCCTGTTTAAAATTTGGCCCCGAACGTGGCGTTTGATTCCTTCGGGAAACGGACCATTTGTTACGTGATTGTAAGTGGTCAAATGCTGTATTGTTTGATCCATTAACCACCTTCATATGTGTTTTGCTTTCGGGGTTGTTAATCGCAAACTAAATAATATACACTGACTGACAGAGCAAATGCAACACCAAGAAGGAGTGGTTCGAAAGGGATGAAAGTTGGGGAAAAAACAGAGACGGCACGGACGAATAATTGATGTTTATTTCAAACCGATATGCAGGTTACACAATGCGCACGGCATCGACTCAGTAGGATGTAGGACCACCGCGAGCAGCGATGCACGCAGAAACACGTCGAGGTACAGAGTCAATAAGAGTGCGGATGGTGTCCTGAGGGATGGTTCTCCATTCTCTGTCAACCATTTGCCACAGTTGGTCGTCCGTACGAGGCTGGGGCAGAGTTTGCAAACGGCGTCCAATGAGATCCCACACGTGTTCGATTGGTGAGAGATCCGGAGAGTACGCTGGCCACGGAAGCATCTGTACACCTCGTAGAGTCTGTTGGGAGATGCGAGCAGTGTGTGGGCGGGCATTATCCTGCTGAAACAGAGCATTGGGCAGCCCTTGAAGGTACGGGAGTGCCACCGGCCGCAGCACATGCTGCACGTAGCGGTGGGCATTTAACGTGCCTTGAATACGCACTAGAGGTGACGTGGAATCATACGCAATAGCGCCCCAAACCATGATGCTGCGTTGTCTAGCGGTAGGGCGCTCCACAGTTACTGCCGGATTTGACCTTTCTCCACGCCGACGCCACACTCGTCTGCGGTGACTATCACTGACAGAACAGAAGCGTGACTCATCGGAGAACACGACGTTCCGCCATTCCCTCATCCAAGTCGCTCTAGCCCGGCACCATGCCAGGCGTGCACGTCTATGCTGTGGAGTCAATGGTAGTCTTCTGAGCGGACGCCGGGAGTGCAGGCCTCCTTCAACCAATCGACGGGAAATTGTTCTGGTCGATATTGGAACAGCCAGGGTGTCTTGCACATGCTGAAGAATGGCGGTTGACATTGCGTGCGGGGCTGCCACCGCTTGGCGGCGGATGAGCCGATCCTCGCGTGCTGACGTCACTCGGGCTGCGCCTGGACCCCTCGCACGTGGCACATGTCCCTGCGCCAACCATCTTCGCCACAGGCGCTGCACCGTGGACACATCCCTATGGGTATCGGCTGCGATTTGACGAAGCGATCAACCTGCCCTTCTCAGCCCGATCACCATACCCCTCGTAAAGTCGTCTGTCTGCTGGAAATGCCTCCGTTGACGGCGGCCTGGCATTCTTAGCTATACACGTGTCCTGTGGCACACGACAACACGTTCTACAATGACTGTCGGCTGAGAAATCACGGTACGAAGTGGGCCATTCGCCAACGCCGTGTCCCATTTATCGTTCGCTACGTGCGCAGCACAGCGGCGCATTTCACATCATGAGCATACCTCAGTGACGTCAGTCTACCCTGCAATTGGCATAAAGTTCTGACCACTTCTTCTTGGTGTTGCATTTGCTCTGTCAGTCCGTGTACCTCAAGATAGTCACCTTTAAGGCCTCTCTTCCGTCCACGTAATTAACTGAGGATCTCTGGCTGTGATGTTTTCTCTCGCTTAGTTATGTTGTTCTAAATAGAAGGTCAGCTAAGCAGCTACTATTCTCTCTGAATAAATTAAGTTGAAACCTAAGTGAAAGTTAAGATAAATTATCAGGTATCCAAGAAAGTTCGTGCCTTTGGGACGACAAGTGAAATTCAAACGGTAGGTGTCGGTAACCATGTGTGAATGACGACAGATGTTGACATTCCTGTCAACTGTCAGTCAGTGCAGAGTTGCGGGGCGTTTTGGTCGTGTCGAAAGCAGTTCTGCAAGAACTACAATTCTGAAGTGAACATGCCAGAGTCAAGGGATGTTTTACGCCCGTGTTTACTTTATGAGTTCAAATTGGACAGCACTGCTGCAGAAGCTGTTTGAAAGATATGTTCCGCGTTTGAAGAGTCATCAGTGAATGAGAACACAACGCGAAAGTAATTGAGCCGATTTACATCGGGAGATGAGAGCCTCCAGGACAAGTTTCGGACAGGATGTCCATCCACTATCGAACAAGCCGTGCTGAGGAAGTACCTATATATCGAGCATGATCACATCAGGCGTAAAATTAACTTGCAAAAGGATTTAGAGCGTCGACGAAACCATTCGACTGCATGAACACTACCTTGGAAAGACATGGAATCACACTAAGTGGTTTTGTCACGTTTTCACCAAGGAAAACAAACTCCAACGCCTCACCATTTGCTGTTTACTGCTGCCACGCCATAAAAATGCCCCATTCCTGGACTATATATTGACACGTGGCCAGAAGATGGTGCTATACAGTGGCCGCTAAAGAAAACATCATTGGTCGTCTTCTGGTTCTATTGTATTTGTCCCCAGACAAAACACCCATCAGTAGAAGATACTGCTCTATGTTTGGTGGACCAGCGCTGGTATTGTGTACTCTGAATACCTAGAGCGTGATAAAACTATCACAGCCGAGGTGTACTCGTCACAGTTGCACTGCACTGCGTCAGAAGCAGCCAACACAATAAATGAGTGACCCTTCAAGACAACGCTAGACCTCATACGGCGAAAGCGACAAGGAGGTAATCAGCACTCTGGTTTGGGAAATTTTACTGCATCCTTCTTACAACCCGGGCATCGCTCGATCCGACTATTACCTGTTTTTGTTCATTGATAACCATTTGCATGAATTGAAACTCCGAAACCGAGAAGATGTTACACAGATCATAAGATAGGACAATTATTTGCTTCTAGAGACAAGAACTTTTACAAACGCATGATTTATAAGCTCGTATCTCATTAGGAACATCTAATTGAAGCTGAAGGAGCTTATTATGCTGAATATAATGCATTTGCAACAAATTACCGAGTCGTTGTCCGGCTCCATGGCTAAATGGTTAGCATGCTGGCCTATGGTCATAGGAGTCCCGGGTTCGATTCCCGGCAGGGTCGGGAATTTTAACCATCATTGGTTAATTTCACTGGCACGGGGGCTGGGTGTATGTATCGTCTTCATTATCATTTCATCTTCATCACGACGCGCAGGTCACCTACGGGAGTCAAATCAAAAGACCTGCACTTGGCGAGCCGGACATGTCCTCGGGCACTCCCGGCACTAAAAGCCATACGCTATTTAATTTTCACCGAGTCGTTATTTGAAAATGAAAATCCACAGCCTGTTTCCAGTCATCCGACCGGGTCAGGAATGGAATGAATGAAGCCCCTATCTGGCGGCGAGGATAGGAATTGTGCCGGCTGCCGAAGCCTGTCGCACTCCTCTGGGGCAATGATTAATGAATGATAGATGAAATGAAATGATATTGGAGAGTGTTGCTGGAATGAAATATGACAGGGAAAACCGGAGTACCCGGAGAAAAACCTGTCCCGCCTCCGCTTTGTCCAGCACAAATCTCACATGGAGTGACCGGGATTTGAACCACGCTATCCAGCGGTGAGAGGCCGCGAGTCGTTGTTTCTCACTAAAATATACGACACGAAGTTTTTTGGTACCTGGCATTTATTCAACAAATGAATTTGAAAATGAACTGAAAAGTAAAACAAAATGTATTTTATTGAGCCGAAATAGACATAAATTCATCAAAATGGAACGTAATTTCCCTGAGTAAGAGAACATTTGAAATGTATATGTACTTGAATAACCCACTCTCCTACTTGAAGCGAATGACGACATCGGCAATTTCCTGTCATTGGCTAGTATAAGTTCGAATGTCTCCTGCAAGCCAAAGTCCCGCCTTTGGCAAAATAGATCGACGCTTTCTGTGATAATGTGGGCCACGGTGAGTTCGGCACCACATGAAAACACTAGGAGGTCATCCCTCTTAAGGAGACAAGAGCGCGTAGATCTTCCAGCATCTTTCCACAGCGTACATCATACTACGTCCTCTCTCCGTGAAGCTCGTAAAGACGGGAGTTATCTTAATTCCTCTCAGCTTGTTGGATTTTCAGATAGCTAACTACTCAGATTCCCAAGACACCTGGAAGGTTCTGCGTTGCTGAGAACAATATCCCTAGTAGGTAGATTCATAAGTCTAGGTGGTAAAAGTACCACTTCTTTTGGAGTTTGATTCACAAGTCCGTTGCCCGCAGTGGCTTCGAAGCCACGCAAAGATGATTCGGGTGCTAGCATAGCACAACCTGGCTAGATCATGAATCAGTTGCACCAACAGGTGTTGCGGGAAACATGTATCAATAGACTGCGTATTTCTAGTCAAACGGTAAATCATCCATTCGGATCAGTTATTCATTTCGAGAGTAAGAAGCCCGAATGTGAACACGACTTACACTTTCATGAGTGAAGATATCGGAAAAATCAAGGAAAGAGTCTTGAAAATATGAAAGTAAGATAACTTGAGATCTGGCAAAACTTAAGATCGTGTGGATGAATATTTCGTATTCCCAACAGGTAAACGATCTAAACCTACCTTACTACCTACAACTTGTCATCTTTGTAGTGCCATACCACAAAGCGTCGACTGCTGTATTAAAATTTCGTTTGATATATGAAGCAAAAGAGTAAAAGCAGCACAAGGTAGAACATTCTTCATTACCGTAATTGCTAGCTACGCACAAAACTATCGCTTTTCTGGAGCTGTTCTTGGATCATTTACGGGATAATATCTATTTGCTGTACCAGGAGGCACTGCCAGACATCTTTCCCTGGGGAGCACAGGGGCGAAATCCAGGTTCGCTATCTGAGGAAGAAGGTTGATGACGTGCGCTCTGTACAGATGTATCGCATCCACGGGATTTCCCTGCAGCGTCAGAGTCTTCAGCTTCTTCAGTTCCTTCAGCAAGGCTATACTGTCTAGAGTTCGTATGAGGTTCCCGTGAAGGTAAACTATCTTTAAGTTTGGATAAAGTAGAAGATCTTTATCTACTTCCGTCAACATATTAAATGAAAAGTCTATCCAGCCCAGAGCAGACGGTTGTTCCAACAGGCCATTCAAAAGTTCTTTAAGGTACACCATATTACGTAGGTTATTGTGGTTAAGCCATACCGAGCGTGTGAGAAAACGGTTGGAAGGTCCTCGGACCGGTGTTCGACCAACTCTTAATGCTCTAGGACGTTCATTTGTGAGTTGCTCTAGGGATGTTATTTTCTTAAAGCTATAATCTATTGGAGATCCGAAACAAATTTCCTCTTGCACTGATCGTTGCCGCATTTTACCTGCCTCAGGCTGGGGATCCTTAATGAGCAACTCTACGTTACTAAGAAATGACCAACAATGGTGCAACAATAGATGACATTCTTCATTGTTTAAAGAATGAGGAGTGACGAGATTCCTCCCACCTATAAATTAGCGCAGGTTGGTGGGTAGTGTACCAGGAATGCCTAAGGTCATTTTTATTCCTGGGACATAGTTCATTATTTTATCAAGTATTGGAAATAGCATGGCTTGAAACAGCTGATCACACCTTGTAGGTTAGCGAGACAATGTGAAGCTTGGAGCGAGTGAGTGGGAAGGGTACACGTCATCGGCTGTGACGTAGTCGCCACATGTCACCGATTCGCCTGGAATATTCTGGATCATTTTTAATATCTCGGCAACCAGTTGAGATTTCAAAATTTAAGGGCACATCGCCGTGAAGCTCATTAATTGGATGTCATCATATTAAAATTTCATATTAATTGGCCTAGAGGTTACTGAGAAATCGACGTGGACAAAACACAACTTTTCAGCAAGTGAACTGCATTGGCCTTGACTCTGCATATAAAAGAGAGGGGATCAACGAAACAAGATAGGTTATGCATCGTAACTCATCCACGGCGTTATGTCGAACCGACGTTATACGGGTCGCGAATGTGAAACTCTATCGCCCGTAATACTGTTCGCCGGACTTGTGAACATTTCCGTCGTGCGTTGATACTTTGAAATATTCAGCGTGTGCTGAAGTAACTCGGACTTATAAATTTCTCAACCTATGTTAAGGTGAACTTTAAGGGTTAACCAGTGCTACATGAGACTTGTAAAAAGTCACTACAGATGATAATGTAACTTGAGCATTTGACCAAGTGTTATTCAGACTTAGGAATTTCGTATCTGTGAGATTTATAACTTAGTAGAATTCTTGATGTCTCGAATTTGACATATTTTCGATGATTAAATTATTAAATGTGATGTATTTATGAACAGTCATACAAGACGATTCATTGAATATTAAGACCATTTTTCAGTAAGTTTAGGTAATACTAACATAATTGAAGGAAACTGACAGCTATTATTTACTTAATATTTGGTGTAGCAAACATTAAGAACATTTAGACATGTGCGGTTAACTAAGTGCGACTCGCACTTCACAATACGACGATAGTTAATATTATTCTCAACTAAATAACGCAAATATAAATAGACTGTAATTTTATTTGCTTGAACATAGAATGAACTGCACTTTAAAACGTAAATAGTGTAAAGAGAAAAACAGTGCTATGAACTGTGCTGTAAAACAGTATTTCGAAGCAAGTTCTATACTTCGGAATCCAGAACTGTGCTTTTAATTCAAGGTGTCGAATATCTTTACTCTAAACTGTGTTTTTGAGTTCAATTTAAGTGATCGACTGTGGCACGAACTGTGATAAAAACTGTGATACTCAGTGCTATCGTTTCTGACTTCAAACAGATAAAATCGTATTAATTCATCACTCTTTAAAAGTCAAAGTGCCAATTGAACTTTCTCGTGTCATTATGATCTGACGCGTGACAAAGAAATCTTGACCGAATGTTGCTTTCACCATATTAACCTAAACGAGATACGACGCGGGAGATGGTACATCACGACATCAGTGGAATTCATCGATGCTATACTACAGCTCATCAGTTCGAGCTCGAATAACATCTCAGGTGATATGAGTGCATTTAATCAATACTATTTGAACTATAAAGACAGTGATAAATCTTGAAGTCATTTCAAAGGTGTTAAATTCAGTCACTAACTCATAATACGACGTCGTGAGTTGATAACTTTATTTTCAAGTGAACATTCAAAGAACTCAGAAATTCATAATTTTCAGTGATAAATGTTTTCTTAATATTCAAGTGAATATTCAAAGAACTCATAATTTAAAAAGTTTTCCTATAATAATTTTATATAGGTGCCCAGTGATAACTATTCTTAAAGAGACTGTAGGAATTTCCTTAGAAGACTATAGGTTTCAAGAAGAGAATAATTACAGTGTTGTATTGAATGTATGAATGACATCACATTTTTTAAATAGGACTCTAGGGAATATGAGAGAAACATTCATTCTCATGAAAGTGACTCATTTTCGTTTACTACAAAAATATTTTGAGATTTTTAAAGTGCAAATAACAATTCTTACAAGAAAGGAATTACTATTAATTAGGTTTTACTACGGCGAAATAATTTTCTGCATCTCAGACAAACTGAATAAAGCTAGTAGTAGAAATGAACCATCTATTATTTCGCTCTGCAAGTACCTTTCTCTGTCCCGGCTCCTGAGAACCACTCACTCCCAAAGACCCATCTCATGCTCCTGTTCAAACAGCTTTTCGTGGTACGGTAGGGAATTGAGAATATATGACCTTCAAGAAACTTCTGCAGTTACAAATGCCTGATCTTCCTGCTTTGCACCTTCTTGAAAAAACTATGTTGACCGTGCTAGGGGAAGCCAAGTTAACTTTTACTAAATTCTGGAGCTTCCGGTTCCTGTTTTCTTCCGCTTACCCGCCGCGTTACAGCAGCTTGGAACGAAGATCAAAAAGGGTTTCTCTTCCCGTCAAACACACCAAAGCTGGCATTCCATCTGCTGTAGAGTTTACACATTTGGTAGAATATATTACAACCTAGGTTGGCCTATGAAATAATCTGAAGATAGTCTTTTATACACTAACATTCACTCTCACAATGTTCATCTAGATATTATTATTATTATTATTATTATTATTATTATTATTATTATTATTATTATTATTATTATTATTATTATTATTATTATTGTACCGGGCGGTACACCTCCACGCCGCGAAGTCAAATATTGCGCCAGTTGGAATCCCTCTACAGGAGGAAGCCTGAACTTTAACAATCTGTATTAAATCAAAAGTTTCTCGGAAGATGTCTCTACTGTAAATTTTGAAGTGTTCTGAACTATGCCTATTTCGATTCGCGTTTGTTTGCTCCATAGCAAGAAATTTGAACATTCTCTAACAGATGTCTCTACCAAAACTGATAACGCACTCTGGTGTAAAGGAATGAACTGTCCTGAAGAAATTTAACATTCATAAGTTTTGTTTTTGCTAAATTTTGTTCTGTGCTTTGAGAGTTGGCAATATAATCCTTTCTGTCCGCCTGTTTTGAATGTAGCCAATCAGGAATTTCTGTAATTAATTTTCCACCAATAAGGTGTTTCTTCTTCGTCTGGTGTATTGGTTTTTACTGTTATCCAATAAAATTTTGTGGGCGGGTTGTAATCATTCATGAAACGTCTCGAATTTTCTGCGAGGGTATATAAACTACTGATTTTCTGGTATCGGGGCCACTTGATCGACATCTTGCTTAGTATGTGATTATGTAGCAGGGGGCGGGAAGCGCCTGTTTCTTCGGGCAGCAGTTCATCCACAAGGTAATGGCCGTTTAATAACCTTATTTCTTGCTAGCTCAGCAGTTTAACCCTCGGGGCAGGTTCGAAACTTTTCTCATGTAACCTATCTTTAAAATGTAATAGACACTTGGTAAAATTTCGTCTCATTAACTATAAATTGGGATAGAGAGTGCCTAACCCTCGCGAGCTCCCACTCATATTGTTTTGAGGTGACTACGTTTTCATAACCGTTTTTCTTCTCTTCGTAACGTAAATAAGTTTTCTTATCGTGGTACCTCCTTAGTATGGGATTAGCCCTTGCATAAGCGGCTTAGTGCCAAATAGGTGCTAAAAGTGTATTAGGAGTGCAAGCTTCGCCTCCATTCTATTTTTGTATTATGGGCCAGTAACTTAACCTGATGTTTTATTTTCCTCATGCAAAGGCCCTGTAGGTTGGGTATCCAATACCCCTGTTTCTTGATGTGCCTTAAGGGCAGACAGAAATGAAGTTTGTTGTAGCCTTGATAGGCTTGTAAAATTGAGAGCGGGTCTGCTCTTTTCCTGTTAACATTGTAATTAGGAGCAAATGCTCCTCGTACTTAGGGGTTTTCTGCCCTTCTGCTATGGTGGTTGTGAGCTGAGAGCTCAGGAATTAAACTTGGGGCTCGAAGCCCAAATCTTGTAACGACTGTAATCTGTAAATTCTTAAATTGTTGATCTGCTACTTAGTACCTGTTACACCTTTGTTATTTGTTGTCATTTGTTGATTTTGGAAAAGAAAATATAACCTTTGTTAAAGTTTTAAATTAACTTTAATTTTGTAAGTTGAGACCTATTCCCGCCCGCACCTTCTTTCACCTTTAACTACCACGGATAACTCCGTAACAAGTGGTAGCAGAGCGTGGTTGAATGGGTCTCAATTTAGCCCCTTTTGACGGCTAAACATTGCTTTGCTCTGGAACTCTAACAATTTTCTCTGTCGCTGGCCTTTTCTTTCTCATTTTTCAAAACTGTTAATCTTATGTCATCATGTCTGGCTCTCGCGAAGTCCTCCACCCCGGCTACTTGCGCATGGAGGAATTAATCTATGAATTAACCATTAGAAATGTTCAATATGGAGGCACGGTTGCAATAGACAAAAATAAGCTAAAAGATTCCCTTGATTTGCCTATTACCATCCCGACTTTGGGAGAAAAAGAGATTGACAACGCTCTCTCCACGATCAATGATAATACTACTGAGCTAGCATCTGTAGTTAGTTTTTTGAAGTAAGTGATCCATCTCCTAATCAACTCAGAAGAGTACCACTTTTATAATAGGGTGTGTGATCTATTGTCTCTGAAGTTAAATGACGTTCAGGGTAAGGAAGCTAGCGCCCTTGCCGAAAGCTTGTCTAAAATGTCTAGTAAAGTTAGCCATTTGTTATCTGGATCTGCTATTCCTAAAGTCGACCAGCCTATGGTAGTAAATATTGTAAGTGGGGAGGATTCCTCTAAAGAGGAAGGAAGTAGTACTGCGGCGGCTACCCAACGAAAATCTGCCCCATTAGAAACGGAGTCCGGTCGTCGCACGTCAATTCCACCCTTTGTGTTAAATAATGCGCCCTCTGAAACAGCTTATACACCCCATAGGCCGTTACCTACTATGTCACCCGGGTTCAGTAGTTTGCCGCATCCATTAGCAATGTTGCTCAAAGGTATTTCTAAGTTTTCGGTCAACTCTACCAGTGATGTAATTTCTTCTTGGGATTTTTGGTCGAATTCCAGGATCATGCTCTAGTGTTTTCCCTCTCTGCTTCGCAAATTCTTCAAATTATATATCCATATGCCATAGGGGTTCTCTCCGACAAGATAGTTAGGGCAATTGCTGAACAGTCATCCATAGAAGACTTCCATGCCCATCTGTTGGCAAATTTTATCCCCGCCCGAGCTAGGTCATCGCTCATTCAAAAGTACTACTACCGAGTACAACGGTTGGATGAAAATTTTGCAGACTTCATCCAAGACATTAAGTTTTATACTAGGGTATTTGCTCTACATTTCCCTGAAGATCAAATTGTACAGGCTATTGTGGAAGGAATTTCACCACCTTACAGATCATACTTGTGTTTTGCATCGCGTCCGAAAACTTTCGCTGAGTTAGAGGCTATGGCTGTCTCAGCCGAAGGAGTTAGATACGCCGATACCTTGCGTGTCGCGAAAGAACCCCCTCCATCCTCTAGTAGTTTTCGGCCTCCACCTCGCCGACCCATCACACCCCGTAAATGTTACGCTTGCGGGTCGCCTGACCATCTTCGGAACAAATGTCCATCAATTAAATCTAGTAGGACAAATAATGGAGCAGGTTCATCCCAAGGCTGCTTTAAATGCGGCGCGTTTTCACATATTGCCAAGAACTGCCCTAATGCTAGCAGGACCCCCGCCTGCTCAACTTCTGGTGCAACTTCCACCAAGGCCCATAATAATAAGTGACTAATGGCTTCGGCTGAGTCGGCGAACCCATCTTCCCGAGGCTCAAACCCAAGTAGATAGATAGATAGATAGATAGATAACTCTTTATTGCCACCCTAGTTTGCACCATCGGTTACAGACAATAAAGAGCATAAAATACACATGAACCCAAAAAACCAAACAAAACAATATAAACCAAACAAAACAAAACAATATAGACTAACATACCGAGGCTCAAACCCAAGTAAACATGTAAACATGTCGAAATTTCAGGGAAAACTCAGTCTTCAAATTTATCTCTTGAAGGTCCCAAAGAATGTCTTAGGATTGCGGCGGATTCCCCCGCACCAGTACCTTTCCTTAAAACTGAGGTTAATAATGAGCCTGTAACCGCTCTTTTAGATTCTGGCAGTGTTTGTTCTATTATTTCGCCTGAATGGTATTCGAAACTGAAATCTGTTTGTAAACTTCCTGACTATTGCTCGTCTTCGGTTCGATATGTTTCGGCTAATTCTTCTCCATTAGAAATTTTAGGCTCCTTAAATGCCAAAATTCGTATTTCTAAATTTACTTGGAAAGTTAAATTGTTTGTGACAAAGCACTTGTCTTGCCCCATTATATTGGGAGCCGACTTCATGTCCCATACTGGTCTAGTGCTCGATCTTCAGAGCAAGTCGTGCACATTCAAATTTGCTTCTAATTGTAAAATCCCTTTACTTAAATGTAGTTCTGTGTCATGCTCATCTGTTTCGCCTACCCAGGATGAGATGTTGTTAGATCTTAGCCATCTACCTGAGGAGCAGGCTGATAGTATTCGTAAGTTGTGTCAGTCATTTCCAGAGGTGTTTTCTGATAATCTTGGTGTTACTGACCTTATTTAATACAAGATTGAGGTTACGGATTCGATTCCAGTCCGGTTTCCGCCTTATAGGCTGTCTCCTCCTAAAATGAAAGCTTTGAAGGAGATCATCGATCAAATGTTAAAAGATGGTATTATTCGTCCCTCTAAGTCGGCGTATTCATCGCCTATTTTCCTTGTTCCGAAACCCCAAGGTCGCTTCAGGCCTGTGATTGATTATATGGCTCTCAATCGGAAGGTGGTGTTACAATCTGTGCCCCTTCCTGACCTTCATTCTTGCTATTCATGGTTTCGTAAAGCTAAATTCTTCACCATATTAGACCTCAATCAGGCTTATAACCAGATACCGTTAGCAGAGGAATCCAAGCACCTGACAGCATTTGCCACGGATTGGAATTTGTATGAATACAACCGCGTGCCTTTTGGGCTCCCCACGGGAGCAGCTGTACTCACTAGACTGCTAGATAGGGTTATCTCCGACATCAAATTTGAGTACTTGTACCACTATCTCGATGATGTCGTCGTATTTTCGGAGACCATCGAAGAACATTTAGATCATCTGAAAGAGGTTATTAATCGTCTTCGTAAGGCTGGGTTAACGGTGAAGTTGTCCAAGGTCGCCTTCGCTAAGCCTTCCATGTCATTCCTAGGGCATATTGTATCGCCCGATGGTGTCGCAGTGGATCATTCCAGAACACAGACCATCCGTGATTTCAAACCTCCTAAGCACATCAAAGGTATTGCCAGATTCATTGGCATGGTGAATTTCTTTAGGAAATTTATTCCTAATTTCGCCAATAGAGCGGCGCCCTTGAACTTACTCCGTAGGAAAGGAGTCAAATTTGAGTGGGGACCTTCTCAACAAGCCGCTTTTGAAGATCTTAAATTAGCTCTGTGTAATGCCCCTGTTCTTGCCATGCCAAATTTCTCTAAGAAATTCATCGTCCAAACCGACGCGTCGTCGTCGGCAGTGGCTGCGGTCCTTCTTCAAGAGACCGAACTAGGGAGGCGACCCATCGCCTATGCATCTAGGACTCTATCGGCTCAAGAAGCCAAATATTCCATCTATGAGCTCGAAGGTTCGGCAGTCTTATTTGCTTTAGAAAAGTTCCGTCTCTATCTGGAACATGTCAAATTCGACTTGAGACCGATAACCAAGCCTTAAGTTGAGTCTTAGGTAGGCCGCGTCGTACTGGTCGTATAGCCAGGTGGGCCATCCGAATTTCTGCCTTCCAGTTTGATGTTAGGCATATCAGAGGTACTGAAAACGTGGTTGCTGACGGACTAAGTCGCATGTTTTCTAATGATGTAGAGACCCCTGATCTGGATGATAGTTCTGCACCTCCCGAGTCCATACTACCCGAGGTTAATGCTATTCTTACAGATGCTCCCATGTTGTTTAGGGATCTTGAGAAATATATGAACGTGAAGATCCGACGCTGGCCCCTATCATGGAAACACTTTCTTCTGGGGAACATGTTGTTCCTTATGTTCTGAGGAATGGTGTTTTATGTTGCCCGTCGAGGCATGATCAGAAGATGAAAGTGGTAGTTCCAGCTGTTCTTGTACCAATGATCTTCAAGAACTACCATGAGACCCCATTGGGGGGGCATTTAGGCATCTTCAAAACTCGAGAAAAGATTCGTGAAATGTTCATCTTGAAGGGTATGGACGGAGAAATCCGTGAATTGGTAAAATCTTGTAAATCTTGTTGGCTTAGTAAACCCACCATGTCCACTAAGCGAGGGTTTTTGTCTTCTCATCAAGCGTCGCGCCCCATGGAACGACTCTATATCGACTACGTCGGACCCTTTCCCCAGTCAAAGGGGAATGCCAACAAGTTCATCCTTGTGTGTGTAGATGGCTTCACCCGATTTTCATGATTATTTCCGATTAAGCTGGCTACCGCTCAGTCCACCATTTCCTGTTTAAATTCTATCTTTGCTTCTTTTGGTCCTTGTCAATATATCGTGTCCGACAACGCTAAAGTTTTCACTTCAAATCTTTTCCGTAAATTTTGTTTTGATCTATGTATCTCTCATGTAACAACCTCTGCATACTATCCTCAACCATCTCCGGCTGAACGGGTCAATCGTAATCTGAGGTCGGCTCTTATTGCTTATCATCATGAAGATCATTCGAGGTGGGACACATCCTGCATTGGTTAGCTTTTGCTTTGAATTCGGCGGTTCATGAATCCCATAAATTTACTCCAGCTTCTTTAATGTTTAAGTTTGTTCCCAACACGCCGCTCTCTAACCTTTGGTCTCTGAGTGATATTCTACCTGAGACAATAGATCCGGAAAATATTAAAGATCTTTGGAAGAAGGCTAAGGCCAATCTGAAAGTGTCTCATGAAAAGGTTAGGGAAAGATATGATCGTGGAGGGAGACCCACCAATTTGAAGGTAGGCGACCAAGTAATGGTCAAGAATTTTGTTCCCGCGGGCAAGCTTGCCCCAAGATTTCATGGGTCGTGTATAATTCTCGATTTCCTCACACCCGTTACCTTGTTACTAAGCAATCCAGCCACCGAGAGGATATTTAGGGTTCACCTGTCGCAGGTGAAACCTGTGTCATTTCAGTGCTAACTTGCTCCGTATAATTCTGAAAGAAATCTGAAGGTTATATTTTTAGTTTCATTTTTAGGCCTTCTGCCTCTTATAGTTTTACATTTGGTTGAATCTGCTTTGTATGAAATTTGTGAAACCCTCCTTGAGCTTACTCTGCTGTCCTCTCCATACGGCCATTACCACCCTCCCGTCTCCTGCTAAACCACACCAGTGGCTAATTAAAATGAAAGAAAAACCTCCACGCCGCTGGCCCCTCAGCCTCACCACAAAGACTGTACCCTAAAACCATTATGGTCCAACAAAATTCTGCCGCCGCGATTTTAATGTTTCAGTGCCCCCGCAGCCGTGCGGCGCCGTACCGCCATTGACGTGGGGTACGGGCCCACTCAACTCCAGTAAGGTCAACCAGTGTACGGCGAGTCGGAGTCCTCCTTCCGGCCAAGGCTGATGTGCGGCGCACCACCTGCAAACCGCCCGCGGACTGTAAACAATCGTCGCGTATGCGGCGTGCTTCACCACCACTACCCCTCTCATAGCAGCGGGAGAGGTGTATCTCAGAGTACTTGAGGGGTCCGAGCGGCCTCCTCTGGACACTAGCAGCGGTGGCTGGTCTGGCCGTCAAACTTAATCAACAATTAATGTACTTATTCAGCTACATGGACATTCCATATCCACAATTACTGCGTTTTTGGATTCAACATCCACATCTGGTGGACCTAAAAAAAATTTTTTCTTCTTCCAAGAATTACAAGTTTTTTTTTTTGAATTCAACTACTACAACCATAGAGACCTTTTCATCAAAATCTACTACAAATGTTTTAAAAACTTGTACTTTTTTAAACAATATTTTGTTTTCTCCTGTGTTACGCCTTGGAAGGACTTTTGGGGGTGGTCTGTACCGGGCGGTACACCTCCACGCCGCGAAGTCAAATATTGCGCCAGTTGGAATCCCAGGAGGAAGCCTGAACTTTAACAATCTGTATTAAATCAAAAGTTTCTCGGAAGATGTCTCTACTGTAAATTTTGAAGTGTTCTGAACTATGTCTATTTCGATTCGCGTTTGTTTGCTCCATAGCAAGAAATTTGAACATTCTCTAACAGATGTCTCTACCAAAACTGATAACGCACTCTGGTGTAAAGGAATGAACTGTCCTGAAGAAATTTAACATTCATAAGTTCTGTTTTTGCTAAATTTTAGTCTGTGCTTTGAGAGTTGGCAATATAATCCTTTCTTTCCGCCTGTTTTGAATGTAGCCAATCAGGAATTTCTGTAATTAATTTTCCACCAATAAGGTGTTTCTTCTTCGTCTGGTGTATTGGTTTTTACTGTTATCCAATAAAATTTTGTGGGCGGGTTATAATCATTCATGAAACGTCTCGAATTTTCTGCGAGGGTATATAAACTGCTGATTTTATGGTCTCGGGGCCACTTGATCGACATCTTAGTGTGTGATTATGTAGCAGGGGGCGGGAAGCGCCTCTTTCTTCGGGCAGCAGTTCATCCACAAGATAATGGCCGTTTAATAACCTTATTTCTTGCTAGCTCAGCAGTTTAACCCTAGGGGCAGGTTCGAAACTTTTCTCATGTAACCTATCTTTAAAATGTAATAGACACTTGGTAAAATTTCGTCTCTTTAACTATAAATTGGGATAGAGAGTGCCTAACCCTCTCGAGCTCCTACTCATATTGTTCTGAGGTGACTACGTTTTCATAACCGTTTTTCTTCTCTTCGTAACGTAAATAAGTTTTCTTATCGTGGTACCTCCTTAGTATGGGATTAGCCCTTGCATAAGCGGCCTAGTGCCAAATAGGTGCTAAAAGTGTATTAGGAGTGCAAGCTTCGCCTCCATTCTATTTTTGTATTATGGGCCAGTAACTTACCCTGATGTTTTATTTTCCTCATGCAAAGGCCCTGTAGGTTGGGTATCCAATACCCCTGTTTCTTGATGTGCCTTAGGGGCAGACAGAAATGAAGTTTGTTGTAGCCTTGATATGCTTGTAAAATTGAGAGCGGGTCTGCTCTTTTCCTGTTAACATTGTAATTAGGAGCAAATGCTCCTCGTACTTAGGGGTTTTCTGCCCTTCTGCTATGGTGGTTGTGAGCTGAGAGCTCAGGAATTAAACTTGGGGCTCGAAGCCCAAATCTTGTAACGACTGTAATCTGTAAATTCTTAAATTGTTGATCTGCTACTTAGTACCTGTTACACCTTTGTTATTTGTTGTCATTTGTTGATTTTGGAAAAGAAAATATAACCTTTGTTAAAGTTTTAAATTAACTTTAATTTTGTAAGTTGAGACCTATTCCCGCCCGAACCTTCTTTCACCTCTAACTACCACGGATAACTCCGTAAAAATTATTATTATTATTATTACTATTATTATTATCATTATTATTATTATTATTATTCTTATTATTATTATTATTATTTTGATTCGTTGTGCCCAATTAAGGAACGCATTTGAACTTATCAGCACATTTTTAATTTTCTTCTTCTCTTCCCAATACCTCTTCATTCTCACCTTTTTACGTTGTTTAGTCCATCCTGTATTTAGTCGGGTGAGCTTTACAGAAAATTTGTATTTTTGAATTGAGGGTCTAAATTTTATTCTATGTTGAATGACTTCTTCATGATGCCAATTTCATTTTAGGTTTCACTGATTTCTTTTAGCCAATTATTGTGATTTTTCATTGATATGGTTAAGTTTAAAATTTTCTTTGTTAGCCTGTTATTATCCATTTTATATATAAGTGATCATAAAACTGTAATCACCGTTTCCTGATTGTATCTGTGATTTTTTCTGTAAATTGATAGATTTCATGTGACTTCTTTTTCATCCGAATTCAATTTTCGCATTTTGGTCGTAAGCTTTTTCTGATGATTTTGATTTTTCTTTCTTATTTATAATAATAATAATAATAATAATAATAATAATAATAATAATAATAATAATAATAATAATAATAATTTATTAATATTATTATTGTAACGGGTGGTACACCTCCACGCCGCTAATTCAAACTTTGCGCCAGTTGAAACTCCTCTACTGGTGGAAGCCTGAACTTTATCTACTGCGTTAATTCTCAACTTTCTCAAAAGATGTCCCTACTTGTAAATTTTGAATTTTCTGAACTGTGTCGTTTTCGATGTATTTTTGTTTTGCCTGTAGTAAGAAGTGTGAACATTCTCTTCTAGAGGACACTACTGAAGGACTACAATTGTGCACCCTAGTGCGAAGTGAAAGAACTGTTTTCTTGGAGAAATTTTGTGTTCAAAAGTTTGTCCTTTGTTAAATTTCTTTCAGTCATTGTTTAAGTTGGCAATATAACCCTTTCTTTCCCCTTGTTTTGAATTTACCAATCCCGAATTTCTCTAATTAATTTTCCACCAATAATGTGTTTCTTCTTCATCTTGTGTAGGGGTTTTCGTGGTTAGCCAATAAAATGATTGTGGGCGGGTGTTCTCATTCCTGAAACGCCTCGAACCTTCCACGAGGGTATATAAACTGCTGATTTTCGGGTCTCCGCGCCACTTTCAGTAACATCTATCAGTGTGTAAAGTACGTAGCAGGGGGCGGGAAGCGCCTCTTTCTTCAGGCTGCCGTTCAACCACCAGGTAATGGCCTTTTAATAACTTCTTTTCTTGCTAGCTCAGCAGTTTAACTCTCGGGGCAGGTCCGAAGCCTTTTACCATGTAACTTTTCTCTAAAATGTAAAGACACTTAATATCAATTCCATCCTTCTAAACTACAAATTGGGATAGAGAGTGCTTAACCCTCTCGAGCTCCCACTCATATTGCATTGAGGTGAACTTATTTTCTCAACTGTTTCTTCCTTAACGTAATGTCAATTGTCTCCTTCTATAAGTCACCTCTTTAGTATGGGATTAGCCCTTGTATTAGAGGCCTAGTGCCAAGCAGGTTTTAATAAAGTGTAGTAGGAGTGCAAGAACGCCTCCTCTCAAGTTGGTATTTTAGAGGCCATGTAATATTTCTGTTTCTTCACTGAATAGGCCTCAGTAGGTTGGGTATTCTTACCCCTGTGTATGCGTCCTTAGAGGACAGCTTGAAAGTGGAGTTTGGTGTGGCCTTTGATAGGCTCGAACTTAAGAGCGAGTTGCTCTTTCTTAAAATTTGTTTCTGTATGCCTCGAGGAGGCTTTACTGTGTAATTGGGTGCAAGTGCTCCTAGGCATGATTGGGGTTTTCTGCCCCTTTGTTGAACCTTGAATATAAGTAAAGTTGGGCTCATTGCTCAAGAATTATGTGTCCGGCTCTCGGGGCACAAATCCTGTAACTCTGTAATTGTGCATTCTCGTTTTTTGCTTGCTACTCTGTACCTGCCATTCTTGTTATTTCTTGATTTTGCAAAGAAAATAGAACCTTGTTAAATTTTATCTTAACTTTACTTTCGTATTTTGAGACCTGTTCACTCCCGCACCTTCTTTCACCTCTGCACATCCACGAAACTCGGTAACAAGTGGTAGCAGAGCGTGGTTGAATGGGTCTCAATTTAGCCCCTTTTGACGGCTAAACAATGCTTTGTTTTCGAACTCTAACAATTTTCTCAGTTGCTGGAATTTTTTGATTTTTCCTTTTTCAAAATTGTTTCGCCATCATGTCTGGCCCTCGCGAGGTCCTACATCCTTTCTATTTGCGTAAAGAGGAATTAATTTATGAATTATCTCTCAGAAACGTTCAATCTGGAGGCACGGTTGCAGTCGACTCCAATAAGCTAAAAGATTCCCTTGATTTGCCTATTACCATCCCGACTTTGGGAGAGAAAGAGATTGACGACGCTCTCTCCACGATCAATGATAATACTACTGAGCTAGCATCTGTAGTTACTTTTTTTGAAGTAAGTGATCCATGTCCTAATCAACTCAAAAGAGTACAGGCTAGGTTGTACCACTTTTATAATAGTGTATGTGATCTATTGTCTCTGAAGTTAAATGACCTTCAGGGTAAGGAAGCTAGCGCCCTTGCCGAAAACTTGTCCCAAATGTCTAGTAAAGTTAGTCATTTGTTATCGGGATCTGCCATCCCTAAAGTCGACCTACCTATTTTAGTAAATATTGTTAGTGGGTAGGATTCCTCGAAGGAGGAAGGAAGTAGTACTGAGGCGACAACCCAACGTACATCTGCCCCATCAGAAAATATGTCAGATCGTCGCAAGTCCATTCCACCCTTTGTGTTAAATAATGCTCCTTCCGAATCTGCTTCTCCACCACTTATGCCCCTTCCTACTACGTCTCCGGGTTTCAGCAGTTTGCCGCATCCGTTAGCAATGTTGCTTAGAGGTATCTCTAAGTTTTCGGTTAACTCTACCAGTGACGTAATTGCATTTTTACGGTTCTTAGTTGAGTTTCAGGACCATGCTCTTGTTTTTTCTCTTTCACCGTGTCAAATTTTACAGATAATTTATCCCTATGCTATTGGTGTTCTCTCGGTCAAAATTGTTAGAGCAATAGCGGAACCGTCATCCATTGAAGACTTTCATGCTCACCTTCTTGCAAATTTCATTCCTGCTCGTGCGAGGTCATCCATGATTCAGAAGTACTATTATCGTGTACAGCGGTTGGATGAAAACTTGGCAGATTTCATCCAAGATATTAAGTTCTATACCAGGGTGTTTCCTCTTCATTTTCCTGAAGATCAGATTGTACAGGCTATTGTAGAAGGTATTTCACCACATTACCGATCATACTTGTGTTTTGCGTCGTGTCCACAAACTTTCGCAGAGCTAGAAGCTATGGCTGTATCGGCTGAAGAGTTAGATACGCCGATTCCTTGCGTGTCGCGAAAAAAAACCTCCTTCTTTTAGTAATCCTCTGCCTCCACCTCGCCGACCAGTCACGCCCCGTAAATGTTATGCTTGCGGGTCGCCTGACCATCTTCGGAACAAGTGCCCATCAATCAAGTCTAGTGGGACAAGGAATGGAGCAGGGTCATCTCAAGGCTGTTTTAAATGCGGCGCGTTCTCCCATATTGCTAAGAACTGCCCTAATACCAACAGCACCCCGTCTTGCTCAACTTCGTGTGCAACTTCCAACAACAATCAAAAGTGACTAGTGTCTTCGGCTGAGTCGACTAATCCATCTTCCCGAGGCTCAGCCCCTGGTAAGCAGGTCGAAAATTCAGGGAAAACTCAGTCTTCAGATTTATCTTTTGAATGCCCCAAAGAATGTCTTAGGATTGCGGCGGATTCCCCGGCACCTGTGCCCTTCCTCAAAATTGAGTTAAATAATGAGCCTATAACAGGTCTTTTAGATTCAGGCAGTGTTTGTTCAATTACTTCGGCTCAATGGTATTCGAAATTGAAATCTATTTGTAAACTTCACGACTATTGCTCATCTCCTGTTCAATATGTTTCGGCTAATTCTTCTCCATTAGAAATTTTAGGTTCCTTAAAAGCCAAAATTCGTATTTTTAAATTTACTTGGAAAGTTAAATTGTTTGTGGCCAAGCACTTGTCTTGCCCCATTATATTGGGAGCTGACTTCATTTCTCACACTGGTCTTGTGCTCGATCTTCAGAGTAGGTCGTGCACCTTCAAATTTGCGGCTAATTGTAAAATCCCCTTATTGAAATGTAATTCTGCATCATGTTCATCTATTTCGCCTACGCAGGATGAGATGTTGTTAGACCTTACACATCTGCCGGAGGAACAGGCTGATAGTATTCGTAAGTTGTGTCAGTCGTTTCCAGAAGTGTTCTCTGATGCTCTTGGTGTTACTGACCTCATCGAATACAAAATTGAGGTCACGGATTCGATTCCTGTCCGTTTTCCACCTTATAGGCTATCTCCACCTGAAATGAAGGCGCTGAAAGAAATCATTGATCAAATGTTAAAGGATGGTATTATTCGGCCCTCTAAGTCGGCGTATTCTTCACCTTTTTTTCTAGTCCCAAAACCCCAAGGTGGCTTCAGGCCTGTTATTGATTATAGGGCTCTCAATCGGAAGGTGGTGTTGCAATCTGTGCCCCTTCCTGACCTTCATTCTTGTTTTTCATGGTTTCGTAAAGCTAAATTCTTTACCATCTTGGACCTGAATCAGGCTTATAATCAAATTCCCCTAGCTGAAGAGTCTAAACACTTTACAGCGTTTGCCACGGATTGGTATTTGTATGAATACAACCGCGTGCCTTTCGTGCTCCCCACGGGAGCAGCTGTACTCACTAGACTGCTAGATAGGGTCTTCTCCGACATCAAATTCGAGTACTTGTATCACTATCTTGATGATGTCGTCGTATTTTCGGAGACTTTCGAAGAACAACTAGATCATCTGCGAGAAGTTCTCAATCGCCTTCGTAAGGCCGGGTTAACTGTGAAGTTGTCCAAGGTTGCCTTCGCTAAGCCCTCCATGTCATTCCTAGGGCATATTGTGTCACCTGATGGTGTTGCGGTCGATCATTCTAGAACACAGGCCATCCGTGATTTTAAACCTCCCAAGGACATCAAGGGTATCGCCAGGTTCATTGGTATGGTGAATTTCTTCAGGAAATTTATTCCCAACTTCGCTAATAGAGCGGCGCCCTTGAACCTTCTTCGTAGGAAAGGCATCAAATTTGAGTGGGGACCTTCTCAACAAGCCGCTTTTGAAGATCTTAAATTAGCTCTCTGTAATGCCCCTGTCCTTGCTATGCCCGATTTCTCGAAGAAATTGATCGTCGAAACCGACGCGTCGTCGTCGGCGGTAGCTGCAGTCCTTCTTCAAGAGACTGAACTAGGGAGGCGACCCATCGCCTATGCATCTAGGACTCTATCGGCTCAAGAAGCCAAGTATTCCATCTATGAGCTCGAGGGTTTGGCAGTCTTATTTGCCTTAGAAAAGTTCCGTCTCTATCTGGAACATGTCAAATTCGACCTGGAGACGGATAATAAAGCCTTAAGCTGGGTCTTAGGTAGGCCGCGTCGTACTGGTCGTATAGCCCGTTGGGCCATCCGAATTTCTGCCTTCCAATTTGATGTTAGGCATATCAGAGGTACCGAGAATGTTGTCGCAGACGGACTCAGCCGTATGTTTTCCAACGACGTCGAGACCCATGAACCGGTCGATAGTTCATCACCTCCCGAGTCCATACTATCTGAGGTTAATGCCATCTTAACAGATGCTCCCATGCTCTTTAGGGACATTGAGAAATATCAACGTGAAGATCCGACGCTGGCTCCGATAATGGAAACCCTTTCTTCTGGGGAACATTTTGTCCCTTATGTACTGAGGAATGGTGTTTTATGTTGCCCTTCGAGGCATGATAAGATGATGAACGTTGTCGTTCCAGCTGTTCTTGTACCTATGATCTTCAAGTACTATCATGAGACCCCAATAGGGGGGCATCTAGGCATCTTCAAAACTCGTGAAAAGATTCGTGAAAGATTCATCTGGAAGGGTATGGACGGTGAAATCCGTGAACTAGTAAAGGCTTGTAAATCTTGTTTGCTTAGTAAACCAACCATGTCCACCAAGGTAGGCCTTTTGTCTTCTCATCAAGCGTCGCGCCCAATGGAACGCCTGTATATCGATTATGTTGGACACTTCCCCTAGTCAAATGGAAATGCCAACAAGTTCATCTTTGTATGTGTAGATGGTTTTACTAGATTCTCCTTGTTATTTCCGACTAAGCTGGCTACCGCTCAGTCCACCATTACTTGTCTAAATTCAATCTTCGCTTCTTTTGGTCCGTGTCAATATATTGTGTCTGATAATGCCAAGGCTTTCACATCTAACCTATTTCGTAAATTCTGTTTTGACCTGTCCATCTCTCATGTGACAACTTCTGCTTATTATCCTCAACCATCTCTGGCTGAACGGGTTAATCGTAATCTCAGGTCGGCCCTTATTGCCTATCATCATGAAGATCATTCTAGGTGGGACACGTCCCTGCATTGGTCAGCTTTTGCTTTGAACTCGGCTGTCCATGAATCACATAAATTTACTCCAGCTTCGCTGATGTTCAAGTTTGTTCCCAACACGCCGCTCTCTAACCTCTGGTCTCTGAGTGACATTCTACCTGAGACAATAGATCCAGATAACATTAAAGATCTTTGGAAGAAGGCTAAAGCCAATCTTAAAGTGTCTCATGAAAAGGTTAGGGAAAGATATGATCGTGGACGGAGACCCACCAATTTGAAGGTAGGCGACCAGGTGATGGTCAAGAATTTTGTTCCCGCGGGCAAGCTTGCCCCCAGATTTCATGGGCCGTGTACTATTCTCGATTTCCTTACACCCATTACCTTATTGCTAAGCAATCCAGCCACCGAGAGGATATTTAGGGTTCACCTGTCGCAGGTGAAACCTGTATAATTTCTGTGCTAACTTGCTTCATATAATTCTGAAAGGAATATGAAGGTTATATTTTTTGAGGGGTTTCACTTTTAAGGCCTTCTGCCCTTTCAATAGTATTCTTTATATTTAAGCATTATTGTAAACCTTCCCCGACCAGCTAAACTGCCATCCGGTCCTTACCATGGCCATTACCACGCTCCCGTCTCCTGCTCAACAACACACAGTGGCTTTGAAATGAAATAAATATCTCCACGCCGCTGGCCCTTCAACCTCGCCACAAAGACTGTACCCTAAAATAATTATGGTCCAACAAAATTCTGCCGCCAAGATTTTAATGTTTCAGTGCCCCCGCAGCAGCGCGGCGCCGTACCGCCACTGAGGTGGGGTATGGTCCCGCTCCTCTTCAGTGAGGCCAACCAGTGTACGGCGAGCCGGAGCCCTCCTCCCGGCCAAGGCTGATGTGTGGCGCACAACCTGCAACTTGCCCGCGACCTGCATGTTCGCCGCCGACGGCTCCTCTCATAGTGCGGGCGAGCGGTATCTCAGGGTACTTGAGGGGTCCGAGCGGCCTCCACTGGACACAAGCAGCGGCGGCTGGTCTGGCCGTCAAAGTCATCGGCAACTGATATACTTAATCAGCTACATGGACATTTAATATCAACATTACTACAATTTTTGAATTCAACTGCAATATCTGGTGGACTTAGAAAATTTTTCCTCAACCTTAAAAACTAAAAGTTTCCTTCTGAATTCAACTTCTACAAGCATAAAGACATTACATCAATAGTAATCAAAGAATTTTGAAACTGGATCCAATCATTTTAAGAAAATGTGTTGGTAAATACTTCTGCAATTAACTTCTATATCAACATCATAACTGGGACCTTATGTTGAAACAAAAGTTTATGTTCTTCTGTGTTACCCCTTGGATTGACTTTTGGGGGGGGAGGTCTGTACCGGGTGGTACACCTCCACGCCGCTAATTCAAACTTTGCGCCAGTTGAAACTCCTCTACTGGAGGAAGCCTGAACTTTATCTACTGCGTTAATTCTCAACTTTCTCAGAAGATGTCCCTACTTGTAAATTTTGAATTTTCTGAACTGGGTCGTTTTCGATGTATTTTTGTTTTGCCTGTAGTAAGAAGTGTGAACATTCTTTTCTAGAGGACACTACTGAAGGACTACAATTGTGCACCCTAGTGCGAAGTGAAAGAACTGATTTCTTGGAGAAATTTTGTGTTCAAAAGTTTGTCCTTTGTTAAATTTCTTTCAGTCATTGTTTAAGTTGGCAATATTAACCCTTTCTTTCCCCTTGTTTTGAATTTACCAATCCCGAATTTCTCTAATTAATTTTCCACCAATAATGTGTTTCTTCTTCATCTTGTGTAGGGGTTTTCGTGGTTAGCCAATAAAATGATTGTGGGCGGGTGTTCTCATTCCTGAAACGCCTCGAACCTTTCAGTAACATCTATCAGTGTGTAAAGTACGTAGCAGGGGGCGGGAAGCGCCTCTTTCTTCGGGCAGCCGTTCAACCACCAGGTAATGGCCTTTTAATAACTTCTTTTCTTGCTAGCTCAGCAATTTAACTCTCGGGAAAGTCCGAAGCCTTTTACCATGTAACTTTTCTCTAAAATGTAAAGACACTTAATATCAATTCCATCCTTCTAAACTACAAATTGGGATAGAGAGTGCTTAACCCTCTCGAGCTCCCACTCATATTGCATTGAGGTGAACTTATTTTCTCAACTGTTTCTTCCTTAACGTAATGTAAATTGTCTCCTTCTATAAGTCACCTCTTTAGTATGGGATTAGCCCTTGTATTAGAGGCCTAGTGCCGAGTAGGTTTTAATAAAGTGTAGTAGGAGTGCAAGAACGCCTCCTCTCAAGTTGGTATTTTAGAGGCCATGTAATATTTCTGTTTCTTCACGGAATAGGCCTCAGTAGGTTGGGTATTCTTAACCCTGTGTATGCGTCCTTAGAGGACAGCTTGAAAGTGGAGTTTGGTGTGGCCTTTGATAGGCTCGAACTTAAGAGCGAGTTGCTCTTTCTTAAAATTTGTTTCTGTATGCCTCGAGGAGGCTTTACTGTGTAATTGGGAGCAAGTGCTCCTAGGCATGATTGGGGTTTTCTGCCCCTTTGTTGAACCTTGAATATAAGTAAAGTTGGGCTTATTGCTCAAGAATTATGTGTCCGGCTCTCGGAGCACAAATCCTGTAACTCTGTAATTGTACATTCTCGTTTTTTGCTTGCTACTCTGTTCCTGCCATTCTTGTTATTTCTTGATTTTGCAAAGAAAATATAACCTTGTTAAATTTTATCTTAACTTTACTTTCGTATTTTGAGACCTGTTCACCCCCGCACCTTCTTTCACCTCTGCACATCCACGAAACTCGGTAACAATTATATTGTAAAAACGTTGACTAGCAAATATTAGAGAAAACTGGTTTTCTGGCTCAGCCTCCTCTCATGAAGGTGTACAGGTATGCCGGCAGCACATCGTTATATTTACTGGCATTTAAAATAATTCCTGCGGGACGAAATTCCGAAACCTCGGCGTCTCCGAAAACAGGAAAGGTACTAAGTGAGATGTAAAACAAATAAAGAAGGCCACAGCACAACAGCACTGATGGATCTTGGTCGAACAAGCGAACCTTTTTCAGCTCGGAGGCCTGCAGATTGCAAGGTCTTGTAAAGTCTGCGCGACGAGGCTATTTGGGTGTCATTCTTGGATTTCTATATCGGGAAAGCTAATTATTACGATAATTCATGCAACGTAAGTTAAGTAAATAAAGTTGTTATAACGGCAGGCTTCCCAGTTGATTGCCGGATCAAGGACTACCTGAAATATACGATCCATCGCACCATCATCCGTCCTGTTGCACTCTGCGGTAAGTAGCAAAGAGGTAGAGCGTCAACTAATCGCCATGGAGAGAAATATGTTGAAATGATCAACCGGTTTCGCTAGATGGGATTGTGTTTCTGACGTAAACGTAGAAAACTAGTATGGTGTTGGTTTGTAATATAACGGTCTTGCTTTTGGGACTAGTCTATGTAAATTAATTTGCAGGGGGTGCACTGTCAGTAATTTCGTTTATTTTGCCAATTCTTCAGATATTTATCCATTTTAGGTCAACTCAAGATCGTAACAGTGGTTTTTAGCTTCCGTGTCTGTCTGTTCCACCATCACAGCGAAACGGCTGGATAGATCTCAATCAAACTTCATATTTAAAGAGTACTTATCCATGGGCGAGTTTATATATGCAAATGATTCAAAAATACGGAACAGACTAGGTATTTATAGGGAGATTAAACGAGTTATTTGATATTTTCTCATACGCCATTGACTTTCTTTAAAATCTGTAGACTCTATGTGAAACATCCCTACATTTTAAATATTTCTTTGTTGTCTACGTAATATCACTTACTCTTCAAATGACGGAGAGAATTGCTATTTTCTGCGGGTGAATGGTCTGCGTTAGATGACGGACACCCTCGCAGACCGACAACGAACCTACAGGTAACCATGGCAAGGTCTCTGGCTGCTTGCCAGCAGGAAAGAAACGTAATGCCATTTTCGTCATAATTCCTGTAAACTCGTGGTTGTTGCTTGGGTAGAAGGCGAGAGAGACGTCAAGTTGTCATTCTGAGGTATATTTGCGGAATACCGTTGGAGGTTACAATCGTCTTCCAATAGCATTAAGCGTGGCTCTCAACATTCCAACAGTGTCGCGGAGAGTAGCCCATTATTTCTCACCGTAAGGTGTTTTCTGGCATTTTCTACAATATTTACAGCATTTACTTGCTACTTCTCTTTTCTGCTTTAATTTCTTTCCTCTTCCTTGCCTCTTTAGGCTTAAGAAATAACACCATAAGTAATCTTCCCATCTTTTTAGCCTGAGAATAAATGCGCCTAAATTTCTCCTCTGTTACCGCTTTCTAAAATCCGTAACTCATATCATAACACATTTTGTGAGGGACATATTATTTCACAATGCACCCACTTAGTATTTACATACTTCTCCTATCCGGTTGTTCCTAGTTTTTGTCCTATCTTCTATTAATGTCAACTTTTTAACCGTGTTAATTTCTTCCTTAATTCCTCCGTTTGTATGCGAGTGCTAACCCCGAAACCCGGACACATTCCTTTGAGAAAAAATTCCAAAATGTTCAAATGTGTAATATTTTGGTCCCGGAAAATATAGAAATATGGAGGCAATTTTAATGACGGTACAGCCCTTCGTTTCGGGTAATTGTTGGCTAAACAGCAAGTCGCTTCACGAAACATAGCAAAATCGCCGCTCAGTTTGAAGTGATCTGCAACTTTGCCCTTATGACATATTGTCGTATCTTGATCCCTTATAATTTAGATAGAGCTGCTTTTATTGATTATAATTCAATATCCCTAACTCGATTTTGACTGGCATTAGGAAAAGTGGCCTGTCTTTACAATGAAAACTTCTAATCTCGAAGGTGTAATGGCAGTAGGCAAGTGAGCCTATCGTTGTAGTAGGAACTCCCGAACTCAATTGTGAATGACAGTAGGAAACGTGGCCTGCCATTATCATCAAAACTCCTCAACGCGGACGTTACATCGGAAACAACGTATGGAGTCCTCTCCGTGGTGTTTCTTGGATAACGCTAAGAGACATGCAATTTAATATAATTTAACTCGCTGCGTGTACAATAATTTACAGGTACATTTGCTAGTTAAACACTAAAGCAAAATACATAAATAATATAATAATTGCGCCAAACCACAGTATAAAAAATTATTAACTATGCTAAGTAGGTGGTTATCTGTTTCCAGAATGTACGTAGTCCCTGCGAAACTTTGTATGGTACTAACTTATTTTTAAAAGGTTATATTCTGATGCTTTCTTGTTATCAACTACGAACAAATGATGTTGGAATGAAATAATCTCCACACACTTGTAAAGAATTCAACATCTGTCTAACTTAGTGTGGTGGTGGTGATAGTATTTTCTGTGTCAAGTACAACTGGACAACTATCCGCTATTAAGGGTACAATCTGGAGATAAACAAATTGTTTTACTTATGCATTGATTTTCGCGGCAATGTCAGCTAAATAAAAGTAGAAGCAGTCCAAAGTTGACTTAATTGATGGTACTGATGGTATTGATTCATAGTTCTTGAAAAACTAGAATTACTTAAAAATTTCATATTTTTTCATTTAATTGAAATGGTCATGAACATTTGGAATCAGGTAGGTAATGCTTTTGGCTTGTGCGGTTAGCGGCGCGCAGCTGCGAGCTTGCATTCGGGAGATAGTGGGTTCGAACTTTACTGCTGGCCTGTACGACCACTTCCTTCCCACTCCTATCTCTTTATTGCCCCATCGTCGCCATAAGACATATCTGTGTCGGTGCGACGTAAAGCAACTTGCGAAAGAAATACTTATCCAAAAATCGCTGTCTATTAATTTCTCTGTACATAATTCATATTCTGAGATATATCGTATTTAAAGTTTCGTAATATTTACGTACTACAATTTGGGATTTAAAGATCCCTACTGCCTGAAAATATCCTGCAATCACAACTTCCATACATAGGTTTCTTTAATACACTGACTGCCAGAGCAAATGCAACACCAAGAAGGAGTGGTCAGAACTTTATGCCAATTGCAGGGTAGAGTGACGTCACTGAGGTATGTTCATGATGTGAAATGCGCCGCTGTGCTGCGCACGTAGCGAACGATAAATGGGACACGGCGTTGGCGAATGGCCCACTTCGTACCGCGATTTCTCAGCCGACAGTCATTGTAGAACGTGTTGTCGTGTGCCACAGGACACGTGTATAGCTAAGAATGCTAGGCCGCCGTCAACGGAGGCATTTCCAGGAGACAGACGACTTTACGAGGGGTATGGTGATCGGGCTGAGAAGGGCAGGTTGGTCGCTTCGTCAAATCGCAGCCGATACCCATAGGGATGTGTCCACGGTGCAGCGCCTGTGGCGAAGATGGTTGGCGTAGGGACATGTGGCACGTGCGAGGGGTCCAGGCGCAGCCCGAGTGACGTCAGCACGCGAGGATCGGCGCATCCGCCGCCAAGCGGTGGCAGCCCTGCACGCCACGTCAACCGCCATTCTTCAGCATGTGCAAGACACCCTGGCTGTTCCAATATCGACCAGAACAATTTCCCGTCGATTGGTTGAAGGAGGCCTGTACTCCCGGCGTCCGTTCAGAAGACTACCATTGACTCCACAGCATAGACGTGCACGCCTGGCATGGTGCCGGGCTAGAGCGACTTGGATGAGGGAATGGCGGAACGTCGTGTTCTCCGATGAGTCACGCTTCTGTTCTGTCAGTAATAGACACCGCAGACGAGTGTGGCGTCGGCGTGGAGAAAGGTCAAATCCGGCAGTAACTGTGGAGCGCCCTACCGCTAGACAACGCGGCATCATGGTTTGGGGCGCTATTGCGTATGATTCCATGTCACCTCTAGTGCGTATTCAAGGCACGTTAAATGCCCACCGCTACGTGCAGCATGTGCTGCGGCCGGTGGCACTCCCGTACCTTCAGGGGCTGCCCAATGCTCTGTTTCAGCAGGATAATGCCCGCCCACACACTGCTCGCATCTCCCAACAGGCTCTACGAGGTGTACAGATGCTTCCGTGGCCAGCGTACTCTCCGGATCTCTCACCAATCGAACACGTGTGGGATCTCATTGGACGCCGTTTGCAAACTCTGCCCCAGCCTCGTACGGATGACCAACTGTGGCAAATGGTTGACAGAGAATGGAGAACCATCCCTCAGGACACCATCCGCACTCTTATTGACTCTGTACCTCGACGTGTTTCTGCGTGCATCGCCGCTCGCGGTGGTCCTACATCCTACTGAGTCGATGCCGTGCGCATTGTGTAACCTGCATATCGGTTTGAAATAAACATCAATTATTCATCCGTGCCGTCTCTGTTTTTTCCCCAACTTTCATCCCTTTTGAACCACTCCTTCTTGGTGTTGCATTTGCTCTGTCAGTCAGTGTATATCTGTAATACAAACATCACAAAAATTTTGCTATATTTGACGGGATACTGTGGCAGAAAAATGAGATAAAACAAAACATTAAAACATTATTTAAGTGACAAATAGTTCGAATTTTAATAAAATGGAATAACTTCGTGACAAGAAAGGAACTTAATCCTATCAATTCAGAACTTTTTTCGCTAAAATGACTAAAATTTTGTCTCCAGACTGTCCCCTTAACACCGACCAAAGAAGAAACATGGAAGATGTCCGGCAATTCAAAGAATGAAGGTATCGCCAAAAGGAAATTAAGTACCACGAAGGGCGACAAAGGGAGGTCAGATAGGAAAGAAATACGAGGAGGTTAGTTCCCCCAGTGGGTGGGGGCAGTAAAATATCACCTAAACCGGGCTCCAAGGGCATTCAAGTTGGGAGCGTGGATTGGCGACCACAGGGCCCTCAGCTGAGTCCTGGAATTGCTTTCACTTGTGCTAGGCTTCTGAATTTCATTTATCCTGTCCGACATCCCTTGATCAATTCTTGTTATTTTCTGACCCCGCCGCTATTGCAGCATTGGAGGACTAAGGAGTCCTTCATTTTCAAACCCTTCGTATCCCTTGTCTTCCTTTGGCCGATATCTTCATTTTCGAAGTATTGAGTCCCGTAAATTTTTCCCCTCAGTTTAGTGTTATACAGTTTAGAAGAAGACTGCTCAGTTGCCTTTCCTCTTAAAACAATAATCACCACCACCACGAGTAGGTTGGCACAAGTGGATGGAATGCTAGACTGAGCTAGGAAAACCGCGGTCGCCACCCCACGCTCCTAAGTTGAGAGCCCCTTGCCCCCCTCCCTTCCCTTTCAGTCGCTTCTTACGACAGGCAGAGGATACTATGAATGCATTCTGTAGCCTTGTCTAACTATCTATATGTATGGTATGCAACAAAACAAACAACGCTGAATTTATTGCTCATCTACCGTCCACGTTTCCCGAGCAACGATGTTTTTTATTTGTTTATTTACAAGTTGCTTTACGTTGCACCTAGGCAGATATGTCTTATGGCGACTATGGGATAGGAAATGGCTAGGAGTGGGAAGGAATCGGCCGTAGCCTTAATTAAGGTACAGCCCCAGTATTTGCCTGGTATGAAAATAGGAAACCACAGAAAACCATCTTCAGGGCTGCCGACAGTGGGATTCGAACCCACTATCTCCCGGATGCAAGCTCACAGCACCGCGCCCCTAACCGCTCGGCCAACTCGCCCGGTAAGTATTTATTTATTGTACTTATTGTCAATTCAATGTTGTGTTGATTTCTGCAACTATAGTTCTCACAACATAGCAGAATTTGTTTATCGTGGAACATTATTTACCGTTATACGAAGTAGGATGTCAGAATGGGCCGAGTTTCCTTCACGTTAAAGAACAGTACGAGAAGTGATTTAAAATGGAGGCACCAAGTAACAGTACAATGTTCGCCATCGTTGACCAATTCCATGAAACGCGATCAGTCTTACGTAGGGGACAACAGGGTGTCCAAGAACTGTCACCACAAACTAGAATCATGGATGACCTTCGCAGCAAATGTTACAGTCCCCAAAACGTAGTCTACGACGAATATTGCTAAAATTTGGTTTGGTGTTGGTTCTGTCAAGTGGAAGTTTAGAGCTGAATGAATTTGTGTATCTTATTCAGCTTGGGCAGGATCTAACAGAAAGGTATGAGCGAGCCGCGTTACAGTAATTCAGCTTAATGTTGTCCACGGCGTATGAGGATCCAGAATTTTTTTCTGCAAAATGTATGATTTTCAGATGAAAGGCATACTGACCTTGACAACTACATCAACCGACAAGCAACTGTATTTTTATTGTTTGAAAGGCCTCATGTCGTTATACAGAAAACACTGGGCAGTGCGCCGTGTCCTACCATGGAATACTGAGCTCTTAATTCGTCAAAGATGCTTCACAGGATCCATAAACAGTGAACCAAATCAGGGGCGTTCCCAGAGGGTTATTGGAGGTAAGACTCCCCTACACCCCCATGGAATTTTTGCAAAAGAAAATAAATAGAAACTGACAATAAACAAGTGAAAGTCGACTCAAACTCTTTTGAATATTCATAGAGACGAATTAGAAAACCAAAAGCTTTCTTGGATCTATTTTCTAACAAGCCTCGAAAGTATGATTTCAGAATGTAATCTGAACATACCAATCCCCATAAAAGCATTTACTTTGCGTATATTTTTCTTGTTCTGTATTGTCCGGCTCCCTAGCTAAATGGTTAGCGTGCTGGCCTTTGGTCACAAGGGTCCCGGGTTCGATTCCCAGCAGGGTCGGGAATTTTAACCGTCATTGGTTGATTCGTCTGACTGGGTGTATGTGTTGTCTTCACCATCACTTCATCCTCATCACGACGCGCAGGTCGCATACGGGCGTCAGATCAAAAGTCCTGAACCCGGCGAGTCGAACATGTCCTTGGAAATTCCCGGCACTAAAAGCCATACGCCGTTTCATGTTTTTATTCGGTATTTTAATGCAAGATTTTGTAGTCTACCGGTAGAATACTACAATCTGAATATCGACAAAATTTACTTATATCAGTGTCCTTATGACACTCGTGCAAAGGGCGCACCACACATGTACAAGCACCTTCATTGTGTTCTATCATCAGTTTGTAACCAAAAACCTTGACCCCCTCCCCCAATCGGTCGATCCTGGCTACACTACTGAACCAGGTAGTCTACAGATATCCCATTATCCCATTTACGCTGTTTTATCGCACCAGAAACTTATCTCTCCAAAGAGAATGAATGCAGCAAGAAGATCACTGTCTGTCTGTTAGGTCACCAGCCCAGAGGCTGGTTGGATCCTCAAATAGCACCACCAAAGGTTATGTGATTATAAGGAAACCCCCAAAACCAATGGCAGCACCAAAATGAGCGTACTAGGCAAGATGAGGAGTGAGGTAGTTTGCCATTGCTTTCCTCACGGGATCAGAAAGTACTATTGCAGCACGACTGACCCTATGAGCGGCACCCTTCATAACAGTCAGATGCACTAGTCATGCTCTGAATGTCATTACTCAGCACTACCCATACCCCAGCAACGTCCATATTATCACAGCCATGGATGTTGACTGGGACTTCAGTGGAAGCTACACTTTACTCTGGCCTGTGCCAAGAGATGAATGCAAAAGTACTGTATCCATCAAGAAATGACAGCAGGCAGTAAGGAGGTCACACCACCTGGGATTTACTTACCCTACTGCAACGTCGCTTTGGAGATCACAGATATCTCGTGAAACTCCATTCCTATATCCTTCCTGTTCGCGGAATCACATGGCCACTGATGCCTACATACGGGGCACGTTGAAAGAATCAGTCTTTAAGACAGATGGCCCACCAAAAATATTCCCGAATTAACGCCATTTTGTACGTCCTTATAGCAGCCACTATTCTCGCCATTATCAGTAATCGTCAGAAACGTTATGGCCAATGTGTGTGGTAGGTGATGGTACAAACATACTGAACGAACGCATTCAGTTCCTTTGACGGTGGAAGATTATGCAAAGGGACTGTGTTACAAGATCGACATTGACACAAACAGAATAACTCAATTAGGCAAATAATTCATTCATAATGTCTATTGTAAGCTAAGGATAACATGGTTCAGACTAGTGACACAAAACAAGAACAAACAAGAATTAATATGGGTAGGGTACATTTTGCCCTAGACTATATAACAATGTTAACGTCTAGGATAAAAATTTAAAACGAAGATCTTCGAAACTACAGTTTAGAGATCGGGTGTAATTAGTTTGTAGGCGTAATTATAATATTTGAGGTAGTAATAGAAAAATTAATTGTAACAAAATTGTGCTTGTATCAAATCACATTTATTGCAATAAATGATTACTTTCTCCCTAGTTCCTGGCGATCCGGAACGAGGGGATGGGAATATTCTATTCTTATTGACACGTGCACAACGATATATCGATCTGGATTAACGGTGGCTATTAATCAACAATGAGCTAACGCACCTCAGAAATTGCTACATCATTAAAGTAGAATACAATTCAAAATGCCCCTAAATGACACAATTTAACATAAAATTATATACAAATATCGTATAAACCAGTAACGCCTCCGTGGCTCAGGCGGCAGCGCGCCGGCCTCTCACCGTTGGGTTCCGTGATTCAAGTCTCGGTCAATCCATGTGAGATTTGTGCTGGAAAAAGCGGAGGCGGGACAGGTTTTTCTCCGGGTACTCCGGTTTTCCCTGTTATATTCAATTCCGAAAGCACCCTCCAATATCATTTAATTTAATCTGTCATTTATTAATTATTGCACCAGGGAAGTGCGACAGGCTTCGGCAGTCGGCACAATTCCTATCCTCTACGATAGATGGGGCTTCATTCATTCCATTGCTGATCCGGTCGAATGACTGGAAACAGGCTGTGAATTTTCATTTTCATCGTATAATCCAAAAAATTAATTTTATCTTGAGTTTCTGAAATCTATTTTACAATATCGTTCTCTTTATAATTCAACATTTATTAATTTTTACATTGGTTGAAATGTCGGCATTGTTGCCTTCGGTTCAGAGGGTTCTCGTTTCGATTTCCGGCCGGAAGGGTTATTTTAATCACTTACGGCTACCTCTTCTGACTAGGGTACGCGGTACTTGTTATACACACCTTTTCGTAGATGCATAGCAAAGCACACTACCGACCGCTGCAGAAACGAGCAATACTGAATACACCCCTCCACACAGGTTTGGTGTCAAGAGGGCATCCGGCCATAAAACTGAGCCAGGATGACTTGTGCTATATAGTCTGCATCCGTGACCCTACCAGGATGTGCAAAAAACAGTGGGAAAAGAAGAAAAATCATTTATTGTGTTTCATATCTTAATTTCGGGGTTCATTGAGCATTGCCCAACTTTCATTCAAATCCATTTCACTGCAGTAACGAATACTACTACTAAATGATTTCATTCCTCCCCTGAAGGGGTAGGCGGGCCTCCTAGACGGTGACGCCGTCTCTCAGGCCAGAATATTCATATCAGAGAAGATGTACCCTGAACGTGGGAAAGTTGTCGGCTGTGGCCTGTACTAGGAACTGTACCGCAATCGCCTTAGTGCAGGAGAAAGGAAAGCCACGGAAAACCAATCTAATGGTCAGCCAACGGTGAGGACCAGCGCAACTTTTCCCGAATACAGAGGCGTAGAGGCACGTTAGAGCCGTGGCCACCCCTCCTCTGCTCATTTGGCCGGTCGGAATGCAGAGCTGTCGGACCACGGACCAGCTGCGGCCACTTGTGAGCCGAGATCCACACTGAAACCGTCGAACTGCAGTAATGAAAACTGGTACACGTTTGTGATCCCCTTAATGACTTTTTATTCAACGGACACAGTCTCTTGAATTGGCAAAATGCGGTGACACAGCTGCAGATGCTGGTAGAATCTAGTGTATTTTTATTTTATATTAATCTTTAACCATGAAAATGAAAATCTACAGCCTGTTTCTAGTCATTGGATGGGGTCAGGAATGGAATTAATGAAGCCCCCATCTAGCGACGAGGATAGGAATTGTGTCGGCTGCCGAAGCTTGTTGCCCTCCTCTGGGGCAATGATTAATGTCTCATAGATGAAATGAAATGACATTGGAGAGTGTTGCTGGAATGAAATATGACAGGGAAAATTGGAGTACCCGGAGAAAAACCTGTCCCGATTCCACTTTGTCCAGCGCAAATCTCATCGGGATTTGAACCACGGTACCCAGCGGTGAGAGTCCGGAGTTCGCCATGGGGTTTCTCTTAAACATTAACCATGTATATCATATTTACATTGATTTGTAACTTGGATCAATTTCACTGGGTCTTATTGCTATTTTAATTATGAAATACAGTATAAATATTAAAAACATAACACAATATATGAGAATGCCTTGAAACATAGTGCCTACGAAATTATGGACAGTATATGTAAGTACATATTTTTACCTGTTTTCAGCATACACGTCCTAAATTTCATGGTAGCTATTCCACCTTGAGTGGAACTTCGTATACTACTGCCTCTTTAGAGATTATATTCTAATTATTCATCATTATTTCATTCTTTTCCATTATTTCCCAATTGAGTTATGTTGAGATGTCTAGCTTAAAGTTCTCCACAATCCTCGTAGTATAAATTCAACATACAGTAAGAACAAATGCTGTGTAGTTCATTATTAAACATGTTGTTTAAAAATACTATGTCACCTTATCATTCTGCACAAGGGAGCAAACGACGCTGCGATTTCAGTTAGAGAATGCCAGGAGGTTTGTACGAACGTGTAAATAGACTATTTTATGCCAGACGCCTGAAAGATGTTCGCAGAGTCTATTGCTAGTGCGTGTAAAAGCCAAGTGCATCAGTTCTTCAATCTGAGATTCTGTTGTGTACTCCTTGCTTTCCAGAGTATGTTTATGGTGAAGCCGCGTGTAAACACAGGAGTTGTCCGCAGTCATTACACCAAAGTCATTTCGTTTTACAACTGGTGCAGTCGGGGCTTCTCTCCTTCCTGTCTTACTGCATTACAACACACTTACTCCTGCTTTGTAGCCTACCTTGTGCACAGACCTTTTGTCTTATAAAACAAGAGAAACGGAGGTTTTATCGCACGGACTAGTTCGACATCAGTGGAGTGGAAGAACTCTAAAATTGAGAAAGTGAACGTATGCTTTCGGGCAAGAATGGGCTGAGAAATACATTCCCAAAGCACAGCAAAATAACATTATCCCAATAATATACTACTTCATTCTTATATTTATTCGTATTCTGTATTCCTAGTCTTTATTCTTATTCTCATATTTACAGGGGAGACAATAGGAAGATCCATCTGAAATATCTTCAAATCCGTTGAGATACTGACTTCCTGTTTTCATATTCTTAAATAATTGCCTACAATATAGATCCTCTTCAGTTCCTTCTGAACAGTATCAACGAAGTATGCAAGGAATTATGGCGTTAAAATATGCTATCGTACCTACTGACTGACTGACTGACTGACTAGTCGGTGCTACAGTCCATGTAGAATCTTGGCCTTCATGATCACCTTTCTCCACTCCTCACTGTCTTCTGCTCTCCTTCTCCAGCTCTTAATACCCAGCTTCTGGAAGTCGTCTTCCACACAGCTGAGCCATATTTTTCATCTCCCAAAGAGTTTCCCAATGGACATTTTTTTGAGTGTTCTGGAATCTGACATTCTCTGAACATACTTTTCTCAACCGATTTCGAGTAACGAACTGTTACGCATGTTTTAATAACGTTCAATGTCAATTGAAATGCACTGTGCACTGAGAATCACGGCCGAATCAGCGACATCATAATGTCA
Source organism: Anabrus simplex (assembly GCF_040414725.1). Lineage (NCBI taxonomy): Eukaryota > Metazoa > Arthropoda > Insecta > Orthoptera > Tettigoniidae > Anabrus > Anabrus simplex. The sequence goes on along the minus strand of NC_090267.1, from coordinate 122,313,596 downwards.
CTATACCCTCACAAGGATGAATGGAGAGAGAGAGAGAGAGATTAGAACACCTTAATTACTTTTTAATAGTTTTACTGAATGTAAACGCCTATTAGCAGTATCTACGTGAGCTACTGTGAGCCAGACATCGTGTTGTGCGCACGCAATTTCTTTAAGTGAAGCCGTCTCAAAGTAGTAATAATAATAATAATAATAATAATAATAATAATAATAATAATAATAATAATAATAATAATAATAATAATAATAATAATAATAATAATAATAATAATGTTATTTGATTTACGTCCCACTAACTACTTTTACGGTCTTCGGAGACGCCGAGGTGCCGGAATTTAGTCCCGCAAGAGTTCTTTTACGTGCCAGTAAATCTACCGACACGGGGCTGTCGTATTTGAGCACCTTCAAATACCACCGGACTGAGCCAGGATCGAACCTGCCAAGTTGGGGTTAGAAGGCCAGCGCCTTAACCGTCTGAGCCACTCAGCCCGGCCCGATCTCAAAGTAGCCTTACAACGAACGTGAGCCATTTCGGGTTGATGTGATCGTCTAGTGGATTGAGTCAATCTGGGTTACCATAAAACTTGATTGAGCTAGAAAACCGGTGAGTTTGGTCCAGTGCAGGACTCTAACACATACGAAATTTATAGTAATCCGGTGGTATCGGCGATTGGGAGTTAGAAATCAGGAGGGGCGGGGGCACAAAAATGTATAGACAGCAGAAAGTACCCGGGTTTAAGGGATCTAGCAGAGGGAGCGTTGGTGTGGGGGTGGGGGGTGGGAGCATAAACATTGAAAAAATATAGCTACAAAATGGTACTTTTTAATGTTCTCTGAGCGAATTTCGATATAGACGTAAAGGTTGGGTCTGCCAATTTCAGTGCGTATTAATGGTCATCATCATCATCATCTGTTTACCCTCCAGGTTCGGTTTTTCCCTCGGACTCAGCGAGGGATCCCACCTCTACCGCCGCAAGGGCAGTGTCCTAGAGCTTCAGACACTTGGTCGGGGGATACAACTGGGGAGTATGACCAGTACCTCGCCCAGGCGGCCTCACCTGCTATGCTGAACAGGGGCCTTGTGAAGGGATGGGAAGATTGGAAGGGATAGGCAAGGAGGAGAGAAGGAAGCGGCCGTGGCCTTAAGTTAGGTACCATCCCGGCATTCGCCTGGAGGAGAAGTGGGAAACCACGGAAAACCACTTCCAGGATGGCTGAGGTGGGAATCGAACCCACCCCTACTCAGTTGACCTCCCGAGGCTGAGTGGACCCCGTTCCAGCCCTCGTACCACTTTTCAAATTTCGTGGCAGAGCCGGGAATCGAACCCGGACCTCCGGGGGTGGCAGCTAATCACGCTAACCACTACACCACAGAGGCGGACGCGTATTAATGGTACTCTTCAATAAAACTTTCACCAAAAGGACAATAGAAGTTCGGCGTTATTATACAATTAAAATGCCATTTAGTAATTCACTACACACTAACAAATGTACAGTTACAGAACTACACAGACACATTTACTGAGTGAGACTGCCAGAATGAAGAAAGCGCGCGGCAAGTCTGCTGCGCAGTATGAATGTGTTAGCCGCAACCAACGACATTTTGTGAGTATTTTCGCTAAGTATTTTCTTAATAATTGAAGAAATTAAAGGAAGGAAATAACTGAGAAAGAAAACAATAGGGATTGTACCAATTGCATTTTTTATCATTTAGAGTTTCAGTATTTTTGAAAATAACTCTTAGGTCTGTTGAAACTTTAAAATGTCAGGTTCCAAGAAGGACATTCCAGGAATCATTAATGAAGAAGGGGAGTGTGTATGCGAGGGTCTTAAAAAGGCAGAAGTATGCAGTCTGCAGTATGTAAAGATAGTTGGTTAAAAGGATAATGTCCAGATAGAGGAGGTGCATAATACTAAAGAAGTATTAAAATTTACTTATGAAAGCAATGACATTTACAGTAAGATACAGAAGTTGTAAACTAGAAAAGCAGCTGGAATTGATAAGGTTTCGGGGGATATACTAAAGACTGTGGGTTAGGATATAGTACCATATCTGAGGTACTTGTTTGATTATTGTTTGCATGAAGGAACTTTACCAAATGAATGGAGAGTTGCTATAGTAGCCCTTGTATATAAATGAAAGGGTGATAGACATAAAGCTGAAAATTGCAGGCCAGTCAGTTTGACATGCGTTGCATGTAAGCTTTGGGAGAGCATTCTTTCTGATTATATAAGACATGTTTGCGAAATTAATAAATGGTTTGATAGAAGGCAATTTGGGTTTAGGAAGGGCTATTCCACTGAAGCCCAACTTGTAGGATTCCAGTAAGATATAGCAGATATCTCGGATTCAGGAAGTCAATTGGACTGTTTCGCGATTGACCTATCTAAGGCATTTGATAGAGTAGATCATGGGAGACTACTGGCAAAAATCAGTGCAATTGGACTTGATAAAAGAGTGACTGGAAGGGTGGCTCTGTTTCTAGAAAATAGAACTCAAAGAATTAGAGTAGGTGAAGCTTTATCTGTCCCTGTAATAATTAAGAGGGGAATTCCTCAAGGCAGTATTATTGGACCATAATGTTTTCTTATATATATATATATCAATGATATATGTAAAGAAGTGGAATCAGAGGTAAGGCTTTTTGCAGATGATGTTATTCTGTACACAGTAATACATAAGTTACAAGATTGTGAGCAACTGCAAAATGACCTCGATAATGTAGTGAGATGGACAGTAGGCAATGGTATGATGATAAACGGGGATAAAAGTCAGGTTGTGAGTTTCACAAATATGAAAAGTCTTCTCAGATTTAAATACTGCGTTGATTGGGTGAAAGTTCCCTTTTTTTTCCTAGTTGCTTTACGTCACACCGACACAGATAGGTCTTATGGCGACGATGGGACAGGAAAGGGCTACGAGTGGGAAGGAAACGGCCGTGGCCTTAATTAAAGTACAGCCCCAGCATTTGAATGGTGTGAAAATGGGAAACCACGGAAAACCATTTTCAGGGCTGCCTTCAGTGAGTTTGAACCTACTATCTCCCGAATAGTGGAAACTGGCCGCACTTAAGCTACTGCAGCTATCCAGCTCGGTGAAAGTTCCCTTTAGGTATCATTGTAAATACCTATGTTCATTGGGGTAATCACATAAATATGATTGTAAATAAAAGGTACAGGTCTCTGCACATGGTTATGAGGGTATTTAGGGGTTGTAGTAAGGCTGTAAAGGAGATAGCATATTTGTCTCTGGTGAGACTCCAACTAGAGTTTAGTTCCAGTGTATGGGACCCCCACATGGATTACTTGATTCAAGAACTGGAAAAAGTCCATAGAAAAGCAGTTCGATTTGGTCTGGGCGATTTCCGACAAAAGAGATGCGTTACAAAAATGTTGCAAAGTTTGGGATGGGAAGACTTGGGAGAAAGGGGACGAGCTGCTCTACTAAGTGGTATGTTGCGAGCTGTCAGTGGAGAGATGGCATGGGAGGACATCAGTAGACGAATGTTTGAGTGGTGTCTTTAAAAGTAGGAAAGATCACAATATGAAGATAAAGTTGGAATTCAAGAGGACAAATTGGGGCAAATATTCGTTTATAGGAAGGGGAGTTAGGTACTGGAATAACTTACTAAGTGAGATGTTCAATTAATTTTCAATTTATTTGCAATCATTTAAGAAAAGGCTAGGAAAACAACAGATCGGAAATCTGCCACCTGGGCGACTGCCCTAAATACAGATCAGTAGTGACTGATTGATATAAAATGGAATAATAATTATTTTTTCTCCTCAAATTGGGAGGGCGATTGCTCTCCTCGTCCCCGTAATCGCAGCTACTGTAGCCTACAACCCGCAAATCTGCACCCTTCTCAATGCACATGGACAACATATTTTGTGAGTATAACTCAGTCACACCTGTGTATTTGGAATTGAGGGCAACACTAAACGTGTTCTCAGGAGAAGTAACCCATCATTTTCACTTTTTGCCAAGACGTCTTCCATTCTAAGTTCATTAGCGAGTGCAGGTAATCTTGCAACGAATAACCTGATGAGTTCAACTCACCTGTCAACGCGTCACTACCGTGCAACAGGTACACATTACGTGAAACGTCATGTTGTAAGTCGGGCATGTGCATGAATTGAAATGAAACGAACTTCAAAACTTATTGTCGTATATCCATTTCTGATACCTCAGTTCCGTTGAATACATCGCACTTGACCCGCCGTTCAACTGGCACCACCTGAACACTAGCATTCCTCGCGCTCTCAAAACTTTCTGGAACATTCAGTAGATGACGTTCTGTATTTTGTAGATTCATAATTCGATTCTCCCTCACCCTGTATTTCTTTCTGTACTCATTCACTTCCTCATTAATTTTTAGAGGTTTGAACATTTCTCTGAAACGAATATCTTCAATATTTCTCAACTAAAAATCTTTATCAATTCTGTTTGTTTCGTGATTTTATTCTGTAGAACGATCTAAACGCATTAAATGAACCCACTTGCGAACTTATCGCATGATTTTTTTGTTTTTTACATGGGTGGTGACATGTGATTTTATACTCTCTATCAGCGGCCATCTTTCTTTGTATCATGACATTATAAAATCCAAGATTGCCATTATCTTTGCTCCCTCAGCCTTCCTCTTCTTAATGGCACGTATCCCGTACGTATGCTTATTACACTTACCGAGTTACAAGAAAATTTGTTATAGAATACATATGACCTCGTTTCATCAAATTATGGTTTGCGTAGTGGCCGAGGTACCTTAATTTTGTGCCACTGGAATTATTTTACGTGCTGAAAAATGTATAGACACGAGGGTGGTGATTTAAACAACTCTAAATATTATTGGACTGAGCCGGGAGAGAAGCCACAACTTGCGTTCAGATAAACAGCGTTCTACAATCTCAACCTCTTAATCTAGCCTCACTAAGAAGTTGTTCCATTGTAACATATTTATATTTATTTTATTTATTTATTTATTTATTTATTTATTTATTTATTTATTTATTTATTTATTTATTTATTTAGGAAACCAAAACAGCGACAAGCCGATTTATAGAGTTCCGCAATGAATTTACAATATAGCACAATGGAACATAAAAAATTAAACAACAATGCGGGAAATATCATCAAATGATTAAAGTAGCAAATGATTAAAGTAACAAAATAAGTGTAGAGACACAACAATTAACAATAAAACATATAGGTAAACAAGAGGAAAATTAAAGATTGAAAGTAATACGAGGAGAAGAACTTATAGCTACGCACAGTAAGATACATATAGACGTGACACAAAAGTAACGGTATAGTACCAAACCAAACCCCATGGCACTACAGCCATAAGGGCCTTAGCCTACCAAGCGACCGCTGCTCAGCCCCAAGGCCTGCAGATTATGAGGTGTCGTGTGGTCAGCATGACGAATCCTCTCGGCCATTATTCTTGGCCTTCTAGACCGGGGCCGCTATCTCACCGTCAGATAGCTCCCCAATTCTAATCACGTAGGCTGAGTGAACATCGAACCAGCCCTCAGGTCCAGGTAAAAATCCCTGACGTGGCCGGGAATCGAAGCCGGGGCCTCCGGGTAAGAGGCAGGCACGCTACCCCTACACCACGGGGCCGGCAATGGTATAGTACAGTAAAAAAATAAATATATATATATTACATTATGTAGCTTTGTAAGGTATTCATTCAGGTGCTATTTCAAGGTTTCATTTCTATGGTATAAATAAATAAATGCACAAATAAATAGGAGATTTAATTTTTTATTTATTTGGTCAGTTATTTCATTTACTTTGGTATCCTCTTGCCCATGCTATTTTATTTCATACACCGATCCCGGTCCACTTCAGGGTCGGGAAAGCTCTAGGCCTATATTGTTGATGTCGTTGAAAGTGTCACACACTGTCTAATTCGCATGCGCTGCTAATTTTGATTGTGTGAAAGATGTACTTTTGAGTAGGAGATTATCTGTTGGAGTTAGAAGTTATAATTCACTTATATTTCAGATTTTACCAAATGATAGCAGAAGGCTTTTAAAGGTTACCATGAGCAGCGAGAGGAGATTTTCTACATAAGGCATTCAACTGTATTTTAAGAAATAATTTGTATGGTATTTAATCGACCGAAATCACCGCGCCCGTTATGCGCCGGTTATGCAGCCAAGCCCTGCATTTTATTTATTTATTTATTTATTTATTTATTTATTTATTTATTTATTTATTTATTTATTTATTTATTTATTTATTTATTTATTCAGAATCAGCAACAGCATAACGCCGAATTACAAAGATCCGAGCTATGTTCAATAGATATGAATCTAAAATGAAAGATATATACACATTTACAAAGGACACAAATATACACAATAAAAACTGTACAATCATATATAATACATATTTACATAAACAACGATATTAACAAAGAAAAATACATTTACAGTAAATACAGGAGCAGAACAGGAAAGAACAAAACAAGATGATTGGGTTTGAACCCTAAATTTGGGTGTCCTGAGAATGGTTTTCTGTGGTTTTCCACTTACACTTCCGGCGAATACTGGGACAGTTCCTATTCATGGACCTGTACCTGGCGAGCCGAACATGTCTTCGGACACTCCCGGCACGAAAAGCATACGCCAATTCATTTTTTTTCCTTTTTAGCTCCTCTGAGGTTGGCGCCAGTAAAAATCCGCCATATAATTTCATCTCACCTTATCCGCTGTATCAAGAAACGGAACTTATGATTTCTCAAATTCAAAGTAAAAGGTCTTCTTTAAAATGAAATGAATTATGCTTGTTCTGCAAAGTCTTTTGATTTGATCACGAAGGCGAATTGGGCGGCGTGATGAGGATGAAATGACGATGAAGACAACACAGAAATCCAGCGCCCCGTACCAGGGAATGGACCAATGACGGTTAAATTTCCCGACCCTGCCGGGAATCGAACCGGGACTCTTGTGACCAAAGGCCAGCACCTAACTGCTTAGACATGGTGCCGTGCAGTTAAGGAGCTATTGAAGATGAAATGAATAATCATGAATAAAACGAGGGAGGCAGTGGAAGGAATCGGCTGTGGTCTGTAAAATCAAGGGCTAATTCCGGTGTGCTAAATCATTCAGATCTTCATATTTATACAAAACGTAATCAATGTGAATTGTGTAACAGTGATTACACTTCAGACATCCTGAGTAACCACATCGAAAGAACTCAATTTTGATTTAGGTGGAGTGAAATGTTGTGATCAATCCAGTGCATCGTTCTTTATTCATTCCTCATGTCAGAAGTTAAAGGTATGTTCAGATAATTTTTTGAACTCTGACAATCACCATTTCATGAAATGTAATTCCTTTCTCCACCCAAACATCTTTCTGTTTAAAGACAGATGCTTTCCTCAACACTCGAATGCAAAGTTTTTATCGTTTTTTAATAATGGTAGAGACGGGCGATGTGTGCATGTTTCAGAGCTAATATAACAATATAACTTTCAAATCCAAGTCGATATGATTTTGCATTAACAGACAAGTGTGTATTAGGTGGTCTTTCAACTATGTCATTAGCATTATACTTTCCAGAATTCGAGTCGGAATGCTTTATTCTTTAGTATTGCTCTAACAATATATCATTACTTGATTCATTCCTTCCTCCTGAAAAATGTACTAATTAACTTACCTAGCGAGTTGGTTGCACGTTTCGTATCTTGTAGTAGTGAACTTGCCTTCGGAAGATTGTGGATTTAAATCCCTTCGCCGGGTGCCCTAAATGAAATTTCATTTTCCATGTCCAAATCAGGCGAATGCTGGAGTTGTATGTTAAGGCCATGGCCGCCGTGTTGATAAACCTGTAGCAGAATTTCGCAGTTCTAGCCCTTCGGGGAAGCAATTCGAGGTTGAAAACATCCTAGGGATATGAACTACGAATTATAGGTAAATAAAATATAATGATGTATGAAATATTCTTTATTTATTCCTAAAAATTACAATCCTTTTCTTAATCATCGAATGCAAAGTCTGACTGCAGACTGGAACTCCGTTCCTCACTGAATCTTATTGTTGGTGCATTTGTAATTAATTGTCGTTGTTTTCTCCACTTTTCCAAACGCAAGGGACACATTAAACGTTTCTTACGATGTGCCGGCATGATGCCGTATCCAGTCGATTAGATTAGCAGTTTGTCTTTTCTACCACTACGAGCGCTAGTGTGCGTCAATGATGATGACACGCGGTAGACTGATTGTTCACTGGAAACTCAACCATTCCGGTCGATTAGACTAGCAGTTTGCCTTTTTCTACCACGACGAGCGCTAATGTGGGTCAATGATGATGACACGCGGTAGACTGATTGCTCACTGGAAACTCAACCATTCTGGTCGATTAGACTAGCAGTTTGCCTTTTTCTACCACTACGAGCGCTAATGTGCGTCAATGATCATGACACGCGGTAGACTGATTGTTCACTGGAAACTCAACCATTCCGGTCGATTAGACTAGCAGTTTGTCTTTTCTACCACTACGAGCGCTAGTGTGCGTCAATGATGATGACACGCGGTAGACTGATTGTTCACTGGAACTCAACCATTCCGGTCGATTAGATTAGCAGTTTGCCTTTTTCTACCACTACTAGCGCTAGTGTGAGTCAATGATGATGAAACGCGGTAGACTGATTGCTCACTGGAAACTCAACCATTCCGGTCGATTAGATTAGCAGTAATTTTGTCTTTTCTACCACTACGAGCGCTACTGTGAGTCAATGATGATGACACGCGGTAGACTGATTGTTCACTGGAAACTCAACTATTCCGGTAGATTAGACTAGCTGTTTGCCTTTTTCTACCACGACGAGCGCTACTATGAGTCAATGAAGATGACACGCGGTAGACTGATTGTTCACTGGAAACTCAACCATTCCGATCGATTAGACTAGCAATTTGCCTTTTTCCACGACGACGAGCGCTAATGTGAGCCAATGCAGAGTTTCACTTAAGCCCTTATAACTACATTAGGTGTGGACATTTTCAAAAAAATCAGAAAACGCCTCAGCATATTGAATCAAGGAAGAATTACAGAAATAATTATGTAACTAAGTTAATTTTATTAGGATTTTAAATCAAAAAGAAAGCGAGTATAAAAACACGCGATTTTAGGCTGGTTTTTCGTAATTAAATTTAGGCCGGAAGGGATTTTCGAAATTCGATATTTTTATCAATCAATCAGTCAATACTGATATTCATTTAGGGCAGACGCCCAGGTGGCAGATTCCCTATCTGTTGTTTTCCTAGCCTTTTCTTAAATGATTTCAAAGAAATTGGAAATTTATTAAACGTCTCCCTTAGTAAGTTATTCCAATCCCTAACTCCCCTTCCTAAACACCCTCATAACCATGTGCAGAGATCTGTACCCTTTATTTACAATCCCATTTATGTGATTACCCCAATGAAGGTCTTTTCTTATATTAACACCTAGATACTTACAATGATCCCCAACAGGAACTTCCACCCCATCAACGCAGTAATTAAAACTGAGAGGACTTTTTCTATTTGTGAAACTCACAACCTGACTTTTAACCCCGTTTATCAACATACCATTGCCTGCTGTCCATCTCACAGCATTATCGAGGTCACGTTGCAGTTGCTCAGAAGCTTGTAAATTATTTATTACTCTATACAGAATAACATCATCCGCAAAAAGCCTTATCTCCGATTCCACTCCTTTACTCATATCATTTATGAAAACATAAAGGTCCGATAATACTGCCTTGAGGAATTCCCCTCTTAATTATTACAGGGTCAGATAAAGCTTCACCTACTCTAATTCTCTGAGATCTATTTTCTAGAAATATAGCAACCCATTCAGTCACTCTTTTGTCTAGTCCAATTGCACTCATTTTTGCCAGTAGTCTCCCATGATCCACCCTATCAAATGCTTTAGACAGGTCAATCGCGATACAGTCCATTTGACCTCCAGAATCCGAGATGTCTGCTATATCTTGCTGGAATCCTACAAGTTGAGCTTCAGTGGAATAACCTTTCCTAAAACCGAACTGCCTTCTATCGAACCAGTTATTAATTTCACAAACATGTCTAATATAATAAGAATGAATGCCTTCCAAAAGATTACATACAACGCATGTCAAACTTACTGGCCTGTAATTTTCAGCTTTATGTCTATCACCCTTTCCTTTATACACAGGGGCTACAATATCAACTCTCCATTCATCTGGTATAGCTCCTCCGACCAAGCAATAATCATATAAGTACCTCAGATATGGTACTATATCCCAACCCATTGTCTTTAGTATATCCCCAGAAATCTGATCAATTCCAGCCGCTTTTCTAATTTTCAATTTTTAGTTTGATAGAGCTGTCCAACACTCACAATTTGAAGCCTTTTAGCATAAATGAGGAAATTGCTTAATTTTACCTCTTTTCGTTTTATGGGGACACCTAGTATGTCTGCTAAGAAATGTTTTCAACATTTAAAACAAAACAAATTAATGTCAGTCCTACTTGACGTTTTCCAATGTCGTGTTTTGTTTATTTATATTTCAGTTCCAGCGGCATCCACCTCTTGTGCTAGGAGCTCTGCTACTTGCATTACCATTCCTGCCAGCGGCGAACCTTGTGGTGACTGTAGGCTTCGTAGTTGCTGAACGAGTACTGTACATTCCCAGGTAATGTTGATCTGATATTTTATCTATGGATTTGAAATTCCTACACAATTATACATTAAGGGGAGTCAGGACTGAAATTTAAAACTTCTACAATTTACCACTTATCACAACCAAATTGAAAACACAAGCATATAATAATAAGATAGAGTGCCACACAAAACTTGGACTTTTCTTTTGTTTGGGCTATAATTTGGCAGACTTATCACGAATAGTCACATACTTAGTAATAACTCTATGTTTTGCAGTGCAGTATAAACTATTGAAGATAAACGTTTTTCAGTTTTTCATTACACATACAATAGAAAGAAAGTAGTTTGGGCTGTTTACGTGCAAAAATGTGACGGTAATAATCAACTGATAATAAAATGCAGATTTACAACCTGTGACAATAAAGTTCGGTGAATAGTCCTGTACTATCAACATAGATGAACAATGCACGACAGTGACCTGACTGTCCTTCGAAATAGTCCCCTCCCATAACTATCCACTGCTGAGATCGGAGCTACATGTCCTGGAATGTAAGAAGGCTTCCTTTGGGATTGTGTTCAAAAGCCTTGTCACGTTTCGTTGGATTCAGGAGTATGGAATATCGTCAAATCTCTTTCCTTTCAAAGCGAGTTTGATGCGTGACGTTTCGGCACCGAGCTTTTTACGACGAGAGGATCCCGGAGAACGCCATTCCATGCTTTGCCGTTTCGTTTCAGGGTCGTACCTGAGATACCAGGTTTAATCCTCAGTGACAATACAGTTCAAGAAATTTGGTGTCGCATCCGCCGTTTCGACAAAATCCTGTGAAGCCTCTAAACATGCCTGCTTCTGATCGTCAGTCAAGTGATGTGGCACAAGACGAGAACACGTTTTCCTCTTCCCTAACTTCTTGGTAACGATTTGTCCACGGATTCACAGTTAATCTGCAGTTCATCCCCTATCATGCGCACAGTTAATCGCGGATCGTTCGTGATTAATGTCCTCACCTTCTCAATGTTTTCGTCACTGACGGCGGTCGCCGGTCTTTCGCTACGGGGGATGTCAGAAACATTTTCCCCGCCTACTCGAAAACGGGCGAACCACTCGTACTCACACTTCAAGGACAGTGCTTGATCTTCATAAACACGTACCAGCATCGCATGCGTTTCTTTCGGTGTCTTGCCAAGCTTAAAACAAAACTGTACGTTGATCTCTTGGTCGTTCATGTTCCCGTTCGCAGTTCAGAACCAACGCACTAAACACGCACTGTGTCAAACAGGTTGTACACGGCACACACACGATGCTCAACTGAACAACGTTGGGCGCAGGTGGTCAAAACCTGCTGCTAAGCAGGTGCAACGTTGTGTGTCGCCAGTGTTGCCGGTTCGACTGTTCTGACTTCGTTCACCGAACTTTACTGCCACAGGTTGTATTTTTAATTCCTGTTCATACTGAAACATTATCTGAAAATTTCAGGTGAATCTGATAAGAACTCTGTCGCAAGGATCATTTTATGCAAGGCAAAGAGCTGAAAATATTTTAATCTAGAAAATTGCAATTGAAAATATTAAGAAACATACATGCATTAAATGGTCTGGACTGGAAGTTACCCCCTCAGAGATTTTTCTCCTCTTATGCACAGTGTTGGCCTACTACAAGGTAAATATATTCCAGTGAGATTATCCAAATGGCAGTACGAGAGATATTTGAAGCCAATATTATCTGTCAGCGTGACAGAAAAGGGCGTGCCGCTACCCTTTAAATGCGGCATTTAGATCTTTAAAGATTGTGTTAGAGCAAAACTGATTACGGGAGTTGAAAGGGGAAGAATGGGGGATGTTTAAGGTTAAAATTGAAAATTGGTCAAAAACGCAATATTTCGCTCATTACTCTCCTTAAGGCCCTTCTTGGCTTTTATGTTTACCCCTTTTTCTAACGCGTTATATTTACTAGATTACACATAGATTTTCAACAAATCTTCATTAATTCAGACACTTACTTCATATCCTGTGGCCGGTGCGGGATGTGCCAATGCTGTATCATTCTCTTCTGGATACAATGAAACGGGGGAATATTGATACTGGAATTGTTTTGTAAAGAATCAAATTCATGACTACAGCATCAACTAAAGAAGACATTAAAATGAAAATAAAATTGTGGAAAGGAAAGTTATGAAAATACAAACAACGTCTATACATCAAAATATTCAGACTCTCTTGGACCAGCAGATGAAACAGCCCTCCAAGTTGATGGTGAATATCTCAAGAGAATTTAGTCATTCTAGGGTACAGGGTGATTGGTACCTAAATGAAGAAGTATGTGATAGACAGAAAAATAATGAAAAAATGAAGAGATCTCACTGAAGGTGTCATAAATAGATCGCTGTGAATCTGATGCCCAAGGTATATCGCACTGTTTTAAGGTCATTAGCATTGTATGTCCAGTTACTTGTAACATAACTAAAAACAGCATACGATGAAAATGAGAATGCTGAAATTGTCCTTAGGAGTCACTCGACTGGGATGAGATGATCAGGGAAATTATAAGCGTGGCCTCCATTGCCGAAAAGATGCTGAAAAAAGAGACTCCAATGGTATGGTCATGTCAGGAGAGAACAGCCCCCTTCTCTGGCAGCAACAGCGTCAATTTCAAATTAAATGGGAAAAGTCCCAGAAGAGGGCCAAAACAAAGATGGTTGGGGACCATCAACAGCGATATGAAAGCAACAGAGCTAAGATCCTTTGATTTACACAACATCGTAAAATTGAGACAGCATGCCAGAAGAGCAAACACTGTAACCTGAAGAGGGAAAATGCCGGGAAAATGAAGAAGAAGAAGAAGAAGAAAATTGCTGAAATACAGTTGTACTTATACTATTCCTCTTCGGGTTTGTGACGCAAGAATTAAAAGTACAAACATAATAACACTATTTCAAAAATACATAGAGAATAGAGGAAACTAAAATAAACTAAAATAATTATTTATTGTATATATTAAATTACAGCGATGCAAAATGAACAGGTTTCTATATACATTACTGTAGGTTGTAATTAACAACAACTTATCTCTTGATTTGCAGTCCTCTGTATTTTAGAAATGTGAATAAGATGATAAACCAAACATTGAAGATGTAGGATTGAATTGGAAATGCTTTACTGCGTGTTTACTCCAAGTCCATGTCAATGGACAATTATAACACAGTTCTGGAGACAGTGGTTATTGGCGCCAAGAACACATAATAAATGCACTGTCTTCAAATTCTGAAGAAAAAAAAAGAGTTGGTATTTATAATGAACTTGATTTCCAGTACATTTTGCAACACGTATTTATTTTCACGTGGCAAAACCCGGATGCTGTCCAAACATACCGTAACAGAGGACAATATCTGGGTGAGCTTAAAATTGTTATAAATGAAGTTTTGCTTCTTCATAATAAAATATTCTGTCGCGAAGGTTAAGAACGTGCTCCTTACACGGTAAACAACCTTCCAACTTCTCAGCGAAGTGTTTATATTCAGGGGAAATATATGCGTCTAGTGGTTGACATCTTTCAATCGTTTACTAATTACTCTTCAATACGATTTGAGGAAGTCGGAATTGACCTTAGTTTCTAATACATATATCCCTTTCAACAGCGGGAATTTAATGAAAATACTAAGCGGGAAATTGCTTTGCTGTTCATGTGAGAATATTTTCTTGTACAGTGTGGTCGGAAACAACGTGAACCGCGAACATGAGTTTTATAGGGTTGATCATACTGATAAATAATTTGAAAGAAATAAGTACATAAACACACACTAACAAATTACTGTCTCAATCCTTATGCCACAGCCTATGTAGTTGTATCTTTCAACCATGACTTGTAGACATAAACAGGTAACTGGAGCGTATCACCGATAGGTGTACACAGCCCGAGTCAGCAATGTGGTGAAGTACAAGGAGACTGAGGGGAAGAGACTTGCGCCCTTGAGCACAGGCATTTCTAGCGCGGGCACTGCGCTTACAGCGGGCAAGCTTTGACACCCGTGGTTTAAAGTCTAGGTCCAAGGAGGGGTGGCCATGGCTCTACCGTGACTCTACGCCTCTGCATTCGGAAGACGGGACAGGGCTGGACCTCACGGCTGGCCCCAACTGTCGGCTGTCCTGAGAATGGTTTTCCGTGGTTTTCCATTCTCCTGCACTAAGGCGAATGCCGAGACAGTTCCTAGTATAGGCCACGGCCGCCAACCCCCTCACCTTCTCCGAGCATCTCCTTCAGGGGAGGAATGACAACATTTTAGTAGTAGTAGTCTATGTCCTGTGCTGTTGGTAGTTTTATTGTGTTCAGCCGTTAACCTTGTACATTCATTTCTCCAGAACTATAGGCTGAAGAGCTTATGGGGCTTTTGCTTTCTTTTCTGTTTATAGCCTAGGCTCCATGCTGCTGGCAGCGTACGGTGCACAGCTGTTGTGGGGAGCCTTACTCCGCCAGAGGGCACTGCTGTTGGCGGCCGGATTTACGTTATTCCTCTTGTTCTGCAGCAGAACTTTGGCGAGAAATCGAGACTGGCTGTCAAGAGAGGCACTTATTCGGTATGTAGTCCTACCCCTAATATATCAGTATTTTGCAAATATTCTTGAAGAATTTTGAGTCCTACAACGCATTCCTTGTTTCAATAGAACATGTGGGTACATTAAATGCAATGTAGTGTGATTACAGATCATAACAGGGGTTACAGAATGTGATTTTTAACATAATTCCCAGGTGTATTTGCTCCACACAGACACCGACTGGAAATAATAGCGGAGACGAAGACCTGTTCTTGACAGAAATGGAATGGTAAAAGAAAATGTAGGCCTACATATTGAGGGAAAATTAGCAAGTTTGAGAACGATTCAAATGTACTTTTCAAACGTTCATCTGGAGGCCTCTAAAAGCATGCATATAATCTGAACTCTTGGAACAGTCCAATTATAATCTAATACTTGTTACCCATCCCTAAAGTGGAATCATATTTTACACTTTTAGGTCATATTTAGCTCATTTTATGGCATATTTGCTTGCATATTGTGTACTACTTTAGGTCATAAACTTCCAAACCCTAACGATTACATACATGGTGGGAATGCACATCTTGATTGCTTCTCTAATTCATTTCTACTCTCAGTACGAAATGTCAAACGGAACACCCATATGAAGGCCTAGTATCATTGATGAGATTTCGTACTCCTTTGCTCTGTGTGATAATACACTGACTGACAGAGCAAATGCAACACCAAGGAGGAGTGGTTCGAAAGGGATGAAAGTTGGGGAAAAAACAGAGTCGGCACGGAAGAATAATTGATGTTTATTTCAAACCGATATGCAGGTTACACAATGCGCACGGCATCGACTCAGTAGGATGTAGGACCAGCGCGAGCGGCGATGCACGCAGAAACACGTCGAGGTACAGAGTCAATAAGAGTGCGGATGGTGTCCTGAGGGATGGTTCTCCATTCTCTGTCAACCATTTGCCACAGTTGGTCGTCCGTACGAGGCTGGGGCAGAGTTTGCAAACGGCGTCCAATGAGATCCCACACGTGTTCGATTGGTGAGAGATCCGGAGAGTACGCTGGCCACGGAAGCATCTGTACACCTCGTAGAGCCTGTTGGGAGATGCGAGCAGTGTGTGGGCGGGCATTATCCTGCTGAAACAGAGCATTGGGCAGCCCCTGAAGGTACGGGAGTGCCACCGGCCGCAGCACATGCTGCACGTAGCGGTGGGCATTTAACGTGCCTTGAATACGCACTAGAGGTGACGTGGAATCATACGCAATAGCGCCCCAAACCATGATGCCGCGTTGTCTAGCGGTAGGGCGCTCCACAGTTACTGCCGGATTTGACCTTTCTCCACGCCGACGCCACACTCGTCTGCGGTGACTATCACTGACAGAACAGAAGCGTAACTCATCGGAGAACACGACGTTCCGCCATTCCCTCATCCAAGTCGCTCTAGCCCGGCACCATGCCAGGCGTGCACGTCTATGCTGTGGAGTCAATGGTAGTCTTCTGAGCGGACGCCGGGAGTGCAGGTCTCCTTCAACCAATCGACGGGAAATTGTTCTGGTCTATATTGGAACAGCCAGGGTGTCTTCCACATGCTGAAGAATGGCGGTTGACGTGGCGTGCGGGGCTGCCACCGCTTGGCGGCGGATGCGCCGATCCTCGCGTGCTGACGTCACTCGGGCTGCGCCTGGACCCCTCGCACGTGCCACATGTCCCTGCGCCAACCATCTTCGCCACAGGCGCTGCACCGTGGACACATCCCTATGGGTATCGGCTGCGATTTGACGAAGCGACCAACCTGCCCTTCTCAGCCCGATCACCATACCCCTCGTAAAGTCGTCTGTCTGCTGGAAATGCCTCCGTTGACGGCGGCCTGGCATTCTTAGCTATACACGTGTCCTGTGGCACACAACAACACGTTCTACAATGACTGTCGGCTGAGAAATCACGGTACGAAGTGGGCCATTCGCCAACGCCGTGTCCCATTTATCGTTCGCTACGTGCGCAGCACAGCGGCGCATTTCACATCATGAGCATACCTCAGTGACGTCAGTCTACCCTGCAATTGGCATAAAGTTCTGACCACTCCTTCTTGGTGTTGCATTTGCTCTGTCAGTCAGTGTATACTCAGAAACATTTCTTGCCCTCTTCGAAGTCTGCCGCTAGATGAAGTGTGCCGTTCCATCGAGTGGCTCCTAATCTTGATAGGAATAATTTATTCAAATGTTCATCATTTTCTGTTTTATAAACATGATTTGCGCAGAAGTTGCCAGAAGCGTAAATTCCGATGTTATGGTGCGTTGTTCTTAAAAAAAAAAATTATGCTGGAAGAGTTCCCATTTGCAAGCTTTAACTTAGTGAGATGCCAAACATTAGAAATTGACTCCAGAAAGTTTAAAGTGAATAGAACAATCTTCTTCGTGGCCTTGATCTCAATTTATTTGTGACGGTACTTCGGATCCCCTTCCTAACGCCAGCTCTATGTCGAGGGATTTTATCACTATTGCGTGTTTCTTTGGTGCTGTGCGTTGGTGAAGATAAATGTATTAATATAAACACGATCACCTAGTCCCAAAGCCAGGGTAAGTAACTATACGCAGTTAAGATCCTCGAATCGGCCGCGAATCGAACTCGGGCCCCTCTGAAACGAAAGCTAGTACGCTAGCCATTCATCCAAGAAGCTGGCCGGGCATGAATGGTACAAACTCCCACATATTAAAAACTAAGAGAAGACAGCAGTAAGCAAACTGACTAAATTCCAGAAGACGAAGTGAACTGCGTGGAGAAAATTTTGTAAGATAAATATGAAGATTGAAAATGATATTTCCTTCGTTTCCAGTTTCAGCCTAAGTGCTCATTCATTGTAACTTTTGCAATAATAGTGAGAATTTGAATTATTTCAAAGCGAGCATATTCAATCCCAAAAACAGTATATCCGACCCGCCGAAGGTACGCACTCTGACGCGAGCCGTGCCGGGCAGAGAACTGAACCGTGGAAGACTTGTAAACAGAAAACAGTACAAATATCAATTACTGTCAAATATAAACGAAATAAATTGCAACGGAAATAAAACGGCTGTGCTATGTGTTTGACATGCCAACTTCACGATATCAATATTATGTAACTGCAGTTCCGATTGGGAATTAAGGGGTTGCATGAAAAAGTGACCCATGATGCAATAAGTAACTTTTATAGAAGCATTTTATTTAAGTTGTTCTCTTATGTAAGGTATGCGCATATGATTGTACAATGAGGTCAATGATTATTAAAATATATAATACTTGTGTGTCTATATCGAGATCGTTGCTGGTATCGAGTCATTTGCAGAGTTATAAAATAACAATCGAATTGATTGATTAAATGCACCACTGTCTTTATATATTTTTCCAGGCATAAATGATTTATTTTGTGCACACATCTGTTTCTTAATATCATGTCTTCATTATCCTTTCTCTGATACGTATAGCGAGGACGTTCCTTAGCAGAAGTCATTCCATTTGTTTGCTCCAACTGATTTAAATTACTACACGTTTCCTGCACGTTGTGAACAATGTAAACACGGGAACAGTTCCAATACATAGTATCTCATTGGGTGGCTCGTATGTTCTATGAAACCAACCCACGGAGTAGCATGAGCTTTAATTCCAATACGATTCTCTCTCCAAATGCAGAAGAGTTCTTTATAAATGATACCCATGTTCGTTCGATGGTTCAAGACCAGAAGTGTATAAAACGGACGCTAGATGACAAGAACTGTCAGAAGAGTTAAGATGCTACAAGACAGTAGGTATGTGGTATGAGCTCCCTTTCAACTGGGCCCCCCAAATTTATTGTTAGGTGGTGACGATCGTTGTGGATGATGTTCAACTGGTTTCACAGTTGTTACAGGCAACTGAATGGCCTTCTGGGAATATCTCAAAACTCTTATGCGGTGTAGAACAATTTAGTGGCCGGAGATAAGACGTAGAATAACCGAGGTTGCTCACCTGTTCGAAATTACACATGGTGTGATATCGTGAAATCTTATATTATTCGGAAGATAGTGGGTTCGAACCCCACTGTGGGTAGCCCTGAAGATGGTTTTCCGTGGTTTCCCATTTACCATTTACCCATTTCCCATGTACCTTAATTAAGGCCACGGCCGCTTCCTTCCCAGGCCTAGCCCTTTCCTGTCCCATCGTCGCCATAAGACCTATCTGTGTCGGTGCGACGTAAAACAATAGCAAAAAAAAAATTATATTCTACAGAAACAAATTCTCGGCAGAGAAGTAGATGTTGACCTCAAAAACCACATCGAATAATCATTGCTATATCTTGTTTCGTACAAATCGAGAGAGACTCCGCGAGTAACATTTCACGTGTACACAGAGGCACGAAACTTAAGAATACCACAGGTTCCTGTAGTCTAATATGACTTCACAATTTTATAAATAGTCTCTATCTTCGCTTCTTCCACTTCCTCCTGCACCCCGTATAAAAATAAACATTTCTTCCTCTCCTGGCCGTATGCTACTGTTTCTCTTTTTAAGCCGTCCACCTCCTTTTCTAAACTTCTTATTCCCTCTGTTGGAACTGCAGTTTCTTCCTCGTTGTTTTTCACTTTTGCTCTTGTTTCGTCTACTAATTCCTGAAACTATTTCTTAATGTTCGCACGTTCCTTCGATTGTTTCCGCATCATATTCTTCATCTGCTCAACCTGGGAAACTTCTTCTGACACCTCCTTTACTATCTTTATTGCTTCCATGTCCTCGCATCCCATGCTGCCATTAGAACTCGGCTCGGAGTTCAATTCCACACCTCCAGTACATAACAGTACTAAAATCACCACTGCTGTCAGCATCGTCTCCATCTTCGTTCCCATTTCCATAACGCTTCCTCCACTGTTAATTTCTTCTCTCTTTATTCTCCCCTGCCATCTTCCTATAGCTGCCCTGTATTGTTCAAGACCAAACATTTTTCGACACTCTTCCCTTCACTCTTGCACTCCCCTCCAGCACTACTCTCTTACACTACCAGCACGCTCGTCCAAGCACGTCTATACTTGTCGCTTGTTCATACTCGACTGATAGTCGAATATCTGCATGATACTGGACAGTTTGTCTGAAGACTAGCATAACGTTTACCTTTAACACCAATTTACTGTATATCGATGCATAGCACATAATATTATGAGTAGTGGTAACGTAGTTCACGCACTCGCAGGAGATCGGCCATGCGCAAATAGGATGTGGGAGCGGTCAGGTGGCGCTGTTGTCGATGTGTAGTGTACATTTGACGGGCATCCAGCTGGGAGTGTTATTGCTGTGTGGCGTTGAAGTGAAAAGTGTCGAATTCACCGCTCTAAAGCATATTTTCAAAAGGTGATCAGCGTTCATTAACATCGAGGTTCCCTTGGCAAAAATGCGCCCGAATGTTATTGAGGATTACGTGAAGCCTGTGTCGAGAATGCATTATCGTATAAGATGCTTGCATGATGGGTCAAGGCGTTCCGTACTTGTCGGAATGAGACTACGGATTTGTACTCCACATGTCGGCCGTCCATTCTTTAAGATCAGATTGACATCGTAAGTGGTCTCGTTTCCGTGGACCATCGATGGACTTTCCGGAAATTATCCATAGAAGTTGGTCTCACTGATCAAACAGTGTGGCACATACTGAGGAACTGTCTTAACATGAGAAAAATTGCGTCCCATTAGGGTCCACACCAAATCATCGACGTACAGAAATGGCACCGGTATGCACTGGCTGGCACCCACCAGGACAAATACCGCAGCGAAGGAGACACATTTCTGCAGCGTATTTTCGCCATTGATGAGACGTGAGCACGAGCCTACGAGCCTGAATTAAAGTGAATGTTGTCACCCAGGTTCGCCACGTCCGCAGAAATTTCGGATACACCCATGTTCATAAGAAACAGAACACCTTGAAACACTAGAGATAGGTAGTTCATATTCCCAGGACATGTTGTCCTGCAGGAGCAATTAGCATTTCAGTCATCTAGGTTCAACATGTGCCCTGTTGCAGAGTAGACACTGGGTCCTCAATGGGCACTGATAACTTCTTCCATGCGTTATGGCATCTACGCGTAGAAGTTGTGAATGACGTCCTGGGGTATAGCCATCCATTCTGCATTCATCTGGTTCCAAAGTTCACCTTTGGTTGTTGGCATTGGGCCACAGCGCCTCACCCGTCGTTTCACCATACCCCACACATTTTCGATAGGCGACAAGTCCGGTGATCGGGCGGGCCAGGTAAACAGCCTGACATCCTGTGACAACAAGAAGGCACGTGTTCGTGCAGCAACGTGTGTTTGCGCATTGTCCTTCTGAAATATGGCGTCTGGGGTGTCGTGCAGAAAGGGTACGGTTACGGGTCGCAGGATGTCATTCACGTAGATCAAACTGGTCACAGTTCCCTGGATACGCACCAACTGTGATTTGTGGTTGTACCCAATAGCACCCCACACCGTAAAGCCTTGAGTTGGCGCTGAATGTCTATTGCGAATGCAGTCAATGTGATGCCTCTTCCCCTGTCTGCGGCCATCATTTTCTAACAAACAGAACATGGATTCGTCCGTCCGAAAAACTATCTGTTGCCAGTCCTGTCCCCAGTTATGTCGTTCCATACACCATTGCTCTCTAGCATGTGTATGCACATTAGTCAAATGTAGGCGGAGAAGTGGACGACGCGCCGGTAACCCATACCGTAATAAACGGAGACGGAGTGTCACTCCTGATAGTGTACGATGTGTTACACAGTTCCATTGTTACGCCAGAGCCCAGGAGGACGCAGATCTGTCCTGCATTGCCATCTCGCATGAAGTGCCGATGTTCTCAGGGGGTTGTCTGGGTGGTGCGACCAGACCCATTTCGTCGTGTTCTACGGCCTTCTGTGGACCATTATGTACCCACCCGTTGCACTGCCGACACACTTCGTCCCATACGAGCAGTAATTTCCCGGATGGATGCATCACGTCCTCTCATGCCAATAATGCGCCCTCTTTCAATCTCACTCATTTGACGGTGCGGTTCTCGCATACATCAGCGAGGCATCCTGCACGTCTGCTCAAGTCACTCTGATCCATTACATTTGGTTGATAGCGACGAGAGTCGCAGGCACATTTTGCCAGTCGGTGGTGGTGCGCCGAGATATCGATGTGGACCTTGAACCTGAGGGCCGACAGGGTTCAAATGCTAATCATTTCTTCAAAACATACTCATGCGCATGTCCTGTGAATATGAACTTTTTATCTCTAGACTTTCAAGATGTTCTGGTTTTTATGATCATGGGTGTACTATTGACGATTTCTGGAGCGACATCTACGTCCGGCTGTGCAGCGCAAACGTCCATGTTTACTGCGCGACGATCACCCTATCGTGTTGCATGCGGTCCACGTCGCAAACAATATCAATCTGTTATTGCAACGGTGGCATTGGGAGGTCTTGGAACACACTAACACGAGTCCTTGTGACTTCGAACTTTTTTCGTAGTTGAACGAACCATTCAGAAGCCACAGATTTCCTGACGAGGCATCTGCACTCCGCGCAGTAGGGCGCTCCGTCGCTGTCATCAACAGAGAACGCCTTGCCAACGTTTCCCAACGTCTTCCCGACATTTGCAGGGGACAATAGTGAAGGAATGTAATGCACTGTACTTGTCATTTCATAAAATGTTGCGTTCTATCAATACTGTCACTATCTTATTTACGACCGGGATTAGTATGACAATCGAAACGCTGGTTTTTAGGAAAGGTATTATTAAGAGTACACGTAGCTGCAGATAGTGGAAGAATGATTTTCAACCGGCATAATCGCTCAACATTATCATTGGTCACAGTTTATGTTCATGCTCAGTAGCTCTGTGCCTCATCGCAGTAAGGTTTTTGATGTACTCTTGGAAAGTGATCACATTCGGTTCTGTCTTTATGCTAGAGAAATATCGCGGTGGTTATTTCTATGGCACTAAGAGTATTCTCAGTGTGTTGTATGGGATTTATAGATAATTATACCAACTAGTGGAACCTTATTTATACCCTCGTGTGCATAAGAAAACATAATAAATTATATGGAATTGTAATTACGACATTTAAACACCTGATTAACTATTTCTTTCTTTGTTCTAGGGCCGGACTAAAGGCTCTGCCTCACAACGCTAAGATGCACTACAACTTCGGTAACTTCCTCAGAGATGAGGGAAATTTAGATCTTGCAGCACAACATTATAAAGAAGCCTTAAGGTGAGTTAATGATTCATTTTACACTTTCTTCGTTTTTGTGATTTAACAAGGAAGAACGTATCATGATTTGCCATTCTGAATTTTCGAAATGAATACTGTAGTTTATCAACTTTTTATATTTTTTATCACAGAAAATAGCCTTTATGTCTTTCCGAAATCATGTCAAGACTACTTTTTTATTTTACATACCAGTTCCACGGAGCGGGAAGTACAAATGCTTTGAATGACGGCAAGGTCAAGATGGGAGACTGTGGATATTGGTGCTGATTGGCGACTTCAATCAATCAATCAATCAATCAATCAATCAATCAATCAATCAATCAATCAATCAATCAATCAATCAATCAATCAATCAATCAATCAATCCTGATCTTCATTTAGGGCAGTCATCCGGGTGGCAGATTCCCTATCTGTTGTTTTCATAGCCTTTTCTTAAATGGCTTCAAGGAAATTGGAAATTTATCGAACATCTCCCTTGTTAAGTTATTCCAATCCCTAACTCCTCTTCCCATAAATGAATATTTTCCCCAATTTGTCCTCTTGAATTCCAGCTTTATCTTCATATTGTTATCTTTCCTACTTTTAAAGACGCCACGCAAATTTATTCTTCTACTCATGTCATTCCACGCCATCTCTCCGCTGACAGCTCGGAACATACCACTTAGTCGAGCAGCTCGCCTTCTTTCTCCTAATTCTTCCCAGCCCAAACTTTGCAACATTTTTGTAACGCTACTGTTTTGTCGGAAATCACCCCGAACAAATCGAGCTGCTTTTCTTTGGATTTTTACCAGTTCTTGAATCAGTTCTGGAATGCCAAGGGCATAAGTGATTGTGTTGTCTTAATCACTGCTATATCACGTAACGTCTTAAAGCCTTCCGTTAATGGCGGGGTGAAAACATGGTTAACTTTCTTTCATTCTTTCTTTCTTTCTTTCTTTTTCTGTTCAGTGTAAACTAATATGAAATTGAGCAAAACTGTTAATCTCGATACAGATGGTTGTTGTAGATTCAGGAGTAGTGTAAGGCTGTGGAGTGGGGTGTGAATTCTCTGAACCGGCGTTATGAAATAAGGTTCGATCGACGGATTGTTAAATAACATCAGTTGAAACGAATTTCATCACCACGAGTCAAGAATGAAATTCATGGCTGGCTGTATGGTCAAGCAATATTTGAAACTAAGTTGTTACACAGAAAATGAATCACCATGAACTATCGCATACGAAATGTCAATTTGTAACCAATCACCTTTATATGACACTTTTACCTGGAGGTTATTGTCCATGGACTCGATGGGATCAGTGCTATCAACTCTGTATCCCTGATGGTAATTTATGAGGAATAGGTTCTGGTATTTTAAAGCGATCACCTGTAATATCTCTTATACTGTTAGTAAAATTGCCGCAGGTCATATTTATTGTTACCGTGTTTTTGCGGTAGGTAGAGGTGAAAGAAGGTGCGGGCTTGAACGGGTCTCAAACTACGGAATCAAAGTTAATGTAAAATTTAACAAGGTTATATTTTCTTTTCAAAATTAAGAAATAACAAGTACGGCAGGTACAGAGTAGCAAGGCAACAAAAGGTGCAATTACAGTATTTACAGTATTTGGGCTTCGAGCCCCGAATTCACACTTCTGGTGCAATTAGCCCAACCTTACTCCAAAATAAGTTTACCAGAGGGGCAGAAAACCCCATTCATGTTCAGGAGCACTTGCTCCAAATTACACAGAAAAGCCTCCTCGAGGCATACAACACTCAATTTTCAAGAACGAGCCACACGCTCTCAAACTTTAAGCCTCTCAAAGGCCACACCAAACTCCACCTTCAAGTTGTCCTCTCAGGACATAGACACAGGGGTAACATACCCAACCTACTGAGATCTATTAAATGAAAAAGGTTAATTACATGATCTCTAAAATAACAATTTGAGAGGAGGCGATCTGCACTCCTAATGTATTTGTTTCAAAACCTAATTTGGCTCTAGGCCACTGATGCAAGGGCTAATCCCATACTACAGAGGTGACTTTAGAAAAGAACAATTTACATTACATTAAGGAAGAATCGGTTGTGAGAAATAAGTTCACCTCAAAGCAATATGAGTGGGAGTTCGAGAGGGTTAAGCACTCTCTATCCCAATATGTAGCTTTAAAAGAGAATAGACGCTAAGAGTAGTTACATTTTAGGAAAGGTTACATGGTGGAAACTCTTCGGACCCGCCCCGAGAGTTAAACTGCTGAGCTAGCAAGAAAAGAAGATATTAAAAGGCCATTACCTGGTTATTGAGCTGCTGCCCGAAGAAAGAGGCGCTTCCCGCCCCCTGCTATGTACTTTACACACTAAAAGTTGGAACAGAAGTGGCACCGAGACCCTAAAATCAGCAGTTTTTATACTCTCGCGGAAAGTTCGAGGCGTTTCAGGGAAGAAAACACCCGCCCACAATCACTTTATTGGTTAGGGATAAGCAGCATATTCAAGTTGGGGGAAGATACATCAGATTGGTCAGAAATTAATTAAAGAAATTCGGGATTGGCTAAATACAAAACAAGGGGAAATAGAGGGGTATACAGCTAACTTAAACAATAACAGACAGAAATTTAACAAGAAACAAACTTTTGAAATAAAAATTTCTCCAAAAAGCAGTTCTTTCACATGGCACTAGGGTGCACCATAGTAGTTTTTCAGTAGTGTCCTCTAGAAGAGAAAGTTCACACTTCTTACTACCGGTAAAACAAAAATACATCAAAAGTGACACAGTTCAAAAACTCCAAAATTTCCAAGTAGTGACATCTTCTGAGAAACTTGTAAATTAATACCGTCGATAAAGTTCGGACTTCCTCCAGCAGAGGAGTTTCAACTGACGCAAATTTTAACTTAGCGGCGTGGAGGTGTACCGCCCGGTACAGACCTCCCCCCCCAAAACTTCCTCCAAGGGTGCCACATGAAATTTGTTTGAAAACCAGGTCCAAGTTTTGATGTTGATATGGAGATTAATTGCAGAAGTATTTATAAAAGTTTCTTAATTTGGTTTGATTCAGTTTCAAAATTTTTGTAGTTACTGGAGAAGTAGAGTCTTTATGTTTGTAGAAGTTGAATTCAGAAGGAAAACTTTAGTTTTTAAAGTTGAGGAAAATTTTCTAAGTCCACCAAATATTGCAGGAGAATATCCAAGAAAAGGTAGTAAGGTTGAACTGGAATGTCCATATAGCTGGGTATGTACTTCAAACGTTGATGATTTTGACGGCCAGACCAGCCGCCACTGCTTGCATTCAGAGGAGGCCGCCCGGGCCCCTCAAGTACCCTGAGATACCGCTCGCCCGCACTATGAGGGGAGCAGAGGTGTAGTAGCACGCCGCGCCCGCGGTGAACATATACAGGCTGCGGGTCAGTAGCAGGTCGTGCGCCGCACATCAGCCTTGGCCGGGAGGAGAGCTCCGGCTCGCCGTGCACATGTCGTCCTCGCTGGGGTCGAGGGGGCCCTTCCTCTATCCCAGACGCGGCACAGTGCCGCGCGGCTGCGGGGGCACTGAAACATTAAAGTTAGGCGGCAGAATTTTTGTTGGACCAGAATAATAGTAGGGTACATTCATTGTGGAGAGGTTGAGGGGCCAGCAGCGTGCAGCAATTCATTTCAGATGCGAGCCACTGTGTGTAGTGGAGCAGGAGACGGGAGCGTGGTAATGGCCGT
The DNA here is from genome assembly GCF_040414725.1 of Anabrus simplex. Taxonomy (NCBI): domain Eukaryota; kingdom Metazoa; phylum Arthropoda; class Insecta; order Orthoptera; family Tettigoniidae; genus Anabrus; species Anabrus simplex. The sequence continues at coordinate 122,286,520 of NC_090267.1, read as the reverse complement.
GGTAAGGACAGAATGGCAGTTTAACTAATCGGGGGAGGTTTACAAAAATGCTTACATATAAAACAAAATATTATAGAAGGGGCAGAATGCCTTAAAAGTGAAAACTCAAAATAATATAACCTTCATAATCCTTTCAAATTATATAAAGCAAGTTGACACCAAAATTTACAATGGTTTCACCTGCGACAGGTGAACCCTAAATATCCTCTCGGTGGCTGGGTTGCTTAATAACAACGTAACCGGTGTAAGGAAATCGAGAATTTTGCACGGCCCATGAAATCTGGGGGCAAGCTTGCCCGCGGGAACAAAATTCTTGACCATCACTTGGTCGCCTACCTTCAAATTGGTGGGTCTCCGTCCACGATCATATCTTTCCCTAGCCTTTTCATGAGATACTTTAAGATTGGCTTTAGCCTTCTTCCAAAGATCTTTGATATTATCCGGATCTATTGACTCAGGTAGAATGTCACTCAGAGACCAGAGGTTAGAGAGCGGCGTATTGGGAACGAACTTGAACATCAAAGAAGCTGGAGTAAACTTGTGAGATTCATGAACCGCCGAATTCAAAGCAAAAGCTAACCAATGCAGGGACGTGTCCCACCTAGAATGATCTTCATGATGACAGGCAATAAGCGCGGACCTGAGATTACGATTAACCCGTTCAGCCAGAGATGGTTGAGGGTAATAAGCCGAAGTCGTCACATGAGAGATGGACAAGTCAAAACAGAATTTACGAAAAAGGTTTGATGTAAACGCCTTAGCATTATCAGACACAATGAACTGGCACGGACCAAAAGAAGCAAAAATAGAATTTAAGCAAGTAATGGTGGACTGAGCGGTAGCCAGCTTAGTCGGAAATAACCAGGAAAATCTTGTAAAACCATCTACGCATACAAAGATGAACTTGTTGGCATTTCCCTTGGACTGGGGGAAGGGTCCTACATAATCAATATACAGGCGTTCCATGGGGCGCGACGCTTGATGCGAAGACAAAAGGCCTACCTTGGTGGACATAGTTGGTTTACTAAGCAAAGAAGATTTACAAGCTTTTACTAGTTCACGGATTTCACCGTCCATACCCTTCCAGATGAACATTTCACGAATCTTCTCACGAGTTTTAAAGATGCCTAGATGCCCTCCTAATGGGGTTTCATGATAATACTTGAAGATCATAGGTACAACAACCGCTGGAACGACAACCTTCATCATCTTATCATGCCTGGATGGGCAACATAAAACACCATTCCTCAGAACATAAGGGACGACATGATCCCCAGAAGAAAGGGTTTCCATTATCGGAGCCAGCGTCGGATCTTCACGTTGGTATTTCTCGATATCCCTAAAGAGCATAGGAGCATCAGTTAAGATGGCATTAACATCAGATAGTATGGACTAGGGAGGTGATGAACTGTCGACCGGTTCATGGGTCTCGATGTCGTTGGAAAACATACGGCTGAGTCCATCAGCAACAACATTTTCGGTACCTCGGATATGCCTGACATCGAATTGGAAGGCAGAAATACGGATGGCCCAACGGGCTATACGACCAGTACGACGCGGCCTACATAAGACCCAGCTTAAGGCTTGATTATCTGTCTCCAGGTCGAATTTGACATGTTCCAGATAGAGACGGAACTTTTCTAAGGCAAATAAGACTGCCAAACCTTCGAGCTCATAGATGGAATACTTGGCTTCTTGAGCCGACAAGGTCCTAGATGCATAGGCGATGGGTCGCCTCCCTAGTTCAGTCTCTTGAAGAAGGACTGCAGCTACTGCTGACGACGACGCGTCGGTTTGGACGATGAATTTCTTTGAGAAATCAGGCATAGCAAGTACAGGGGCATTACAGAGAGCTAATTTAAGATCTTCAAAAGCGGCTTGTTGAGAAGGTCCCCACTCGAATTTGATGCCTTTCCTACGAAGAAGGTTCAAGGGCGCCGCTCTATTAGCGAAGTTAGGAATGAACTTCCTGAAGAAATTCACCATACCAATGAACCTGGCGATACCTTTAATGTCCTTGGGAGGTTTAAAATCACGGATGGCCTGTGTTCTAGAATGATCGACGGCAACACCATCAGGTGACACAATATGCCCTAGGAATGACATAGAGGGCTTAGCAAAGGCAATCTTGAACAACTTGACAGTTAACCCAGCCTTACGAAGGCGATTGAGAACTTCTCGTAGATGATCTAGATGTTCTTCAAAGGTCTCCGAAAATACGACGACATCATCCAAGTAGTGATACAAGTACTCAAATTTGATGTCGGAGAAGACCCTATCTAGCAGCCTAGTGAGTACAGCTGCTCCCGTGGGGAGCCCGAAAGGCACGCAGTTGTATTCGTATAAATTCCAGTCCGTGGCAAACGCTGTAAGATGTTTAGACTCTTCCGCTAGGGGAATTTGATTATAGGCCTGATTCAAGTCCAAGATAGTAAAGAACTTGGCCTTACGAAACCATGAAAAACAAGAATGAAGGTCAGGAAGGGGCACAGATTGTAACACCACCTTCCGATTGAGAGCCCTATAATCAATGACAGGCCTGAAGCCACCTTGGGGTTTCGGGACTAGAAAAATAGGCGAAGAATACGCCGACTTAGAGGGTCTAATAATACCATCCTTCAACATCTGATCGATGATTTCTTTCAGAGCCTTCATTTTTGGTGGAGATAGCCTATAAGGTGGAAAACGGACAGGAATCGAATCCGTGACCTCAATTTTGTATTCAATAAGGTCAGTAACACCAAGAGTATCAGAGAACACCTCTGGAAATGACTGACACAACTTACGAATACTATCAGCCTGCTCCTCAGGAAGATGTCTAAGGTCTAACAACAGCTCATCCTGGGTAGGCGAAATAGATGAACATGATACAGAATTACACTTTAACAAAGGACTTTTACAATTGGACGCAAATTTGAATGTGCACGACTTACTCTGAAGATCGAGCACAAGACCAGTGTGAGAAATGAAGTCCGCTCCCAGTATGATGGGGCAAGACAAGTGCTTAGCCACAAACAGTTTGGTTTTCCATGTAAATTTAAAAATACGAATTTTGACCTGTACAGAACCTAGAATTTCTAATGGAGATGAATTAGCCGAAACATATTGAACAGTAGATGAGCCATAGTCAGGTAATTTACAAACAGACTTCAATTTTGAATACCATTGGTCCGAAATAATTGAACAAACACTGCCTGAATCTAATAGAGCGGTTATAGGCTCGTTATTTAACTCAATCTTAAGAAAAGGAACAGGTGCGGGGGTATCAGCCGCAATCCTAAGACACTCTTTGGGGCATTCAAAAGATGGATTTGCAAATTGAACGTTCCCTGAATTTACGACCTTTTTGCCAGGGGTTGAGCCTTGGGAAGCAGAATTAGTCGACTCAGCCGAAGCCGCTAGTCACATTTTATTATTGGCATTGGTGGAATTTGCAACAGAAGTTGAGCAGGAGGGGGTGCTATTTGAGTTTGGGCAATTCTTGGCAATATGTGAGAAAGCCCCACATTTAAAACAGCCTTGTGGTGAACCAGCTCCATTATTTGCCCTACTAGACTTGATCAGTGGACACTTATTGCGAAGATGGTCAGGCGACCCGCAAGCATAACATTTACGGGGTGTGACTGATCGGCGAGGTGGAGGCCGAATATTACTAAAAGAAGGCGGGGGTTCTTTCGCGACACGCAAGGAATCGGCGTATCTCACTCCTTCCGCTGAGACGGCTAACGCTTCAAGTTCAGAGAAAGTTTGCGGGCACGCCGCGAAACACAAATATGCCCTATAGGGTGGTGAAATTCGTTCTACAATAGCCTGTACAATCTGATCTTCAGGAAAATGAAGAGCGAACACCCTAGTATAAAACTTAATATCTTGTATGAAATCAGCCAGATCTTCATCCAATCTCTGTACTCGATAATAGTACTCCTGAATCAGAGATGACCTCGCGCGGGCGGGAATAAAATTTGCAAGTAAGTGTGCATGAAAATCTTCAATAGATGACTGTTCGGCTATGGCTCTTACTATTTTGTCAGAGAGAATACCAATTGCATAAGGATAGATGATTTGCAAAATTTGACACGGAGAAAGAGAAAAAACAAGGGCATGATCCTGAAATTCAACTAAAAACCTTAAGAAGGAAATAACTTCACTGGTGGTGTTGACAGAAAACTTCGAGATACCTCTGAGCAACATTGCCAATGGATGCGGCAAACTGCTGAACCCAGGTGACATAGTCGGTAAAGGTTTAAGTGGCAAAGAAGTTAATTCAGAACGTACATTATTCAATGAGTTACGGCGTTCAGACTCGTTGTCCAATGGGGCAGAGATAGTTTGAGCAGCAACGGTTATCCTATTGACTTCTCCCTTAGGAGGCTCTTCCTCGCTACCTGCATTCATCGGGGTTGGTTGATCGATCTTGGGAGGAACTTCCCCCGTTAACAATTGGGTAACCTTACTGGATAATTCAGAAATATTTTCAAGCAACATACTAGCTTCCTTCCTCTGAACGTCATTCAATTTCAGAGACAACAGATCGTTAACTCTATTTGAAAAATGATATAGCCTGGCTTGCACACGCTTAATTTGATTAGGAGAAGGATCATTTTCATCAAAAAACTAACTACCGATGCTAGCCCAGTAGTATTCTCGGTGATCGTGGAAAGAGAGTCGTCAATTTCTTTCTCTCCCAAAGTGGGGATGGAAATGGGCAAATCAAGGGACTCTCTAAGCTTGTTTGTGTCTACCGCAACCGTGCCTCCAGATTGCACATTTCTGATAGTTAATTCATAGATTAACTCCTCCTTCCGCAAATAGTTAAGATGGAGAACATCTGGCATGATGCCAGAACAATTTTGAAAAAAAATCAGAAAATTCCAGCAACTGAGAAAATTGTTAGAGTTCGGAACACAACAATGTTTAGCCGTCAAAAGGGGCTAAATTGAGACCCATTCAACCACGCTCTGCTACCACTTGTTACCGTGTTTTTGCGGTAGGTAGAGGTGAAAGAAGGTGCGGGCTTGAACGGGTCTCAAACTACGGAATCAAAGTTAATGTAAAATTTAACAAGGTTATATTTTCTTTTCAAAATTAAGAAATAACAAGTACGGCAGGTACAGAGTAGCAAGGCAACAAAAGGTGCAATTACAGTATTTACAGTATTTGGGCTTCGAGCCCCGAATTCACACTTATGGGGCAATTAGCCCAACCTTACTCCAAAATAAGTTTACCAGAGGGGCAGAAAACCCCATTCATGTTCAGGAGCACTTGCTCCAAATTACACAGAAAAGCCTCCTCGAGGCATACAACACTCAATTTTCAAGAACGAGCCACACGCTCTCAAACTTTAAGGCTCTCAAAGGCCACACCAAACTCCACCTTCAAGTTGTCCTCTCAGGACATAGACACAGGGGTAACATACCCAACCTACTGAGATCTATTAAATGAAAAAGGTTAATTACATGATCTCTAAAATAACAATTTGAGAGGAGGCGATCTGCACTCCTAATGTATTTGTTTCAAAACCTAATTTGGCTCTAGGCCACTGATGCAAGGGCTAATCCCATACTACAGAGGTGACTTTAGAAAAGAACAATTTACATTACATTAAGGAAGAATCGGTTGTGAGAAATAAGTACACCTCAAAGCAATATGAGTGGGAGTTCGAGAGGGTTAAGCACTCTCTATCCCAATATGTAGCTTTAAAAGAGAATAGACGCTAAGAGTAGTTACATTTTAGGAAAGGTTACATGGTGGAAACTCTTCGGACCCGCCCCGAGAGTTAAACTGCTGAGCTAGCAAGAAAAGAAGTTATTAAAAGGCCATTACCTGGTTATTGAGCTGCTGCCCGAAGAAAGAGGCGCTTCCCGCCCCCTGCTATGTACTTTACACACTAAAAGTTGGAACAGAAGTGGCACCGAGACCCTAAAATCAGCAGTTTATATACTCTCGCGGAAAGTTCGAGGCGTTTCAGGGAAGAAAACACCCGCCCACAATCACTTTATTGGTTAGGGATAAGCAGCATATTCAAGTTGGGGGAAGATACATCAGATTGGTCAGAAATTAATTAAAGAAATTCGGGATTGGCTAAATACAAAACAAGGGGAAAGAGAGGGGTATACAGCCAACTTAAACAATAACAGACAGAAATTTAACAAGAAACAAACTTTTGAAATAAAAATTTCTCCAAAAAGCAGTTCTTTCACATGGCACTAGGGTGCACCATAGTAGTTTTTCAGTAGTGTCCTCTAGAAGAGAAAGTTCACACTTCTTACTACCGATAAAACAAAAATACATCAAAAGTGACACAGTTCAAAAACTCCAAAATTTCCAAGTAGTGACATCTTCTGAGAAACTTGAAAATTAATACCGTCGATAAAGTTCGGACTTCCTCCAGCAGAGGAGTTTCAACTGGCGCAAATTTTAACTTAGCGGCGTGGAGGTGTACCGCCCGGTACATTTATTAAAGCCGATATTGACTGCTAAAATATTAGAACTTACTCTATCATCCCAATTTCTTCCTACCGATTCAAGATGTTTCCATTCTGATTGAGTGGGGAAAAGGCTTAGTGAAGTTTAGAAGGTTTCCAAACTGAACATTACGTAATTTTAATATCTATTCTTCCGCTACATTGTCCGTATATCGGGGATAGTGCTGTAATGTCACACTAACACATTGATGGATTTCGGCGACTCAAGGATGGGAAAGGGCTGGGATTGAGTAGGTAGCGACCGTGGCCTTAATTAATGTACATTTGCCTAGTGTGAAAATGGTAAACCACGGAAAACCATCTTCTAGGCTGCCTACGGTGGGGCTCGAACCCACCACCTTACGAATGCAAGCTTACAGCCACGCGACACTGCAACAACATTGATATTTCTTCTTCTGAATCGGAGAGTCTGTCTGAGATAGCTATTGTCTGTATCATGAATTCATAATGACTTATCTTGTGCTGCAAACTCTGAAGCTTATTCACGAGAGAATTCCAATTATCGATGTTTCAAAGTCAGTTAAACCTCTGTCATACATTCACTTATTACGGCCTATCACTAAATAATTCTTACTTGCTTCACCATGTTACGAAACACACTCACGTATATTAAAATAATTAGTTTAACTGAAAATTCAACCAGTGTCTTATGAACAATGTTGTCTATACTTACTGTTGTAAGCATTACACTATAAATGTATACAATTGCGATTTTGTGACTTTGCTATTTTATTTATAAACAGAACTCAAATATACTTCAAATGTATTTATTTCTTAATCAAGAGTGAATTGCGTTTAACTTTCTCAAACGAACATTTATTTCTTAACAAATCCGAAATCTTGTTTTAGTTCCTTCGTAGATATCGTACCACTAACGCAGGTTCCACGTCCGGGATAATATCCGCTTACATCCACAGTTTTCTGTTTTATCTTGCCCTTCTATGATCAGTCACTGTATTTATCATTTCGGACGATATGACCGAAAATGAGCTGCTTTCTTGTGTTTTGAGATGCTTAAAACTTTAAGTGATTCCCCGGCACACCGAAGTAGCTTCTCATTGGTGACGTGGTCTGCCCATGGGATACTACTATACGTGAACTTTTTCTTGAGCCCGATTTTTACGGGGTGTGGTGTAAGTAGGGAGCGTTGACGGTTCCGGTTATACTGCCAACTGGATGGAAATGAAATCTGAATTGAATCGATGATATGATCGATCGATATGAATTTTCTAAACATTTATTATCTTACGCCAACAACTCTGTCACACATACATTATTTTAACATTATATAACATTTCCCAGCGAGCTCGATAGCTGCAGTCGCTTAAGTAGGGCCAGTATCCAGTATTCGGGAGATAGTAGGTTCGAAACCCACTGCCCTGAAAATGGTTTTCCGTGGTTTCCCAATTTCACACCAGGAAAATGCTGGGGCTGTACCTTAATTAAGGCCACGGCCGCTTCCTTCCCACTCCTAGCTCTTCCCTGTCCCATCGTCGCCATAAGACCTATGTGTCGGTACGACGTAAAGCAACTAGCAAAAAAAAAAATCATTTCCCGATGCGAATTTTGTTCCTAGCATGAATTATATAGTTTGGCTTTGCTGTGTAAACAACATCAGTACTAGTTCGTAAAGTGCACGCCAGATGTCGCACAGCGATGCATAGTTTGTGTTTCAAAGGTTGCCAATATGGATGTCGAAGATAACCGAGGTCTACCGATTCAGCACTAGGGAGCTCAGGGCTCAAGGAAAGGTTCGCATATAGTAAACATTAGACATGGGGAATCTGATTCTTTTAGAGGAACCGATTCATTTGAACCGATTCGCTAAAATGATTCGTTCATTTGATTCGTTCACTTAATTCGTTCATTCCAATACCACGTGACGGAGAGCCGAAAGCGAAACCATGGACACAGATGCTACACAACTGTCTGACTAATCTTTTCCAAACTTAAGTAGGTACCATTCGAAACTATACTAGAATCGAATTTGAAATTTACAGTAGGAACATTTTTGTGGCCATGTTTCACGCGTTAGTTCACGAGAACAAGAACGTGAACGGGAACCTTGAAGTAAACTTAACCTAACATTTCGCAACGAGCTGGAAGTTGACTGTGTATTACAGTTCCGAGAAGTGTGTGACTTGAAACTACGTGATAATTTCTTACTAAAAAAAACCTTTTTCTCCCTGTAAGGTCAAGTTAGGAGTATTTGACTTGCGGACCGGACTTTTAGTTCAGGTTAAATATAAAATAACAGAATTGTTCTTCACAAGCATAATAGTCATTGATTCAAAAATGATGGATACCCGATTTGGCGATATGAATCAGAACGAACGAGGAACCATGGAACGAGTTGCGGCGTTGCGGCTGCCATCTCTCGATTCAGATTTCGATTCACAAACGAGTCGATTCATTTCGTTCACTGAATCATGATTCAATCGTTCAGTGCAATGATTCATTCATTTTGAATCACACGTTCAGAATCTCCCCATCTCTAGTAAACATTCTGCGATACATCCATATTTCAAAGACGTACAGTCCGCCATTAGTGTCCATGACATTGTCCTTGCAATAAAATACACAAGATAACCTACATTGATAATATATTACCATAATTACGATTAGGGACCGGATATTTATGACCTAAAATGTATTAAAATATGACAATAAACACGAGTTAAAAGTTTTTTGGTCACGTTTCGGAAATCATCAAAATCTTGCGGTTGTTTCAATTAACACTTTTCATCATTCAATAATAATAAGTAATTGATATTAATTTTATCATATTTTGAATGTATTCAAGTACTCATTTCAGAGGTAACTCTCGACTTTACACAGAATGAAATAAATGTCACATTTCGAAGGGCGATTAGAAAGAATTACAATAGCACTTTACATATATTTTAAGGTTTTCAAATAGGAACGAAGTTCTATTTTCAAGCAAATTTCACTTGTAACAGGAAAAAGACCGCTCAACTTCGTAGGATGTTATTGGGCCATACTTAAAATACGCCAAATCATTACCGGTAGTTCAATTGAAGCTCACTATTTTGTCGCATTATACGCATCTGTCTGTTTCTATACAGCTTACCCTAACTCATATAAATATATATTTCTAAGAAACATAATTGTAAGAAATTACAGACAACAATTCGGAGATGTGAAAAATCCGTGTTTGAGACGACTGAAGCAGCTAAGCGAAAATGGAATAAAAATAAAACAATGACAAAAACACGAAACTTCAGTGGAAAATATGACCCTAATATGAAAATTTACCGGAAAATGACAAAAAAGTTGAAGAGCCAAAATATGATTTTATATGATCCGTGAAAATCATAAAATCACGCTTAACCATCAAAGAGTCGCGCGGGGTGTTGTAAAAATGAAATGGCGTATGGCTTTTAGTGCCGGGAGTGTCCAAGGACATGTTCGGCTCGCCAGCTGCAAGTCTTTTGCTTTGACTCCCATAGGCGACCTGCGCGTCGTGATGGGGATGAAATAATGACGAAGACAACAAACACACACACACACACACACACACACATACACCCAGCCCCCATGCCAGCGAAATTAACCAATGATGGTAAAAATTCCCGACCCTGCCGGGAATCGAACCCGAGACCCCTGTGACCAAATGCCAGCACGCTAACAATTTTGCCAGGGAGCCGGACGTGCGGCGTGTTGACAACACCCCACGTTCATATTTCAGGCTAAATCTCGCGATCGAGTTCATTCAGCTTGCTGTAATCTCTTATACCTCTCTATGTGACCTTGACCATGAAGTGATGAGCGATTGTTTATAATTAGAATTGCTGTGAAGGCGTTTTAGCCCTCTTTCCTCACACGTGGGGTGTCGTCATACCCCCGCGCGACCACTATCGTAACATTTCCGGTTCAGTACTCAGTTCTCGCTTGAGTGCTGAAAGTTTAATTTTTTGTGAAAATGTGTAGCTATGAACGACAGGAGGCTATAATACGCTAGAATACGCTGGAATAAATCTTAGAAGAAGGCCAGCAAATGTACCCGTGCTTCTCTACGGTATTTTACATTGTATATGGATATCGAAATAAATACTGTACGTGCAGTAAATTTGTTTTAAAATTGCATGTCTCTTAGCGTTATCCGATAAATAGCACTGGAAGGTTCCAATACGTTGTTTCCAATGCAAAGTGTGGGTTACGAAGTTGTGATGATAACGGCAGGGTCACTTGCCTACTGCCATTCACAATCGAGCTGGGAAGTTTACACTATAATTGCAGGCCCCATTGCCTACTGCGCGGTCACAATCGATCTGGGGAGTTTTCGTTTCAATGGCAGGCCCCCTTTCCTACTTCCAGCAGATTACAGTTGAGGAGTTTTTATTATAATGGCAGGCAACTTCCCTACTACCCGTTAAAATTGAGTTGTGCACTTATTATTATAATGAGAGGCCCTTTTCCATGAAAATAGCAGGCCACTATGCCTAATTCCAGTCACATTTTAGATGGGTACATTTTTTATAATGGCTGACACCCTGCCTTACAGCCAAACACAATCGGGTAGGGAAGTTTTGAACAAAATTGCATGCTCCCTTGCCTTCTGCAAGTCAAATCAAGAAGTGAATTGCTAGCTGATTACGTTAGCCTTTGCTGAGTATTTCTGCTATTTCCTCCATCACAATAAGGTAGAATATAGGAATAATCTTGACATTTTCCCTTCGAAACATCCACCATGTTTGTATAATATATGATGTATTATGGCATAAGGTCACAATGATCAACATCACTGGCATCTGAGTTACAGAGTCATGGGATTGATATACGCGAACATAGTTCAAATAATGGCTACATTATTTGAGACCTTTCGAATAAAATTTTATATCCTTGGGGCTCGGATTACACGTAAACCTGGAGATTCCGTGAACATTAATATGATACCGTTACATGTTACTGAAAATCATATACATATACATTCCAGATGATGACGATGGTCCAGAAGAAATCTGGCGTATTTTACAAATATTTAACTACTTGCATTTACACTCTCCATTTATAATCTACAGACACAATACTTGCCATACAAATGGTTTGTACCTTAGGTTCGCTGTTTATACTTTATCATCGAAAGTCAAATATAAAAACTAATTCTATTCCATACTGTAGTTTCCTTCCGACTTCACACCTGGGGAAGTAGGGTTTTGTTGAAATATGTATATTAAATATTCTTCATTGTTCTGCGCCGTGTGCTTCGATCGTTCCATCCAGGATTAAACCCGAAGGGCCACAGGGCCTCTATCAGTTGGTCCGTTTTTGCCTGCCTTTCCCCATCCCCACCCACTTCTCCCTCTCCCATATATAGAGCAATGTTTTCTCGCTACATGGAATATCGAATATTCGAATTATGCAGATGATGTTCTGGCCAGAGGGCACAGATGTTAGCCCCACTTGCGATCCCCACGGAACAATCACCGTGGATATCACTTTTAATGCAATATGCCACTTGCATGTTATTACAGGAAATTCCACTTAAAACTGAATGGACCTAAAACTTTATACATCATACAAACAGCATAAAATACAGATATGAAACTAGCTCGTTATGACCAACATCAGTTTTCAATTACGGTAAGTGTTATGGATATTGTAAAGTTTATTGGGCATATTGCTACTTTAAGCGATAATATTTATTTTATTGTCTTTAACGAAGGAATGAATGGATTAACGAATCCCAAGTCACAAACTAAATTAAGGCGTAAGTTAATTATTATACGTATATACTTTATTTTCTTATTCGTGTCAGAGACATGAGAAAATTAGTATAGAACACTGAATCTCGTTGTCCACCTGTTGGCTATGATTCTTAAGGTGTCAAGTCATTATGGTCTGACACCGTGGTTGGGTGAATCGAGTCCCGTTTACCATCAGAATGTTGGCTGGTAGGGCAGGAGAGTCACTGTATTGCGTTCCAAAAGCCTGGGTTTAATTCCAAATGTTTCAACAGTGTTCTTTTACGAAGTGAGGTCATCCGACGCTGTTCATGGCGATTCATCCATCGGTTTGGCATGTTAAGCCTTGAGCAGACCTGTTGGTATCATTCAATTTGGCCTCTAAATGTTAGTTCCTAATTAGCGTTGACCTCTAAGATTTGCTACATAGAAAATTGAGCCAAGGGCACGTGGTGTTCCCAATCGGTCACCCATCCAAGTACTGACCACGCCCAATGTTGCTTAAATGCGGTGATCGTCATTCGATTGGAGTAGCCTATGTATCGACAGAGGGTTTCACCTTCCCACTATGTCATCATTACCGCCTCGTGTCAGTAGACTGTAACGTGCTACTGCCATAACCTATAGATCGACGTTCTACGAGTTTCTGCAAACTTCGTCGCATGTACATCTCCACATATTCTACAATTTTATGTTTCTCCAGGACTATACGCTATTATTATTATCTGCTCTGGTTATCAATACTTCTTCCTATCATCGGAATTACCTTACCTTTTCCTCACCTGTCGTTACCCTCCGACATTTCTCGACACACTGACTGCTGTCTTTCTGTCTGCCTCGCACCTACCACGTCATCTGCCACGTCACATGATCTTTCTCGAATGAACTGGTCTTCGCTTCCGGGCGTGCATATATTGGACTGCTTGGCCCGTCTTGGGCAGACTGGCATCATCTTCTGTAAATTGTGTGTGTGTGTGTGTGTGTGTGTGTGTGTGTGTGTGTGTGGAGGGGGCTACGGACTTCGCACGGCTTGCCGTGTGGTGCCATTTTCTTCCCTACCAGCTGATGGAGTTGACTTGAAAAGGGCTTTGGTGAGCTAAACATTTCTTTAAGTAAACTTGTTTAAAAATTCTGACTTGGCCTGTTTTGGCATTCCCGTGATGGCATGCTATGAAAATTTTCAAGGCCTTGTTTCGAGCCTGGCTCCTTGCCACCTTCAAACTTACTGAGATTATTTGATTTTTAAGTGCTGAAATATTGGTGATGTGGACTGAGCCTGAACATCGTCATACAGAACTTTCTCAAGCTTAAATGATTCCGGAAAAACATAAATTGGCAGACTGAACTTTCTCAACCATTACGCAGTCGGAGTTTCCATTCTTTTCATCCTCGCTTATCCTTATTGTGCTGATCCTTCTTTTTACCCTACCCTTTTCTCCTTTATTCGGTGTATATAGTTTTTATATTAGAGCGCCCTGGAGGCGTCTTCGTTTGTTTTCTAATGTGGCCAAATAATTTTTGATCTTCATAGTAAAAGTATACTTGTTCCTTCCAAAGTTGATCGGATAATAATAATAAATATAATTATTTGAGGTGATTGTGTGTGTGACACCTCCCTTTTCAAAAAAAAATTGAGAAAACTTGTTTTGTGATCTAGTCCCCTTATATGGTTAACACTCACGCTAGGTGGAGTTATCTGAGATAGTGCTCAAAGTAACGATTTTGTAAATATTTTGTCAAACTTTTGTTAGGTTACTCCTTTTTCCGATACTTTTCCTCCTAACGGCGATCCGAGCTATTTGCCTTTGTGATCAATTTCCGGGGTTTTGCTCAGGCTTATTCTCCTTGTTTAACAAGGTATGTACTGTGATAAAACTTTTTACCCCAATTCTATCCCCCCCAAAAAAATGGAGTCTTTCTTTTAAAGAGTTTAGAAAATTCTAGTCAAGAAATGTATTATCTGATATATTTATCTATATAACTATTGGAAAACAAAAAAGATAGGTCCTGCATGGCAGTTCCTTATTAATCTCTTTGTATATTGGTCAATTCAATTCTGTAAAAAAAGGGTTAGCTTAATTATCTCTCTTGTACTTTTTAGAGGATCTGTATTCTCCAAGTATGTCAGTGCGTACTGTATTCTCGTAATAGTTGCTGTTCCAATACACTTGGTCACTCTAAGAATTTTTTTAAAAAGGATGTTTTTTTTTTGGATGTTGGTACCTACCACGGTAAACCTCTCCCATTATCCCTCCCCCCCCCCCCCTCGCCCCAGTACTGTTTCCAGCCACTCTGCTTTTTCTTGATTTTGCGTGACCGACTTCGCACTGTTGCCTATGCATAGACATCGTTTTGGCATTTTTCTTTTTTTATTTCTTACAACCGTGATGGAGAGATTCGTTGTGGAGAAAGCTCTCAAGATATCTTAACTATATTGCACAAACTACGTTACAAGACTTTCTGGCTCATAAAACAACTTCCGCGGGACAAAGTTCCGGTACCTCACCATCTCAGAAATCCGTTGAAAGTAGTTAGTGGGATGTTAAACAAGTTTTATCTATATAAATAAAATTGTATCTGTTTGTCTGTTTGTCTGTCTGTTTGTCTGTTCCACCATCACGTGGAAACGGCTGGATAGATCTCAACCAAACTTCATATTTAGAGTATACTGACCCCGGGGAAGGTTTCGATATGCATATCATTTTAAAATCTTTGAAAAGACGGGGGTTTTATAGGAAAAACGGTTTTCCTCCATTTTCTCTTATACTATTATAGGCAAAATATCGAATTTGTCGTATAAGGACGAGACAAAGCTCAATTTAATCCTCTTGACGCAAAGAACAAAACTCGGTAAGCCCTACGGGCCCGAAAACCATGTTTTAAGGCCCTAAAACCAACCGTTACGGAGATATTGGCACCACACTACCCCTGCTCTACGAATCGGATAAAGAAATGAACTGCCGTAACCATGGCAACGTCAGCTCCAGAATTCTAGAGCAGTGAGATTATGCATGTACGTTTGGGCATAGCTGCCAACCAAAATTTGTACAAATAAGACTTAATATCTGGAAAAAAATATACTGTTGTGTAAGGCACTCATAGGACTCCTTTGGGCGGGAAAGGAAAGGGGGTGAAGTACGAGTGTAAAAATCTTACTATATATAGGAATGGAAGTGTGTGTGTAAATGACACATCTCCAACTAAACCACTGGAGCAATTTCAACCTTACTTGGTACACGTATCACTTACTATCGGGAGACGAGCACTGTGGAGGTTAAGCCATCCCTAGCGCACTTAAGGGAGAGGGTCAGGGGGGTGGGAGTTACAATAATAATCGAGAATAGTGTCGAATTCATAGTTTCCGGGGTCGCTGAGTTGAAAAGTAATACTCTAGAATTTTTTTAAGTCCAGCCCCCTTTTAGGTGGGGAGCAAAGGGTGGGGGGGGGGGGGGGTGAGATATAGAAATAATTAAAAACAGTTTCGAATCCATAGATTTCAAGGTCTCTGAGATGAATAGTATTACTCCGGATTTTTTTGCAAATCCAAGTGGGGAGCGCAGGGGTGAGATATAAAATTAATCGAAAATCTACATATAAAAATGTTATCTTCTTCTCCTTACTATATATAAAAATTGATGTATGTGTGTGCGTGGGTGTGTGGGTGTGGGTGTGTATATGACACATCTCCTCCTAAACCACTGGAGCAATTTCACCAAACGTGGTACACTTATCAATTAGTATCAGGAGAAAAACCGCGTGAGGGTAAAACACCCCTAGCACCCTTATGGGCAGGGGGCGAGGGGGGTGGTATAAAAATAATCTTATAAATAAGGTTGTTCGTTTCTGTTTGTTTGTTTGTTTGTTTGTTTGTTTGTTTGTCTTAAGTGCGGCCAGTATCCAGTATTCGGGAGATAGTAGGTTCGAACCCCACTGTCGGCAGCCCTGAAAATGGTTTTCCGTGGTTTCCCATTTTCACACCAGGCAAATGCTGGGGCTGTACCTTAACTAAGGCCACGGCCGATTCCTTCCAGCTCCTATCCCTTCCCTGTACCATCGTCGCCATAAGATCTATCTGTGTCGGTGCGACGTAAAGCAACTAGCAAATTAAAAGAAATAAAAATGTTTGTTTGTTCCACCATCACGTCGAAAGGGCTGGATAGATCTCAACTAAACTTCATATTTAGAGTATACTCACCCCGGGGAAGGTTTCGGTATGCAAATCATTTTAAAATCTTTGAAAAGACGGGGGGTTTATAAGAAAACCACAACGGTTTTCCTCCATTTTCTCTTATACTAATGATTTTCTGCAAACTCTGTGGACCGTATGTGAAAGATCTCTTCATCATAAACAACTTTCGTTATGTTCATAATTTACCTTACTCTTCAAATGGCGGAGAAATTTACTATTTTCTGCCGATACCATGCTCGGCATTGAGTGACCGACAGAGCGATAACGAATATATGAGGGGTACCATGGCAACATCTCTGACTGCTTGCCAGCAGGGAAGTAACATATTGCCATTTTCCTCATCATTCCTTTAAATTCGTGGTTGTTCCTTGGGTAGAAAGCAAGAGAGTCGTCAATCGGCCATTCTGCGGGATATTGGCGGAATATCATTGGAGGTTATAACCGTCCTCGAGTAGCTTAAGTAATAACACAAATATTCATCTTCTTATCTGATTACCTAAGAATCCCTGCGCCTAAATTTCTCTCCGATTACCGCTTTCTTATATCCATAACTCACACCGGTATAATGTATTGAGGAGCATTTGATTTTCCAATACATTCACTTGGTATTTATATATTTGTCGTCATCCGGATGTCCTCAGTTATAATCCATTTTCTATTAATTTCAACTTACTAAACTGTATTATTTTCTTCCTTAATTACCACGTATGTATGCCTGTGCTAATCCCCAATGATGTACACTCTTTCCTTTGAGGATATATTCTAAGCTATGCAAATGTATAACCTTTGGCTCAGGAAAATTCCGAAATATGGATGCAATTTTAACGGCGGTGCAGACCTTCGTTTCGGGGTAATTGGTGGCTAATCAGTACGTCATATCACAAGTCACAAAGCAAATGGCGTTTCATTTTGGAGAGATCTACAACTGTTGTCCTATGACTTTTCGTCGTATTTCTATCCCTAATACATTAAATACAAGTTGATTTTGTACTTTTACACGTATATGTTATCATTTGGCACACTTATAGGAAAGGTAGAATCATGACATTCGGTACGCACATTGACATGACCATTGGCAATGTTATAGCCAAATTTTATGATTCTAGCTGTCACATGAGAATCAAAAAACTGTACAAGATTTCACCTCATTCAATGAGTCTAACTCAATCTAACCCATGAATATAGGAGATGCTAGAAGATGTCATAGGACCAACCATGTAGAGCACTGAAAGGGGTATCTGATGGTGAAGTCCGTTTGTAGATACGTCGTACAGTTACAAAGCAGTAACTATCGAAATAAAGGTCTGCACTTCTAGAGTGTGTCTGTACATTGACAATTTTGGCGAAATTTCCGTACAGTTATCCGTTTCAGGTGTAATAATGACCATCTGCATATATTCAGTTTTGGTGTCTGTCTGTTTGTTTGTTTGTTTGTCTGTTTGTCTATAACTTGGAAACTACTGGATATATTTCCACCAAACTTGATATTTAGAATCCACCTGTCCTTTGGTAGGTTTTAGGGCAAATATTGTTTCTAAATCCCTGAATTGACTGGGGGATTATACGAAACCGAAACCGTCATATTGCATTCTCACAAAATATAGACAACCAAACTTAATGTAAATTTACCTGCCTTAATGGAAATCATTTCTAAGCCTTTTTCCTCATGTGCATCACTTCAATACGAGGATTAATAAGGGAGATATCATTAACGGACCGTTTTCCGGTACAAGTCCCACCGGACTTAACTCAAGAGCGGGTGCGTGTAAAGCGTATGTTTTACAACTTGAAAACTACTGAAGATATTTGAGTCAAACTTTACATTAACATCCACCTGTCAAACGCTACGTGTTAATCGTCAATAACATCTCATGTTCTCGGAATGGACTGGCGGTTTATAGGGAACCGAAATGGTGATTTTACTCTTACACAATATATACAGTACAAGACCAACCTGACTGGAAATCGACCAAACGTGATGGAATTCCATCTCTAAAACTTTTTTTCATGTGCATTTTTTCGACAGGAGGATTAATAAGGGAGATATCGTAAACGGTCCGTTTTTCCGGTTAAGTCCAGCGGATATAGCCGACAAGGTGTTGTACGTTGAGCAGGTTCCTTATTTATCTATGTAAATAAAATCGTAACTACTGTGTGCCTGTACATTGACTATTTTGTCGAAATTTTCGTACAGCTACACGCTTAAGGGGTAATAATGATCATCTGCATATTTTTTGGTTTAGTTTCTTGAAATTCCTACTTTTAACACTTCTCACCGAAAACCCAGATTGCGGCATAATCTGCCAGTCGAGAAAGAAAACTGAAATTTGGCAAAGTTTTACGTTTTGGGCTGTAACGGGCGGAAAACTTCCAAGAGCTTTAAATTTTTCCCTTTCTATCCCGAAGAATATCGAAATATGGAGGCAATTTTAATGATGGTGCAGACCTTCGGGAAGTATTATCACATAACGGATGGCACAATCCCCGTTCAATTTGGAGTGATCTACAACCATGGTCTTACGACTTTTTGTCGTATTTATATCCATTTTACGTTTGATTTTTCCCTATTTCTCGATTTTAGGTAAAGTTGTACTTTGCACATAAATAATTCATACCTTCCATCACTTAGAGGAAAGATAGAATCATCATACTCTACACGAAAATTGGTCCACCCAGTAGCCATATGTGAGCCAAATGCTATGTATGTAGCTGTCACTTAATTATCCGAAAAGCAATGCAATGTGAGATAATCTTACACAAATGTTACCCTATTCCAAGTTTCTAACTCAATCTGACCCATGAATAGATGAGATATCATAAGACCAGCAATTTAGGCCGCTAAATCCGGCGTCTTATGGTACAATCCTTTCTCGATATGATGTACCGTTTAGAAGCAGTTAATCTGTAAATGAAGGTCTGCAATATTGTAAACAAGCACATACTTTCGTATGTCGAACTATATATATTCACTGATGTCGATTTTGTAGCGATCGAGAAAGGTTGTATCTGCTATTGTAATCAGTACTCCGCACACCGACTATGACTGGCAGTAGGAATGGAGTCCTTCTCCAATTCCTGTGTAACTGGCATTAATGAGGCAGGCCTACCATTGTAATGAATAATTCACTTCCCGATTTGACTTTCAGAAGGCAAGGGAGCATGCAGCATACAGTCTTTGGCAGTAGGCAAGCGTTCCCGCAGTTATAAACAGATGTACCCATCTAAAATGTGACTGGCATTAGGCATACTGGCCGGCTATTTTGATGGAAACTCATCAACTTGGTGTGACTGGCAGGAAGCTGGCTGGCAGTTGGAAAAGGGGCCTATCATTTTTATGATAACTGCACAACTCAATTTTGACTGGTTGTAGGGAAGTTTCCTGCCATTATAATAAAAACTCCTCAATTTGTAATATGCCTGGAAGTAGGAAAGAGGGGCTGCCATTGTAACGGAAACTCCTCAAATCGATTGTGACCGCGCAGTAGGCAATGGGGCCTGCAATTATAATGTAAACTTCACAACTCGATTGTGAATGGCAGTAGGCAAGTGAGCCTGTCGTTATCATCACAAATTCGTATCAAGCACTTTACACTGGAAACAACGTATGGGGACCTCTCCATATTGTTTCTCGGATAACGCTAAGAGACATGCTATTTTAAAACAATCTTATTTACTGCATGTACAGTATTTACTTCAATATTCGTATACAATGCAGAATACCGTAGCGAAGTACGGGTACATTTGCTAGTTATTATTATTATTATTATTATTATTATTATTATTATTATTATTATTATTATTATTAAAACGTGAATGGTTCCGAATTTAATGGAAATTATTATAACAATAACAATATTCATTCTAAAATTGTGGGCTTACTTTCATTCTTGCAATGCAAAGCAAAACAGTTTAGCCATCTCTGTACTGGCCATTATATCCTGTGTAGGAGGAGTGTATGGTAAATGTTCTATTACACTCAACCATGGCAGAATGGTTACCTCTATGCCCTGAAGCCTCCGTCTCCTGGAATTAGCCTGTACATACAACTTGTGACAATAAAGTTACGTGAATAGTCCTGTACTATCGACATAGATGAACAATGCACGACAGTCACCTTACTGACCTTCGAAATAGTCCTCTCCCATAACTATGCACAGCTGAGATCGGCGATACATGTTCTGGAAACTTTGCAAGAAGGCTTCAATGTACCGTGCAGCATTCAACGTCGTTCCTTCAGGTAGAAATTCCTTGTGGATAATGCCTTGATGAGGTGATGAGCAAAGTTTTGATGCGCGATTTTTCGGCTCTGACCTTTTTCCGACGAGGGGATCCCAGAGAACGCCATTGAGTGCTTTGCCGTTTCGTTTTAGGGTCGTACCTGAGACACAAAGTTTCATCCTTAGTGACAATACAGTTCAAGAAATTTGGTGTCGCATCCGCCGTTTCGACAAAATCCTGTGAAGCCTGTAAACGTGCCTGCTTCTGCTCGTCACTCAAGTGATGTGGCACAAGACGAGAACACGTTTTCCTCTTCCTTAACTTCTGGGTAACGATTTGTCGCACGGATTCACGATTAATCGACAGTTCACCCGCTGTCATGCGCACAGTTAATAGCCGATCGTTCATGAGTAATGCCCTCACCTTCTCAATGTTTTCGTCACTGACTGCGGTCGCCGGTCTTCCGCTACGGGGGTTGTCAGAAACACTTTCCCGGCCTGCTCGAAAACGGGAAAACCACTCGTACACACACTTCAAGAACAGTGCTTGATCTTTATAAACACGTACCAGCATCGCATGCGTTTCTTTCGGTGTCTTGCCAAGATTAAAACAAAAATGTACATTGATATTTTGGTCGTTCATATTCCTGTTCGCAGTTCAGAACCAACGCACTGTGTCAAACAGGCCTTACACGGCACACACACACGATGCTCAACCGAACAACGTTGGGAGCAGGTGGTCAAAAGCTGCTGCTACGCAGGTGCAGCGTTGTGTGACGCCATGTTGCCGGATCGACCGTTCTGACTTCATTCACCGAACTTTCTTGTCACAGATTGTATATCTAGTATAAGATTCGAGAATCTCCGTTTCAACAACCCTCCAGCGAAAATTTCTTTCTGAATGTTTAGACTTGCTGGCCGGGAATCGAACACACGTCCTGTCAGGTGAAACAACTACGCCCTTAATAAATACCCCAGCTAGGCAGTCTCCCTTTCAAACATACCAAATTCATGAAGTTTGAAAGTTCAACCAAGGTGAGGTTGGTGGGCTTCTGATACTATTAACCCTCAAGCACACGCTCCAGATCTTAGGACCCAGACACACGTGTGGGGGTGCTTTCCACCCCACATATCGTTGTATTGTAAAATATGAATTACTGTATTTATAGGAGATTTTAAGATAGATTATATAAAGAATGACTCTTTCTGCGGGGATCCAGCCACAAAGGTACAAGAGCGGGGAGAGCACAGAAAAGTTATTTGTACATTTCACTAGGAAATAAAATGACCTGGCGTGGATTCCACCCCATATGCGTGTGATTGAGGGTTAAATCATTTTTGCGGGACAAAGTTCTCACATTTCGGCGTCCCTGAAAATATGTAGCACTTAACAAGACAAATAATATAACAGTTCCGCATTCATCAAAAATCTAACTTTCACACATGCTTTTGCCAACTGTATTTCGCAAACTAATACTCCAAATGTTCTTATATTCCCATTGACTTACTTTTGCAAGAAAATGTTCCCAAAACCAATTTTACTGAATCCTTTTCTTACCAAAAAATATTTCCCAATTTAAACGTGTGATATTTAGTAATGCTAATACGTAGGTATGATTACGTGACCATTGTGGAAAAAAATGGCAGAAGGGCTAGTAAATTAGTTATGTATCTTTTTGGATATTTGGGAGGGACTCGACAAATGGGAGACAATTTTGGTAATGCACAAGAAAGTCAGAAAATAAGAGAGCAGCAATAACGAAATCTGAAAGGGTTTTGAAAGACAGTGAACAACAATATTCTCCAAATCAGGAGAGTATCCAGGGCGAGACATGTTTACAGACTAAGATAAGTAGCAGCTAAGAATCCTGAACTGCCTCCAGCATAAATTTTTGGAATAGAACTACTACGCATTTCTTCTAATGTACTGATCCTGGAACCAGATCAGAAATATATTAAGAAAACTCTGTGAAGGTAAGACTTTTGATGAAGTCTGGAAGTTTATGGCACGCACTATAAGTGAGGGTTGGCATAAACGTTTCCAGACGGTCATTGAAAAGGTGCTTAAACGTCCGCCTCGTGTCAGTAGATTTATTGGCACGTAATAGAACATGCCCGAGACAAAATCCTGGCACCTCGGCGTCTCCGAAAACCGTAAAAGTTGTTAGTTGGACGTAAATCAATTATTATTATTATTATTATTATTATTATTATTATTATTATTATTATTATTATTATATCGTTGTCCGACTCGTTGGCTGAATGGTCAGCTGTACTGGCCTTCGGTTCAGAGGGTCACGGGTTCAATTCTCGGCCGGGTCGTGGATTTTAACCTCCATTGGTTAATTCCAATGGCCCGGGAGCTGGGTGTTTGTGCTGTTCGCAACATCCCTGCAACTCACACACCACACATAACACTATCCTCCACCACAATAACACGCAGTTATCTACACATGGCAGATGCCGCCCACCCTCATCGGAGGGTCTGCCTTACAAAGGCTGCACTCGGCTAGAAATAGCCACACGAAATAATAATAATAATAATAATAATAATAATAAGAAGAAGAAGAAGAAGAAGAAGAAGAAGAAGATATCGTTAGTGATGATGTATCAGTACAAAATATTTCGGGAAATGTTCACAGAAGAAGAACGAGACGTAGAGAAATTAGGATTAAGAAAATGTCAGGGAATTAAGAATAGCATGTAGGTTGAGTGATCTAATCCACAGTACAAATCTAACGTAATGATTTCCTCAGAGATTGATTACAATTTCCACAATACAGTACATTTTAAAAATTCGTGTCGCAAAAATCAGAGTCGAGGAAATTGAAGTGGATTTCGGACTTGGAAGGAAGCTTTGTTTATTTATGGCTCGGTAGTTAGCCTGTGTGTTATGCTCTGTGATCTTTATTTCATATGACTGATCCCGGCTCTAGTCAGTAATCCGTGCTCTGTTTACTGTCACAGCGGGAGCCCATTAGCAGAATGGACGCTCTCAGTTCAATATTAGATGAGTATTTCCAATGCATCTTCCTAGTCCGTCGCCAGTTTATTCACATGCATGTTGGAATTGTTCTCTTGATCACTACATCGGCCATAGTACATGACGTTCTAGCTCAAGTACATGAATTTCCTTTCACGTCTTCAAGGACGATCTACCAGCTTTATACGGGGAGAAGCCATGCCTGTGTCATGCAGAACGAATATCGTACAGTGTTCCCCAAAATTTTCAGTTCAGGCATCCTTGCTAAATAACTAGGGGGCGGATTTCTATGACCTAAAAATGTATGATATATGTATGCACTTATGACCTAAAAAACGTAAAAATATGACCTATAAAATTCAAAATATGATTTAAAGAATAGCATCTACGTTACATAGAAGCACTTTTATCACGATTGCTACAAGGCTGCAATTAATTTACAGTTTAAAAAATGTTTAATTCTTCGAAATCTTTAAACCCAAAATCAACTAAAATGATGAATATTTCATGAACTCGTTAAGGTTACACTGCATACTCCTAGGCAAGTACGGACTCTGTGGAAGACATAAACACTACAGTTAATTTCACTGTTCAATATTCAATCAGTTTTAATTTATACACAAAACATATGTTATTTGAATGAAACTTTCATACCTGATCTATTCTCCATTATCAGAATTGTTGCAATTTATGACCACATGCATCTTAAGATTGTTGAATGAGAATCCCCTCCTGTTGTCGCTGAGTATCGTCTTGTAGCGAGAAAAACTTCTTTCGACATCACATGATGTAACGGGAGCGTACTTGAATAGAGTTTAATCACTTGGAGAAAATTCCTGGAAATCTGCAGATGAAGGGTTTCCACAAAGAATGTCACTTATTCCTCGCAGGTACACAAGTCCGCTATTTTTTTCCAGTATATTTTCTAATTTTCTACACACCCTAGATGCTATTGTTCCTTTCGCATGCTTTAATTCCTGTTCAATGCACTTTACAACATCCAGTGCATCGCTTAGTTCTGCACCTGAAACTTCCAGTTGCGTGATTGCTCCAGATAAAGAATTAAAATTGGACTTTATGTAAGCCAGGTCCGCTTTTAATGTAGTGCTTGAAAATAAATCTTGAGTGGTTTTTATGGAGGACGATTCTGCAGGATCAGAAGACTTCACGATCTTCTCCACGACATCTAAGTTGTTGCAGTAGTACACTGCGGCATCAAGCCAAGTCCCCCATCGCGTTATAACTGGCTTGGGAGGTAGGGGTAGTGAAGGTGCTTCTTCTTGAAATTTCTGAATGCGAAGCGGAGCTTTGACAAACACTTTCTTACAGTTCGATATTAATTTATCAACTTCAGGGTAGCTACTTCTAACTTCTTCAGCTGCCCTATGCAAGGCATGTGCAAGACATGTCACATGTATCATTTTCGGGTATAGCATTTTAAGTCCCTTGGCTGCCTTCACCATATACGGAGCAGCGTCAGTTACAAATATAAAAATGTGCTCTCTCTTTGCCCCGTTTGGCCACAACAGATTCATTCAATTGTCGAAGGGAACTGCAATGGTGGAATGGTTTGTCTTCTCTAGCACTTCACATGTCAGGAGGAATGTATCTCCAGGCCGGTCTTCCTTCAGCGTGCCAACGATCACATTTGCTACATATCTTCCATCCACATCTGTGGTCTTGTCTATTGAAACCCATATCTTACTGTCTCCCACGCCACGCCTTATTATATCCAATATCTCTTCATAACAAGGGGTCAGATAGTCCTTCCTGAGAGTAGATTCGTTGGGGACAGGATGCTTTGTATATTTTTCAAGAAACTGTCTGAAACTT
Source organism: Anabrus simplex (assembly GCF_040414725.1). Taxonomy (NCBI): domain Eukaryota; kingdom Metazoa; phylum Arthropoda; class Insecta; order Orthoptera; family Tettigoniidae; genus Anabrus; species Anabrus simplex. Next base: position 122,261,108 of record NC_090267.1, on the reverse strand, counting down.
CGACTATTAAGTTTCTTTAAAGGGATGTTAGATGAAACCATCATCTTGCAGAGATCTTGTGAAAATTGTGAACTCTGAGAACTTGATGTCGGGGTTTCGAATAGCAGACGTTGCCTATTTTCGAGTGCAGAATATCTAGTTACGCAATTCTTATGTTTTACAGTATTACAGTGTTGTTGCACAGAGAATCGTTTTTCGGCAGTAACTTTTACCTCACACAATTTACAGAATAATATCACTCCATCCGTACCGTACTGAATATGTTTTCACCGAACTCGCGAACAAAACTTCGCAACTTTCCACAAATTGAGACTTTCGTTTTAGGCATATTGAAAGGAACTGAATGACTGAAGCTCCCTAATGACCAAGGTCATTCAGTGTGTTGAAGGTGGAAGAGGGAAGGGGAAGGGGAGAGATAAGAACAATGACAAATAACTGCAGAATTACCTCTGCTTCCGTGTAAACGATTGCCCGGTTTCCAGGAATTGACCCAGCTAGCAAACAATAGCTCCTACCTGTTAGAAACATTCCATACACTACTTTATAATGGTTCTTCAGTAGTATATTCCAGTCTATCCTGAAAAATAATTTCTAGAACTTATTCTGATTTTTATAATAGGAAATTAAAATGAAAATTACCAAAAAATGCCGTTATAATGATATTTTGTTGAAAATATGCCATAAAACTTAAGAAAGCCTAAATATGCATTTATATGACCAATAAAACATGTTTAATTTTGATCATCATGCTTGGAAACGTATTGAAAATACAAGACTATAAGATATAATGTTAAAGGAAAAAATATGACTGGTCATAGAAATCCGCCCCCTATAAATAACTATTGCGTGGAGCCGTAGATCAAAACATGACTCATGATTTAGACATTTTTTATTTGTATTTAAAGAATGCCTGCCAATTGAGATAGTCTCATCTGACTCAGTATAATATCACTTTTAATTATTTTTTTACAATTTACAAATTCTCATTTCTGTAGGTGGACTAAAATTCGGCAGGATTTCTTCAGCACCACTGTGAAAATTTCGTCTCGTAAAGATTGACGTAATCCGAATTTCTTCCGAAACGATTCAAAAATTTCGAAACACCGCCGTGAGACACTATTGGTTGTTCTATTACTTCTAGATGTTTCAAATTATATTTTTTCTTGAAATATCCAATTGTTGGCTAGTATACGTTCTTCTTTTCAATATTTGTTTCTTCTTGCTAATTTCTTCCCTTTTCAAATATAATTGTTGGGTCTATAATGAATCCCTTTCTGGTGACTTGAATATGTCAAGATGGCTATTCGTCGTTTGTTGCTATACAGGATATTTCCTCCTCAACTCCCCATGATTTTTCTTTCAATGATGCTGCTACTTAATTGTGCCGAGCGCTTCTGAATACCTGACCATTGAACAAACTAATTAAGAAATCGTAAGTGGAAATAGAGAGAACAAAACATCCTTATTACATTGTATATAAGTATTATGCTGTAGATAGGTATGTTTAGGAATTTTAAAATTGGTTGAAGTCATGGTAAATTAATGCAGATTAAATAGTTGCAAACTAAACATTAATGCAGTTTTCAAAGATCACTTTACATATCTAATTTCATAAACCTATTTCTACATACATCTACAGCAGAATCTCGATGATCCGGACCCGAAAAATCGACACTTATGATTATCAGAACAGAATCCCGATAGAGAAAATATTAAAATACAAATTCAAACGTAAAAAATAAATTTAATCATAGTACTGAACTTAAAATTATCTACCATTTAGCACAATAGAATCCAAATACTAGAAATATATAGGCCTACATACAGGGCCTCTCATATAAACTGAGAACCTCGAAACGGCGTTTTTAATCTCCGATATGTAAGCAGTAGTATGGGAGGCGCACGCTATTTCTTGACCTTGCAAGCAGACTGCAGTTATTCGACCTGGTAAGTATCAGTTACCAGTCTGAATTTCAGCTGTTAAAATGGTTAGACAGTTATCACTGCAACACCGTATTTTAGTATGTCAAAGTTCTGGTTTCATCTCGATGATCTAGTGAACAGTCATAACTCTCGCCATTGGTGTGCAGAAAATCCTAATGGTGTTTATGAAATCCTGCATTATGACAGGAAGGTTCGTGTTTGCTGTGTTGTTTGTGCGGGACAAATAATTGGGCCTTTTTTTCGGGACTGCTGTAAATGCATAGGGGTACCAAGATGATGTTTTCACGCTGTTCTTCCATTAGTTAACTGAAGAATAAAAATCGCGTGGGTGTTTTCTGCTAGATTCAGCCCCTGCTCATGCAGGGGAAGATTTCCTTCTTACTATCTTGGAAGTGTTTGCAGACAGAGTGATCAGTGATCGTCTGTTTCACCCTCGTTCTCCAGATTTAACAGTGTGTGATGTTCAATTGTAGGGTAAACTGTATCGTACAAATCCTCACACATTGGAGGAACTGAGAAAAAATATTACGAATGAAATCAGAAAAATTACATTGGCAAAACACACTCGCGTGAGCCAGAATGTGGTTACCAGATACAATACAGGATGACACTTCCAGCATCTTTTATGAGGTGTGATATCATATAGGACTTTTTTGACAGTGAAATTTTTTCGGTTAAAATGAGTGATCATTTTCGCCATGAACAGACAAAGTATACATTTGATTTGTGTAATTATGTAAAAATGTCCATCATATTTGTATCGTGCACTTGTCGCAGAATATTGTTATGAAAAGTCATTGCGATTTGTGAAGTGTACGGGTACCGTTCGTCTCTTAAACTGAATGTTGAGGATCTGAATCCTAACGCTGTTATATAAACAATATATTAGTGAAATAGATTTACTGTCACATTAAAGAATCGCTTTTAAGGGCGAAATACTGCCACTTAGACCTTAGAATGATTGAAGTAACTTGAAGACGATAACATTATCAGTAGAACTTGTTAATGCATTTGCTTGTGGATATGCACTTCCATGTTGTACCTGTATATTGTACTAGTTTGATGTTGCATTATCCCGAAATTACAGTACGAGCACATAGTCAAAAGCGAATAGTTCTCATATTGACTTATCGCCATGTGGGTAGAAGAAAAACGAACTGCTCTTATTATTGCGGTAGTAGATCTGGCCACGTTTCCAATTTCGGAAGAATTGCTTGTTGGAGCCAGACGTGTGTTGCAGCTTGTTTGGAAAAGAGTTAACCCCAACGCGCTGGGCTCGCCGCCCTTCAAGAACGTACGTGATGAACTGAAACTGGATGTAGAGTTCAGAAGATTTCTAGTGGGCTTGAGAAAGACAACAATATCATTCTCCCCGAGGAAACCTTCACTAGATTATTTACTCGATTTATCTGTACGTGGGATTTTATTTAACTGGGGACTACATTGGTTTCTCAACAAAGTGAGCACCATTTGTATCTCGGTCAATGCATATCATATATTTCAGATATAGCTGCCTCTGTGGATCAGTGGTAGAGTGTCGGTCTTCTTATCCCATGATAGCGGGTTCAAACCCGGCAAAGGTAGTCGGATTTTGGAAGGGCGATCAAAAGTCCATTCTACACTCCATATCGTACGATGTCGGCACGTACAACTCTGGTGACACATTTTGTGTTTACCAGAAAGAATTCATTAAATCTCAGCCATAGACGCCCAAGAGAGTTTTGGTTTACTCTGTCTGCCATCTAGTAGGCCTAGAGTAAAACGGAACCTCGAAATTGACGATCAGACAACCAGATGACGTAAAATTGAAATGTCTGCACACGGTAGCTGAGCCATAAGATTACAGTATTAATATTATTACTTTTATTTCAGATATTTATATTTTTAATGAATTTCAGTTTCGGATTCCACATAAAATTGAAAGTCTGCTAATGTAATATTTCAGATCAGTTAGTTTTCAGTGACGAGAATTTGAACCGCCGTAGCTGGAAGACATTTTGGTAATGCAATAAATATTGCCCCATGATTGTATTTCAATATCACATCAGTTTTGAAGTGTGGCAAATTGGCTGAAATATGTTTGAGAGAAGAGCGTCTTTACTACAAATACTGCAATAACAATAATAATAACAGCTACTACTACTTTTTCTATTCTGAGTGAAATGAAGCATTGCTAAGTTACACGTATATTCTACATACATACATATATACATACATACATAAATAGATTATCATTATAGACTGTTATGCCTTCCAGCGTTCAGTCTGCAAGCCTCTGTGAATTTACTAAACGTCGCCACAATCCTGGATTTGCAACTAGTATTGTGGCCTCATTTAGTTCTATACATCTTATCTTTAAATCGTTAGAAACCGAGTCCAACCATCGTCGTCTTGGTCTCCCTCTACTTCTCTTAACCTCCATAGCAGAGTCCATTATCCTCTTAGGTAACCTATCCACCTCCATTCGCCTCACATGACCCCACCACCGAAGCTGGTTTATGCGTACAGCTTCATCCATCGAGTTCATTCCTAAATTAGCCTTTATTTCCTCATTCCAAGTACCCTCCTGCCATTGTTCCCACCTGTTTGTACCAGCAATCATTCTTGCTACTTTCATGTCTGTTACTTCTAACTTATGAATAAGATATCCTGTGTCCACCCAGCTTTTGCTCCCGTAAAGCAAAGTTGGTCTGAAAACAGACCGATGTAAAGATAGTTTCGTACGTATATTCTTTGTAAAATAAAAATAAAAAAAGGAACATTCGCATGTTTACCATTTTATTTGATTTTCAAGACCGACAGCATGCATTTTAATTTCCACGATCTTTGCAAAGTGTGTGGGGGTGGGGGTGGGGGTGGCTGGGAGTTGTAATTAGCGATATGGCCTACCTCCTGCTTTCTCTGCCAGGCTCCTGATTTCAGAATCCCATTTTAAACAGGAGGTGGGGGCGGTAGAATAACACCCACGGTATCTCCTGCCTGTCATAAGAGGCGACTAAAAGGGGCTCCAGGGGCTCTGAACTTGGGAGCGTGGGTTGGCGACCACGGAGCCCTTAGCTGAGTGGTGGCATTGCTTACACTTACTTGTACCGGGCTCCTCACTTTCATATACCCTAACCGACCTCTCTTGGTCAACTCTTATTCTTTTCCGACCCCGACGGTATTAGGCTCCCGAGACCTAGCGAGTCATCTTCACGCCCTTTGTGTTCCTTGTCTTTCTTTTGCCGATACCTTCATTTTACGAAGTGTTGGATCCCTTCCATTTTTATATAGAGGATTGTTGCCAAGTTGTACTTCCTCTTAAAACAATAATCACCACCACCACCGATTTTAAACGTGAAATTTCACCTGAAGAACCTCGTGACATCAGGGAGGTCATCCGGCTTAAATCTTCGGCCACAACCAAAAATGATCCAGGATGGCTTCCAAATTACCTACGACAAGCTGAAAATTTTCCAAATTTCTAAGTAACAACGGGTCCAGATTTGTCGATATATATAATATTTATAGAAATGCTGAATGATACTTATTCTGACACAATTGTACTTTCCACTCATACTGATGTAGTCACGTGACTGATTCTGCAAATGATCCTTTTACATAATAATAATAATGTGGTGGGTATTCAGCCCGAAGGCTGGTTTGATCCTCTGCAGCTCCGCCAACAGCTGTCATAAATAGCCTAGGCGTCACTGAAGATAATAAGTTAATAATAATAATAATAATAATAATAATAATAATAATAATAATAATAATAATAATAATAATAATAATAATAATAATAATAGACTAGTAATAATAATATGCGGTCTAATCTTCCGTGTGGAAGTATTTTGATTTTATTACATTTACCCTACCTTCGTGTCAATTTCGACATTCAGTTTTACTTTACCAGATTGCAAAAAAAGCAGATATCTGTTGGACAATCTGCTGCTGAGATTTAATTAATTTTGTCGGAAGAAAACACACGTATGTCACCAGAGCTCTTTAACATTCCGATTTTGTAGATATGTGGTGTGCAATGGACTTTATTCCGCTTTCAAAAGTTCGATTATCTTTGTCGGGTTCGAACCCACACTCGTTGAGTCCGATGGTCGACACTGTACCACGGTATCACCAAAATAAATACAGCTCCCGTCGGCTCAGTACACTCGTTTTTTATCATATTGCATGCATGAGAAACGTAGGCAGTAAAGGAAAAACTAAATACGGTCTATTCCATTCATGACATTGTCTATGTGACATTATTTTGAATGCTTCATTATAGGGGCTAAATTAAATTAAGACACAGAGACGGAAACCCCGACCCCAGTCAGCCCAGGTTTATGGAATGACTTACTGCAGTTTTCAAAATTCATGTATCAAAACGCCGTAAAAAGCGGAAGAGTGTTGTGGCGGAGTGAATCTCTACAAGTGGTATGGTTTGAATACGAGAGGGTAATAGATTTAGCTCTGTATTACGCAGTGTTATTGACCAGATTGATCTCTTATGACAAGACCTCTCCTACAACAATTTACAGTAGAGTCTCGCTCAACCGACCTTCGCTTATCCGACACTCCGTGTTATCCGACACTGGTAGTCTTAATTTGAACTTTAGGTGGATGCAGTTCTGGGACACGGGGTGTGGAGGGTGCGACTGTGGGACAAGCACTGGCAGTCATGCAGGAGGATTGTTCAATGTAGTATTGGTTGGGTGCGGATGTTATACAGTAGTTTTCATATCCTTCGTGAGTATGGCGAGTAAACGTAAGAAAGTGATTGTTTCTGTGGAAGACAAGTAGAATGGGTTAAAGAGACTGGACAAAGGGGAAACTCTCCAAAAAATGGCTTCAGATTATGGTGTTGGACGTGTTACAGTGGGAGACTGGAAACATACGAGGGAATACATTGAAAAGTGGTGCTCTACGAGAGTAACAAGTGATGCATTGAAAATTAGAAAAAACAATGAAAAATGTGAGTTCGAAGAAGTAAGTGAAGCACTATTTCTTTGGTTCACTAAAAACCAGGAAAAGGGCTTGTCAATATCTGGCCCCATTCTGCAAGAAATGGCAGTGTATATCCAGAAGGAGTTTACTAAAGGGACCCTAATTTTACTGCTAGTGCTGGGTAGCTTGATCGGTGGAAAAAACGGTACGATATTGGGCAGCTTAATATCTTTGGAGAAAAACTGTCAGCTAAATCCGATGATGTTGTGAAATTTAAAAGACAATTTCAAGAAATAATTCTTGCTGAAGGATTAACCGGTGATCAGATTTTTAATTGTGTTGAGACTGGGCTGAATTTCAAGATGCTGATATCAAAACTCTTGCAGCCCAAGCCAAGACGTCTGCACCTGGTTACAGGCGTTGTAAGAAAAGAGTCCTGCATCTACTGTACAATTGAATTAATAAGTCAATAAATAGAGTCCCGTAAAACATAGTACATAATACACTATAGCCTTCCTGTCTGTTTTAGTTCATTTTCAAAGTTATTCCGTATTATCCGACATTTTCGGTGATCCGACGTACTCCAGGTCCCGTTTAAGTCGGATAATCGAGACTCTACTGATGTAATTGAATGAGGTCCATCGATTTTCGATTATCCTTACTGTGGAGAATATCAAATGGTACACAACACGCGACTCAAGCAATCGAACTTCGATGATTAACTGAGCAGTCTAGTGTCCCGCATTCACAACGCGCGATCAATCGAAGGATATTGCTGCTGTATTGCAAACCACCAGAGCTTGTTCTAAACCCATCTCTTATAATTTCAAGATTGTTAAATTATTCTTATCAGAAGAATAGGTGAGTAGGTCTAATTTGTGAAATATCGTTTATCTATCAGCGTCCTGTATTTATTTATTTAGTTACTTAGTGTGTGAGTACAGTACTTAAAGTCATGCTGAAACGTGTATGTTAGATATATAGAGTCCCTCATATAAACTAAGACCGAGTGCACTGTGTATGTACTCTGCGCTACGCCACCTGCCTCAGCCGAACTTATGTCGTGCCCGGCCGCCCTGCTTTAACCGTGTATACAATCTTTTACCTTATAAACGATGCTAGTAGTATAATACAGGGATTCGGCGGCCTCCTCCTCCTCCGGCTCTCGGAAGAGGCCTCCTCCTCAGCCAGTGGCCTCCTCCTCCTCCTCAGCCAGTGGCCTCCCAGTGACCACCTCCTCCTCCTCCTCAGCCAGTGGCCTCCCAGTGGCCTCCTCCACCTCAGCCAGAGGCCTCTTCCAGTGCTGCCAACTTAACCTAACTAGCGCGAGATAAACAAAGCCACGTGCTTTTTGACAGACAACAACGCACCGCTAACCTCAGTACTGCCATCTTGACGGGCCTAAACCTCAGTAGTGCCAACTTAACCTCACAAGCGCGAGGTAAACAAAGCCACGTGCTTTTTGACAGCCACGTGCTTTTTGACAGACAACAACGCATCGCAAACCTCAGTACTGCCATCTTGACGGGAATAAACCTCGGTGGTACCAACTTAACCTAACTAGCTCGAGATAAACAAACCTCAGTAGTGCCAACTTAACCTCACAAGCGCGAGGTAAACAAAGCCATGTGCTTTTTGACAGCCACGTGCTTTTTGACAGATTTGTAAACAAAGCCACGTGCTTTTTGACAGACAACAACGCATCGCTAACCTCAGTACTGCCATCTTGACGGGAATAAACCTCGGTGGTACCAACTTAACCTAACTAGCTCGAGATAAACAAAGCCACGTGCTTTTTGACAGCCACGTGCTTTTTGACAGCTGTCATCCGCCATCTTTAAACTACAGAGCGCTGTGCTGCCCTCTTTCGTCACCTGTCATCGGCAGTGCTGCCATCTTGGCGGGCCTAAACCTTAGTGCTACTAACTTAACCTCACTAGCTCGAGATAAACAAATCCACGTGCTTTTTGACAGCCACGTGCTTTTTTGACAGCTGTCATCCGCCATCTTTGAGCACAGTGCTGCCCTCTTTAGCTACTTACCTTTGAAATGTGGTGGCGGATAATTTGAAAAATGCTTTTTGACAGCAGCCATCTTGCATCGCAAACCTCAGTGCTGCCCTCTTTAGCTAGATACCTTTGGTAGCAGACAATTCCACGTGACAGCAGCCATCTTTAATCAAGAGAGCACCGTGCTGCCCTCTATGTAGTGGCGGCAAATTCCACGTGCTCTTGTTTGGAAACAAACTCACGTGCTTTTTTGACAGCTACCATCCACCATCTTTAATCAACAGAGCACAGTGCTGTACTCTTTAGCTAGATACCTTTGAAATGTGGTGGCGGCAATTTGAAAAATTCTATGTGCTCTTGTTGGGAAACAAAGCCACGTGCTTTTTTGACAGCTGTCATCCGCCATCTTTAATCAATAGAGCACCGTGCTGCGGGCAATTTCATCACCTATCACCCGCCATCTTTAATCTACAGAACACCGTGCTGCCCTCTTTATGGCTACTACCTTAAACATGTAGTAGCGGGCAATTTGAAAAGTTCTGTTAGCTATCATCCGCCATCTTTAATCAAGAGAGCACCGTGCTGCCATCTTTAGCTAGATACCTTTGAAATGTGGTGGCGGCAAATTGAAAAATTCCACATGCTCTTGTTTGGAAACAAACTCACGTGCTTTTTGACAGCTACCATCCGCCATCTTTAATCAACAGAGCATAGTGCTGCCCTCTTTAGTTTGAAATGTGGTGGCGGCAAATTCTACATGCTCTTGTTTGGTAAACATAGCCACGTGCTTTTTTGACAGCTATCATCCGCCATCTTTGAGCACCGTGCTGCCCTCTTTATCGCAGTAGATGTAAATTCGTCACCTGTCATACGCAGTGCTGCTATCTTTAGCTAGATACCTTTGAAATGTGGTGGTGGATAATTTAAAAAGAAAAATTCTACAGCAGTCCTCTCTCGACGCTAATTGCATAAGATGGCGGCTATACATGACTCCTTAAGGGTGCTTACGCAAGATGGCTGCTATACACAGGTTCTTATGAGACGCCCTTGGGATGCTTGCGTAAGATGGTGGTTATACAAGGCTCCTTATGAGACACCCTAGTGATGCTTGCGCAAGATGGCGGTTGCTCTTATGAGGCGGCTTAAGGGTCCTTGGCTAGAGACGCCCTAAGGATGCTTGCGCAAGATGGCGGCTATACACGTCTCCTTATGAGACGCCTTAAGGGTGCTTGCGCGAGATGGCTGCTGCTCTTAGCTTAGAGGCTAACGTGTCGTGCCAGTTCGATTCATTAAATTTAGGGCTTAAATGCAAAATGTTAAATATCTCGAAAGCAGTGCACCGTAGAGCAAAACGGACAAAATTTTTCTGCCTAATACCTAGGTTCGCAGTATGAGGAACAAGAAAATCATAGTCTAATGATGGGATCAACGGTTCGGTTCCTACTTAGGCCCTTTGGCATTTGCTCTGTTTTAGCTTGTATTGAAGCGAGTCTTCGTAACATGATCAGGTTTAGCTATGGTAGAGAGTATAACGTGCCGTGCAGGTTCGATTCATTAAATTTGGAGGCTTAAATGCAAAATGTTAAATATCTCGAAAACGGACAATTTTTTTCCGCCTAATACGTAGGTTCGTAGTATCAGGAACAAGAAAAAACATAGTCTATTGATGAGATCAACGGTTCGATTCCTACTTAAGCCCTTTGGCATTGGCAGCTATCTATTTCTACAAGATGGTGGCTGCTCTTATGAGACACAAGATGGCTTGAGACGTCCTAGGGATGCTTACGCAAGATGGCAGACACAAAATGGTGACTATACATAGCTCCTTATGAGACGGCCTAGGGGTGCTCGCACAAGATGGCGGCTACTCTGATGAAGAAAGCTAGCTTAGAGGCTACTGCGCAAGATAACAGCTGCTGTTATGCATGCGGTGGAGGGCAATTTGAAATTCTATGTGCTTAATCAACAGAGCACCCTGCTGCCCTCTTTAGCTGAAATGTGGTGGTGGATAATTTGAAAAATTCTTTTGACAGCTATCATCTTTAAAAACAACGGCGACTATACATAGGCTGTTAAGGCCTTATCATTCTCCTCCTCCTCCTCCTCCTCCTCCTCCTCCACCTCCTTCTCTACCTCCTCCTCCGCCTCTTATGTCAAGGCATAGCTTTATATCGAACAAGTTTAAACCTGCATCGCGAAGGCAAGCGTGTGCAGCGATAACATTATTGTGCATGTTTAGACTTTCGAAACATAAGAAGAGTAGAATCAAACGCTGTACTCGATACGACATGTGATCAGAACATTGATTGATGCGTTCAGAAAAACAAAATAAGTGATCAAGACTAGAATCGAACAATGTACTCAATACATCATGTGTTTAGAATATGTCAGGGGATACGCTTGTTCTAAGAAGATCAGATTGAAACATAACAAGACTAGAATAGAACACTGTAATCGATGTTGTTAACTTCAACATGTGATCAGAACATTGATTGATGTGTTCAGAACACAAAATAAGTGATCATGACTAGAATCGAACACTGTACTCCATACAACATGTGATCAGAACATTGATCGATGTGTTCAGAACACGAAATAAGTGATCAAGACTAGAATCGAACACTGTACTCAATACAACATGTGTTTAGAACATGTTAGGGGGTACCCTTGTTCTAAGAAGATCAGAATGAAACATAACAAGACTAGAATCGAACACTGTAATCGATGTTGTTAACCTCAACATATGATCAGAACATTGTTTGATGTGTTCAGAGCAAAAGTACAATTTTGATGATTTGCGCAGCTAACTCGCTCGGTAAACGATATAGCCAAAGTATAACTTCAAATTATTTACCTTCCATCATTCGTCTTGTGTGTAAAAATCAGTCGAACAAGTTATCGCATAAACATGGCTGAAAAAAAAATCGTGATAGGGTATGGAACCTAGGGGTTACATCTTGTCAGAAGAGCAAAAAGGATGAAAGGACTCTTCCTCCTCCTTACCGCACATTCCTTGGCTAAAGGGCTAATGGGCTAAAGGGCTAATGGGCTAAAGGGCTAAAGGGCTAATGGGCTAAAGGGCTAAAGGGCTAAAGGTGCAACAACCTCATCGATCGCTATCAGCAAGAACGCTTGTACTTTGTAGAAAATTAATCTTTATTTGTAAATGGTTTCATGTTCAGAACAAGGAATGGAACCTAGGGGTTACGTCTTACGTAATAAAATCCCCGAGGTGCGATGAATTACGTTTTTCGAACTAGTGTTTGGAACACTGAACTTTTCAAGATGATAGCAGAGAGTTTAGCAATGTTCTGTTGTTGGATTTTAAATTCCGCGCTACAACATGCATAAGGTGGCAGCCCTTGAGGTTTACTCCCGTAAAGATGGCAAGAGTGAGGTTAGCAATGTTCCGTTGTTGGATTTTTAAAATTCCCCGCTATAACATGCATAAGGTGGCAGCCTTGAGGTTTACCGCCGTAAAGATGGCAGCAGTGAGGTTAGCGACGCTCTATTGTCCTTCAAAGTGAGGTTAGGGTTCGTCAAGAAGACAGCTGTCAAAAAAGCACGTGGCTATGTTTACCAAGCAAGAGCACGTGGTCGTGACGTCACGGTCACGTAGTATGCCGCCTCAGCATGCAAAGTTTAATGTCTACAACTACGTAGTAAACATTCTGCTATGTTCACAAGATTTTTTACACATAACTATTCTTTATGCTTTAAGTTCATTCACATATGCTATGCTAAGATAGTAGCACAAACACATGCGAACTTTGTACATTCTAGTGGAATAAGTTTAGTACTATGTGCATCATGGATACATGATGTGTGCACGCATTTAAACTTGACTATACGTAATGCTGCTGCTTTGTTTACAAGATTTTTATACATTGCTATTCTTTATGCTTTAATTTCGTGCACACACAAGCGATAGTCGTACGCTCTGGCAGGAGAAGTTTAGTACGACAGTCGATGCATACATTATCGATAGGTGATGTGTACACGCTTTAGAACATAGCTCATCTTTATGCTTTAAGTTCGTGCACATGGGTTTGGGATACACAAAAGCGATTGCTACATGCTCTAGCGGAAGAAGTCTAGTACGATAGTCGATGCATGTAAAATCGATAGGTTATGCTAAGATAGCAGCACACTTACATGATTTTAGCACAATCTAGTGGAAAAAGTTTAGTATGATAGTCGTTTCGTGCAAAATCATTAGGTAATGTGTAAACGCTTTGAAACAAGGCTATTCTTTGTACTTTAAGTTCATGCGTACAGGTTATGCTAAGATAGCAGCACAATCTAGCGCAAGAAGTTTAGTATGAGACATGAAAAATCGATAGGTGACGTGTACACGCTTTGAAGCATGGCTATTCTTCGTACTTTAAGTTCATGGGTATAAGTTATGCTAAGATACCAGCACAATCTAGCGGAAGAAGTTTAGTACGAGATTCGATGCATGCAAAATCGATAGTTGATGTGTACACACTTTGAAACATAGCTATTCTTTGTACTTTAAGTTCATGTGTATGAGTTATGCTAACATAGCAGCACAACCTAGCGGAAGAAGTTTTGTACGAGAGTCAATACATGTAAAGTCGATAGGTAATGTGTACACGCTTTGAAACATGGCTATTCTTTGTACCTTAAAGTCATGCGTATAGGTTATGCTAAGATAGCAGCACAACCTAGCGGAAGAAGTTTTGTACGAGAGTCAATACATGTAAAGTCGATAGGTAATGTGTACACGCTTTGAAACAAGGCTATTCTTTGTACTTTAAGTTCATGCATCTTAGTTATGCTAAGATAGCAGCACAATCTACCTGAAGAAGTTTTGCACGAGAGTCGATACATGCAAAATCGATAGTTGATGCGTACACGCTTTGAAACATGACTATTCATTGTACTTTAAGTTCATGGGTATAGGTTATGCTAAGATAGCAGCACAATCTAGCAGAAGCAATTTAGTACAAGATTCGATGAATGCAAAATCAATAAGTAATGTGTACACGCTTTGAAACATGGCTATTCTTTTCACTTTAAGTTCATGTGTCTTAGTTATGCTAAGATTGCAGCACAACCTAGCGGAAGGAGTTTAGTACGATATTTGTTGCATGCAAAGTCGATAGGTAATGTGTACATGCTTTGAAACATGGCTATTCTTTGTACCTTAAGGTCATGCGTATAGGTTACGCTAAGATAGCAGCACAATCTAGCGGAAGAAGTTTAGTACGAGAGTCGATGCTTGCAGAATCGATAGGTAATGTGTACACGTTTTGAGACATAGCTATTCTTTGTTCTTTAAGTTCATGCGTCTTAGTTATGCTGAGATAGCAGCACAATCTACCTGCAGAAGTTTAGTACGAGAGTCGATACATGCAAATTCGATAGTTGATGTGTACACGCTTTGAAACATGACTAATCATTGTACTTTAAGTTCATTGGTATAGGTTATGCTAAGATAGCAGCACAATCTAGCGGAATAAATTTAGTACGAGATTTGATGCATGCAAAATCAATAAGTAATGTGTACACGCTTTGAAACATGGCTATTCTTTCTACTTTTAAGTTCATGTGTATAAGTTATGCTAAGATAGCAGTACAATCTAGAGGAAGAAGTTTAGTACGATATTTGTTGCATGCAAAATCAATAAGTAATGTGTACACGCTTGGAGACATAGCTATTCTCTGTACTTTAAGTTCATGCGTATAAGTTATGCTAAGATAGCAGCACAATCTACCTGCAGAAGTTTAGTACGAGAGTCGATACATGCAAAGTCGATAGGTAATGTGTACACGCTTTAAAACATGGTTATTCTTCGTACTTTCAGTTCATGCATCTTAGTCATGCTAAGATAGCAGCACAATCTAGCGGGAGAAGTTTAGTACGAGAGTCGATGCATGCAAAATCGATAGGTAATGTGTACACGCTTTGAAACATGGCTATTCATTGTACTTTAAAGTCATGCTAAGATAGCAGCACGATCTAGCGGATGAAGTTTAGTTCGATGGTCGATGTATGTAAAATCGATAGGTGATGTGCACACGCTTTGAAACATAGCAATTCATACTGCTGCTCTGTTCCCAAGACTTTTAAGAATAGCTAATCCTAATGCTGCTCTTAGCGACGTCGAGCTAAGGATTGATTACGTGACCGTGACGTCACGACCACGTGCTCTTGCTTGGTAAACATAGCCACGTGCTTTTTTGACAGCTGTCTTCTTGACGAACCCTAACCTCACTTTGAAGGACAATAGAGCGTCGCTAACCTCACTGCTGCCATCTTTACGGCGGTAAACCTCAAGGCTGCCACCTTATGCATGTTATAGCGGGGAATTTTAAAAATCCAACAACGGAACATTGCTAACCTCACTCTTGCCATCTTTACGGGAGTAAACCTCAAGGGCTGCCACCTTATGCATGTTGTAGCGCGGAATTTAAAATCCAACAACAGAACATTGCTAACCTCACTCTTGCCATCTTGAAAAGTTCAGTGTTCCAAACACTAGTTCGAAAAACGTAATTCATCGCACCTCGGGGATTTTATTACGTAAGACGTAACCCCTAGGTTCCATTCCTTGTTCTGAACATAAAACCATTTACCAATAAAGATTAATTTTCTACAAAGTACAAGCGTTCTTGCTGATAGCGATCGATGAGGTTGTTGCACCTTTAGCCCTTTAGCCCTTTAGCCCATTAGCCCTTTAGCCCTTTAGCCCATTAGCCCTTTAGCCCATTAGCCCTTTAGCCAAGGAATGTGCGGTAAGGAGGAGGAAGAGTCCTTTCATCCTTTTTGCTCTTCTGACAAGATGTAACCCCTAGGTTCCATACCCTATCACGATTTTTTTTTCAGCCATGTTTATGCGATAACTTGTTCGACTGATTTTTACACACAAGACGAATGATGGAAGGTAAATAATTTGAAGTTATACTTTGGCTATATCGTTTACCGAGCGAGTTAGCTGCGCAAATCATCAAAATTGTACTTTTGCTCTGAACACATCAAACAATGTTCTGATCATATGTTGAGGTTAACAACATCGATTACAGTGTTCGATTCTAGTCTTGTTATGTTTCATTCTGATCTTCTTAGAACAAGGGTACCCCCTAACATGTTCTAAACACATGTTGTATTGAGTACAGTGTTCGATTCTAGTCTTGATCACTTATTTCGTGTTCTGAACACATCGATCAATGTTCTGATCACATGTTGTATGGAGTACAGTGTTCGATTCTAGTCATGATCACTTATTTTGTGTTCTGAACACATCAATCAATGTTCTGATCACATGTTGAAGTTAACAACATCGATTACAGTGTTCTATTCTAGTCTTGTTATGTTTCAATCTGATCTTCTTAGAACAAGCGTATCCCCTGACATATTCTAAACACATGATGTATTGAGTACATTGTTCGATTCTAGTCTTGATCACTTATTTTGTTTTTCTGAACGCATCAATCAATGTTCTGATCACATGTCGTATCGAGTACAGCGTTTGATTCTACTCTTCTTATGTTTCGAAAGTCTAAACATGCACAATAATGTTATCGCTGCACACGCTTGCCTTCGCGATGCAGGTTTAAACTTGTTCGATATAAAGCTATGCCTTGACATAAGAGGCGGAGGAGGAGGTAGAGAAGGAGGTGGAGGAGGAGGAGGAGGAGGAGGAGGAGGAGAATGATAAGGCCTTAACAGCCTATGTATAGTCGCCGTTGTTTTTAAAGATGATAGCTGTCAAAAGAATTTTTCAAATTATCCACCACCACATTTCAGCTAAAGAGGGCAGCAGGGTGCTCTGTTGATTAAGCACATAGAATTTCAAATTGCCCTCCACCGCATGCATAACAGCAGCTGTTATCTTGCGCAGTAGCCTCTAAGCTAGCTTTCTTCATCAGAGTAGCCGCCATCTTGTGCGAGCACCCCTAGGCCGTCTCATAAGGAGCTATGTATAGTCACCATTTTGTGTCTGCCATCTTGCGTAAGCATCCCTAGGACGTCTCAAGCCATCTTGTGTCTCATAAGAGCAGCCACCATCTTGTAGAAATAGATAGCTGCCAATGCCAAAGGGCTTAAGTAGGAATCGAACCGTTGATCTCATCAATAGACTATGTTTTTTCTTGTTCCTGATACTACGAACCTACGTATTAGGCGGAAAAAAATTGTCCGTTTTCGAGATATTTAACATTTTGCATTTAAGCCTCCAAATTTAATGAATCGAACCTGCACGGCACGTTATACTCTCTACCATAGCTAAACCTGATCATGTTACGAAGACTCGCTTCAATACAAGCTAAAACAGAGCAAATGCCAAAGGGCCTAAGTAGGAACCGAACCGTTGATCCCATCATTAGACTATGATTTTCTTGTTCCTCATACTGCGAACCTAGGTATTAGGCAGAAAAATTTTGTCCGTTTTGCTCTACGGTGCACTGCTTTCGAGATATTTAACATTTTGCATTTAAGCCCTAAATTTAATGAATCGAACTGGCACGACACGTTAGCCTCTAAGCTAAGAGCAGCAGCCATCTCGCGCAAGCACCCTTAAGGCGTCTCATAAGGAGACGTGTATAGCCGCCATCTTGCGCAAGCATCCTTAGGGCGTCTCTAGCCAAGGACCCTTAAGCCGCCTCATAAGAGCAACCGCCATCTTGCGCAAGCATCACTAGGGTGTCTCATAAGGAGCCTTGTATAACCACCATCTTACGCAAGCATCCCAAGGGCGTCTCATAAGAACCTGTGTATAGCAGCCATCTTGCGTAAGCACCCTTAAGGAGTCATGTATAGCCGCCATCTTATGCAATTAGCGTCGAGAGAGGACTGCTGTAGAATTTTTCTTTTTAAATTATCCACCACCACATTTCAAAGGTATCTAGCTAAAGATAGCAGCACTGCGTATGACAGGTGACGAATTTACATCTACTGCGATAAAGAGGGCAGCACGGTGCTCAAAGATGGCGGATGATAGCTGTCAAAAAAGCACGTGGCTATGTTTACCAAACAAGAGCATGTAGAATTTGCCGCCACCACATTTCAAACTAAAGAGGGCAGCACTATGCTCTGTTGATTAAAGATGGCGGATGGTAGCTGTCAAAAAGCACGTGAGTTTGTTTCCAAACAAGAGCATGTGGAATTTTTCAATTTGCCGCCACCACATTTCAAAGGTATCTAGCTAAAGATGGCAGCACGGTGCTCTCTTGATTAAAGATGGCGGATGATAGCTAACAGAACTTTTCAAATTGCCCGCTACTACATGTTTAAGGTAGTAGCCATAAAGAGGGCAGCACGGTGTTCTGTAGATTAAAGATGGCGGGTGATAGGTGATGAAATTGCCCGCAGCACGGTGCTCTATTGATTAAAGATGGCGGATGACAGCTGTCAAAAAAGCACGTGGCTTTGTTTCCCAACAAGAGCACATAGAATTTTTCAAATTGCCGCCACCACATTTCAAAGGTATCTAGCTAAAGAGTACAGCACTGTGCTCTGTTGATTAAAGATGGTGGATGGTAGCTGTCAAAAAAGCACGTGAGTTTGTTTCCAAACAAGAGCACGTGGAATTTGCCGCCACTACATAGAGGGCAGCACGGTGCTCTCTTGATTAAAGATGGCTGCTGTCACGTGGAATTGTCTGCTACCAAATGTATCTAGCTAAAGAGGGCAGCACTGAGGTTTGCGATGCAAGATGGCTGCTGTCAAAAAGCATTTTTCAAATTATCCGCCACCACATTTCAAAGGTAAGTAGCTAAAGAGGGCAGCACTGTGCTCAAAGATGGCGGATGACAGCTGTCAAAAAAGCACGTGGCTGTCAAAAAGCACGTGGATTTGTTTATCTCGAGCTAGTGAGGTTAAGTTGGTAGCACTAAGGTTTAGGCCCGCCAAGATGGCAGCACTGCCGATGACAGGTGACGAAAGAGGGCAGCACAGCGCTCTGTAGTTTAAAGATGGCGGATGACAGCTGTCAAAAAGCACGTGGCTGTCAAAAAGCACGTGGCTTTGTTTATCTCGAGCTAGTTAGGTTAAGTTGGTACCACCGAGGTTTATTCCCGTCAAGATGGCAGTACTGAGGTTAGCGATGCGTTGTTGTCTGTCAAAAAGCACGTGGCTTTGTTTACAAATCTGTCAAAAAGCACGTGGCTGTCAAAAAGCACATGGCTTTGTTTACCTCGCGCTTGTGAGGTTAAGTTGGCACTACTGAGGTTTGTTTATCTCGAGCTAGTTAGGTTAAGTTGGTACCACCGAGGTTTATTCCCGTCAAGATGGCAGTACTGAGGTTTGCGATGCGTTGTTGTCTGTCAAAAAGCACGTGGCTGTCAAAAAGCACGTGGCTTTGTTTACCTCGCGCTTGTGAGGTTAAGTTGGCACTACTGAGGTTTAGGCCCGTCAAGATGGCAGTACTGAGGTTAGCGGTGCGTTGTTGTCTGTCAAAAAGCACGTGGCTTTGTTTATCTCGCGCTAGTTAGGTTAAGTTGGCAGCACTGGAAGAGGCCTCTGGCTGAGGTGGAGGAGGCCACTGGGAGGCCACTGGCTGAGGAGGAGGAGGAGGTGGCCACTGGGAGGCCACTGGCTGAGGAGGAGGAGGAGGCCACTGGCTGAGGAGGAGGCCTCTTCCGAGAGCCGGAGGAGGAGGAGGCCGCCGAATCCCTGTATTATACTACTGATGCTGGAAATGTCGTCCTTCCTGGGTTATGCAGGCGTTGTATTTGGCAACCACATTCTAGCTGATGCGAGTGAGTTCTGCGAATGTAATGTTTCTAATTTCGTTCGTTATATTTTCTTTGAGTTCCTCCAATGTGTGAGGATTTGTTTGATGCATTTTTCTTTCCGTTTACTCCACACGGAAAATTCACGCACTGTTAGATCTGTCTGAAAACACTTTCGAGGTTTTAAGAAAGGAATCTTCTGCTGTATGAGCAGGTGCTGAATTTTGTTCAAACCATACACGCGATTTTTCTTCTTCCTTTAACTGATGGAAGAATGGCGTCGTAATATTATCTCGGTACCTATCTGCATTTACTGTCATCTCGAAATAAAATAGGCTCAATTATTCGTCTTGCACTAACAGTACACCAAACATCAATGAGGGACTTCATAAACATTATTAGGATTTTCTGCACACCAACAGCGCGAGGTATGACTGTTCACACGGCCATTAAGATGAAACAAGAACATGTACACATGAAAATACGATGTTTGCAATGATACCTATCTCACCATGTTAACAGCCGAGATTCAGACTGGCAACTGATGCTTGCCAGGCCGAACACGTGCAGCCTGCTTTCAAGGTCAAGAACTATGCGCGCGTCTCCTGTAATGCAGTTTACGCCGCTTCGACAGTCCTAGTTTTTATGAGAGACCCTGTATATAGTATGGCTTTAAGTGCCGGAAGTGTGCGAGGAAATGTTCGGCTCACCTGGCGCAGGTCTATTTATTTGACGCTCATGGGCGACCTGGTCATCTAGATGTGAGATGATGTTGATAACGAATTAGGTAGAGTGTGTAACCCCGTTGTCGACATTCTGTCGAATAACACGAAGGGGCCTCTTCAATGCTTAACGTTTCGATCCGATGGACGAATCATCATCAACAGCGTCATATGCCTTCACTCCGTATGAACACTGATAAAGTTTTGGAATTGAATCTAGGCTTTTTGCACGCAATCCAGTGATTATAAATCGTAGGCTATAAAATCATCTCCTCTACCCCGCCGGCCAATATTCTGATGGTGAAGTTACGGTATTTTTCAACCGGATAATAACAGTGTCAGACCATATAGACTTGAAACCTTAACGATAATGGTCACTAGGCTAATATGTTAACAATAATATTATTGGCTTAACGTCCCTCTAAACACTTCTACGGTTTTAGGACACGCTGAGGTGCCGGATTTAGTCCCGCAGGAGTTCATTTACGTGTCAGTAAATCTACCGACAACGGATATAATAATAATAATAATAACAATAACTTGATATTTAAAGTGATACCAAAACCCAGAAGACAGAGCAGGGGCCTGTGACAGAAAAACGAAACAAAACACTGATCAATGACCTTTAAAGATACTTGGCATGATATCAAACCTGGCTGACGAACGAGACCGACATTGAAGATGAAATTGGTGTTAAAACACAGTCCACAGTGCCTGAAATACAAACTTTAAAAAACAAGTAAAAATCGTATGGCATCAGTTCAAGCCTCCATAGCTCAGGCTGCAGCGCGAGGGCTTCTCAACATTCGGTTCCGTTGTTCAAATCCCGGTCACTCCGCGTGAGATTTGTACTGGACAAAGCGAA
Organism: Anabrus simplex; assembly: GCF_040414725.1. Taxonomy (NCBI): domain Eukaryota; kingdom Metazoa; phylum Arthropoda; class Insecta; order Orthoptera; family Tettigoniidae; genus Anabrus; species Anabrus simplex. The sequence goes on along the minus strand of NC_090267.1, from coordinate 122,239,944 downwards.
GGCGGAACAGGTTTTTCTCCGGCTACTCCAATTTTCACTGTCATCTTTCATTCTAGCAACACTCTCCAATATAATTTCATCTATCGGTCATTAATCATTGCCCCAGAGGAGTTTGACAGGCTTCGACAGCAAGCACAAATTTTTTGTCCTCGGCGCTAGGTGGGGACTTCATTTATTCCATTCCTGACCCGATCGAATGATTGTAAACAGTCTGTAGATTTTTTCATAGTCTCAGTTATCGCGTTGGAACATACGAAGGTAATCCTATTTAAGCTGTCTGCCTACCAATTTCTATATTCTGTTTCACACTGGCTGATGACGGACACTTTACAACTCACCGCCACGGATATCATAATAATAATAATAATAATAATAATAATAATAATAATAATAATAATAATAATAATAATAATAATAATAATAATAATAATAATAATGCAGGAATAATAAATAAATTCTACTCAATTTTCAAGCCATCTCGATGAGCTACAGGACATCTGCTATAAAATACATTTTGTTACAGTGACTTAGATGATTGGATTCCGCCGGAGGTGGGGAGTAAGGGCGTGCATGCACTTTACCCGTCCCCTCGGACAAAGAAGTACACGGTTTCGATAATTGTTTCCTATCCCTCAGCAATGAGCTTCACGGCACAAATAAGTACACTCTATTATGCCGGCACGTCATTTTCATTCCATTTCCGTTTTCCGTGGCTCAAAAGTCGCTGACAGCTGAATTGGTGGCGTAATTGCCTTCCTGTCTGCTTTTTGATCAGAAAATGACAAAAAAGTATTCCCTGAATCGTAGTGGAACCAGGTAAATCTTTTATTAAAAGCTCCTTTCGGTTTCATGATCGATGTATAAAGAACAAACACAATTCTTAAAATAGCACTCCGCCAATTTAGTTTTCTATACATCCAATCATCGGATTTTTTCATATTGAGTCAGATTTGTTCAGAGATAAAAATGAGTTCATACACATCACATTCAAATTTTAAACATTTGTATTCACAATCAATAACTTACATATACATACAAAGGTAGTATAAGATACAGAGTGAAACCCACATAGGGTAAACTTGTGTGTGGTCTTCAAAAATACAATAACTAGATTATGAACATCATGGCATCTAGGGAATATCATTTACTCCATTATCATTATGCCTTTGCTGGCGAGATGTAGTAGTTTACAGTGGACTATGTCTTCTGGTATGGGCTATATCAATTTTTTTACTTTCATTGACCTGTCTCAGTCTCATCCTTGGCTTTGACAATATGAAAGTGACTGAGGTATGAGTGATGCTAGTAATATCATTCCTTATGCAGCCAGTCCCTCTTATGAATGGTGTGAAAATATCGCTCATAGGGTTGGTTGGTGCATGCATTTCAATGGACTTGGCAGACTGATATGTAATAGCAACGGCTGGCTCGGTGAGGAAAGCAACGGGAAACTACCCCACTCCTCATTTCCGTAGTACGCCTCTTCTGTGACGCCTAGGCTATTTATGACAGCTGTCGGCGGAGCTGCAGAGGATCAAACCAGCCTTCGGGATGAATACCCAACATACATACATTCCATTATTATTTTGGTGATATTTGACTACAGTAGTTTTGAGAACTGTTTTTTCTGCATTTCGTGTAATAGGACTAAACAGGAACCTGGAAAGGAGGGACATGGGTTAAGGAGAAGGTTGGTTTCTTAGTAGAGAGGAATAGTGTGCAAGTTGATTTAAATATTATAATGAAAATTTATAAGTTGATCTACTTTGTAATAATTGTTAATGAGCCATGTGAATAGCCTTTTCTTCAGGGTTTTCTGATTGCCACTGATCACGTACAGTATATCCGTGGCCCTAGACAACTTAGATTTCTTTATCCAAGTAAAGTGTTCCGGCGTGGTATACTTATTCCAGTTCTGTCTCTCAGCCTAGTGCAAATGTTTGACTTGTGTTCTTTGCAGAACAGCTTTAAATTTTTATGCATGTATAGGGTCACTGACTGCACAGATAGCTGCCGTATGTTAAGTACCATGCTTTGCTGTATCATTTCGTATGTTGGAAACATCAGTGGCTTTTTGTACATGACTTTCAGTATGTAGTTCTGGCATACATTTACCTGAGCCAAGTGTGAACCAAGTATTCCACCCCAACTGTTAATTCCATATTGCAGTTGCGATTGAACTAAGGCAAAGTAAACAGACTTCAAGGCTTTTGTTAAAATAACACTTATAATTCTGTAAAATATATAAATTTCTGAAGTTTAATGACCACATTTGATGTATGAAAATTCCATTTCATATAACTATCTATAATTATCCCTAGGTATGAAACATTTATTGATTTCTGTAAATTATAACAGTTGCATCTTTCAGTATTTTTGCAAGTTGGTGTGTGGAGTTTTAGTGTTAGGTTGTCTGAGGTTTGCATTGTTTTAATATGCGAGAAGCAGAGGAAATTTAATTGTCATTTAAAGTAAGTAGGTGGTTGTTTAGCCATTTCTGAATTATGGCTAGGGTTTCTTGAGCTCTGTTGAAGGTGTCCCCCCAAGTTTCACCCGTGACTGTGACTACCGTGTCTTCAGCATATGAATTAATTTTTGCATGACAGTTTAGCTCACACAGATCATTGATATATAACAGAAAAATAATTGGTCCTAACACTGTTCCTTGGGGTACTCCGATTTTTACTTGAGCACTTTCACTTAGAGTATCCCTGCTTCTTACCTTTTGTATTCTATTAGAAAGAAAGCTTTTAATTCGATTTTGAGGAATTCCACGAATGCCTACTTTTTCAAGTGTTCTGAGGAGTATATTGTGATCTACGGTATCAAATGCCTTTGTTAAATCCAAAAGTATAGAAATAGTCGTTTTGGGACTATCAAAGATTTTATACAAATAATCAGTTAAGGAGAATATTGCATCTTGAGCGTTAATTGTTGGTCTAAAACCAAACTGATTTGGAGACAACATGTTATACTTGTTCAGGTAATTATGTAATCTGGTTTTAATGTATTTCTCTAGTAATTTTGAAAGGTGGGTTGTGAGAGAAATTGGGCGATAATTGTTTAACTCTCTCTTATCGCCTCATTTAGGGATTGGGACTATGGTAGCAATTTTGAATGGGTCTGGAAATTGTCCTTTCATTCATATAATTCTTTATTCGTGGTCACTTATCCTTCATGTTGTGTCAATTTATTTCAACATAGTGTGATATCTCACTTTAATACTTCCTTTAGGTAGACCCGGAGCTTAACACGCTCAGTATGATGGTGGTGGAGGTAGCGATACTATTGTAAGTGGAAGTACAACTAAGTAACATCCTTTCTCGCCCTGCATCTGGCTATAAGTGGGAGGTGAGATAAGTCCTTTGTCATGCTAGTGACGTCCATTACATCAAACCAAAACTGTTTTCATGGATGGGTAATAGGAGGCGATAGGTCAGGACTCGAAGGAAGTCGATCGAAAGGCACCACCTAGTACGTTCGCTTCGACAATGGCTGAGGTTAGGAATTTTAACTACATCTGCTCATTTTCTATCATGACACAGGATGCATCTCTATTCATTCCCTCACACCAAATTTTGAATACTCTACCTGATAGGGTAAGGAGTCGAACCCAAAACATTGATTATTATTATTATTATTATTATTATTTAGTACGTCCATATCTTTGGCTGAATTTTGAACACTCGGCCCTCGATTCCGAGGGTTTCAGTTTCGATTTCCGGCCTGGCACGTGATTTTAGCCACTTGAATCTCTTGGGGAATGAATGTTTTTGTTAGCCTAAATACACACTTCTTCATTTTCACCAATCGCACTACACCACCAACAGCCACAGATAAATTAGTCAATATATCCATCTAGATATAATTGTCGTCAGGAAGGGCATCTTGCTGTAAAACACGGCAACGTCCACATGTGCAGCACATATCACACCAGCACGCCATCAATGTTAGGCAAAACAGTGGAAAAAAAAGGTTATAATATTATGAATAGCCTGTGCTTTTCGTATTGTATTTATTAACACATGTTGTGGTGTAGCCATTTGATCTTTACAGAAGAATTTAGAAGATTCTTCAGTAGGCTGCAATACAACAGTAGATGCCCGATGAATACGGGACAGAGGACTTACTTAACCATCGAAATTCGATTGGCCCATGAGTTATGCAGTGGCTCTTCATTTGATATTCTCCACAGTGAAGGTAATCGAAAATCGATGGAACTCATCCAGTTGGATACAAATTGTTACACAAAGTTCGTACCATGAGAGACCTCCAGCATTAATAATGCGAGGGTAGATCATTTATGAATGAGAGTTTTCAAAACACTCTTCATTAGATCAATCAATCAATCTATCAATCAATCAGTCAGTCAGTCAGTCAGTCGGTCAGTCAATTCCGATATGCATATCACCCAGGTGGCGCACCCCCAATCTATGGTTTACCGAGTTTTCCAGTGAAAGCTGACCTTCTCAGACCAACTTGTTTGGCAGGATCAATCATGGCTCAGAAGGGTGGTGTTTGACGATACTCAAGTACGTCAGTCTCGTGTCGGTAGATTCATGGGAACGTAAAAGAAGTCCTGTGGGACAAAATTCCAGGACCTCGGCGCCTCAGAAAACCATAAATAAGTAGTTAGTGGTACGTAAAAGCAATAGCATTATTAGTTGAAGTTGGAAATGTTTCAAATATATCCGGGGTTAAGAGACAAAACCCAGTATCTCACACTGCTCTTCGTAGCCATAGTTCTTCTTAATACTGGTCGCGCCTCCCAGCCACATATGGATATGCAGTCCGTCACAACGTTCGTTGTATTAATTTTCTTTTGGTTATCCGTAAAGGAAAATGAACCTTACCGTACCGCGCTGTAGGAATGTATATCGTCACTGCCGGGACAAGACCTCTTACGTGAATTTTAGCTTAGAACTTTGGTCGGTAAGGTTCTGTCATCTAAGGTGCAATATTGTGTGAATATTATCAAGGCATTCTCGCTCTTCATAATGTATGTGTTTCGGGTCAGTATATCTCCAAAAATATTATCATATAGGAGGCTTTGTCCAGGCAACGACGATATTTGCATGATCTATTTACGCTCTCTTACAGTATAGTGTATTTAAGGTTCATTTTACATTACATGTCAGCATGGGAAAGTGAACTCAATGAACACTCTTCTGGTGGACTGCACATCTATATGTGGTTGGGAGGAGGTGTGACCAAATATATATTTTTCATCTGAATTTTACAAAACGCTAGTAGACGTAATTATACAGTTTGGAAAAGGTAATTAATTATTCGTACTGCTTGGCCTCGTACTTCAGAGAAGGAAAATGCAACTGTTGATAAAACGGTAAATTATTCCAATATCTAATTCCTCTTCTTGTAAACGAATATTTTCCCTAATTGACCACTGGAATACGAAGTTTATATTACGATCTTTCCTACTTTACTCCGATGAAGCGTATTCGTCTACTAGTGTCACGCCACCTCTCCGCTATAATAATGTCGTGTGGCTTCTGAAGAGGTCTGGTGCAGGTCTTTATAGAGTTGACGCCGCATAGGTGACCTGCGTTTCTATGAGGATAGGGCCCCACCTACGATGAATGCCGATGATCGAGCCTCCGATCCATCGGATATAACTAATGAATGTTAAAATCCCCGACCCGTCCGGAAATCGAACCCGGGACCCCCTTGACCGAAGTGTAGAACGTTAACCATTTATCCATGGAGCCGGACATCTCTCCGCTGCCGGCTAGGAACATGCTGCTTAATCGAGCTGTTCTTGTTCTTGTTCCGAAGTCTTCTCAGCGCAAAGTTTGCAACATTTTTGTAACACTACTCGTTTGTCGGAAATCACCCAGAACAAGTCGGTCTTCTTTCCTTAGAATCTTTCCCAGTTCTCGAGTAAAGTAATCCTGGAGAAGAATGACCAATACACTGTAACTATACTCTACATGGGGTCTTACCAGTGACTTATACGCCATCTCTTTTACGTCCTTACTAAAACCCCTAAATACTCTCGAAATCATGTGAAGAGATCTCTAACCTTTATTTAAAATCTCTTGTAGTTAAGTGTAAGAAAGCCATGTGCCTTAACTTTGCCACGAATAACGATGAATTATTTACTTAATAACTTCATATGAATACCTCCAATGAAGATCTTCCCTTATATTAACACCAGATACTTTCAGTGATCCTCATCAACACGATAATTAAAACTGAGAGGACGGAAACAAAACTGTTGTTATACATATCCTTCACTAATATATACAGATTTCTTTAAACAAATGGTAGTCACATGGTTACAAATCTGGACTGAAAGGTATTATTCCGACTTTCAGTGTATTTCTTTTAATTTAATGTTCGTAGCAACAGCAGCAGTGCGGATCCTTGCGTTATCTTTATGAAGCAACATGCTGTGAATTTGTATTTTATCTGTTAGAAATATCGGTATCTTAAACCTCTCCAGAGGGTTCACAGTAATACGAAACATTGACAATTTTTCATTCAAGGTGAAAATCGTCGTACAGAACATCTTGTGCGAGAAATATAATGCAGGGTTAAACTTATGATATTGTGTCCTTCAAGTCCTTCCCCTTTTCAGGCTTGTAGTCTCCTTACGGAATTTTCTACCTGCATTTCGGGAATTTTTGTTAGTTGTTCCACGAATCTGGGCTGACTAGGACGAAAGAACTCAGCATCTGTGTTATATACTACTTAGTTTCATCCTCTGGAATTAAGGGTACAAACTTAAGTTTCTGTCATTGATAGCGTAACGAAGTATTGCTCCTTGATAACGGGTGTACTTCTGCGCTTTTTAGTACGCACGGGGAAGTGTCGACGAACTCTGTACAACTAATTCTTCTGAAAGAAGCGAGTTAAAATACAGGATTATCCGACAGATTTGTTCCTTTAATCTCATTTAATTATTGTGAGGCTTTTACACATTTCAGCTCGAAACAGTTCTATACTTGTAGAGAGTCCTTCAATATTTATTGTTATCGCCAGAGGTGGATTTGAGAATAACGTTTATTCGTCGTATCCATTATAATATATAACACAGTGAATCGGTTGTAGAGGGATCAGCCGTTGGGATTTTCCTCAATCTGACACAACATGTACAGATGGATACGAGCGAGGACAAGTGACTGGTGTTGCCTTCATAGACCTGCACAGCTTATGATACCATTAATCATAAAAGATTAGTGTACAAGGTGTAGCAAACAAAACGTGACTGTGGTTTTATATAATATGTTGAATGAATTCTTCGAAATCGACGTCTCTCCTCAAAATAAGAACAGCCGTTGGAGAACCCAAAATTATGGATTTCCTCAAGAAGTGTTCTTGCACCATTGCTTTATAACTTCTTCACTAATGATCAGCCAATTCCTACCGAAGTCAAGCAGTTTATCTGCGCTGAAGACACAGCAGTGGCAGCGCAGGGGAACACATTTGAAGAGGCTGAAGAAAAGCTGGCAAAATCTCCCGAAGAACTTACTACATATTACGAGAAAGATCATTTGAGGCTCAACCCCAGCAAAACTAAAGTTTGTACCTTTCATCTAATAAAGAAGCCAGTAGAAAACTGTGCGTGGAATTGAGTGTAGCAGCCCTTGAACACTCTTATAAGTTACACCAAAGTACCTTGGTGTGAAACTGAACAGTTTCAAACAACAGTGACAGAATACCAAATAAAAGGTGTGCGCTAGGAATAATATTATTAGAAAACTAACAGGCACATCTTGGGGAGCATACCTTCATGACGTACGCACATTTGCGCTGGCCCTCTGCCTATCAACTACAGAATATGAATCACCCGTATGGAGAAACTCTGCCCATGCTAAGGAAGTAGATATTGCTGTGAACGAGACTGGTCGCATAATCAAAGGGTGTTTGAGATCAACTCCAACAGAAGATATCTGTCCTATCTCAAGAATAGCCCCTCATCACATAAGAAGGGAACTAGCAGCGGAAGTTGAACGTCAGAAGCAATCAACCGATCCACGTCACTCCTTTATGGCCATCGAATGCAGACAGACTCAGGACAAGAAAGAGTTTTCAAAGAACAACCATACAACTTGTTGATGCGCCAGTAAAACGTAGGCCTGAACTGTGGCAACGTGAGAACTTTCTGCAGATTTTCACCTTCCATATCGCGTCTGGTAGACCCTCAATCGATTGCGGACAGATGTTTCACCGTGTAAGTCTAACGTAGTTAAGCGGGGCTCTATACAAGGAGACATGACCTTTGATTGTAGTCTACTACAGGGTGAAGAACACCTAGTTTATCAGAATTTACCATCACCATGCACAAAGGAAGGCGTTTTGCAGGCCAATGATAAAGCTGTCCTTGTAGCCGAATATTGGAAAAAGTTTTTTTTTGCAGTGTATCTGGATACGGAAAATAAATTAGGCTTTCAGATCGCGCAACGTTTTAATACTTGATTGAAGAAATTGTTAGTTATACTCAGTTGGAAAGCGTTCTTAAGTGAGTGTATTGTATGAGGTGGGGTAGGGAGGGTATACAGTGTTTAAACGGCGTGTAAGGTCATTTAATCAGCTTTGCAGTGTTTCATAAGAACTTCATTGCAGCTAAGGGCCAAATTAATACGTACATAAACATTTAACACTTATTTGCAAGTAGACCTTCACTCTTCAGTCAAAACCGAATGAGGGCGTCCTGTCATTGTTTGCACCACATCACGTGACATCTACCACTCTACTCTCCATATAGCAAGCAGATGCAATGTAGGTCAGGCTGATGACATCTCTGTTCTCTGCACACGTTATGGTGAAAACCATGCACAATCGTACAATGTTTTAGTCGAGTCAGATGAAAGCATCGCTTCTTGTTTTTTATCTGTTTACCCTCCAGTGTCTTTTTTCCCCTCGGACTCAGCGATGGACTCCCCCTCTACCACATCAAGGGCAGTGTCCTGGAGCGTCAGACTCTGGGTCGGGGGATACAACTGGGGAGTATGACCAGTACCTCGCCCAGGCGGCCTCACCTGCTGTGCTGAACAGCGGCCTTGAGGGGGATGGGAAGATTAGGAGGGATAGACAAGGAGGAGGGAAGGAAGCGGCCGTGGCCTTAAGTTACATACCATCCCGGCATTTGCCTGGACGAGAAATGGGAAACCATGGAAAACCACTTCATGGATGGCTGAGGTGGGAATCAAACCCACCTCTACTCAGTTCACCTCCCAAGGCTGAGTGGACCCCGTTCGAGCCCTCATATCACTTTTCAAATTTCGTGGCAGAGCCGGCAATCGAACCCGGGCCTCCGGGGGTAGCAGGTAATCACACTAACCACTACACCACAGAGGCGGACAAGCATCGCATCAGTGACGTAAAAGTCGTCCTATGTCTCTTCTCTCTTCCTTTTCATTTCTATCAGCAGAGATATCCACGCGTGTTTGGCAACAGTACGTTTGGTCTCAGGTCTTTATAACAAAATATGGTTCTCTAGCTAGGAGATATACTATACGAGATGGCGTTAACTTGGAAAGGCTTAGGGCCCTATCGTGAGTGTTTTGCATTCTTTTTGAGTAGGTGTTGTGTACAAGAAGCACAAAATACAAAACACAACTTAAAATATTTTCTTGCAGTCTTTTGCTCAATATACGCAAAATAAAGAAAATTGAGACTTGCTTCTTATCGTGGCGAACACGCTAAATACTATCATAAGTAAGTTAACTGTTTGCAGAATAAGTATTTACATTTGTACAACTTAGATCCTATATGTACAATTAGGTCTATAATGACGAGATAGAGTGCCACAAATACGTGAAAGTTTATGATAGCTGATGGCTCTCTAATGTTTGGAAGTCTGGATTGAACTTGATGCAAAGTTCTTGCTAGCAGAATGCTAGGTAGGTGTAGGCAAGTTATAAGGAAGGCGGGAATCTTGAGGCGGTAGTTAGTCCTGAGGTGAGACCTCTCGATCAGAATTCAGTCCGCCTATTCAGTCCACATTTACAAGAGGGATACCTCAGTGTCTGGCATACGGCGTAGCGCTGGTCGCTGGGCACAGCTAACTGCCTACAGCGGCGTTTTTTTTTTTTAATTTTTTTTTCGGGGGGGCCCCCGAAGCCCGCTCCCCCCGCGTGACCAACGACTCAATCTACATGGCCTCCGACATGCTATTATTTCTAAGAAGAAGAAAGAGATAGCAGGGAAGAGTGGGAAGTGATACAAGGAGTATCTGCCTGTTTCCATGTCAGACACGCTACCAGGCGAGATTGTATTAGGTATATGGTGTTGAAGAATGGTATTGAAGGGTCAGGGAAAACCACATAGGCAGAAAGAAGAAAGAGCCTACATGTAAAACCTGACATCTTGTGATAGCACATGCAAGGATGTGGGCTGGAAAAAGACCAGAGGTTGTGTTAGTTAGGAACAGGTAACATGCACAATACATAAACCAATTCCTTGCCATTCCATCACCTGGGGATCAGTCCGTCTGGGCACTGCTGTGACTAGCACGGTCCTTGCCGGCTGCGGAGCCATGCGTCGAGTACCACTAGGGCCTGTCGCACGACTCCACCTCCTTGGGGTACCTCGTACCCAGTCTCCGATCCCGGAGAATGAGGCCAAGCCCGCCGAGGCGGGGGCCTCCTGGAAGGGGGTGGGTCATGGCGCCGGGCCTCCTTCCTCTCTGCCCGCGCCATGGCCCGGTAGACAGGGCAACTGCGATGGGAGGCCGGGTGGCCCCCCGAGCAGTTGGCGCACGCCGGCGCGTCTCTAAGTGTTGCGCAGGCCGTGTAGTAGTGATCACCACCACAGCGGTTGCACCTCACCTCGAGCCCACAGCTGACCTGACGGTGGCCCCACCTCAGACAGCGGAAACACTGCAAGAGCTGCTGAGGGGGACGTTTCACTCTCACCTGACTGCCGCTACCCGCTGAGGTCCTCTCCTGATTGGCTCCTCGATTGACTGCTGTCCTGGGAGCAGTCCTGGGTTGCGGCTTGGCGGTCCTCTCCTGGTGAGCCAGCGTCGCCTTCTGTTTCCTGGTGCGGCGTCGTCTTCTTCTTCTTCTTCCCGGGGGTTGCTTCTCGGCGGGGGAAGAGGCCTCGTCCTGGTGACCCTCCTCCCGGCCTGGTGACCCCAGGGTGGCTGATGGCTCCGCTGCGTCGCCATCTTCTTCTTTCCCCTGGCTAGCGGCGGCGGTGGCGTCGGTCGGTCCCAAGGGTTGCTTCTCGGCTGGAGAAGAGGCCTCGCCCTGGTGGCCCTCCTCCCGGCCTGGTGGCCCCGGGGTAGCTGCCGGCTCCTCTGCGTCGCCATCTTCTTCTTTCTCCTGGCTGGCGGCGGCGGTGGCGTCGGTCGGTGATAACACTCGACTGCGTTCCCAGTCCTGGGGGGCGCACATCGAGGTCTGCAACTCGACAGACGTGCAGGCAGGCTGGACCTGGGCAGCAGTATCAGTACGCCAGGGGGCGTCCTTCTCCACCGCTGTGCTGCTTTCCACCATCACGGGCGCGTTCCTGGTTTGCGCCCGGGTAACAGGCCCTTCCTGGTAGGCCTGCGTCTGCGACCACTTCGCCCTGGTTGTCGCCTTGTTGGTCTGCGTGTACTTCGTTAAGTACAGCTTTCCAACTGGAGTCTCACCATCGCGGCGCTCGGGAGCGCCGCCGTCGTCCTCAGTCGTTGGCTCCGTCTGCGAGGCTGCCTCCTGGTAGCCCAAGATGTCCAGGTGCTCCCTGAGTCCTGGTAGCCGGGCAACCTGGAACTGCTGGGACGCGCGCTCCTCGTAGACCCTGAAGCTGGCTGCGTCGTTAGGGCGGATGATGATCGCCCAGGAAGCAACCATAATGCCGATGATCGGCAGGAGTGGCTCTCCGATGAACTCCGCAGTCGCATTCAGGTGGTCGAAGACGCGCAGCGTCCCCTGGTAGTCGCTTTCCCCCGGCCGGTTGAACACCACCAGTCCCGGGCCTTCATAGCTGGGGACATCCGCCGTGTCGAGCGCGTCCAGCAGCTTCTCGACGGCTCCCTGGTAGTCGTAGTCGACCAGTCTCACTGGTAGGGTCGGCTTCTCCATCTTGGTCCTCCTGTAAAATAACCTGAAACAGAAGAAAGAGCGAGCACTGAGAAGTGCTACAGCTCAGACAATGCTCCTTCGAAAATGTACTAATAAGTACAAGTGCCTGGCTGATACTTGAAAAGTACAGAGCGCCTGGCAAGGAGAGAGAGAGCGCAGCGAGAGGCACGTATGTCCTTTCACTACGGCAGTCAGCTCGTCCTTCAACAGCGGCGGAATCGTCGCTCCAATATATACTGGCTGGCTGACGTCACAAGTCATACGTCAGTGCTCTGCTGGACACACTCGTATTCGAGGTGGTTCAATGCGCGAGCGAGTTGCGTAGCTGCAAGGCGGAGGACACTACAACAGTAGGCAACCCGCGTGAACATTAATTCCTCATGCGGTTTGCCTACCTTCGCCTGATATTTTTCATCCGTTAGTGATAGCCTCGCCGGCCCCGTGGTGTAGGGGTAGCGTGCCTGCCTCATACCCGGAGGCCCCGGGTTCGATTACCGGCCAGGTCAGGGATTTTTACCTGGACCTGAGGGATGGTTCGAGGTCCACTCAGCCTACGTGGTTAGAATTGAGGAGCTATCTGACAGTGAGATGACGACCCCGGTCTAGAAAGCCAAGAATAACGGCCGAGAGGATTCGTCGTGCTGACCACGCGACACCTCGTAATCTGCAGGCCTTCGGGCTGAGCAGCGGTCGCTTGGTAGGCCAAGGCCCTTCAAGGGCTGTAATGCCATGGAGTTTGGTTTGGTTTGGTTTGGTTTAGTGATAGTCTCGCTGTGTTGTAAAGAAGTGTTCCTTGACTACTAAGTATTAAATCTATCACAGTCGAAGTGTACAAGGTTGACTTAAGAAAAAGTAAAAGAGAGGAGCTTAGAATAAGTAAGTGAAAGTAATAGAAGATACACTTTGGAATCTGGATAGTTGCCAGTCGCAAGGGGAGGACGTTTGCGGTTCAAGTTCCGGTATAGCCAAACTTTTTCAAATTAATAACACCGGAAGAAATACAAAATATATTTCCATCAATTCGATTGTTCTGCCATCTAGTTGTAAAGTGAAATTGAACCTTTTTCTCAGTGCGTATTAATGTTTCATGAATCACTAATCATTCATAACTTACTGATATGAAAATAGGCATGCGCAGTGTGTTAGGCTGAGTTGTTCAGCCCAAGGTGCTGAATTCGATCCCATATCAGTGAGGTGGTATGTGAAGGAAATTATGGACGCTTACCAGCGAGTAAAAGTACTCTTGTGGAACATTTTCCAGTACCGCGGCACCTCCAAATACTGTAAAAGTAGTCAGTGGGGGCTAAAAATCGCTAACATTATTACTATTGAAGCCAATTCAAAACAAACCGGCAGTTGGTTATTTTATGCGTTAGGTTTAGTGTATTGGAAATATTATGCGTTTCGTTAGAGTAGTAGAATAGAATAGAATATAATAGAATAGAATAGAATAGAATAGAATAGAATAGAATAGAATAGAATAGAATAGAATAGACTAGAGTACTCCATCCCTATTTCCGGATCGCCTGAAACTAGAGAGACAGAGAGAGAGAGCACTATTTTATTGCAATTCTTTAAAGTTTGATACATGCATTAGATTCTTCTCTTTATTTGACTATTACTGACTATTTGACTATTTGACTATTTGACTATTTGACTATTACTACACTAAATGTAATTAATTTTGTCCTAGACGTTAACAATGCAATATTGTCAAGGACAACATGTATCTTCCCTTTCCTCAGCCTATTGAATGCTTGCTTTTGAGTCACAAGTCTTTTATGGTATATTACCATTAACAACATGCCTTACTTAATGGCTGAATTATGAATAGAAGATAATGACACGGTCCGCCTCGGTGGTGTAGTGGTTAGTGTGATTAGCTGCCACCCTTGGAGGCCAGGGTTCGATTCCTGGCTCTGCCTGATATTTGAAAAGTGGTGGGAGGGTTGGAACGGGGTCCACTCAGCCTCCGGAGGTCAAATGAGTAGAGGTGGGCTTGATTCCCACCTAAGCCAAAATAGAAGTGGTTTTCCGTGGTTTCCCACTTCTCCTCCAGGCAAATGCCGGGATGGTACTTAACTTAGGGCCACGGCCACTTCTTTCCCTCTTCCTTGTCTATCTCTTCCAATCTTCCCATCCCCCCCACGACACCCCTGTTCAGCATAGCAGGTGAGGCCGCCTGGGCGAGGTACTGGTCATCCTCCCCAATTGTATCCACCGACCCAATGTCTCACGCTCCAGGACACTGCCCTTGGGGTGGTAGAGGTGGGATCCTTTACTGAGTCCGAAGGAAAAACCAACCCCGGAGGGTAACCAGATTATCAAGAATAAGAGGATAATGACACGACAGTGCAACAATTTATATGTTATTACATTTGATACCTTATTTAACTTACTAGTAATTATATTACCGGGCGGATTGGCCATGCGGTTAGGAGCGCGCAGCTGTGAGCTCGCATCCGGGAGATAGTGGGTCCGAACCCCTCTGTCGGCAGTCCTGAAGATGGTTTTCCGTGGTTTCCTATTTTCACACCAGGCACATCCTGGTGCTGTACCTTAATTAAGGCCTCGACCGCTTCCTTCCCATTTCTAGGCTTTTCCTGTCCCATCGTCGGTGGGACGTAAAAGCAAATAGCATATAAACAAAAAAAAAAGTAATTCTATTCATTATTCTAGGACGCGTAAGCGTCTTATCCATCTTATTTTTATCCTTCATTATTCTCGTTTGTATTAGTTTTGATTTGTAATTTCCTTTCTTCATATTCATTTTAAAGTCCGACTCGTTGGCTGAACCGTCAGCGTTCTGGCCTTCGGTTCAGAGGGTCCCGGGTTCGATTCTCGGCCGGGTCGTGGATTTTAACCTTAATTGGTTAATTCCAATGGCACGGGGGCTGGGTGTACGTGTTGTCTTCATCATCATTTCATCCTCATCACGACGCCCAGGTCGCCTACGGGAGTCAAATAGAAAGACCTGCACCTGGCGAGCCGAACCCGTCCTGGGATATCCCGGCACTAAAAGCCATACGACATTTCATTTAATTTCATTTTAAAATACAAAAAAATTGCTATTCTACTCCTTCTTCTTTATCTGTTTACCTTCCAGGGTCGGTTTTCCCCTCGGACTCAGAGAGGGATCCCACCTCTACCACCCCAAGGGCAGTGCCCTGGAGCTTCAGACTTTGGGTCGGGCAATACAACTGGGGAGGATGACGAGTACCTCGCCCAAGCGGCCTCACCTGCTATGCTGAACAGGGGCCTTGGTGGGGATGGGATGATTGGAAGGGATAGACAAGGAAGAGGGAAGGAAGCGGCCGTGGCTTTACGTTAGGTACCATTCCGGCATTTGCCTGGAGGAGAAGTGGGAAACCACGAAAAACCACTTCCAGGATGGCTGAGGTTGGAATCGAACCCACCTCTACTCAGTTGACCTTCCGAGGCTGAGTAGATCTCGTTCCATCCCTCGTACCACTTTTCAAATTTCGTGGCAGAGCCGTGAATCGAACCCGGGCTTCCGGGGGTGGCAGCTAATCACACTAACCACTACATCACAGAGGCGAGCGCTATTCTTTCCGATATAATCAACTCTTTTTTTAGTAGTTTAACAATTGTATAGAATTCTCTCTCTCTTTCTATTTTTTATTTTATATCTACTATAGTAGTAGTAGGTTTTGCAGAAGGGTTATAGTTTGTTCTCTGCATAGGTGTGAGTGAAATGACTGAGTTGGCAATATTGTATTCCTGACCGTTTCCATTGGCTGTGACGGAAACTGCTCCCTCTGTGGTAACTACTGTACAGTAGGAGACCAAGGGAGTTGAAAGGATTAAGACCACGCATTCAAATGCATGCTCTTTAGGAACGCCAGGTGATTGGATTTTAGGTTTGTCTAACTACCACAGTTGAGAGACACTAAGTACTAAATCTACGAAGGGACTAAGGAGAATTGAATGCTTCAGTATACAGGATTGTGGTGCCTAAGAAAGAATATTTTGAAGAGTGATGTTGTGAGGCGCTAACAGATACATGGGAATACTGCAGTCAAGTACGATTAAATTAAAATGTATTATTAAAGGATAACTACCTTTACCGAGTGATACAGCTAACCCTATTCACTCAGGTTTATGCAACCCGAAGATTATAGTCTAATCTAGAAACATTTACCTTGGCTACTCACAGCGATGTCTGGTCTTACTACGCTTTCTCTAACCCATTTATTCGTGTCAACACAATCAAAATTAACGATAAAATACCGAATGATAGTAAAGAATAGTGAAAATTATGTTTCACAGAAACTTCAATTACAGAGAATATGATCGATGAATGTCTAGAAGTAATGTTGATAAAGCACTGGCAAATGACAGCTCGTGATAGCCGAGCATGCTTTAAGTTAGAGGAGGAAAGAAAAGAGGTACTCGTTAGTCGGAGGCTCTAGTCCAATATACGACGACTTCTTTATTTCCTTGTTAAATGTTCGTGTGAGTCGTGTTGTTGAAGACAAAACTAAACCATGATCAGTTCTCATGTTTGCAGGTACTCTGTAATGTTCGTTTCTAAGTAGCTCTTTAAAGAGCTATTTGCAGTAAAATAAACTATTACCGACAGAGGTAAAATGGGCTTGTGCATGGCCATATGATTAATGAAGGAAATGTTCAAAGAAACCACCTCCTTCGTTAATGCATATCTGAGCACGGTAGAGAGATGAGTCACCGAGCTCGATTGCTGCAGTCCCTTAAGTTCGGCCAGTATCCAGTAATCGGGAGATAGTGGGTTCGAGCCCACACTGTCGACAGCCCTGAAGATGCTTTTCCGTGGTTTCCCATTTCCGCACCAGGCAAATGCCGGGGCTGTACCTTAATTAAGGCCACGGCCGCTTCCTTCAATTTTCTAGCCTTTCCTATCCTATCGTCGCCATAAGACATATCTGTGTCGGTGCGACGTAAAGCAAATAGTAAAAAAAGAAAAAGAAGAGATGAGTCATTATTGCTTGCTGCAACCTATGTGCTGGAACCTGCCTGCACTTTTCTGTGGGCCTATGACCTTAGGTGTTAGGTCCCTTTTAACATCAAGCATCATCAGCAGCAGCAGCACTTTCATGTTTCATATGCCGTACGTATGATGTCCATTCGTTCTTTGAGTCGAGCGTGCGCAGTTTACTTGGTTGAGTGAGTGTGTCATAATGCTGGCAATAAGTGCAGTGTGCTTCATTATGTTGTAGCCGTTGAAACGAGAAAGTCGCATGTTATTATTCCTTCATGATGTGTGGCTTTTTTTTATAAGTAAAACGTGACTTTTGAAACTTAAGGGAGTTAATAAGTTAAACCTTAATTACGAATGCCTTTAGGAGTATCACAAATTAAAAGCTCGTAGCAAGATTCGAACTCTGAATTCGTCGGAAGAAACACATAGTGATGAAGAAGAAACATCGGAGGACGGTTCCTTACCTTGCAAATGCAGCACCCTAATCAAACCCCTCAGCATAGAAAAATAATTTCAAATAGATCCAGTAAGCATACATCCAGCTCCCTCCGAACCTAACCAACCCAAATCCAACGCAAATAACATACAAACCTCACCACAATCTCCATCCACCTCACTCTCACAACCATTCCCCCCCAAAACAAATGAATCCACTACTACCTAGAATCGAACCCGTACCAACCGAAGCAACCCTCGCCCATAAACATCATCCATATTCATGTGTTACAACTGCCTTCAGCTGAACCACTCAGCTGCTAAATGTCCAAACCAAACCCTTCGCAACAGACGTAGTGATCATCACCAGCACTCTGTCTGCCCAGTTCCAAAAAGTCAACCCAAATGTGGCAATTGTAAAGGCCAACACGCAGCATCATACCCTGGTTGTCCATTCATAAAGAAAGCCATTAAAGTCCACTATATAGCAAGTAAGCACCTCCGACCTCCATAACAGTCGCAACAACAAATCCCGTCACTGTTCTCTGAACCTCACCCCCCTGCCGCACATCACTCAAACTGCTTTTTGACAGACAACAACGTATCGCTAACCTCAGTACTGCCATCTTGACGGACCTAAACCTTAGTGGTACCAACTTAATCTCACTAGCGCGAGATAAACAAATCCACGTGTTTTTTGACAGCCACGTGCTTTTTGACAGCTGTCATCCGCCATCTTTAAACTACAGAGCACCGTGCTGCCCTCTTTATCGCAGTAGCTGCAAATTCGTCACCTGTCATCGGCAGTGCTGCCAATTTGGCGGGCCTAAACCTTAGTGCTTCCAACTTAACCTCACTAGCGTGAGATAAACAAATCCACGTGCAGCTGTCATCCGCCATCTTTATTCTATAGAGCACAGTGCTGCCCTCTTTAGCTACTTACTTTTGAAATGTGGTGGCGGGTAATTTTTAAGTCACAGCCGTCATCCGCCATCTTGCATCGCAAACCTCAGTGCTGCACTCTTAAGCTAGATACCTTTGAAATGTAGTGGCGGCAATTTGAAAAATTCTTTATGCTCATGTTTGGAAACAAACCTATGCGCTTTTTTGACAGCTGTCATCCGCCATCTTTAATTCAGAGAGCACCGTGTGCCCTCTTTAGCTACTTACCTTTGAAATGTGGTACGTCACAAATGTCATCCGCCATCTTGCATCGCAAACCTCAGTGCTGCACTCTTAAGCTAGATACCTTTGAAATGTAGTGGCGGCAATTTGAAAAATTCTTTATGCTCTTGTTTGGAAACAAACCCATGCGCTTTTTTGACAGCTATAATCCGCCATCTTTAATCCAGAGAGCACCGTGCTGCCCTCTATGTGGTGGTGGTAAATTCTACGCGCTCTTGTTTGGAAACAAACTCACGTGCTTTTTTCTGGCAGCTGTCATCCGCCATCTTGCATCACAAACCTCAGTGCTGTACTCTTTAGCTAGATAACTTTGAAATGTGGCGGCGGCAAATTCCACGTGCTCTTGTTTGGAAACAAAGCCACGTGCTTTTTTGACAGCTGTCATCCGCCATCTTTAATCAATAGAGCACTGTGCTGCTATCATGCGGGTAATTTAATCAGCCGTCATCCGCCATCTTTAATCTACAAAGCACCGTGCTGCCATCTTTAGCTAGATACCTTTGAAATGTGGTGGCGGCAAATTGAAAAATTCCACGTGCTCTTGTTTAGTAAACAAACTCACGCGCTTTTTGTCATCTGTCATCCGCCATCTTACATCGCAAACCTCAGTGCTACACTCTTTAGGTACATACCTTTGTAATATGGTGGCGGATAATTTAAAAAGAAAATTTCTACAGCAGCCATTTCTCGACGCTAATTGCACAAGATGGTGGCTATAAATGACTCCTTAAAGGTGCTTATGCAAGATGGTCGCTATACATAGGTTGTTATGAGACTCCCTTGGGATGCTTGCGCAAGATGGCGGTTATACAAGGCTCCTTATGAGACACCCTAGGGATGCTTGCGCAAGATAGTGGTTGCTCTTAAGAGGCGGCTTAAGGGTCCTTGCACAAGATGGCTAGAGACGCCCATAAGGATGCTTGCGCAAGATGGTGGACGCAAGATGGCGGCTATACATAGCTCCTGGTGAGACAGCCTAGGGGGTGCTCGCACAAGATGGCGGCTACTCTTATGAAGAAAGCTAGCTTAGAGGCTACTGCGCAAGATAACGGTTGCTGTTATGCATGCGGTGGAGAGCAAATTGAAATTCTGTGTGCTTAATCAACAGAGCACCCTGCTGCCCTCTTTAGTTGAAATGTGGTGGTGGGTAATTTGAAAAATTCTTTTGACAGGTGTCATCTTTAAACAATGGCGACTATACATAGGCTGTTAAGACCTTATCATTCTCCTCCTCCTCCTTCTCTACCTCCTCCTCCTCCGCCTCTTATGTCAAGGCATAGCTTTATATCGAACAAGTTTAAACCTGCATCGCGAAGGCAAGCGTGTGCAGCGATAACATTATTGTACATGTTTAGACTTGCGAAACATAAGAAGAGTAGAATCAAACGCTGTACTCGATACAACATGTGATCAGAACATTGATTGATGTGTTCAGAACACAAAATAAGTGATCAAGACTAGAATCGAACACTGTACTCGATACAACATGTCAGGGGATACCCTTGTTCTAAGAAGATCAGATTGAAACATAACAAGACTAGAATTGAACACTGTACTCGATGTCGTTAACTTCAACATGTGATTAAAACATTGTTTGGTGTGTTCAGAACACTACACAAGTAGAATCGAACGTTGTACTTAATACAACATGTTAGGGGATACCTTTGCTCTAAGAAGATCAGATTGAAACATAACAAGTCTAGAATTGAACACTGTACTCAATACAACACGTCACGGGGATAACTTTGTTCTAAGAAGATCACTGTACACATGTCTCATAGCTATCTCGCCTATCACTTGCCTAGTACGAAAATCAAAAACACACTGTGCACATATCGCATAGCTAACTCGGCAACACTTCAAATGATTTGCTTAGTGCGAAAATAAAAAAATCTATGCCGCGTAGCTAACTCGTTCATCGCACTAAGACGCTTAGTAATTGCAATTACACTGATATATGTCATACGAAAATCAAGAAAGCACACTGCGTAGCCAACTCGCTCGGTCACTCGCTTAGTAATTGCAACACGACTAGAACACTGATACACGTAACTCTTTTTTTTTCTCGATACACACACACACGGATAAGAATGTTGCGAGATACTACATACTTACATGTTTTTTTAAAAAAAAATAGGGGGTTAAAAATTCATAAATTATATGTACACATGTTGTCTCGTCCAAGTTGTAAGACGAAATTGACGCAGTACTGCGACTTTCCGCTTTAGCTGGCGAACGGAAGTAGCATGATATCTCAGCAAAAAAAAAAAAAATACGCGTGAGCTTGCATACACGCAAGTCAGACACAATGATGGATAGCGCGATTCATATGCTGGCAACTTATGCCGTCAGGAAGGGCATCCGGCTAGATCATGTAATTACACGTTATGACGATCGCGCAGGTCCCTCGCCTAGCATTTGCTATTTTTTATGGCTTCCGACAGTAGGAGTTCGAACCCGCTATCTTCCGAAGTAGCGAGAATGATTGCGGGTACAAGAGTGTTGATGGTGATTCATCTGTCGGATGGGGGCGATCCTACTGTTACATATTACATTCTCAGGTAGTTTTGAGGGTGTGCAAAAAGCCAGCATTAAATAAAGACTGTTGATGGGGACGTTAAACCTTGTGCAGACACCTTCGAAAATGATTGTGAGTATAAGATGTTGATGGTGATTCATCTGTCGGATGGAGGCGTTAAGCCTTGTGCAGGCTTCTTCGGTAGGAGTAGGCTATGTGCCGGCACCGGGTTTTACCCTCTCTCTAAGGTATAGGCAGTTTCGAGGGTGTGCAAAGATGGCGATTCATCTGTCGGATGGAGGCGATAAGCTGTGTGCAGGCTTCATCGGTAGGAGTAGGCTATGTGCCGGCACTGGGTTTTACCCTCTCCCTACTGTAGTATATTACATTCTTAGGTAGTGTCGAGGGCGTGCAAAAAAGCCAGAATTAAGTAAGGGCTGTTGATGGGGGCGTTAAACCTTGTGCAGTCCCCTTCGAAAATGATTGTGAGTATAAGATGTTGATGGTGATTCATCTGTCGGATGGAGGCGTTAAGCCTTGTGCAGGCTTCTTTGGTAGGAGTAGGCTATGTGCCGGCACCGGGTTTTACCCTCTCCCTACGGTAGTACATTACATTCTTAGGCAGTTTCGAGGATGTGCAAAAAGCCAGCATTAAGTAAGGGCTGTTGATGGGGTGTGTTAATCCTTGTACAGGCTCCTTCAACAGGAGTAGCCTATATGCCGGCGCCGTGCAGGCTCTTTCAATAGGAGTGAGCTATGTGCTGATACTGGGTTTTAACCTCTCCGTACAATCATAATATTTTATGTTGGGAACTTACACCAGCTAAATGCTACACGGTTAAGAAAACGTTCCGTGAGTTACAAGTGGCTGATCAGCACGCAGTGTCCTCGTTCAAGGTTACTACAGCCGGAAGATGAGTGTACAATTTCAGTCAACGCATGCATTCCGCACCTCGCTCTGACTGACTGCGCCGATACAACTTCAAAGATAGTGTTCTATGCGGTAGAACAAAAAATGTAACCCATAGCCTGTTCCTAAAGCTTAACACTGTAAATGTTTGGAGCTCCTGTTCTTACAGCTAGATGTGGTTCCTAACGTAACAGGGCCGGGATTAAAAATATGTTTTACAGCCGAGTGCCCCTTCCTGACATGAGATTTTAAATCGCAAGAATCTGTTTTACGACCGGTTGACCTTCCTTACGCGAGATTTTATATCACAAGAATCTGTTTTACAACTGGATGCCCTTCTAGGATTTTAAAAAGCAGTATCTAGCCTCTTGCATCATACACTATTGTTTTACGGTACGGCCGGTTGCCCTTCCTGACGCGAGATTTTAAATCACAAGAATCTGTTTTACAACTGGATGCCCTTCTAGGATTTTAAATAGCAGTATCTAGCCTCTTACATCATACAATATTGTTTTACGGTTGGTTGCCCTTCCTGACGTCAAAGAACTGGGATTAAGAATCTGTTTTACAACTAGATGCTCTTTTTAACACGAGAATGGG
The DNA here is from genome assembly GCF_040414725.1 of Anabrus simplex. Classification (NCBI taxonomy): domain Eukaryota; kingdom Metazoa; phylum Arthropoda; class Insecta; order Orthoptera; family Tettigoniidae; genus Anabrus; species Anabrus simplex. Next base: position 122,217,283 of record NC_090267.1, on the reverse strand, counting down.
GGTTTTACAGCTAGATGCTCTTCTTAGATTTTAAAAAGCAGTATCTAGCCTCTTACATCATACACTATTGTTTCACGGTACGGCCGGTTGCCTTTCCTGACGCGAGATTTTAAATCACAATAATCTGTTTTACGACTGGTTGCCCTTCCAGACACAAAACTAGCGGTATATAGCCTCTTACATCATACACTATTGTTTTCGACCGGTTGCCCTTCCTGACGTCAAAGAACTGGGATTAAGAATCTGTTCTACAACTACTTACCCTTTCTAACACGAGAATCGGTGTTTTACAGCTAGATGCTATTCTTGGTGCAGGAACTAAGATTTTACATCGCAAGAATTTGTTTTAAAACTAGTTACACTTTGAGATGCAAGAAATAAGATTTTAAATTACAGTATCTAGCCTCTTACATCATACACTATAGTTTTACGGCTATTTACTCTCCTTGACGCGAGGACTAAGATTTTAACTCGCGAGAATCTGTTTTACTGCTAGATACCCTTCTTAACGCGAGAACTAAGATTTTAAATCGCAAGAATTAATTTTACAGCCGGTTGTATTTTTGATGAGAGAAACAAGATTTTAAATTGTGTCCCACACCACAAACTATTGTTTAATAGCTAGATGCCCTTCTTGACGCATAAACTATTAGTATCTAGCCTCTTACATCATACACCATAGTTTTACGACCGGTTACCCTTCCTGACGTTAAAGGACTAGGATCATAAATCGCAGTATACGCGACAAATCTGTTGTAGCGGGTTTTATAACTAGATGTCCCGGTACCGGCACATAGCCTACTCCTACCGAAGAAGCCTGCACAAGGCTTATCACCTCCATCCGACAAATGAATCACCCTCAACACCCTTGTACCCGCAATCATTCTCGCTACTTCGGGAGATAGCGGGTTCGAACTCCTACTGTCGGAAGCCGTAAAAAATAACAAATGCTAGGCGAGGGACCTGCGCGATCGTCATAACGTGTAATTACATGATCTAGCCCGGATGCCCTTCCTGACGGCATAAGTTGCCAGGATTTGAATCGCGGTATCCATCATTGTGTCTGACTTGCGTGTATGCAAGCTCACGCGTATTTTTTTTTTGCTGAGATATCATACTACTTCCGTTCGCCAGCTATAGCGGAAACTCGCAGTACTGCGTCTATTTCGTCTTACAACTTGGAAGAGACAACATGTGTACATATAATTTATGATTTTTCACCCCCCTATTTTTTAAACATGTAAGTATGTAGTATCTCGCAACATTCTTATCCGTGTGTGTGTGTGTTTCGAGAAAAAAAGAGTAACGTGTATCAGTGTTCTAGTCGTGTTGCAATTACTAAGCGAGTGACCGAGCGAGTTGGCTACCCAGTGTGCTTTCTTGACTTTCGTATGACATATATCAGTGTATTTGCAATTACTAAGCGACTTAGCAGTGCGGTGAACGAGTTAGCTATGCGGTATAGAATTTTTATTTTCGCACTAAGCAAATCATTTGAAGTGTTGCCGAGTTACCTATGCGATATGTGCACAGTGTGTTTTTGATTTTCGTACTAGGCAAGTGATAGGCGAGATGGATATGCGATATATGCACAGTGTGTGTTTTTGATTTTTACACTAGATAAATCGTTGAAGTTGTACTTTTGCTCTGGACACATCAAACAATGTTCTAATCACATGTTCTATCGAGTACAGTGTTCGATTCTAGTCTTGCTATGTTTCAATCTAATGTTCTCAGAACAAAGGTATCCCCTAACATGTTGTATCGGATCACATGTTAAGGTTAACGACATCGAGTGTAGTGTTCGATTCTAGTCTTGTTATGTTTCAATCTGATCTTCTTAGAACAAAGGTATCCCCTGACATGTTGTATCGAGTACAGTGTTAAATTCTAGTTGTTTAGTGATCTGAACACATCAGACAATGTTCTAATCACATGTTGAAGTTAACAACATCGAGAACAGTGTTCGATTCTAGTTGTTTAGTGATCTGAACACATCAATCAATGTTCTGAATCACATGTTGTATCGAGTGAAGTGTTCGATTCTAGTCTTGTTATGTTTCAATTTGATCTTCTTAGAACAAAGTTATCCCCTGACGTGTTGTATTGAGTACAGTGTTCAATTCTAGTTGTTTAGTGATCTGAACACATCAGACAATGTTCTAATCACATGTTGAAGTTAACAACATCGAGAGCAGTGTTCGATTCTAGTTGTTTAGTGATCTGAACACATCAATCAATGTTCTGAATCACATGTTAAGGTTAACGACATCGAGTGCAGTGTTCGATTCTAGTCTTGTTATGTAACGTGTATCAGTGTACTAGTCGTGTTGCAATTACTAAGCGTGTGACCGAGCGAGTTGGCCACGCAGTGTGCTTTCTTGATTTTCGTACGACATATATCAGTGTATTTGCAATTACTAAGCGTCTTAGCAGTGCGGTGAACGAGTTAGCTACGCGGTATAGATTTTTTTATTTTCGCACTAAGCAAATCATTTGAAGTGTTGCCGAGTTAGCTATGCGATATGTGCACAGTGTGTTTTTGATTTTCGTACTAGGCAAGTGATAGGCGAGATAGCTATGCGATATGTGCACAGTGATCTTCTTAGCACAAAGTTATCCCCCTGACGTGTTGTATTGAGTACAGTGTATAATTCTAGTCTTGTTATGTTCAATCTGATCTTCTTAGAGCAAAGGTATCCCCTAACATGTTGTATTAAGTACAACGTTCGATTCTACTTGTGTAGTGTTCTGAACATACCAAACAATGTTTTAATCACATGTTGAAGTTAACGACATCGAGTACAGTGTTCGATTCTAGTCTTGATCACTTATTTTGTGTTCTGAACACATCAATCAATGTTCTGATCACATGTTGTATCGAGTACAGCGTTTGATTCTACTCTTCTTATGTTTCGCAAGTCTAAACATGTACAATAATGTTATCGCTGCACACGCTTGCCTTCGCGATGCAGGTTTAAACTTGTTCGATATAAAGCTATGCCTTGACATAAGAGGCGGAGGAGGAGGAGGTAGAGAAGGAGGAGGAGGAGAATGATAAGGTCTTAACAGCCTATGTATAGTCGCCATTGTTTAAAGATGACACCTGTCAAAAGAATTTTTCAAATTACCCACCACCACATTTCAACTAAAGAGGGCAGCAGGGTGCTCTGTTGATTAAGCACACAGAATTTCAATTTGCTCTCCACCGCATGCATAACAGCAACCGTTATCTTGCGCAGTAGCCTCTAAGCTAGCTTTCTTCATAAGAGTAGCCGCCATCTTGTGCGAGCACCCCTTAGGCTGTCCCATAAGGAGCTACGTATAGCCGCCATCTTGCGTCCGCCATCTCGCGCAAGCATCCTTAGGGGCGTCGCTAGCCATCTTGTGCAAGGACCTTTAAGCCGCCTCTTAAGAGCAACCACTATCTTGCGCAAGCATCCCTAGGGTGTCTCATAAGGAGCCTTGTATAACCGCCATCTTGCGCAAGCATCCCAAGGGTGTCTCATAAGAACCTATGTATAGCGACCATCTTGCATAAGCACCTTTAAGGAGTCATGTATAGCCATCATCTTGTGCAATTAGCGTCGAGAGATGGCTGCTGTAGAATTTTTCTTTTTAAATTATCCGCCACCATATTTCAAAGGTATGTACCTAAAGAGTGTAGCACTGAGGTTTGCGACGTAAGATGGCGGATGACAGCTGACAAAAAGCGCGTGAGTTCGTTTACTAAACAAGAGAACGTGGAATTTTTCAATTTGCCGCCACCACATTTCAAAGGTATCTAGCTAAAGATGGCAGCACGGTGCTCTCGTGATTAAAGATGGCGGATGACAGCTAACAGAACTTTCCAAATTGCCCGCTACTACAGAGAGCAGCACGGTGCTCTGTAGGTTAAAGATGGCGGATGACAGCTGATGAAATTACCCGCATGATAGCAGCACAGTGCTCTATTAATTAAAGATGGCGGATGACAGCTGTCAAAAAAGCACGTGGCTTTGTTTAGAAACAAGAGCACGTGGAATTTGCCGCCACCACATTTCAAAGGTATCTAGCTAAAGAGTACAGCACTGAGGTTTGTGATTCAAGATGGCGGATGACAGCTGCCATAAAAAAGCACGTGAGTTTGTTTCCAAACAAGAGTACGTGGAATTTGCCACCGCCACAAAGAGGGCAGCACGGTGCTCTCTGGATTAAAGATGGCGGTTGACAGCTGTCAGAAAAGCACATGGGTTTGTTTCCAAACAAGAGCGCGTAGAATTTACCACCACCACATAGAGGGCAGCACGGTGCTCTCTGGATTAAAGATGGCGGATGATAGCTGTCAAAAAGGCGCATAGGTTTGTTTCCAAACAAGAGCATAAAGAATTTTTCAAATTGCCGCCACTACTTTTCAAAGGTATCTAGCTAAAGAGTGCAGCACTGAGGTTTGTGATGCAAGATGGCGTATGACAGCTGTGACGTACCACATTTCAAAGGTAAGTAGCTAAAGAGGGCAGCACGGTGCTCTCTGGATTAAAGATGGCGGATGATAGCTGTCAAAAAAAGCGCATAGGTTTGTTTCCAAACAAGAGTATAAAGAATTTTTCAAATTGCCGCCACTACATTTCAAAGGTATCTAGCTAAAGAGTGCAGCACTGAGGTTTGCGATGCAAGATGGCGGATGACGGCTGTGACGTACAAATTACCCGCCACCACATTTCAAAGGTAAGTAGCTAAAGAGGGCAGCACTGTGCTCTATAGAATAAAGATGGCGGATGACAGCTGCACGTGGATTTGTTTATCTCACGCTAGTGAGGTTAAGTTGGAAGCACTAAGGTTTAGGCCCGCCAAATTGGCAGCACTGCCGATGACAGGTGACGAATTTGCAGCTACTGCGGTAAAGAGGGCAGCACGGTGCTCTGTAGTTTAAAGATGGCGGATGACAGCTGTCAAAAAGCACGTGGCTGTCAAAAAACACATGGATTTGTTTATCTCGCGCTAGTGAAGTTAAGTTGGTACCACTAAGGTTTAGGTCCGTCAAGATGGCAGTACTGAGGTTAGCGATACGTTGTTGTCTGTCAAAAAGCACGTGCCTGTCAAAAAACACGTGGATTTGTTTACGACCCGCTAGTTAGGTTAAGTTGGTACTACTGAGGTTTAGGCCCGTCAAGATGGCAGTACTGAGGTTAGCGATGCGTTGTTGTCTGTCAAAAAGCACGTGGCTGTCAAAAAACACGTGGCTTTTTTTTACCTCGCGCTAGTTAGGTTAAGTTGGTACCACTGAGGTTTAGCCCCGTCAAGATGGCAGCAATGAGGTTAGTGATGCGTTGTTGTCGATGACAGCTGTCAAAAAGCACGTGGATTTGTTTACAAATTCAAATCTCGCGCCAAAATTTAAATTTCCCGCCAAAATTCAAATTTCCCGTGGGAGGAGGAGGAGGCGGCAAAACTGTCCAATTATACTATTCTTAGACATACAATCCATAGTTTTGTAACTCCAATGATGATCATCATTGTGGTACACAAGAACTCCCTCTGCAGCAATCGCGTTTTCGTTTAGTGATGTTTTCTTTTTGAAAAATGTCAACACATTATTTGAAGTTGAAGTTGATGCACTTTGAGCATTAGCTTTATGTTTGCCCGTTGTAATCTGAGTTTCTAAATCCATAGCTCCACGATTAGCTACAGAAACGTATGTTCCTGGTTTACATACTAGACACATTGCTGCTTCGTCGGTGCGGCCCTTTTTGAAGGATTTATATCTTTTCTAATTCAGCAGCGAACTTCTAAGCTTCCATCTAAATTATTGCCTGGTTCTGAAAGAGGGAAAAATATTCACTGTGCTCGTGCAAAGTCTGAGACCATTGTTAATAATGCTCTTGGACCTCACTGTGTAAAAAGTGCTATTAAACAAGTCAAAGACGTATCATACATGGGTGTTTGTATGGATGGCAGCAATCATGGGAATATAAAACTGTTTCCTGTGCTCATGCAGTATTTTGAATACAGGAATGGAGGGCTGCAAGCAAAGTTAATTGACCTGCACAGTGTTAGTAATGAAATAGCTGCAACAAGCTCTTCAGTGGTGTTAGATGTCCTGCAAAAAAAGGCATTTCGGAGAAGTGCATTGCTTTTGGAGGAGATAACTGCAATACGAATGTTGGTGGCCTGAAAAGAATACCATATAATAATGTACTTTCCAACCTCAAATCTCAGCTTAATGAAACCTTGATTGGAGTAGACTGCTGTCGATTGACGTTGAAAACATTGTGCTAAAAGTGTACAACTACTTTTCTACATTCACCATAAGGAATGTGTAGCTAATATTTTTTTGTGAATTTGTTGATGTGAATTACAAATCCCTATGGAAGCATACAAAGACTTGTTGGTTGTCACTTTTTCCAGCTGTTGAAAGGATGCTTGAACTGTATCCGGCACTTCGGTCTAATTTTCTATCTGTGGATAACTCGCCAACAATTTTGAACAAGTTTTTCACCAATAAGTTAAGTGAAATATATTTAACATTTTGCCAGTCTTTAATGTCAGCCTTTCAAGAGAACATACTTCATGTTGAAAAGGAGAATAATTCCTTATTGAAGTGAAACAAGCACTTGAAGAAACTGTTGGCATTTTACAAGCTCGTTTTTCAAATAATTTTGTTCCTATTAAAGTGAAAGAAATGATGAAAACTTTGAAGAAGGAAGGGTTGCAGGAAGACAGTGATTCCTTCATGAAAGAAGCCCATGATGTATATAATGCATGCCTGGAGTACCTTGGAAAATGGTTACAACCACTTGAAGAATTCAGTACTTTTAAATGGATGAACTTAACTTCAGATTTCAACTGGACTGACTTTGAAGATACTGTTAAATATCTGTCCTAAAGGTACGCTACCGAACTCGATAGCTGCAGTCGCTTAAGTGCGGCCAGTATCCAGTATTCGGGAGATAGTTGGTTCGAACCCCAATGTCGGCAGCCCTGAAGATGGTTTTCCGTGGTTTCCCATTTCACACCAGGCGAATGCTGGGGCTGTACCTTAATTAAGGCCACGGCCGCTCCCTTCCCACTCCTAGCCCTTCCCTGTCCCATCGTCGCCATAAGACCTATCTGTGTCGGTGCGACGTAAAGCAACTGGCAAAGGTACGCTAAATAAATGGTTTTAAAAAAAAAATTAAGCAATTTTAATGCTGTCCTGAATTTGTCCTGCTGTTTGAACTCAAAGGTCCAGCTTTCGAGTCGTTATCATCTGGTAACCCTATTCAGCCTCAATGCTTCCGAGGCGATAAGAAATTCCAACTTTTCTTCGGAAGATTATTTTAATACTTGTACTTTTCAGAACAATCTCTGGTCGTGCGGTTAGGAGCGCGCAGCTGTGAGCTTGCATCCGGTAGATAGTGGGTTTTAATTCCACTGTCGGCCACCCTGAAGATGGTTTCCCGTGGTTTCCCATTTTCACACCAGGCAAATGCTGGGATTAAGGCTACGGCCGCTTCCTTTCCATGTCTAGGCCTTTCCTATACCATCGTCGCCATAAGACCTATCCGTGTCGGTGCGACGTAAAGTAGCAAAAAGAAAAAAAGAGAACAATGTCACCAAGTTAAAACATATTCTGATAAGTATTGCACCTCAAGGAATGTTTTGCACAGAGCAAAATATTGAAAAATTGCAAAGCGAGGAAAGAACAAAGGAATATCTACTCAGATCAGAAATACCCTGCACCATATATCCCCCCTTCAAACCTCTAAATTCTTCTTTCCTTGGATATTTTCTGCCACTTCTGATGTCTCCTTCTCATTTTCTCTTGATCACGGCTTCGCTTTCTGCCCTGAGGCACAAGGCCACATATTGTGCAGCTTCAGGGCGTGTCGTAGGACTTTAAATCCTTTTAAATTGGCGCTAAGGGCTTTGGAAATGGTGGAGCGACTTAACTGATACCATTATATGATAGAGGAAGGAAAGAACTATATTTTTTCGAATAAAGCTGTTTTTCTGTCCAAAAATAAAATATTTCAGCCATAACTCCGCCTAACACATTGCACCCCCGGGTATGATCACGATAGCGTATTTAGAGTCACTTAAAACTACAAGCCTCATTAGCACAAAAAATAGAAGGTAATTACTAGAATCATGGTGCACTGTTCTCAGTTGGTTTATGAAATATTATTTCCGTACTAGGCAGAGGCATGAATTTTCTGCATGTGTAGCTAATTGATATAACTCTGACGGTTTACAGATCTAACACGTAAAATAGGGTTGCAAGTCACCGTTTGGTTTGAACTGCCTTGTCATTTGCTTCGCAGGATCCCTGGCTGTTCGCGTGCAAGTATCTATATTTTTGTTACCCTGCCATAACATTATACAAACAGCGGAAGTAAATATTTATTGTTATTACTGCAAAGTGAATATTTTGGAACTGGCTCGCTCTTTCTCTTTCTAACATCCCGCTCCACACTTTCGATCTATATATTCTGTGGAAAGGGAAAACATTAATGCACCAAAGCAGAACAAAACAGAACTTCACTTTAGGAAGAATTGCTGGCAAATAAAAAGGAGGATCCTCCACCGCTGAATAAAACCACATGCAAACCAAGGGACAATAAAAACAAAACCCGTAGTTGTTTGAAACTTGTGCTGTAAGTGCCGTCTGAATGCACAATTTACATTTTTATGGTTCTCAGAATGGAAATATTGATTGACCTCTTATCAAATGCAGTTTTGAAGACATAGCTTGTATTTCTCATACCCTAGTTTATAGTTCTCTTTCCTTTGAATGTTACACTTGACGTACTCCTGCCATTGATCAATGGACTCTTATCCAGAAGAGGGTTTCAAAAGTAGAATTCGATTTAAAAGGCAGTCAAATCATACACTACGCAATCGATAAAATGTATCCGGACACCTAGTTCAAACTTAAGAAGAGATATATGGTAACATACTTCTAATAGTCGACAATAATGTGATTTTGTCCCCTTTCTGCCTTTATCACAGCCTTCAGTCAGCTGGTGAGACTTTCCGCCGGGTGTTGGAACTTTTCATAGGATGGCACCGTATTCTTCCCGAAGAGCCGTAGTTAGATAACGTGGACGATGGGGTCTAGAACGAGGTCACCGTTCCAATTCACCCCACAGGTGTTATATTGGTTTTAGATCGGGACTTTGGGCAAGGCAGTCCAGTTATAGAATATTATTATCCATAAACCATGGCTTTCAGAGCCCGCTTTATGTCATGGAGCGTTAGTATGTTGGTATAAACAATAGTTATCACCGAACTGATTTCCCAGGGTATGCAGTTCGCAATCTGCTGATATCCGTTTGCGTTTTCAGTGTAATGCGATGGTGGATAGATGCAGAGTTGGTCTTGGCCCTCAAGTGGCCACGGCTGGTCCGTGGTCCATCAGCTCTGCACTCTGACCGGGCAACCGAGCAGAGGAGGGGTGGCTACGGCTCTACCGTGGCTCTACGCCTCAGCATTTGGAAGACGGGACAGGACTGGACCTCATGACTGGCCCCAACCGTCGGCTGTTCTGAGAATGGTTTTCCTTGTTTTTCCATTCTCCTGCACTAAGGCGTATGCCGGGACAGTTCCTAGTAGAGGCCACGGCCGTCAATCACCTCACCTTCTCCGAGCATCTCCGTCACCCTAACAAATGTCCGACTCGTTGGCTGAACGGTCAGCGTACTGGCCTTCGGTTCAGAGGGTCCCGGGTTCGATTCCCGGCCGGGCCTGGGATTTCAACCTTAATTGGTTAATTCCAATGGCCCGGGGACTGGGTGTATGTGTTGTCTTCATCATCATTTCATCCTCATCACGACGCGCAGGTTGCCTACAGGCGTCAAATAGAAAGACCTGCACCTGGCGAGCCGAACCCGTCCTGGGATATCCCGGCACTAAAAGCCATACGACATTTCATTTCACCCTAACAAATCTCCCGGCCTGAGAGATGGCGTCACCTAGGAAGCCCGCCTCCCCCTTCAGGGAAGCAATGAAAACAATTTTAGTAGTAGTAGTCAGTGTCATGCAGTGCTATAAGAGGGCCGAACCTATGCCACGGGAAACATCCCCACACTACAATGCTATCTCTTCCAAACTTCACTGTTGTTACTAAACATACTACGCATATCAAATCCTCCCATCAGATTGCCACAATTGATTACGTGATTCATCATTCCAAATTACCTTTTTACCACCTTTCCAGGAGAGCCTCCGTGGCTCAGACGGCAGCGCGTCGGCCTCTCACCGCTGGATACCGTGGTTCAAATCCCGGTCACTCCATGTGAGATTTGTGCTGGACAAAGCGGAGGCGGGACAGGTTTTTCTCCGGGTACTCCGGTTTTCCCTGTCATCTTTCATTCCAGCAACACTCTCCATTCTCGTTTCATAGCATTTATCAGTCATTAATAAATCACTTTGGGAGTGGCGAACCCATCGTACTAATAGCCTATATCTGCTTCATTAATTCCATCCCTGACCCGGTCAATGACTGGAAAACAGGTTGTAGGTTTTCATTTTCACCACCTTTCCAGGATCCAGTGGCGCTTCTTGTACACTACGCACGGCGGAGCGTTTTGTTAAGAGGGGAAATGTTTAAAAAATCGGTGGATGCTCGACTATGAAACCCTAATTACTTTTAATTTCCAACGCACAGCCAAATGATTGGCTGTACTTTGCTTAAGACTTTGAACCCATGATTTTCACGAGCCACCATCTTTAATGTCCCTTAGTCCCTAGGTGTCAGTGTATTATGTGACCGACCAGACCATGGCTATTTTGTAACTTTACTTTACTCAGTTGGTTTGGGCAAGGTTATGAATATCCCTTACAGATATCTTGCTTATGACGTAACCAGTAATTACTCCATGCCGTAATTCACTAAGCTCACCTGACCTGCCCATGTTGTTCTTCCGTAGTCGCACTCAACAATAAAAAACACTCGCGTACGGATATAATGCGTCATGTGTTACTGTATACTTCTGTATAGGGGTGTCCAGATACTTTTGATCAGATACTGTACTATCCGAGAAATTTTTGTGACACTTAGGCTGCCTAGTGCTAAATTGGTAGACCTCGCTTATCTTCGAGGTACCTTATGGCAACTTATGACATCAAAAATTAATTTATTATACATCGCCATGAGACATCTGGCGGTGTAATGGCAAAACATCGAATACTAAAGCAATGAAATATGAATAGGTTAAAACAAAACTTTTGAAACCTATTGGAATGGAAGAAAAATCGAATTCTTATTCTTCTTCTTCGTCTTCTTCTTTAGCGTTTGCCCCGTCTGGTGGCAGGGTCCACTGTGTGGATTCGTTGTCTCCATTTAATTCGGTCACGGGCCATGTCAGGATGTAGTCTTACAGCTTTCAGGTCGTTATGCACTGTATCGATCCATCGCTGTCTTGGTCGTCCCTTGGGCCTCTTTCCATCGACTTCCAATGTATACGCTGACTTTGCCAGTGTAACTTATTGTCTTCTGCACGCAACACATGTCCAAACCAGCGCACCGAGCTCGATAGCTGCAGTCGCTTAAGTGTGGCCAGTATCCAGTATTCGGGAGACAGTAGGTTCGAACCCCACTGTCAGCAGCCCTGAAAATGGTTTTCCGTGGTTTCCTATTTTCACACCAGGCAAATGCTGGGGCTGTACCTTAATTAAGGCCACGGCCGCTCCCTTCCCACTCCTAGGCCTTTTCCGTCCCATCGTCGCCATAAGACCTATCTGTGTCGGTGCGACGTAAAGCCACTAGCAAAAAAAAAGCGCAGACGGTTTTCCTGCATTTTCTTCTGGATCGGTGCAACGCCAAAGCGTTTTATTTCTTTTTTTTTTTTTTTTTTTTGCTAGTTGCTTTACGTCGCACCGGCACAGATAGGTCTTATGGCGACGATGGGACAGGGAAGGGCTAGGAGTGGGAAGGAAGCGGCTGTGGCCTCAATTAAGGTACAGCTCCAGCATTTGCCTGGTGTGTAAATGGGAAACCACGGAAAACCATTTTCAGGGCTGCCGACAGTGGGGTTCGAACCTACTATCTCCCGAATACTGGACACTGGCCACCCTTAAGCGACTGCAGCTATCGAAAACGTTTTCTAATATTGTCGTTTGAAATATGATCCAGTCTAGTGATCCCAGCTGTCCACCTAAGCATCTTTCTCTCCATGACGCTTAATCGACGTTTTACCTCCCTCGTAGCAGGCCAACACTCAGTGCCGTAGAGAGCGACGGGACGGATAACAGTCCGGTAGATCTTAGATTTCAGGTGGTCCTTCCTCCGACGGTCGCAGGTGACGCCCGTTGTCATTCGCCACTTCAGCCAGGCTGCGTGTATCCTTGTGTTGACCTCATCAGTAAGTCTGCCATCGTCAGAGTGTGTGGAGCCAAGATATTTAAATTACATCACAGTAATACCGAAGAACTTCTAATCGGAAACGAAAATCAGTGAACAGAGAAAAATAATAGCAAAGCAGTAGATTGCTTTAATATAGAACAATAATTAAACAGTTGCTCTTCCCACTGCCCTATATACGCGAAAATCTGTTCTCAAGATTGAAAGGATTAAAGCACGTTCTTCCTCTGACATTGGGCGCATCTCCACCCTGGTAAAAAATGAGGAAGGCCAGGCTGTTTTATTATGTTTGGCATCATTATGGAATATAGAGAAAAAATGTCACGAGACATGAAGTGCCGCAGATGCGGGCTTTAGATAATAAAGGTTTGGAAAATTCATATTGATCAAACTATCGACTCAAATCAGATTTAGTTCCATTCAGTTTGCCGGAAGCGTTGAACCTCCCTCCATGCACCTTCCCCGTAAAACGAAGTGTCAATAAAAGTTTCCCGGATAGTGTGGATTACCACGTTTTGGCGGTACACGTACACTTTGTTGTGTGTAACATGAGTGGTGGTGGTGGTGATTATTGTTTTAAGAGGAATTGCAGCTTGGCAACCATCTTTTATTAGCACACTAATCCAAGGGAAACTGGAGGAGCTCCCACACTTCGAAGAATAAAGGTATCGGTAAAAGAACGACAAGGGCAACGTACGGCGCAAAACTGAAAGACTCCCAATGTCTCGAAAGCTAATACCTTCAGAAATGGAACAGACAAGGGACGTCGGATAGGATAAAGTGTGGAGTGTGGTACGAGTATAATAGAAGCAATGCCAGAATTAAAAATGAATCCGACGCACTTGACTCATTGGCTGAGATGAACGACTTTGCATCAGCGCTCTAAGGGTGAATTATTAAGCCTATAAGACAATAAAATCCGTCTCTGCGTAGTGTGCTTGCCTCTTACGTGGAGTCCTCGGGTTCGATTCCTGGCCAGATCAGAGATTTTTTAACCTGGATCTGAGGGCTGGTTCGAGGTACACTCAGCCTACGTTAATACAATTGAGGAGCTATCTGACGGTGAGATCGCGGCCCCAGCCTTGATAGCCAAGAATAACGGCCGAAAGTATTCGTCGTGCTGACCACACGACACCTCGTAATCTGCAGGCTGAGTTGCAGTCGCTTGGTAGGCCATGGTCCTACTGGGCTTTTGCGCCATGGGGTTTCGTTTGGTTTATAAGAACTCAGTGACGTATGCCGGAGCGTGGACAAAAATTAAGGCGACGAAACGAGGCCAGTTTACAGACAGAGTGTAGAAATTTCATATACAAGATTTAAGGAATGGCAAGAAAGTGTATCATAACTCTAGAAAGTAACCACATTAGAATACACTGAGATGATACCTATAAGTGAGGTAACTCAGGAACTAGGCATTGCTGGACCCACGTTGATACAACCTTGCTCTATTTTGCACACATGCAATTTTGTCCCGCAATTGTATTGCACTCTGTATAACAGCGGTGACCACGTGAGCTACTCTGAAGCTCGGCTCAGGCCACGGACGCGAAGGGAGGGGATGATAGACAGCACGACACGGCCAAGTGCATTGGCGGATTCATTAATTTAATGTTATTTTCTAAAATGTTTTAATTTATTAAATTAACTTTTCCAAGAATTACAGTACTAGGACAGTTAATTTTCAAAACAACTTATTATAAAAATATAATTACATAAATAGAAATGAGTAACTTGATTTTAATGGAACATTAAGCCAATACTTTTATAAGGAATATTTTTAATTTAGGATAATTATATATATTTGCGTTGCAAAATGAATGAAAAGGCTATTTTTCTTATATATATATTTTTCTTTTTTCTTATATATACTGCATATATTATTTGTGTATTTGACACCGAGCGAATTGGCCGTGCGGTTAGGGACGCACAGCTGTGAGCTAGAATTCGCGAGATAGTGGGTTCGAACCCCATTGTCGGTAGCCCTGAAGATGATTTTCCTTGCTTTCCCATTTTCACACTAGGCAAATGCTGGGGATGTAGCTTAATTAAGTACACGGCCGCTTTCTCCCCAATCCTAGCTCTTCCCTACCCCTTCGTTGCCATAAGACGTATCTGTATCGGTGCCACGTAAATCAACATGTAAAAAAATGTGTCGTTACTACGAAGTAGGTGGATAGCCTTTCGATTGAATCATACATAGGAGAACGCTTATATTTACTGTATAGTGCCCCTCCTCAGCATTTTTCTTTTTAGCGATGACAATGTCACATATCAAACTTCTCGACCTTTCACCTATTTGTTCAGAGAAATTTTCTCTATCTATCTCCAGAGTTAAACTTCTGAGCTTCTCCTTCCCCACGTGTCGTCTGCATCCGTGTCCATATTGCAAGGTTAAAGGAACACTGACCACGTGCAGTGTCACAAAACTGTATTGTGCAGCCTTCTGCCCTGCTCCCACACCGTAAGCAAGCCCTCTGTGCAAGTTTCCCCTCTATGGGCACGGCTTTTATACATTATATTTTTCCTGTAGACCGATATACATTTTATATTACTTGAAGAGTCAATAAACACAGTTTATTCGTAAGCGTATGGATTTTTTAAATAAAAGGATCTAGCCGGACTTATTTCTACTTTTCAGAATCTGAATACGTTTGCCGGATTTCAATTTTAACCTGGGAATCCGAGCGCCGACACTACCACTGGTCCTCAGACGCAGCTAGTACAAGTATGCATAGAGTTGATGGTCAAAGACGTCCAGAAAATAACGAAAATACGCTTGCGTACTTGCGCTGTTAGCCTTACAGTCCCAATTCCGATTCATATCTCGCTTTCTCGAGGAGTGTTGTGAATTAACAATTTTTCTAGGTTCTTGAAGGTACTAAGTTTGCTGGAACCAAGTTTTAAGATTCTAGGATTCTTGAAAGCATTTCGTAAGTTTAGGCCCATTTTCTATTTAACTCGCTTCAGTTCGAATTACATTCATTAGTATTTTGTAAATGCTCTCTATGAGAGTCGTAAAACTCTATTATTGTGTCACTTATTTATGTGAAAAGTTTGGGGGTTTTTGATCTTCAAGGAAAGCAATGTCATCTCAGAGCAGGCAATGAAGGCCCTTGGAGGAGCTGAAGGTAAAGGCTTCCATTATCCGTAACCTCGGCATTTGATGGGGTGGGGTGGTTAGCTCTATACCCGGCCGCCTTTGCCCCCAGGAATTAACCTGGTACTTATTTGTTGGTGTAAGCTGTGTGAACGGCAGGGCCATGTGCACCTCCGGAAGTGTAAATCTCGTTTCTAAACTTTTCGACTTCCTGACGGGGAATCGAACCCACGTCCTTCCGGGTGAACTGAGCACGCCTTTACCACCTCGGCCAGGAGTCCCCTTTTGATCATTAGCTGTATGTATTTATACCTGTTGTACCTGAGGATGAATGAAATGAAATGTGAAATGTCGTATGCCGGAATATCCCAGGACGGGTTCGGCTCACCAGGTGCAGGTCTTTCTATTTGACACCCGTACGTGACATGCTCGTCGTGATGAGGATGAAATGATGATGAAGACAATACACATACCCAGCCCGCGTGCCGTAGGAGTTAACCAATTAAGGTTAAAATCCCCGACCCGGCCGGGAATCGAACCCGGAACTCTGAACCGAAGGCCAGTACGCTGACCGTTCAGCCAACGAGTCGACCCTGAGGATGAATGATAGAGCGTCAGTCTACAGATTCCAAGGACGTCAATTGAAACTCGACCGGCGTTGTCCGACTCGTGAATGGTGGAAGGGCCGGGCTGACTAGCTCAGGCGGTAGACCGCTAGCCTTCTGAGCTCAAGTTGGCAGGTTCCGATCTCGGCTCAGTCCCGTGGTATTTGACGGAAAATAAACTCTTGTCCTCATCCCGAGGTAGTGCAGCTCTTTTTAGGCACACCCCCAATGGAGGTGAGCTGCATGTACAATTTCAACCACATACCAACCCTCCTAGCATTCTTAAATTTCTGACAGTACCGGGAATCGAACCCGGGCCTCCAAGGCGGCAAGTATTTGACGGTGCTCAGATACGTCAGCTGATTTACTGCCACCTAATAGAACTACTCTGGGACAAAATTCCGCATCTCAGCGTCTCCGAAAATCATAAAATTATTATTATTATTATTATTATTATTATTATTATTATTATTATTATTATTATTATTATTATTATTATTATTATTGTTGTTGTCTTAGGTGTGCATTCAGCAATCCCTCTCATACGATATCGGCATGTAAAAGATATTGGGTGTTCATTCCATAAGAATATTACAACTCAGCCCTATAGAGTTGCGGCTTCTCTGTTATCACGTATAGAAAAATGGAACGTCGAAACTGACACATACGCAGACTAAATGGCGTCGAGTCAAAATGCATGTATTAGTTTAGATCATACGTATATTATTCTTTAATTTCATTACATTTCTTCCTTCTTCCTGAACTCTGTCTTAAACATTGATCAAAGGCTTCCTATCATCAGGAGGGATTTTGTAAGAAGGAATTGTTTTAAAAGCAACATAATTTACACTCCTTTCTGCTTAATACATAGGTCAACATTATTTTCTGCAAGAAACGTATACAAATGACATTTTGTTATTGAATCTTGGTTTACATTACAGGTTTCAAACGTCTCATTTTCAACCTGTAGGCCTACTAGTCTACTAGCTCCCTCTATGAAGCAGTAGTATAATGTGTCGGATCAGTATTCCAAGGTCGTGGATTCAAAACTGGCAGACTTTGACAGATTTTTAAAGGTAAGGTAAGGGTTATTCTGCCCGAAGACAGGTCCGAACCTCCGCAGAGGTGTTCCTGAGCCGGAGTCTACGTGCGGTAGATTTTTGAAGAGTGGAAGTATATCTGTTCGGCCCCTATAAGTGGTACGTTATCGACAGGTAAAGATATCTCATATCAGATATTTACGCGGCAAAATAAAACTCAACATTATGTTGCCTAATGGATTTCGGGATTCCCTACTATAGACTATGGTGCAGTGAAACGAATCGTCAAAATTGATAAGTGGGAAGCCTAAATGGCGTCAAATGATAATGCATGTACACGCTACCTGACATTATTATTATTATTATTATTATTATTATTATCATTATCATTATTATTATTATTATTATTATTATTATTATTATTATTATTATTATTATTATTATTATTATTATTATTTGCTTTACGTAGCACCAAAACAGATAGGTGTTATGGTGACGATGGTATAGGAAAGGAAATGGTCGTGGCCTTAATATTAAGGTACAGCCCCAGCATTTGCCTGGTGTTTAAACGAGAAAGCACGAAAAACCTTCAGGGCTGCCGGCAGTGGAGTTCGAACCCTCTATCTCACGAATGCAAGCTCACAGCTGCGCGACCCTAACAGCATCGCCATAAGCTCGGTATACTCCTTCTTCTTCTCCTTATTATTATTATCATTATTATTATTATATTTAGCGAGAGAAGTTTCTGTGTTTTCCCATTCTCACTTCCAGTTCCAGACAGTTGATTTTCATAGTCTAGAGCTGACTCCTTCCATCTCCTTACCTAATTTCATTTACCATCATTCATTTCATCTTCATTCACAACCCAACGGAAGTTGGCCTCAGGAAGGGCATCCGACCATAAAAGTATGTCATATAAAATCATCTCACCTCATTCCCGATCCTATATCAAGAAACGGGATTAAGAGATAATAATAAACATATTATTATTATTATTATTATTATTATTATTATTATTATTATTATTATTATTATTATTATTATTATTATTAACCTTGTATCCACCACATCTTGGATGTAGCCGATCCTCGAACCTAGGAATTAATCACGTGTAATTAAAATCGCTCAACCTAGACCGGAATCAAACCCAGAATCTCTCGTACTGAGTTCTACGCATTATCACTCAGACGTATAGTAAGACGCATACAACGATACTTGTTGGAACATCTTTGCTGGAAAAGAACTAAATCATGTGTCTTCCTTGTCTTCACTGGTACATGTTTTCGACTGGGGCTAAAACCCAATTAAACATGTTGATTATCCTCCTGCATGACTCAGATCAGTGCCCTTCTTCACTACTTCATCCTGGATTCATACATCGGCGACTCCGCTTGAAATGCGTATTGGACAGTTTGGAGGTGTGCCAAATACTTCCCATTGGCTTGCATGGTTGTCTTTCGCATTTCATTATAGCTTCTCGATTTCAAATCTTTGTAATTGTGTTTGAACTTCATGCTGGAAAATTCAAAATATTAGAGTCAGGGCTGATTTCCCTGAAATTTCCTATGTCTACCGTCATTCCAGTAATATTCTGCGAATTTTTCCTTTTTCCTACAATTCGCTCTAATGTCACACCGACACAGATAGGTTTTATGGCGACGATGGGATATAAAAGGGCTAGGAATGGGAAGGAAGTGGCCGTGGCCTTAATCAAAGTACAGATTTGTCTTTTTTGTTTGTTGTTAAAATTTGCTTTTACGTCGCATCGACACAGATAGGTCTTTTGGTAACTATGAGATAAGACAGGGCTAAGAGTGGGAAGGAATTGGGCGTAGCCTTAATTAAGGTACAGCCCCAGCTCAATCATTTGTAATATTCTTGATGATGTATTACAGACATTCACCGCCATTATATTTCTATATGTTCGAGTTATGGCTCCATCACCAGAGCCGACACTTGCTTGAAGTAAAATAGAGTAGATTTCTAATTAATATAACGTTTGTAGTTAGGAGTGACCCTAGAAGATAGCATTTCTTAAAATGATTTATTATCAACTGTGTTATACTTTTGAATTTCAGACCAATTCCGTTGCGAAATGACAGGTTTTAAATCAGTCTTTGAACTCGGTTCAATTCTCGCCGCATGCCTGTTTTAAAATTACATGCTGCATTTAAGGGTTCTTTTGATGCCAACTGTAACCTTGATGATTTTTGGACCAGTATTTTTAATATCTGCGTGACAAATGCATTGAATTATGCAACTTTTGTTGCTGGTGTTATTGTTGTTGTTGTTGTTGTTTGGGTCATCAGTCCGTAGGCTGGTGTGATACAGCTTGCGTGCCACCCTATCCTGTGTTAAACTTTTCATTTCTATATTGCTACTACGTCCTACATCAACTGTAAACTCTTTGTCGTATTCATACCTTGGTCCACCCTTTCCATTTTTATCGCTTACACTTCCCTCAAAAACTAACTTAAAAACTCCTGGGTGTCTTAAAAAGTGCCTTTCTTATCCCATCTTCTGGTCAAATTTCGCCAAATCGTTTTCCTCTCACCAAATGATTCAGTATCCCCTCATTCATGATTGGATCTACCCACCTCAATTAAGCATTCTTCAGTAACCCCACATTTCAAAAGCTTCTATCCCCTTTGTGTTTTGAGCTAGTTATCCTCCATGTTTCACTTACACACAATACCACGCTCCAGAGGACATTATTTTAAAACGTAGTTCTAATTCCTATATCAACGCTCGAAGAAAGCAAATTTGTTTTCTTAAGGAAGGCCTACCTTACTTGCGCTGGTCCTCTTTACTTCTGCCAACTACCCAAGTAAAAATATTCATGTACTTCTTTTAAGACTTCATTTCTTAATCTAATATTTCCTACATCACTTGACTTCATTCTACTACGCTCTATCCGGCTCTATGGCTAAATGGTTAGCGTGCTGGCCTTTGGTCACAGGGGTCCCGGGTTCGATTCCGGCAGGGTCGGGAATTTTAACCATCATTGGTTAATTTCACTGGCACGGGGGTTGGGTGTATGTGTCGTCTTCATCATCATTTCATCCTCATCACGACGCGCAGGTCGCCTACGGGTGTCAAATCAAAAGACCTGCATCTGGCGAGTCGAACTTGTCCTCGGTCACTGCCGGCACTAAAAGCCATACGCCATTTTTAATGTGCTCTATTACTTTTGTTTTGGATTTATTTATTTTCATCTTCTTCAAGACTGTGTTCATACCATTACTGTTTGTTTAATGAACAAACTTACTCCGGGTGCCTTTTTCTTTGTTAGTTGTTTTACATAGCACCGTTACTTATAGGACTTATGGCAATGATGGGAAAGGGAAACTTGGAGTGGAAGGAAACGACCGTGGTCTTAATTAAAGCACAGCACCAAAATTCGACTGATTTGTAAACGGGAAACCACGGTAAACTTAAAGGGATTTGAACCCATAATTTCCA
Organism: Anabrus simplex; assembly: GCF_040414725.1. Taxonomy (NCBI): domain Eukaryota; kingdom Metazoa; phylum Arthropoda; class Insecta; order Orthoptera; family Tettigoniidae; genus Anabrus; species Anabrus simplex. The sequence continues at coordinate 122,196,757 of NC_090267.1, read as the reverse complement.
AAATGAAAGTTCACAGCCACGTGACTCAAACCGCGGTGCCAACTTGTTCGGTGTATACAGAATGCTACAAACACGTACTCTAAATATAGTGCTCATTTGAAAGTGTGTCCTAATTTACAATTTCCAAATAAACTGTTATCAGTGTATTATTCATTACACTGAATAACTGCCAATTGTATCCTCTAGGTTTGAGTCACACGGTTTACAAAATATTATTATTTAACATTCTGTGAATATTAACTTTATACGGATTTCACACTGCTGGTTGACTTTCCTACCCTAGTTTTAGGAACGACATCCACACCTCTTTTCTTAACAATTTTTTAGTTTATTCATCATTCTGGTTTCCACTAAGCAGTTCCCTCCTTCACTAATTTATTACAGCTTGCATATCATAGGTCGTTACATAACTGAAACAGAACAACTACCGTCTCTCAAAAATAACGATGTACCCTGACTGACAGAGCAAATGCAACACCAAGAAGGAGTGGTCAGAACTTTATGCCAATTGCAGGGTAGACTGACGTCACTGAGGTATGCTCATGATGTGAAATGCGCCGCTGTGCTGCGCACGTAGCGAACGATAAATGGGACACGGCGTTGGCGAATGGCCCACTTCGTACCGTGATTTCTCAGCCGACAGTCATTGTAGAACGTGTTGTCGTGTGCCACAGGACACGTGTATAGCTAAGAATGCCAGGCTGCCGTCAACGGAGGCATTTCCAGCAGACAGACGACTTTACGAGGGGTATGGTGATCGGGCTGAGAAGGGCAGGTTGGTCGCTTCGTCAAATAGCAGCCGATACCCATAGGGATGTGTCCACGGTGCAGCGCCTGTGGCGAAGATGGTTGGCGCAGGGACATGTGGCACGTGCGAGGGGTCCAGGCGCAGCCCGAGTGACGTCAGCACGCGAGGATCGGCGCATCCGCCGCCAAGCGGTGGCAGCCCCGCACGCCACGTCAACCGCCATTCTTCAGCATGTGCAAGACACCCTGGCTGTTCCAATATCGACCAGAACAATTTCCCGTCGATTGGTTGAAGGAGGCCTGCACTCCCGGCGTCCGCTCAGAAGACTACCATTGACTCCACATCATAGACGTGCACGCCTGGCATGGTGCCGGGCTAGAGCGACTTGGATGAGGGAATGGCGGAACGTCGTGTTCTCCGATGAGTCACGCTTCTGTTCTGTCAGTGATAGTCACCGCAGACGAGTGTGGCGTCGGCGGGGAGAAAGGTCAAATCCGGCAGTAACTATGGAGCGCCCTACCGCTAGACAACGCGGCATCATGGTTTGGGGCGCTATTGCGTATGATTCCACGTCACCTCTAGTGCGTATTCAAGGCACGTTAAATGCCCAGCGCTACGTGCAGCATGTACTGCGGCCGGTGGCACTCCCGGGCATCATGGTTTGGGGCGCTATTGCGTATGATTCCACGTCACCTCTAGTGCGTATTCAATGCACGTTAAATGCCCAGCGCTACGTGCAGCATGTACTGCGGCCGGTGGCACTCCCGTACATTCAGGGGCTGCCCAATGCTCTGTTTCAGCAGGATAATGCCCACCCACACACTGCTCGCATCTCCCAACAGGCTCTACGAGGTGTACAGATGCTTCCGTGGCCAGCGTACTCTCCGGATCTCTCACCAATCGAACACGTGTGGGATCTCATTGGACGCCGTTTGCAAACTCTGCCCCAGCCTCGTACGGACGACCAACTGTGGCAAATGGTTGACAGAGAATGGAGAACCATCCCTCAGGACACCATCCGCACTCTTATTGACTCTGTACCTCGACGTGTTTCTGCGTGCATCGCCGCTCGCGGTGGTCCTACATCCTACTGAGTCGATGCCGTGCGCATTGTGTAACCTGCATATCGGTTTGAAATAAACATCAATTATTCATCCGTGCCGTCTCTGTTTTTTCCCCAACTTTATCCCTTTCGAACCACTCCTCCTTGGTGTTGCATTGTCACTGTCAGTCAGTGTATAAATAATAACAGAACATCTGAGCAATGTTATCTATTACTATTATTCTAATGCAAATGATTAAAGTGAAGAACTTTATGCATAAAAAATAAGAGTGAATCATCGTGTACATAGATTGTTCATATCTCTAATTAAAAAATTAACCATTGACATAGAAATAACAAGTCTTCGAGTACAAGTATAAAGTTTAAAGAACACATATCTATAGATATGAAATACTTTCTGGTTTAAAATTCTGAGTTATTTAAGTTTTAGGATTATGAGATAGACAGCTATATAGATAGATAGATAGATAGATAGATAGATAGATAGGCAGATAGATAGGCAGATAAATGTGCCTTCTCTTACACTAAACCAAGTATTATGCATTAGAATGATTGTTGATGGTATCATAATTAATACTAACTAAAGGACAGTAACATAATGATAACATTTTATGACAGAAATAAAATTCCACCCTACTGAGACATGCATATTTAGTAATAATAATAATAATAATAATAATAATAATAATAATAATAATAATAATAATAATAATAATAATAGCTATTGATAATAACGTTATTGGCTTTACGTCCCACTAACTACGTTTACGATTTTCGAAGACGCTGGGGTGCCAGAATTTTACCCCGCAGGAGTTCTTTTACGTGCCAGTAAATCTAGCGATACAACGCTGACGTATTTGAGCACCTTCAAATACCGCCGGACTGAGCATGGATCGATTCCGTCAAGTTGGGGTCAGAAAGCCAGCGCGTCAACCACCTGAGCCATCCAGCCGGGCATATAATAATGTAATAGCACGATGAATGATACACCAGAAGTGAACAGTGCACTCGTATCCTGGTGTACCTCTGAACGTTCTTTTAAATGACCGTGCGGTTGGTATTCGGGGTCAAAGAAGACGTCGAGTATGTTGTGGGGGTTAAATAGTTCTAGTGCATTTCATGCACAGTATCAATGGCTTTGAAGCATATCTTCCTTTAACGCGGTTTTGAGGAGTAAGAAACATACAGCATTTTGTCTGTTTTCTATTTGAGACTCGTGACGTGCATCTTCTGACGCTAGAAGCAATTCTTGAACTAATTTGACGACGCGTTTTATATGAACATCAAAACATTGTGTCACGCTGGAAGGGGATACTAAGGAAGGAAGAAAAGCAGGAAGGAAGGAAGGAAGGAAGGAAAGAAAGAAGAAAGGAATCGGGCAAGAAAGACAGGAAGTAAGTTCGTTTCTCGTAGTGTTTTTAATAGCATTTGGACACAATGAAGAAATAGAGAGGAAGGAGAAGAAACGAGAGGAGGAAATGAAATGGAACGGGTGTGCTAGCGCGCGCCGCACCGGCTGCATGTGACAACTGATTGTTATCTTGGACAAGACAATAAAGACGAACGATACAGAATATTGCGAATTCCAACTTTATAGGTCCATTTCAGTCTCGGTAACTATAAAAAGCTACAACTTAACTAGTTTCAAACCAGGCACAATGAAGAAATCTTCTCTGTTAGTATTATGTGATGGGAAGGCAATTTGGACAACATCAAGGTTGTCTGCTTGCTAAAGCTCTGTAGAGAACAGTAATAGGGCTTTGATAGGTGGCGTAAATACGCTGCAGCGTTTGGAGCATAAGGAGTGACCTTATGATGACAGAATTATATTTCTCGATTGAATTCCAAGAATTCATAACAGATTATTATTTATTTGGCGTATGATGAATAATGACAACCTATAAACTATTTACACAACCAGTGAAAGATGAGTACAAAGTAAATACAAATTATCATATCTATACAGTCAAAGAAAGCAATTTACAAAGTTTGAAAATACAAGAAGAAAACACAATATATTTACATCGCTATCCACCTATCAACTCTGACAGTTCATATATACACACTGAGTGCGAGTGATGTACATGTCACTAAATGTGAATGTCCAAACCCGCCACCCACTTCACTGCTTCGGGTGTTGCTGTGTTGAGGTCTTCCATGGTGCCAGTGAAAGCACGAAGTGGACATTCCTGCACTACATGTTTCATTGTTTGTCGAACCTCCCCACAATCACAGTATGGAGAAACTGACCAGCCCCAGGTGTGTAAAGTAGATGCTGTTCTACCTACTCCACATCTCATGCGGTTTAGTCTACTCCAGGTGCAACGTGGCAGATCAAAGCCTGCCAGCTTTGTGGATGGGTTATCAATATCCACTATTGCCCGAGCTGGGGATAAATACCACTCTGTTAACCATTTAGAGGTGGGGTTGAATTCACTAGATGTTATCTTCACGGCTGTCTTCCAAGCAGGCTGGCGAGACTTCAGGCGTGTGCATTTCTGTCTGATATCCTCATGAACAGGTAGACGTTCATTCTTTAGCATTCTGGTCCATAGCTGAAAAAGGGCCTTCTGTCTCCTGATATGTGGAGGTAGTATATTGCTGAGAACCGGTAACCATTGGGTCGGTGTAGCACGAAGCGTACCAGTTATGATTCGCATGGTTTGACGAAGTTGTGAATCTACTAGCTGTGTGTGAGCACTGTTAAGCCAGACACCAGAGCAGTATTCTGCTGCAGAATAGACTAAGGCCAGAGATGTTGTCCTTAATGTGTTTCCATCTGCTCCCCAGGAAGTTCCATAACAGATAAACTTCCCATAAGCAACGGCAAACTATCTGCATATTCCATCCTGTCTCGTACACCTCAGTTCATTGCCATTACTGGTGTTTGTGGTTTCCTTATATCCGCATAAACATTGCTGTGCTATTTCAGGATCCAACCAACCTCCGGCCTGATAATAGGTAGGCGTACACAATTTCGACGAATCCTCTTGGCTGTTATTCTTCGTTTTCCAGATCAGTGTCGCCATCTCACACTCAGATAGCTCCTCACTTGTAATCACGTAGGCTGTGTGGACATCGAACAAACCTGCAGGTCCAGGTAAAAATCCCTGACTTGACCGGAAATCAAACCAGTGGCCTCCGGATGAGATGGTGGTGGTGATTATTGTTTTAAGAGGAAGTAAAACTGGGCAACCCAACCATCCTCTATCAACACTAATCAGGTGGGGAGGGGGAGGGGGCAAATGGCAGAGAATCAACATTTGAAGATATCGGTGAAAGAACGGGGAGGGCGACGAAGGGCGTGAAAATGAAGACTCGCTAGGCTTCAAATCCTACCAAGTGAGGTCTGATAGGAAAAATGAAGGCGGAGAGTATGACACAAGTAAGTGGAAGCAATGGCCGACTCAGCTAAATAAACCGTGGTCGCCAACTTACGCTCGTAAGTTGGGAGCCCATGGTCCACCTTTTAGTCGCCTTTTACGACAGGCAGCGAATACCGGCATTTTGGAAAAATAAATGAAATAAATTGTCACTTTAATTGTTTGTCATTCCGAGGCTTGCCTTGACGCAGGGCTTCATCCTGTACTACACATTATTTTTCGACAGTTACTGTACTTCGACCCCTGAAGAAGTTTTCCGTGGTTTTCCGTGGTTTTCCGTTTTCATACCTGGCAAATGCTGGGGCTGTACCTTAATTAAGGCCACGGCCGCCTCCTTCCCACTCCTAGCCCTTCCCTGTCCCATCGTCGCATAAGACCTATCTGTGTCGGTGCGACGTAAAGCAACTAGCAAAAAAAAAAAAATCATTATCGATGTTTTCCGTTTAGAAAATTTTGTCTTTTGAGCTAGTTATGTCGTCGTAGAAAATGTTATTAATAAAAATATAGCAACTCCCAGGGAAGCCGATATCAGGTGGCCTATCCAATCAATATTAGATATACCAATTAACAGGCCTTCTCACGCGGCCTCACATGTTTCAAATTTTGAAATAGGGGCTAAATGGAAGGTTTTATTTATAAATCACAGTGTGCCTTAAACGGATGATTGGCTTGTCAATTCACGGATCAAATATTCCAAAGCTAACTGCCCGGTACTGTGCTGTTGATTTCCTGACGTGTAGACTTCAATTTACCCATACTAGCGAAGTTCCGGTTCAACTTAATGTGGAACAGTCACCATGGAGACAGGATCCAGTAGAATTATTAATAACTCGCATTACGGACTAAGCTTCATCCTATGTTGTGAATGAAGAAGTACCCTATAATGACAACATAGATGTCACACTTCGGATGTCATGCTCTTACCGAATGGGTCATGCAACTGTAAGCGTGAATTTGTAAGATGGAGAAATCGCACTAGAGAGCTGCAAAAGCAGGCCATATTCAGTAATTGGTGTACGCTTCGCCGGTCAGCGATTACCAAGGTCTCAAATACGAACATTCGGTTATCCCCGATATCTTACGAGTTGCGTAGGATATCAGTAGACGCATAAATAATAATAATAATAATAATAATAATAATAATAATAATAATAATAATAATAATAATAATAATAATAATAATAATAATGTTATTGGCTTTACATCCCACTAACTATTTTTGCGGTTTTCGGAGATGCCAAGGTGCCAGAATTAAGACCCGCAGGAATTCTTTTACGTGCCGGTAAATCTACCTAGACGAGACTGACGTATTTGAGCACCTTCAAATACCACCGTACCTAACCAGGTTCGAACCTGCCAAGTTGGTGTCATAAAAACAGCGCCTCAAACGTCTGAACCACTCATCCCGGCAGACGCATGAATATGTTACCTGTATAAAACAGAGCAATCTTTCAAAGTATATTATATTATATTATATTATATTATATTATATTATATTATATTATATTATATTATATTATATTATATTATATTATATTATATTATATTATATTATATTATATTATATTATATTCACACCATGCAAATGTAAAGGGCACGGTTGCTACCTTCCAAATCGTGGTGCTTTCTCATTTCAGAGTCGCTAAATACCTATTCATATTAGATTGGTGTTAAACCACTATGGCGGGCTCGAATTTCTTGTATTCATATAATCAGTTTAATAAATCGAATTTAAGTAAAAAGTCACCAATGTTGTAAATGCAAATAAATAGTAAGAATAGTGATTAACGACAAACGAGAGATGGGCGTTTAAATTAGAGAGAGAATCTACGCATTGATATTGGAAGGAATAGCCAGTATAGCAGTTGGAATGAAAATTCAAACCGATAAATTAAGCATCGTCAATAGACGGGACTTAAGTAAGAATTCCCAAAGACGTTCTTGATACTCCACTCTCAATGGAGTTTCCTGGTGATTTCAGCCGAATATTCATTAGGAATAGAGTGTATTGGCAGGAAGGGCATAGAGTTTTATCCGCTCAATTTGTTGTTTGCATTTCCAGGTAGTCCACTTCTAGCTGAGTTTACTGTACATTTCTACCAAACGATAGATGCGACAGAATCTACTAGCAAAAAATTATTTTCTTTATCCTTCTTGGTGGGCTATTCCTGCCTACAGATAATTATTATCCCGTCTTGATTTTCTTTTTAGCTTTTGCTTTCTCCACGTCGTGGTAGCATTGCTTGTGCGATGTGTTACGTATGTGTGAAGCTCTTACCGAATGGGTCATGAAACTGTAAGCGTGAATTTGTAAGATGGTGAACTCGAACTAGAAAATTCACGTCTTTTTTCTTCACATTCCATGTACAAATGGGAGTACCTTGGCTACTACCACGATGTCAACAATCGCATAAAACATAAAGCTTGGTTACTTGGCGTAGTTTTATGGGCGGTTACCCTTTCCGACATTAACCGTACGTGTTTCTCTACCTGTTGAGAGTGTAGAGTGGGTGTGTGTGTGATCGAGGAGGCATATGTATTAAAACAAGCGCAAATACTCAGTTCCCTTGTTTCGGACGAACTAACCGGACGCAGCATGGCCAAAAGACGAACCTAGGACACTTGAAATGAAGGCAACGACGCTGACATTTCAGCCAAGGATATTCATAACTATTGTTAATATTCTGGCTAAAATATCCCTCTCTGTGTGTCTCTCTTTCTGTTTGCGTGTGTGTATTTTTTCTTAGGTTCTAATTTTCTTCATAGATATATGAGCGATACTCTCACTATTCCTTCACAGAAGCTCCCTCATCCATGTACTTTTCTGTCTACTACAGTTATTTATCATTTCTATTTACTTTTCCCGTCCACATCAAAAAGAAGTGTAAGGTATTAATGTAAAAATTGTAAAATAAATTCAGTACTCTGAAGATCAATAAGAATGATCCGCAGATGTCAAATGAAAGCATGAGTCTGTAGAGCATAATAGTAGTTTACAAGGGAAGACGTTATGAGCTTAGGATAGTGGTTTACGAAAAACCGCCTGTGGAATGAACCAGCGCTGGAGGTACATGTCCTGACATAAAACTGACTGGAAATATGTACGGAAATATCAGCGCCAAACTATGTAATTTTTATTTTATTATTTTGTACTTTTTTCTGACTTGTTGTTTGTTTGTTTTTAAACTCAGCATGAGAAAATTACTTCTTATATTTTCATGATATTTCTAATTTATGCTTCTGCAAGTCTGAATTTGCTTTGTGTGCCAAAACGGCAGAGGAGTGTTGAAACATCAATCTGTCCAAGTTCGCGTTATGCAACTCATTTCAATTATTACGACGCAATGAACAAACCTCTTGGGTTCCTAGGACTCACGAGACCATGCATGTCACCACAGCACAGTGCAGCATGGTACTTCCAAGCACCTTTCTCCGTCACTTTCGCAGTACAGCTGACAGTTGGGTTTCTTTTGATGGGTTTCAAAGTTTACACCATCTTAGTGGGATAATATGACCGTGCCGAAATTAACCCGCTTCCTATGGCCGAGCACGGCTTTTCCCAAGTCATTTTCCGTACGTGATACCGCAGAATAATTTGTGCTACCACCAGGAAGGACAGGAGTTGGTGTGCAACAATCCCTAATATTGCAACTGATAAATTACCTCAAACAACGACGGGTATCTCAACTAGTTATCTTTAAAATTTCCACGTGAACATTAACAATATATCCGTACAAAACATTCCGTAGGGAACACAAAATTGCGGAGGGTTGGTGGGTTGTTGGGTCTTAGGAGATGGATTATTCTTCGGATTATAATTGAAAGACCTAGGTAGAAGTCCCAGTCAACATCCATGGCTGTGACAATATGGAAGCTGCTGGGGTATGGGTAGTGCTGAGTAATGACATTCAGAGCACGACTAGTGCATCTGAGTGTTACAAAGGTTCTGCTAATAGGGTCAGTCGTGCTGCAATAGTACTTTCTGACCCAGTGAGGAAAGCAATGGCAAACTACCTCACTCCTCATCTTGCCTAGTACGCCTCGTTTTGGTGCTGCCGTTGGTTTTGGGGGTTTCCTTAACACCGCATAAACTTTGGTGGTGCTATTTGAGTATCCAACCAGCCTCTGAGCTGATGACCTAGCAGACAGAAGCATGATGTTTCATTAAATAAATAAATAAATAAATAAATAAATAAATAAATAAATAAATAAATAAATAAATAAATAAATAAATAAATAAATAAATAAATAAATTTATAAGAAGTGCATTAATCTTTGAACGGATTTCATGGATGACGGCTTAAATGAACCCTGAGTTTCAACATCGATTCAAAGCTCGATATCTCGCATCACCTCGGGAGCTATATTTCTTTTCGTGTTATCGAAATTTGGAGGTACAGAGAATACCGTTTTTGAGCATATATAGCACATATTTGAATCATATGTATCTACGGGCTTATACTAAATACATTAGTTTTAATAGTGTTTAAAAATACACAGACAAACTCTATTTTACGGCATTACTTTAATTATAACCCCTATCACAGCAAAGTTTTAGAAGAAAGGATACAGCACATACAGTAGTGCACAAGAAACATACCTCGGTTAACACCTTTGGAAAAATATCCGTTAGTCTCTTCTGTTTGTTACTGTTAAACTTTCCTCCCTTCACGTTGAAACTTCTCGTGAGTAACACGCAGCCGAGATTCATAAATGGAGCGTGTCATCCGCGCCTTTGCTGGTTGCATGACCGGTAATTAATTCACACCCGAAAAACAGCGAGGCTTCGCCGATTTTCCGATCATTTTTTCGTTTCCCGTCATATTAGTTCGCAGCATCACTATAAACCTTTCTCTACTTGTTAACTGTTCCTCACGAACCACAAATGTCCTATAGCACAAAAAATGTAATGTCGTATGGCTTTTAGTGCCGGGATATCCCAGGACGGGTTCGGCTCGCCAGGTGCAGGTCTATTTGACGTCCGTAGGCGACCTGCGCGTCTTGATGAGGATGAAATTATGATGAAGAAAACACATACACTCAGCCCCCGTGCCATTGGTATTAACCAATCAAGGTTAAAATCCCCGACCCGGCCTGGAATCGAACCCGGGCCCTCTGAACCGTTCAGCCAACGAGTCGGACCCTATAGCACAGTTAATGATGCACAAAATTTGAGTTACACAGTATTTTTGCTTCAAGAGAAGAAATGTTTGCTTCGAGTAATAATTACATGCACGTAAAGAATAGGGCTAACGGCCGGGAAATTTAAGTTACTTCGAGATGCTGAATATTCGAGTAATGGAGGTTCGAGATATCGATGTTGCACTGTATATTTAAAAACAGAAGTACTGGATTATATCTACTCAGTTAGAGCTGCTTCTAATTTCCAGTTCAATGGTTCGGTGGAGGTCTTAAGACCGTCGGACGGGAGAGAGAATTATCTAAGCACCCGATGGTTAACAGCTTCGAATTAACTTGGGCGTTTGCCGTTAAGTTGCCTTTGAGCTTCCAAAGTACGCAAATGATGTTGGTTTGCATTTGCATTACCTGGGGTGGTTACCATTTTGCGAGGAAGACCAGTAAAGCGTGTTTTCCGTAATGAATCTGAGCGTAGGAGGTTCATGTACACATGTGTTGAAGTTATCGCAGCATCGTCCGTCGATCAGTCTTTCAGAAGTACCGAACGAGTTGGCCGTGCAGTTAGGGGCGAGCAGCTGTGAGCTTGCAATCGGCGGCCCTGAAAATGCTTTCGCGTGGTTTCTTATTTTCACACCAGGCAAATTCTGGGGCTGTACCTTAATTAAGCCCACAGCCACATTCTTCCGACTCCTAGCCCTCTTCTGTGCCATCGTCACCATAAGACATATCTGTGGGGATGCGACGTAAAGTCGATTGTAAAAAAAAAAACGTATTTCATAAACTATCAAAGCACTATTAGATGCTATGAATATTTAGCGTATCCACTGCCTTACATTTCGCCAACGAGGCAGCTAAAGGGGATATCACTTCCTGTTGCCATAATGAATTAATTTCCCTTCCAGAACACCAGGTGATCATAGAACTGATAAACTTACTTCCTAACGGTACTTACCTTGAACAAAATATCCAGAATTCCAACATTGTGTTGTCATTGACTTCCTTCCCGATCATCAAAACGGATCTATCTGCATAAACCCATTTTTACCCATGGTGTGATGTACGCTGAAGGCTTCAATAGATGTACAGCCGAGCGCACGGAATTCTTTCGACATAGAAGCAATGATTTACAGTATGTTGGAAATGGAATGCTACAACGCCTATGCTCCACTTATGGCCAATCCCTCATCTGATTCTAGCAATTCCCTTGTGATAATTGTCAACATAATTTTACCCGCTTTTCACAGTGTCTAATGACGTCATGTTAGCTAAACGATCAAGTTACAGGACAGTTTGTTTCAACCATTCAGATTCACGTTCCTTTACTCTTCTCATTCCACTTCTTATTAGAGCAGACCTTTATTCACAGGTTAGTGTTAACGTGCCGGAATTTGCTTCAAAACAATGAGACTGACTCATTAAATTCCTAGTGTGGCCAACAGATGTTGGAGGAGACTCTGACAATGTTAGGTAAGAGAAAACACTATCGCAAACTAGATATATCAGTGAGATACCATGCTCCCAATTGTACAGGTAGTCGTTTAAAAAAAAAAAAAAAAAAAAAAAAAAAAAAAAAAAACAACGAGTGAGCAAAACCATGATGATGATTCGTCATATGCCGGGCTGAGTGGCTCAGACGGTTAAGGCGCTGGCCTTCTAACCCCAACTTGGCAGGTTCGATCCTGGCTCAGTCCGGTGGTATTTGAAGGTGCTCAAATACGACAGCCCCGTGTCGGTAGATTTACTGGCACGTAAAAGAACTCCTGCGGGACTAAATTCCGGCACCTCGGCGTCTCTGAAGACCTTAAAAAGTAGTTAGTGGGACGTAAAACAAATAACATTATTATATTATTATGATTCGTCATATAGAAGGAAATAATGTTACTGAGCGTCGCAGCAATCTACGTTGCTACGCTCACTGTACCTAGGTGTTAGTATAAGGAATGATCTTCATTCGGGTAATCGTATTAACGAGGTTGTTAAGAAAGGTTTCACATCACTTCACATGGTTATAAGAGTATTTAAGGGTTGTTTTAAGGAAGTAAAGGAGTTAGAGTATGGCTCCAGTGTATGGACTGACCAGGATTACTTGATACCAGAACAGGGAAACAATTCAAAGGAAAGCAGCCGATTTGTTCTCAGTGATTTCCGACAAAGGAATAGTGTTACGAAAATGTTGCAAACTTCAGGCTGGGAAAACTTGAGAGTGAGAAGACGAGTTGCTCGGCTATGTGGTATGTTTCGAACTGTCAGTGGTGATTTGGTGCGGAATGACATAAGTAGAAGAATAAGCTTGTGTGGAGCTTTTATATGTAGGAAAGATCATAATATGAAGATAAAGGTGGAATTTAAGAGGACAGACTGGGGCAAATATTCGTAAATAGGATGCCGGGCTGAGTGGCTCAGACAGTTGAGGCGCTGGCCTTCTGATCCCAAACTTGGCAGGTTCGATACTGGCCTAGTCCGGTGGTATTGAAGATGCTCAAATACGTCATCCACGTGTCGGTAGATTTACTGGCACGTAAAAAAACTCCTGCGGAACGAAATTCCGGCGCCACGGCGTCTCCGAAAACCCCCAAAAGTAGTTAGTGGAATGTAAAGCCATTATTATTATTATTATTATTATTATTATTATTATTATTATTATTAATTTATAGGACGAGGAGTGAGTGATTAGAATAAATTATTGGGGGGAAATTTTCGATGAATTTCGATAAAAATATTTAAGAAAATAAAGCAGGTTAAACAATTGATATGTAATCTACTGCCAGGGCGACAGATCATTGATGATTGAAAACAAATTGATTTCTTTCTTCACTGAAATACTTGTAAACACTCCTAACAAACTGGAATTATTTTGCCGAAAAGACACCATATACTTTCAATTCACAGCATTTAGTACAGGCGCAGTACACCCCAGTTGAAACAAACGATTAACTCGTGATTTTAATGTACTGAATATCGGCCATTATTGCAGCGTACATAATTCTGTTGTTCCGTGTATGACAAAGGTCAAGTGTTGGTGAATTAGTGATATTATTAATCTTGAGACCCTCTAACACACCTGAGACGTAAGGCTAACTATTCTCTAAACTGCGATTGTGATGACGCATTCACCACTCCCTGCTGTGCTGTGTCTTGAAGTGTTAATTCATGACGAGGTTTGAATGTGATAAAATCTCCGCTGTATTTACAGTGTTCTACTTGCGCATAACCTAATGCCTAACATGCATTCTTATCATATGCTCAGAATTGATTAGGAAGTTTAAAATATTACTGAGCGAGTTGGCCGTGCGGTTAGTCACATAGCTGTGAGCTTGCAGTCGGGAAATGGTGGGTTCGAATCCTACTGTCTGCAGCCCTGAAGATGGTTTTCCGTGGGTTCCTATTTTCACATCGGGAAAACGTTGGTTCTGTATCTTAGTTAAGGCCACGGACGCTACCTTCTCAGTCCTAGTCCTACTCGTCCTTGCATCATCGGAGAGTTTCGATGAGTCAGTCGCTAGCCACCAGCAAAAAAGGAAAAAGAAGAGGTTTGAAATATATCTACTCCTTTTTATAGAAAGAGAATGAAGGAATACTGGCGCCAAAAAACTAAAATCATGAAGAGTTATTTACGTGGTCCATAGTTGGCCAAAATCTATTATGAATGAATACTCCTTTTTCTTCTTGGTCAAGAAGTTAGGATAACGTGGCATCAGTGTTGCCAACTTTGAGGATTTACCGCTAAAACGCGGATTCTAAATCCTTCTCGCGGTGAAAAAATGCATTTAGTGGCTAGCTAAATTTTTGGCGGAATTTTGATGTGTCAGGGGATTTTCTAGTGGCTTTGTAAAATGTAAACGTAATGCCACACATTTATGGCATAAATATTACTGAATCAAATTAATGGAAAAAGAAATAGAATGTACCTTGTCCCCGGTGGAAGTATCACTAAAACAGTCTCACTTCCGTCGAGTCGAGCTTGTAAATCTCCTTCGTGTAATTGGGAAGTAGGCCTATCATCTTTTTACTGGACAAGATCTGTTTTCCTGTTGAGTGTATATATTTAGTTCATCACTGGTGTCTATGTGGGACTGCGTCTTTCTACTGCAACACCATAGGGGTCATTTTTAGTGACTTTCATCAGTGTGTTGTGTATGCATTTTTTAAATGTTTAAACGATGTACTTTATCAATTATTATTACCTCTGCCTTAATGACTCATTGTTATTACTGTGTGCGCATGTTTAAATATCAAGTATATTTATCCCGGAACACTGTAGTTTATACCACTAATCACTTTGCCGAAGTTTGCAAGACGATGTTTACAGAATTGGCCCTCTTTTCATAAAGGAGTTGAAAAATATATAAGTGACAGCCCTTACAGTATGATCATTGACGAATCAACAGATGCTGGGGTATTAAAATTATGCGGAAAATGTATGGTGTAATAGCATTCTAATGCCTGGTGATTGTAATACCCTATTTATACTGGGTTGATTAAGAGGGTAGAGCTTGACAGTAAGCGGCAAGCAGTTAAGCACTATATTATCTTATATTTAATCCATCATACTCTCTTTTAACTAAGTGGTGCTATTGCAACCATTCCCAATTCTATGCCCTACTAAATTATTCCAGGGAAGCTCAATATGCACGATTCCAGCAATACATGTCTTGATATTTAAGATTCAGGAGCTCAAATGGATTGTATCGCTATAAGGATTTAGATAGGCTACTGTAGATCATGGGAAAATACAAAAATGAGAGCTATTGGGCTAGACAAGAGAGTGATTAAATGGGTGCTCACATTTCTAGAAAATAAAGAATCGAGCTCGACAGATTCAGTCGCTTATGTGCGGCCAGTATCCATATTCGGGAGATAGTAGGTTCGAACCCCACTGTCGGCAGCCCTGAAAATGGTTTTCCGTGGTTTCCCATTTTCACACCAGGCAAATGTTGGGGCTGTACCTTAATTAAGGCCACGGCCGCTTCCTTCCCACTCCTAGCCCTTCCCTGTCCCATCGTCGCCATAAGACCTATCTGTGTCGGTGCGACGTAAAACAACTAGCAAAAAAAAAAAAAAAAAGAATTAGAGTAAGTGAAGCAATATCCGATCTTGTAATGATTAAGAGAAACTCGAGAAACAAATATGCATCTTTGCACATTTTATTTATTATTAAACCAAATGATGAAGAATCTGGCGGATTTCTAGCAGAATTGGCACACACATTTAGCAGTTTTCACTCTTACGGTGTTGGCAACACTGCGTGGCATCCCTTGCGTACCATAATACATATTTGTCATGTTCCATCTGGATACAGCCTGCAGTTAGGTATACATTGTTACCATATGCTCGTAATGGTCAAATATTTTGTGCTTATCGTGTTTTATCTGCTTAAATTCTAATGTTAAAAGATATTCCTATCCAACGATTAGTATTGATCAAAATATTAGAACTGATCAACAAGTTAGGGTAGTGTCAATTTCGTCGTGTAAGCATGAGTTGTTTCTTCCTGAATTTCAACTGCGCAAAATTTAAAGGTAGGTCACATTCCCATCATACGTTCGGTATTCTCAGTTTTTTTTTTTTTTTTTTTGCTAGGGGTTTTACGTCGCACCGACACAGATAGGTCTTATGGCGACGATGGGATGGTAAAGGCCTAGGAGTTGGAAGGAAGCGGCCGTGGCCTTAATTAAGGTACAGCCCCAGCATTTGCCTGGTGTGAAAATGGGAAACCACGGGAAACCATTTTCAGGGCTGCCGATAGTGGGATTCGAACCTATTATCTCCCGCATACAAGCTTACATCCGCGCGCCTCTACGCGCACGGCTAACTCGCCCGGTCAGGTTATATTAAGCACGTTTGTGAAATTAAAAACTGGTATGACAAGGTATTTTGGCCTTAGGAAAAGTTATTCCAGGGAAGCTCAACATGCACGATTCCAGAAAGACATATCTTGATATTTTAGATTCAGGAGTTCAAATGGACTGTATCGCTATAAGGATTTAGATAGGCTACTGTAGATCATG
Source organism: Anabrus simplex (assembly GCF_040414725.1). Classification (NCBI taxonomy): domain Eukaryota; kingdom Metazoa; phylum Arthropoda; class Insecta; order Orthoptera; family Tettigoniidae; genus Anabrus; species Anabrus simplex. The sequence goes on along the minus strand of NC_090267.1, from coordinate 122,180,416 downwards.
GGAAAATACTTACAAAATTGAGGGCTATTGGGCTAGACAAGATAGTGATTAAATGGGTGCCTACATTTCTAGAAAATAAAGAATTAGAGTAAGTGAAGCAATATCCGATCTTGTAATGATTAAGAGGGTTTTCCTCAAGGAAATATTATTTGACATTCGTGTTTACTTTTACGAACGCTTTTTAAATAAGATCCGTTTTTTTCAATAGAAACAAAAGTAATGATATAGCCAAAGGTTTTTTATTATATCCTCTTTATATATTAAGCTATTATTCTATATAGTCACCGTGTTTGTCCAAACATTAATCGAAGCGTTCCAGCAAGTTTTGTATCCCCTCATCTTAGAACTCTGCCGCCTATGACTGAAGCCAGTCTTCAACTACTGTTTTCACTTCTTTGTTGGCGTCAACCCGCTGACCGGTGAGGAACTGCTTCAGGTAAGGGAACAGGTGATATTCGCTCGGCGCAAGGTCCGGACTGTACGGTGGGTGGTCCATGTGCTTCTATCCAAAAGATCGGATTAAGTCTTCGGTTTGAGCTGCATAATGACGTCGTGAATTGTTAGGCAGCAACAAAACTCCAGATGGCAATAGACTATTCTATACCGATGAATGTCCGCAGCTGCAACGTTCCTTGATGTAAAAAGTTGCATCACAAAACTTATTTCACTCTCGGCAGGACGCTCAATTATCTGAAACATTTCAACTGCCCACACCGAACCATACGCAATTTACTACTGCAACTGGCGTCGTCTCATGCCCCAGGCATGCCGAAAGAGAGCGCGCGACCATATTTCGACAAGCAACTTTACAAAGCTACAGCCGATCGAACATTAGTTAAAAAATAACCCTCGTAAATGTAAATAATAACTAACTGGAATCACAGATAAGGATTTTTGCGGATGATATTACACTGGGTAGTGTAATAACTTACATGATTGTGAGGAAGTCCAAAAAGACCTCGACTAAGTAGTGAGATAGACGGCACATAATGGTACGCTGACAAACGAGATGAAGAGTCAGGTTCTAAGTTTGACCAAGAGGAAAAGCCCTTTCAGTTTTAATGGCTATATTTGTTGTCATTGTTGTTGCATTATTGATAAAGAAGTTAAAGTGTATATTTTCTTGCGTAAACGTCATTCAGTACCTGCCGTATTATTTCAGTGCAAATACTAATGACGGATTAATTTCTTTTCTTACGCTCAGTATTGAAAAAGAGGTTAGGATATTGTAAATTCATCGTGTTATATTTGTCTGTTCGATCTCCCCTAATCTTAATGTTATAGTACTTTCTTATATTATTACACTCAGTGTTGATTAAGTTGTTATGATAGTAGAAACTCCGCCGCATAAACTTCGATTGATTGTGAAGTGTGACAGTCGGAAACTATAAAAAACCATTTTAGGGCTTTCTTGTTCTCATATAAGTTAGTATTGTTCAAGAAGTTAGGACAATGTAAAGTTAGATTGTAAGTAAATACACAGTAAATGCTTAAAGAAACAAGCCACGTTTTACCTTTCACTTTCTAGCTTTTGTCGTTTGTTTCCTGCCTGGGCAGCTATATAGATCTAACGTTGAGCTATTAAGGGCAAACTTCCAAGAAGTCTCAATAGGAAAGGGATATGTTTTCTAAGGCAATGTGCGTGGTATTAATTTAGATGCAGCCCTGGGTTTGATACGTGTGAAAATATATAACTATGGAGAACCATCTTCGGGTTTGTCGACGGTGGGGATGAAACCCACTATATGACGGGTGATTAATAATTAAGGCCGTGGCCACTTTCTTCCCATTCCTAGGCTTTTCCTGTCCCATCGTCGTCATAAGACCTATCTGTGTCGGTGCGACGTAAAGCAACTAGCAAAAAAATATATTGATTAAGAAATTAGTTAACTTCATCGTGAAAACCAGATTTATTTTTGCAGGGGTTGACTCCGTTTGACCTTGTGGATTTTGCGTTTTTTAAGGTACGACCAGAGCAAAATGATAAATGAAAGCAGAAGATGAGAGAGAACAAAAGGTGAAAGGTTGAGGAATAAAGGAAACGGGTGACAGAAAGTGGAAGGAGAGGAAGAAAGGAACGATGGCCATTTATTTGTCACAACTTGCCCTTACAAATCGAAAACATGTCACAGTATGACTAGGGGAGAGGCATAGGGGTTAGGAAAACGTGGGGTCGTTTAAGTGGTTTGTAGCAGCAGCTACAGTGGTAAAAAATCCACCAATGAAAGTAAAATGACAGCCGTTGTATTGATTTTATCTCCTCCCAACACAACTTTCTGTTAGAAGAACGTTGTAACTTACGGTTGTTTCCTCACGCTGTAGACCGAAAGATTTCTAATACAAACTAGGCTATTACAGCTGCCCTGCCCCCTTTCCTCCATCTAAGTGATATAAATAAAATAATTTTTGTCTGTATTGTGATCATCATTTTTATTTTTTTATATGTGTGTCGGTCATGTTCAGAATAAGAAGGGAATACCGTCTTTGAATTTCTGTCGTGTATCTACGTATATACGTACACGCATTACGTCAATACGCCTGAACATAATTTAAAGAAAACTAATCTGTTTTTAAGGTCTGAAGAGAACGCTCTACTATTTTAGCTATAAATTGTTTTACTGATGCTGGGTAAAATAATAGTTTAGGGTAAGCCTAATGACACACTCTCAAACATCTCGATTAATATTGTCCCTCTCAATAAATGCTAAGAAACCCAAGTTGTGCTGTCTCCACCATTAATATGGTGTATCTTCTGGAAACATCTGCACTATAAGACGCAGAGATTACAGCTAGCGCACTCTCTGAAATTGCATGACTAGCTGAAACGACGTAACAATTTCGTTGAAATGGAGGACTGGTTAGCAAAGAACGGAATCACTGATAGCGCTAGAGTTCATTAAGGAGGCCTCCTTCCATCTGAGTTGGAAATTCACTCCCTATAAAACCACATGTCATTGTGGAGCGTTTCAGAGATTCACCAAAGGTCAACGTGGATTATGTGTTGAGCACATGCAAAGTGTACGGTCCCTTCTTTGTTAAATTAGCCATTACTGGCCCTGCATGAAGATCTCTTCAAAGGAATACTTCCACGGGATACCAATTTCCTTATTTCCATCGTGATATACCTGATACTACGCCTTAGGCACGTTGAAACGGATATGAGGATGTCTTCCTCCGCGATCGCCAGACGTAACACTCACGAATTCTTAAGAGATACATGAGAGAAGCCCCCACTGACTCATAAAACTAACGACCTACAACAACAAATCCCTGCTGCAATGGAACCAATATCCGACTATACCAATATTATCCTAGATCAGGGCCATTAGAAAGAGGATGTGAACTAAAACCCACAATTTGCATCCAGGGTCAACTGGAAGAAAGTACGATAATGTAATTTTGCAACTGTAATTTATCACAAGCGAGTTCATTCTGCTTGGTCTTTTAACTTTCGAAGAGCTGGGATGCGTAGTTCAGATGGCAGAGCGCTGGCCTCCTGAGCTTAAGTTTGCAGGTTCGGCCCCGGCTCAGTCTTGTGTTATTCGCAGGTGTGCAAATACGTCAGCCTCCTGTTGGGAAAACATTCCAGCATCTCGGCCTCACTTACAACACGAAAGTAGTTAGTGGAACGTAAAATCCGTAATAGTATTATTATTCATTTCAGACAACGGACTGAGTGATGATAGTACTGCATTCGTGAAAAAATATTGACATCCGGTATTTTACAGTTCCAAATGTTTCATGACCTCTAGACACCAAAAAGACAAGGTTTCGCAACATAATTGTGATTTATGACTTCTTTGTGGCACTTTACCATGTATTTGTACTACACTCCTCTTCTAAAATGACATTTGGTTACGTGCCCCATTTGAATCTGGGTGAAAATTGCTAGTTATCCTATCCTTATTTTTTGATATGGTCCACTTCATCACGGCCAACAATTTACATACTCCCTAAGGTAATTCCGATAGAGTTGGCACACTTTTTATGTCTTTTGTTATATCTCGGTATATTTACTTTAAAAATGGTTGCAAATTCATCGAGCATAATTTGAAAACATTTGATCAGAGATGAACAAAATATTGGTAATTGAAAGTAAATGGAAGAAAGGAGGGAACAAAGGAATTGTTGCATCAGCGGCGTCTCTCCCTGGAACCCGGTGTAGATGCCGACTCTGCTCGGGAGAGATGCCGCAAGTAAAATAATTAATGACAAAATCAAATTTAAGCCAATTTCTTCAACTTTAATATAACCGAACACTAGAACGTACTACAAGACAGTTATATCCATATAATATAATCATTCAATGGTAAAATAATCTATCTGATAATTTACAACATTAAATTAATCATATTTTAATTTCGATTTACTATGAATGTGCATGTGCAATGGATTCTTCACTGTGTGATATAAAACCCCACGGCACTTAACGCCTTTGAAAGGGCTCTGGCCTGCCCAGTGACCACTGCTCAGCCCGAAGGCCTGCAAATTACGAGGGGCCGTGTGGTCAGCACGACTCATCCTCTCGGCCGTTATTCTGGGCTTCCGAGACCGGGGCCACCATCTCACCGTCATATAGCTCCTCAATTCTAATCACGTAGGCTGAGTGGACCTCGAACCAGCCCTACGTCGAGAGCAAAATCCCTGACCTGGCCGGAATTCGAACCCGGGGCCTGCGGGCGAGAGACAGGCACGCTACCCCTACACCACGGGGCTGTCGTGTTATATGAAGGAAACATCAAAATCATAATGAATATAATTCTGTCCTGACACAGTAATTTGAAAACATGTCTAAGGCGGGATTCTTGAATCAAAAACTGATGCTTATCCTCTTATAATTTTCTACAGATTGTTTCTTAAAACTTTGTTCTCTAGCAATTTTGCTGCAACAGTCGTTATATGTAGAGCAAGTTTCATGCAGCCACTGGTTGTAACTCAAATACTGGATACGGTCATCCTTTTTTGAATATCATTTTGACTTCGGTGATTATTGAAGTAGTTATACCTGCTGGACCCAGAGAACCTTTTCCAGATTTCCTGACTGCATTCTAAGTTTCAGTGCTCGTTCCGGAATTCTGTAGTATCATTCTGCCTCCCTGATCAGTATTTCCTTGGCTTTCAGTCTTTTAACAGCCTCTCTTAAATTTTTCTCTGTCCATTGAGACCTTTTAACAGTGCCGTTACTTTTATACTGAGCAGGCATGTCGCAATTTTTTTCTGAAAATAATATAATTTTATTTAATAAAATAATGTTACGAATGAAAGCAATAAAAATAGATTATGCATATTAAAAATCGTGAGACGATAAAATATTCGAATAAAATACCGGTACACTCTGAATAGTATTGAATGTTTCCAGATCGCTTGTAGAATCTGATAGCAATGAGGCATCTCAGCCGGATTGTTGTGCGGCAACTTTCCCAACTATCAGGGAGAGACGCCGCACCCTCCTGTTGTCATACCTCAAGGCTATCATGGCCCAAAATTAGCTTACTCTCAACTACAGTTATACTTCTGACTTCTACTGTACTAAAACGTCTTATCTAAGGCATTGAAACTAACTTAATATACAATAAATTAACACACGGAAAAACTTTGTCAGGAGGAAACGTACTCGCCTCAAGATATCGGCTATAATTGTCATAATATACGAGCAAATTTCGTCACACTCGCAGACAGTAGTTCTTCCTTAGAAACTGAAAAACCACACGCATTGCCATCTAGCTGTAACGATGGGAACCTTTAGCTACAGTGTATACGGCATCTCTACCGGAGCGGCATCTGTCCCGGATTTACCTTATATATTGCGACACCTCACGAACTGGACTACCCTCCAGTCTTCAATTGTGTAATACTTCAAGTGTATGCAACACATGGGGAGTTCGTTCTAGCGTTTTATGTCAACACTATTGTAGTGTGGTCATTCATTTAAGAATAAATCGGTTTTACTTTAGTACGATTGCTTTTGCATAACCCAGCATTGTGACGATGATACGGATTTTAACTCATTAAACGCCAAATTATTTCTCCCCACGTATTCCGATTTAGTGAAAACATATTAGTATGGCTACGAAAATACATGGTTTATTAATAATGTTGTTGGTTTTTCGTTTCACTAAGTATAGCCTATAAATATTTAGATAAACTAGTGTTACAGCCAATCATATGGGCCGCTCAAAATAGGACGCTAGATCTCAACCCATTTATGTACTTCTTTTTCGAATGTTATGGTTATGACTACTGGAATCGGTTTATTGATGTCCAAAAATGTCTCGGAAAATGTTTTAAATTTTGTTGTTGTTGTTGTTGTTGTTGTTTAAAAATTATAGCATGGGTCGTAAACGACCCGCTGGGAATGGACTTTGGCTATTTTCGTGTTTGGGTTCATCGTGGTATATTTTTAATGCTAAGAGAACAACAACTGGTGTATTTTATGTCTCATTATTTTAAAAAATGACAAATTTACTGCAGAGGAATGATAAAGTATTATTGACGATGTTTACATAAATTGACTATCGGTCGAGTTTCCTAGATAGTCTTAGACGTTCATCTGAATACCCATTACTGGAATGGCACAATAGGCTTTGGCATCATTATTATAAAGCATTTTGTCTTACATGAAAAATTGAATCAGTCAAAATTACTATAACTACGAAGCTAAAAATGCGTTCTAATTTAGTCAGTGCACTTGACTTCCTGGGGAATTCTGCAAAACAATATGGGTGTAAGGTAACATCACATCTTTGGTATGTTTGGACAGTTTTATTTTTGCAAATGGGACAACGTCGCCGAGGCTGATCGTACACCAGGAGGTGGCCACCGTGACTTTCCCTTATGGCTTCAGTCACCGGAGCACGCGGGTTAACACGGCGCGGAGGGGTTCCATACTTCTCTAACAAGCTGATTACAATGAATCGTCGTCACGCCAGGGCCGAAAGAAAAATTTGTGCCGAGTGCATTTTTCGTTGTTTCGCATTGGTGTGTAGTAACGTTGTCCACTGCCGTGTCTCGGTCGGAGGGGTTCCCCTTCCAAAACGCACTCGCTGCCCACCAGCTAGTACAGTCATGGTTGAACCTGCATCGCGCTCTCGCCGTTATTGTTAAGTGGAATAGTTAAAAGGGTTAAAATGTAGTGTTCAGTGTGATAATATTCGGGGATATCTAACGCGTGTTGAGATGCCGTTACTGTTTCAATATGTCAGTTGGTTCTTACAGTACCGGTACACCACGAATAGGACCCGTATCATCTGGTAGAGTTATAATAACGTCCAGTGATGTTCCAAGAATATCGTTGGCAGTCAATACCTCAAGCTCTGACAGAATTTCAGCAGTAGTTACATTTTTTCGCCTGAAAAAGACGAAATCTGAAAACACTGTAATTTGCAAATTAGTTAATGAATAAACAACTAAAATATATTCCGAATGGTCGATATTGTTTCAAAAACACTAACTTAGAACATTTTCTCACAAGCACTTGCGTTGTCACCATCTGCCAAAATATGCTAAAGTACTTTTGTTTGTGCTCAGCGGGTCGTATGTGACCCATGCTATGTTATTCGTGGTGTATTTTATGAAGAAACTGACATATTGAAACAGTAAAGGCATCTCAACACGCGTCAGATATCCCCGAACAATATCAAAACACTGAACACTACATTTTAACACTTTTAACCACTCTACTTACCAATAACGGCGAGAGCGCGATGCAGGTCCACCATGACTCAGCTGGTGGACAGCGAATGTGGAGGGGGAACCGCTCCGACCGAGACACGACAGTGTGGACAACATTACTACACATACTGAATGCGCTACCAACGCGAAGCAACCAAAAATGCGGGCGTCATAATTTTTTCTCTCGGGTGGGTCGCAAATGATCCGCTGGGCATAAATATGTATTGTACTTAATAAAATTCTCATTTAATAATAGACTCGATGAGAGAGCATACGGTTTAAAAAAACATCTACAATAAGAAGTGCTTATTCTGGATTTCCAAATTAAAACATTACAAAACCGTGGTCAAAACAGAATGCCTGTATGCCAGTGCATGCCTGTCCATGAACTACAAGATAGAGAAGCTAGAGGTCCTGGAAAGAAGAATCCTCAGAAAAATTATGGGAGCTGTCCAAACTGAAAGCGGATGGAAACTTTGGAGCAACAAAAAAGTTTACCAGAAGGTGGAAAGAATCTCGGAGACCATGAAGATTAGGAGCCTGGCTTTTTTTCGACATCTGTACAGAATGAACGCAAACAGAGATAGCAGACTTCTGTAGAAAAATACCACTGCCGCATGGATTAAGGAAACGAAGAAGGATATGGAAAGGTTATGCATCTTGGAACCCAGCTGTTAGAAAGGAAGTATTTGGAAGGTGTTCAAGCTGCAGAAAGAACTAAGAAGACCGGAATAGCCTGGACAGATGAACAACGGAAGCAGGCCAGCAAACGCATGAAAGTATTGGACACAGAGAGAACTCCGCACGAAGAGAGAAAATTTTAGCGTTATCCTTAGTGGTCCATTCGCTTGTAAAAAATAGACTCGATGAGTAAACTTATCATTGGCATTAGGAAACAAAAAGTATTTTATGGAGTTAGTTATTTGTGAACCTGAAGAGGAAAACCATAAAGTATGCGTGAACACAATGCTGATTTTGTACGTCTTGTTGGAAACAGAGAGATCATTTTAAAGACAGCGCTTTTCTGGATTCTTTTTTACAAGTTTCTTTACGTCGCACCGACACAGATAGGTCTTATGGTGACAATGGAATAGGAAAGGCCTAGGAATGGGACGGAACCAGCCGTGGCCTTAATTTAGGTACAGCCTGGTGTGAAAATGGGAAACCACGGATAACCATCTTCGGAGCTGCCGACAGTGCGATACAATCCCACTATCTCTCGAATGCAAGCTCACAACTGCATGCCCCTAACCTCCGATGGCCAACTCGCTCGGTACATGGTTATCATTGAAAAACGAACACATTCCAAGGCACAACTAGAACCAAAATACCCTAGTTCATAGAAATCAATAATACATTCTGCAGATAACTGAAATTCTTTGAAATACAGAATTAAATGATTGTCATCAAAACAGGGCACTTGTTTTTAATCAGACAAATTGCAATGTCATTGTCTCCTGAAAATGATTTTGGAAATGTTATCATATTCACTTACTACAGAATATAACTTCATATAACATACATACGTTAAATAACGAAATTCCCAGGTTTTCAATAATGTAGCCAGCCGAGTTCCAACAAGTATCCTGTAAATGGATGCCGCTAGCTACTGTCCATCCTGAGCTGTTTTATTTGAAATGGTTTGATTGATAGATTACATGAGTGCAACTCCTTCCCACAGGTCCATGTACCGAACGAGTGATTGCTGAAGGTAAGCACGGCGTCAAGTTAACTGTGTTTGGACAGTTTAGTTACATATTGACTGTTGTGACAGGTTTATGATAGATTATTGTTAGGCCAGGCACAAATTTTTTTACATGTCTACAGAGTGACGTAGAAAACCCATTTAGAGCACTCAATTGAGTGCTAGCTGATATTGGTTATTGATGTGCGTGTGTAATTCCCCTCGGGGTAAACTCGCTCTCTTATTTACGAAACAGTACAAAAAGGAGAAATCTACCAACTAGTTTAACGGGAAATTGTGATATATTAGATTGCTCGGTAATATAACTCCAACTATTGCTTGTAATATCCTTCCTAGTTTTTTTTTTTTTTACTTTCGTTTACTCAGAGTAGTTGTTTAGTTATTCATATGTACACCAATGAAATGCAATCATTCGTTTTTTAATTACAGAATGTACAGTAAAAATTGTCTTTAACGAAACTGTAGTGGGGCGAGAATTATAGTTGCCCCTTTATACAGGAAAGTGATTAGCACAGGTGATTTAACTGACAGGGTGTTATTTTTGACACTAGCGTCTACAGCTTTGTTTATTCAAATATCAAACTACTCAACTCATTTCCTAGTCTGTCTGTTAGGTCATCAGCCCAGAGGCTTGTTGGATCCTCAAATAGCACCACCAAAGGTTATGCGGTTATAAGGAAACCCCAAAAACCAATGGCGGTACCAAAATGAGGCGTACTAGGCAAGATGAGGAGTGAGGTAGTTTGCCATTGCTTTCCTCACTGGGTCAGAAAGTACTATTGCAGCACGACTGACCCTATGAGCAGCATCTTTCATAACATTCAGATGCACTAGTCATGCTCTGAATGTCATTACTCAGCACTACCCATACCCAGCAACTTCCATATTGTCACAGCCATGGATGTTGACTGGGACTTCGGTGAAAGCTACACTTTACTCTGGCCTGTGCCAAGAGATGGATGCATAAGTACTGTATCCATCAAGAAATGACAGCAGGCAGACATTTTCTAGTATCACATATGAAAATAACTACATAACTTTCTATGGTGACATTATCTTACTGAAAACGCTAATAATAATAATAGTAATAATAATAATAATAATAATAATAATAATAATAATAATAATAATAATAATAATAATAATAATAATAATAATAATGGAGATCTTCTATCCATTTTCTTCTTCTCTTTGTGTCGCACCATTGCAATATCTGTCTTTCCATGGGTCTCCTCCCTTATAATAATAATACTAGGACGGCCCGCGTCCTGGGTGGTGCCGGTGGTGGTGATTATTGTTTTAAGAGGAAATACAACTAGGCAGTCATCCTCTTCGGAGAAAAGTGGAAAGGATCCGACACTTCGAAAAATCAAGGTACCGGTCGAAAGGAAGACAAGGGCCACTAGGGGCGTGAAAATGAAAGATTCCGTAGGCTTTGAGTGCTCTAATACCGTCGGGGTCGGAAAAGAACAAGAGCTGACCAAGAGAGGTCGGATAGGATAGATGAAAGTGAAGAACTCTCGCGAGGTAACCAAACCTCCCCTGAAATATTGTGGGTTAGGTTCTTGCCTTTCATCTTCTCAATTAACTCACTCATTCTGCTATTCTTTTATCCTAAACCGAGCTCGATAGCTGCAAACGCTTAAGTGCGGCCAGTATCCAGTATTCGGGAGATAGTGGGTTGGAACTCCATTGTCAGCAGCCCTGAAGATGGTTTTCCGTGGTTTCCCGTTTATACACCAGACAAATGCTGGGGCTGTAGCTTAAGGCCACGACCGCTTCCATCCCGCTCCGAGCCTTTTTGAATAATGTACATTATTGTTATGAGTCAATACGGATCAATTAAGGACCGATAATGGTCAAGTTTGTCGAAAGCGTATGAAGCATAACAGATTTGAGACAATATTTTGTACAACTTTTATTACGTACTGGTTTTCGACACAGTTAATATTAACGGCAAAAATTGAAACGTCCTATTTTGGTCCCGTTAATATTGCTACGCCACTTTAAGGTAATCGAGTAGTAAATAGCCTAGTGCACTCCCCGGCTATCCCTGAACTTAAATATAGATTTCCCAGGAATTCTGTCCAGCCATTTCCCCGTGAAGCAGCCACATTAAACAGACAGACAGAAAGATGACGTGAAACAATTTTCGAAATTAGAACATCTGATCCGAGGCAAATACGAAGTATGAGGCAAAAATTTGAAGTGTACAGACAAAATTAGAATGTTATTTCTGTAGATCAGTAGTATTTACACTTTTTGGTTGGGGTAGCGCAAAAATCCAATTGTTTTTACCTTCGTACCCCCGAAGTACGGATACACTGCAATTATATCAGAAATAACAAATGATTGTTGCTGGATGCCAAATAGAGCTCGATAGCTGCAGTTTATTAAGTGCGGCCAGTATCCAGTATTCGGGAGATAGTAGGTTCGAACCCCACTGTCGACAGCCCTGAAAATGGTTTTCCGTGGTTTCCCATTTTCACACCAAGCAAATGCTGGGACTGTACCTTAATTAAGGCCACGGCCACTTCCTTCCCACTCCTAGCCCTTTCCTGTCCCGGCGTCGCCATAAGACCTATCTGTGTCGGTGCGACGTAAAGCAACTAGCAAAAAAAAAGAAAGATGCCAAATAATATTAACTATAATCATCATCATTATGCACAGCTCATCCCCCTTTCTCAGGGTTCCTGGTCGCACTGAGGCATGAAAAATTTGTGCCCGGGGATTTAAGATCGCATGCCCTTCCTGACTCCACGGGATTTTCAACTGAAAGGTGATGGTTTTAAGAGAGAGTACAACCGGCCAACCATCCATTATATAGCACTAATCAGAGAGAAAAAATGGAAGGGATCCAGCACCTCAGAAATGAAGGTATCGGCCAAAGAAAGACAAGGTTCACGACGGGCGTGAAAATGAAAGACTCCCTAGGCCTTGATACCTAATACCGCCGCGGTCAGAAAAGAACAAGTGTTGACCAAGGGAGGTCCGATAGGCTAGAGGAAAGTGAGGAGCCTGGCACAAATCCTACCCCAGTAACACATGGAATCAATCAGCGGTTACCGGGATACAGGCAAGCAGCTAAGCCGCTACACCGCTCTGTTCCCCAATACCAACGATAATGTATTGCATATGATCGTCACTGGACAAAGGAAACCACATTCAGAGTAAAGTTTACAGAAGAAGTAAAAAACTGAGCGGTCAGCAATGGCCAGAAAACTGATCCTGGTATTTTCGGTGCTTAATCATTCGACCATTGGAGACTTTCTTTTTTGCTAGTGATTTTACGTCGCACCGACACAGATAGATCTTATGCCGACGATGGGATAGGAAAGGCTTAGGAGTTGGAGAAGGAAGCGGCCGTGGCCTTAATTAAGGTACAGCCCTGGTGTGTTGGAGTCTTCTTTTCCCTTCACTGGCAACGCGACAAGCTTTCACGAGGTTGCATTGCCTAGCAACGATCTACACACGAGTATTATTAATGGAACAATTGCTATTGTACTACTGTATACACACTGCTACTGAGAAAAACTGAGGTAAATGGGTGGATTTTGAGACAAAAAATTTGAAAAAAGCAATGCAGCATAAGTAAGCATTTTTACATACCAGGTCAATGAGAGATACAAACTGACACATATTTTAGAATAGATAGTTGGGAAAAGGGACTCTGTGTCGTGACAGACAAAAACACTAAATCAAAACAAAATTTTATTGTAAATGAGCAACTCTTTTTTGAACTGCTTACTGAAAAAAGTTAGAAGCTACGATAAATTTGCTTACCCCACGTACTCCTAGTGGTACGCGTACCGCACTTTGAAAACCAGTGCTGTAGATAATACACACATTTTATGAAAGTTCATCTTTTAGTAACAAAATGGTGTCAAATTTCCCTATGGAAAAATTAAATGATCATAAATATGGCATCCATCAAGTGTTGCTTATTTCAGATGACCGCCAGCCATAAGACATAGTTTGCACGGTTGTTAGGTAACATTGTCTGGTCATCCATCCATAGTTTACATCACAGCCCGCACCGTTGCTAGGTTCCATTTCCATCACACATTTTGTTACATGACACTATTTCCTTACATAAATTGTCGCAAGACCCCCGCTCTTAGACATATTTATGTCAAAAATTAAATTCTATAACTGTCTGTTTGCACGTTACCTCTTGCTCGCCGCTAGCCTTAGAACGGCAGCGCTATTCACAATGTCGTTATCGGTAGCGCTACGTCGGGGAGACGTCTCGTACACTTTTGCTACTTTTTATGAATTGTTATTTTTCATTGTCTATGTAAGAGGGGTTAAAGAATAGTTAAAGTCCGAATTGTAATGATAATATTTATAAATTATTTTTTTCGACTCATTGGCTGAATGGTCACCGTTGAAGCCTTCGGTTCAGAGGGTCCCGGGTTCGATTTCCGGCCGGCTCGGGGATTTTAATCGCCTCTAATTAATTCTTCTGGCTCGGAGACTGGGTGTTTTTTCCCAACACTTTCCTATTCATATTCACACAGCACACTACATTACCAACCACCACAGAAACACGCAATAGTGATTACATCCCTCCCAATAGGTGGTCGTCAGGAAGGGCATCCGGCCGTAAAACATGGCCAAATCACAAGTGCGGCACAGTTCGCACCTGCGACACAACAGGCGTGCGAAAAGCGGTAGAAAAAGAAGAAAAGGATGCTGTTTAATTTTTTCATTTTATATGACTAAATTGTAATTACCAGTACATCTCAGATTTCGTGAGATCGAGTAGGAGCGGTGGAGCAACGAAACATTTACACAAAACATGTTATAATAGACAATGAATAATAGTACATAACACACTGGTCAATTCTAATGTTGGTCACAATGATGTTATCTTCACCTTCCTCTGTGTCCGGCTCCGTGGTTAAATGGCTATCGTGCTGGCCTTTGGTCACAGGGGTCCCGGGTTCGATTCCTGGCAGGGTTGGGAATTTTAACTATAATTACTTAATTCCCCTGGCACGGGGTCTGGGTATATGTGTCATTTTCATCATCATTTTTCATCCTCATCAAGACTTGCAGGTCGCCTACGAGTGTCAAATCAAAAGATCTACATCTGGCGAGCCGAACTTGTTCTCAGACACTCCTGGCACTAGAAACCATACGCCATTTCATTTTCATTTTCTTCTGTATCAAACTACTGTCCATCGGTTATGAAGTCCGGATCTAGGTCCGTGTCATCTTCTTCAAAATCATCATCTTGTTCAACGTAGTCCATTTCTCCTTCGTCATCGGAAGGTTTAACGAGAATATTCTGCATTTCTTCTTCTGTGAGATCTCCATCCATTTCAGACTGTTGACCATACACGAAAAACCTATTTAAAAAAGTAGATACAGAGTCCCGGTGTGTATTTCCACACAACTGCTAAGTGAAATATTCGACTTTGTATAATTAAATGTAAACTATACGGTGATCATTAGTAGCAGTTCGTCTTGGAGACGAAAGAAGTAGTAAACTTTTATATGTAGTGCTTCGTATCGGCGACGACTACGATTTTATAAACTGATCCTAAACAACACTTACCTCAACTTTCCGTTCACTCTTTCTGCTATCGGCAGCCCTGAAAATTGTTTTCCGTGGTTTCCCATTTTCACACCAGGCAAATGCTGGGGCTGTACCTTAATTAAGGCCACGGCCGCTTCCTTCCAACTCCTAGGCCTTTCCTATCCCATCGTCGCCATAAGACCTATCTGTGTCGGTGCGACGTAAAGCCCCTAGCAAAAAAAAAAAAAAAACTCTTTCTGCTAGCAGTGAAATGAAATGGCGTATGGCGTTTAGTGCCGGGAGTGTCCGAGGACATGTTCGGCTCGCCAGGTGCAGGTCTTTTCAATTGACTCCCGTAGGCAACCTGCGCGTCGTGATGAGGATGAAATGATGATGAAGACAACACATACACCCAGCCCCCTTGCCAGCGAAATTAACCAATGATGGTTAAAATTCCCGGCCCTGCCGGGAATCGAACCCGGGACCCCTGTGGCCAAAGGCCAGCACGCTAACCATTTAGCCATGGAGCCGGACTCTGCTAGCAGTAAGGAGGATAAACATTGCACTAGGCACTGCCAGACGTAAGTAGGTAAGGGTTATTCTGCCCGAAGGCAGGTCCCAACCTCCGCAGAGGTGTTCCTGAGCCGGAGTTTACGTGTGGTAGGGTGGCCAGTTCCTTTCCGCTTCTCCATTCCCTTACCCCCCACCAACAGCGCGTGGCAACCCATCCAACTCCTGACCACGCCCAATGTTGCTTAACTTCGGAGAGCTCACGGGATCCGGTGTTTCAACACGGCTACGGCCGTTGGCAAGACGTAAGTGGGGATAGAATAAAAGTGATAATCGGGGGAAGTTTAACCGTATCAATTGTTCGTCGTGGACGCGAGCGCTACCGTTCTAGGGCGAGAGATATTACTGTCACTCAAACTTTCATATTGACGAACTTTACGCGGCAGTTTTGTTATTCTGTAGTTGTAATTTCTCTTGAAACAATAACTAATACCACCACTAACTCGTTACCATGATGAATGAACAATATTTGCCGGGTTGATTGGCTCGGACGGTTGAGGCGATGGTCATCTGACCCCAACTTAGCAGTTTCGATCCTGGCTCAGTCAGGTGGTATTTGAAGGTGCTCAAATACGTCGGTCTCGTGTCGGTAGATTTACTGGCACGTAAAAGAACTTCTGCGTGACTAAATTCTGGCACCTCGGCGTCTCCTAACAGCCGTAAAAGAAGTTAGTGGGACATAAAGCCAATCGCAATATAATGAACAATATTTCCATATCTGCAATGTTCGGCGTTGATGGACATGAACTTTGCCAACTCATTTTGCATTTATATTCCTGTCCTGCCATTGTTCCCACCTGTATGTCATCTCGCTACTTCGATGTCGGTTACTTTTAACTTATGAATAAGATATCGTCGTTGCCGGGACAAAACCTCCTATGTGTTGATATTTTTTGGAGAAATGCTGACCTGCAGCACATATGTTATGAAGAGCGAGAATGCCTTGACCTAATGCACACAATATTGCACCTTACATGACAGAACCTTACCGGCCAAAGTTCTAAGCTAAAATATTTTCCATAGGAGGTTTTGTCCAGGCAGTGACGATATCCTGATTCCACCCAGCTTTATCCCCCGTGCATCAAAGTCAATCTAGAAAACAAACCGATATGAAGATAGTTTCGTCCGAGAGGTGACCTCTCTTACAAAATATCGTTGATCCCAACTGCGAGGTCACTGTATTAGCTTTACTGCAGTTTGATGCAATATCCGTTACTATACTACAATGCTAGGGACAAAAGATACACATGAGTCGGCGCCCCGAACAAATAGCATTTTAAAAACAATACTACAATGCTGGGGGATTACTGACCGTAACTATTTCAAATAATCCACCTCGTCTACCTGGCACTGAATCCACTTACACTAGTTTTCATATCAAACTCGTCTCATCTTTCTTCATGCTCCAGACTCCAAGCCTTGACCACAGTCTGCCATTAAGGCCGTAATCATCGGCCTATATTTTCAGCCAACTGAATCCCTCTCTACTATTTCATACCTTTCGGCAAATTATCCGTGTATGCATGAACAACTAAGCTGAAAGATTACAGCCTTCTTTAAACCCTATACCTACTTTGGACCCAGAAATAATTCTACCATCAAGTCTCACTGCAGCCCGATTGTCAGAATAAATACATTTGATTGTCTGTAATAATCTACTCGTAGCCCCTTAACCTCCCAGTACGGCTAATATTATTACACTTGGTACTCTTGTAATATACTTTCTCTAGTTCTAGGTAACATAAAAACATCTGTTTATTCCTCTTATTGCATTTTTCAATGAGAGGCGTCTTATGTGACAGCAGGATGCCTACAAAGCTCAGAGGCAAGATACACAAGACAGTTGTTAGACTTCCCTCACTTACGGCTCCGAGTGTTGGACAAGGCAAAAGAAGCATAATCAGCAAATGCATTTAACGGAAATGTGGATTCTGCGATGGTCAGTGGGTGTCACTCTATTGGACCGAATGCGCAATGAGCATATGCGAGATCATTTAGTACGGCCCCTATCAGTGAGAATTTGGAGGAGCGGCTGGTATGGCACGTACAACATTGAGATGAAGATCAACCCGTTAAGAGAGCTATTACAATCGAGGAACAAAGGAGAGAACGCGGGCATCCGAGAGGAACATGGTGACGTACAGCCGAAAAGCCCTTGTATAGAAACGGCATTCCAGTGGTGGAGAAATCCAACCGCAGTGAGTAGGCCTACTCTGTAAGGATCAGAAGAACAGACCCTGAGTTATACTTGGGAGTGTCCATTGTGGGCACACATACGGCCAGGAAAGAAGAAGAATAAGGAGAATTAGAAGGGAACAAGAAGAAGAAGAAGGATAAGGTGTTTAAGAAATTATGCTATGATAGACACTACTGGCAGCTTCCGTACGAAACAACTATATAATCTTATTGAACACATTAATTTGATACATACAACATTGTTTGTAGACACATGTTGAAGGCGATATCATTGTTCACTGCGAGAGCTCAAATACACAAACAGAGTAGTCATCTTGTAACACTGTAACAGACTGGCCACCTGCATCCAATGTGGTCCATGGTACTCAACCAGTCCATGGTGATACTACACAAACTGCCAACCTGCAATCAATAATCTAGTATCTAACAAGAGGAATTGACAGTTATATTTATAATATTATACGAATAATTTTGTGGTATTAAATGGCGTTTGGCTTTTAGAGCCGGGTGTGTCCGAGGACAAGTTCGGCACGCCAGAAGCAGGTCTTTCGATTTGCCTCCCGTTGGCCACCTGCGCATCGTACTGAGGAAAAATGATGATGAAGACGACACATACACCCAGCCCACACGCCAGCGGAATTTACCATTATGGTTAAAATTCCTGATCCTGCCTGGAATCGAACCCGGGACCCCTGTAACCAAGGGCCAGCACACTAACAATTTAGTCATGGAGCCGGCCACATTTGTGGTAAGAGATAACGTGTGTATTAACCAAAGAGAAAGGTTTAGTATATATCAGTTAATTTTTTTTTCCATATCAGTTTATATTTCATCTCAGTGTTCGTACAACGAATATGCTACTGTCTTGTGCACTCCCGTTCTTTCTTTTATTTAGGTACTGTTCTCAATCACCTATATATTTAAAACACTAGGCTGATTTTTGTGACAGCCAGTTTGAGATAACGCCTGAACCGATTGACATCGCAAAGCATTTGGACGAAAGCCCTTGGCCTGTAGATTTTCAGAGTGTCTTTAAAAATCGTAAACATTTATTGCCCTACATTTTAAAAATATTAAAGGAAATTTAGCATTCTGATTGGCCAAGGCGCTCGCCAGTACTTC
Source organism: Anabrus simplex (assembly GCF_040414725.1). NCBI lineage: Eukaryota > Metazoa > Arthropoda > Insecta > Orthoptera > Tettigoniidae > Anabrus > Anabrus simplex. The sequence continues at coordinate 122,161,628 of NC_090267.1, read as the reverse complement.
AAGGCTACCTGGACCGTGGGAGCACTGAGCGCTGTCCATACGAGAGGAGAGGTGGAAGGGGGCAAGCACGAATGCGCAGTCGGACGTCTTCCTGGTCAACTGCTCCAGTCCGTATTGTGTTGCAGAGAGCCACTTACTCGAGAAGAAGTTACTCAGCGCAATGGTATGATGATAAACGGGGTTAAAAGTCAGGTTGTGTGTTTGACCGAGATGAAAATGTTGTTTATTTTTCGATCAAAACTTTACCTCTGGAGGTCGCGTATGATAACCACACATAAAAAACAATGAATTACACTTTCGGAGGACCACTTAAATGTTATTAAGGCAATACAGTATATAAAACATAAAAAGTACACAAGTCACATATATTCAGATGTACGTGAACTACAAAAGGCACTAGTACTGAACGTACTTCTTGTACATATACAATAAAATTTTATTTGCACACGCGGTACGTACTGACACAAATTAACACTCGAAATATTCTTTACACCTTTGTTCCTAATTGTTATGGTGCCAATGGTTTGGCTGCACCTGAAAGGTTAGCACTGTTGTGCTAGTATTTTGTGAGACTGCTGTCTCTACATGTTACTAGCGGCATGTCTGACGCGCTACTCCCTTTTCTCTCGCCAGTCACTTGCGCCAGAAAACAGTCCCGGAAGCCAAGTGCTGCCCTCTATTCACAATTTCAAGAAATATAAATAAAACACTACAATAATGTAAGTTACACAAATAAGTCATAAAATCACTCAAATATAACTGTTAATGCGATATGCAGTAACATACCGGCCCACTTAAAATGTGCTCACATTTTACAAATTAAATGCAATAACAATGAAATTAAATACCCTGAAAATAAAACAAGTAATGCATGAGTTCTGTCTCAAAAAAAAGAAAAACTGTCAAGGCAAAGATAAATACATATGCATAAATACACAAGAAAATATGGACGACGCACTACACTGAGGTCACTAGTCAATTGGGAGTGGGCATAATTTGCACACAGGTCTCCTATAAACTCCTGTGGGTGTACGGACATCAACGACTCTCACCAACCCGTCCTTGCCTGGAAATGTTTGCTCAATGATGCCTAGTCTCCAGTCCAATGGTGGAGTGTTGTCCTCCTTAATTAGGACAACAGTTCCTGTAGATACACTGGGCTGTGCTGACTTCCATCTCATGCGTTGCTGCAAGCTGCCCAGATAGTCGGATGACCACCTGTTCCAAAAATGTCCCTTCATTTTTTGAAGATGATTCCACCTGGAAAGCCTTGAAGTATTTGATAAGGTTAGGTCAGGTTCAGGTATGGCCATCATGGGTTCTCCTATCAGGAAATGTCCGGGTGAAAGATAAGAGGTGTCATTTGGGTCATTGTTCAGGAGAGTGATTGGACGTGAATTTAAAATGGATTCAATCTGACAGAGAAGAGTGGTCATTTCTTCGAATGTCAAGTGAGCGTGCTTGGTGATTCTAGTAAGGTGAAATTTCATAGATTTCACCCCAGCTTCCCAAAGACCTCCGAAATTTGGTGCTCGTGGAGGAATGAATTTCCAGGTAAATCCTTCTTGGATTCCAACATTATCAATTTCACGTTGGTGTTGCTCTGATTGGAATAATTTGTTAAGTTCTCGAAGTTGATTTCTGGCTCCGATGAATGATGAACCATTGTCACTGTGAAGTTGAAGTACCTTTCCTCTCCGGGCTATCATTCTCCTTAAGGCAGCAATGAAGGCTTCGGTGGTTAAATTGCTTACAAGTTCCAAGTGAATGGCCTTGGTGGCTAAGCAGACAAAAAGTGCAACGTAGCATTTTACTCTCGTGTTACTACGTGGAGAACCTTGTTTAATGAAGAAGGGTCCCGCAAAGTCTACACCGCTATATAGGAAAGGACGAGTGGGTTTAACTCTTTCAGCAGGCAGCTGGCCCATCAATTGCGATGAGCTCTCGGCCTTGAACCTGTAACATGTCACACATTTGCGAATGACACCTTTGACAGTTGTCCTGGCGTGAGGAATCCAATACTTCATTCTAAGTGATGCAACTAGTAGCTGTGTGCTAGCATGTAGTAATCTTAAGTGTTCGTCACGAATAATTAATTTCGTGACATGGTGATGCGCTGGTAGTATAATCTGATGTTTCTGGTCATATGCTGCGTCTGCATTACGTAATCGCCCGCCCACTCTGAGACACTCATCTTTATCAAGAAATGGAGCGAGAGATTTTAACTGACTTCTCTTGTCAACTTCTTTTTTCAGTTGAAGATATTGAATTTCCTTCTGAAATTCCTGGTGTTGAATATATCGTACACAGCAAAGTAGTGCATTGTTGCATTCTTCCGTGCTTAGATTTCCTGTAATCTTCGCATGTGAGTGCTGTAAATTGTAGATGAATCTTTTACAGTACGCAAAGACACGTTTCATTCTTGATAACGAGGAAAACCGTGTAGTGATGTCTTCATTATCGCAGCTGTTGATTGCACATGTAGTGGGTTTGGCTTCAAGTGCTTCTGAGGTACATTCTGCAGTACTGATTGGCCATGATTCTTCAGGCTGGCACAACCAGGACGGTCCATGCCACCAGAGGTCATGTGATTTTAATGCTTGAGGCTCGCTTCCTCGTGACAATATGTCAGCTGGATTCTCTTGTGTAGACACATGATGCCATGTGCAGTTTTCTGCCGTGTCCTGGATTTCAGAGACCCGGTTGGCGACGAATGTTTTCCACCTCGTCGACGGTGACGCAATCCATTGTAAGACAATTGTAGAGTCTGTCCACGCATGAATAGAACTTATATCCAGGTTGAGACTCGTGAACGTTCGCTTAAGTAATCTTGCTAACAGGAGAGCGCCGCACAATTCTAAGCGTGGAATTGACAATTGTTTAAGTGGGGCGACTCTTGATTTAGAACACATCAAATTGCATGAAATAAGCCCTTCTTCATCTGTGGTACGAATGTACACGCAAGCCCCGTAAGCACGTTCAGAGGCGTCGCAGAAACCATGTAATTCACAATTTACAACTTTAGTCTTACTTAAAATGTACCTGTCAATTTTGATGTCGTTAAGTTCTGGTAATTGCGAGTAAATAGCATTCCAAGTGTTAAGAAGCTGACTCGGCAGGTCTTGATCCCATTTTAATTGAAAGGTCCAGAGTTGTTGCATGAAGACCTTGCATGAGAGAATAACTGGACCCAATAAGCCCAGAGGGTCAAAAATTGCAGCAATAGTTGAGAGTACACTTCTCTTGGTTGCATGGGAAACCCTTTTAACAGTTATGTCGAATTGAAACTGGTCCGTAGAAGGGTGCCAGAGTATTCCCAATGTTCTTACTGTGTCTGCATTGTCGAGTTGAAGTGGTGATTTGGTTTCTCTATTTTCTTCTGGTATTTTTGACATGACCTTACTGCTGTTAGAACACCATTTCTTAAGTTCAAATCTCCCTCTTAACAGTAATGTCTCTAATTCTTGCTGTAAACGAATGGCTTCTGATTCAGTACTGGCTCCGGTTAGGAGGTCATCAACATAAAAATCCTTTCTAAGGACAGCTGCTGCTTGTGGAAATTCCTTTGACTCGTCATCGGCTAACTGTTTCAAACACCTCACAGCGAGAAAGGGAGCACTTGCCGTACCGTAAGTAACTGTCGTGAGTTCATAACACTGGAGAGGTTCGGTGCTAGTGTTTCTCCATAGTATTCGTTGTAGTTTCATGTCCTTGTTGTCAACTTGTATTTGTCGATACATTTTTGTAATATCTGCGACAAGAGCAATCTTGTGTGATCTGAAACGTAGTACAATAGAATGCAGGTCGTCTTGTATGGTAGGACCTACGAGTAACTTGTCATTCAAAGATACGCCACTGTCAGTCTTAGCAGACGCATCAAAGACAACACGAGTTTTAGTGCTGGTACTTGTTGGTTTGAATACGGCATGATGTGGCATGAAGTATCCTCCATCTTCAGTGCACGTGGGTACCGGTTTCATGTGGCCAAGTTTCAGATATTCATTCATGAATGCTGAATATTCTTCTCTTAATTTGGGATCACGATTAAGTTTCTTCTCAATACTGTAGAATCTCACTACTGCCTGAGGGTATGAATTCCCTAACTGCGATGAAGTCTGTTTAAGTGGCAGTCGAACTCGGAACCTTCCTGTAGCATCTCGCGTTGTGTTCTTAGTGAAGTGTTCTTCGCAATCTCTTTCTTCTTTAGTGATTGGTGGCATATTCAGTTCTTCTATTTCCCAGAATCTTTTAAGGTGTGTGTCTAATTGGTCTACCTGGATGAATAGTGATGTTGCATGTTCCCCTTGGTGTTGTATGGGTGCCTGGCCAGCTACTACCCAACCCAGTTTCGTATTCTGCAATGTTGGATACCCATCACGAGTTTTCTTGCCCTCCAATATAACCTTAAAGAATATGTCTGCACAGAGTAGCAAATCGATCTTGCTTGGAATGTGGAAATTTCTGTCGGCATATTTTATATTGGTGGGTAGATTCCATCTTGAAATGTCGATTTTTCTACTTGGCAAATTGTTTGTAATCTTTGGTAGCACTAAGCATGTGGCATCTAAATTGAAAGGGCTGACCGCAGATTGCAAATGAACTGTAATGCAGTGTGAGGTTTGAACTCCTGCACCGTTAATTCCAGTTACTGGTGTAACATGTTTTTGTTTTCTTAGACGTAATAATTGAGCTAGTTCTTCGCTCACGAAATTTGTCTGAGAACCTGAATCCAAAAGACATCTAGCCTCATGCATATTACCGTGAATGTCTTTAACCTTGACTATCGCTGTTGATATCAAGACTGTAGACAGATCGGATTCCTTGACAGCGCAGTGAGTAACATCTGTTGAACGGGTTGTGTGATTAGCTACTGCTTGGCGTGAGCTGTGTTCTCTCTCTGTTTCCCGTGAGCTAAGCATTGGCCTGCTGCGGTCACGTCTGGTGTCATCATGCAATAGTGAATTGTGATACTTTCCGCACATCTTGCACGAGCCTGATTGGCACTGATTGACATTATGATTACTGCCCAAGCAGTTAAAGCATAATTTGTAATCTCTCACAACATTATGTCTCTCATGGACATTGAGCCTTTTGAAGGACTCACACTTAAATAGGTAATGTGAGCCCTTGCAGAGTACACATTGGTAATTAACACTAGCATGCACATTGCTTACTTGATGTTTGGGTGTAGATCTAATTGACTGTTTAATCTGTTGAACTTGAGTACCTGGCTTGATTGCCTCAAGTGCTAAACATCTCTTTTCTAAAAATGTCCACAACACCTCCAGAGATTCTAACTCAGAACCTGAAGTGTGTATTTCCCATGCCTTCCTAGTCGCTGGGTCTAGTTTGTTGATTAACAATTGTGACAATAATAAATCTTCAATTGAAACATCTAAGTCAAGGGCTTGTAATGCTTTTACATTGGCCTGACTTGTGTTTATAGCCTCTCTGAGAGAATTGGCATTCTCTTTCTGGATTGAGTCTTGCTCTAATATTCGTTTAATGTGGATTGACGAAATTAATTTGTTGTTTTGAAACCTGTCTATTAACCTTTGCCAAACTATGCTGTAGTTTTCAGCTGATAGAGGGAGACTTTGTGCAATTGAAAGAGGTTCGTTTCTTAGACTGCTAATTAGGTAGTGAAATTTCTGTATATCATGCAAATCTTGATTGTTATGGATCATAGATACAAAGGAATCGTGAAATCCTCTCCAGTCTTCGTACTCGCCTCCAAATGGTTTCAGTGTAATAGTAGGTAATTTGATGTGCGCCCCATTGTAATTATTGCTTACTGAGATATTCCCTTGACTGGAGTGTCTGGAAAGACCTGTTATTTCATGCTGGGTGATTATTCTGTCTATGTCGACCTTTATCTGATGATATGTGTCTTCAAATATTTCTCTATCTGCTTCGTATGTTTCTCCCTCCTCACTGATTTCTAGCTGGGATTGAATGTCCTCATACCTTTGTTTCAATTCCTCTAAACTTTCCCTACGAGAGATAATAGCCACAATTCCCTGCTCACTGTTAAACCCATCTACGAAGTTTTTAATACGTGTTACGCTGCCCTTTATTACACCTCGTTTGCGTATTAGAATTTTAATACTCTCCTCTGCCATAATGAAAGGATAGGAATAAAGATATGAATTGGATCTGACCTTGTAAGGTGTGGGAAGTAGTTGTCATCAAGGAGCCATCTTGATATGGCTCAGGGTTGCTACTGCCAACAGTCCACAGGTTGTATTCCACAGCGCGGAAGATTTGACCGGCGCGGTTGGTAGCTCTGATTTAGCGGCGTGAGTTCGCGCGTTAATCAGCCATGTGGCGAATTGCGTCATAAATTGCACCACGATACATCACAATATATTATCAGCATAATCCAGTCACTGTAAATGCACTATGTTTGTTGTCACATAAAATGAAAGCTCGAAGTATCCGGCCCGGAGGACCAAAATGTTTGACCGAGATGAAAATGTTGTTTATTTTTCGATCAAAACTTTACCTCTGGAGGTCGCGTATGATAACCACACATAAAAAACAATGAATTACACTTTCGGAGGACCACTTAAATGTTATTAAGGCAATACAGTATATAAAACATAAAAAGTACACAAGTCACATATATTCAGATGTACGTGAACTACAAAAGGCACTAGTACTGAACGTACTTCTTGTACATATACAATAAAATTTTATTTGCACACGCGGTACGTACTGACACAAATTAACACTCGAAATATTCTTTACACCTTTGTTCCTAATTGTTATGGTGCTAATGGTTTGGCTGCACCTGAAAGGTTAGCACTGTTGTGCTAGTATTTTGTGAGACTGCTGTCTCTACATGTTACTAGCGGCATGTCTGACGCGCTACTCCCTTTTCTCTCGCCAGTCACTTGCGCCAGAAAACAGTCCCGGAAGCCAAGTGCTGCCCTCTATTCACAATTTCAAGAAATATAAATAAAACACTACAATAATGTAAGTTACACAAATAAGTCATAAAATCACTCAAATATAACTGTTAATGCGATATGCAGTAACATTGTGAGTGTCACTAATAGGAAAAGTCCTCTCAGTTTTAATTACTGTGTTGTTGGGATGAAAGTTCCTTATAGGGATCACTGAAATTACCTAGGTGTTAATATAAGGAAGGATCTTCATTGGAGTAACCACATAAACGATATTGTAAATCTCTGCAAATGTTTATAAGGGTATTTAGGGTTTGTAGTAAGGATGTAAAGAAGAGAGCATATAAGTCTCTAGTACGACTCCAGCTAGAGTATGGTTCCAGCGTATGGGACCCTCGCCAGGATTACTTGATTCGAGAACCGGAAAAAATCCAAAGAATAGCAGATCGATTTTTTATGGATGATTCTCGACAAAAGAGTAACGTTACGAAAATGATGCAAAGTTTGGGCTGGGAAGACTTGGGGGGAAGGAAACGAGCTGTTCGACTAAGTTGTATGTTTTGAGATGTCATCGGAGCGGTGACGCGGAATGACATTAGAAGACTAATAAATTTGAGTGGTGTTTTTAAAGAAAAGATCAGAATATGAACATAAAGTTGGAATTTAAAAGGATAAACGAGGGCAAATTTAAGTTTATAAGAAGACGACTTGGGGATTGAAATAATTTACCAGGGGAGACGTTCAAGATATTTTATGGTTATTTAAATAAACAACAGACAGGGATTCTGCCACCTGGGTGAGTGCTCTAAATGCAGATCAGTGGTGATTTGATTGATTGATTGACTGATTGATTGATTGATTGATTGATTGATTGATTGATTGATTGATTGATTGATTCAGTTAAGTTTAAGATATAAGGAACGTTGATCATTTCAGTGCAATGGACAAAAATGGTCAAGCAGCAATTTTCCTTTCGCGTTTGGTTATCTAGCCTCGTACAGTTAAATTAGCCTGTTTTGCCCCCTTATCGATCACTTCAACAATTTTCAGGTTGTGTTTATCTACTGTACACATGTGTGAAAACTGTTGTATTATAAATTGAGGAGACTTTACGAGTCTCTTATTTATCTATCACTCACAATACACGCCGTGCTGTTGCTAGTCGCGAAGAGCTTGTTTTGCAGCGTGGAATGTCATTTGCATACTATTGGTGATCGCTGTTTATTTAACTTTTAAATGCATTTTTGTTGTCCTCTTGTCATAACTATTTACATTCATTAAAAGTAACAGGAATATATTCAGAATCATAAAGGAATATTCATGTTCATTTAATTGAAACTTCAATGTTTGTTTTTAGTAGCAATATATAAACTGATAACAATGAAAATTAAAATATTTTGCAATCCATTTTATTACACGTGTGATCTAAAAATAGCCTTCGTTTATTTAAAGTTAAGAGATAACAGTGGAATAAAAACGCATTTCAGTTGATTGTAAAAGAATGGTAGAGCTAAATTGATAAAAATGTAATACATGGTCATCATTGTACCCGGAAAAAATATATACAGTCCAAAACGAAAAAATAAACGTCGAAAATATAACTGATATACTCTAGGTGACCTGCCCCTAATTATTATAGAGTTAAAAAATTAGGAAGATGAAGCATTTCCCTGAGGTACATTTTCGTTCTTCAGTCTCAATTGATCTCGTATCTCAGAATATCAGTGATACTTCGATCTCACTAGAATTACAATCATATACAGAAAGTGAAAACAAAACAGTAACTGAAATTTAAATTCTTAAATATTCCTAATGATAATAACGCTGTTGTGAAATTTCTTGTGCATTTTTGTCTGCTTTATCTATACACCGGAGTTTCTAATCGATTGATATTCGTTTCAAACTACCTTTTTTGATGTCCTGGAGAAAATGATTGTTTCTCAGTCACAGTTAAATTATTAGCAAGTAAAAAAATGCTATGAGCTTGCATTCGGGAGATAGTGGGTTCAAACCCCACTGTCCGCAGCCCTGAATATGGTTTTCCGTGGTTTCCTATTTTCACACCAGGCAATCAATCAATCAATCAATCAATCAATCAATCAATCAATCAATCAATCAATCAATCAATCAATCAATCAATCAATCAGTACTGATCTGCATTTAAGGCAGTCGCCCAGGTGGCAGATACTCTATCTGTTGTTTTCCTAGCCTTTTCTTAAATGATTTCAAAGAAATTGGAAATTTATTGAACATCTCCCTTGGTAACTTATTCCAATCCCTAACTCCCCTTTCTATGAATTAATATTTGCCCCAATTTGTCCTCTTGAATTCCAACTTTATCTTCATATTGTGACCTTTCCTACTTTTAAAGACGCCACTCAAACTCATTCGTCAACTAATTTTATTCCACGCCGTCTCTCCGCTGACAGCTCGGAACATACCACTTAGTCGAACAGCTCGTCTTCTTTCTCCCAGTTCTACCCAGCCCAAACTTTGCAACATTTTTGTAACACTACTCTTTTGTCGGAAATCACCCAGAACAAATCGATCTGCTATTCTTTGGATTTTTTCCAGTTCTTGAATCAGGTAATCCTGGTGAGGGTCCCATACACTGGAACCATAGTCTAGTTGGGGTCTTACCACAGACATATATGTCCTCTCCTTTACATCTGTACTACAGCCCCTAAACACCCTCATAACCATGTGCAGAGATCTGTACCCTTTATTTACAATCCCATTTATGTGATTATCCCAATGAAGATCTTTCCTTATATTAACACCTAGATACTTACAATGATCCCCAAAAGGATCTTCCACCCCATCAACGCAGTAATTAAAACTGAGAGGACTTTTCCTATTTGTGAAACTCACAACCTGACTTTTAACCCCGTTTATCAACATACCGTTGCCTGCTGTCCATCTCACAACATTATCGAGGTCACGTAGCAGTTGCTCACAATCTTTTAACTTATTTATTACTCTATACAGAATAACATCATCCGCGAAAAGCCTTAACTCTGATTCCACTTGTTTACTCATATCGTTTATATATATATAAGAAAATATACAGGTCCAATAATACTGCCTTGAGGAATTCCCCTCTTAATTATTACAGGGTCAGATAAAGCTTCGCCGACTCTAGTTCTCTGAGATCTATTTTCTATAAATATAGCAACCCATTCAGTCACTCTTTTGTCTAGTCCAATTGCGCTCATTTTTGCCAGTAGTCTCCCATGATCCACCCTATCAAATGCTTTAGACTGGTCAATCGCGGTACAGTCCATTTGACCTCCTGAATCCAGCTTATTTTCAGCATCCTTCTCCATATCTGCACTTCCATTGCTTATGTTCCTGTTTCTCACATACTGTTTCTTGTTACCGAAGGCTTGTTTAGCTAAGGCAATCCTCTTCTTATGCCAGTCGTACCCCTATTGTCCTGAGTGACAATGCTTCCCAAACAACAAAATTGACTGACTACTGTTACGGTTTCATCACCTAACTTAATGTTTGTTAGTACCTCCTCATATGATTTCTTGACATTTAATATTTTTGTTTTTGAAGTGTTCACTTCTAATTTAGATTCTTGTAGTGTAGATGTCAAAACTCGCAACATTTTCCTCAATTCCTTCTCCGAATCTGCAAATAACTTAATGTTATCGGTAAACCATATACAGAGGATTTCTTGTCCGTTAATTTTAATTCCTTTGGTCTTTTAGTTAAATTTTGATACGGCCTCCTCAATGAACATGTTAAAGAAATATGGAGATAGTGCATAACCTTGTCTCATTCCTCTTCTAATGGATGCTGTCTTTAAATTTCCAATAAATTCTATCGCTGTACTTTGATTTTTGTACAGGTGTAAAATGAGTCTTCTGTCCTTCCAGTCCAGTCCTATAAGCTTTCTCCAGTTTACATTAGCGAAGGCTTTCCTTATGTCCACAAATGAAATGCATGTCTTCCTGTTAAATCTAAGTCTGATTTCTAGAATACTTCTTAGCTCTAGGAGAACTTCTCTTGTTCCCTTACCTGTTGTAAAACCAAATTGATCCTGGGATACAAACAGCTAACACTAATACTGTTCGACAAAAAATGTAGGAATGCAACAATAATAACACTAATAACGTAAGCTCAACAATAATTCCACTCGAAAATTACATTTTCATTCCGTACGCTTACCACTAACGATGCTCGCTGTGCTACCTGCTTTCTTGACAATTAATACTCTTTACCCTATCCCCACCACTCAGGAAAATAATAATATATTTAATGCAGCCAAATAGCCATAACTGAGAATATAGATCACATTGATGGGTTACATATTTGCATAATCACTTATAGACATTGTTCTTCTTGTACAGAATTCAATGTGGTACTGTTCACACGTTTTTCCACATAGTGTGCACTCACAGTCTATACTTGGGTCATGGACATGTTTTGATTTGCAGAGTAGGTGATGAAAACCGTGAACTGCTAATCTTGTAATAACATGTCTTAATTCAAAATTAGCTTTTGTCCAAGAGCGATATATCATTGCCCCTGTGCCGTGGAAGTCTGGTTAGACTTCTCTCTTCTCCGTCAGTTTTGCCAGCAGTTTCTCTGATGCACCGGTGTTCGGTAGGGGCATGTTTGTCCTGAGATCATCTACAAGAAATGATTCCCTTGCCAGGAGATATACAAGTCTAGATCGTGTAGTTTTCGATACACTTATCACCTTCTTTATATAGTTCGCTTTCACCCTTTCCAAGGTTGATAGGTCCCTCGTTGTTAAATGTGACCAGATAATTTCAATGCCGTAAGTCATTATTGGAAGAATTTTTACTCTGAATAGGAACATTGCTGTCTCCAGACTAAGTGATCTAATGTCTTTTATTTCATGCATTGCAAACCATATTCGCAGTCTGCCGTCTCACTTGCGTGGCAGCACCCGTTAAACTGCTGATAATTTTTCGCTGAATATAGTACTGTATGCCACCAATTGCAATTAGGAAATATGTTTAACCAGCTGTTCACGGGTTTAATGCACGATATTATATTCTTGTTGCGTTGTTGGAGGTTTCTTGACAAGATATGAAACGCACGCTTATCCCCATGCCTCATTGCCCAAACAGTGCATTCCCAGACATTGGTTCCCTCTTGAAAAAGGACCAGTTTGCCGTCTCACTCAACATATTAAACATTGCCAGGTTGTTTTGACTCACTCTGCAGTGTATTGTCATCTGTCCGTACAGCTGGTGTTTGGAGAAGTCTGAGAAAATGAATATTTTCTTTTCAACTAGCAGATTGTGCCTTTACTGACCATACCTGGTGTCTTCTGGTATGGTGATGGTAGTGATTGCTGTTTGAAGAGGAAGAACAATTAGGAAACCATCCTGTATTAACACTAATCGCAAGAAAAAGTAGAAGGGGTCAGACACTTCTAAAAGTGAAAGTATCGCCAAAGAGAGACAAGGGCTACGAAGGGCGTGAGAATGAAAGACTCCCTAGGCGTGGAGTGCTCTAATACCATCGGGGTCGGTAGTGAACGAGAGTTGACCAGGGAGATTGGATAGGATAGATGAAAGTGAGGAGCCTGACGCAAGTAATTGGAAACAATACCAGGATTCAGCTGAAGGCGCCGTGGTCTCTAACCCACGCTCCCAAGTTAACAGCCCATGGAGCCCCTTTCGGTCGCCTCTTACGACAGGCAGAGGATACCGTGGGTGTTCTTCTGCAACCCCCACCCACAGGGAAATCTTCACGTATGGCCTAGAGAAAAAAATTAATTTCACTGACTCTCTTGACCTTATTGTTGGCTTTGACAACGTAAAATTGACAGGTATGAAAGATGCTATAGTAATACCATTATTTATGCTGCCATTCCCTTTAATGAATTGTGTGAAAATGTTGCTCATAGGATCGGCTGGTGAGTGCATTTCAGTGGCAGACTGAGATCTAATAGTAACTCTTGATTCGGCATGTAGAGCAACGGGAAACTACCTCACACCCCATTTCCCTTGTATGCCTCTTCAGTGACGCTTTCTCTGACAGCTGATGGTGGAGCTGTCATACCTGCCTCCCGTCTGAATACTCAACATACCAACTGATACTTTTCAATTACCTTTTATATTTATATTTTTAAATTTTATTTTAAAATATACAGTTCAAAAATTAGATGTATGCTATTGTCCACAAAACAATGCCTCACACCCAGGTATATTACCAACTAAACCTTCATTCTTTACCGTTGAAGTATACAAAAGAACATCGATGGATTCGCGTTCATTTTCAGAACACAAACGGAAATGCCCAAGTAGGGGCGAAAACAAAGTGATGACAGTCCTCCTGAGTGGATTTTTATCATAGCTGGAGAGCTTCAGTATGGTGTATGTCCTTCACGAGCATTTATCACAGCTTGGCACCTACAGTACGTGGCATGCTCCACATAAGTCGACGGAGGTCACGTTGCGGTGTCAGGTCCCATTCTTCAATGAGAGTATGTTCGAGGTCTTGGAGAGTCGGTGGTGGAACAGGACGCCCACGAACACTTCTGTCAAGCCTATCCCACACATGCTCGATTGAATTAAGATCGGGACTCACTACTGGCCATTAGATCTCTCGAATGTCCAGTTCTCGCAAGACAGCTCTGGTGATGCGCGCTACATGAGCCCCGGCATTGTCGTGCTAGAGTACGAATTCAGGGCCAAAACCGTATGCGGTTAGGCGCGTGCCTGTGAGTTTGCATCCGGGAGATAGTGGGTTCGAATCCCACTGCCGGCAGCCCTGAAGATGGTTTTCCGTTGTTTCCCATTTTCACACCAAGCAAATGCTAGGGCTGTACCTTAATTAAGGCCTTCCTTCCAACTCCCAGGCCTTTCCTATCCCATCGTCGCCATAAGACCTATCTGTGTCGGTACGACGTAAAGCCACTAGCACTAGCAAAATGTGAACTGGCCTGTCTCATTGTAGCGATTCCACAAGGGGTGAATAACTGACGGAGATACATTGAGATCCACAGCAACATCACGAAAAGTCCATCCTTCCTGGCTCAAAATGACGGCCCTTGCTACTTGAACCTCGTTAAGATGTCTCATGGGATGTGCTGGTTGTCGTACAACGTGCTCGTACGACCGCAGTAGTCTGTGTACCTCACAGCGACACATGGACGCACCGGTATTCACTTTGTTTTGAGTTGTCACCTGACAGTTTAATGCATGGCTACGCTTACAGAAGGAGTATAGCTTCGGTTTGACATACCCTGACTAGCTAATGTCTCAAGGTATGCTGTACGACCATTGGAACCCCATCTACCAAATTAATGTTCACATACCAGACGTTACAAAACATATTCCCCTAATTTTTTTAACTGTGTACATATTTTAGACGTTTTTCACTGATATTTTCATGTTTTTCCCATTCTTTCCTTGTTTTAGTTCTTTTTCTATTTAAGAACTGGCTCAGGGACTGGGTGCCTGGAATCGAATCCGTGTCCCCTTGAACCAAAGGTCAGCATAATAACCACTTAGCTAAGGAGCCGGACAATTAACATCCAAATAGAACAGGTAGTTTTTCAGGGACGCAGGAATAGGACTGGGAAGGTAACAATTAAGGCGCAACACTGCTGTAAAAAACGGGAGCCATGTAACACCATCTTTGAACCCACCATTTCCCGAGTGCGCGCTTACAGGTACATGAAAAATGAAATGGCGTATGGCTTTTAGTGCCGGGAGTGCCCGTGGACAAGTTCGGCTCGCCAGATGCAGGTCTTTTGATTTGGAATCCGTAGGCGACCTGCACGTCGTGATGAGGATGAAATGATGATGAAGACGACACATACACCCAGCACCCGTGCCAGCGAAATTAACCAATTAAGGTTAAAATTCCCGACCTTACCGGGAATCGAACCCGGGACCCCTGTGGCCAAAGGCCAGCACGCTAACCATTTAGCCATGGAGCCGGACACAGGTACATGAATCTCACCAAGTAGTTACTTCACGCGGAGGTGCATGTCCTGTCTCTACACATAACCAATAAATGAATCTAAAAATAAAGCCTTACTAAAGTAACGTCACCAGAATACGTCATGGCGTATCGATACTCGTGCGAGCAGAAGCATTTTCGCTTGTTATCTACATGCAAATGTTCAATGTTGTGTTTAATGTAGCGATTTCAAATTGCATTTCCGTTCTCCCGATAGTAGCTTGTGCGGGAATGAAATATAGCTGTGTAGAAGCGGTAAAGTATGAGCAAGGGTACTTAAGTGGAAGGTATAAAAAGACGGTAGATTAACAGCCTTTCTGATCGCCCACGGATACATACTGATGAGCAACGTGTTAGCCTGCTTCAACCTGCCCGTTCCATAGGGAACTAATGTTCTGAACGAAAATAAGCTTCATAGATGATTGTAGTAGGCTAGTGATTGTTGTCGTAATGGAAAGCAAAACTCTAATATCCTCTTAACACTAATCAGAAGAGGACAATACATGATCTTTCATAGAATGAAGGAATCGGTTAGGGAGAGAGAGAGAGGAAGAAAAAAGACGACACGGAGGGCGTAAAATTAAAACACATTAATGGTGATGGCAGTGAGTTATTTTAAGTATAACTAGGCAACAGTTATCTGTTAAAACTAATCAGGGGAAACATATAAGAAAATATTACAGGATTTACGTCCTACTAACTGCCATTCAGTAGAAGAATTCGTGCAAGGAATTGGAAAAAACCCCAGTTTGAATCTTTGAAATGACATATGAATCATGTGCCACTCAACGACACGTAACTCCAAGCTGACCGCTCTACTCTTCCATTTTAGCAGTTAATGCTTAATGCTTGATGTTTATAGTAGCCTATATTCTAGATCATCGACCCTTTAGCAGTCGGCACACGTGACACACATCAGACTAGTCTTACGATTGTCAGGTACCATACTCCGTAACTTAAAGAGTGTAGTATTCACCCAGCAAACAATTACAGTAACAGTGAACGTTATTCTTTCCTTATTTCTTCCGTCCTTCCTATCTTTCCTTCTTTCTTTGCATATTGAAAAGAACTGACCGCCAATATTATTTTATTCAATGACACCTTATGTGGACATTAAAAAAATTAAAAAAATTTAGTGACGAGCAAATTTACCCGTGTTTTGCTACGGTATTCTACATCCTATACAGATATCGAAATAAATTACTGCACATAGAGTGAAAAAGATGTTTTAAAATTGCAAGTCTCTTAGCGTTATCCGAGAAACAGCACGGGGAGGTCCCCATACGCTGTTTCCGATGTAAAGTGTGAGTTGCGGAGTTGTGATGATAACTGCAAGCTGACTTGCATCCTGCCATTCACAATCAAGTTGGGAAGATTTCATTATAATGGCAGACATCATTGGCAACTGCGCTGTCACAATCGATTTGGGGAGTTTTCGTTACAATGGTAGGTCCTATTTTCTACTTCCAGACAGATTACAGTTGAGTAGTTATTATTATGATGACAGGCAACTTGCCTACTGCCTCTCAATGTTAAGTTGTGCTGTAACCATTATAATGACAGGCCCCTTTTCCTATTACCAGTCGCACCGAGTTGGTGAGTTTCCATTAAAATAGCAGGTCACTATGCCTAATGCAAGTCACATTTTAGATGGGTACATTTGTTTATAATGGCGGGCACACTTGCCTACAACCAGACACAATCGAGCAGGGGAGTTTTGAACAAAATGTGTGTATTTATTTATTTATTATTTTTATTTTATTGATAAATAGGATTCCAGAGAGCATGAGTTCTGTCAAGAGGAATAATACACAGCTAATCACAACAATGGCGAATTAAGGTCTAAGATCTAAAAGTGAAAAAGTAATAATAGAGGTTTTAGATATGCTTTGACTATCATTATTCACCTAATGGAGAGGATTACATTAAGTAAGTGGAAGAGGAACAACTGTTTCGAATTTCAAGGTGACTTTGGAAATAAAAAATACAAGAGAAATAACTGTTACACATTGATAGTGACAAAGAGGTACTTCTTAAGCTGATTACGAAATGGCACAGTTTTAGAGGTGATTGCTACATTGTCAGGAACTCTGTTATATTCAGATAATTGTAAGTGTTCCACTCCTTTAGTGCCACAAACTGTCGTATCTTTTTGATAACTTGTAATTATTATTTTTTTTTTTTTTGCCTTGTCTAATATGAATGGATGTCAGTGACTTTAAAAATGCAGAGTTGGTGAAAATTTTGTTATGCAAGACTTTATGAATAAAATGTGATGCATTTATTGAGATTAATTGCTTAAGTGGTAATATATCGCTTTTAGAGTACATTTTATTTCGGGTATATAGTTCATGGAATCCATACATAAAATTGATGACCCTGTTTCGCAAGACTTCCCAAGTAAATAAGTTATTTTCGGTTGCTCTGCCCGAAAAGAAACACAAGTAAGAATTACATGCTCCCATGCCTTCTGCAAGTCAAATCGAAAAGGGAATTATTCATTACAATGGTAGGCCCCGTTACTGATGGCAGTTACACAGGAGTTGGAGAAGGACTCAATTCCTACTGCCAATCAAAGTCGATGTGGGGTGTTCTGATTACAATAGCAGACACATCCTTCCTCAATCGCTACAAATCGACACCATTGAATATATATAGATCAACATACGAAAGAATATGCATGTTTACAACATTGCGGACCTTCATTTACAGATTAGCTGCTGCTAAACGGTACGTCATACCTACAAACGGATTATACCATAAGACGCTGTATTCAGCGGTCGAAATGGCTATTCCTGTGAATTATTCTCAGATATAATCTATTCATAGGTAAGATTGAGTTAGAAACGTTGAATTGGGTGAAATATGGGTAAGATGGTTTCACAATGCATTACTTTTCGGATAATTATGTGACAGCTACAAACATAGCATTTCGGTCAAATATGGCTACTGGCTGGGCCAATGTTCGTGTAGAATTTGATGATTCTATTATTTCCTATAAGTGATTCAAAGTAAGAACTATGCGTGTAAAAATTGCAAAAATTACTTACAATCGATAAATTGAGACACATATAACGAATAGGGAATAGCGATACGACAAAAAGACATAGAACCAAAGTTGTAGATAGCTTCAGACTGAATGGAGATTGTGCCGTCCGTTTTGTGATACGACTTACCGTTTAGCCAAAAATACCTCGAAACGAAGGTCTCCATCGTGATTAAAATTTCCCCCATATTTCGATATTCTTCAGGGATAAAAAGTGAAAAATTCAAAGATTTTGGAAACTTTTCGTCGGTTACAGTCTAAAATGTATAATTGTGCCAAATTTCAACTTTCTGGCTCGTTTGGCAGATGTGCCACAATCTTAATTTTGGGGAGCGGGGTAACAGTTAGGACTTTCAGGAAACTAAACTAAAAAATATGCAGATGGTCAATGAAAAATCCACAGCCTGTTTCCGGTAATTCTAGCGGGTCAAGAATGGAATGAATGAAGCTCGATCTAGCGGCGAGGATAGGAATTGTGCCGGCTGTCGTAGCCTGTTGCACTCCACTGGGGAAATGATTAGGGACTGACAGATGAAGTGAAACGATATTAGAGAGTGTTGCTGGAATGAAAGATGACAGGGAAAACCGGAGTACCCGAAGAAAAACCTGTCCCGCCTCCGCTTTGTCTAGCACAAATCTCACATCGAGTGACCGGGATTTGAACCCAGTGGTGAGAGGCCGGCGCTGCCGTCTGAGCCACGGAGGCTCTCCGCAGATGGTCAATATTACCCCTTAAACGGATATCTGTACGAAAATTTCGCCAAAATAGTCAATGTACAGACACACGGTCGTTACGATTTTATTTATATAGATACTGTAAATAAGGAAACTACTCGACGTACATGTCCACTGGACTTAGCCTGCAAAAACGGACCGTTCATGATATCTCTCTTATTAATCCTCCTATCGAAACAATGAGCATGGGAAAAAAGTTATAGAAATGGATTTCCATCAAGGGTGGTCATATTAAGTTAAGGTGGTCTTGTATATATCATGGGAGAGTAAAATCACTGTTCCGGTTCCCTATAAATCCCCAGTCCATTCCGGGAATTTGAAATGGTGTGGACCTTAAAATCTACCTTTGGACAAGTAGATGCTAAATACTCAGTTTGGTTGAAATATCTTCAGTAGTTTTCAAGTTACAAGAAATACGCTTTACACGCAGCTGCTTTTGAGCTAAGTCCATTGGGACTTGTGCTGAAAACCGTCCTTTAATATCTCCCTTATTAATCCTCATATCGGAATGATGCACATCAGAAAAAAGTTTTAGAAATTGATTTCATTTAAGACGGCAGATTTCTATTAATTTTGGATGTGCATATTTTGCGGGAGTACAAAATCATGTTTTGTTTTCGGATTAACCACCAGTAAATATATGTATTCAGAAATACTATTGGCTCTAAACCGTACCCAGGAACTAGTGGATTGGTATATATCCTGTAGTTTTCAAGTTAGAAGAACTCAGACAGACAGACAGACAGACAGACAGACAGACAGACAGACAGACAGACAGACAGACAGACAGACAGACAGACAGACAGACAGACAGACAGACAGACAGACAGACAGACAGACAGACAGACAGACAGACAGACAGACAGACAGACAGACAGACAGACACCAAAGCCAAAAAAATATACAGATGCTCATTATTGCACCCGAAACGAATAACTGTACGGAAATTTCTCCAAAACAGTCATTGTACAGGCACACTTAAGTGATGGAATTTAGTTTCCGAAAACAGGTTCTAATATAGTTTAATACGTATGATACAGACTGGATTTGTATTTGCTTATTGTTGTTAGAAACGAGAGAGGGGTAGTGGTGCCGCCATATTTTATTTTACAACTGGTTTTACGTCACACCGATACAAATAGGCCTTATGGCGACGGTGGGATAGGCGAGGAAACGGCCGTAGCCTTAATAACGGTACTTTCCCAGAACTGGCCTGGTGCGAACATGGAAAACGACGGAAAACCATTTTCAGGACTGCCGACAGTGGGGTTCGAACACACTATCTCCCGAATGGAAGGTCACAGCTTCGCGCCCCTAACTGCACGTCCAACTCACCCGGTGTGTATAAGTCACTGGTTAGGTCCCAATTAGAGTATGATTGCAGTGTATGAAGACCCTCACCAAAATTAGTTCATTCGAGAACTGGAAGAGACTCAAAAGATTTACGATTTGTTCTTGGTGATTTACGACAAATGTGTAGTGTCGACTATATTTGACTACCAATCCCAAAGAAATTTTTGATTTGAATGAAGTAGACGTGAAGACAACGGTGCCTTTAATGGGAAGGGTACTTATATCATTCGAATGAAAACACCATTTTAAGATAATTCATGTCCGTTTGTAATTTTGGCGACAAAATAACTGATAGTAGCAGATTTATTTGAACATCTAACGGAACGTTTTCATTTGAATGGCTGGAGTTTTGCTGAAATTCATAGTAACATTACTTTTCTGTCAGTAAGTCATGTTTACTTTAAAGAACCTGTTTACTTACAACGTGCTATTGTTTGTGTATAGTGAGTAAATTTGCTTAATAACCGCCTAACCCGGATTTTTCCAGAACACTAGAAATTTAAATCTTTTTTTTTGGCTATTTGCTTTACGTCGCATCGACACAGATAGGTGTTATGGCGACGATGGGATAGGAAAGGCCTAGGAATTGGAAGGAAGTGACCGTGGCCTTAATTGAGGTACAGCCCCGGCATTTACCTGGTGTGAAAATGGGAAACCACGGAAAACCTTCAGGGCTGCCGACAGTGGGGCTCGAACCCACTATCTCCCGATTACTGGATACTGGCCGCACTTAAGCGACTGCACCTATCGAGCTCGGTAAAAAATTTCAATCTAATGTTGTGCATAATTTCTCTCTTTTAGACATATACACCATAACATTTTATTTTGAATGGAAATTTCCAGCAGAATAATAATGAAATATCAAAGGGATACATATTTAACGATCCTGCAAAATTGTGTATCAGTCTAAGATATTGTAGGCTATATCGTTTTCTCTCTTACACAGAACAAGCCAGTGAATTAGAGATAATAGTTTTACATATTTTGCCACGCGTTCAAACTTTTCATTCCCTGAACGTGTAACCTACCCACAAATTTCATTTAAGTTCGTGTATTTGCTTGATTTCTTTCGACACGCAAGGCAAGGAATCGATGGGTGCTGTGCAAATAGCGGAGTGCGATATGTAAACATGTTGATTACCAGCGAGCGTTCGTCTTTGAGTTTAGTCCGCTGTGATGGAGCACGTTTAAAGTCGGACCTTTTCACAGCTCGCAATGTTTGATCAGTCGGTCCACCATCCCAAATAGCGACTCAAATTACGCTAGATTGACGGCAAGTAGATAATATATATTAATTTAAAGCACAGATCAGCAGTAAATAGTGAACTTATTTCAGAATAGTTACACAATTGCTTTTATATATTCTTAACCCATTTCTCTAGCAAAATGAACCGAGGTACGTTATTTGATAACAGAAAGGCACCAGTTTTGCGTCATTCGGTTTACTTAATGGCGACGTTGATCTTTAGCTGCAGTCCATTTACCGACAACATGCCATCTTATTTCTGCCCATATTTCTGGAAATATTCACATTATATTTATATCACACCCAATTCTAATAACTGTTTTATTAATCTATATTAACTTACAGGCGAAATCAAGGATCCAAAATACTACACCAAGTTTATAATTTAATAGCCTACGGCGGTGATTAATAAATATGAAAAGCAAGATTTGCTATCAGCTGCACTTGAATGCGTTGTTATTCCACGAATGTATAGAATTGTTGAATAACTACGAATTCTTAATGTGCTAGACTTTATATCAGCTGCACTTGAATGCGTTGTTATTCCACGAATGTATAGAATTGTTGAATAACTACGAATTCTTAATGTCCTAGACTTTATATCAGCTGCACTTGAATGCGTTGTTATTCCACGAATGTGTAGAATTGTTGAATAACTACGAATTCATAATGTGCTAGACTTTATTTGACCGCATCAGGTTATATTTTATTTTTTTCAAAACCTAGTTCTACAAGAAAAAACTTTAGAATATCTTGCGCGTACGATATTGTGATAACTAGTGCTCTTAATACAGGACTCTACCTTTCCTATCATCGAACAGCCGAAAATCGGTACATTTCATGGCTAGTGGTCCATTTTAAGCAGAGTAATACCACATATATTTTCATGAAAAAAAAAATACCCACGGTCATTTAAAAATCTTACAAAGTATATGACAATAAGTTAAAGTAACACAAAATCAAAACCAAACCACATGGTGGAACAACCCTTACAGGCTTTCTAAGACTTTATCTCAGTTCACAACATCTGGGATCCGGGAGATAGTGGGTTCGAGCTCCACTGTTGGCAGCCCTAAAGATGGATTTCCGTGGTTTCCCATTTCCACACCAGGCTGTATCTTAATCGGCTGCTTCCTTCCCACTACTAGTCCTTTCCTGTCCCATCGTCGCCATAAGACCTATCTGTATCGGTGCGACGTCAAACAAAGTGTAAATAAAAACCCCACACAACATTTGGAAGAGTGCTTTGATGCATGTATTTGCTCCTGCTTTTGTTTCAATGCAGCGTTTCCAACCTCTGATATTGTCAGGATCGTACAATAACCCCAAAAGGATCGTATTTTTCAAGAGAGGATCGTACGACTTAAAATAACCATGGCTAAATGGTTAGCGTGCTTGCCTTTGGTCACAGGGGTCCCGGGTTCGATTCCCGGCAGGGTCGGGAATTTTAACCTCAATTGGTTAATTTCGTTGGCACGGAGGCTAGGTGTGTGTGTCGTCTTCATCATCGTTTCATCCTCATCACGACGCGCAGGTCGCCTGCGGGAGTCAAGTCAAAAATACCTGCATCTGGCGAGCCGAACTTGTCCTCGGACACTCCCGGCACCAAAAACCATACGCCATTTCATTTTTCACCATTAAAATATTCGCAATTTAATCTCTTTACAGACGCATAGCTCACTTACGCAGCAGTCCGATTCTTGGAAAATAATATTTTTCCGAAAAGTCGAGTACCTCTGGTTCGGGCCGCACTTAAAACTTTACGTTCCGCGGATTACCTATAAGACGATAGCTAGGTGTCCCACTGTCGCAAAACCACATTTAAACAGGTTAGTATGGAAAATAAATATAATTAATTGTGCTAATATGTGAGATACAGTAAAAGGGTACGAAAATAAATTTTATTTAGGTTACTCAAGACTGTTGTAATTTGTAAACATGTAGTCGACATGAGGTATAAAATCACTGAAGTGCCTTACCTCATAACTGGAAATCGTCATCACCATCGCCATCATGATCATCTTCTTCTATGAAACTTCTAGGCACATTCATAGCAGAGAGTTCTGAAGTACCGGAATTTGAGCTTGTTGGTTGATTATACAACTCTGCTTTAGTTATCCTTCTTAGCATGTCCTCCGATGGTTAGAAATCTTTAAATGTTCCATTGACTCGAACACATTGGCTGCCCAGCAAGCATCCATTCACCGTATAAGTAATTAGCCTATTCCTGTATTTGATTTTCATGAGATTAATTTTGGTGAATATTCTTTCACAATCAGCTTTCGTGTGATGGAATGACAAACAGAGTGTGCAAATTTTGGATGTGCGGGAAACTCACATTCACCAAACGTGTTTTTCACCTCCTGTAACTTAGGCCAAAATTAATCTACTTCAGAGCAGGCTTTAATATCATCACTGACACTGACAAAGTGTCGTTTCCCCTAGTTATCGTCAATATCCTAAAGGCGAATGCTATGATCCACAGATTACAGTACAGGCGCGAGATCATGAAGTAACTCAGAAAGGGAAGAAACCATTCTTGGTAAATTCCCTTTGGGAATCTCATTATTAGAAAATCCTCTCAATCTCTTTCCACATTATCATCTGTGATAAAATATATCTTGCTAGAATAAAAAAAGGAAGAAACTTTACACATTTAAAAGAGAAAACAAGACAAAATTTACGATAGTCATAGGATCGTACTATAGGCGTACCGGTACGATGACCGAGTTAGTTCACATGATAGTACACAGCATTGAATTATAGTACATGTACGATCCATATCGTACGGTTGGCAACGGTGGAGCAATGTCAATTATCAGAACTTTGTGAAAGTAAAAGAAAAAATAAAAGCTTGTAAGCTTGGGCGAAAATGCACCAAGAAAGTAAATCACAATATTTTTTTGGAATTAGTGAGTAAATAATATCTTAGATGATTGTTCCTAACGGAAAGCAAAACTGTCATACCCTCTTAACACTAATCAAAAGAAGACATGTGAGATATACGATCTTCCAAGAATCAGGAAATGGTTAAGAGAAAGGAAAAGGACACGCAAGGGGGTAACATTAAAACACTCTACTGGTAATGGCGATTTTTAAATAAAAGAGAAGTACAATCACGCAATTTTAGTCTTAACACTAATAAGGGAAGTTAAAAGATTGTTCAGTAACAGTACTGAAAACATGCCCTTTCAGGTGATCAAATTATATTAAAATAATTGACATTCCTTCTTGTCGAGAAAATTTAGGGTGGAAGCCCAGTTGCTTGCGGATGTGAATACGTTTCTTGAACCTGCACAATTAGTTGCTGAGAATTTTGGAACACGTGTCATTTGTTAGTACATATAGGCCTACATTGAGGTGGGATATTAGGAGGAAGTATGAGTTAGATAAATTTCCTTTAGAAACACCGATTGGAATAGTGACGAGATTTTCTACTCCTCAATGAATAGAATATTGGTTTTCCATGGGTAATACTTCACTCGCGTGCTGGAATAGCACGCCACCCGATGGTGATATTTGCGATTATTGCTGCAAGGGGAAGTACAACAAGATCTTAATCCCATATAAAATTGCACTAATCAGAAATGTAACTGGAAATGGTCCATCCTTTGAATATCGGAACGTAACAAAAGTTGATTAAGGGAGATCGGATAGAAAAGATAAAATTGAAGAGCCAAGAAAAATTAAGTGGGTAAGCTTCGTTAAGTCAAGCCTCAGCATACCCATAGTAGTCTCTAAAATTTCTGAAAAATAGACTTCGAAACGAAGTTGGGAAGAAAAAGAGGATCCACACAGAAATGCTTCAACACAGCAAAAATATCTATCAAGGAAATTTCTCAAAATAGGAGATAAACAATTGGGAAGAAATCAGGGAATCATTAACGAAAGCAGCCGGAGTGGCGGCTGGGAGTGACTAATCCAATATCTGTGCGGGAGGGTGGGGAGCCTGCGGGGACTACCAGTTCTGGTTTTGTCTAGCTATTCGTACTTCAATGGACATAGTAAAAAAGTTCTTAGTTTCATAATAGCAATAGTAATAATAATAATATTAATAATATAACCGGGAGAGTTGGCCGTGCGGTTAGGGGCACGCGGCTATGAGCTTGCATGTGGGAGATAGCGGGTTCGAATCCCACTCTCGGCATCCCTGAAGATGGTTTTCCGTGGTTTCCTATTTTCACACCAGTAAAATGCTGGGGCAGTGCCTTAACTGAGGCCACGGCCGCCTCCTTCCAGCTCCTAGGCCTTTCCTATCCTATTGTCGTCATGAGATCTATCTGTGTCAGTGCGACGTAAAGCCACTAGCAAATATATATATATAAACATATCAATATTGTACATACCATTAACTACTTTGAAGGTTTTTGAAAACGCCGCAGTGCGGGATATTGTCCTTCAGGAGTTGTTCTGCGTGCCTTTAAATCTACCTACAAGAGGCTGGTGTGTTTGAACACCGTTAAGTACCAGCAGAGTGAGCCGGGATCGAACCCGCCAACTGAGGTTCTGTAAGTCGGTACTTCTACTATCTAAACCACATAGTTCACTTCCTGCGGTTTTATGTGACGTTCAACTATTTTATCTGAAGCTTTACGTGGATCTACATCTCACGGACATGACTTTCCATGTTAAAATATCATCCACGTGAACGTCAGCCGAATCAGCATACAGATTTGCGGACAAATGCTGTACAAACGAGAACACAGAGTTGATGACAATTTACTATACTTACAGATGTGAAGGTGAATCCCATGCGTATTTCGAACTGCCTTTAATATTAAATCCTCTGTGAAAAAGAAAGAAAAAACCTATTGAGTCTAATGACTATTGGATTAGTGTTGATAAATCACTACTAATTGTTTGATCACAAATTCGACTTTCGATTATAACTGAACCGATCATTTTGAAAAGGGATCAAATCAAGGTCTTCAAATTTCACAAGAAAAACAGAATATCATATTAACTCATTGTATGTCGGTAAAAGTGATACCAATTATTTTTATTTATTTATGGTATGGCTTTTAGTGCCGGCCCCGTGGTGTAGGGGTAGCGTGCCTGCCTCTTACCCGGAGGTCCCGGGTTCGATTCCCGGCCAGGTCAGGGATTTTTACCTGGATCTGAGGGCTGGTTCGAGGTCCACTCAGCCTACGTGATTAGAATTGAGGAGCTATCTGACGGTGAGATAGCGGCCCCGGTCTAGAAAGCCAACAATAACGGCCGAGAGGATTAGTCGTGCTGACCACACGACATCTCGTAATCTGCAGGCCTTCGGGCTGAGCAGCGGTCGCTTGGTAGGCCAAGGCCCTTCAAGGGCTGTAGTGCCATGGGGTTAGGTTAGGTTAGGTTATGGCTTTTAGTGCCGGGAGTGTTCGAGGACATGTTTGCTTCGCCTGGTTCAGGTCTTTCTATTTCACTCCCATAGGCGACCTGCGCGTTTTGATGTGGGATGATGATAATGAGGTAGGGAGAGGGTGAAACCCGGTGTCGGCACGTAGCCTACTCCTGTGAAAAGTAGTTTGCTCAAAGCTTGACGTCGCCATCCGACGGATGAATCACCGTCAACCATCAACAGCGCCGTATACCCTCACACCATATGAGCACTGCGGAGAGGTTTGGAATTTAATCCAGAATTTTGGCATGCAATCTAGTGCTAACCACGATGTCAGACCATTTAGACTTCAACGCCTAAACGATGATGGCCACCGGGATGGCTGGTGACAACAGTATACTTTTACCATTAGAGGAATTCAGCCTGATTTAGCAATCTCTTCGTAACTATATTCGGTCGAACAGCCCGTCAGGGAAAATCTCGTAGAGTATATTTAATTAGGAATAAATTTTGAAATATATGTATCTGTTTAAGAAGGTTCGAGACCCCTTGGTCAAAGAAATGTTCATCAGAATGTTGGCCGGCAGGAGAGGTGAGGTGGTGGTATACAATTTCTAATCAATAGATTGCGTGCCAAAGGCCAGGACTGAATTCCAAACGTCTCAGGAGTGCTCATAGAGTAGTGGTATGCCGCTATGATCATATAGGGTCATTCATTTCGTCTCATTTAACTCATCTGAGGAGGTTGACGTCAGGAAGGGCATCCGATCGTCTCTGCGGATTCGTCTCACTTCATACTCGACTCCGAAACAAGGGCTGGATATACATACATATGCACATTCTTGAGAATATATTCCTGTTTTTCGGGAACGTCATTAATGTTTATAATGCATAAGAAGACATTCATTTTCTGTGCTAGTTCCTTCATTCTTACTGCGGCA
This sequence comes from Anabrus simplex, assembly GCF_040414725.1. Taxonomy (NCBI): domain Eukaryota; kingdom Metazoa; phylum Arthropoda; class Insecta; order Orthoptera; family Tettigoniidae; genus Anabrus; species Anabrus simplex. Next base: position 122,134,114 of record NC_090267.1, on the reverse strand, counting down.
ATATGGAGAGAGAAGACAATTTAAGTTAAAGTTTACGAAGTGAACTAAATGGTGGAATGTTTTCAATAAAAGACAATATTTCAAGCTACATTGTCAGACGTACTGCAATCATCGCTGTCGAACTGCAGATGGGTAAGAATATAAACTTACTTGCACATTTCACCCGTTCTACGAGGCCTCATTGGCTTTTTCACAAGGTTCGGGTGTTCCTTTCCGTTTAATTTAGATTCCCTTATCTTAGTTTCTTATTCTTAATTTGAAAGTGAGAACTGGTAGACGAACTTTCAGTACCTGGCATATTTTCTTCCACGAAGTATCGCTAAGATGTTTAATCATACAGAGTGTTAAAATACCGTGAAAAACAGCAGGCGTGAGTCGTTACAAACACAAAGGAAGTGGCTTGGGGTGGCTTTTTAGCTAAATCTTGGTGTTTTCACGACCATGGCTACAAACTTTTACCATAGGTGGCTAGCTATTTATTTGGCGGTTTTAATGACTCTAGCACAGACGATGTCAATACATGAGATTGTAATGTTTGTTTCATGACTTCACTAAAGGTACGATCATTATTTTTATATCATTTATCGACAACTGATATTTAATCATAAATCAAAGTTAGGTATGCACTATCAGAACGTGTGTGTTAAAATGGTGTGACCATGCCCCAAGTCTCAGACGGAGACCAAAGTTTAGGTTCCGTTGAGGATTTTAGCCTATCGACCGATTAGGTCTTGAGAGCTAACTCCTTAACTGAGTATTACTAGACTGAATAGAGGAAGTGGAGGGGAATCCTGTTTCACGAGTCATAGCTGGTCAGAATATGACCTGCGCCCCTTATAGAGGGGGACGACGCACTTTGGAGACCCTGGGTTGGTACCAGGGTTTCATGAGTTCATTGCTGGTGAGTGGTAATTTGCCTGTGGCTTAGTTGAAGAAGTAAGCAGATGTGACGTGGGTCACCCATCCAGGAGGACGCCACGCCTAATGTTGCTTAACTGTCAGTGACAATTAAGTTGATTCAGTGTTAGGAAGAAGAAGGTGAAGGAAGGGAGTCAGTAACTGATTCGTTGGGAGGGGGTTGATTAGGGCTAGGGATACTTGATATAATGAGGTATGGTGTTTCTTGTAGGGAATAGTGTCTTGGATTCAGGGGATCAGCTTCTCAATCCACCGAGTTGACCCTGAATTATGAGTGTTTAGTTGAAGGGGAGGATATAGGGGTCGGGACTTGGAGGGATGATTTCCCGGCTGTCCGAGTTCTCGTCCTGGGAGGGTGAAGTCTCTAGGTTTTAACGAGAGAGGAAGGCCGGGGGGTACACGTCCTGGGAGTGGCGTGAAACACATTTTTCAAAATCGCTTAAATTTGTTGCACGTTTCTGAACCATGCGATGTTTCCCCGGCGATCTAAACGCGGGTTTATTCCTTAGAAGATATTATTGGGCATGGTGTGTACACTCACACTGCAAGCTTGAGCCGTCGCTTCCGGCTTTGAGAAATGTTTGTCCTCAAGCACTTCTGTATTTGAAAGCTTCTTTAAAAAAGTCATGTATGTTCAGCCTTCAGCCAAAAGACTGGCTGGATGCTCAATAGCTCCACCATAGGCTGACGTAGATGGGCTAGACATCACTGAAGACACATACTAGGGAAATGGAGAGTGAGGTAGTTTTCCTTTGCTTTCCTCACTGAGTCAAAAGTTGCTATTACATATCAATCTGCCAAGCCCACTGAAATACAAAATATAAATTATATTTTACACTTGACTGTGTAAAATTTTACGGGTAATACTACTGTCAAGTGTTCTACTGCTACACGGATTCCTGAGACAAATTAAAACATTATGAATACAAAACTATAGCCCACAGTATGTCTTAAATTTCCACCATAGTAACCTGATACCGCAATGCTGTCACCCTAGCTTGTATTTCGCCGAGAGGGCTCCTTCACACACACACACGTTTTCCCAACCAACCTAAATATTTCAGCACCTCATCTTTCGCAAACATGTGGGAGAAACGGATGTTGAAATATCATCCCTACCGAGCGAGTTGGCCAGTTAGGGTCACGCAACTGTAGGCTAGCTTTCAGGAGATAGTATTTTCGAACCGCACTGAAGACGGTGTTCCGTGGTTTCCCATTTTCACACCAGGCTAGCGCTGGGGCTGTACCTTAATTAAGGCCACGGCCGCTTCCTACCCACATCTAGCCCTTTCCTATCCCATCATCGCCACAAGACCTACCTGCGTCGGTGCGACGTGGAGAGAATTAGAAATAAATGCCTTCAGATCAATGGCAGATGATATCTCCTGAGCGCCTGATCGTAGATTCACGGTGTTTGACAGACAGCTTCAGAATTTTTAGCGCTGTCACATGACCTCACCAAAATAATTTATATATAAAGATTTTCCTGCGCAGAAAGACAGATGGATATCGAACACAGGTTGCCAGCACGTTCTTTTATTTATCTAGGTAACGCCGCGATATTCTATTGGCTGACGCGGACGGCCGAGCAAATCTGGCTCCTCCCTCACGTCCATAGTTGATCTGTGTTTAGCATAACTTAATTTAGTGCAACCACATCTGTTTCCTCTCTTATGCAATGCTTCTCAATAAATTTAGTCTGCTGAATTATTAATAAAACTTTGTTATTCACTGTTGTTAAAAATGAATTTATAAACTAAATCGTAAGACTAAATAATAAGAGAATGCATTATTTTTAAATTTAAATTTTTATTTGTTACATAATGATGTGTGAATCATTCAATCAAACATCACCGTTTTGCATTAAGGGCTGTCACCGAGGTGATAAATTGCATAACATTTGCTTACCTGGTCTTCTACTGTATGATGTCAAAGAAGCTGGAAATTTATCGAACATTAACCTTGGGAAAAATATTCAAATTCCTACTTTACTGTCCACTGATTGCATTCCCTGCCATCTCTCCCCTGACAACTAGAAACGGAGTGTTTGGTCGAGCACCTCGTCTTCTTACTCCGAAGTCCTTCTCAGCCCAGAGTTTACAATACTTCCGTAACACTACTCTTTTGGCGTAAATCACCCACAACAAATCGTGATGCCTTCTTTCGGATCTTTTCCAGTTCTCGCATGGAGTAACCCTGGTGAGGGTCCCATACACTGTAACCATACTCTAATTGAGACCTTACCAGCAACTTATACGCCCTCTTCTCTACATCCTTACTACAAACAATTTCGTGATTTTTTTTACTGTTCCAAAAATTACAATTCAGAACAATCTGGCGTTTTCGTATATAAGTTTATCGGGATTTAAACGTTTGTTTAGCGGAAAACGGAATTTCAAGTTGGCATCACGGGGAGTGGTAATCTACACAGGCACAAGATCACTTTGAAAACAGACCGTCTCTAGGCGGTATATCCTTTTCCGAACGAACGGTAAACTGTGACTGTAAATCCATCATAGATTCAAGTAGCGATCGAATTAGCCTTTTCAAAACGACCAATTTAATTAATAATTTGTTCTTGGTACGAAATTCAGAAATACAGTCACGACCGACCAAACTATGACGACGATAGTGGGGGAACTGCAGGAAATGTGGTCCTCATGGCTGATATTTTCAAACCTATAGTAATATCTCTTTGTTCTGTGCTCTAGAAGAAGTAAGACTGTGCAACTTTTCTCTCTTAACACTAAACAGAAAAAGGGGAAGAGCGCCAACACTTGGAAGTATGAAGGTATCGGCAAAGAAGGGAATGAGTGATATGAAAATGAAAGACTTCCTAGGGCTCCTAATTAGGGTTGAAAGAGAACAACGGTTTACCAAGAGAGTTCGGATCGGAAAGATCAAAGTGAGGGGCCTGACACAAGAGGAAGGAATGCCAGATTCCGCTAGGAGAACTGTGGTCTCCAACCCACGCTCCCAAGTTGAGACACCGTAGCGCACAATTTATTCGTCTCTTGAGCCAGGTAGGCGATACCGTGGATATCCAGTGTGAAATTTAATGGATCTAGCGGAGCTTCACAAAATTTGACAAGTAACGAATTTATCTTTAAACTTGCGATATTTCGAAAGCCAACTACGTCAGTCGAAAGATTTCGGTGTTATTTTTACGAAATACCTCGGGAACAGTGATCAAGAAGGCCCAAAAATATCGGAAATTGCATTGGACGGACGGATAGTGCAATGACGCGCTCCTGTGCCCCGAGGTCATTCAATCAATAGCAGCAGTGGTTGCAGTTGGTTTTGTATATGGAATTCATTTTGTCTAGGTTATAAAATTAAGATTGCAAGCTTCAATTTCAAGTAGAGTTTCTAAGTATTTCTTGGTGTTGTTTCTTAAGTTATTTTAATATATGATCATAGGCAACTTGAAACTGAAGACAAAATTTGCGCAAATTTGCGCGCTGTTACTGTTTATTACTTTTTCTGTATGACTCCTAAAATTTATGTTATAATTATATTCGAAAATGGCTGCAGTGGAATAATAGCAAGTAATCTGTATGTTTACTTAACATTATTATTTGTATACATAAGAACCTTGAAACATACTGGAAGTTCGCAAACCTACGCAAGGTGAATTAATTTCCACTAGATTCCTGAAATTTCGCAGTTTTCTCCCACCCACAGGGGACACATATACTCTACGTGACCTAATATTTGAAAGCCAATTGCCGGGCTTAGTGGCTCAGACGGTTTAGGCGCTGGTTTTCTGACCCCAACTTGGCAGGTTCGATCCTAGCTCAGTCCAGTGGTATTTGAAGGTGCTCAAATACGCCAGCCTCATGTCGATAGATTTACTTGCACGTAAAATAACTCCTGCGGGACTAAATTCTGGTATCTCGGTATCTCCTAAAACCGCAAAAGTAGTTATATATTATTTAATCTCCAAAGTGCTGTGAACCCTATTTTACCAAAAGGTATGTTAGGGTTGTAGTTTATACATAATATACAACTTCTCTGATAAAATTCAATACATAAACAGCAAAAATAGACATGAACAGAAATGGAATGATAAAAGTATGATATATACAATCCTTAATACTAGAGTACTAATACTGAAAATAGCAGATCATAATATATACAATACATATGTTAAACAGCTAATAAGCAGACAGTATCAAATTATACATGTTTAAATACATAGTCAATAAATTCTGAACATTGAAAAGTGCAGCATTTTTTATAAAATATGAAATTTATTGGTTTTTCGAAATAGCAACTGCAAGTTAACAAATGCATCTTAAGTTCAAAACGTGCTCTCTCAAAAGCAGGGCAGTTGAACAGAATGTATTCTACAGTTTGAATGTCTTCAGTGCAGAAGCACAGTGAGCCATTTTGTGTTGGAATTTTGAATCGCTCGAAGTAAGCATTGAATTTACAATGACTTGATAGCACTTGAGTTAAATGAAAGTTGCACACTATATATTTACATTCCAGCCTAGTATATTCATTTGGAACAAACAAGTCTTTGGTTACTGAGCCACTTTTACTTGCTAACCACAGTTTATTCCAACGAGAGAGCATTTCATCCTTTACGGTTCTTTTGACAAAAGAAATTGGGCATTTAGTACAACTCTCAGACAAGTTAGAATTACAAGCTTCTTTGGCCAATTGGTCAGCACTTTCGTTCCCTTTTATGGCGGAATGACCTCTCACCCAACCGAAACATATATGTTTATTGTACTTTGATATATTCTCTCTTACATGTACTGCCAAATCGTATAAGTTGTGTGACTGTTTAGGAAGGTGGGAGTTGCACAGATTTACAATATGTTGTGTGATATTTTGCGTAAAGTTGTTTAACTCTTGTGCAGTCGAGATAGCCTCCAATTTCTCAATTGAATTTTGGAGAACTCGTTTGACAGATAAATCAAAATGGAGCCACTTCACATTTTGAGTTTTGAATTTACGTGTATGATAAACGTTTGCAGGAATAACAGGAGGACATGTTGTATCACTAATTTCAGTTTTAATTAGGCCATGATCAGTCTTTGGGTCTTTGTTAATCCAATCAGAAACAAATGGAGAGAGCCTAGCATTGCAGGTGTTGATATAAATAAAGCTTTAGGAGTTACCACGGCGATAGGTTGGCGTAGTACCGTCATTGAGTATATGAAGACGATGAGTTCAACAAAAATCGTAGAACTTCTTTCCCTTTTCATCTGAAATGGAGCTCCCCCATGCTTGGTGTTTTGCATTTATATACCCTAGTAACAGTAACTGACTTCCGTTTAGTGACTTACAGATAAGATCCACAAAGCATTGTCAAAGTCACAATCTGGATCGAGGTATACATTACACACATATAGGGTTGTGCTCCGCCAACTCACACACACTACAACCCAGTAATGGCAACAGAACTGTACCAACTTCAAAACACTGGGATAATTTGTAGCTATTGTAGCTCTTACTCTGTGCTCCGATGGATCAGCAGAATGAATGTTCAAATTTGTGCCTAGTCCCTTAATAGTATTATTTCGAATGTATGGTTCTTGAATGCACAAACGTTTGATGTGCTGTGTATCTGATAGATTTCCTGCGTTAATAAGTAATTATTGTGTAGGAATAAGAGACTTGTGTATGTTATATTGATATACTGTTATTTTAGCCATAGTTAATCCTGGATTTAATTATGTCTAAGATTCTAATATAGGCCGGGAATTGTGAAGATGTTGCTGTGTGATTTGTATCTACGGCTTGAAAAGATGTCCTGTTCCTCATTTTTTGGTTGTATGATTTGCAACTGGCATATTCAGTTCTTGCTCTGGGGCATATATCTACAGTATCTTCCTCTGAACAGATTGGGAATCTTTGCGAATTACAGTTTGCTGCAAAATGGCCATAACCGCAACATGAGGGACAACGTGTGACAGGGAAATAGTCTTTAACACTGCACCTTTGGTAGGCAATATATAGCTTCTCTTCTTTCATCACGGCATGGTAGATCTTAGGAGTCACTTCTTTCACTGCATACTGGCTGTCGCCGCTCCGAGCTTTCTTCACAAATCTTTTCTCCAAGACTTGCGTACGATATAGTTGGCACTGCTTTATGCACGGGTTATGGTTTTTAATGGCGTCCACAAGGTCCTCCTCCAGAAAGTACGGTTCAATACCATGAATGATGAGTCTAGGATTTTTGTGCTTTGGTATTATAGCCGTCAGGCTCGGGGAAGTTTCTTGAATGCGGCTGACTAGGTTCGTACATTCATCATGATTTCTTAATTCGAATAACACTACATTTATAGTTTTTTCACTTTATTTACTTCTACATTTAGAGGACTGGATTTAGTTGTAGCATGAAATAGGCGTAATGTCTGTTCGGAGTTCTTTACCGTGTCCTTGTTCTTTGGTGAGATGAAAATCACATTTCTAGTCTTCTTAATGTATTTTTTATTTATATGAGTGCGAGATACTGTGTCAGAATAAAGCGGCTGTTTCGTGTTCGTTGATCTGTTGTTCGTGTTGATCTGGTGTGGAGGTTAAGGTATTCTCCAGTTTTATTAATTTCTCATGAAAGTTTGTTAATACTGATTTAACTATACTCACGGAGTTAATAATATTTTCTTTCCACTTCTTATCCATTCGTTGGTCACTATTTAGAACTTCAAATATGTTTTTGATTTATTTTTTAGCTGAGCTATTAAGTTTTGCATGTTCGTTGCTCACGGCCATCTTGATCCCCGCAAAAGTGGTTAGGAGGCGTAAATCCAATGACATTAGTATTATTATTGGTAGTAGTAGTACCGTGCTTCCCCGCACCATTCCTTATAATATATAGGTCAGATAACTCATCGTGATATTCTTGTCGCAGTCATATTGTTTTGCCCGCACTTTTCAGTAGTTTTATGAAAATTTAATAGCAACAATATAGATTTTAACACTTCTTTACGTTCAGTATGCTCTGTTCTTCGACCATTTGGCTGTATCTGTATCTTAACATTTTCAAACGATCTTGTTCGAGATAGTGCAACATAAAATTGGCTGTGGCTGAATACATGTTCGGTTAAGTAGACACTCACTTTTTCAAGAGTTTGTCCTTGCGCCTTATTAATGGTCATACAGAAGGCTAATCGACTTGATACCTCCCCGTCTGTGCGTACGTAGACTGTTTTCTCATAGCAGCATGTAAGATATTAGGAACGTTCTGCCATCTGATGAGTATATTCATAAGCTCGGGAAGGTCAGGGAATCAAAGAGTATCTAGCAGAGAATCATCAAACGAAGTGTATACTCTCCGATTTCCCTGGTAGTAATTAAACATGGCTGCATGCAATGACATTACCAAGGATGAAAATTACATACCAGAATATTAATGAAAGTGTTAGTCGCTTAGCAACCTGCCAAGTACAGAATGTATTGCGGGTTAGGGTTCACCTTCCCCTGCATTTATTGGAGTGATCATTTAATGATTTGATTTTATGATTACTCAAAGTTGATTGATCTCAGAGACCTATAAATGTCTCATAATTCACTATTAGGTAATTGCGGAGAGAATGAAACAAAAATGAAGCAAATCGGTCCAGTAGAACGGACGGGCAGATTTGTCAAAGCTGTTTTCAGTAAATTCTTTTAAAATATAGATATGCACGCCAATTTGAAGCATGATAACCGAGTGAGTGCTGTGCGATTTGGGTTACCTAGCTATCAGCTTGCATTCGGGACATACTTAGTTCGAACTTCACTGTCGGTAGACCTGAAGATGGCTCTCCGTGGTTTTCCATTTTCACACCTGATCAATTCAGGGGCTCTACCTTAAGGCCACAGCCCTATCCTATCCCATCATCGTCATAAGACCCATTTGTGTCGGTGTGACGTAAAGTTGAAAAACTATAATACAATTCTCAAAGCTAAATGCTTAGTTAGTGCAGTTAGTACAGTGGATTATGAGACATTGATACGTCTGAGATCAACCAACTTTGAGTAATCATAAAATCAAATCATTAAGTGATCACTCGAATAAATACAGGCGAAGGCTTACCATAACCCGCAATACATTCTGTAGTTTACTTGGCAGGTTGCTAAGCAACTAACACTTTCATTAATATTCTGATATGTGATTTTCATCCTTAGTAATGTCATCGAATGCAGCCATGTACTGTGACTAGCACAATTCTACAATTGTGGTAGCAATAGTGGGAGACATGTAGCTAAGATACCAGACCGGTAGTTCAATCGGCAAAGCATCGAATGCAAAATTCGTATCGGATCCCACCGGTATGCAGTTGAACATTTTACTCCATACTTAACATCTGTTTGGCACCCACCATACTTATGAAAGAAGATCCAATGTCTGAAATTGAATTTATAGGTGTAATTTGGTCGAGAAAGCTAAATGCTCAATCAGTAATTTAAGTGTTTTCAAGTTATATTAATCTTCAGTGAAATCTGTATGCTTTTTCCAAAACGTCCGTTTACTTCAAACATGTTCTTTCAGTACACACTTTGCTTATTCGTGAAATAACAGAGCAATCTGATGTTTCCCGTGGGGTTATGTTCTGCCGCTAGTGACTGGCTCCCTTGCAGCTTGGCGCAATCTTTCTCTTAGTAACACTGCGGTCTCTCTTAACTGTCCACATATTCAATGCAGCCTCGTAAGATCATACCGGGAAAGACTCGTGGTTGTACGCTGGGTAGCAGGTGAGAGAAATATGGACCCAGCATCCTGCAGAATACCGATCGAGGTCAGAATTTTATTGTATTCCTATAATGCTAAGCGTGGTTGTCCATGTTTGAGGAGTGTTTATTCAAAATATGTTATTTCCACCTAAAGAACGTTCTGATGAAAGCGCGAGAAACGTGAAATACAAGGCATATGGAACGTACCCATGATCGGGTTTGGTGCAAATTTTAAGGAATTACACTTTTCTGGTCTGGATTTCTCATGGCAATCGATAATATCCAGCTACTGTAATGTATGTAGACGAAATACTCCTTTATTTTTTGGAAGTGGAGATAGCACCTTTTGAACAGACACTCCACATTTGAGCTGTAATGTGGACTGCGATTCAGACGCGCAGACTTAGGGTGATTATTAGAGGGGGGGGGGGGATGAGGGCATGCTCAACATGAACAGAGGCATTTAAAATGAGGAACAACTATCAATGCAAATATTCCTACATAATAACAATATTCACAAACAAACCGAAAAAAACAATAATTCAGCTTGTTTCTCAAATACATTTTGAACGAGTCTTTTGTACGGAATTTTCAACAATATTCACAACTAACGGAAAAAAATAGAACTTGATTAATAAATAAATATGGTGAAAAATGTTTTATGTACGAAGCATAAAAAATAATTACAAGAAAAAGAATTAGTATTTGCTTCATAAATATATTTTCTTAAAAATGGCCTATCTGTGTATATTATGCATTTCATGATACTAACTGTTGTAACCGTCCAGGCTTCTCCAGCCAGACTAATTTAATATACTATCATTTTACGCGATATCACTCGATATCAAGTTTATCCGCCATCGGCAATTATTCGTAATATCATATTTATTCAACGTCATGCATTTGTAAATAAGGCTTTTGCAATCTTATTATATAATTATAACATCATTTATTATTTAAATTATTATATTAGGTAGGATAGGAATTCATTATGTACTGTAATTATGGTCAATATGTTGAGACATAGTTGTTGTCATTTCATCTCATACTTGTGTATACGGAAAAGGTTATTCATATAGCGGGGGAAAATTATATGAGTCATTGGGTTAAACTCATGAGCAAGGCAGTACACAGCGACCCGCGTGCGAGGCTTGCTATGCGGAAAGCTACATCATCGCCACGCCTTCTGGTCTTATCAAGAAGAAAGAAGAGGGAGATGATAATACGATCTACGAATCAGATGCTTCGTTATATAGAGATCTGAGATGGAGCTGCTACCAAGAGTTGGGAGAGCCCGGGTATATTATCAAGTGCGGAGCAACCCTCGCTATACTATACGGAGTTACGGATTCACGGAGTCTCGGATACAGATTCACATCGCTACTTCTACTGTGAACATCTACTTTGAACGACGTTATTGATTTTGAGGGAGTGTGTGGTCTCTCCGAGACATAGTTTTTTTGTACAGTGTGTTGTCGCTTCAACACTTTACTCAGCTGCGGTAATGTTACCGGATATACGTGAAACGAAACAAGCTTACGGCTTGTGTTATATTCAGTAAATCTTCTGGACGAAGAACTATGTTTAGTTCAAGTCCATGGAATTTGGTACAAGTCTGTACCGTATAAATAGTATAGCTCAGTTGGATTGAGATTTCTATTAACATAGAAAAATTCATATCTCTGAATTTTCTCCTCATACGATCAACGCTGATCAGTTTTTACAATTATAGGGTCAATGTCTAATTTAAAGACTATGCAATTAGGGAGTGCTAGTCCAGATAGCCCGTACTATATCAGAGAAGGAAGGAAGGATGTCCATGGAGCCAATTCTACATCGAGAAGAAGAGAACGAGTAACCACGGAAACCCGATGACTTCAACGAAAGCTGCAATTGGTGAGGTTCAATTAGATAAAGCAAGCAATTAGTAAATTCAGTAAAGTAAATTCTAAATCCCTCCACGCTTTAAGGAACTTTTCCGATTCATCTCATTTTTTTGTATAATAAATTCATTTGTATTTTATATTGCGTTAATTTTCTTTCTCAAACGATACTTAATGGTTAATTATTTAAAATCCTGCCCCTGTGATTTAAGTATAAGTCTCTATGCTAGTAAATATAAATTTTGGTTTACAACCCTGGCGCCCAAACATCACATAGAGAAATGGGAAACCATGGAATGTTAATTGTTTCTATTTGCGTGGCAATTTGCGGGCAAGCCACATATAGTTTATTTGATATTCATGTGTCCCAAGGTAATAACTTTCGTCTTCTCAAGTGAGAAGCTTAAGGTCGAACAGTTACACTGTGAACATCTCTACAACCAAATGTACCGACTCAACAGTTTGGATTGACTAGGTGTAAGTAGGGTAGCATCCTGCTTCATAAATATATCGAGCTCAGAATATTTTAAGCAAGCCTCCCATAGGTCCGCTTTCTAATCTCATTTCCTGGTATAATACCATCTACCACATTCTCCAGATTTAATGCCTTAGAAGCCTCGCCTGTTTCACTCTGCCCCCTATGATTACTTTTTGTGGCTAAATGCTCAATCAGTAATTTAAGTGTTTTCAAGTTATATTAATCTTCAGTGAAATCTGTATGCTCTTTCCAAAACATTTTTTCCAGTACACTGCTGTGATCTAATCTTATTCACCACAGTTAGAAGTTTTCTGGCCCGTGCTGTATTTCGTCGTTGCCGGGACACAACCTCCTATGTGATAATATTTTAGAGATATACTGACCCGCAGCACATACATTATGAAGTGAGAGAATGCCTTGACCGTATTCACACAATATTGCACCTTATATGACAGAAGCGACGATTTGTTATTGACCATGGAGTCTATATTCGTTTTCACCTTTAGTTTCGTGTTTGCTTCCCTTCTTTGCCTCCCGATACGTATATTTTATATTTACTTCGGCCACTGCCATTATTAGCGAGCCCCGCGTTTAAGTTTCTTCTCTGTTATAAATTCACCATATAGACAAGATGCTCTAAATTCTTGTATATGTAATCATCTGATCGATAACGTTCAACACAGCTAGTAAATAAATAATGTTGATCGCATGTTATCAGCTCCCTATACTTGTGTTTTGATTTGATGCTACTTGGGCTCCCAAATGTCGACGTTCCATTTTACTCCATAGGTTGGCAGAGAAATGAACTGTGTACAAGACGACGTATAAGTGACTTATAATTCAATATGTCGATGAACAATGAATGTGTCACCGTATATATTTTAAATATCAACGTCATACGTTGAATGATCCTTCAAAACTCCGACTAGTAATCCTAGGTTTGAACTCATGTTCTTGGAATCTGCAGGTCGACATTCTACAACTGACCTACATAGAGAACTATAAATTCTATTTCAATTACTTACAGAGTCATATTCACCTAATCGATCAATTATCCTCTGTCAACGGTGATGTGATTAACAATGGATGAGTGTGGGTAATGATTTATTTAACCTGAACTGAGTGGTGAGGGATCCCGTTTTAAACCGTTTACTCTGATCGTTGACTGATCGGACTGACACATCTAAATTCAGGAATTTGCGATGATGAACGAGGGATATTCTGTACCTTTGGAAAACCAGTAACATTCAAACATTTCATGACATTGTCATAGATCTATGTGTCCAACCAATGATATGGCAATTAATACAGCTGTAGGAGATCGGCAACACATTATTAGTTCAAATACAAAGCTGTATTTTGACATCAATATAATTCCATATCAAAACGGTTACCAGTTTATTTAATGGGTGCTACAATCTAGTTTCGAGTTATATCTACAATCATCTACTGTATTGTGTTTACAATGACTCCTTTCAAAATTGGCTGTTTGGAAACTGAACGTTAGTGTGCTCTGTCTATGATGATAATGGCATTAGTGACAGTAATTCTCCTTCCAATGAAGACTAATTTCATTGTGTTGGTATGGGAAATCATGGTAGGAATATAAGAGGATGATTATGCTTTGACTTGTGTTCTATTCATTGATCTGATGTAGAATTATCTCAGCTCAAATTCTAATCCCGGCTTTTGCTATAGCCATAATCGATTATGAGTCTCTCTTTGAAAATAGTAATAGACGTTCTTTGATCCGCGACTTAATTGATGTCATTTAATAATTGAACTGTGTTTGTAGTCATACAACCATGCGGAATATGCATCGTCTGTTCTATCCAGATGATACCAATAACGTTTGCCCCTGATAATGTCGAACACATTTGTAATTGAGAAACTCAATCTGAGGGGTAAAGTTAACTGGTAATGTAGTTAAAGTGTGTTACAAGAAGATTTCACGTAATTCAAATTCTTATACAATTGAAGTGAAGCACAATGGGCATCCTCTCTAATCTATTCGTGAACAAATTACATTTTTCTAAAGGAAAACTACGGTTTATCTTCTTATTGAGGTATTTTCCCCATAGTTCAAATGTGTAGAAATAATTTTAAAACATTGTAAAGAAGCACGAAATGTGAAATATAGCTAATCACAAATTGAGAATATGGTTCAGTACAGAAACTAAGAAATTGTTCGTACAATTATTTTATCCGTACGAGGAAAATCTGCCCGTAAACCCGATAGGAAAACGTTTACTTGCGTGTGTGACTTTCTATTCTTTGTTGCGTTAGATACTCCTTGAGCGTTTATAGTAGTATAATCGTTTTATTATTATTATTATTATTATTATTATTATTATTATTATTATTATTATTATTATTATCATTATTATTATTATTATTATTATTATTATTATTATTATTATTATTATTATTAGTACTATTATTTTTTTACAGGAATAGGAAACTGCATCGTGTTCGCAAACTATGTGTTTCTCTATTCATAGAAAGATGAAATGTGGTTGAAGGTTTTCGAACCCTCCTTAAATGGTTTATGAGAGATTGAAACAGGTTTTAAAATCATATAGTAATGAGTTTATTCTACAAATTAAACTAATAAATGGGGACGGGACCCTTCAAAGGGAATAATTAACTTGGTGATTAGAATTAATGGACACTTAAATTTCAAATAAAGTCCGGCTTCATGGCTGAATGGTCAGTCTTGGATATCTGGGGCTCCAAGTTCGATTCCTCCGTGGGTCCTGGGATTTTAGTTCTATACTTTGGAATTCCTTTTTTAGGGACTGAGTGTTTGTACTGTCCCTAACATTTCTGCTCCTCACACACAGTCCGCAAAACATTACCCTCCAACACGGTATTACACAGTTTGCCACACACGGCAGAAGCTGCCGACCTTTGTCGAAAGACTGCCTTCGGCTGCAATAGTTACATTAAATTATTATTATTATTATTATTATTATTATTATTATTATTATTATTATTATTATTATTATATGGTGTGAGTTACTGTAGTCACGTCCAAGTCGTGAACCATGGGCAACGGCTGAGTGACCTAGTAAATGGACCCGAGAGTCGGGATACCAGATGGTAAGGAACGGGAGTGGGAATCTCCGACATATTTCGAGTCATGGCCTTCCTTGTGTTCAGGCGGCTACAATTATACTATCCACGGGCGGTCCCTAACCTGTTAAAGATCCTCGCTTGAACTAGTTGTAAGTAGGGTAGCATCCTGCTTCTTAAATATACCGAGCTCAGAACATTTTAAGCAAGCCTCGGACGTATGGGAGTAACGGAGTCCCACTCCCATTTGACAGGCGACGGACTTCTTGGAAACAACTGGCGAACGAAATTGAATTCTATGGGAAGCTATCAATATTAATGGGGCTTATGGAAGAAAAAGAGTATAACTGGCTGAGTCAGCAAAGAGGATGCATCTGGATGTGCTTGAAGTAAGTGATATTCGGGTAAGAGGGGATAACGAGGAAGAGATAGGAGATAATAAAGTGTACTTGACGTGTGTTAAAAAGGGAAGAGCAGAGTGTGGGGTTGGGATTTTCATCAGGAATACTATTTCACGCAACATAGTTTCTGTTAGGCACGTAAATGAGCGAATGATGTGGGAGATTTGGCGGTTGGAGGAATTATCAATTTATTGTAACCATCATGGTAGTTATAACCCTCGTGACATTATTTTATTATCTTCGACTAACATTTCTCGCATTCGTATTCTCCTACACTGAACTAAAGCTAACCTTAGTGAGGGTTCAGATGAGGATGAATTTGACAAGTTTTATGAAGCATTGAGTGACATCGTGGTCAGGGTAAACGGCAAGGATAGGATAGTGCTAATGGGCGATTTCAATGCGATACTTGGAAATAGAACTGAAGGATACGAAAGGGTGACTGGTAAATGTGGGGAAGATATGGAAGCTAATGGGAATGGGAAGCGTTTGCTGCACTTCTGTGCTAGTATGGGTTTAGCAGTTAGGAATTCATTCTTCAAGCATAAGGCTATTCACCGCTACACATGAGAGGCTAGGGGTACCAGATCTATAACAGATTATATCTTAATCAACCTCGAATTCAGGATATCTGTTAGGAATGTGCGGGTTTTCCGGGGATTTTTCGATGATACAGATCTGATCAGTAGTGAACTAAGTATCTCTAGGCCTAAGATAGAGAAAGTGAAATCTGTCTGCAGACGAATAACGCTAGAAAATCTCCAGGACGAGGAAGTTAGACAGAAGTACATGGATATGATTAGTGAGAAGTTCCGAACAGTAGACAGTAAGCAGGTTCAGTATATAGAAAAAGATTGGGTGACACACTCGGATGCTGCAGTAGAAACAGAATGGGGATGTCTAGAAATAACTGTGTGTAAAGATGGTAAAAAAGCGAACATCTTGGTGGAATGATGGAAGTGAGAGCAGCTTGTAAACGTAAAAAGAACGCTTATCAGAAATGACTCCAAACAAGGGCTGGTGCAGGCAAGGAATTGTACGTAGATGAAAGAAACAGAGAGAAACACATAGTTCTTGAATCAAAAAAGAAGTCGTGGGTAGAGTTTAGAAATAACCTGGAAAGACTAGGTCTAGAAGCAGGAAAATCTTTCTGGAAGGGAAGGATAAAGCAAATGAACAGTGTTTTGGGTAATTCAGGTGAACTCGTAATAGATCCCAGACAATCACTGGACAGGTGAATGGAATATTTTGAAGATCTTTACAACGTAGAAAGAAATCTTCCTAGCGGTGTCGAGAACAATCGATCTCATGGGGAGGAGGAAAATGATGTTGGTCAAATTACGCTTCAGGAAGTGGAAAAGGTGGTAAATATACTCCATTGTCAGCAGGAATATATTAAATTAGACCTGAAATGGTGAAGTATAGGTAGTGGAAAGACAGGGATGAAATGGCTTCATAGAGTAATAAGATTAGTATTGAATGTTTGTAAGGTACCTTCAGATTGGACAAACGCAGTAATTGCACCTATCTGTAAGCAAAAGAAAAGGGATTGCAACAACTTTCGACGTATCTCATTGATTAGTGTACCATGCAAGGTATTCAGTGGCATCTTGGAAGGGAGGGTGCGATCAGTGGTTGATAGGAAGTTGGATGAAAACCAGTGTGGTTTCAGGCCACACAGGGGCTGTCAGGATCTGATTTTCAGTATGCGCGCGGTAATTGAAAAATGTTACGAGTTGTGTTTATGTTTCTTAGATCTAGAGAAAGCATATGACAGGGTACCAAGGGAAAAGGTGTTCGCCATACTGTGGGACTATGGAATTAATGATAGATTTTTCAAATCAATGAAATGCATTCATGTTGACAGTGGGGCTGCAGTGAGAATTGATGGTAGAATTAGTTCTTGGTTCGGGGTACATACAGGGGTTAGTCACCTTTGCTGTTCGTAGTTTACATGGATCATCTGCTGAAAGGTATAAATTGGCAGGGAGGGATTCAGGCAGGTGGAAATGTAGTAAGCAGTCTGGCCTATGCTGACCACTTGGTCTTAATGGCAGATTGTTTCGAAAGCCTGCAGTTTAATATCTTGGAACTTGAAAATAGCTGCAGTGAGTACGGTATAAAATTTGCCTTTCGAAGACTAAATTGATGTGAGAAGGTAAGAAATTCAACAGAATTGAATGCCAGATTGGTGATCCAAAGCTCGAACAGGTAGATAATTTGAAGTATTTAGGTTGCGTGTTCTCCCAGGATGGCAATATAGTAAGTGAGATTGAAACAAGGTGTAGTAAAGCTAAAGCAGTGAGCTCGCAGTTGCAATCAACAGTGTCCTGTAAGAAGGAGTCAGCTCCCGGACGAAACTATCTTTACATAGGTCTGTTTTCAGACCAACTATGCTTTACGGGAGCGAACGCTGGGTGGACTCAGGATATCTTATTCATAAGTTAGTAGCGAGAATGATTGCTGGTAAAAACAGGTGAGAACAATGGCAGGAGGGTACTCAGAATGTGGAGATAAATGTTATGTAAGTAATGAACTCGATGGATGAAGCTGTGCGCATAAACCGGCTTCCGCGGCGGGGTCATGTGGGGCGAATGGAGGAGGATAGGTTACCTAAGAGAATAACGGACTCTGTTATGGACGCTAAGAGAAATAGAGGGGGTCCAAGCCGACGCTGGTTAGACTCAGTTTCTAACGATTTAAAGATAAGATATATAGAACCACTGCCTTCGTGATGTACAGGCCGTACTGTAGGAAGCGCGCCAAGCCTGTCACCTGATCGACTGGGGCGGCCTACATGTGAATGGTACTTGTAAATGTATAACATAGTAATTGAGAGCATTCTTTGAATAATTGTGACTATTTAAAGAAAAAAACTTCATTTGTAAGTATATTGCATGTCTGTACTCTAAATGTATCACATCAGGATTTACATAAACAGCTCTCACTGAGATAATGAGACCTCCTAGTTTAGGTTAGGTATGTTATTTTCATGTAGTGAGTAATGTAAATTCAAGGAACATAATGCTTCTCGTGGAATTTACTCACTGAATTTTTACCGCATAGCACATCTTTATGGAAATCTTATGTTAATAATGTAAATAAATTGCCAGATTGCGAGAAAATTTGTGCAAATCGCGACGAATATCCAACTGTACAAGTGACTATACACCAATATTCTCGTTTATTTCGAATGAGGGCAGGAGAAACTTACGGAAAATGAAAATCCCAACAGAAAATATAACTATTACGAAGAATACAGGAGTATGGTTGACTCTTTTTTCCCGAGCTTGTGGATGAGTTCTGCTTTTGACTTGCTTCCTGTAATGTAGGTTTATGGCAGTGTGTTTTATTGTTGATAAAGTACAACCCTAAAAATAACATAAATGATCAGTAACCGAGTGTGCCTACATTTGTGTTATTTCTAGGGCTAGTTAATATTGAGAACGTGTAATAAAGGCGGAATCAAATTCAAGATATAGAACTAAATGCAGTTTATAAAACCCAACCTTCTATTAAATGATTTTGGCATTGTTATACATACACTTTAAACAATTTAAATGGAACTATTGTTAGTAGACAATGTTTCGGTATTACGAGCAATGCAACTTAATTCTTTCTAGGTTAGTGCCAAAAGTTCCAGGAAAAGGAACCAATGAAAGGTGGATTGTATTTATGATCATCTAGAGGTATGGAGGCACAGATATATTATTACTATTTGTGTACGTTCGTTGTGTCCATATTTTTATTAATGCACACTTTATTATTATTTGTTGGGTACATAGACGAGTAGGTCTAGATCAGTCGTTAAGCACTTACTATTTAGATCACATTTGAAGTCTACTTCTCCTGGTACCGGAAGACCTAACTTAAGAGATATTAAACGATTGCGGGTCTTAATGATCTAACCTGTTATGTTGATACAATATTTGAAAATATTTCTTAACTACAATACACAGTCGTATAAGTGCTTGCGATACGCGGATCGGACCGAGGAAACAGTTCGCCTCTTTGTGTGACGTCATCCGAGCTACAGTACGGCCTGTACATTACGAAGGCAGTGATAGAACTAAATGAGGCCACAGCACTAGTTGCAAATAGAGGATTGTAGCGACGTTTAGTAAATTCACAGAGGCTTGCAGACTGAACGCAATGGTATATAATGGTGATCAGGGCCCGGATTCTGATGATATGTCATCTTTTAAATAGTTCACCACAGGCATTGCTAACTTATATACAAATCCTGTTCAATGCCCGCATATTACAGAAATGCATATTTATTAAGTCATTTTTCATCTTCCGAAGCATTTTATTTTTGGGTTATTTTCTCGCTTTTCGCGTCATTATTATGGAATTTATTAGAATATTTTAAACTTTTTGAGTATTTTTTTCACATTCTTAATGGTTGATGATGCATTTGTTTTCATATGATATTGGATATTAACGGAACTTAAAGTGAGGATGAATACGAAGACATGCCAATCTTCACAACTTTGTTCAACCCTTATTTCTTGGAATATCCACATTCCAGGAGACACGCCTGTGTTTGCAGCTAATCCGGAAGCGATGTTGAAATCGAGGGGGCAGGAATACAGAGAACAGTAGGCCCGGTAATGCCAGTCTGGTTAAGTACCTCAGTGCAACCATACGTGTGCTAAGTGGGTTTGTGTTATCGGCCGCGATTGGTTTTCGAGTGTATTTAAAATGCCGAAGTTAAAGCCATCTAGGGCTGTTCATTTCAAACAAATAAATTCAACGATGTTATTTTACCACCGATGGTGAATTTCGTTTTGTAAAATATGTGAAGTGAAAGTGGAAGGAGATAGATTTACTGTTCAGCAACATATCGATCTAGAGAATCACATACGTGGAGTCCAATATAATAGCAAACGAAAAGTTTCTCAACTGGTACTCTCACAGTCATCCTCCAATGGCGGTACTTCCTCTGTGTTTTCTAAAGACTTGGGCGAAGCTCTGGTTTCTTCGAACATTCCACTCTGGAAATTGAACAATATTAAACTGGGAGACTTCTTAGAAAAATATACGGGCCGTGTAATTCCGGATGAGTCTAGTCTGAGAAAGTACTATGTACCCCAATGCTATGACGGCACATTAAGGAATATCAGAGAAGAAGTCTTCGGAAACAAATTCGTTTCAATCGATGAAACCAGTGATGTAGAGGGCCGTTACATTACCCATGTTGTCATGGGCACGTTAGAAGTAGATAGACCTTGAAAAATATTTTTGCTCACGACCGAAGTTTTGCAATCTCTGAACCATTCTACAATAGTCGCCTCTTCGATAAATCGATGGGACTACTATGGCCTGAGGGTGTAAGCTAAGACGATGTTCTGCTCTTTGTGACTGATGCAGTGCCTTACATAGTTAAAGGTGCTAATGCAATCAAAGCATTTTACTCAAAAATGGTATATGTAGCCTAACCTGCCTAACTCACGCTTTTCACAGAGTGTTCGAAGAAGTCAGATCAAATTTCCCTGAAGTTGACAAGCTTGTGTCCGTAACTAAGAAAGTACTTACTAAGGCTCCATCACGCAGGGAACTTTTCAGATCCCAAGCACCTGACATTCCATTACCACCACAGTCTTGCATCACACGGTGGATCGACGCCCGTATTTACTATTGTGACCACTTTCAGACAGTGAAGCATGTAATAGACTCTTTCGACGTACAAGATGCCAAGGCCATTCAGGTGACTCAAGAATTGTATTCGAATCGCAAATGGAGGAAAAACTAGCGTGCATCAAAGCAGATTTCAGTTCCTTGTCGTCAATTATTTACACGTCTTCAAGGGAGAGACGTGGCTCTAAAAAAATTATCAGTTTAGTCAGAACAGCTACAGACGAATTAAAATTCATTCATGGCGATTCTGGTGTGACAGTGTCAGACAAACTGAAACGTGTTCTTGACAAGAACTCGGGTTTTTATGTTGTGTGCCCCATCTCTCGCATTTTGGCGGGTGAAAATTTCAGCATTATTGGCATTGAAGAAGAACTTACATCCAGTGTTTTAGTCCACTTCAAGTATGCTCCAATAGCATCCCATTTTCACTTCCAGAGAAATACCGGGACAGTTCCTATTCATGGGCCACCGCCGATTCTTTCCATCTCTTTACCCAATTTAATTCACCATCATTCATTTCATCTATATTGGCTCCTAAACCGATGTTAGCGTCAGGAAGGTCGCCAGGCCGTAAACACATGTCATATATAATTTCATTTCACCTCCTCCACGACCGCGCATCAAGAAATAGGACTGAGGGAGACATACTTTAGATCCTTGAACTGAATAGGCATAGATATTTAGGATGACGATGGAGTGTGTAGGACACATCAGAACCTGCGCCTGATTAAGGATGCAGCTGATCAGTGATGATGATGGTGGTGGTGGTGGTGATTTCTGTTTTAAGAGGAAGTACAACTGGTCAACCACCCTCTATTAACACTAATCGGAGGGAAAGAATGAAAGGGATCCGATACTTCGACAAATGAACGTATCGGCCAAATAAAGACAATGGTGAAAATTAATGACTCTGTAGGATTCGCAAACATGATTTCTTATTTAGAAACTAGAGACCAAAGCTATTTCTGACGTTACTAGTTCATATTAGGGCTGAGTTTAATGGAGTTCGTCCGCCTAATGTGGCGTCGTAGTCCGTGTATTAACTAATAATAATAATTTCGTGTGGCTATTTCTAGCCGAGTGCAGCCCTTGTAAGGCAGACCCTCCGATGAGGGTGGGTGGCATCTGCCATCTGTAGGTAATTGCGTGTTATTGTGGTGAAATATAGTGTTATATGTGGTGTGTGAGTTGCAGGGATGTTGGGGACAGCACAAACACCCAGCCCCCGGACCATTGGGATTAACCAATGAAGGTTAAAATCCCCGACCCGGCCGGGATTCAAACCCGGAACACCCTGAACTGAACGTCAGTACGCATACCATTCAGCCAACGAGTCGGACAGTGTTTTAACTGCCACCCCCGGATACCCGGATTCTATTCCCGACTCACCCACGACATTTGAAAAGTCGTACGAGGACTGGAATGGGGTCCACTCAGCCTTGGGAGGTCAACAGAGTAGACGGAGGAGTGGAAGTTTGGTCGATTCCCGCCTCAGCCATCGTGGAACTAGTTTTCCATGATCTCCCTCTTCTTTCCAGGCAAACGCCGGGATGGTACCTAACTTAAGGCCACGGTCACCTCCTTCCCTCTTCCTATCTTCCCATCACTACAAGGCCCCGTTCAGCATAGCAGGTGAGGCCACCTGGGCGAGGAGTTGTCCTTCTTCCCAGTTGTATCCCAGACCAAATGTCTCACGCTCCAGGACACTGCGCTTGACGCGGTAGAGGTGGGATCCCTCGCTGAGTCCGGGAGAAAATCCAACTCTGGATTGTCAACGGATTAAATAAAATAAACATTTAATTGAAACATTGTATTTGCGAAATATTTGTCAGCTGTTTTCGATTTGTAGACTTTACACTGATTTCCTCTGATACAGTTTCCACCTGTGACCATTCCACCATATCTTTAAAAGAACATCAGTTCACTGTTAGTGCGAACTGTTCCCAATTCAATATCCGGTCTTATTGCCCCATCCTCCCCGGTCTGTGCTGTTTGCGATAGCGCAAATCACACAACAGATTACGTCGCGCATTCCTATCTACGAAATGTCACTATAAAATATGTCACAAATAGAACATAATAATTGCTTTTACACAGTTGAAGTCTAAAATCTGCGGTAAATTAAGAAATATTTTATTTTTGGTGAATATTATGTATACTTACTTTACTACTTTACAAGTACTTTTGGTGCTACGCTCACAGTAACACACGTATGTCTTTTGTTTCTCTTACACTTTCAACAATTTCGTGTATAATGTCTGTGTTCACTGAAGTTCTTTGCTTTCGTTTTATTACTTCAGGTGTCAATGACATCATTTCCTGAATTGTATCGCGATATGCAAGATTTAATAGATGACAAAAAGCTATGGCCAATGTACATAAGAAGAATTCTGTGGACTAGTGATTTATTGGCCCAAAAAATATGTATTGGTCCAGGGCTCATGCTATTTTTCTTATCGTGAATACTATTGACCTCCATTTTGCTGTTTCAACTGGCCGCTCTAGTCATATGGACAAAGATAATGAGAGTCCACAGATATAGCACTCCCATTTCTCGGTGCTAGCCCTGGACCTCAAGAAATTAACAAAAGACGGCACCAGCAGCGGAATACGACATAAAGGAGTCCTGTATACAGGCCTTAAGTATGTATTCATATTTCTCTAATAACGACGGTATTTCTTAACTTACCGCAGATTTTTCACTTAATTTAAGTAAAAGCAATTATTATGTTCCATTTGTAACAAATTTTACAGTGACATTTCGTAGATAGGAATGCGCGATGTAACCCACACAACACTTCGATAAAACACCACATATCTGGATCCCTATGCAGATATGAAGTTTAAAAAGCTCATTACATTGCATCTACGTATGACCAATAAAAGCATACTATTTCTGCTCGTTGCCGAAACTGAGATTGCAAAGAATGCCATGGATCTGTCAGTTACATGTTCCCGACTGAATACTCACTGTATTCGTACTGATATAACGGATTAGGTAAATAACTGCTCCCGCCATTTGCTTCATGTAAACAATGGAATACTACGGAAAACCATTCTTAGCGCTACTGCCGCGGGGTTCGAACCCACCATCCTTGGAATGTAACGTTGCTGGGGCATAACCCACTCGTGTAGTCAAGTCTATCGATCATCAACAATTTACCTCCGGATTGTCCGCCCGTGTGTTCTGTACTGGGTATTATATGTGATTTTCTATTCTTGTGAAACTAGTATATTTGTTACTGCAAGATGATAATCTCATGTGGATATTATTAGCCTCGTGTAGTCCTTATAAGGCAGACTCTTTGACAAGGGTGGATGTAATCTGTCGTGTATGAGAAACTGCGTATTATTGTGGTGGAGAGTAGTGTTGTGTGTGGTGTATGAGTTCTGAAAATTTTGTGAAGAACACAAATATCCAGTCTCCGAGCAGACAAAATGAATCATTAAGTTTAATTCCCCGACCCGGCCGAGAATCGAATTCGATGCCCTCTTAACCGAAGACCACTACGCTTACCATTCTGCCAAGAAGTTTAACTTTGTTATGATTATTTCCGTTTCGTTCTATTTTATTGCAATTTAACTCTCGGGTTTCGCCAATCCCCTTGATCTCAGGGGAGATCTTAGTTCAGTTCTATCGGAGTTGGAAGCATTCAATCTGACTACAACTGGGGAGAAAGTATTCACCCTCCAGTCAGATCAAAAAAGGAACTTAACAGCGATGGCAATCAGCACTAATAGGCAAGTATTTGAAAGAAGACAGTTGTGTGTCCTTAATTTAAGTACCATTCCGAAATTCGCGTGAAGCTGTAGTGGGAAATCACGAAAAAACAACTTCCAGAGTAGCCAGTAAGTGGTATTTCAAACTATCTGCACACAGTTATCATTACGGGGCGAGTGCTACCCGGTTAAACCCTCGCATAAGACTTTACATCCAGAAATCGAACCAGAAACCTCGAGACTCTAGTCTTCATACATTGATATTAAATATTGTAGACCTATACAAAGTTATGGAAGGTCAATCGCCAAGGGAATGGTGAAATAATTTCGGCGTAACTCAACTGTGCGGCTACCTCACAATACTGCTTGATTTTTACTACACCCTATTTCCCTCGTGAAGAATGATAGTCAGTAGCAAACATAACTATTTTGTGCAAGTTCCTATAAATTAAAAAGAAGGAAGCGACCCCCGTCTATTTTCACCTTCCTTCTAAGATATACTTATTACTTCTCTATCTCGGAGGGCGTCTCAACGAAGTTTCTTCTGTATTCCTGACTGTAACTTGCTATAGGTACTTAAATGTAAGCAAATTTCCTCTAGTGCTTTTTTCGAGATGTGGGCTCTTTCTGTATGAACAAAGAGAGCTCATATACAAAACCATAGTGGTACTCTACTTCTTGTAACATTTGTTCTCTCTGGAGTTCAACTTTCGCTTATACGGTCCGTATGTCTTCATATGTAATTTCAGCGTATGGCGACCAAAACCAACAAGGCTGTAACACAGCTGACTGACATCGACATGATTTTCGTTGACCGCCTGAATGTTTGTGTTTTCACTGATGCTTGAATATACTGTACTACGGGCTGCTACTGCTGTATTATTTATAGAGGGCGCTGGGATCTCCCATTTGCTTGCATGTTCATCCGCATATCGGTGAAATACCGGGAGCATCCGGAGAGAGTTATTTTGCTACTGTAATAACTCGAGCTTCATAACAGTTCCAAAGTTGAAAGTTCTC
Organism: Anabrus simplex; assembly: GCF_040414725.1. NCBI lineage: Eukaryota > Metazoa > Arthropoda > Insecta > Orthoptera > Tettigoniidae > Anabrus > Anabrus simplex. The sequence continues at coordinate 122,108,306 of NC_090267.1, read as the reverse complement.
GTCTGTGAAGGAAATTTAATTTAGGCTTTATCCCTTGGAAGTTTCTTTACAATATTAGATCACGTTTGTAGGTCATCACATTTGACAAATACTCCATGGCAGAATATGTATCAGGAAAATTAAGCCTCTTTCTTCATAGTCAGAGAAGATGCACGAATGATTAATATGTACTTGAACTGGCTCTTTGATGAGAATTATATCTCTCTTCTGTAATAAATGATAGTCGAATGACAACTTTTCCACTGGGATTAGGAAAGAAAATCAGTCTATAGGCCTGTCCGTATTATTCTCCTGAGACCTCGAGAAAAGAAATATGTTACGAGTTTAGTTCTTGTATTTCTGGTTCACTTAATAATAATACTAATAATACTACTACTACTACTACTACTACTACTAATAATAATAATAATAATAATAATAATAATAATAATAAACGAAGCGAGTTGACCATGCTGTTAGGTTTAGCTGCGAGCTTGCGTTCGGGAGATGGTGGCTTCGAATCAGACAGTGGGTAGCCCTGAGGAAGATTTTACGAGGTTTTCCATTTTCACACCACGACCACTACGTTCCCAATCTTAGCCCTTTCTTATCATTGCGTTGCTAAAAACCTTCGATGTATTAGTGCGACTGAAAACCACTAACAAAATGATAATAATAATAATAATAATAATAATAATAATAATAATAATAATAATAATAATAATAATAATCTTATGTCTGATGTACCGAGTACAAGAAATTTAATTTGCATAATACGTTCCAGGTGATGTGATAGTTATTAAAAATAACGACAGTCCTTAAATTATTTAGTGAAATATTCGTTTGATCATTTTTTAAACGCGAGCACAGAAAGGATTCGTATAAATAAGACTTTCCATCTGACAATATTTCAAAGTTCGATTTTACTCCGCTAGATAGAGGAGAAACCACATATATATTCGTAAGTTTTAATACATTTTGTTGGATAAATATATGTCCCCTGCTTGCCGATATAGGGGCGACCTGGCCAAGGCCTTCACTAGGAAGGACGTGGGTTCGATTCCCCGCCAGGTAGTCGAAAAAATTAAGAAGCGAGATTTCCAGTTCCGGAGGTGCACATGGTCCTGAGGTTCACTCAGCCTAAACAAATGAGTACCAGGTTAATTCCTGGGGGCAATGGCGGCCGGGCGTAGAGCTAACCACTCTACCCCACCAAGTGCCGAGGTTACGGATAGTGGAAGCCTTTACCTTTCATCCCTCCCAGGGCCTTCAGGGCCTGTACGGAGATGACTTTGCTACTTGCCGATATCATACGTTTGTAGCCCTATGAATATGCTTTCGCCTTTAAAAACCACGACAACCACTGACGTATTTAAACCCCACGGATATGTTCTACCTTTAAGAATGTGCAAATTATTTTCAAAGGTTCCGCCATCCACTTCAGCACGCTCGTAGCTGCTCGCTGATGAAGAGCGAAATTATTGACAAAACAATTAAGGACTTCATACATGAAGATTTCATTTAGGTATTATTAAGTGTAGATTTTTAATTTGTTAATGGTTTAGGAATCATAAACATGTATTGCTTAGTATTAGCAATGTATACGAAAAGAAATTGCCGGCCCCGTGGTGTAGAGGTAGCGTGCCTGCCTCTCACCCGGAGGCTCCGGGCTCGATTCCCGGCCAGGTCAGGGATTTTTACCTGGACCTGAGGGCTGGTTCGAGGTCCACTCAGCCTACGTGATTAGAATTGAGGAGCTATCTGACGGTGAGATAGCGGCCCCGGTCTAAAGAGCCAAGAATAACGGCCGAGAGGATTTGTCGTGCTGACCACACGACACCTCGTAATCTGCAGACCTTCGGGCTGAGCAGCGGTCGCTTGGTAGGCCAAAGCCCTTCAAGGGCTGTAGTGCCATGGGGTTTGGTTTGGTTTTATACGAAAATAAATTAGGTAATTAAATTTCACTTTAGTTTATGAAGTCTACTAGTGTCAGTTGTAACCTATCACTATTTTACTCTTTATGTTGTATTCATTGATACGTACTGTACTTATTAATGTACAAAATCGAATTGAGTCAACCGTACTGTCAGTGAAGGAGATGGAGATGGGCAAACTTACAAGCTCCATATCAGGGATGTTGAAATAACTGGAGACAGTTGTCTCTCTGGAAGCTGCTTGGATCATCATAGAGCACAACTAAAGGTTATTCGGTTATAAATATAGGTTGGATTCGTATGTATTAAAAGCGGCAAGATAAGTACTATTGCATACTCTACAAATACTTGTTTTTCCTCTATGGTGGTTCTCCAAATATCTACTGCTGAAGTAGAATACTTTAAGTTACTTTTTCTTTTGGCATGATTTCTAGTGGTTGCTGGTCTTCATAAAACGAATAAATGAAAGTATAGGTTATAGATCCAACATAGTGGCGGCTCCGGCGAGCTCGCATTGCATTAAACAGACTTTTTAACATCGGCGCATTATCCACAGATACTGAATAACACGAAGAGAGCCTCCGTGGCTCAGACGGCAGCGCGTCGGCCTCTCACCGCTGGATACCGTGGTTCAAATCCCGGTCACTCCATGCGAGATTTGTGCTGGACAAAGCGGAAGCGGGACAGGTTTTTCTCCGGGTACTCCGGTTTTCCCTGTCATCTTTCATTCCAGCAACACTCTCCATTCTCATTTCATAGCATCTATCATTCATTAATAAAAAAATCACTTTGGGAGTGGCCACCCCATCGTACTAACAGCCTATATCTGCTTCATTCATTACATCCCTGACCCGGTCAATGACTGGAAAACAGGTTGTAGGTTTTCATTTTCACTGAATAACACGAAATATGAACGGCAAAGATGAAATATAGGTTAGAGCTACTAAATATTGGTATGGACAAGACAATTGGTCTGGACAGGCTAGGTCGTGCCAATGACAAGGCCATAAACAAATAAATTTATGACGTTATTTAGTATCCGGCTGTCTCGGTTTTAATTCCTCTGTATAAGTAAGAATATTTTTGGGACGGGTAGGTTGGTCCCTGGCAAGCATCAATGAAGGATCTCTCGTCTCTGCTACTTGAGGTATCGTAAAACTTTATTTTTCTATGATTCCAACATCCGAACAGAATACCAAAACGCATTGTAGTACCGATTTGAATATCGAAATACAGTGAGTTCCTCTCATCGGTTGGCCGGCAGACGCACCCATCTTATCTGCCTTCCGTCGACTCATCACTCCCTGCTCCGCGGCTTAGCAACAAGGAGAGCACTTCGCTCACTTTAACCGTGCGTGACATGAAATAACAATTAACATTAAGAAAATAAGAATTAAGAAATTTACTGAAAATTAAGAAACTAAGCTTGTACCTCATGACAGGAGATGTTGAAAATGTTCTCCTCCTGCATCCACACATTTCTGGCATCGTCTTAGGAACCTCCGATACACACACATAAGCTCGTCTTCCGTAATTGAGGCTATTTCTCTCCGGATATGCCCTTTCAGTTCGTCCAACATGTGAGGGTTTCTTCCACACACTTTATTTGTTCAATCTTCCCCATAAATAAAAGTAGAGACAGTTCAATCTGCACAGATTTTGGTAGTTATGACTTTATTTTAAAAGAGACCACCACTGCAGGTTCAAGTTTGCGACGCTTCCGTAGCCGTATAATTTGTTCCGGAGATATAATTTTTGTCTTATTCGATCGCTTATTAAGTTGTCCGGCTCGATGGCTAAATGGTTAGCGTGCTGGCCTTAGGTCACAGGGGTCCCGGATTCGATTCCGGCAGGGTCGGGGATTTTAACCAACATTGGTTAATTTCGCTGCACGGGGGCTGGGTGTATATGTCGTCTTCATCATCATTTCATCGTCATCACGACGCGCAGGTCGCCTACGGGAGTCAAATCAAAAGACCTGCACCTGGCAAGCCGAACCTGTCCTCGGACACTCCCGGCACTAAAAGCCATACGCCATTTAATTTCATTTTTCCTTGTTAAGTTGAGATTTTTCTGCATAGGTTTCTGTAGGCGGTGTATTCGAGCACCGCCGTCAGTAACGTTGAAGATAGATTCCTGTTGTTTTTCGTTTCAATACTAATGATGATGATGATGATGATGATGATGATGATGATGATGATGATGATGATAATGCTTGTTGTTTAAAGCGTCCTAACATCTGAGGTCATCGGCCCCTTTCAACACTTATCAAATCCCTGTAGTATCTGTATTACGGCACGGATGTTAACTACACTTCCATGTGTTTTCTCATCGTCATCATTATGCACTATTTTAATAAGACAGTACATTTGTGTAGTGCGTTCAATCGTCCACAGCTTCCTTTTTTAATCAGTCACCTTCCTGAAGTTCCCTTCCATTCATCTCTCCTATAACATCACAACTTATTCTTGGTCTCTCGGCCCTCTCGCCGTCTGTCTATTGGGATCCAATCTAACATCAACTATCAACATTCATACGTTATACCTCATCTTATAACCTCCTATGTTATAATTTATATATTGTTGGCAATACCCAAACTATTAAGGATATCATCGTTTCTTACTCTGCCGAGCCGAGTGGCTCAGACGGTTGAGGCACGGGCCTTCTGACCCCAACTTGGCAGGTTCGACCCTGGCTCATTCCGGTGCTATTTGAAGCTGCTCAAATACATCAGCCACGAGTCGGTAGATTTACTGCCACATAAAAGAATGCCATCGGGACTAAATTCCGGCACCTCGGCATCTTCGAAAACCATAAAACGAAGTAGTTAGTGGGGCGTAAAACCAATAACATTATTATTATTATTATTATTATTATTATTATTATTATTATTATTATTATTATTATTATTATTATTATCTTACTGGCCTATGCTGACGACTTGGTCTTAATGGCAGATTGTGCCGAAAGCCTACAGTCTAATATCGTGGAACTTGAAAATAGATGCAATGAGTATGGTATGAAAATTAGCCTCTCCAAGACTAAACTGATGTCAGTAGGTAAGAAATTCAACAGAATTGAATGTCAGATTGATGATACAAAGCTAGAACAGGTCGATAATTTCAAGTATTTAGGTTGTGTGTTCTCCCAGGATGGTAATATAGTAAGTGAGATTGAATCAAGGTGTCGTAAAGCTAATGCAGTGAGCTCGCAGCTGCGATCAACAGTATTCTGTAAGAAGGAAGTCAGCTCCCAGACGAAACTATCTTTACATCGGTCTGTTTTCAGACCAACTTTGCTTTACGGGAGCGAAGGCTGGGTGGACTCAGGATATCTTATTCATAAGTTAGAAGTAACAGACATGAAAGTAGCAAGAATGATTCCTGGTACAAACAGATGGGAACAATGGCAGGAGGGTACTCGGAATTAGGAGATAAATGCTAATTTAGGAATGAACTCGATGGATGAAGCTGTACGCATAAACCGGCTTCGGTGGTGGGGTCATGTGAGGCAAATGGAGGAGGATAGGTTACCTAGGAGAATAATGGACTCTGCTATGGAGGGTAAGAGAAGTAGAGGTAGACCAAGACGACGATGGTTAGACTCGGTTTCTAACGATTTAAAGATAAGAGGTATAGAACTAAATGAGGCCACAACACTAGTTGCAAATCGAGGATTGTGGCGACGTTTAGTTAATTCACAGAGGCTTGCAGACTGAACGCTGAAAGCCATAACAGTCTATAATGATAATGTATGTATGTATCTTACTCTAATGTCTTGCAGCGTAAGTGGACAGGAACGCCTCCAATGTCCCATCTCAGCCACCATAGGGATGGCATTGTTTTCGATACTACTGATCCAGATGTAATAACCAAGGTTCGGATGTTAAGGAAAATCTTTTTTTTTTTTCCTGAGTTAATTTTACCCGAAATCTGAGCAATAACGGTGAATGATGGGTCCCTGACCTCGCTTAATGTAAATTTATGTTGCATAAAAAATGCATATTTCGGCCAATTTTATTGCTTTGGTTGTATTTTACACATTTTAGTGATGCAAGGTCATATTTGGTTATATCTTCAGAATCTTTGTTCAAATTGAGGCATCGTATTTTACAAGGTACATGTTATCTGCGTCGATTTTCAAACGCAGGATTTCAAAAGACTGTAGTAGATGCACTGTGTTTTTATTTCTTTTCCTGAAAGAATTAAGCAGCAGGTTTAGAAGACTTGATGCCGAGAAAGAGATGTTCTATGAACTCCCGCCGACAGATACCAGACGCAATGCTAATATTTCACTTTTTGTAATTTTTTAGAAAAACAGAATGAAAACTGCACCTCAGCACTATTATACTGAATGAATGTATTGTGACCGGGGAGTCCCTCTCTGTGGTGTACTGGTTAGTGTGATTAGCTGCCACCCCCCGGAGGCCCGGGTTCGATTCCCGGCTCTGCCACGAAATTTGAAAAGTGGTACGAGGGCTGGAACGGGGTCCACCCAGCCTCGGGAGGTCAACTGAGTAGAGGTGAGTTCGATACCCACCTCAGCCATCCTGGAAGTGTTTTTCCGCGGTTTTCCAATTCTCCTCCAGGCAAATGCAGGGAAGGTACCTAACTTACGGCCACGGCCACTTCCTTCCCTCTTCCTTGTCTATCCTTCCCAATCACCCCATCCACCACCCAAGGCCTCTGTTCAGTTAGCAGGTGAGGCCGCCCTGGGCGAGTTACTGGTCATCCTCCCCAGTTGTATCCCCGAGCCAGAGTCTGAAGCTCCAGGACTCTGCCCTTGAGGCGGTAGGGCTGGGATCCCTCGCTGAGTCCGAGGGAAAAGCCAACCCAGAAGGGTAAGCAGATTAAGAAACAAAGAAAATATAAAGTACCTGTTTTTGAAGAAAACGCATTGTATTATTCATGAAACAAAATTTCCATTCTTGCAAAACACATATTATTAATGAAAAATATATCAATGAAACAAAAAAAAAAAAAAGGACTCGGTAATAAGGCACCGCCAGGAGTCGCGCACGGTGGAAACGATCAGACTATATACTGTAGATAAAGCTCTCCACTGACTGACTGGTGATGGAAGTAGGAACAGTCCATTGAAAGGTACAGGAGGGGAGGAAGTGTTATCCCGTGAATGTACATATGGGCCCGGTCTAAACGAACGTGCCAGTATCCAGTATTCGGGAGATAGTAGGTTCGAACGCCACTGTCGGCAGCCCTGAAAATGGTTTTCCGTGGTTTCCCATTTTCACACCAGGCAAATGCTGGGGCTGTACCTTAATTAAGGCCACGGCCGCTTCCTTCCCACTCCTAGCCCTTTCCTGTCCAATCGTCGCCATAAGACCTATCTGTGTCGGTGCGACGTAAAGCAACTAGCAAAAAAAGAAAATAATAAAAAATAAACGAACGTGACGTGAACCCTCGCGGGTTAATGCTAGTAACACTCTAGTACTTGCTACCTATCCCTAAAATGTTTGTCATATTTTAAATTTTATGTCACATTTAGCTAGATTTTAGGGTATATTTGCTTGAATATTTTGTACTTCTTTAGCTCATAAATCTCCGAACCCTAGTAATAACACTTTAAACTAAAGTTCACTGCGTCAAGAACATTGGTCGCATTAGTGTTATGTCTAATCTGGGGATGTGATTAGCTCAGTGGCTCAGTTGCTAGCTTCCCACACGGGAGGGTGAGGTTCGAACCCTGTACGATCCTGGGATAGGTTTGAAAATGAAGTGAAAATCCACAGCCTATTTCCAGTCATTCGACCAGGTCAGGAATGGTATAAATGGACCTCCATTTAGCGGCGAGGATAGGAATGTGACGGCTGCCGAAGCCTGTCGCACTCCTCTGGGGCAATGATTATTGACTGAAAGATGAAATGAAATGATATTGGAACGTGTTTCTGGAATGAAAGATGACAGGGAACACCGGTGTACCCGGAGAAAAACCTACCCCACCTCCGCTTTGTGCAGCATTAATCTCACATGGAGTGACTGAGTTTTGAACCAGGAACTCAGCGGTGAGAGGCCGGCGCGCGCCGCCTGAGCCACGGAGGCTACTTCGGATAGGTTTACACCTCAATAATCGCGTGACAAGAAGGATATTCGGCCTTGATACCCTTTGCCAAAACCAAAATATGTCTGGGTGGCTCCAGAAATGGCCAGTTTTTTTGTGAAGAAAGGAAAAGAGAGAAGTATCAAGCAAAAAAACTGGGAAGAAAGCCAAAGTAATGGATGTACTGAGAAGTCAGCTTCACGATTTCATTTACAAGGATTACAGTATGCCATACATCATTCTTGTGGATCACTTCTAACTCCATTGACATCAATCCATTATGTGCATCATTTATTAAAATACACAGCAGTCGACTGTTACTTTCTTGCCATAACTAACTAACGCAATATATTCATCGTATGTACTATCATTTTTCATAGCTGTGTCAGTCAGTCAGAAGCTGCATGACTAATGTTTTACTCGGTTCCTCCTGGGAATGCGAGCACCTGAAGTGAGCAAGCTGGCGGTGGGTTTATTGCTTGCGTGCCGACCTGAATGAGGGAGGGACGGTACAGCCTCCGTACGGAACAATTCATTTTGTCTGATCTACCGCTTCAGCTTGTTCATATTTTAACTTATATCATTTATACTTGTAGTATTCCTTATTACAGTGGCATATACTTCCATATTGTTGCTGATACTTCGAGAGTTTGCGGTGTCATTGTCGTTGTAAGCTTATTATCTCAAGAAATATTACAAATATCCAGTGTAAGTTCTTTTATGAAAAATACAATAATCAAGGTTTCTTGTTTATGAATACGATTTTCAGTCAATGTTATAGAATTTGTACAATGACCAGCGCGAATTGTTCAAGGAGATGAAAGTAACTTAAAACATAGTCCGGCCCGCGGTGTAGGGGGCAACGCGTCCATCTGTCACCCGGCGGCCCCGGGCTCGATTCCCGGTTGGGTCAGGGTTTTTTAATTGTAAATGATTAATATCTCTGGCCTGGGGACTGGGTGTTTGTGTCGTCCTTAACGTTCCTTTCCTCACATTCAACACTCTACACTTCCTCCATTCCAACTACACGCAGGATTATATCACATGGTAAAAGTAGGGGCAAAAGATCTCTATAGGTCGACGCCCCGAACAAATAGCATTAAAAGAACTTAAAACATATAGGCCCACTGTTCATTTCATGGAATGATTTAAAATATAATCATTTATACTTGGAATTCCTTTCTACAGTTGCATATTCTTACTGATACTTCGAGAGTTTGTGCTGTCATTGTCATTGTATGCTTACCATCTCAATAAATATTACAAATATCCAGCGTAAGTTTTTTAAACTGTAAATACAATAATTAAAGTTTCTTGTTTATGCATACGATTTTCATTCATTGTTATCCAATGTATACAATGACTAGCTTAAGTACATGTTCATCGCACGGGGTCCATGGCTAAATGGTTAGTGTGCTGGCCTTTGGTCACAGGGGTTCAGAGTTCGATTCCCGGCAGGGTCGGGAATTTTAACCATAATTGGTTAATTTTGTTGGAACGGGGGTTGGGTGTATGTGTCGTCTTCATCATCATTTCATCGTCATATTGACGCGCAGGTCGCCTACGGGTGTCCAATCATAAGACCTGCATCTGGCGAGCCGAACTTGTCCTCGGGCACTCCCGGCACTAAAAGCCATACGCCATTTCATTTCATCGCACGGGTTATTCAAAGGGATGGAAATAACTTACAGGCCTACTATTCCTTTCCTGGAATATTAGCATAACTCTAGAGTCTTTAATTTTAATTTAATACACGTTGCATGCACTGCGGGAGATTTCATTGTGTGCACAATATGATGGTATTTCTGAAGACCAATCGTGCGGTTCCTTGGCTGCGTGATCAGCGTCGTAGCCTTCGATTCATAGGACCCCATGTTCGATCCCTGCTTAGGTAAGGGATTTCAACTACGTATAGTTAATTCCTCTGCATACTTTATGATTACACACAAAAGTAATTTAACGACGTTCTTCATAAACGGATACAAAACACCAGATAAAGGTAGTAATTTTGTTATTTTAAGCTTGCGTTCTGGCAGGTAAAAATAACTTTGTCGCCAATGTACATTAACGAATTAGATCAAAATGCATAGCAAAAGTCACAAATTGTTATATTAAAAGTTGAGAAAATCATTTCTGTCGCTAATACGAGTTTTTAAGAAAGCCACCAGATGTATATTTTAACACAGCAGCGAAAAAGAAACCCTCCCTCATGTTCTTGGTTTCTGTCCGAAAGAAGAACTATTGAGAAATAACAGGCACCATTGAGTCAGGAGCAGTATTGGATAACTTCTCAAAATATTTGGCAGATTTGAAGTCTTTGAAGAAATGCACTTTATCTATAGCGATGGATCGAGTAAACGTACGGAGATTGCCGCGATTGACAGGAAGAGAAATATCGTTGTTATTGATCCAAGAATAAGGTTTGAGTGTAACAGTTCACAGACCAAAGAAGTTAATTCTGAAAAGAAGAGTCACTACGAACCATGTTTTATGTATTTTGAAGGGAAGTATGACATAGCCGCCAGTTACTGGGAGGTAATTAGGTTAGCCTACTCTTCGGTGCGCAAGGACCTGCCATAAAATTTTAAGTTAATTTCTTCCTTCAACCAAAAACCAAACCTCACAGCACTTAACGCCCTTGAACGGGCTCTGGCTTTCCCAGCGGCCGCTGCTCAGCCGAAAGGCCTGCAGATTACGAGGGGCCGTGTGGTCAGCACGACGCATCCTCTCGGCCGTTATTCTGGGCTTTCGAGACCGTCAGATGGCCCCTGAATTCTAGTCACGTGGGCTGAGTGGACCTCGAACCAGCCCTCAGGTCGAGAGAAAAATCCCTGACCTGGCCGGGAATCGAACCCGAGGCCTCCGGGCGAGAGGCAGGCACGCTACCCCTACACCAGAGGGCCGGCGATTTCTTCCTTCGCTTTGGTATTGAAATGTGAAATGTCGTATGGCTTTTAGTGCTGGGATATCCCAGGACGGGTTCGGCTCGCCAGGTGCAGGTCTTTCTATTTGACCTCCGTAGGCGACCTGCGCGTCGTAATGAAGATGAAATGATGATGAAGACAACACATACACCCAGCCCCCGTGCCATTGGAATTAACCAATTAAGGTTAAAATCCCCGACCCGGCCGGGAATCGAACCCGTGACCCTCTGAACAGAAGGCCAGTACGCTGACCGTTCAGCCAACGAGTCGGACGCTTTGGTATTATTGTTTCGTTTTAAAAAGATATTTGTTCAGATGTTTTACGTGATTCAATGTCAATGGTAAATCACCATTGATGCGGTGTATGCAAAATAAAAAAAGTATTCCTCGTCGTGGACAGCTGTACAACAGGAAAATTTCAAAATTAAAAAATATGTAAGCTCATTTTATCGTAAGATAATTAGTTTGAAAAATGGAATGACATTAGGTACATTACAAAGAATTTGATGCTGTTACCGTACGGTACCCCTTGTTCTATGATAGCTATCACTTGTGGATTTTCTCTCTCCTCCCTTATTAAAAGATATACTAGTCGTAAGATACAGTCACAGAATCGCTATATTGGTAACGCTGAGTGTTGTGGTTGCCGTATCAGTACGGTGGCATACTTAGTTGTTGAAACATTAAGCAGCTCTGACTACAGGGTCACTCATATAAATTAAGACCGAACGCAAAGTGTATGTAATCTGCGCTTCGGCAGCTGCCTCAGCCGAACTTATCGCGTGCGACCGCCCTGCTTTAAGCGTGTGTACAATCCTATATTAAATCTTAACTTATAAAAGGTGCTGGAAGTGTCGTGTTTCCTTAGTTATACCGGCATTATATCTGGTAACCACATTCTTTCTGACGCGAGTGAGTTCTGACGCTGTAATGTTTCTGATTTCATTCGTAATGTTTCCCCCAATTTGTGACGATTGGTTCAATACATTTTTTCTTTCAGTTTACCACACAAGTAAAAATCACACCCTGTTAGATCTGGAGAACGAGGGGGAAATAGACGAGTACTGATCACTCTGTCTGCAAACACTTCCGAGATTACAAGAAGGGAATTTTCTGCTGTATGAGCAGGGACTGAATCTTGTTGAAACCACCTGCGCGATTTTAAATCTTCTGTTAACTGATGGAAGAATGGCGTCAAAATGACATCTTGGTACCTCTCTGCATTTACTGTCGTCTCGATAAAAAATGTGCACTAACAACACACCAAACATCAATCTTCCCATCATAATGAGGGACTTCATAAACACGAATAGGATTTTATGCACACCAATAGCGAGAGTTGTGACTGTTCACACGACCATTAAAAATGAAACCAGAGCCTTTACACACGGAAATACCGTTTTACAATGATAACTCTCTCACCATGTTAACAGCTGTGATTCAGACTGGCGACTGGTGCTCACCAGGTCGAACACGTGCAGGCTGCTTGCAAGATCAAGAACTACGCGCGCGTCTCGCGTACTGAAGCTTACGTACAGCAGAGTAAACGCGCGGCTTCGACGGTCTAACTTTACATGAGAGACCCTGTAGTGCTTTTATATGTTGCACTTTAACGGATGAAACTGAAGCGTTGCATATTTTGTACTGTGTCTTATGTTCGGAAACGTTGCCCGTGATATCTGGTTCACATGCTCAGACAAGTCCTGCGAGAGCGCACGCCAGTTTGCACGGACGTTCACATGAAGACGAAATAAGATTTCACCTTCTTTCTGACGCAGGGAAACCCCAGAAGCTTATTATCATGTCTTCAATTCCGGGCCATGAAATCATCACTCTAAATATAAGATACGTTTTCTTGAAATTTAAATCTAATATAAACTGGTCCTGCGAGGAGAAGAAGAATCTCATATTCTTTCTTTATTACACTGGTGGTGCCACGGCATGCCGGTTCTACTTCACGAGCCACCCCTGATATATACATTGGAGCAATGGTCGTAGGGCCTAAGATCTTGAAATGATATGGAAAGGGTTTCCAGTCCAACAAATTATCATTTTTCACACTGTATATACAAAAGTAGAACCTTGTATAAAACGTTGTATTGTATCAACAACAACAACAACAACAACAAAAATCCGCAGTTCCAGTCTTTTTGATAAGCAACTGAACATTGAAAATATTCCTTCACGAAGAAGAAATTGGTAACCATATACTGTTTATACGATGTAATTCTCGTTTTGTTATCCCGTCGTTCTGGTTGTTTTTGAAGATGAGGTTTACGTTGCTTCTGCACTTCATTACCTTTTGAAGTAATTGTAGGTCGATTATCTTCATTAATTGTCTTTGTTGATCGCTCTACTATCACGTCTTCATCCGGACGACCACTCGGTTCTGGTTCATGATTATATTTCACCACTTTCAGCTTTTTCCACCTTTATAACTTGTTATTTGAAACCAAACGATGTTTAAGTGTTGGAAGCATAATAGCGCACGACAACACACTTGATACATCGTTAGTTAACATAAACTCAAACCGGAAACGTATTGGTTGACTAATTCTTCCACTATTGTCACATCATACATGACCCTTTCAAATCGAACTGGAGACCTTAGTTTTGAAAAATTAAAAAATCTGGCATATGAATGTTTTAACAAAGTGTCAATCTATTTAATGAAATATTTAAAACGAACATGTGATAATAATTGTGGAAAAAGTTCAGTTTTAAACATTAAACTTGTTTACGGTTTTTGTGAATAACTTTAAGAGAATTTCCAAAATTGTATTCTTCCATTTGATAGGGCTGTCCTAAACACGCCTTTTGACACCTTCACCATTTCTCTATCTTCAATACGTTTGTCACAATTGAGTTAAATAGCTTAGCTTTACGTTTTTGCTGAAGTGGGGTACTGTACTGTGTTATCTAAGAAATATTTTCGAAGTTAAAAAGTAAAATGAATAAAACTTGAAATTGTAACTTTTATTTTGGTAAAGAAAGTAGACTGAGAAAGTATTTTATCGAGCCAAGAGCTAAAATATTTGATATACACCACAAAAAACGTATTCCATTGACCTTGATATCCGTTATGGAAATAACATTACCTTGTATTGCTGTTGTACTTTCAAAGGTTTAACTCGAAAATTAATAAATACTATTTGTGAACTTTCTCTTATCTCAAAATATTCTGCTAATATAAGTCACGAAAAGACGTAATTCATGGGTCTATATTGTTCTATTAACGCTACATTGGAAGTAGTCTCGGCAGATATTTCATTACAGGGCCATTGTAATATTTGGCTACCAAAGTCGAGTTTATCTCATTGATCTCCTGATATCTGTTATATTGCCGCACTTTGTAGCTTTTAGGGAAATGTAAATCATATTTACGGGGTCTAGATTCTGCAGTAGCAGCATCAGCGGGAGGAAATGAAATTCGTATCTGAGCTGTAGCTCGTTAAATACGTGGCTTGAGTAAGATAGCCGATAAAGTTTATGACCAGAGTTATTGAAAGTTGAGTGCACGGTCTTGATGTAAACTAGTAACGGGTGAGAACTAGCTGACGACGAGTTTCAATTACCGGTTAGCTTCTCAGTTAGTGGTCGCTGTGTTTTTAAGTCTGAAAGTAAACAACTATTAAATCATCTTCCCATGTTTTACAATTATACTGTCGCAAGACTAGACTAGTATAGACCACTTTGATGATGATGACGATACGTCACTATGAAACGGTTCTGAAGCCAGTAGTTAGGCATGCAACCGAAACCCTATCCCTAAATGTCAATAAAGGACTCCTGGAAGAACTGGAGAAAAAGAAACACAGATTCATTAGGGGAATCATGGGATCCAACTACAAGAATAGCATCACCAAAAAAGAACCCATAAGGAAGTCTTATAACAAATGAGAGAAAATTACAGACACGATCTGCAAAAGACGGGTACGATTTTACGGTCGCCCTAAACGAATGGACAGAAGCAGGTTGACCAAACAGATCTTTCACTTGTTTTATTTAAAACCTAAACCCACGATGCCTTGGTTTAGAAAGACCAAAAGAAAAGTCCTTCATGTGCTACAGATCAAACCAGGAGACGCCATTGACACAAGTCTTTTCCGAAAAAATATAGTGACGAACGGGCTAAAGGGAGACAAACAACCGAAAAAAAAAAACACGGTGTCCCTTGGACACAGGAATTCAAGGAAGCGGGCCCACTCAAAAAGAATGAGCGAATCCTGGGCTTAAAAAGAAAGAAAAGTTCACTGCCAAATGTAACCAAGATATATCACGGTCCTTAACGGCCTAAGCGAATTAATAAATAAATAAATAAATAAATAAATAAATAAATAAATAAATAAATAAATAAATAAATAAATAAATAAATAAATAAATAAATAAATAAATAAAAGTCTGGCGACTTAATTACGCGGTTTAGATCACGTAGCTATCAACTTGCATTCGGGAGACAGAGGGTTCGAATCCCACTGTTGGCTGCCCTGAAGATGGCTTCCAAGGTTTTACATATTCACACAGGCAAGTAGTGCGGCTGTACCTTTATTAAAGCCACGGTCGATTCCTTCACATTACCAATCCTAGCCCTTTCTTATTCTGTCACCACCATAAGATCTGTCTGTCTCGGCGTGACGTAGAACAAAATAGTAATAATAATGACATGAAATCCGTGTGGCCTCCGGAGAGGCCTGGTGCAGGTCTTTGGATTTCACTCTCATAGGCGACCTGCGCGTCGTGATAAGAATGAAATGATAATGAAGACGGCACATACACCCAGTCCTCGTGCTAGAGAAATGAACCAATTATGGTTAAAATTCCCAACCATGCCGGGAATCGAACTCGGGACCCCTGTGACCAAAGGCCAGCACGCTAACCACTTATCCATGGATCCACACAATAATAATAATAATAATAATAATAATAATAATAATAATAATAATAATAATAATAATAATAATAATAACGTTTTTACGTCCTACTAAGCATCGTTTAAGTTTTTCGGAGTCGCTAAGCTGTTTATGCAGGTCGATGAAACTGAAGGTAATAGTACTATGGTCCACTCATTCGTATATTTAAAGATGAATTGAACTTATATCCGCCTTTCATTGAAACGTTTTTGAAGGGGTTACGTCGCAGTGTTCACAGGTTTTCGTCGACGGAAAGGTGGGAAAGTGCTAAGATTGGGAAGTTAGTGACCGTGGCCTTAATTGAGGTAGAGCCCCAGCATTTTCCTGTTATTAAAATGATAAACCACATAAAATCATATTCAGGGCTGCCAACGAATGCAAGTTCACAGCTACGCGACCTTTACCACATGACCAACTCGCTCATTGGCATTATCATTATTATGGTTTTGGGGAGAAAAAAACGATATAATCATCTGATCTAAAATAGCACCATTCACAATACGTCTTATATTTTAAGTATTATTTTTATTAAAGCCACAATATTGACAATTTACAAAGCACACTTGTGTTGTTGTGGCAGTTCTCACTTCTTATATCGTGTGGGTACGGATACACATGATCCATCGCATATGACATATAGTGTTTATAGTGCACGGTATCTTATGGTCTGCTACAATATATTTATACTTTTCATCGCTCTAAACCTAGGCTTTGATAATATGAAAGTTATTAAGGTATGAGCAATGATGTTAATTTACTTATGCAGCCAGTCACTGTGATTAAGGGCGTTCATGTGTCGCACATAGGATAACTGATAAGTCGTATTTACTCACCTATAACACCTCCTTCATTTTTGGCTATTATAGAGGAAAATGAACCTTACACACATCATATTCTTGGAGTGGATAAATATGCCATGCGAACACACATTCCTACGTTACGATACAGTAAGGTTAATTTTCCTTTACACACGCGCATAGGAAAATGAACTCAACGAAATTGTTCTGATGGACAGTATAGCAATATGTAGCTACGAGGTGTGACCAAGCTTAAGGGAAATAATGGATAGGAAGAGCCTTGGCACATTCGCGGTTTTGGCACAGCAACGGCGATAATTTGAAAATATCAGAAACCAAGGAGGAAGTGCGAATTTCAGTTAACGGTAAGTGGTAAAACCATTCTCAGGACAGCCGATGATGGGGACTAGTCCCTCTTCGTCTCCCGAATACAGAGGCGTAGAGCCGCGGTAGAGCGCTGTCAGTCCCTTCTTTGCTCGGTTGGGCGATCGGAGTGCAGAGCTGTAGGACTACATACCAGCCGTGGCCACTCTGCACTCGCCGACTTATTCACGGAAATATTTGCACCGTAATCGCACACTACAGTAAACAGTAACAATATGTTTACTGCTCACTTTACCGGGTGAGCTGGTCGTGCGGTTAGGAGCGCGCAGCTTTGAGCTCGCATGCGGGAGATAGTGGGTTCGAATCTCACTGCCGGCAGCCCTGAAGACGGTTTTCCGTGGTTTCTTATTTTCACACCGGCAAATGCTGGGGATGTACCTTAAATAAGGCCACGGCCGCTTCCTTCCCATTCCGAGGCATTTCCTCTTCCATCGTTGCCATAAAACCTATCTGTGTCAGTGCGTCGTAAAGTAAAATAGTAAAAAACTTCTCGCTTATCACTTTTGTTTGGTTCAGCCTGCGTCTGCACCATCTGGTCATTGGCCGTGGCCTTATGTTCTCTCTTCCCTTCACACCTACCCCACTGCCCCTCCGACTACCCAATATTTCTCAATGCCCTTCCATTTATTTAGGAAGCGTCCAGTACACAAGCAGGAGTGAAAATGAGCAAGAGAGCACGGGAACTTTCAAGTTGAATTTGTTAGATTGTGATGAAGGAAATGGACTGAGAGTGGCGACTAGTAAATACGAAGTGCAGTCATATATGATTCGTTATTGGCGTAAGCAAAGTGAATAAAAAAATAATAATAATAATATTAATAATGATGATGATGATAATAATAATAATAATGGAAAAATGTAATTCCTTCCCGGTGTAAAGAAAGAATAATGTGGACGTAAAAGTTCTGGAGTGTGATAGGGAAGCAAGAGACATTGGCAACGCTGTACTTCACACGAAATGATGCTGTTTAAAGCGCATTGTACGTAATATTGTCAGAACACTTCATGCGTCGGAATGGACTAAATTTGCGAAGAAGAACGTCACTATGCCACCGGCTTCAATCAGATTATACAGAAAAAGTGATCGAATTCCACCGCTTTGCTGTAAGACTTCGGACAATGCGTCGCTGCGCAGCGTTGTACTTCGCGCGGCGCTGTCGGCTGTGGCGCGGGGGCAATGTTCAACCACCCGTGGTAATGGAGGAGAGGCTGATACAAAACTATTTAAAAGGTACTTACATGAATGTTTGCGTAAATGAAGTATGCATTTAAATATTTTGTGTGTTGATTTAATGACGCTAGACGCTACTTTATCTGCCCTTAAACCACGCTAGACTATGGAATATTCACTTATTTATACCCTCCCCTGTAAATAATGTATATATTTAGTGGACTCGGCAGATTGATATGTAAGGGAAGTACCTGGCTGCATGAGGAAATCAATGGGAAATTCGTCCTCCTTTGCCTAGTATGCCTCTTCAGTGTCGCTTCGTCAATATCTAACAGCTGATAGTGAAATTTTTGGTGATACAATCAGCATTCGAACTGAGAAATCAGCACAAACATACCGATATGGGTACTTTTCGTACAGATCAATTAATAGCAACCTTTGTCTTCCGTTTCTCTTCGTTGCGATCTTAATTATGTTATTAAGAACATCGTATGATCCACTGAGCAGTTGCTTTCCTTACCACATCCGGTCATTTCAGCGATATAAACACAACATGTAAATAACAACACGTCTTTCACAGCACAAGTGAAATGAAAGGAAATTAGTGAAACCTTACTGTTCGTGTGCTCAGAGCTGTTGCTGGGAATTATGATGCCTTGGGCAAACATCTGACAATTGACCACACCTCTCTCACAATAACAAGCAATATCAAGACTTTTCATACTTCTTTATCTTTTAGTTTTGCTTTCTAAGTGTTATAAGTGCCGCATCAGACAATAAGCAATGCCCTGCGTTATATTTAATCGGATTACTACCTCTATAAGAGCATAATTATCTAATCGGGATGCTTGGTAATGACCAAAGTTCTTCATGATAAAGTTTTCTAATAGTGTTCAAATGCGTTAAAATTGCAGCTGTTTGAGTTTTCACTTAGAGTTTTCATTTCATACCGACCGAGGGCGATGAGGACAATACTAAGAGAAAATGCTAATTGTTACAGCCTAATAATATAATCTTGAATGCAAGATTGTTGAATAGCCCTTTAAGACAACTGATTCTAAGTTGAATTACATTATATTAGTTTTGCGGTTCTTAAATGTTTTTAATTTTTTACTTCAATTATTTAGAAAGTTCTACTTACGGACAAGGAGTAAATTCAACCTATTAGTGCATAAAGTTTCCTGGTGTCATTCTTTTTTGTGTGTGTTTTCCTAACTATGTGTAACTACATTAAATGTCTATGATGCATGCAACATGGAATATTGCGTACTTTGGTAGGGAGGTGCGATCCGAAAAATCGGATCTCATGCAAGGATAATGCAGTAAGGACCCCCTGTGTGTGGGGTACGCAGAGGGAGAATACACCCACGATATCCCCTGTCTGTCGTAAGAGGTGAATAATTGGGGCGACCAAGGATGATTGAATTAGAACATTGAAACTACTCGTGATTAGTACCATCACGTGGGGAATACCATGAGTCGCCTCTACTTGCGAGTAGTACCACTATGTTAGCTACACAATAGGCTTGTGATTAGTAACAGCAGATTGTTGTTCACTGTGGGTTTAGAGTACCTGTAATTGGTATCACTATATGAGCGACACCGTGGGTCTGCGTCGCCTATGATTAGTACCCACTATATGATGAACACCATGAGATAGTTCGGGTCCCTCTGATTGGTACACCTATGTGAGGAACACCATGGGTATGCGTTGCTTATGAGTGGCGCCATTATGTGAGAAACACCATAGGTCTGCCTTACATGTGCGACGTACATTACTTGTGAGTAGTACCTTAATTTGCAGAACACCGTGAGTCTACGTTACTTATGATTAGTACCGCGACATGAGAAATACCATGGTTCTACTATACTAACGATAAGTACCATTATGAGGGCCGTTGACCTGGATTTTGGACCCCTTGAGAAAACAAGCATCATCGATTTAGGATTGTGTTTTGGAACCAGTCTCTTGGGCAGTAATACTATTGTTTTAAGATAGTTTCTGGGAATGTGGGTCATTGCGAGTCGGATCCACTGATTATTTTATGTTCACAATCTTGTTCATAGTCGTCCTTTTTGAATTCTAGTTAGTGGATCGATTTTGGAATTATTTTTAACTTTCAGTATTGTGAGTTGGATCCGTTGATTATTTTAAATTCATATTCATCCATTCATTCTTCATCATCACATTTTGAATTCTGGCCAGTGGATGAATTTTGGACTTTTAAACTGTCATTACATTTGGACCCATTTCGTACCATTAGTTGCCGATGACCTACATTTAGGTCCCTTTAGACAACAAGCATCATCATCATCATCAATACTGTGAGGAAAAGTACAAGACAACGATAACTTGTTTATTGTTGATTTTATCAGAATATCAGTTACAAATACGCTGACGTACATGAAACATGCTCAAATGTTGATTTCAAACATGTTTTTAGCTCAAAATTATGTACTATCACACTTCGCATAATATTCTACATCAATCTGTAAAGTTCTTCAAGGAAACTGCTTGAGGCATTATACCATCACTGTTTTTCTAGTATGAATGGTAGGCCTCGAAACATTTCGAGTGCTGGCCTACGTCACGTTTTCGCACATAAATTTTGCTTTACCTGAACCCTGGCGGCATTTCTTTTCCGTGCTCACGGAAATAATCCAGTAGTTCCTTTCGTCAAAGCGACTATCTATGTTTGGATTACACGGTTGTTTTCCCCTTCTAGAAACAGTTCCATGTATCTTCGGACCATATGCACTAATCGAACAATTTGCTTGGCCACGTTTTCCCTACAAGTGCAACGACATCCAGGTGGCATGAATACGATCGGTCTTAAACCGTAACTGCCCACTATTTCACTTTTGGAAAATTAACACTGCCGTTATAAATTTTACTATAGCCCATTTTATTTTAATCTATATTAATTGATAGGCTGATGTGGCAACGTATTGTCAATGAAAGTTCACAACATTTTGAACATAAAGCGACGAAGACACGAGTGCAGTAAAATAGAACGCAGAAAATGAGAAAATCAGAGAATAAATGTTTACCGCGTTCTACAATAACAGGGAGCTTTGGTAGTTGTGGCAGCGTACGATGCTTATATTGGTCTCTTAACTCCTGTAAGAATCCATAATTGAAGACTCCTACACACCCGGAAAACATCAGAGAGCACATGCCCATTGTTATAGCAGTCTTCCCACCTGAAATTTTCTCTTTACATTCTCCTGTAAAACGTACGAAAATGTACATACGTAGAAGACGAAATATGTTTCTTCATACATTACTATTATATTGAAAATGAAGGAGTTTCTGGTGGTTTGCAACAATTCTGTCTACGTATGATAAGCCTACGCAGAGTAAACAGTATGAATGTGTATTTCACTAAAAGCACCCTATTGCATTATTTCGTTGAAAAATATTTTTCTGTCACAGGGATATATCTTAGTTGTCAAAATGAAGATAAATAATAAACATCGGATGGCCTCAGCTGCTACCGTGTGCAAACATTTTTAATTTGACGCCATCTGACTGCTTGCTCGTCAATTTCGACGTTTCGTTTCACTCTAGGCCTACTAGATGGCAGAGTAAACCGAAACACTCTTGGGCGTCTACGGCTGAGTTATTTTTTTCGGGTGAACACCAAATGTTTCACCAGCGATCTTTTACATGCTGACATCGTACGGCACGGAGTGTCGAATGGAATCTTTTCAACCATTCAAAAATCCTACTAGCTGTGCCGGGGTTGTCCAGTTCCATGGCTAAATAGTTAGCGTGCTGGCCTTTGGTTATAGGGATCCCGGGTTCGATTCCCGGCAGGGTCGGGAATTTTAAACTTAATTGGTTAATTTCGCTGGCACGGGGGCTGGGTGTATGTGTCGTCTTCATCATCATTTTATCCTAATCACGACGCGCAGGTCACCTACGGGTGTCAAATCGAAAGACCTGCATCTGGCGAGCCGAACTTGTCCTCGAACACTCCCGGCACTAAAAGCCATACGCCATTTCATTTCTGCCGGGGTTGAACCCGCTATCTTGGGATCCGAAGGCCGAAACTCTATCGCTAATTCTCAGAGTGAAGTAAAAATGAGGAGGTAATGAGACAATAATCGTTAGTCCATTCCGTACTATTCATCAACTCTTTCAATGTCTTCACCGACTCAGATAAAGTGATAATATCATCAGTATGTCTAATACTGTGATTTTTCAAACGAAGAACTGTGATTAGGAGAAACAATATTGTCTCATTCGTGCACACTCAGGACGGCGTTCAGCGAAGTCGTACCAGCTACGCTGAAGTAGAAAGGAATGTGAAATGAAGCAGAGAGCATAAAAAGAAACAAATATACAAACTGCTGGAATAACATAAATTTTGTAAAACACACTACACGAAGAAGTGAACATATTCGTAAGAGTCGGCAGTCTCTTGAGAAATGCAATAGGATAAGATAGGGGAGGAAGGAATGTGTTACGTGGTAAACATGGATTACAAAGTCTGAATTTATAGTGCTGTTTCTTCTGGAAGAGCTGTGCCGTCTGACCACACTGCTGGCATGGCAAAGCGAGCCAATTTCTCTCCACAACATTTTAATATCTCCTGCTCAGATGCCACCTCAGGCTACACAGGGGGTTTACAGTTTCGAATAAGATTTCGGCCTGATCGCTGTTTATTAAATAAGTTTCATGTATCTTCTTTCATCGAGTTCTTTCTCAACACAGAATATAAAACTCTGACCTAAAACCAAGCGGTCAGAAATGGTAAGGCATCTTCACCAACTTAATGATGACAATTTTGGTCGACGAAAATGCGAGTGAATATCAAGAGATTCCACTAATGTAGAGCAGCTTACTTTCCCTCTCCTTACAGCAAATTTGATGTCCAGGCAAGTAAGTTAACAGGAGTAAAATGTATTTGCATAAGAAACAAAGTTACAACAGTGATTTAGCATGTACGCAAGCTTACATAAATTACTCATGAATGAAACACAAGAGTACAATATTTTCCGCAGCAACCTTCGTGGTGGTGGTGACCATTTTTGAAAAGTAGTCATAGATGTGAGGAGAACGGGAGTAGGGGGAGGATAGGTGAGATGAAACAAGAGAATAGAACACGTTAGGGATTATATTAAGGCCAGAGGCTTCCCAAGATCCAAGCGCTAATTGATGTTCCAACACATGTGCTGTTTCTTCTTTACAGCCACTCATTTCCGCTAAAGGAATTACTACAAACTAACCAGCCAATGACGAGTAAAAAAACGCAGGAATGAAGTTATTTCCGTCGTCATCTTGTCTGTATGGTTAGCAAAGCGAGTTTCATGGGTTTAGATTTTATTAATGAGTCAAGTTAGTAGATCTTCTAAGACCACAAATGCCATAGCTCACCATATCGTTCGCATACGTGTGAGGAAATGCTCTTGTAGAGTTTTAAAACGCATTCAGTTAACGATTGGAGGGTTAGAAATGGTTAGATTTTGAGAGAACGCCATCGCTGAATTGTGGAAACTCGTGGAAAAGGAAGAGTAAGATTTGTCTGGCAATAATCTCTGATTTGCATTCTTATTTTCTCGACCGTTATAATATGCGAAATATATTACATTTGAAGAAGCGGTGCAGGGAATGGATGTACGAAAGTAATGTATTGCATGCATTTAAGAATCAGTGAAGGAAACGCATGCAAAGTACGAAGCTTACAATGGAATATAGGTATTATAACAATGAAGCAGTATATTAATAAAATAGTTGTTTAACCTACCTTATATACTAAGTTAAAATAAAATAAGCCAACGGCCGTAGCCGTGTTGAAACACCGGATCCCGTGAGCTCTCCGAAGTTAAGCAACATTGGGTGTGGTCAGGAGTTGGATGGCTTGTCACGCGCTGTTGGTGCGAGGTAAGGGAATGGGGGAGCGGAAAGGAACTGGCCACCCTACCGCACGTAAACTCCGGCTCAGGAACACCTCTGCGGAGGTTCGGACCTGCCTTCGGGCAGAATAACCCTTACCTTACCTTAAAATAAAATAATTACAAGAGCACTATAGTCATAACAACCTGGCTTTTAGTTTAATTGTATGTAAAATAAACCGTCATGTTTCAAATGCAGGTGAATCTATGATCGTACAAAAGAGCAGGCTTCATAACCTGAGTCCCGCCAATAAAATAAGACATTGAATCAATAAATATTCCATGTTATGGAAGCTCTTCTACCACGTTAATATTAGAGGCACTACTTTCTCATTTAAAAGTCCAGATTTGGTAATTAATAATTTAAAAATCTCAATTGAAGTGGCAAATTAGGTGATGGAGGGGGGTCGTAGTTCTTTCTTTGTAACCCTTCCGCCATTATAAAAGAAATGTTTCACAAATGGAACTTAACGCTATTTTTCTACAACGTTTGAAAAGTTCCTCCTTTTACCACCAAGATATCTAACTTGTTTCACTAATAGTCTACATATGCTTGTATGTAATATCAATCACCGATTGTGAGTATACGTCTGAGAATTTTATGTTCCATTACTCCGGGAGCAGACACGTTGAGATGATACTTCAGCGACTCAGTGCGTTACGAGGGACTATCATGCACTTCATGAGGATCGGTGTTCCATGGGCTGAGTAGTGTGATAGGTTGGTTAATCGCCAGGTCTGTTGAACTTTATGGGTTATAAAGTCGAGGAATTGAAATATATTTATCTTCACAGAGAAACTAGTCGAAGGTCACGATAGAAGAGCAGGTGATCCTTTAAGGTAGGATAGAAAGGTCCAAAGAAATGAACCTGGCACAATTAGGTAGCAGTATTGTCAAGCTTTACTGGTTGGCACGCACGGCTTACCAGCTGTTCAGCTGAGAGGAGTTAAAAGTGGAGACGTACCTTTCTCTGATTTAAATTTAGTGTAATTCAAGATTTATCGCTCAGTGACTACAAATGTAACGCAAATGAAATTTGGATGGTTAATGTACATTCATTACCATTCATGAAATAATGTTAATCAAAATAACTTCAAAAATGGCTTTCACGGCCGCAGATCTTACGATCACGGGTATAGAACCAGCTTTTGGGTGCGTTTGCAGAGTTTTACCCAGACGTGCCATTTAGGATCATCAGATGGATTGACACGCCCCTTCAAGACTCTGCTTAGCACTGGCAAACCAACTGCGTGAAGATTCAATTTCAAAAATGGCTTCCAATGCCGCAGATAAGCAGAGTCTTGGAGGGGCGTGCCAGTCCAACTGATGAGCCCAAATGGCACGTCTGGGAGAAACTCTGGAAATACACACGGCCCAACCACCCAAAAGCTGGTTCTGTTCCCATGATCGTAAGATCTGCGGCCGTTGTAATGGTGTTTCTTTTAATATTTCGAAAATGAAAGTTGAAGAACCTGGTAATTTCTGTGACAAGTCTGGTGGTGTAGTGTGGAGTAAATTATTGTCGTCTTCAAGGTTTGTCATATTTTGGGATATAATTTAACAGTTATTCATAAATACAGTAATTGAAAACAACATCATGTGCTCAAACAAGCATAAAAATAAATTAATTACTTTATTTTGAGAGACAATAATTTGTCTAGTGATTATCATCGTACAGTGCAGGTGAGTAGTCTTCAATCGAACATTTTACAATCATTATACTTTGAGTGCATGTACCCTGAGTGGCCAAATGTCAAGGGAAGACACTGAACGCGCTGTTAATAACGAGTTGCTCCTCCGCGAGCTCTAAAAACGGCAGCAACACAGCGAGGCATCGAATCTAGAAGGTGTTGGAATCGTTCTGGAGGGATCTGAACCCACACATCTTGCACTGCCACCCACAATTGGTCTTGTGTAGTTGGTGCGGGGTTCATGGAGCGTACACTAGCATCGACAGCATCCCATAAATATTCGAATGTATCAAGATCGGGGGATCTGGAGGGCCAATCCATGATCGTAACTTCACTAGAGTACTCCTCCAACCACCTGCGTGCCACCACAGAGCGGTGACATGGCGCGTTGTGCTGTTGAAACAGGGCATCTCCATCAGGGTACCCCAGGGCCAGAAAGGGATGCAGATGGTCTGAAAGAATGTCCACATAACGTGCATATGTTGCCAGCGCTCCTTGCAACCAGACAATGGAGCCTAATTGCGTCGTCCACACCAGAACTGAGCCACCTCCCGCCTGGACACCAGGATCCATAGCTTCATGGGGCACACGCCACACTCTCACGCGCCAATCAGCTCGATACAACTGGAACCGGGATTCATCGGACCATACCACACGCCGCCACCCTTCCATGGTCCATTGCCGACATTCGCGGGCCCATGCACGTCCCTGAGTTCTGCGTCGAAGTGTCAGCAATGGGACGTAAGTTATTCGTCGGCTGGTGAAGCCTATGAGGTGCAGTTGTCTTTTTTACAGTCCTGGTAGAAATGGGTTCCTGACTCCCAACAGTCAACAGGGCGGTGATCTGACTCACAGTAGCCTGTCAAGCGCCCAGTATGGTTCTGCGGAGGCGACGTGATGTCCGTTCATTAAACACCTGTGGTCTTCCCATGTGGCGGTTTACGCCGGTGATAACATTCTCTCTGTGATATTGAAGATCCACCTTCGATTCGACACTGTTGACCTCGGAAACCCGATTTCGCGTGTAATCTCGGTAATGCTATGGCCCATGCGGCGTGCGCCGATGATCATCCCAAGTTCAAAGTCGGTTAACTTGCGACGTGTTGCCATCTTCACGGCAATGGTATCTGCTCAGCTACGCCGCAGCTAGCAGCAACCCTCAGGGGTCACACACGGCACATTTTCTAACGGGACTCCCCTTCCCGTGATTTTCGGCCACTCAGTGTATTTGACTATTTAGGTGTAATTACTTTCGATAGCGTTTCATCGATGTAATGTGCTTAATTGCATTCATTTTTTTCTTTTTATGATAAAATATATCCCATCAGTAGTATAGGAATTAGACGCGTCGTCGATTACTAAGCGCTGAGCGTGTGACGCCACAACTAGTAGTAGCACGTTTCTGTATCAAGATGGCTGTGGTTCAGCACATGGACTCCACGTAGCTTTTAACTTCAAAGTCGAGACACATTAAACACTGGAAATGAACTCAATTTGTTTATCATATTATTAAAATTAACATGAACAGAAGTGATTTTATTTTATACTATATAATTTGTTGATTGTTTAGTTAGTGAAATTTATCTAGGGAGTGGAGTGTTTGAAGATGGGTTAATGTTATTTTTGTGTGTCTTGTTTATCATTTTAGTATTCTTCCGTGTACGATATTACCGATATCGGATACGGTTGGAAATCGACAGTTGCAAAAACAACAGCATTTTAATGAATGATAGTATAATAATGTATAGTTACGACACATGTATTTGGCGTATTATAATAAGGTCGAATAAAATGTTAATATACCGGTAGTTGAAATATCTCCTCTCCCCTTCTTGACCTACATAATTCTGTGATGACGTACATTGGTTGATATAATTATCTTTTCTTCAAGGTTGTCAGTTCTGATAATGGTAAGGACGGGACGTGAAGTCGTAGATGCTGAGAGGGACTAGGCTTGCGTTCTTAGTGGGAGTGTTAATAGAAGCAGGCAGGCGGGTAACAGGCCCCATTATCACCGACACAGAGCAGACGCTAGACAGATAAAGACGTGGACGACGTCGCAGCGACAAGATGGACGTGGCTAAGTGAACACGACAACGTGGGAACAGCAGCGTGAAGGAGCTTAAATGGAGGGAAGAGACCGAAATATATTTGCTGTACCTTCTCTGCATACCGTTATTTACATCACAAGGCCTCTCTGTTAGCGAGAATATCTTGTACACTTCAGGAGCGTTATCATTTCGTAACTAAAGAGTAATATTATTATTGTATGACATTTACAAACACAGTATATATTGTACCCGTTCTTCGCATGGGAATTTGTAATGGATTACATGTTTCTCCGAAAGCAAGTGGAAGTAAGGTAAAGTACGATAATGATCAACAAAGTCGAGACAGAATGAGGACGATTTCAGAACTGAGCACCAAAGATGGAATAGGGCGAATGTGCTGAAACATGAAAAATGTGTGTGTGTGTGTGTGTGTGTGTGTGTGTGTGTGTGTGTGTGTGTGTAATAAACCGATGCATCAACCATGCCGCATTTGGTGGTAACTTGTGCATGTGCCTGATGTCATTAGTTTAGCTGGCAGGAATTTCAACAGGTAGAGCCACAGTCCAATGCGCACAGCCAAGACCATCTAACATATAATCAGACCTTAATACAAAATCAACATGGCCGACGCATCGGTTGAATGTAAACAAAACTGTGATACATAAACATAACCTGATTATCGTATTGAATTGCTAAGTTGTCAATAATAACGAAAAGAATACTTTACTTTGGGCAATATACCAATATAATCTAGAAATAGCCTATATTTAGATAAGCATACGAGGAAAATTAAAAATATGCCTTTCCTATGAACTAGTATGGTCCAGGAAAAGGTAATATAGGCTTGCATTCTAAAATATCGGTTTTCGGGGAAAATCTGATGCGTTTCAAAGTGTGGCAGTTTCAAATAAATCAATCAATCAATCAATCAATCAATCAATCAATCAATCAATCAATCAATCACCTGAATTTATGGTTGTTGTCCAAGTGGAAGATTAGGCTACATATCAATTGTTTACCCAGTATTTTCTTTAATGATTTCGAAGAAGTTGGAAATTTATCGATTTGATGTAACTATAGTAGAGGCCAAATGAACAAAGCAAAGTCACCGCCATACAGGCCATGAAGGCCCTTGGAGGAGTGGAAGGTAAAGGCTTCCACCATTGTAAACCTCGGCACGTGATGGGGTGGAGTGTTTAGCTCTACGCCCGGCCACCTTTGCCCCCAGGAATTAACCTGGTACTCATTTTTGGTGTAGGCTGAGTGAACCTCAGGGCCATATGCACCTCCGGAAGTGGAAATCTCGTTTCTTAAATTTTACGACATCCTGACGGGGATTCGAACCCACGTCCTTCCGGGCGAACCGAGCAGGCCTTTACCGCCTCGGCCATTCAGCCCCTATATTAGAGGACACCACTGGTAAATTATTCTAGACCGTAATTATTCTTCCTATAAATCAATACTTGTTTTTACAATTATATTTATTTGAATGGCATTTACACTGACTGACAGAGAAAATGCAACACCAAGAAGGAGTGGTTCGAAAGGGATGAAGGTTGGGGAAAAAACAGAGACGGCACGGACGAATAATTGATGTTTATTTCAAACCGATATGCAGGTTACACAATGCGCACGGCATCGACTCAGTAGGATGTAGGACCACCGCGAGCGGCGATGCACGCAGAAACACGTCGAGGTACAGAGTCAATAAGAGTGCGGATGGTGTCCTGAGGGATGGTTCTCCATTCTCTGTCAACCATTTGCCACAGTTGGTCGTCCGTACGAGGCTGGGGCAGAGTTTGCAAACGGCGTCCAATGAGATCCCACACGTGTTCGATTGGTGAGAAATCCGGAGAGTACGCTGGCCACGGAAGCATCTGTACACCTCGTAGAGCCTGTTGGGAGATGCGAGCAGTGTGTGGGCGGGCATTATCCTGCTGAAACAGAGCATTGGGCAGCCCCTGAAGGTACGGGAGTGCCACCGGGCGCAGCACATGCTGCACGTAGCGGTGGGCATTTAACGTGCCTTGAATACGCACTAGAGGTGACGTGGAATCATACGCAATAGCGCCCCAAACCATGATGCCGCGTTGTCTAGCGGTAGGGCGCTCCACAGTTACTGCCGGATTTGACCTTTCTCCACGCCGACGCCACACTCGTCTGCGGTGACTATCACTGACAGAACAGAAGCGTGACTCATCGGAGAACACGACGTTCCGCCATTCCCTCATCCAAGTCGCTCTGGCCCGGCACCATGCCAGGCGTGCACGTCTATGCTGTGGAGTCAATGGTAGTCTTCTGAGCGGACGCCGGGAGTGCAGGCCTCCTTCAACCAATCGACGGGAAATTGTTCTGGTCGATATTGGAACAGCCAGGGTGTCTTGCACATGCTGAAGAATGGCGGTTGACGTGGCGTGCGGGGCTGCCACCGCTTGGCGGCGGATGCGCCGATCCTCGCGTGCTGACGTCACTTGGGCTGCGCCTGGACCCCTCGCACGTGCCACATGTCCCTGCGCCAACCATCTTCGCCACAGGCGCTGCACCGTGGACACATCCCTATGGGTATCGGCTGCGATTTGACGAAGCGACCAACCTGCCCTTCTCAGCCCGATCACCATACCCCTCGTAAAGTCGTCTGTCTGCTGGAAATGCCTCCGTTGACGGCGGCCTGGCATTCTTAGCTATACACGTGTCCTGTGGCACACGACAACACGTTCTACAATGACTGTCGGCTGAGAAATCACGGTACGAAGTGGGCCATTCGCCAACGCCGTGTCCCATTTATCGTTCGCTACGTGCGCAGCACAGCGGCGCATTTCACATCATGAGCATACCTCAGTGACGTCAGTCTACCCTGCAATTGGCATAAAGTTCTGACCACTCCTTCTTGGTGTTGCATTTGCTCTGTCAGTCAGTGTATATTACCATACGCTTTTAAATACAATAGCCTACCTCGTTCAAGAAATTTATTAGAAACATAACCTTATCACGAATTTCAATTATCTCATAACAATGATTCATATAATGACTCAGCACACTGCTAATCTCCTTCACTTCAGATAATGAATAGGAGAATCTATTTGAAGTTCTCTGGTGGCATATGCATTTTCGTACACCGTACGTTAACACCCAATTTGCTGGCAAAGTAAATACGTACTGTAGGTGACAGTATATCAGTTGATAACTTGTCCTTTAATTTAACAAAGAGCATATAATCTTCATTCACAGATAAAATAAATAGCTTTATCACTTTTTATAACCTCACTTTAAAAACCTGAAAAGAATCAGTAATTGAGTAATGTACTAGGATAGGTACCAACACAGACATTTGGCCTTATCCGTAAAAATAGCTGATCAAGTACACGGAAAACATCTCCTCTATTGACAAATTTATGCTCGAATGTTTTAATGCAACTTAATAAATTATTCGTACCTAACTACGAAATCATTACGATGCATTAAATACACGTCTTGATCTCAATGTGAGTGCATATGCTGTAACATGAATTACAACCAAACCATAACGCTAGCTAAGAGTGTGAGCTGAACCTCACGGTAACCTAACCGACTGCCCTTCCTTCCACCTGGCTGTCTTTCTGCAACCTGGCTGCTCTTACTTACACCCGGATGCCCTTCCCTACATTGTGGCTAAAGTTTGGGCTACTTTAGAGCTGAGCTAGTGTGTTGGCTTAAACTCATGCAGGCTTAGTTTTTTTTTTTTATCAAGAGTTGTTTAAGGGAGATCGAATAGGGAAGTGAAAAGTGAGGAGCCTGACAAAAGGAATTGGAAACATTGCCAGACTCAGCTAGGGAACCCTTGGTTGCCAGCCCACGCTCTCAAGTTCAGATCCCCTGGTCCACCATTTAGTGACCTTTTACGACAGGCAGGGGTGACTGTTGGTGTATTCTTCCTCTCCTACCTACAGGGGTGTAGGGGTAGGGCTCTTATAGTCGACTATTCAACTCTGTCTCAAGCTGGCTCATTTGAATATACATTATAGACCTACATGATACATAATTAGGTTTCCATTGTCTCCCACTCAAGTTTCTCTATCGTCCTTATCATACTATATCTACGACTGAAAAAAATAAGCACAAACTTATTTCCAACACTGTACGTGTATATTCGTTCTTTCCAACATTAGTAGAGAACATTTTCTTGTATTTCCGTCAGTCAACATAATTCCTTCTCCATCTTGCCGCGTAATCTTTATAGCGACGCGCTCGTGTTGGAAAACAAGCCTAATTCTCTCTGCTAACTGGTTGTCATGCCTGTGTGGTGGTTGCTTTCAAACTTCGCTCCGCTCACTGAGTAAACATCTTCTCTTGTTCCAAATCTTCCCCGCTTCTTGTTCAACACACTCCGTCCCTTTGTGCAAGTTTCCTCTCAAAACTGTTGGTATGCATTTTACAATCCCAAGAATAGGGCTGAGCAAAACGTCCAACAAGACAGACCGATTTGTTCTTCATACTCTTATCATTGAAGACCTACCCGCAATAAGGACGTAACCAACAAAGCAGTTATTTTTCAGAAGAAAGAAAAATTATTTTTGGTGTTTATTTCATAGTATACACTACTTGAACCAATTGCATATGGAAATGTATAAATTAGTTCATCTATTAAGAACAATATTATTTTATTTTTATAACTTAAGGTTTTTAAATATAATGTATGAATTGAAACTAGGGAGACCGGGGCATGTTGTTACGATTTTTGGTTTTCATTTTTTAAATTTTAAGGTGAAGAGTAAATGAAATTTCAATTTTGCTGATAGAAAGAATAAACTTTTATCAGAGGAAATGCAGTTGAAAAATTCTAGAACATGAACACTTTTATCAATAAGATGCATTTTTATCTGCTTAGGTATTTTGTAACAACATGCCCCACAACGGGGCAGGTTGTTACATGCGAGGGGCACGTTGTTACATAGAGTAAAATGTCACTGAAAATATGATAAATATTTATAATTTTCATTTTTGATTCAAAATATGTTTAGCCCATTCATTAAATATAACATGTAGCAAATGCTGGGGCTGTACCTTAATCAAGGCCACGGCCGCTTCCTTCCCACTCTCAGCCCTTCCTTGTCCCATCGTCACCATAAAACCTACCTGTGTCGGTGCGACGTAAAGCAACTAGCAAAAAAAAAAATAACAATTATCTGTCTGTCTTATCCTTGGTTTTGACAATATGAAAGTGACTGAGGTATGAGCGACGCTAGTAATGTCATTCCTTATGCAGCCAGTCCCTGCTATGAATGGTGTGAAAATGTTGCTCATACAGTCGGTTGGTGCATGCATTTCAGTGGGCTTGGCAGACTGATAGGTAATCGCGACTCCTGGCTCAGTGAGGAAAGCAACGGGAAAGTACCTCACTCCTCATTTCCCTAGTACGTCTCTTCAGTGATGCCTAGGCCATCCATGACATCTGATGGCGGAGCTATTGAGGATCCAACCAGGCTTATGGTTGAGGTCTGACCATACATACACAATTAATATAATAGTTTATCACCCCCACCCCCTTTAATTAACATTATTTTAAACCAATATTCTACAAAGTTTATAATGGTCTGAGTTGAAGTTCATTCACGTAGCCTACAGTGAAGAGAAAAAATATGAAAATATGCCTCTCAAAATAATTTATATCTCAAATTGATCATTACCAAGAAGCAAACAGTGGAAAATAATCTGCAAATATGTCTTAAATTTGTATATAACAGAATAAAAATCGTGTACATGCACTTGGAACACAAATGACAGCAAATAATATTACAATCATAATAAGAAAATAGCAACAATAACAATACAAATGTCAAGAAAATATTTAAAAATATATGTGTAATTTCGTTATGGCCTTCATTTAAATGATCTATTGCACCTACCAACAGAGGGGCGCACCGGTATCGGTACCCCCAGATATCACCCATCTCTTCGGCGATGGGTGCACATACAGATCACCAGGGCCTCCGTGATCTAAGCATGGAACATGGTGGATATTGCTTGAGTTTGTTCATCACCAACCCAGCATCCAGAAAAATACTGTATGCTGAAACTGCAAAAATGCACCCACAGTCTCCTCCTGTAGACCTAACTGCCTGCACGACAGATGTTTCCTGTGTGTCATATAGCTGGCAAATTCCAACATGCTAATACCCCGTAATCCCAAGTCTCCCAGTTAGGTCAACATACCATAGTCCACCAAATTTGGTTAACCTATCGCTAAACACCACATTTCAAAATCGCCACTACCATATTCTCAATATCTCACGAAATGCTGGAATATTGCAACAAAAATTCCGATTACAATTAAGTTGCAACATGCAAATTACCACCCCCCAGGTAAGGAACATAGGACCACACAGGTCGGAGGTCCCACCTTTCAATTCCAAGCATTGGAACACTCGGAAACCAAGGCGGGTGCATCACAAATAAACCGCCGCATTATTATTCTGTTTTTTCTTAATTTAACACCGTACACTCACATAAAAAGCTAACGTTAAGTTCGCAATGTGTGAGTCACTGCTATACGAAGTCGGTATAAACCCACTGCAAACTTCTAATGCAAACCTGGCGTGGTTAGCTTCTGGAAGACCCAGAACTACCACAGCCGACACACACTTAACTGCTGTGCTAGTCATATCACTGAATGTCATGCCACTCCCTGGCTACACTTCGCAAATATGTAACTATTCCTTCGGGCGGCGCTGGAGGGTAGCAAACGAGTTCGGATTCGGAATTACGTAAATTGCCTCCTGTTTACATAAGCTGCTGTACGGATGTTGCTTCTTCTTTTCCTGCAGAGAGCGGGATGTGCTTCTCCTTTATAAGAACCATATTTCCCTTGTATTGTAATTCAGCAAAACACCTCTCCAATTTGACGTTATGTTAATCGATGCTATAATTTCATAATCTTTGACCAGAGAACTGGAAAATTTATGTAGAACAGTGTCTCTAAATTTTTGAAAATTTCCTTTAAGTAACACACAGTTAATGATGTACGTTTATCTTCCTATCAATACTGAAACAACGCGCGTCACGACGTCATTTCATTGGATGAACATGTGCGTATATAACTTATCAAGTCAGATGCATTTAGTGGCGAATTTGAAGATTCATCGTCCTGGAGAGGTGGGGGGCGTTGGAGGCAATTGAAAAACATCATCTCTAGCAAGCAGGAAATAATTTACGTAATTACAAAATGGTAAACAGGCAATTAACACTCCCTCCCACCACGTTACACAGTTAATTTCCTTTCCGCTAGTATCGATTCTTTTGATTAATCTAGTATTGAAATGGGTTCTAGATATGCAGATGTAGTACTGAATGAATATCATAAGTGAAGAGCATACGTGGACAACATCATCATCTAACCGATACTAATAAGTCTTATGGCGATGGTGGGATAGGAAAGGCCAAGAAGTGGGGAGGAAGCGGCCGTGTCCTTAATTCAGGCATAACCCCTGCATTTGTCTGGTGTGAAAATGGGAAACCAGGGAAAACTATCTACTATAGTGATAAGTCAAGATGATAAAGGTGTTGGTGGTGATTATTTTATCAAGAGAAAGTGCAACCAGGCAACTATCCCCTATTAACACTAATCTGACGGAATATTGGAATAGGTCCGGCAATTTTACAAATTAAGGTATGGGTAAAAGAAAGTGACGGCCACGTAGGGTATGAAAATGAAATATATGCTATATCTCACAATCATAGTACCGTCGGAGCCGGAAAGACCAGAAGTTGGCCAGCAGAGATGGTGGTAGTGAGAAGCACCTGCTGATGTCAAGATCCAACCAATACCAGCGCCTATATCTGCAGACGGAATGGGCTTCCAATCAGTGGGCGAATTCAAGTACCTGAGAGCACGGTTCACAACATGTAACGTAGTGAACATCGAGGTAAAGATGATCCACTTAGAAAACATGAGCGTCTTAGCTCACGAAACGTTTAAGAAAAGCCTAGGTCAGGGCCTCTCAAACGCCCAAAATCTCACGCGTGCAGATAGAGGCGCAAGAGCTCCGTGCACTGTGCATCGCTGCCGCTCGGCATGGCTCGGATCAACGCTTCGTCTCTGGGCTACTCGGCTAAGCTCGGCTCAACTCGCCTATGCTCGGCCCAAGTCAGCTTGGATTTGGAGCGCTACGGCGCAAGTGGGGCAGAGGGAGACAGGCGGAGCGAGCGAGACAGGCGTGAGGAAAGAGAGAGTAAGCGCTATTGCACTCTGGTCAACCAAGCCAAGTCGTCTCTTGCACCGTGCACAGTGCATGCACCACGCGCATGCACCCTGAGAGGCCTTGGCCTAGGTAAACAATTGACAGGGAATCTGCCACATTAGGGACAGCCCTAAATGCAGATCATTGCTGATTGTTCGATACTGTTATGAAGACCTTAAAATGTTGTAAAAGGGTCCAGATCTGCAACATAATCATTCATCTGATTCTAATGTATGACCCCGAACATGAATATCTAGGAAGACCATCCGAGACAAACTTGATATCTTTGAAAGGAAAATAATGTGACATTCTCGGACCTATCAGAGGTGGAGGGGAGTGGAAGCAGACTACAAAGATATCCAGTGTGATGCGCGGTGGTGGTGAAGGTGGTGATTATTTTAACTCTCTAGCAGGCGCGCCTTTATTTGTTACGAGAGTGGGCGCGCTTTGCACTTTGTGCCAGATTTCCCCCCCCCCCCACCTCCTCCAACGCCATGGAACTTTAATGATGGGAAATGTAGTCAGAAAGTATATTATTACCTCCAGTGAATACACACAAACTCGTACAATGGTTCCAAACAAATAAACGTATGTTATGGCACAATTTGAATGCTTTTTGCGCGTGGAATATCCCGTCGATACACACAAACTCTTCCAAATGATTGACAAAGAATGAAGGCAAGTTATGACACAATTTGAACAGTTCTTGCACATGAAATATCTAGTGGGTACAAAGACTATTTAAAAGATTCACAAACAATTAACGCAAGCCATAACACAATTTCAATCTGCGTCTTTGAAATACCTCGACTTGGACACAAATCCTTAGAAACTATACTCGAACTAATTGCAGGAAATAAGCACAGTTATAACTAAATATTGATTGAAACTAACCAAACGCCTCTCCACGAACCAACTACGCTGGCGTAGCAGATGGAGAGGTGGTACTCCCACGTGGCGCGTCCCAGGTGGCGCTTAACGGGGTCCTAACCGGCTTGCCGGCGAACTTGCCGCGGACCACACACACAACTCCCTGTGGGCGGGGGACGCAGACGAAGAATACCCTCACGGTACCCCTGCCTGTCATAAGAGGCGAGTAAAAGGGGCGACCAATGGATGATTGTATCAGAACCATGAAACTACTTGTGATTAGTACCACCACGAGGGGAACACCATGGGTTGCTTTTACATGCGCGTAGTACCACTATGTTAAGTGCCAAATAGGTTTGTGATTAGTAGCACGCAGGAGCACCGTGCAGTCAGCCCCCCACTTAGAGTGCACTGTCGGTTTTTACAGTAGCTGTGATTAGTACCACACCGAGTTCGATAGCTGCAGTCGCTTAAGTGCGGCCAGTATCCACTATTCGGGAGATACTAGGTTCGAACCCCACTGTCGGCAGCCCTGAAAATGGTTTTCCGTGGTTTTCCATTTTCACACCGTAATTAAGGCAACGGCCGCTTCCTTCCCACTCCTAGTTCTTCCTTGTCCTATCGTCGCCATAAGACCTATCTGTGTCGGTGCGACGTAAAGCAACTAGCAAAAAGATTAGTACCACTATATGACCGACACCATGGATCAGGCTTGCCTATGATTAGTACCCACTATATGAGGAACACCGCGGGATAGTATGAGTCCCTGTGGTTAGTACACTTATGTGATGAACACCATAGGTTTACGAAGCCTGTAAATGGTGCCGTAATGTTCGAAACAACATAGGTCTGTATTACACATGCGAATTTCATTACCTGTGAGTAGTACCACAATGTGTTGAATTCCGCGAGTCTACGCTAATTTGATTAGTACCGCACCATGGCAAATGCCATGGTTCTACTTTCCTAGCGATAAGTACCATGATGAGGGGCCGATGACTTTGATTTTGGACCCCTTTAGACTGCAAGCATAATCGCTTCAGTACTGTGCTTTAGAAGCAGTCCCTTGGTCGGTAATATTATTGTTTTACGTCAGTTTCTGTGAATGTGAGACATTGCGGGTCAGATCCATTGATTGTTTTAAATTCATATCCATCCATTCATTCTTCGTCCTCGCGTTTTGAATTCTGGTCAGTGGAGAATTTTGGACTTTTAATTTGTCATTACATTTCGTCTCATTTCGTACCATTAGGGGCCTATGACCTAGTTGTTAGGCCCCTTTAAACAACAATCATCATCATCATCATCATCATCAACATCATCATCATCGTCAGACGTCGCTAAAAGTAAACACTCTTACTACATGTACACCGAGCTATAAAAGCTAAACAAGATGAAAGAAAGGTAAATCATATTTTACCTACATGGATAAGCACACGCGCGAACAGTGTGTAACCCACTGAGATGAACACTTTCGTAACAATGCCTGGAACGATGAATTTTATGGAACTATGGTCATCTACGCTATACGTACTATGGCGGAAACATTTTGCCACCAATTACAACAACGTATATTATAAAAATGGTGATGCTGTTGCACTTCAGTATATACTCACGCGCGGCTGCTGGAGGATTAAGAGGAAGTGCACCCGGGCAACCATCCTCTCTAAACACTAATCAGTGAGGCTAAAGAGAACTGGTCCGACTCTTGAAAGAAGGAATGTATCTGTAAAAGAAAGGGATGGGACACGAAGGGTGTAAAAATGATCACCGCGGTCGGAAGAGAACAAGTGTTGACGAAGGGATGTCTTCTGGGAGAGATTGAACTGAGGTGACTGTCATAATGAAGTGGAAGCAATGCCAGTTTTAGGTAGGGTCTCGTGGCTGCCTCCCACACACCGAAGTTAAGAGCCCCTGAGTTCCCGTTCACTCAACTCTTTAGACATGCAGAATATACCGTGGGTGTATTCTACCGCACCTCCCACAGGGGAACATCTGGTAGGTCTGCGCACAATTTCGACATTATTATTGTGCTGCTGCCTGTAACGAAAGCGTAATTATGATGGACGCTTCCTTAGATGAGTTAATTTTTATGTCTATTTTGAAAATACCAGTAATAATGGCATGGTGAACGAACATTTTTGACTACCCTCCAAACAACGACCTATTTAGTCAAGATAGGGCCAACGGTCGTAGCCGTGTTGAAACACCGGATCCCGTGAGATCTCCGGAAGTTAAGCAACATTGGGCGTGGTCAAGAGTTGGATGGGTTGCTTTAATGGCATCAAGACAGAAACGGCTCTCATCCGAGAACACAACAGATCTGCATTCCGCCAGATAATGAGCTCTAACTTGACACCACTGAAGTCGCAGATGGCATTGTTTCGCAGTTTGTTGCTTGAGCGGTACTGGACGTCTGGCTTGAATCTCTCCTTCAAGTAATCGATTTGTTACAGTTCACTGTGTTACGAACCAACGGCCTTAGCCGTATTGAAACACCGGATACCGTGCGATCTCCGAAGTTAAGCAACATTGGGCGTGGTCAGGAGTTGGATGGGTTGCCACGCGCTGTTGGAAGGGGGTAAGGGAATGGCGGAGCGGAAAGAAACTGGCCACTCTACCGCACGTAAACTCCGGCTCAGGAACACCTCTGCGGAGGTTCGGACGTGCTTTCGGGCAGAATACACCTTACCTTACTGTGTTAGGCCTACTCTGGTGCCAACAGAAGCTCTAATGGCTGCTACAGGTGCAGTGTGATCCACCACAGCCCTGCGGCGTATACGGCGGTCTTTCCTCCCCGTAATAGCTCATATGCAACCGGACCACGGTCTTCTCGAGACAGCGCCTTCCCGTGATCATTGCTGCCAACACCCATGCAATGTGGATACATCTCTATCAAGTCTTTCTTCAAAATCTCGTACCCCTAATATACGGTCTCGTTCAAATTCAGTAGGTGCTGATACTGCCTTCTTCGTCTCCTTAAAGGCATGTTTGACTCACACCTACCTCACAACGTCAACGCCGGACGATGACTAACGTTCACGAAGTATACAGCGCGTATTTAAAGCAAACTTGCTAATAGCGTCACTCTTCATCGACTAGTGTGCAAATGTGAATAGCCATCATCCTTTCAGATGTGCAGACACGCCTCCCGAATTTCGTTTTCTTAGCACTTCTTCTTCTTGCTGTTGGGATTTCATTTCTCGCCAGTGTATTTCACTTCATATCTCGCACCCATTGGTTAACTCTTGTTCTCTTCCAACTAGGACGATAAAAAAGTTCGTAAGGCCTAGGGAGTCCTTCATTCCACGCACGTCGTAACATTCCCTTATATCTGACGATAACCTTATTCTTCGAACTTTCCTTCTGATTACTGTTAAGGATGGAAATCATAGGTTTCTTCTCGTACTGTTTCTCTGGAGGTCGTAAATACCAACAAAGTATTATTCTTGCCTTTTTTCATCGTACCGAAATGGGCTATTTCACTAATTATTATTATTATTATTATTATTATTATTATTATTATTATTATTATTGTTATTATTATTATCTGTATTTAACAGGTACAATTTCTGAACTAACGTGGCAATAACGTGGATTCATCCATCATACGTTAAAAAAAATTCAGATAATTAAACCGGTACAATGCACTCATATTCACTTGAGCTTAGGGTGACCGGATAACAAGCATGAAAATATGCGCTACTACGACTGCCGTTGATTATTAAGCCCTATTTAAGATTGCAATTTTTTTAATAAGAATCACAGACTTCACAAAGAGTAGGCCTACCGTTTATTTATAGAAAACGAGTGCTCTTTATTCTTCTTCTTCTTCTTATTATTATTATTATTATATTATTATTATTATTATTATTATTATTATTATTATTATTATTATTATTATTATTAATATTATTTCGTATAGGCCAGCTAAGGACCACGACATTCAACTATTACATTTTGGAATGGGCTTTGATGTTTGCCCAGTAGTTGCGCATCCTCGGGCTGTGTTGCTCCTTCCTCTCCTTTGTCCAAAGGGCGCCAGTCTTCTTCGTTGGTAGTCTGTCCTGGAACTCCTTATGTTTAAGTATTTTCCTGAGTGTTGTCCGATCCTTTAAGTTTCCTTCTGTTATTCCCAGTTCCTGTAGATCTTTATCCACTTCCATCAACCATGGTGACTTGGTCTTCCTATTTTTCCAGTAGCTGAGAATCCGGTTGGTCAGCCAGGTCGGGTGCATCCTATAGATGTGCCCATAGAATGCTAGGCGTCTCTTCCTTCCTACATTCGTTATTCCTTCACAGTACTAGTAGAGCTCTTTATTATTATTATTATTATTATTATTATTATTATTATTATTATTATTATTATTATTATTATTATTATTAGACTATTATTATTATTATTATTATTATTATTATTATTATTATTATTATTATTTATATAAATAAAATTGCAGGGGGTCCGTTGTCTGCAATTTCGTTTGTTTTGCCAATTTTCCAGATATGTATCCGTTTTAGGTCAACTCAAGGCCGTATCGGCGGTATTTATTTTTCGTTTCTGTCTGTTTGTTCCACCATCATGGCGAAACACCTGCATATATATCAACCAAACATCATATTTAAAGTATACTCATCTCGTGGAAAGTTTTGATATGCATATTATTTTAAAATATTTGAAAAGGTAAACTAGAACAGTTTTCCTCCATTTTCTCTTATACTATTAGTTTTCTGTAAAATCTGTGGACATTATGTGTAACGTCACATCATTATAAACAACTTATGTTATGTTCATAATTTAGCTTACTCTTCAAATGACGGAGGAATTTACTACTTTCTGCGGTGTTCTGTATTGAGTAACCGACAGATCGACAACGTACCCACAGGTTTCCATGCCAACGTCTCTGACTGCTTGCCAGCGGGTAAGTAACGTATTACCATTTACGTC
Source organism: Anabrus simplex (assembly GCF_040414725.1). Lineage (NCBI taxonomy): Eukaryota > Metazoa > Arthropoda > Insecta > Orthoptera > Tettigoniidae > Anabrus > Anabrus simplex. The sequence goes on along the minus strand of NC_090267.1, from coordinate 122,066,478 downwards.
ATCATTCCTGTAATCTCGTGGTTGTTCCTTGGGTAGAAAGCAAAAGAGATGGCAAGCGTCCATTCTGCGGAATAATGGCGGAATATCGTTGGACGTTAGAACCGTTCTCGAATAGCTTAAGTAATAACACAATAAGTCATCTTTTTATCTGTTTACGTAAGAATCCCTGCGCTTAAAATTCTCCTCTGTTACCGCTTTCTTATATCCGTAACTCATATCATCACAATTTATTGAGGGACATTTGATTTTCGAATACATCCACTTGATACATACGTATTTGTCCTATCCGGCTGTCCTCAGTTATAATCCTATTATCTATTAATTTCAACTTTCTTTAGTGTATTACTTTCTTCCTTAATTACTCTGTATGTAAGCGAGTGCTAATCCCGAGACCCGGACACTTTATTCTTTGAGGAAAAGTTCGAAGCTGTTCAATGTTTAACTTTTGGTCCCGGAAAATATCGAAATATTAATGCATTTTAATGACTGTTCAGATCTTCGTTTCGGGATTATTGGTGGCTAAACGATAAGTGGTATTGCAAAACAGATAGCACGACCACCGTTCTATTTGGAGAGATCTACAACTTTGGTCCTATGATTTATTATTGTGTCAGATTGTTGATACGTTAGATAGCGCTGCATTTCGAACTCGATTGCGATTTGCATTAGGAAAAAGTGCCTGTCCTTGTAATGAAAACTCTCCATCTCTATTGTGAATGGCAGTTGCCAAGTAACCCTGCCGTTATAGTAGAAACTTCCGAACTCGATTGTGATTGGCAGTAGTAAATATGGCCTGAAATTATCCTCAATCAATCAATCAATCAATCAATCAATCAATCAATCAATACTGATCTGCATTTAGGGCAGTCGCCCAGGTGGCAGATTCCCTATTTGTTGTTTCCCTAGCCTTTTCCTAAACGATTTCAAAGAAATTGGAAATTTATTGAACATCTCTCTTGGTAAGTTATTCCAATCCCTAACTCCCCTTCCTATAAATGAATATTTGCCCCAGTTTGTCCTCTTGAATTCCAACTTTATCTTCATATTGTGATCTTTCCTACTTTTATAAACGCCATTCAAACTTATTCGTCTACTAATGTCATTCCACGCCATCTCTCCGCTGACAGCCCGGAATATACCACTTAGTCGAGCAGCTCTTCTTCTTTCTCTCAATTCTTCCCAACCCAAACATTGCAACATTTTTGTAACGCTACTCTTTTGTCGGAAATCGCCCAGAACAAATCGAGCTGCTTTTCTTTGGATTTTTTCCAGTTCTTGAATCAGGTAATCCTGGTGAGGGTCCCATACACTGGAACCATACTCTAGTTGGGATCTTACCAGAGACTTATATGCCCTCTCCTTTACATCCTTACTACAACCCCTAAACACCCTCATAACCATGTGCAGAGATCTGTACCCTTTATTTACAATCCCATTTATGTGATTACCCCAATGAAGATCTTTCCTTATATTAACACCTAGATACTTACAATGATCCCCAGAAGGAACTTTCACCCCATCAACGCAGTAATTAAAACTGAGAGGACTTTTCCTATTTGTGAAACTCACAACCTGACTTTTAACCCCGTTTATCAACATACCATTGCCTGCTGTCCATCTCACAACATTTTCGAGGTCACGTTGCAGTTGCTCACAATCTTGTAACTTATTTATCACTCTATAGAGAATAACATCATCCGCAAAAAGCCTTACCTCCGATTCCACTCCTTTACTCATATCATTTATATATATAAGAAAACATAAAGGTCCGATAATACTGCCTTGAGGAATTCCCCTTTTAATTATTACAGGGTCAGATAAAGCTTCACCTACTCTAATTCTCTGAGATCTATTTTCTAGAAATATAGCAACCCATTCAGTCACTCTTTTGTCTAGTCCAATTGCACTCATTTTTGCCAGTAGTCTCCCATGATCCACCCTACTTTCCGAATGCCTACCTTACATCGGAAACAACGTATGGCGTCCTCCCTGTTTTACTCACTGCCTTTACAGTAATTTACGGAGAAATCCGTATACAATATAGAATACCGCAGCGAAGCACGGGTACCTTTGCAAGTTATTATTAAAATGGAGGAGGCCCAATTCCAGTACATAAAGTGTTGCAATAAGAGAAACTTTTCCATTTTGCGAAAAGCTAACGTTCACGAATCTTTCGATAAATTAAACTCAAATATCGATAACGAAAGATTTATTTGCATCATTGCACAGAGCATCTTCGGTGACCAAGGCCTACGGTAACGACTAATGTGACATTACTTCCGTCACATATCTTGTTGCGTTACACATATTTTCGGATGATCTCCAGCCATGAGACATATTTATGTCAAAATAATGTTCGCTAGTTGCCATTTCTTACATTTTATATACGTACGTCTGCCTCGCAGGTTTGTTATCCTTAGTGCCAACCAAACTAGTAAACTCATATCCTCATCCCGAGGTGGTGCAGCTCTTTTCAGCTGCATGTACCATTTTAACCACATACCAGCCCTCGTGCCATTCTTAAATTTCTGGCAATGCCGGGAATCGAACCCGGGTCCCAGAGGACGGCAGCTAATAACACTAACCGTTACGCTACGGAGGCGGACGTCAGATAAACTAATTACTTTACACAACGAGAAATATACTTCAGATCTTTGCATTGAATAACGTTTAAAGACGGTATTTTAAAATATACAGGACTGTTGACGAACACCGGGACAATATGCGTCCCGTACATTTTTGGCTGGACATTGGGACACATTAGAGAAATAACAGACAATCCCGTAAAATAAGGGTCGCTCTGCACCCTAAGCTAAGGTTTTATTCACTTCAACGATTTTTTCTTCGCTATCTGTGGAACATCGAAGTGTTTGGGTAGACTATCAGTATGAGAAATACAGTCAATCTTCTTAGTCTTATCACCAAATATGACATCTGCTCTGTTATTACTTCCGTTTATTTATAGTGGTTTAACGCCTCACTAACTTATAAACTGATTTTGGTGATGCAAGAGCTAGGATTGGGAAGGTAGCAGTCGTGACCTTTAACAAGATTCAACATTTACTTGGTGTAAAAATGGAAACCATGGAGAATTATCTTCAGGACTGCCCAATGCAAGCTCATAAATACGTGACCGAACCACACAGCCAACTCAGTCGATAATGTTTTCACTGATGGTGATGAAAATGGAAACCTACAAACTTGTCTTCCTGTTAATGACCGGGACAGGGATGGACTGTATGAAGCCCTCATCTTGCGACGAGAATATGAGTTGTGCCGACTGCCGAAGCCTTTCGCACTTCTCCGGGGCAATGAGTAATGTTAGACTGATGAAATGAAATGATATTGGAGAGTGTTGCTGAAATGGAAGATGACTGGGAAAACTGGAGTACCCGGAGGAAAACCTCTCCCGCATCCGCTTTGTCCAGCACAAATCTCACGTGGAGTGACCGGGGTTTGAACCACGGAACCTAGTGGTCAGAGGCCGACCCGCTGCCGTCTGAGCCAAGGAGGCTGCTCACTGATGGTGATATACGTTTTAATTTCCCTAAGCCAATGGGGAGTGTGTAGCTTGAGGTTTCAAGCATTGTTCTGGTGGTATTCTTCTTCTTCTTCCTCTTCTTCTTCTTCTTCTTCTTATTATTATTATTATTACTACAGACCGGCCCCATAACTAAATGGTTAGCGTGCTGGTCTTTGGTCACAGGGGTCCCGGGTTCGATTCTGGCAGGGTCGGGAATTTTAACCTTCTTCATCATCATCATCATCTGTTTACCCTACAGGTTCGGTTTTTCCCTCGGACTTAGCGAGGGATCCCACCTCTACCGCCTCAAGGGCAGTGTCCTGGAGCTTCAGACTCTTGGTCGGGGATACAACTGGGGAGTATGACCAGTACCTCACCCAGGCGGCCTCGCCTGCTATGCTGAACAGGGGCCTTGTGGAGGGATGGGATGATTGGAAGGGATAGGCAAGAAAGAGGGAAGGAAGCGGCCGTGGCCTTTAAGTTAGGTACCATCCCGGCATTCGCCTGGAGGAGAAGTGGGAAACCACGGAAAACCACTTCCAGGATGGCTGAGGTGTGAATCGAACCCACCTCTACTCAGTTGACCTCCCGAGGCTGAGTGGACCCCGTTCCAACCCTCGTACCACTTTTCAAATTTCGTGGCAGAGCCGGGAATCGAACCCGGACCTACGGGGATGGCAGCTAATCATGCTAACCACTACACCACAGAGGCGGACAATTTTAACCTTAATGGGTTAATTTTGCTGGCACGGGGGCTGGGTGTATGTGTCGTCTTCATCATCATTTCATCCTGATCACGACGCGCAGGTCGCCTATGGGAGTCAAATCAAAAGACCTGCATCTGGCGAGCCGAACTTGTACTCGGACACTCCCGGAACTAAAAGCCATACGCCATTTCACTTTTTCATTATTATTATTATTATTATTCGAAACAGACTTTCAACGTATCAGGTCGTGTTACGTACATGTAGTACGTGTTGAAGAGATGTTAAGTACAGAAAAAAAATGGCCAGCCGGACACCAGTGGTGTCCGAACCCACAACCTCCCGATTTCGCGTCGGTTGCTCTACCAATTGAGCTATGGTGTCCGGCTGGCCATTTTTGTTCTGTACTTAACATCTCTTCAACATGTACTACATGTACTTAACACGACCTAATACGTTGAAAGTCTGTTTCGATTACAATGCGGTCGTGAAAATTCAATATTCATTATTATTATTATTATTATTATTATTATTATTATTATTATTATTATTATTATTATTATTATTATTATTATTATTATTATTATTATTATTATTATTATTATTATTATTATTATAGCCGGGCTGAGTGGCTCAGACGGTTGAGGCGCTGTCCTTATGACTCCAACTTAGCAGGATCAATCCTGGCTCAGTCCGGTGGTATTTGAGGGTGCTCAAATACGTCAGGCTCGTGTAAGTAGAGTTACTCGCACATAAAAGAAATCCTGCTAGACGAAATTCTGGCACCTCGGCGTCTCCGAAAACCATAAAAGTAGTTAGTGGGACATAATGCCAATAACATTATCTATCTATCTTAATCTGTTTTCCCTCCAGGGTTGGCTTTTCCCTCGGACTCAGCGAGGGATCCCACCTCTACCGCCTCAAGGGCAGTGTCCTTGAGCTTCAAACTTTGGGTCGCTGGATACAACTGGGGAGAATGACCAGTACCTCGCCCAGGCGGCCTCACTTGCTATGCTGAGCAGGGGCCTTGCGGGGGATGGGAAGATTGTAAGGGATATACAAGGAAGAGGGAAGGAAGCGTCCGTGGCCTTAAGTGAGGTACCATCCCGGGATTCGCCTGGAGGAGAAGTGGGAAACCACGGAAAACCACTTCCAGGATGGCTGACGTGGGAATCGAACCCACCTCTACTCAGTTTACCTCCCGAGGCTGAGTGGACCCCGTTCCAGCCCTCGTACCACTTTTCAAATTTCGTGGCAGAGCCGGGAATCGAACCCGGCCCTACGGGGGTGGCAGCTAATCACGCTAACCACTACACCACAGAGGCGGACCAATAACATTATTATTATTATTATTATTATTATTATTATTATTATTATTATTATTATTATTATTATTATTATTATTATTATTGAATGCATGTATGTTTGTTCGGTCCTCAGCCCTATGGCTGGTTGGATCCTAAACAGCTCAGCCATCAGCTGTCATAGATGGCTAGGCATAACTGAAGAGGCGTACTAAGGAAATGCGGAGAGATGTAGATTCCCGTTGCTTTCCTCACCGAGCCAGAAGTTGCTATTACATATCAGTCTGCCAAGCCCACTGAAATGTATGCATCATTATGTTAAATACTGACTAGATCTCTCATGTTCCACCTTTGGCATTACTCACCGTGTTGACTATGTCGTATGTGTTGGACTCATACAATATTCTGTTGTGCATTACCCGATTTTCAATGGGTTCATAAGGGTTTACGGGAGCTTTGAAGCAAAGGCTCCTATTCTACTGTATTACACGACGAGGATTTTCTTGTAGCATTCCCAAGGCACTTCAGTAATATGTATTGTTCTGTGTTCTCATTGTTGATTGACGTAATTATCATGCTGTGTTATGTACTGAGGACCGTTATTGACCTATGCTACAAAACACACATGCTGTGTTATGTTCCAGACTCTGGCCTACGTACGCCAGCGCACACAACAACCTGGGCACACTGATGAGTGCTACAGAAGAGGCTGAGAGCCATTTCCTGTCCGCCATCCGCTACTCGCCCAACCACGTGAATGCGCATTACAATCTCGGCCAGGTTTACAGGTGAGTAGAAATCTCTTCTCTGTTTCGGAAGTAATCCCACAACTCAGCGAGGCCGGTACACACCCGGCATTGCAATGTGCCTTCCACTTTACACTTACAATACGCTACTTCTCTTTCATATAAACATTCCATATTTCAGATGTGTTATCAGTATCCCCATTATTCATTTTACTAGCAAAATGCCCACTGAAAAAAAAAAAAAAAAAAACAGTAACAACAGAAATACAACAAATTCAATAAGAATTTATTAGCTGACCCAGGGGTGTAGGGGTAGCATATCTGCCTCTTACCCGGAGGCCACAGGTTCGATTCCCGGCCAGGTTACCTGGATCTGAGGGTTGGTTCGAGGTCCACTCGGGTCAGCCTACGTGATTGCAATTGAGGAGCTATCTGACGGTGAGATGGCGGCCCCAGACTAGAAAGCCAAGTATAACGGCCGAGATGATTCGCCATGCTGACCACACGACACCTCATAATCTGTAGGCCTTCGGGCTGAGCTGCGGTCGCTTGGTATGCCATGGTCCTTCGGAGCAGTTGCGCAGTGGGGTTTGGTTGGTTTTATTACAAATATATAGTAATTGGGAGACGTCCTGGTGGCAATGATTACTTACAGTGCTGGTGGCGGTGGTGGTAATTATCGTCTTAAGAGGAAGTACAACTAGGCAACCATCCTCTATGTAACACCAATCAGAAGGAAAAAATGGAAGGGATCCGTCACTTCGAACAATGAAAATTTCGGCGAAAGAAAGACAAGGGGCCCCGAAGGGCGTGAAGATGGAAGACTCCCAAAGCCTCGGGAACCTAATACCGTCGGGGTCGGAAAAGAACATGATTTGACGAAGAGAGGTCGGATAGGATAGATAAAAGTGAGAAGCCTGGCACAAGTAAGTGTAAGCAATGCCAGGACTCGGCTAATGGCCCGTGGCCACCAACCAACGCTCCCAAGTTCAGAGCCCCTGGGGCCCCTTTTAGTTTCCCCTTACGACAGGCAGGGGATACCGTGGGTGCTATCCTACCGCCCCCACCCACAGGAGGATTACTTACAGTAGTGCGACATCAAAGTAAAAAAAGAAGTTAATTACATAACAACTATAACAAGAGAAATACAACAAAGAATCAAATAATAAAACTAAATATTACAAAGTGTTTGATATTTATTGGACGATGATAGAAGTTTAGATTTATTTCGTGAGTCTTCATATCAGCAAGGCAGCTTTCATCATCATCATCATCATCTGTTTACCCTCCAGGTTCGGTTTTTCCCTCGGACTTAGCGAGGGATCCCACCTCTACCGCCTCAGGGGCAGTGTCCTGGAGCTTCAGACTCTTGGTCGGGGGATACAACTGGGGAGTATGACCAGTACCTCGCCCAGGCGGCCTCACCTGCTGTGCTGAACAGGGGCCTTGTGGAGGGATGGGAAGATTGGAAGGGATAGGCAAGGAAGAGGGAAGGAAGCGGCCGTGGCCTTAAGTTAGGTACCATCCCGGCATTCGCCTGCAGGAGAAGTGGGAAACCACGGAAAACCACTTCCAGGATGGCTGAGGTGGGAATCGAACCCACCTCTACTCAGTTGACCTCCCGAGGCTGAGTGGACCCCGTTCCAGCCCTCGTACCACTTTTCAAATGTCGTGGCAGAGCCGGGAATCGAACCCGGGCCTCCGGGGGTGGCAGCTAATCACACTAACCACTACACCACAGAGGCGGACGGCAGCTTTCATTTGAGAAATATTTATAAGTTCCTTTTAATTCGTTATTAATCTGCCTGAGATTGGTTCCTTTTCTCTGGGGTCAGCTTGCTGACCTTTAGTTGAGAAGGGTTTCTGTTCAATTTCCGGCCAGGCAAGGGATTCTTAACTGCGTATGGTTAATTCCTCTGGCTCGGGGACTAGGCCTGTGTGTTTGTCTTAATTTTCGTCTTCACTTACATGCAACAGAACACACCACCAATCATCACACAGACACTTAAAACTGAAAACATCCTGCCACATAGGGATGGCATCGGGAAGGACATCGGACCATAAAACTGGGCAAAATCCGCACCAAGTGTCGACTTCAGTATATTGGAAGAAAGACCAGGAAGAAGAAAAAAAAAGAAAATGCAGGAAACATGGTGACAAGGATCCAGAATACTATACTTCAGCAGTTAAGGCCAACGGTCGTAGCCGTGTAGAAACACCGAATCCCGTGAGATCTCCGAAGTTAAGCAACATTGGGCGTGGTCAGGAGTTGGATGGGTTGCCACGCGCTGTTCGAGGGGTGGGGGGTGTAAGGGAATGGAGGAGCGGAAAGGCAGCAGTTAAGAACGAAGGAAATGAAATGTATATCCCAAAAATGAAATGCATGACGTGCGGCGTATTGAGTAGGTATATTGGCATGAAGATGAATGTAAATGGTGTATTAGTATCTTGATGGATCCATGTTGGCGACGATATGGACAACAAATTCGCTGGCTTTTTTACAATTTACTTCACCTTGCACCGACCCAGATAGGTCTTATGGTGACGATGGGATAGGAAAGGGCTAGGAGTGGGAAAGAAGCGATCGTGGCTTTAATTAAGGTACAGCCCCTGCATTTGCCTGCTATGAAAATAGGAAACCACGGAAAATCATTTTCAAGGCTGCCGACAGTGGGGTTGGAACCCATTATCACTCGGATCCAAGCTCTGTGAGAGCGCAATGATTTGACGGCGATGCTGCACCTTAGACGGTGATTATACTTGTTTGGGGTCTTTGGCAGCAGACTTATATGAAATGAAATGGCGTATAGCTTTTAGTGTCGGGAGTGTCCGAGGACATGTTGTGCTCGCCAGATGCAGGTATTTCGATTCGACGTCCTTAGGTGACCTCCGCGTCATGATGAGGATGAAATGATGATGAATACGACAAACAGGCTCAGCCCCCCGTGCCAGAGAAATTATCTAGTGATGTTTAAAATTCCCAACCCTGCCGGGAATCGAACCCGGGACCCCTGTGACTATAGGTCAGCATGCTAACCATTTAGCCATGGAGCCGGACAGCAGACTTATATGACAAATGTATTTAAAAAATGGTGCCGCCCTTCGACAAGTTCTTAAACTAGTGCGTTGCATTTGTTAAGAAGAAGGTAGTGTAACACTAAACCAGCAAAATTAAATGTCATTACCTTCTGATGTTCACATTCCTTTTTTTATGGCCCATCGGGAGTTACTTCCTGGATGGGCCTCGTATGATAATTCACGCACCAGTAATTAATCAACTCGATAGCTGCAGTCGCTTAAGTGCGGCCAGTATCCAGTAATCGGGAGATAGTGGGTTCGAGCCCCACTGTCGGCAGCCCTGAAGATGGTTTTCCGTGGTTTCCCATTTTAACTCCAGGCAAATGCCGGGGCTGTACCTTAATGAATGCCACGGCCGTTTCCTTCCAATTCCTAGGCCTTTCCTGTCCCATCGTCGCCATAAGACCTATCTGTGTCGGTGCGACGTAAAGCAAATAGCTAAAAAAAATAAATATATATATATATATTCAACTTCAATCAACGAAGCCATCTTACCTATATTTTCTGCTTTAATACCTTCAGTAGTGGTTCTTCGTTTTCTTTTTTCAGCTAGTCACATGAGCCCGACGCAGTGCAATCCGTTCTATCTTTCTGTTCTGACTTTGAGTGGATGGTACTTCACACACTTACAACTTTATACAAAGTCTGTGTTCATAAACACAGGAGGGAAATAAAAGGAGTAACAGTACACGGTAATTGGATCAAAAAGGCGAGACGTAATTGGAGTGCTGCATCAAACATAAAACACATGGCGACCATTGAAGCAGCAAGGGAGAATGTAGATTTGTGACAGTGCTAATGAGGCTTTTTAATGAACGTTGTAAAGACGGAGAATCTTAGGTCTATCTATGAAAGGGATTTTTCTCTGACCGCAGTTTTCCTCTTCCAAGCCAATTAGTCCTGTGACTTACTAAGGCCGATTCATTTCTCTGAGGTCTCGGGTTAAAAGGTAATGACGGTTTGATATCAAATACTTTTCTATCATGGAATTCTTACTTATTATATCAGGAGTTTGGAAGGGGAAGGACGAACCCAAATAATGAGTTTTAGGGAAAACGCGTTCAAAGAACAGAAAGGGCGATTAAGATAATTTTAATGTAATTGTTGTGAATTCACCATTTTATTTATTGATGTTGGTGTTGCCAGATTACAAGTAAAGGTGGAATGTACTGGGTGGACAAATTGTGAAGCATGTTCGATAGGATAGGCCTGGGGGAATATTGGGGGAGATATAGGGTCAACAAAAAAGGTCTGTATTGGAAGATGATAGAAAGTAGGGTAAGGGATATATATATACAAGGAACAGAGGCAGAATCCAAGAGTAAATTGTCCCTCTTGATATTTAATAGAGTAAGGCAAACTATTAGTTTAAAGATAGAAAATGTAGGCTAAATAGGAAAACAACTAGGGATCTGATATTATGGTTGATGAGGATTTATATTAATAAGGGTTGGACGAAAAAATTAGACAATAAGACATGTGTGTTGTGTGGCGAGGTGAAATAAGAGAAAGAAGTGAAAATGAAATTCCTGAAAGAGTGTGAGTTATCCTTGTTTGCCCAGGGAAGGAATGATCATAGAGTTATGTTATTTGATGAAGAAAAGGAAGACGAACATTAGTACAGTATAAGCAGATTTTTTGATGTGGTGAGGAAATTGTATATAGTTGGACTGAAAAACAAGTAAAAATAGACAGTTGTTCCCAAACATTAGGAGCTTGAGGTGGAGAGTTTCGGTACAGTGTGCTGGCACACTGCACACGGGACTATAACTGCGCGGTGGAGAGAACTTCGTGAAGCAACATTACATTCTCCGGATCAGCGGTAAAGTGCTGCTGTAACGGACGTGCTGTAGATACGGCCAGCATAAAGCTGCACGGAACGTGAAGAAACAGACGGAACACTGAAATTCGCACCCAATAATCACGTTTAAAGGCTGGTTTTACGTCAAGATTTTTTGGGTCAATATGAAATACACCACACGGCTAAAATGGCAGTAAAGGTGTTTAAGATTAACCACTCTAAGGATATTTTCACCAGTTGAATGTATCGGCCTGTAATGTGAGTAATTATGACCAGGATAAAACTTCACGGCACGTGAAAAAGCAATCGGAACTCTGAAAACATCCAAAAGGTCATGTCTAAATGTTGTTTTTACGATAAGAATGTTTTCATTCATTCTCAAATACACCTGTCATAATTACACTGGCAGTAGATGTGTTTACAAATGTCATAATGTAATTTTCACCAATTAAAAATATACTCGCACAGTTGAAGAAATATTCGTTAGTGCTCTATTTACGTACAAAATATACAAGCGGAATACGAAAATAAAATTTAGTCCATACAAGCAAAACACGAAGATAAGAATTAAAGACTATATACAAGCGGAACAGAAGATTAAAAATAAAACTACACAAGCAGAACATGAAAATAAAACTTAAACACAATATACAAGCATAATACGAAAATAAAAATTGGGGGATGTTTAAGTTTGAAAAATCTCGTCATTATGCCGGGTCAAGATCCCTTTGCGTTTCATTATCTCCGGTTTATTCTAGTTAAAATATCTTAAACAGGACTCCGTGCGACATTGTGCAAAGTTACCGTCTTTCGTACAAAACAAACTCTTTCAAAACAGTTGAAAACAAAACAGAACACATTAAGTTATTCGCATGTACCGTAGGCCAGTTGCCAACGGAACTCACAGAACAGAGAGGATATGACAGAACACGGAACACTCCAGCACATGGCAGCACACTGCTGGTATCGACAGTCAGCTAGTAAGCGACGGGCGTAGGGCACTGCATAGTGGTGCTTCTGACTGTATTGCGGGTCACTGCCTCGGCTCGCTTGAGAATGTTTCGGAACAACTGCCTTAAAGGGTTCAATACGGTGTTGATTAATAGGGTTTATCAAAAAGTGGATGTGTTTGCAATGAATCAGAAAATAAGAACGGATGTCACTTAAGAGGGGAGAGAATAACGTCGAAATAAGTCATGTCCTTATATTGAGGAGGTGCAGCTCTTTTCATGCATTCCCCCAAACCGCATGTACCATTTTAACCACATAACAGCCCTCCTGTAATTCTTAAATTACACTACCGTTACGCTACGTAGGCAGATAAGTCAAACGTTTTAACCCTGAAATCAATTTGATTGTCATCGTCGGCTGCTTCTTCAAATTCACTTACTTTCATTCCATCGTCAATAGCTTCTTGCGAATAAGATAAGTGAAGTGTATGGACGTATTCAAGAAAGACTTGTAGGTCTTTTAAGTTTTCTTCAGTAAATCTGGAAGCACCGTATTACTTCGGAGGGAGATCGGCATGCCTTAATTTAAACTTGGTTTCATCATTATGTCTCATTTTCCCTTTTTGTACGAGGACGGTTTGAAAAGTTCTCGGAATCACCGCTAGATGGCAGTGCTAGAGCAACGAGGTTCCCGCGCAATAATCACACATCCTTTGTGATTGAACATGTGGCGCGTCAGTGCTCTAGCTGCAAGAGTATGGTAGTGGTGACTCTTTGTTGTTGTTCCCGCGTAGTGATTTGTGACAATGGAAAAAACTGAGATTCGAGCAGTGATTAAATACTTTGTAAAGAAAGGTATGAAAGCAAAGGAAATTCATGCCGACTTTCAGAATACACTGGGGGACTCTGCTCCTTCATTTTCAACTGTTGCCAAGTGGACCAGCGAGTTTAAATTTGGTCGGGAGAGCTTGGATGATGATCCGCGTAGTGGACGGCCAAAAAGTGTTACGACCTCAGAATTTATCACAAAAGTGCATAAAATGGTCATGGAGGATCGTCGACTGAAAGTACGGGAGATTGCTGAAGCTGTAGGGATGTCTTCTGAACGGGTATATTATATTTTAACCGAAGAATTGGGTATGAAAAAATTATCCGGAAGATGGGTGCCGCGGCTCTTGACGTTGGACAATAAACGCATCAGATTGGAAATGTCCGAACCAAGTCTTGCCCGTTTTCAGTGCAACTAACAAGATTTTTTTCGCCAGTTTGTGACTACAGATGAAACTTGGGTCCACTACTATACCTCAGAGACAAAACAGCAGTCAAAGCAGTGGAAACATGCTGATTCACCACCACCAAAGAAAGCAAAGGCAGTGCGTTCGGCCGGAAAGGTCATGGCCTCAGTTTTCTGGGATGCAAAAGGCGTTCTGCTGATAGATAGTTGAACATTTGTAGGTACATTAATGTTACATACAGCATTGTAGAATTTCAAAACCAGTCTTGAAATATTTTGAAAATTTGAATATTTTACCACCCCTGTCTTGAGCTCAAGTTTGTAGAGCTTTAATTACCATATTCTGAAGAATAGTGTAAAGTCTAATAATTTTTCGGCAAGTGAGTTGGTTATCCTGTCTGTGGCACGTGGCTGTCAGATTTTTTTTTCGGGAGATGGTGGGTTCAAACCTAACTGTCGGCACCCCTGAAGATGGTTTTCTGTGGTTTTCTCTTTTCACACCAGGCAAATACTGGGCCTTAATTAAGGTCACAGTCACTTGAATGCCAGTCCTAGCCCTTTCCTGTCCCATCGTTCCCATTAAACCTGTTTGTGTCGTTGTGACGTAATAATAGCACAACAAGAAATCCCATGTGTACGAACAACGTGGAATTTATTCCTTTGTCCCTTATATTCCATGGAAAGGATGTAATGCAATTTATAAAACACCTAATTTTATAGTTTTTAGTTTGGTCTAGCCGAAATAAATGTCACATGACGTAAGAAACACTTGTTTGATGCTGTCGAAACGGCCTGAATGATTATGACACAAATAAGACAGAACAATCATTATGTCCTTATTCTGGCCGGCGCAGTTGGTGTGATTAGCTGCCAGCTCTGGAGGCTCGGGTTCGATTCCCGGCTCAGCCACGAAATTTGAAAATTGGTACGAGGGCTGGAATGGTGTCCACTCAGCTTCCGGAGGTCAAGTGTGTAGAGGGAGTTCGATTCCTACGTCAGTCATCCTCGACATAGTTTCTCGTTGTCTCCCTCTTCTCCTCCAGGCAAATGTCGGAATGGTGCCTAACTTAAGGCCACGACCGCTTCCTTCCCTCCCCCTTGTCTGTGCCTTCCGATCTTCCCATGCCCCCAAAGGGCCCCTGTTCAGCATAGCAGGTGAGGTTGCTTAGGTGATGTACTGGTCCTCCTCTCAGTTGTATCCCCTGACCCAAAGTCTCACTCTCCTGGACACTGGCCTTGAGGCGGCAGATGTGGGAACCTTCACTTTCGAGGGAAAACCAACCCAGGAGGGTAAACTGATTAAGAAAGGAAGATTATTATGTTTTTCACTTGTTCCTCAACAAAGTTCCCTGAATAGTGGCTGAGAATGTTTATGATTTCACAATATGCTCTCATCCCACACGTACATAGTAGCTGCTCAGGTTTTTAAGTTTGTGAAATCCTAAGCAGCTTCCTGTCTTGATAAATGAATTTTCACTTCTGTATCCAATGCTGCTATTATTGAGGAAAATTGGTTTATTTGCTTCAACATATTAATAAAATTTCCTCTTCATATTTTACCCGCATTTATACCCTCAGTGTATTCGGAAGGAAATGATAATATAACATCTTGTGGCCAAACAAAATCCCTTTCTCTTTTATTCATTACAGTTAGCAACGTACTTGTACGGGTTATCCCTCTACATAGAAACATTTCTACTTCTCCCTATCGCATTTCGTTCAACTCCCACTAGGTAATGAAAACATGTTTCCGACAAAGGTTAATGCAATTTATTTCTTCTTTTGATTTTGTAGGTACTCCTGTTTGTAATGGCATTATCGAAGTACGGATATTGCTTAACCTGTCATATCCTTGGGTTTCCGATCGCAGTGTCAAAATTCAGACCGAGCAGGTGGCTGCGCGGTTTGGGTCACATAGCTATCAGCTTGTATTCGGGGGACAGTGAGTTCGAATCTCAATGTCAGCAGCCATGAAAGTGATTTTCCAAACGTTCCCCATTTTCACACCAGGCAAACGCTGGGGCTGTACCTCAATTAAGGCCACAGTCGCTTCTTTCCTACTCCTATCCTATCCTATCCTATCCTATCCTATCCTATCCTATCCTATCCTATCCTATCCTATCCTATCCTATCCTATCCTATCCTATCCTGTCTAAATACTAATTAGAGGGTGTAAAGGAAGACGACCGACGAGGAATGAGAGTACTAGAAAAAGGAAACTGAAGGGCAACAAGGACGAGAAAATGAAAGACGAATTAAGTAGGGAGCACATTGAAGCCATTCCCCTCGTTTCAGTTCAGTTCAGTTGCCCTCGTATCCGTTCGCATCAGTTCGTTTGCCGAACACATTTCCCGTCTCTTTCGGACGTAGTCAGAGAACCCGGGTTTGAACAGCACCTGTAGCAATGTCGAGCTCTTCGTCCGAAGACAGTGAAATTACAGCCTGGGGAGAAGATGGGAGAAAATTTTGGATACATGAATTAAAATTCACTTTCCAGACTTGTTACTTGATGAGGACAACATCTTTAAATAGTTCAGAATATCAAGCTCCAAGTTATGAGTTGCTAAGCGTTCTACCCCTTTACACTATAATAGTCCGGCTCCTTGGCTGTATGGTTAGCATGCTGGAATTTGGTCACAGGGGCCATAAGTGTACCGGCAGCCTTGTGCTGCTGGGGTAGCGTGGCTCTGTTCCTGGTGAGTCCAAAGATTTAAATTCTGGACTGAGGACTGCTTCACTCGGCGTCGTTACACCAACAGAGGAACTATCTGATGCGAGAAAGAGGACCAAGTCAAGAAAGTGAATTGAACATGTGCATTAGTGGCGCTGACCACTTGAGCTCCAGTACCTGTTGTCAATATTACTGTCATCTTCTAACATTTCATCTCACAGAAATCGTCGTCTAAATTCCTCTACTAACTCTACTATAGACTAAGTCCTAAGGTACGTTGAGTTCATTTTATATAGAATTCAACAAGGAACATACCCTTAAATTGATGTACATTATATTACACAAACTTGTATAGCCTGTAGTACACCAAGTCATTTGAGAAGGAATAATTAATCGATTGCCTGGTGCAGGTCATTCCTCTTGACGTCCATGCGCGACTTACGCGCCTGGTGGTGAAAGGGATGATAATGAAGTGGTGTGAGGGTGAAACCCGATTTTGGCACACATATACATGCAATTCGCCACCAGTGACAATCGGTCCCAGCATAAAATGTGGGACAATCGCTCCCAGTTCATTAGCTGTTTACACTTGCGCGCGACTCACTGTCCGGCTCCTTCCTCTGAGAATAACCACGGGAAATTCCAAAGGACTATCCCTTTTACCAGTGGCGTATATTGAGGGCTACCAAGGCTATCAGTGAAGCCCACATCTCAGTTGAGCATCTGAAACTTGAAATGAAATGTCGTGTGGCTTTTAGTGCCGGGATATCCCAGGACGGGTTCGGCTCGCCAGGTGCAGGTCTTTCTATTTGACTCCCGTAGGCGATCTGCGCGTCGTGATGAGGATGAAATGATGATGAAGACAACACATACATCCAGCCCCCGTGCCATTGGAATTAAACAATTAAGGTTAAAATCCCCGATCCGGCCGGGAATCGAACCCGGGACCCTCTGAACCGAAGGCCAGTACGCTGACCGTTCAGCCAACGAGTCGGATATCTGAAACATTGTTCCATTTACAAAACTTGAAAGCAGTGAGGAAAAACGTCGCACATATTTCTGAGAGCAAGGCATCGGAGACTGCTATTATTATTATTATTATTATTATTATTATTATTATTATTATTATTATTATTATTATTATTATTATTATTATTATTGTTATTATGGGGCATGGCATGTATATAGGCTTGGTGTTGACCTAATGGGGATAAAATGAATGGCGGAGACGTCATAAACGTCATAAACTCCCACCCAGCCAGGGGAATTAATAATATGAGGGGGTTGATTCTGGAAACTGAACCGGGGCCATCGGACCAAAGGCAAACGTTCTATCGATTTAGCCACACAGCCGGACTTTCAATTGCTAAACCTTAGGCTACCATCTCCACTGATCCGGGGTTGAGCATTGGCTGTAGCAGAGGCCGGGGCAGTAGCTTGTGAAGCAGCCTTGACAACACAGCAGGCTTCTCCGTTGGCTACTGGCTGCAGTTCGAAACGCTGAAGGCTTCACGTTTACTAAACCACCTATCGAAAAGGGGTAACCTAAATCTAGTGGTAGCCCATGTCTTAATCCCAGCATACGCCACTGCCTTTTACTTCAAAAATTGCACTTGCCTGCTAGTCCCACTTCCTCTCATTTTCGCTCCCAGTGTTATACTGTTCTGGTCATCATTGTTTAGTGCATTCTGGTTGTGCTTCATATGGAAGTTTCAACGAACAGTCATGGGAAACGCTAACTTAACCTGAACACATCTGATGAACTCGCAGAGTCAGCGTAACACACTCCCTGTACTTAGCTGGTCTGTCGATCACTGCTAGAGTTACATAGTAAGGTGGTGGAGAAAACCCTCAGGAATACTCTCTAATGAGAACGGCCCCTTCTGGAGGCGATTGTCTATGGTGAACAGCTGGGCTAGACTAATTGACTGGGACCGATTATCACAAATTTTAAACTGAGAGCGATTGACACTAGTGGCGATTGATAGGACACCGTGGCACATAGCCTACTATGAAACCGAAAGGTCTGATCAAGGCTTAATGTCTCCATCTGATGAACAAATCGCCATCAGCAGCGTCATATGCCCTCACTTCCTTTCAACAATTCGGAGAGGTTTGGAAATGAACTCAGGCTTTTGGCACACAGTCTAGTGATTAGAGGTAGAATACCACAACCTCTCCTACTCTACCGGCCAATATTCTGATGATGAGCAATTTTTCCACCATCGGGACATGAACCAGGTAACCATGGTTCCATACCTTAAAGAAATGACACTTAACAATTACATGTCCACCAGGCAGGTTTAGAATGAATGATTGTAAAGGATTAGATTTTATTTGCCACGTTTTAATGCCGCACTAACACACCAAAGGTTTTCATCAACTGAAGGATGCTAGAATTGGCCTTAATTAAGGTACAGCCCGATCATTTCGTTGAAAATGGGAAACCACGGAAAACGATCTTCAAGGCTGCCGACGGAGAGATTCGAATGCAAGCTCAAAGCTCCGCGGCCCTAACCGCATGACCAGTTCACTCGGTATGACTAGATTTTCTTTTCCTTTTGGAGCGTGGTTAGTAGGCTACGTGTAGGCTACTTCTTTACTCAATAACTCTAATGATGGAGTATTGCGAAGTTAATGTTGAACATCAATCAAAACGTTTGAGTAAATATTGGCTTGAGAAGGGCTATTCCTAAAAGCTTCGATTTAAGAAGTATTATCCAAGTTTACTTATTGATGTCAATGTATGGCATGTATAACTGATGGTTACTGACAAAGTCAGACTAGTCTATTTCCGATGCTGAGGTAGGCTACTAAATAAAGGGAGGGAGTGGGAGTATTTCACATTTCTACGCTGTCGATACTGATCGGTTGTGCAACGGAAACGAAATATGATGTTACAAATAAAAGGAATATATTAAATGTCATATTTCATAAAAGTGATGGAAAGAATTCAGTTTGTCCCGATCATCATTCTAGAGTTCAAATTACTTAACAGGGGGCTCCACTGTCATCCGGATGTTTGAATGGTGTCAGAGTCACTTGAATGGTACGAGTGCCTCGAATCAAAGTGTGCTTGAATGTTGATCCACTGAGCAGCGGCAAGTTTTACTGACCTCCATGCTCTTCATTCTGGAGGCGTTGGGCTGTTCCCTGCCGTCGGCTGTCCTGAGAATGGTTTTCCATGATTTTCTATTCACTTTCACTAAGACAAATGCTTGGGCAGATCCTTTTATAGGCCACGGACACTACTACCTCACCTTGCCCACACCTTAAAACACCATTTCGAATCTTCTTGGCATGAGAGACGGCGTAAAACCCTCTAAGATTCCCGCCGTACCGTTTTGGGCTACGGAATGAACACATGTTTAGTAGATACGGAGGATGCATTTGTCGTCGAATGAAGCCACTCGTGCACGTACGCTGCTAGTCGCAGAGGTACATTGCCAGAATGCTAGGTGTGGTTCAGAATAATATTTGGTAGCTACCGAGACATTTCCAGGAGACTGGAAGTGTTGCCAGGCGCCGCAGCGTTTGCTGAGACCACCAAAAGGAAAGCAACCCAGGATAGGATCATTTTGTGCGTCAAGAAGCCATCCAATACCGCCAAGTTACGGCACGATCACTATAGTGCACCAACAGCAGGTTTCTGGAGTGCTAGGTAGTAACCAAACATCACCATAGCAAGATCCTGCAGTTTGACAGAAATCATCTGCAATAGTAACTAAGACACTGGCGTCCTGTGCTGTTTTCTGATGAACCCAGTTTCAATTATATAGTTCAGATTGTCGTCTGCGAGTCTGGAAAAGACGTAGGGAACAATTTCATCCGATAGCTGTAGAATCCACGTTGCTTATGGAGTTTGATCTGTAATGGTGTGGGCAGGCGTAAATCTTAATATGATAATGCTATTTGCTTTATGATCCACTAACTACTTTTACGGTTTTTGGAGACGCCGAGGTGCCGGAATTTTGTGTCAAAAGAGTTCTTTTACGTGCAGTAAATCTACCGACACGAGGCAGACGTATTTGAGCACCTTCAAATACCTCCGGACTGAGCCAGGATCGAATCTGCCAAATTTAGGTTAGAAGGCCAGCGCCTCAACCGTCTGAGCCACTCAGCCCGGTGGTGTAAGTCTTGACACGAAAACTGATTTCTTGATCATTCGCAATATATCAACTACTCTACGACACACTGACGAGATCCTTAGTGCCACCTATAATTCCTCTAGTGAGACAACTCAGAGAAAACGCAGTATTCATACACAATAACGCTAGAATGATGCCCCCGTCGGTCGTACATCCTACAAAAGCACCACGTGCAACGAATGGAGTGGCCATCCAAGAGTTCCGACTTGAATCTGATCGAGCAAGTCTGGGAACAACAGGAGCAACGCATCGAGCGAGTAATTCACTACTGCAAACAATGCAAGGCCTTGAAGACGCCCTTTTGGAAAAGTAGGGACGTTCGCCTCAAATGAACCTGCGACGCCTTTTCAGAAGTATGAAGAGGCGTTGTGAAGCTGTTATCCATGCAAGGTATGGCAATATTCTTTCGGTGTGCTACCAAGGACTACTTTGTTTAGTCCCCTGTGGGTGGGGAACGCAGACGAAGAATACACCCACGGTATACCCTTCCTGTCATAAGAGGCGACTAAAAGGGGCGACCAAGTGATGGTTGAATTAGAAACACGAGACTGCTTGTAATTAGTACCATCACGCGACGAAAAACGTGTGTCGTCTTTACTAGCGAGTAGTGCTGCTATGTTAGGTACACATTAGGTTTGTGATTAGTAGCAACAGAGGGTGAATCAGTATTAGTGATTAGTGCCGCTTCCTTCTTTCTTTTCTTTTTCTACCGCATTTCCCACACCTGTGGGGTCGCGGGTGCGAGCTGTGTCACACATATGTGGATTTGGCCTTTTTTACGGCCGGATGTCCTTCCTGACGCCAACCTTATATGGAAGGATGTAATCACTGTTGCGTGTTCCTGTGGTGGTTGGTAGTATAGTGTGTTGTCTGAGTATGAGGAGGAAAGTATTGGAACAAACACAAAACACCCCGTCCCCGAGCCAGACGAATTAACCAAACACGATTAAAATCCCCGATCCGGCCGGGAATCGAACCCGGTACCCTCTGAACCGAAGGTCTCAACGCTGACCATTCAGCCAATGAGTCGGACATTAGTGATTAGTACCGCTAACATGCGGATTGCCACGGGTTTACGTTCCCTGTGATTTGTACCATTATGTGAGAAACACCACAGGTCTGGGTGTGATTAGTACCACTATACGAGTGACACCATGAGTTTGCGTTGCCTATGAGTGGCACCGTAATATGAGAAACACCATAGGTCTGCGTTACCTCTGCGTATTACATTACCTATGAGTAGTACCACAATGTGTGGAACACCTTAAGTCTACGTCACTCATGATTAATATCGCTATGGTTCTTATATTCCTATTGTGAGGGGCCGTTGACCTGGATTTTGGACCCCGTTAGACAACAAGCATCATCGACTCAGGATTGTGCTTTGGAAGCAGCCTCTTGGTCAGTATATACTGTTGTTTTGAGAGGGTATCTGAGAAGGTGGGGCATTGTGGGTCGAATATACTGGTTGTTTTAAGTTCATAATCATTGTTCATTACCTCTATTTTTCAATTCTAGGAAGTGGATTAATTTTGGAACTATTTTTAACTTTCAATATCGCAAGTTGAATCCACTGTATATTTTAAATTCATATTCATGCACTCATTCTTCATTAACACGTTTTGAATTCTGATCATCAAATAAGTCAGTGATCAATGATCTGCATTTTGAACTGTCCGCCAGGTGGCAGATTTCCTATCAATAATTTACCTTTATTTTTCTTAAATATTTTCAAAGAACTTTGAAAAATATCGAACATCTCCCTTGGTAAAATATTCCAATCCCTTACTCCTTGTCCAATAAATGAGTATCTGTCCTCTTGAATTCCAATTTTATCTTCGTATTATGACACTTCTTACTTTAAAAAGCTCCACTAAAGCTTATTCGTCTACTAATATCATTCCACGCCAACTCTCCACTGACACCTCGTAACTTAGCCAAGCAACTCATCTCCTTACTCCGAAGTCTTCCCAGCCCAATGTTTGCAACATTTTCGTAACACTACTCTTTTTGTCGAAAATCGCCAAGAATAAATCGTGCTGCTTTCCCATCGATCTATTTCGGATCAAGCAGTCCTGGTGTGGGCCCTGTATACTGGAACCGTGTTCTAACTGGGATCTAATTACTGACCTGTAAGGCCTCCGTTGAAAATGGCTGCAGGGTTCCTTTCCGTGTAAAATTACTTATATTATCAATACAATTGTAATTCATAATATGGTCGAGACGTGTCTCCATATATATTGAATCAATATTTCAATGAAGTGTTCGACACACAGTGCAGAGTAACAATGAGCACATTTGACAACAGCCACATCACTTCAACGTTGCACCCAAACGTCATCGCACAACGTAACTAACAGCAACTACTCGAAGTTACACGTTTCATCAAAAGCGTAACTGTCCGACTCGTTGGCTGAATGGTCAGCGTACTGGCCTTCGGTTCAGAGGGTCCCGGGTTCGATTCCCGGCCGGGTCGGGGATTCCAATGGCCCGGGGGCTGGGTGTTTGTGCTGTCCCCAACATTCCTGCAACTCACACACCACACATAACACTATCCTCCACCACAACAACACGCAGTTACCTACACATGGCAGATGCCGCCCACCCTCATCGGAGGGGCTGCCTTACAAGGGCTGCACTCGGCTAGCAATAGCCACACGAAATTATTATAAAAGCGTAACTTTATACTTAAAGGATCCCTGAATTCGTCTTCAGCGACCATTTTTTTCAGCTTTTCTCTCAGTCTGGGTCGTTTGGATTCAAATACTTCCCGCATAAGTGGAGCCTAAAAGACTTTTGTCTATTCGAAGAATAAGAGCAGCTTACTATTATTATTATTATTATTATTATTATTATTATTATTATTATTATTATTATTATTATTATTATTATTATTATTATTATTATTGAATTTTTTAAAAGTTGTTTTAAGTCGCACCGTCACAGGTAGGTCTTATGACGACGATGGGATAGGAAAGGGCTAGGAGTGGGAAGAAAGCGGCCATGGCTTTATTAAGGTACAGTAAAGGAGTAAAACCACGGAAGACCATCTTCAGGGCTGCCGACTGTTGGGTTCGAACACACTATCTCCGGAATGAAAACTGATAGCTACGTGACTCAAACCGCGCAACCACTTGCTCAGTAGCTAATAAATAACGAAGCGGGTCATTAACTACAACCAGAAAAATCATCTGATTCCGAGAAGGTGAGAGAGAACTGGAGTTCAACAGGACAGTTCGGCTTGGAAGGATAACAGCAGCATAAGTAAGAGAAAACAATGACTGATACAGCTCCATCTCATCACAGTGGCTCACAAGTTTTCAGGGACCGGAGTCATATAATTTTCTTTCAAAGTGTGGACATTGACTGGACCTAATTTTGGGGTACAAACCTACAGCTTGCGAGAGGATCTCGCGGTCTCAGTTTTGATGCGTGCATATAGCACATGTGGGACGTCGGTTGAGTTCTGAATTTCTGCCAATTTCTTCTGCAAGACCCCTTCTAATAATTCTTTTTGGACCTCCATTGCTCACTTTGCCTTGGTGGGACTCCGAAGTTTCTAGGTTTCTGAGGTAAGCATGATTTACTTTTACGGTTTACAGAGGTTGTTCTTATGCGTCGATATATCTGTCGATACGAGGCTGGTGTATTTTCCCACCGTTAAATACCACCGGACTAAGCCTTGATCGAACACGCTACATTGGGCTCAGAAATCAATCGCTCTACGTTCAACGCCTGTGAGTCCGGATCTTCATTTTTCCAAGAGCTAATAATCCCGTTCTCTTTACCCTTATGTGGAGAGGCACTGTTCTATCAGTTTCAATCAATCAATCAATCAATCAATCAATCAATCAATCAATCAATCAATCAATCAATCAATCAATCAATCAATCAATCAATCAATCAATCAATCAATCAATCAATCAATCAATCAATCCTGATCTGCATTTAGGGCAGTCGCCCAGGTGGCAGATTCCCTATCCGTTGCTTTCCTAGCCTTTTCCTAAATGATTTCAAAGAAATTGGAAATTTATTGAACGTCTCCCTTGGTAAGTTATTCCAATCCCTAACTC
This sequence comes from Anabrus simplex, assembly GCF_040414725.1. NCBI lineage: Eukaryota > Metazoa > Arthropoda > Insecta > Orthoptera > Tettigoniidae > Anabrus > Anabrus simplex. The sequence continues at coordinate 122,042,246 of NC_090267.1, read as the reverse complement.
CCCTTCCTATAAATGAATATTTGCCCCAGTTTGTCCTCTTGAATTCCAACTTTATCTTCATATTGTGATCTTTCCTACTTTTATAAACGCCATTCAAACTTATTCGTCTACTAATGTCATTCCACGCTAACTCTCCGCTGACAGCTCGGAACATACCACTTAGTCGAGCAGCTCTTCTTCTTTCTCTCAATTCTTCGCAACCCAAACATTGCAACATTTTTGTAACGCTACTCTTTTGTCGGAAATCACCCAGAACAAATCGAGCTGCTTTTCTTTGGACTTTTTCCAGTTCTTGAATCAGGTAATCCTGGTGAGGGTCCCATACACTGGAACCATACTCTAGTTGGGCTCTTACCAGAGACTTATATGCCCTCTCCTTTACATCCTTACTACAACCCCTAAACACCCTCATAACATGTGCAGAGATCTGTACCCTTTATTACAATCCCATTTATGTGATTACCCCAATGAAGATCTTTCCTTATATTAACACCTAGATACTTACAATGATCCCCAAAAGGAACTTTCACTCCATCAACGCAGTAATTAAAACTGAGAGGACTTTTCCTATTTGTGAAACTCACAACCTGACTTTTAACCCCGTTTATCATCATACCATTGCCTGCTGTCCATTTCACAACATTTTCGAGGTCACTCTGCAGTTGCTCACAATCTTGTAACTTATTTATCACTCTATAGAGAATAACATCATCCGCAAAAAGCCTTACCTCCGATTCCACTCCTTTACTCATATCATTTATATATATAAGAAAACATAAAGGTCCGATAATACTGCCTTTAGGAATTCTCCTCTTAATTATTACAGGGTCAGATAAAGCTTCACCTACCCTAATTCTCTGAGATCTATTTTCTAGAAATATAGCAACCCATTCAGTCACTCTTTTGTCTAGTCCAATTGCACTCATTTTTGCCAGTAGTCTCCCATGATCCACACTATCAAATGCTTTAGACCGGTCAATCGCGATACAGTCCATTTGACCTCCAGAATCCAAGATATCTGCTATATCTTGCTGGAATCCTACAAGTTGAGCTTCAGTGGAATAACCTTTCCTAAAACCGAATTGCCTTCTATCGAACCAGTTATTAATTTCGCAAACATGTCTAATATAATCAGAAAGAATGCCTTCCCAAAGCTTACATACAATGCATGTCAAACTTACTGGCCTGTAATTTTCAGCTTTATGTCTATCAACCTTTCCTTTATACACAGGGGCTACTATAGCAACTCTCCATTCATCTGGTATAGCTCCTCCGACCAAACAATAATCTATAGGTCAAAGATTAGATTGTTTCAATACATATATCGTCGCTGTTCGGGCAAATGGTCATATCTCACAATGCTCTTCCTGTCCATTATTTTCCTTAAGACTGGTCACGCCACCCAGCCACATATGGATATTTAGTCAATCAGAACAATATTCCTTGTGTTAATTATCCTATGGTTACGTGTAAAGGAAAATGAACCTTACCGTACCGCACTCTAGGAATGTATGTTTGCATGACTCTTTTACGCGCTCCCACAGTGTAATGTCCTTAAAGTTCTTATTACTTTAACGCCAACGTACGAAAGTCAACACAACGGAAGTTGTTTTGATGGACTGCATATCCATTCGTGGCTGAGAGGCGTGTCCAGTCTTAAGTAAAATAATGGATAAGAAGAGCGTTCTGATACACGACCTTTTGCCCGAACAGCGACGACATATTCTCAATTAATTATAATTTCTCCTTAATAAGGATATTGAAGAAAACCATTCACTCCACTATTGTAAGAAATATTTGTTAACATTCATGTACAACACTTGTTACGCTCCACTTTGTCATATTTCAGTTGCTCGTTTTGCATAAATGTCATAAAAATGGAGAATTAGTGAAGAAATGTGTATGTTAGTTTACGTGGTTGCGTATATTACCTATAAGAACATGGTTCTTTGAAGTAAGTTACTAATTAGTATTGCATAATAGTCCACTTCCGTAGCGTAACGGTTAGCACTATTAGCCACCGTCCTGGAGGTCCGGATTCGATTTCCGGTACTACCAGAGAGCTGGTATTTCCGTGTCTCCGGCGGCAGCGCGCCGGTCTCTCACCGATGGCGTCCGTGGTTCCAACTCCGGTCACTCCATGTGAGACTTGTGCTGGACAGAGCGGAGGCGGGAAAGGGTTTTCCTGTCATTCTTTCATTCCAGAAACACTCTCCAATATCATTTCATCGCCCGTCATTTATCACTACCCAAGAGGAGTGCGACAGACTTAGGCAGCCGCCACAGTTCCTAGCCTCGCCGCTGGATGGGGGCTTCACTCATTCCATTCCTGACCCGGTCGAATGACTTGAAACAGGCTGTGGGATAAGGACACGAGTTGTTTTAATTACAAACCAGAGGAAAATTGAAATAAGATGTTAAGAAAATAAGAAATCTCCAGGAGACTCTAGAGAACGTTGTTTATATAAAATGTTTGTATAAATATTCAAGGAATTATAGCAATATCGTGCAAACCCATTTATCTGAAACAGTAACATGAACATCTGATAAATAATGAATAGTTAATTTCAAGGCTTCTTAACAATATGAAAATTATTTCACAAATTGTTATGATACATTAAAAGTATGTATCATTTTTAGTACCTGAGATACAAATAATTCTACAAGATTTAAGGTAGTGAAAAGTATATATTCCCCCTTAAGGGGAGTCATGACTGAAATTTGGAACACCTACAATTGACCACTTATCACAACCAAATTTAAAACACAGGATATAGGCCTATTAATAAGATAGAGTACCACACAAAATTTGAAGCTGATCAGTTATTTTGTTGGGAGGATATTAACATTTTTTCCATATGTTGCATGTAAAATGCTCCTTGTGGCACAATTTTCATTATTTTTGGGTTATAATTTGACAGGCTTGCCAAAAATACTCGTACACTTAATAATAATAATTCTGGGTTTTGCAGTCAGGTATAAATTATTGGAGATATAAGTTTATAATTATTCACACAATAGGTAAAGATCTAGTTTGGTGCTATTTCAGGAGCACACATATCAAGGTAATATTCAACTGATAATATGCAGAACTTCTTTTAATTCCTGTACATATTGGAACATTATCTGAAAATTTCAGATGTATCTGATAAGAATTCTCTTACAAGGTGCATTTTGTACATGACAAAGAACTGAGAATGTTTTAAGCTAGAAAAATTCAATTTGAGGGTTTTAAGAAATACGTGCTTTAAAACTGCTCTGGATTTTAAATTACTCCCTCAGACTTCTTTCTCCTCTCATGCACAACCTGGGCCTAGCACCACGGAAATACATTCCAGAGGGATTATTGAAATGGTAGTCCGAAAGATCTTTGAAGCCTGTATTGTCTGGCAACGTGAGATAATGGGGCGTATATTCCGTGGTGCTACCCTTTAAGGGAGGCTGGGACTGAGGTTTTGGTGAAAAAAGTAAAAATTATCGATTTTTCAATTTGTGCATATTGTTGTTCGCCGGACTCCTTCGGATCATTTGGCGGTGGTATTTTTCGGGTTCCGCCATTTTTGAAGTACTAGCGTGACATTTAAATGTCCGGTTGAGTCCCTATCCACTAGCTTTTACTTACAAAAATGTGTTCATTTTCATATATACATTTTCAGGTATTTAACACTTTCTAGCTGAACCAATTTGGTTTCAATCTCATGGGTTGTTAACACCTGTAATGTCTTGATATTAACACAAGGAATTTTTTTATAATGTTGATACTTTAAAAGATAGTAGCCTTCAAAGGGGATTTTTCAGCATAATTTGAGAAAAATATAAACACACAAGACACATTTTTTCCTCACATTCATCGCCTACATATGCATACTTTCTCTCTGTTAAAATTCTTTTCATACCTTGAAGTGCCTGTACACCAGTTTTGAATGTGATATTTGAAGTAACTGTTCAGCTGGAGCACTTTTTATGCTTATCGATTTTTAAATTTTTTAAATCTAAGTGTTAATTTCTCAGAAAGTTATTTTGCTATTTTTCTGAAAATTGGTATATGGCCTTATTTCACCGTTAGGAGAAAACAAACTAAATTTCATTCAATTCTATCAATAATTACTATTTTTTTATAAATTCAGTCCTAACTTCCCTGGCAACGTGAGATAATGGGGCGTATACTCCGTGTTGCTACCCTTTAAGTTCGCGTTTTAGAGCTTTGAAAATTGGGTTAGAAGAAAATTGATAATGAGATTTGGAAACGGAGGGATTGGGTATTTTTAAGATTTAACATTGAAAATTACTTTTCTTTTTTGGTCGAAACTTGTAACATTTCAGTCATGACTCACTTTAAAACAACAAACACCACCAGTGTATGTGGTACCATGCCACTGGCCAACAATAAATGAGTCATATTGTTTCCGACTTCTGACACATTATATTTTGTATGCGGTACTAAACTTGATACTGCGCGGCTGTGAGCTTGCATCCGGGAGATAGTAGGTTCGAATCCCACTATCGGCAGCCCTGAAGATGGTTTTCCGTGGTTTCCCATTTTCACACCAGGCAAATGCTGGGGTTGTACCTTAATTAAGGCCACGGCCGCTTCCTTCCAACTCCTAGGCCTTTCCTATCCCATCGTCGCCATAAGACCTATCTGTGTCGGTGCGACGTAAAGCCCCTAGCAAAAAAAAAAAAAACAAAAAAAAAAACCTTGATACTGAGTTCCTGTTGTAGTTGCTCTAATATTCACTGTCCATATCTCTTCATCCTACTTCCTGTTTTGCTTATTACTATCTTAAAACATGAATAATGTTCATTACAAGTACTTGAGATTACCTCGTCCTTGGCCGGAACTGAGAGTCTTGTTAACTACAGTTCTGTTTTCCTTCTACTACCTGCTCTCTCCTTGTAGAGGAAGGAAGGTGTTTATACCTATTAGTTTCTGGTCTTACGTGCGGTAAACATATTCCAAGTCATTTCCATGTGCTCGAGACACGTGTAGAAGGGACTGGGGCGTGAGGTAATGAGCCGATTTCTGAATTAATGCTCGGCAGTTACCTCTCTACTGCTGCATTGTGGGGACGCATCCTCGACGAGAAGATCGATACTTTTAGTGGGTCGACCACGAGAAAGAGCGAGAGTGTGGGACAGAGAGATACAGATGCTGGGTTATAACGTTAGTCTGTACTCTTTCTAGTCTGCCAGACATTCTGACACATAACCATATGCCGATGATCTCACGAAAACTGCAACACATAAATTACTTTAATGGTACATGGTACATGGTACATGCTAATAATACGCTATACGAAAAAAGCATTGAAATTTCAAACAAGCTTGTACATCAAGATAAGTCATTTTAACGTCCAATGTGGCAACGGCAACACGTATATAACTGCGCCGGTGCAGCATGGGTTCAAAATGTGCACCTTCACGTCACACGCATTCCTTTTTGTTTTTTGGAGAAGGCATTTAATAAGATAAGATTTAGATGTGCTGAATAGCATACCGATATATTAAGACTCAGTTGTGCGTTCTAGGAGCTATATGTGGTTTGATTGTATGTTCTGACTGTGTGTTGGTGTTATCTTGTGACTACGATCTATTTTAGTGATATTAGGGTCATATTTTGCTATATTTTTATGCTTCAAGTGTCCCACATCTTTATTTATTACTATCAAACACCAGTTAGAAGGGCAGTTTATTATTTTTGCCGGTCATTCTGCCCCAAGTGTCAGCCATTTTGCATGTTTTTAAACCATAGCCATGGGAACCATGGTACAGATGGGGACTCTACTCTTTATGTTTTGCGTTGCGAAAGCCACAGAGTTTGTACACTTTCTGCCCTTACTTAGTCAGGCATCATTAGGATGGGCAAACTGCGTAGGGACCAGAATATCTCCCGCTATAAGGAGATCCCCTATACCAAGTGCCAACAATCTCCCTGAGAGTGGATGAGCAGGTATAGGATAGAACACTATATTGTCCTGGGGCCAAGAAATGATCCATAAAGCTGGAGGAACCAAATTTTGTGTCAACGGCATTTGGATACAGTAGGCAACGGCATATCACTGCATTCGAGATCCTCAAGAATAACCCTATAAATTCACGTAGTAATGGCTCAGTACAATACAAAGATCAGAGCTGGCTACGTGGAACGCCAATCTCGTATGGAGACGGCGTCTTAAGGAGAAAAAGAAGAAGATTGTCGAACATGCCGATACACACAAGCTGCTGCAGAAACATAGAGAATACTGTATCTTCTCTCGTAATTCGGAAACATTCACAGGTAGGTCATCTGATCGGATGCCGTATGTAGGCATCTGGAGGCGTGAAATCCGGAGAGTGGGCGACGATACAGGAAATTAACCGATCCCAAAATGTTGTTTCAGAAGGGCAAATGACCCCCTCACGGTGTGGCCTGTAGCTCCATTTTCGTTGGAATGACAGCTTTCTGGTGATATTCATTATTGTTTCATGTTCACAGTATGTTTGTAATTTCAGTCCTGTTTGTTTTGCCAAATATTCTACCAATAACGTACTGATACCGTACCATTATACATTCACTAGCAAGAGAACTGCTTGAGTTTGGCTAGACCAATTTCGATAAAACTTAGATGGGATAAACAATTCAGACATCATCAACTATATGGTAATACATTTTTTTCTATATGCATATGCACTGTAGAAATGCAGAAAATGGTATTTAGACAACACGAACAGAATTTCACATTCTACAAAGTTTTTAAATAACACGCAGTTTATATGACTATATTGTCAAGGTAATCTATGTAGGCTATATAATCAAAAGTAAGTTTGTTTGTTCGCTATACAAATCCAGACACTTCCATTGACCGGTATCAATATTTGCACCAGGGCTCATGAAGCACACAGACGGGTCATAGAGGTAGTTATATCGTCAAAGGTTTAATAAAATAAAATTGGTCATAGTATGTGATATGCGGCTAGATTATTTTGACGGCATTTTTATACAAACTCTCTTAAGGAAAAGACTGAATACTCGAAAAGTATTAAAGAACATTAGACCGGGCACACGAACATCATGAGACGTAGAACAGTATGGAATATTGTTAAACCTTATACAGAAGTACAGGACTAAACTCTTCGTTGGTATTTCCCTGTGGTAGAATCAAGCGATCTATTCTCTGGAGAATTAACCTCAATCCCATAAATGAGTCGAATGGGTCGTAAAGGTAACTATAGAATATTTTCAAAGAGTTCATGAAACTGGCCGTGATACACGGGTAGAAGGTTTTGTGTGTGGACGCAAGTCTTGATACCAAAACTCTCAACAGGTAGACGGGAATAGCATGGAACGAATAGCATGGAACATAAAATAGCAAGGAATATCTATGATACAATCTAGCGATTTATACTCTGGAAAATTAACCTCAGTTCCATATATGAGTAACAAATTATTGCTTACAGGTGGCGGATTTTGCTCTATGATACCACATAGCAATTTATTGTCTTAAATTAGTATTGAGCGAATGCTTTCAGACGTATTTTCTTGACACTTTGTTTATTAATTCTAAAAACTATAACTTTATTTATTACGTGTTTTCTTCCTTGAGTGCTAAAGTGCTTGTTAGTGCAGCGCGTATCTTATTCACGTCTTCGTATACCATCTTTGAAAATCAGCCACCATTACGAAACTTCATAGAGGTTACAGAGGTTAAGCTGTTTGCTGGTGTAAGGCAAGGAGGGTGGAGGAGTGATGGTGTTGGTGGTGATTATTGATTTAAGAGGAAGTTCAACTAGGCAACCGTCCTCTATATGACACTAATCGGAGATAAAAATGGAAGGGATCGGGCACTCCGGAAAATAATGATATCGGCCAAGGAAAGACTGGAGCCACGAAGGGCGTGAAAATGAGGACTCCCTAGGCCTCGAAAACCTAATACCGTCGGAGTTGGAAAAGAATAAGAGTTGGCCGAAGGAGATCGGATAGAACAGGTGAGAATGAGGAGCCTGGCACAAGTAAATGGAAGCGATGCCAGGACTCAGCTAAAGGCCCTTGATCGCCAACCCACGCTCCCAAGCTGAGAACCCCTGAGGCCCCTAATAGTCGCCACTTACGACAGGCAGAGGATACCGTGGGTTTTATTATATCGCCGCCACCCACAGGGGGAGACGGTGCAGGATGTATGACATTTATTCATAACCAACCGGAATGGAAGAAAAGCACTTTTATGCGCACAATATTTTCGTAATTTATGTAATTTGTAAATGGACACACCAACCGAATGCAAACAGATTACCTTCGAAATTAAATTCTGAACACATGTAAGTAACTTTCAGAGCAGTCCTACAATTATTCCGTAATGACAATATCTTTACCACAGCCATACATTGCTGCAGTCTATACTTCCATGTGGCTGTATCCAGGTACCATAAATGTGTGATGCTTAGTACTTCCTGCAACACTTTGGTGACCATAACTATTATATGTGAATTTTTATTCTGACCTCCGCATGCATCAGAATTAAAGTTCTTCAAGGTGCTTGTAATGAGGCAACCTGATTTGCACCTCGACGTTTCAACTTATATAAAGCAAGTTACACTAGTTTATAGCCTCTTACCTCTTACGCAGACGAAGAATACGCCCACGGTATCTCCTGCTTGTTGTAAGAGCGACTAAAAGGGGTGACCAAGGGATGCTTGAATTAGAACCATGAAACTATTTGTGATCAGTAGGATAACACCATGGGTCGCATTTACTTGCGAGTAGTACTACTACGTTAGGTTCACAATAGGTTTGTGATTAGTAGCAGTAGATAGTGGTTCATTGTGGGTTTACAGCACCTGTGATTGGTACCACTGTATGCGGAATACCACGGGCTTACGTTGCCTGTGATTAGTACCCACTATGGGAATACCGGCGCCCGTGATTAGTACACCTATGTGAGGAACACAATGGGTTTGCGTTGCCTGTCGGTGGATTTTGGACCCTTTTAGGCAACAAGCATAATCGATTCAGGATTGTGCTTTGGAAGCAGCCACTTGGTCAGTATATACTATTGTTTTAAGTTAATTTCTGTGGTGGTGGGGCATTGCTGGTCGGATCGGCTGATTATTTTAAGTTCATAATCATTGTTCATCGTCGTCTTTTTGAATTCTAGTCATTGGATCGAATTTTGATTTATTTTAATCTTTCAGAGTTGGATCCGCTGATTATTTTGAATTCATATTCATCCATTCATTCTTCTTCATCACGTTTATAATTCTGGTCAGAGGATGAATGTTAGACTTTTAAATTGTCATTATGTTTCGTCTCATTTCGTACCGTTAGGGGCCGATGGCCTAGATGTGAGTCCTCTTTAAACAACAAGCATCATCATCTTAATTATAGCCTCTTGAATACAGATTTTGCGCTGTTGCTTACAAAGACAAAATCACACTAATAAAATAAAATTGGCTGGAAAGTTACTGATTATTGTCAACTGGTGGACTATGAATGATTATACTATTGCAAATTTAGGCACTGTACAGACTAGGCATACAAAATAAAATTCCTAGTTACAGTTCGATAGCTTCAGCATAAACAATTTTACAAAGAAGTGCATTTCTTAAACAAATGGTGAAAATCACTTAAGTCACACAAGACTGGAGCTGTAGAGAAGCAAAAAGTACACAAAAAGTTAACGAAAGTGATTTTTCAAGTACCGCTGCAACACAGGCTCAAGAAAATGAACACAATAACATAAATTGACCAAAGTGGTTCTTCCTCTACCATATCCGTGCAATTCCTAAATAGGTAATTGTTTATTTCAGTTATATCTTGTTTTTTTGTGCTTTTACCACTATGTGCGTTCAACCCTATGGAAGTCATATTTGAAATAAACGAAAAATTAGATATTTGATATGCACTTCTTTCCACCACCCAGAGAATTATTATATAGTATGACATTTTGGTCATCTGTATATAGGGCCTAAACGTGCGTGCTATTGGTATAATATTTTGTTAGCACTAACGAGAAAACTGCCATACTCCTATGCACAATTACTAATCATGTCACGCTCTCAATACCCAATGTAAAAACATCAGGCGTGCAACGAAGTTGTTGATGTCCTAATTGATAATATTACTAAGTTTCTTTGCAGTCTAAGGGGTCCGACCCAAACAGTTCGCTCCGAAGGTATGTTTATAAGGTACATTATTTCTTTTTCGATAGATTCATTTAACTATTAGGCTACCGTTGTGTCAATAGGTGTGTTTTTACCTAAGCCCATGGTTTTTATTGCGTTTTAGATTTGTGTATAAAAAGAGTTCCAAACATGTGAAAAATTTTAGAGGTTTACATGTTTAATACTCTTTTCTATCTGAGTTCTTTGAATCTCCAGACCGGTCTCTTTGTGGCGTTCTAGGATTTTCTGATTTTCCTATGGATTTGGGGGTATCTGCTTCTCTGTTGCTAACTTTCATGTTTCTAGGCTGCCAATTACAGCCAAATTCATTCATATACCTTCTTATATTTATATCTACCTCAATTTGCAATCCTCCCTTCCCCGTTTCGACCTTCGGAGGTTTAGGATTATTTTATTCTACTTGGAATATTTTGGGGTATAAGTTTCTTTCGTTTCAAGAATCTAGGTCCTCGAAGCGACTCATTAGTTCTTGTCTGTTTTCAATTTCGTACCAAACTTATTTATTTGGTTACTGTCTGTATGAAGGAGCTAAACGAAATGAATGGAGAGTTGAAATAGTACATCCAGCGTACAAGAGAAAAGGGTGTTAAACATAAAGGGGACAATTATAGGCCAGTAACCTTGACATGTGTTGCACGTAACCTTTCTGAAAGCATTCTTTCTAATTATATTAGACGCGTTTGCAAAATTTCTAAATGGTGTGATAGAAGGCAGTTCGGATTTCTGAAAGTCCAGTACGGCTCAACAGAAAGATATGTCATAACATTTAGATCCGGAAGTTCAAATGGACTGCATTGCTTTTGACCTATCCAAAGCTTTTGCTATGGTAGGTCATGGGAGGCTACTGTCGCAAACTACATCTATTGGACTAGACAAAAGAGTGGTTTGGGTGGCCAAAATTCTATTGTTACACATTAAGATAATGATTCACTTATTCTACTTTTCTGAGTTCTGAGGAGAAGGCACAGCCAGAAATGTAACGTAAATAGCCGATAGCTTACCACGAACCAAGAGTTTATCTTGGCTCGTACATTATACAGAAAGAGCGATTGGACAGAGAAATCAGTCACAGGATTCAGGCTGGATGGAGAAACTGGAAGACGACGGGTGTGCTAAGTAATCGGCGGACTGGGAAAGAAACGAAGGGAGGGGTATTAAAATCGGTTGTGAGTTCAGATATGATATACGGTTCTTAAACAAGACCAACGAAGAGACTACTTGAGAAAGAGCTAAATGTGATGAAAATGTTGAGATGGATGATACGGAGGACACACGTGGATAGGTTGCGGAATGATGCGATACGAGATATGTGGGGTATTGTGGAGGTATCAAGGAAGTTACAAGAGAAAAAATACTATGGTCTGGACACGTTATGAGAAGAATATACATTCTTTTCGAAAGTTATTATGTGTAAGAAGGTTAAGCAGAACAGGTGTTGGGGAGACGAAAAAGGGCGAGGTCGAAGAAGAGATAGAAAGACTGTGTGGTAGAGGACTTGGGGGAGAAGGGACTACAAAAGGAGGAAGCACTGGACAGGAAGAAATGGAAGACGAAAGCCAGCAACAGAAACTCTAGTGATTAACAATAGGGAAAAGCTGAGGAGAAAGGAAAATAAGACAAAAGTATAAATGATGTGAACGAAACGTTCAATAAAAATCATCTGTTGAATACAGCACTGGCTCACAACACAGAGAAGTCACCATACAAACTTGTTGTGTCCTGTAGCAATATAAATAATTTACATCGTAACTATATCGCATAACTTTACTCTGTGGGCAAATTACTGTAACTTCGCTAATTGTCAGTTCTGCATTGCCTAAGAATTTAAAGCATTTTGGAAAAATTAATTCACCATGATGTCATTTTTGACATTCTGAGGGTTGCCTTAACGCATAGTTTCGTCCTAGTCTATACATTCCCTTTCTAAAGTTATTGTAATATGGCACCTTTGGGCTATTTCAGTTTCTGCGCCATTATTTTTTATCAACCGATATAGCAAAATAAAAAAAAGTCGTGTAATAGTACAAATCAGTTCAAATATGCGGCTCACTGGGCCCATTGAAATTTCAGCACCCGAAAATTGACTTCATTCATCACAAATTGCTGGTAAAGACAATACCTGCAGACAGTTCAAAGGGATGTTCGATTTCATAGTTTAACACTTCAGTGCATGACACAAAACGCAGTTTCCTTTTACGAAGAAAATGTAGACGAACATTTTATGATAACCTCAATATTCTAAATTCTGAACCCTCCTTTTTTGCAATGACGAAGAGTTTGCCCAATTTTTGGCTTATTAAGTTAGAACATGATTCAAAACACAGAGAAGTATATTGTTTCCTGAAATACTTTTTTTGTATTCGGCAGAAAAATAATATGATCTCTTTTATGTATGTTTTGTGCTATGCTATTTTAAGTCACTTTTTAATTATGTGAAATTTAATCCACATGTAACGAGTCCTTCACACACGATAGTTTCACAAGCATCTGAACGCATTTTCCATTTTAACTTTAATTAGTTTTTGGAGAAGCCGAGGTGCCGGAAGTTTGTCCTGCGGGAGTTATATACGTGCTGGTTCCAAACATAATTTCTCTTCTATTTATTTATTGTATTAGAAGTGATTTGAATAATACTTAACTGCATGTATCAGGGAAGATTACGATAATTTAGTACTCTATCGAATTGCTGGTCATCCATGGCTTTGAAAGAAGCGTAAACTTTTCATTAATATATATCTATTCGTTCACTCGTTTTATTAATTCATTCATCATATTATTACTTTTAGTGATCGAAAAGAATGAAGCCTGTACATTGGAAAATTACGTTAACCTTTCCGGAATTAACCTCATTTATACTTTTGAGGCGAACGGCCCATGACATATTAGTGTCACAGGTAATGTCAGCATGTATGGTAGGAATTTTTATTAACATTTCAGCTTTAATAACTTCCCGTTCGACGCACACGAACAAAAGCCTGTAGTAACTCCAAAACAACCTTAATTTCCCTTGGGATTTAAAAACCTGCGAAACCTCATCAGCGGCCATATTTTTCCATTTTATAAAAAACATTTGCATTTCACGAATGTTTAACGAAACATGTGAAATATTTGATTCCATAATAATAATAATTTTCGCGACATTCTGTTAGTAGTACAGTTATTTGTTTGCTCCAAGTTGTGGTATAAAACTTTCTCGATACCTCCGTAAGGGTCTCATTAAATTTGTCCCGTTCTTTCTCCTCAATCTTTATCCCATGACAGAATATGGTTGCGTAATATGTACTGACTCTCCATACGAGCTCTGGCAGTCTAGCCCAATGTGGGTAGCCTTATGGAGTGATATGGCAATGAAAGTCTGTAGATCGTCCACACATATGGTACTTGATACCCCTCGGCGTCTCTTACCATTAACTTTGTCCCTTGCAACAATCTTCTCAACGGTACCAGTCATTCTGATGAGATGTCCGAAGTATCGAAGGTAGGCCTGACGAATACACCAGGAGAGTTTGGTCCTGATGCCCAGTTTGTCCAACACGGATACGTTGGTTCGGCGAGCACGAAAGCCGAGTGGCATCAACTCTAGCTTCTCACCACGCCGGCATGATTCCATTTCTCGCAAATGCAAGTGACTATTATCAAGATATCAACTTATTATTATTATTATTATTATTATTATTATTATTATTACCGGCTTTATCCCAATTATCTGGATTCGGCACTACATCTACGTTTGGTCCAGTTTTACGGTGGGATTTTCCGAGAGTCAATCCTGTGTGAAGGGAAAAGTTGACTGTCGCATTTATCTGTGGTGGCTTTTTTTACAAGTTGCTATACGTCGCACTGACACAGTTAGGTCTGACAGCAACGAAGAGGCAGGAAGGGGCTAGAAGTGGGAAGGAAGCGGTCGTGGCCTTCTGTGGTGACTGGTAGCGTGATGAGTTGCATGTAAATATGACGGGGTGCGTATTATAAATAAATAAATAAATAAATAAATATATATATATATATATATATATAAATAAATAAATAAATAAATAAATAAATAAATAAATAAATAAATAAATAATTTAATAAATAATTAAATTAATTAATTAATTAATTAGAAATCCTTGTAAATGCCCCGAGGGCTATGAACTCCTGCAATGGAGGGACAGTGCTCAGTTTAACTCATCAGGTGAGCAGGTCCCGAGGAGCATTATTATATTGGTTATTTCTAGTTTGTTTCGGGAAAACATATTACTGCACATTGTACACTTGTGTAGTCTCACCTCCGAGTGGATGGAATGGTGTCTTTCGAGATCAACGCCATGAAAACGTAATATTACATTCTTGACACTTGTTTCATTTTTCACCAGGAAGAGTTGAGATTTCTTCCTTGTGAAAGTGTACCCCTGCACATTTCACTCTTGCATGGCTGCACGTCAGAGTGTGTGTGCAGGTGTCTCTTAAGTTGTTGAGCTTCTCCCCACGTTGAAATTTTATATTACTGTACATACTTCACAATTGCGTGTCCTCTCCCCACAATGCGCTCGATGATGACTTATAAGATCGCCATTTCCTGGGTAAGTCTCAATGTCTATTTGACACATGTCTTGCTGCTTCTCTGAGTGATATGAAGATGGCCATCAGGATTCTGTCTTCGTGAAGGCGTACTGTTGTATGTTCCATCCCCGTCCTGAGGACGTACTGTAACATACTTTACGCTTGTGCGGCTTCTATCCACAGAATGCGCGATGATGATTTTTAAGTTCACCACATTATCAAAGCGTTTTATTGCATTCTTGCGCTTGTACTGTTTTCTTTTCCAGAGTGATCAGGAAGGCGAATTTCAGCTTTTTTTCTTCGTGGAAGTGCACTGTGTATATTTCACCCCTTGCACAATTTCTATACTATGAATTTTAGTCGAATAAGCGTATCACAGTGTTCGAACCGAATTCGTATCCCGTCTCATTGGATAGCTGGTATACGGCTAGTATAAGACGAATACAAATACTCATACTCCAACTCTAAGGATTTAACTAGATGAAGGTAAAATTCTCGGACCCGTCCGGCCCGGAATCGAGCCCAGGGGGCCTCTGAACCAAAGGATGCTGCGCTGACCATTCAGCCAACAAGATCAATAGTTACTTACGACTACAAGCTTGCCAATAATTGTTCAATGTTCAGTCGTGGAGATCCGTACAATATATATTCTTCCTACATCCTGGTGGGATCGAGTTTTACAACCAGATGCCCTTGCTGACGCCAACCGTATGCGGAAGGATTTATTCACTGCTGCGTGCCATTGTAGTGGTTGGTAGGGTGGTATGGTGCGTTGTGTGATTGTGAAGAGGAGTGTGTTGGGACCAACACCAGAACCCAGGCCACGAGTAAGAGTAATTAACCAAATTGGATTGAAATCCCCAACACGGCCTTGAATCAAACCCAGGACCCCTGGACCGAGGGTCTCAACCCTCACCATTCAGCCTAGGACCATATGGAGGATATCATTAGTACACCTAAATCATAACGCTCTCAGTTCTCTTCCTATCTGTCGATACGATTATCCACGTCTCGGCTGAATGGTTCAAATGGAAAAAATGCAAGAGTGGAACGAGTGTAATTTGGTATTTTTGTTATAGAAAATGAAGGGAACATAGATTTCAGATATTTATTGTTCTTCTGAATACAGTTCATATTTAAAAACATTAATTTTTGATCTCCTGAGAAGGAATATCATTTATGAGTTATACAAGAGAAAATACAGTTATATTTCACTGTCTTTTACAATATAGCAAATTTAATGATAATATTTTAAAAAGTAACGTTGTTGGTTTTACGTCCCACTAACTACTTTTACGGTAATCCCGCAGAAGTTCTTTTACGTGCCAGCATATCTACCGATACGAGGCTGACGTATTTGAGCACCTTCAAATACTACTGGAATAAGCCAGGATTGAAGATGCCAAATTGGGGTCAGAAGGCCAGCGCTTCAACCGTCTGAGCCACTCCGCAATGCAATATTTAAAAATGAGTCAGTAATGGCTGTTAATGTTTTTAAAATGAATAGAATTAGACGTATTTATTTCCAAAGTTACAAAAATTGCAATTCTTTGAAGTGGTTTCCCAATTCTCCTCCAGGCAAATGCCGGGATGGTGCCTAAATTGCCACGGACGCTTCCTTCCTCTTCCTTGTCCATCCCTTCTAACCTTCCCGTCCCCCTACAAGGACCCTGTTCAGCATAGCAGGTGAGGCCGCCTGGGCGAGGTACAGGTTCTCCTTCCCAGTTGTCTCCCTCGACGCTCCAGGGCACTGCACGTGAAGCGGTAGAGGTGGGATCCCTCGCTGAGTCCGAAGGAAAAACCAACCCTGGACAGTAAAGGGATTAAGAAAAGGAAGGGAAAGAAAAGAAAGATAGAAAGAAAGAAAGAAAGAAAGAAAGAAAGGAAGAAAGAAAGAAAGCAAGAAAGAAAGAAAGATAGAAAGATGGATTTCTTTGAATTCAAATAATTGATACCTGCCTTATCCATAAAAAAGCCTTTCCACAAAAAGTATGACTTGAAATACTAAAACGAACTGCCGTTGAGGTCCTTTGTGTACAGATATTTCCTTTGCAAAGACTATCTTGAGATTTCTTTATATTATGAAAGAACTATCATATACGTTCTCTCAGACTACCAGCCGTTGTTGATTTATTCTTCTAATTCCAGGGTACTTACAGGAGTTAGACAAGGCTGTAATCTTTCACCTTTGCTGTTCGTAGTTTTTCATGGATCATCTGCTGAAAGGTATAAAATGGCAGGGAGGGATTCAGTTAGGTGGAAATGTAGTAAGCAGTTTGGCCTATGCTGACGACTTGGTCTTAATGACAGTCTGTGCCGAAAGCCTGCAGTCTAATATCTTGGAACTTGAAAATAGGTGCAATGAGTATGGTATGAAAATTAGCCTCTCGAAGACTTAACTGATGTCAGTAGGTAAGAAATTCAACAGAATTGAATGTCAGATTGGTGATACAAAGCTAGAACAGGTCGATAATTTCAAGTATTTAGGTTGTGTGATCTCCCAGGATGGTAATATAGTAAGTGAGATTGAATCAAGGTGTAGTAAGGCTAATGCAGTGAGCTCGCAGTTGCGATCACCAGTATTCTGTAAGAAGGAAGTCAGCTCCCAGATGAAACTATCTTTACATCGGTCTGTTTCCAGACCAACTTTGCTTTACGGGAGCGAAAGCTGGGTGGACTCAGGATATCTTATTCATAAGTTAGAGGTAACAGACATGAAAGCAGCAAGAATGATCGCTGGTACAAACAGGTGGGAACAATGGCAGGAGGGTACTCGGAATGAGGAGATAAAGGCTAATTTAGGAATGAACTCGATGGATGAAGCTGTACGCATAAACGGCTTCGGTGGTGGGGTCATGTGAGGCGAATGGAGGAGTATAGGTTACCTAGTAGAATAATGGACTCTGCTATGGAGGGTAAGAGAAGTAGAGGTAGACCAAGACGACGATGGTTAGACTCGGTTTCTAACGATTTAAAGATAAGAGGTATAGAACTAATGAGGCCACAACACTAGTTGTAAATCGAGGATTGTAGCGACGTTTAGTAAATTCTCAGAGGCTTGCAGACTGAACGCTGAAAGGCATAACAGTCTATAATGATAATGTATGTATGTATGTATGTATGTATGTATGTATGTATGTGTGTATGTATGTATGTATTCCATTGATTATTGATATAAGCACAGAAGCTGAGAAATCCCTCACCGTAAACATGACATTTCAAACGTTCTACGCTCTGGCGAAGCATTATGACAGGTGATGGTGATGACTGCTCTTTTAATGGAAAGTACGGCTAGACATAGCCGAGTGGCTTCGCCACTGAGTTCACAACAGGACGAATGTGGTTTGAAACCCGGCCAGTGCATTGGAATAAAATTGGAGATCCTGTTGTTACTATTTTTTGGCTGTGATCACGATATCAACCGGCACGTGCTAGCTGGCTTTTTTTTTTTAAAGAAACTCATAAGAAATCGACAAATAGAAGGGAAGGACCGCAATGGGCATGAAAATGAAAGATTTCGCAAACCCAATACCGTCGGGGTCAAAAGACAGGGAGTAACATTATATTTGACACTGGGCCTTAGGGGTTGAACGTTCCAAATTCTCCATCATCGGTTGTATACTGGAGTGGTTACATGTATCAAGATGTTGATATTTTACTGTCATGGTCGCATATGCGGTGGTTCTAATCCCTTATGTAGTTGTCAGAAGGCTCCCTCTTGACCAAGGCGTCTTACTAGCTACCTATGATTGGGCCCACGAGAGTTGAAGTCTGACGTTTAGCGCCACCGGCGAGAAAAAGTTGAATAACGCTGCTCGAAAATGGCCTGTTGCTATGGCAACGATAACAGAGATGCCACATTTAAGAACGCTATCGCCATGTGGGTTGACTTGCTCTCAGTCGCTTTTGTGATATTACTCGGAGTAGCACTGTGTTAGCTGCATTAGTTGTTGCTGCTTTATATAATAATTTAATATTGTTTAATTGTTTGTTACTTGAGTATTATTTTGTTGTTAGTTTATTTCTTTGTAAGTTAATCAGTGGCTAGTTGTACAGTTCTATTCTGTATGTGACATGTGCATTTGTTGAGGTTATAGTCAGTTTAGTGAATATATAATCTCATATTTATCGGCAATGACGTGTTCTGTCTTAAATGTCGGATTTATTAGCACGAGTTTAGGAACGGGTCAAAGTTTATTGAATTGCATTAGGCCAACATAGTTGATTAAATATTCAGTCTGTATGAAAGAGTGATATGCCGCAGACTGGGGTAACTACGGCAAGGTAGCGTACTTTGTACTTACCGCTTTCGCCGCTCAAATATCAGACTTCAACTCTCGTGGGCCCAACTATACATAGCTATAGCGTATGAACTCAAGTGCACTCGATGAAGCACGAGTAACATTAGGACAGCATCGCGCTCTGTCAGGTCCGACTACTTAATCAGTACCGAAAATGAGCTGCAAAACTGATGTCTTCTAGTGCAGGGTTTTATGTTACCATTTTGCCCTTTCCGTTTTGAACTTAATTATACTCTGCATAGGATCTACCTAGAGGGCTACATTTTTGAGTGCATGGCATGCCTCTCCTTTTGTATAAATAGTGTCGAAATGTAATATTTTATTACCGTTTATGACAATATCACAAGAACTTATCAATAGGCTTCAAGCACCATTCACATAGTTGAATTAATTGTGCCTCTAAGGCACTTTATAGTTCGTTGAATACATTGTTATGGGAAACAAGAGACTAACATTTGCATTCGAAACCACCCTTTCTGTGACTCACACACACAAACACAACATGTGAATTTCCCTTGGATCCTTGCTAATCCGGCACTTCTTCTTACGAAGGTGTGGGACTTGTTTTCCGTGTTCGTGTTAGTTTGTACTGTATCTTCACCTGAAGTATCAACTCCAGTAGTTGATTATTCTCTCCTCGCATCCATTCGCTCAGATAGGGTTACTTCTTGACATTCACAGCATCAAACATTCTCTTCCCTTTTCTCACTCTTCTCACAACCTTTTTATATGTGATAGGGACGATCTAGCTGAACCGCAGTCACCCTCTAGGTTGAGAGCTTCCATTTTTTTCATTGTGTTCTTGTTCAGTATCCAGGTTTGTATTCAATAAGAAGGCGTTGAAAATTAATTTATCTCATGGCAGATATAACTAATTGCTAAACGAAATTTCCGGCAAAATTTCCTACACTTCACAATTAATATCCGATATTTTAAAAGTATTATTTCGGATTAATTAAACTTTCATAAATCATTCTTAAACTCCAAATGAAATAATTCTCAACACCTTTCACTAAAGTCAAATTATAGTAACTCGAATGAGAACAACAACAGTTAATAAATTAATAAATCAAATAAATTTAATTTAAATTTCTATTTACAGAGCGAGTTGGCCGTGCGGTTAGGGGATCGCAGCTATGAAATTGCATTCGGAAGATAGTGGGTTCGACCCCACTTTCGGTAGTGGTTTAAAGTTGTTTCCCATTTTCACACAAGGCAAACGCTGGGGCTGTACCTTCTTTAAGACCATCGTCACTTCCTTCCCACTCCTAGACCTTTCCTATCTCATCGGAGCCATAAAACCTATCTGTGCCGGTGCGACGTAAAGCAACTAAAAAAAGGTCCCTTTGGGAAAATCCAATAATCATAAATATGTCCTTCAGTGAAATGTGTGACACGGTGTTACCTAGCAACCGTGCAGTCTGTGATGTGAAGTATTGATGGAAGGCCATGCCTTACAGATTCAATTTTTTTTTATACGGGTGCCCCCCGTAGCCCGCTCTCCCGCCGTGACCATCGACTCAATCTACATGGCCTCCGACATGCTATTAATTTCTAAGAAGAAAAGAGATAGCTGGGTAGAGTGGGAAGTGATACAAGGAGTATCTGCCGGTTTCCGAGTCAGACTCGCTACCACGGCAAAGTTTGTGTTGGTTGGATAGTGTTAAGGTGTGGTATTGAAGGGTCAGGGACAAACCACATAGGCAGAAAAAAGAAAGAGCCTACATGTAAAACCTGACATCTTTTGATAGCACATGCAAGGATGTGGGCTGGAAAAAGACCAGAGGTTGTATTAGTTAGGAACAGGTAACATGCACAAGACATAAACCAATTCCTTGCCGTTCCATCGTCTGGGGATCAGTCCGTCTGGGCACTGCTGTGACTAGCACGGTCCTTGCCGGCTGCGGAGCCATGCGTCGAGTACCACTAGGGCCTGTCGCACGGCTCCACCTCCTTGGGGTACCTCGTACCCAGTCTCCGATCCCGGAGAGTGAGGCCAAGCCCGCCGAGGTGGAGGCCTCCTGGAAGGGGGTGGGTCATGGCGCCGGGCCTCCCTCCTCTCTGCCCGCGCCATGGCCCTGTAGACTGGGCAACTGCGATGGGAGGCCGGGTGCCGTGCAATTGGCGCACACCGGCGCCTCCTTAAGTGTTGCGCAGGCCGTGTAGTGGTGATCACCACCACAGCGGTTGCACTTCACTTGGAGTCCACAGCTAACTTGACGGTGGTCCCACCTCAGACAGCGGAAACACTGCAAGAGCTGCTGAGGGGGACGTTTTACTCTCACCTGACTGCCGCTACCCGCTGAGGTCCTCTCCTGATTGGCTCCTCGGTTGACTGCTGTCCTGGGAGCAGTCTTGGGTTGCGGCTGGGCGGCCCTCACCTGGTGGGCCGGCGTCGTCTTTTGCTTCCTGGTCCGGCGTCGTCTTCTTCTTCTCCTTCCCGGGCGTGTCTTCTCGGCTGGGGAAGAGGCCTCATCCTGGTGACCCTTCTCCCGGCCTGGTGACACCGGGGTAGCTGGTGGCTCCGCTGCGTCGCCGTTTTCTTCCTTCTCCTGGCTGGCGGCGGCGGCGGTGTCGGTCGGTGCTAACACTTGACTGCCTTCCCTGTCCTGTGGGGCGCACTTCGAGGTCTGCAGTTCGATAGACGTGCTGGCAGGCTGGGCCTGGACAGCAGCCTCAGAACGCCAGGGGGCGTCCTCCTCCACTGAAGTCGCACAGTCGCGGCGCCAGAGGGCGTCATGCCCCACCTCCGTGGTGGCGTCGCTGGTCGCCGGCTGGGTGGCGGTGTTAACCGCCCTATTCCTTAGCCTCCTCGGCGTCTCTCTGGTCTCCGTCGCGGCCCTGGCTGCGCCGGTGTTCTTCCCTGGCACTCCGTCCCTCCCTGGTAGACGGATGACCTGGAACAGAGAAGAAAGCTCCCTCTCTGCGTCGCGCATCCGCTCCTGGTCGTGATGCCGGATAATGAGGCCTCCTGGTAGGAAGCTCTCGACGGCCATGGTTGTCGAGATGATCCTGCCTCCTCGGCGAGGGCGCCGCATTCTGTCCAGGACGAGGCCCCGTTCAGAAGTTACAGGGCGCCCCGGCCTGTAGTACACGAGCAGCGCTTCGTGCGCCGGGTCGGTGTAGCCTTCGGAGAAGAGGCCGTTAGGGGTCACACCCGTCCCTGTTCGGCTCCGTCTCCACCTCGATCTCCGGCTCCTCCTGCGGCAGCTCCGGCTCGGGTGCCGGGGTCTCCGGCACAGGTTCCAGCGTCTGTGGCTCCGTGTTGCTCTCCGGTGTCGGTGTCATGCCGGTGAAGAGATATCGGAGCAGGAGCCCGATCGCCACCGCCCGTTCTTCGGTCGTCATCGTATCCGCCTGGTTGTCCATCCTGGTCCTCCTGTAATAAACTCTGAAAGAGAAAGAGCGAGCACTGAGAAGTGCTCAGCTCAGAAAAATGCTCTTCCGAAGTCGTACTAATAAGCACAGCTGCCTGGTTAGCACTTGAGAAGTACTGAGAGCCTGGCAAGGAGAGAGAGCGCGCAGCGAGAGGCACGTACGTCCTTTCACTTCGGCAGTCAGCTCGTCCTTCGACCTGTGCAGATCTCTTTATACCGATCCATGACCTGTACACCTCTCAAGATACTGTTGCTAGGTAACATCACATCACACATTTTATTACATGACACTATTTCATTACAAAAATTTTCGGGTGACCACAGCTCTAAGACATATTTATGTCAATACGATTATGTAGTACTTCAATAGTCTAACTTTCACATGAAGATTTTGGTTGCTGCTGCAGAAGACATTAATTTACTGAACACATTTCTGACTTGGCCTACTCTTATCCTTATCAGTACAATGATTGTTCTCATTCACTATTCTCCCTAAAAATTTGTAATTATAGAATTTTAGGACTGTTTCCCCATTAATCATTAATTTCCCTACACGGGCACGAAGTTTGGCTTGAATATTCCAACGTCTGTAACATTGGTAGTAAAAAGGGAAAATACTCTGCTGGTTTAATCATCTTACAAAGATATCATCTTTCGAAATAATGTACTATCCTGGCAGCTACAAAAGTTTTTTTTTTTGGGCTAGTTTCTTTACGTCGCACCGACACAGATAGGTCTTATGGCGACGATGGGATAGGAAAGGCCTTGGAGTTGGAAGGAAGTGACCGTGGCCTTAATTAAGGTACAGCCCCAGCATTTACCTGGTGTGAAAATGGGAAACCACGGAAAACAATCTTCAGGGCTGCCGACAGTGGGATTCGAACCCACTATCTCTCGGATACAAAAGTTCTAATTACTAATGTAGATATGAAGAGATTCCCTATGAACCAGTTTTTTTGTTTTTTTGTTTGTTTTACTATTTGCTCTACGTCGCACTGACGCACATAGGTCTTATGTCGACAATTGACTGGGAGTGGAAAGGAAGCAGCCGTGGCCGTAATTAAGGAACATCCCTGGTATTTGCCTGGTGTGAAAATGGGAATCCACGGAAATTCATATTTAGGGCTGCCGATAGTGGGGTTTGAACCCACTATCACCCGAATGTAAGCTTACAGCTGCGCGACCCTAATCGCATGGCAAACTCGCTCGGTAAATACCTTTGCAATTTTCTGTATAAGCGAAATATATTCAAATAAGTGCAATGAAAATCATTAAAAATTGTTTACTTGTGTTTTTTGTTTATTTATTACAATTCGCTCTTTACATTGCACCGCACCGTCTTATGGCGACAATGGGATAGGAAAAGCCTAGGAGTTACAAGGAAGTGGCCGTGGCCTTAATTAAGGTACAGTCCCAACATTTGTCTGGTGTGAAAAAGGGAAACCACGCAATACCAATTTCAGGACTGCCAACAGTGGGATTCGAACCCACTTTCTCCCGGATGCCAGCTGACAGCTGCGCAGCCCTAACGGCACGGCCAATTCGTCCAGCCGCAATTGTTTATTTTTGGGCTCAGACATAGAATCTTCGTGCAAACCTGTGTAAATCTTATGACCGTAGTTCAAATGGTTCTTATTTCTGGTTTATGAGAGTCAGTAGCAATCAGAGGACTCCTTCTTGATCACAGCTTATTTGTTAGTTTTCATCATTGATCTCAAACTAAAGGAAGCCTCTCCATGGGTTTAAACATCGTACCAATATGTTGACACCGTGTATTGCGTATGGAGGTATAGGCAGCCTTTTATTTTCATGTCCTCCGTGGCTCTTGTCTTACTTTGACTGATACCTTCATTTTCGAAGTGTCCGACGCCCTCCACGTTTTTCTCTCTGATTAGTGTCATATAGAGGATGGTTGCCTATTTATACTTCCTCTTAAAACAATAATAACCATCACCACCTTTTGACACCGTGGGTATTATTTTACTGCCTTTCCTGCGTCTACAACGTCTCTTATTTCTGGTGTAGATGTCGAAAGACTGTCTAGTAAAAGTCTCTTAGTAGGTCCCCATAGAAATGAAACGTTTGGCTTCAGATATATTCATATGCAATGAAAATTATAATAATAAGAAATTATTATACACCTAGAACATTTTGAAAGGGTTAGGTATCCCCCAAAATACACTTAACAACATCATAATAGTCATTACTAAGACTCGTTAAGTATTTATACCAACTTTATGCATATAACTAAATTAATTTCGTTTATTTTGCCAATTTTTCAGATTTTTGTCCATTTCAGGTCAACTGAAGACCGTATCAGTGGTGTTTAGCTTTCGTTTCCGCTTGTTCGTCTGTTTGTCTGTCTGGCTGTTCCACCATCACGGTGAAACTGCAGGATAGATCTTGACGAAACTTCATATTTAGAGTACACCAATACTCATCCAGGAGCAGGTTTAGATATGAATATAATTTTAAAATCGCTGAATAGACGAGGGATTTATACGAAAACTAGAACATGTTTTCGATTTTCTCTCTTACTATTGATTTTCGTCCGCCTCTGTGGTGTAGTGGTTAGTGCGATTAGCTGCCACCCCCAGAGGCCCGGGTTCGATTCCCGGCTCTGCCACGAAATTTCAAAAGTGGTACGAGGGCTGGAACGGGGTCCACTCAGCCTCGGGAGGTCAAGTGAGTAGAGGGGGTTTCGATTCCCACCTCAGCCATCCTGGAAGTGGTTTTCCGTGGTTTACCACTTCTCCTCCACGCGAATGCCGGGATGGTACCTAACTTAAGGCCACGGCTGCTTCCTTCCCTCTTCCGTGTCTATCCCTTCCAAACTCCCCATTCCCCCACAAGGCCCTTGTTCAGCATAGCAGGTGAGGCAGCCTGGGCGAGGTACTGGTCATCTTCCCCAGTTGTATCCCCACTGGAGAGTCTGAAGCTCCAGGACACTGCCGTTGAGGTGGTAGAGGTGGGGTCCCTTGTTGAGACCGAGGGAAAAACCGACCCTGGAGTGTAAACCGATTACGAACGAACGAACGAACGAACGAACGAACGAACGAACGAACAAACGAACGAACGAACTATTGATTTTCTGTAAAATACGAAGACCGTATGTGAAACTTTGTTTGTTATGTACATAATTTTGCTTACTGTCCAAATGACGGAGAAAATTACTATTTTGCATTGAGTGACCGACAACGAACCTACCGGTTACCATGGTAACGTCTTTGGCTGCTTGCTAGCATGGAAGTAACATAATGTCATTTTCGTTATTATTCCTGTAAACTCGTGATTGTTCGTTGGTAGAAAGCGAGAGAGACGTCAAGCTGCCGTTCTGCGGGATACTGGAATCGTCTTCGAATAGCATAAAGGGAGGATGCTCATATTTCAACTGCACTGCGCACTGTAGGCCATTATTTCGTACCTTTGGGTGTTTTATGGCATTTGCTATAACTTTTACTGTATTTCTCTTCTACTTCTTTTTTCTGCTGTATTTCCTTCTCTCCTCCTTGCCTCTTTACGATTAAGTAGTAACAGTCATCTTCTTATCTGAGAATCCCAGCATCAAAATATTTACTTTGTTAACGCTTTCTTAAATCTGTAACTCATATCATTACTGTTTAGTGAGGGATATTTCATTTTCGCAATATATCCGCTTTGGTTTTAACTTTAGATAGAGCTGCATTTCTCGATTATAATCAAAACCCCCAAACTCGATTCTCATTGACATTAGGAAAAGGGGCCTCTCT
This sequence comes from Anabrus simplex, assembly GCF_040414725.1. NCBI lineage: Eukaryota > Metazoa > Arthropoda > Insecta > Orthoptera > Tettigoniidae > Anabrus > Anabrus simplex. The sequence goes on along the minus strand of NC_090267.1, from coordinate 122,016,119 downwards.
TTATAATAAAAACTCCGCATTTCCATTATGAATGGCAGTAGGCAAGTGAGCCTGCCGTTATAATAGAGACTCCCGAACTCGACTATGAATTGCGGTAGGAAACGTGGCCCGCCATTTTCATCAACACTTCCCAACGCGCACTTTACATCGCAAACAACGTATGGGGTCCTTCCAGTGGTGTCCTCGGATAACGCTAAGAGACATGAAATTTAATATAACCTTACTCACCGCGTGTACTGCAATTTACGTACTAATCCGTATAGAACGTGGAATACCGTAGCGAAGCACGGTACATTTGCTAGTATTTCATAATTGTCAATCTAATCCACTTTGTGTGGTAGTCGTCTATGAGTGTGTTGCACGTGTCGAAGCAGACATTTTACTTGTGCATACGAATATTTCTTTTCAAGTTGTAACATGACGTTTACTAGCGAATTAAAAAAAAGTTAAGAGGCTTGTGGTTACACATAGCAGGTGTGCTAACGTTCTTATGAATATATAATTATATTGGTCACACATTCATAGAAGATTTTAACAGGTTTAATCATCATGCTGATATCTTAAGGACCATATTACTGTCATACTTGCAGCTAAGACTGCCCTTCTTCCTGATATACAGGAGTGAGTAGTTGTCAAGGGACTCTCCGACTCGTTGGTTGAATGGTCAGCGTACTCGCCTTCGGTTCAGAGGGTTCCGGGTTCGATTATTCCCGAACGGATCAGAGATTTTAGTCGCTTCTGATTAATACTTCTGGCTCTGGGACTCGGTGTATGTGTCCGTCCCAACACTCTGCTCATCATATTCAGGCAACATACCACTCTACCAACTACAACAGAAACACGCAATACTGATTACATTCCTCCATATAGGGTTGGCGTCAGGAAGGGCATCCGGCCGTCAAACAGGGCTAAATCAACATGTGCAACGCAATTCGCACCCGCGAACCCCCAGGTGTGGGAAAAGTGGTAGAAAAAGAAGATGATGAAGGGGAAGAAGTAGTTGTCAAGGGACTCCTTCTGTATCAGCTATAGAGCAAAACACAAACCTCATGTGCAGTCTCGACTTCCACAATATAGCACAAGTAACATTTTCCCTCTTGAGACAGTATCGCGCTCTGTTTGGTGCGACAACTCAACCAGTATAGAAACACGACTGTGATATTGTCAGCAGAACAAGAGACTATCGCGACTGTGCATAGACTATTCACATGCTTTGACACGACCATCGTTATTCCTCCTCTAAGGTGAACAACTTAATTGCTCGTTGAGTACAGAGCTATATGAAACAAAAGGCTGAAAGCCGCAGCATTCGAATCCACCCTTCCTGTTCTCTTCCTCTTTGTATATGTAAACACCGTGTCAATTAATGCTAAATAGCGCTCAATTATAGGGGTTCCGACTGTTTAGGGCGGTGGAAATGTCTATTACGAGGCATTCATTGATTTCGCTAACGTGCCGTTTCATCTGTATGCCCAGGACAGCTTCATTCCGGAGATTATGGCCCATTGTACTGCTTAGTGCCCAGGCAATAGGTGTGGCATTGTCATATGCGATTGATAAGCTGTTCTCCAATCACTGCAGGTATTCAGGTAGATGATTACCTGATCGTTGAAGTGAATTCACGTCTATTGAAAGATTTAAAGCTGTTGAAACGACCGTCGTGTCCAAAGGCGTAATTAGAGCCTTAAAGCACAGTTTGAGTCTATGCTTCCTTTGAATTACACTGACCCAGTTAAACTGCGTTTTCGCTTTGAATTCTTCTTTCGTGCTTATATGACACGTAGTTTTTTTGTCAGAAGTAGGCAAATAACTTCCTTTCTATTAGTTTTCACGTTTCAATGCAGTTGGGTCGACTTACTGGATTTCATTATAGGGAAATATTTAACGTGCTGAGGGAGCTGAAAGTTAAGTTGAGAACATAATGTCCAAACAAAGCAAGCAAATCTCCGTACAGTCCATGAAGGCCCTTGGAGGGGTGGAAGGTGAAGATTTCCACTAAACATACCCTCCGTATTTAATGGGATAGAGTGGTTAATTCTATGCCCGGTCGCCTTTGTCCCCAGGCATTAACCTGGTACTATGTTTTGGTGTAGGCTGAGTGAACCTGAGGACCATACAACCTCTGATAGTGGAAATCTCGTTTCTTAAATTTTTCGACCTTCTGACGGGAAATCGAACCCACGTCTATCACTTTACGACATCGGCCATCGGCCAGGTAGCCCCTGTATAATCTTCAGTAAGTAATTAAACAGCTTCGAATTTCTTGGACCTATGAATGTCAATATTTAGGCACCTAAAATAGTCTTTTAAAATTATCAAATAGGCACATAACGTATAGTTTCAGGCACCAATAATACAATTTCAGACAGCTAAAAGTTGCATGTACCTAAAGTGTGTTTCTCTATATAGTACAGATACCTGTAACTGTAATAAATCAATTAATTAATGTACCGGGCGGTACACCTCCACGCCGCTAATTCAAACATTGCGCTAGTTGAAACTCATCTACTGGAGAAAGCCTGAACTTTAACAACCACATTAATTCTAAAGTTTCTCAGAAGATGTCTTTACTGTAAATTTTGAAGTGTTCTGAACTATTTCGGTTTCGATTAGTTTTTTTTCTCTGTAGTAAAAAGTGTGAACATTCTCTTCTAGATGGCACTACGTAAGAACTACAATTGTGCACCCTAGTGCGAAGTGAAGGAACTTTTTTTTTGAAGAAATTAGGTATTCATAAGTTTGTTCTTTGTTAAATTTCTTTCAGTCATTGTTTGGGTTGGCAGTATAACCCTTCTCTTTCCGCCAGTTTTGGATTTAACCAATGAGGAATTTCTGTAATTAATTTTCCACCAATAAGGTGTTTCTTCTTCATCTGGTGTATTAGTTTTTGCTGTTACCCAATAAAATTTTGTGGGCGGGTTGTAATCATTCATGAAACGTCTCGAATTTTCCGCGAGGGTATATAAACTGCTGATTTTCTTGTCTCGGGGCCACTTCAGTAACATCTCTCCTAGTGTGATTATGTACCAGGGGGCGGGAAGCGCCTCTTTCTTCGGGCAGCAGTTCATCCATAAGGTAATGGCCGTTTCATAACGGCATTTCTCGCTAGCTCAGCAGTTTAACCCTCGGGGCAGGTTCGAAAACTTTTCCCATGTAACCCATCTTTAAAATGTAATAGACACTTGGTAAAACTTCGGCTCTTTAACTACAAATTGGGATAGAGAGTGCTAACCCTCTCGAGCTCCCCCTCCTATTGTTTTGAGGTGACTTTGTTTTCACAACCGTTTCTTCTTTTTTAAATGTAATAAAGTCTTCTTATACAAGTCACCTCTTTAGTATGGGATTAGCCCTTGTGTATACGGCCTAGTGCCAAATAGGTAAAAGTGTATTAGGAGTGCAAGTTACGCCTCCAGTCAAGTTGGAATTTTCGGCCATATAATTAACCTGTTTTTTTACTGAATAGGCCTCAGTAGGTTCTTGTGTGCCCGGAGGGCAGCTTGAAGGTGGAGTTTGGTGTGGCCTTTGAATTGGCTTGAACTGTGAGAGCGGGTTGCTCTTTCTTAAAAATGTATTTTCTGTGTGCCTCGAGCAGGCTTAACTGGGTAATTGGGAGCTAGTGCTCCTTGGCACGATTGGGGTTTTCTGCCCCTTTGTTGAACTTTGTACATAGGTAAAGTTGGACTCATTGCTCAAGGATTGCGTGTCTGGGGGCTCGAAGCCCAAATCCATTAACAAATTGCAATTGCACATTCTTAATTTGTTGATATGCTACTGAGTACCTGTTATACTTGTTATTTCTTGATCTTGGAAAGAAAATATAACCTTTGTTAAATTTTAAATTAACTTTAATTTCGTAGTTGAGACCTGTTCCACCCAGCACCTTCTTTCACCTCTGCTGTTCCACAGATACCTCGGAACAATTAATATTATGTATCGCTATAATTACCTATCGACAAATGTACTAAAATTACTTCTGGTTAGAAACTGTTTTTTTAAGTCTTTAACGTCAATGTTACCAATAAGTTTACCCTTGACACTATTGAAGGGGCGAGTGAAATTTTTGTGCAAGTGATAAAACGAAGACAGTTTTGTACTACACATGATTTCTGATCTAAATATGATGAAAGTATGTATCTGTATTGTAAAAGTAATAATAATCCAATGTTATTGGCTTTACGTCCCACTAACTAATCTACCGACACGAAGCTGACGTATTTGAGCACCTTCAAATACCACAGGACTGAACCAGGATTGAACCTGTCAAGTTGGGGTCAGAAGGCCAACATCTCTGAGCCACTCATCCCGGTATATGCTAAGCTTACATGTTCTTCAAAGCATATTTTAAAAACGTTTGTAAATGTAACTTGTGCCACCTTCATTTCACTAAGCCCTTCAATGATGGCCCTTTTCAGGAATTCCTTCGATCCTACAACCAAACTATTAAAAGCTTTGAAAAAAAATATTCAAATGTTCATTTCATTACTGCATGAAACATTAATTAAATTTGTATATTAGCTAAATACAAATTAAAATTGATCACAATGGGAAAACCTGGGTTTTAGGCACTACAATATCCCTACCAAACGTTCGTTTTTGATATAAAACTAGTTTTAGTTGAGCCCAGTAGAAGTGGGAATTCATTCTAAAAGATGTAGAATGTCCCCGTAAGTTATCCGTGTATAGCTAGAATTGAATGAACTCTCTCAGTTATTTAACTTCCTTGTGGCATATACACCTTATGTCGACCGACATACCGATATGAGTACTCACATTTATACACTGGATAGCGAACGTATTCTTTCTCTTTCTAACCATTAAAAGTATTCGCGGTGATCGGAAACAAGGGTGCTTGAGCGTTAGAGAGCTGGTCATGCTGATAAATAATTTGAAAAAATTAATTCGATATATCGTGCCATTGACATTTTATCAGCTGCTCAAGTAGCCAATAAGAATACAAATGGGCTTTACGAGGCGGTGTTGCTAAATCTGAGAGCCATGTCGAGAAATCAGCATCAAACACAAACACATCTTGGGTTTCCAGCCGGTGCCTCCGTAGCGTACTTGTTATGGTGCCATCCTATGAGCTTCGAGGTCCGTGTGAAAATACGTCCTCTGGAGAAGTTTTCGTATTTGATTGGTGTTCTCAAGCCAGTCTTCAGCCACGTGCAGATTTAGCAACATCGCCTCGGAAAGCATATTTCATTTCGCCCGCGAGGCGATCTGATTGGTTAATTTCAGCTGTTGTTTTCAGTTCTTCTATGGCGTGGATTTACTTCTGAAGATTATATCTTTCAAACAACCTCATAAATAAAAGTCGCTAGACGTTAAATCGGGAGTGTGAGCTTGTCATAAACCTGCACTAATTATTCTGTCCCCCCAAAACATCACGGAATTTAATCAAGGAAGTACGAGCGTTTTATGCTGTAGCCCTGTCTTGCTGGAAATACCCAAGCGACCTTTCCCGTTCAATCAGTTGAGGAAATATCTCGTTCAGTATTTACGTATCGTTAAGAATTACTGATGTCATTAAAATGTTCCTATAACTTTTTTTAAGCACTAACAGCGTACCAAACTCCTATTTTAAGGTCATGAAGTGGAGCTTTGAACCATTCTTGGGTTCTAATGTGATCTTACGGCTAATTTTGCAAATTTATTCATCCATGCAAATAAAACTGCACCTCATCACAGCACTGTCCGGCTCCATGACTAAATGGTTAGCGTGCTGGCCTTTGGTCACAGGGGTCCCGGGTACGATTCCCGGCAGGGTCGGGAATTTTAACCTTAATTGGTTAATTTCGCTGGCACGGGGGCTGGGTGTATGTGTCGTCTTCATCATCATTTCATCCTCATCACAGCGCGCAGGTCACCTACGGGTGTCAAATCGAATGACCTGCATCTCGCGAGCCGAACTTGTCCTCGGACACTCCCGGCACTAAAAGCCATACGCCATTTCATTTTATCACAGCACTAATTCAGGATTTAATTCACAGTTGTTGAGAGAATGATTTTTTGTGGGGATGGACCTCTTGGGCTTAAACTTTGCATTTTTGTGGCATTGAAAGTCTTACATTTTAGTTTTATTGCCACTCGCCTTGCACCAGTATATGAAACTTCACTGACCTAGCTTCCTTAAAGATTTTCAGGTGGTATCGTTTAAATTTTTCATATACCCAAACCAAACTCCATGCCGTAACAGCCCAGAAGGGCCATGCGTAGCCTGTGAAGAGTACCACTGTGCGGGCAACACCATGGGTACACATGGCGTGTGATTAGTACCACTATTTGAGGATTTGCACTTAGTCTCGTTGTTATGTCGGTGAGTAAAGCTGAACTGTGATTTCTGTGGGTACCTCCGGATATCGGTATAATGTTTGCCTTTGATGAGCTGTGTTGTTGGCCAGTGATTTGACCATTCTCTGTAAGAGTGTTTCTTGATGAGATGTTGGAAGACCGTTTATGGTAGGAGTATTGCTTGGTACTATTTTTCCGTGCGCCAGTTGGTCTACTCTTTCATTGCATAGCCTTTCATCTACGTCAGATTAACTTCTTTTCCAATTTTCTTAGCTTGGTATATACTGCTCAGTATGTCCATGATGTACTAATCCGACCGTTTTTTCCTTCACGAACGTTATCATTTTGTAGTGCATTTTTGGAGTCCGTAAGAATGAATATGCTACTGAAGTTCTGCAGGCCGTACGTGATGGCTGATTTAATGGCAAGTATTTCAGCTGTGAATACCGACGCGTTGCTGGGAAGAGAGAATATCTTGGTGGTGTGGAGAGCAGGGCGACAGTCCCATAACCGACTCCTCCTTCGGTCTTACACGCGTCTATGCATATTTCAGTATAACTGACCTAATATGTATCAGTGATTTTTGTTACCTTTTCGTTAATTTTGCAGATTACGAACTCTGTTAGATAAGATGCGGATGATCGAAACATTGAATGCTCATACCTTCATCGAAGTACTGGAAGGGGAGAGTCTTGAAGACTAATGGAGATAACTTGCTATTATTTGATGCTTTTGACCTATATAGGTACCCGTAGTCTTTCGTTTATTCTTCTTTCAAACTTTCTAAGATGTTCGCGTAGGTTGGATACAAGAGCAGGGCCTCTCAGGGTGTATGCGCCTGGTGCATGCACTGTGCACGGTGCAAAAGACGACTTCGCTTGGTTGACCAGAGAGCACTCCTCGATTTATGGTCGAGTGTTGCAGAAGAACGTTGCTGGCAAGCAGATTTCGTCTTATTTTGATGGGTATTCCTTTAGCCTTCATCTTTCCTCACACCTGACTCGCTCGCTCCCCCTGTCTCCCTCTTCCACACTTGCTCCGTAGCGCTCCAAATCCGAGCTGAGTTGGGCCGAGTAGGGCCGAGCTAGGCCGAGTGACCAGAGACGAAGCATTGGTCCGAGCCAAGCCGAGCGGAACCGATGCACAGTGCACGGAGCTCTTGCGCCTCGATTTTCATGCGTGAGATTTTGGGCGATTGAGAGGCCCTCTACTAGAGAGTGGCTAGTTATGGTCGAGTGTTGCAGAAGAACGTTGTTGGCAAGCAGATTTCGTCTTATTTTGATGGGTATTCCTTTAGCCTTCATCAGTAGTGTGTTAGTCGGGCTCCGAGACATATTCTGAGTGCTTGGAAAAAATGACATCTAGTTTTCGAAGAACGTTCTGCGGAGCGTTGCCGAAAAAGTATGCAACCATAATCTAGTACAGATCATATTAACGACGTAAATAATAGTAGCAGAACGGACGTTTCAGCTCCGAATCATACACGGCATACCGCTCTGATGGTATTTAACGTTCGGAGCACTTCATTTGCCAGCTACACGACATGTGTTCTCCATGTATATTTACTGTATTTACTATCGATATATAAGTCAAATAGCTTGGCTGAGGTAATTTTAGTGGGTTTCATGCTACAACAACTACTTTCAGGATTTTTGGAGACGCCAAGGTGTCGGAATTTTGCCTCTCAGGAGTTCGTTTACGTGTTTGTAAATCTACCGACGCAGGGCTGACGTATTTGAGCACCTTCAAATACCGCCGGACTGTGCCAGGAACAAACCTGGCGTCTTGGGCTCAGAGAGTCAGCGCTGTAACCGTCTAAGTCACTCAGCCCGGCCTTGGCTGAAGTCTGGCCCTAGATGTACAGATGGTGATTCGTAGTGGAGCTTCCTTCGAGTTATACTTTGATGGGTATGGTCTCCGAAAAGAAGTGGTGCACGTCTTTCAAGTTAACGCCGTATGGATTTTTTTCCTATTTGTTTTACGTAGCACCGACACAGATAGGTCTTTGGCGACGATGGGATAGGAAAGGCCTAGGAAGTGGAAGGAAGCGGCCGTGGCCTTAATTAAGGTGCAACCCCGGCATTTGCCTGGTGTGGAAATGGGAAACCACGGAAACCATCTTGAGGGCTGTCGACAGTAGGGCTCGAACCCACTATCTCCCGATTACTGGATACTGGCCGCACTTAAGCGATTGCAGCTATCGAGCTCGGTTCCGTATAGATTACCTGCACGTCTGTGAGGATGGGGCACTACCTATGCTGAATTCTAATTATGAAGACACATCCAGTCGCCGAGGCCTCGGAATTAACCAATGAAAGTTAAAATCCCACCCGGCTTCGGATTGAACCCGTGTCCTCTGAACCTAAAGCCAGCACGCTTACCATTTAACTATGGATTATTTTGAATAACGACTATATGCGCCTCTCCAGAAGTGATTGTATCATTTCCAAGCTTTCAGCTTTCTCACAGAGATTTCAAATCATCTACTGTAGTATGCCCTTGTATGCCTACTTGTGATTGCCATTGGAAGATAAGTCAATTTATAAATAAGGAATAATTAAACAATCACATAACTGTAAAATTTACAACTGTCTGTGATAAAATACAGATGTAATCCTACTGTGTGTGTCACTTGCTTGTTCTATATCAGGAATTGCCTGCAGGGTACCGCCGTGAGGTGAGATTCTCCATTTGCCTCGAGCAACTTCGATAACGTAATACTATCAATTGCCCCTTGGGCAGTTAAACTCTCACAAATGTCATCTACAATGAAACTGAAAATAGATCATTACACGGCTAAAATGCAGAAACAGAATATGTTGTGCCGGATAACATTGACTGTGCAGGTTCACCGGGATGAAAAATTGGTAGTGATTGCTTGGAGAGCATACAAAATTACTTGGAACAGTACAATAAAAGCACTATATAAAAACCATATTACATTATAACACTTTAGTTAAAACAGAAGAACTTTATGCGTCTGAAACTATTATAATTGGTGGCAAATCTCGAATAAAGGTGATCGAAAAACAAGAAAGGAAAACTCTCAGAAAATTGTTAGAATTGAAATGCAAAAATGGAATTTGGATGAAAAAGAAATTATATGAAATCTATCCAGTTACATAAAAATCACAGATACAATTAGGAAAAGGCTATTACAACTTTATGGTCACTTAAAAAGAATGGATAATAACAGGATCAGAAATAAAATTTTAAACTTACCCTTATCAGTGAAAAATTACAATAACTGGCTAAAAGAAATCACTGAAGACCTAAATGAATTTGGCATTGATGGAGAAACCATTCAAGAGAGAATAAAAATCAGAAACTTAATTCAGAAACACAAATTTTCTATCAAGACTACCCGACTAAATACAGAATGGACTGAATAACGTACAAAGAAACAAAGCGAGCGGATGAAGAGATATAGGGAAGGAAAGAGGAGGAAACAAAAAAGAGCTAACAAGTTCGGGCGCGCTCCTTGGTTGGGCATAACGAATCAAAGATATTCTGGGTCATCTATTTTTTCAATGTCAAATAGCATATGTGAATATTTTAAATCATTATAGTGGAATATACTATAAAAAGTTTAAACCAAAAAATAAATGTTTGCATCATATAGAGCAATTTTAATTAGTTGTCATTATACCTTTGTTGATATATTTGGAAGGGCTAATGTTGCACTTCTAAAAATTTTACAGATGCCTTGCGTTAAAGAATACCGTTGATCGCAACTATGATCTCACTGTATTAACAATGTTGCATGTTGATTCCATTTCACGCACTATACTACCATGCTGAAAGAATATTCATTCCAAACCTACTTCAAATGATGTATGGGTTCCAGTGGGTAGGATTATAACAATTATTTAATGTTATCGCTTTACGTCCACTAAATTTGTTTGATGGTTTTAGGAGACGCCGAGGTGCCCGAATTTTATACCGCTGTAAATCTACCTACACTAGACTGAAGTATTTTAGCACCTTCAAATACCACCGGTAGAATTCTACTTGACAGGAAATTTACTCAATGGTATGGACTTTGATGGAGAAATATTTACATTAATCAGACTTACCGGTAGAGAGAAATTAAAGTGGAACTGCCTGCATCTGCACAGAATTCCAGTGAGAATCTATCTTATAATGATTTAGGAACCACCGGTTGATTGTTTAATCCTATCCACCCGAGCAGAGGGAATGCTAGGACTCAAAATATGTTTGAGACGCCCACTTATATTCCATGGCAACGGGTATTCACATACCACGAACCACTTTTCTTGATTTGTACATAAATTACCGATATTTGAAAATTGAAATTGTTTGCATCTTTCTCTAAATTAAACATAACGTATTCAATGCATTGCGTTTTCTGACATGATCTATAACACATCGCCCCGTTTGAGGTTTCATCTTTTTTATGAAAAAGTGAACATGACAGAGGTAAATTCAACACTAGGATATCATTCCTCGTGAAGGCATTTTCTTTGCAAAATAGTGTGAATATATGTCTCTTAAGGCCAGAAGTATATCTTTCACTGAGATTAGCAGAATGATTCATCTTAAAGACTTCTGGACCGATGAGGAAATCGGTGTGCCACCACCTAACTTTTCATATCCCTAACACAAATATTGAGTGTCGCCCAGGATTTTGCAATGACAGCTGATGCTTGCTTGATCTGTTGGGGAACAAACCAACCTCCGAGATGTGGACTCCACATAAACAAATATTGTTTGCCAAAAAGTTTGGAAGTAATCATTTTGTTAATATTTCATATAATGGACTTGTGTCATTCAAAACTTCAATCCATATTGCAAGACAAATGTGAAGTCTCTACGATTAAGATGTTTGCTGTGATTATTTCATAAGTAATTTGTTCAAACAATCCTTGAGAGCAAAGCGATAATATAATTTACTGTATGTAGGGCAGCTAATGCTGGAATTACTGCGGATCTCATCAGCCTTCGGGCTGATAACTCACAAACACCATCTTGTCATTCATTTGATCATTTCTGGCAAGGAGATCATATCCCACTCAGTGTAACTTTCCCAAGCCTGACTGTTTTATACCACTATAACACAGCATTAAATTTGTATCATAACCAGGATTCGAACCTAGGCTTACTGGACTCATATTAATTTATTAATTCTTTTCATTCCCTACACCACGACGGTGTCATAAAAGTATGTTGATAGTAAAATATTTTAATGTGTAATTTACCAACGTCTTGATTTTGGTAGAAAGCATGATCCATTGTTGTACTGTACTTGATATTTCATTATTATCTATTATTAATGATCGTAATGATAATAATAGGTCGAACTTCTTGGTTGAAGGAGCAGTGTCGTGGTCTTACATTCATAGGATCACAGGTTCGATTTCTGGCTGGCTCGGTAATTTTAATCACGCCTAGTTAATTTCTTAGGCTCGAGGACTGGATGTTTCTGCTTGTCTCAATACAAACTTTTTCACATACTCACAATACATTGCATTAACAACAACCACAGAAACACGCAATAGTGAATATATTCCTCCACATAGGGTTGGTGTTATTAAGGGCATCCGGCGGTAAACCAGGGCCAAGTCCATTTGTGCGACACAGTTCACACCGGCGACCTCATACGGGTTCGGGAAAAGCGGCATAAGAAGACGTAAAAGAAAAGATGGAGGAGATTCGTTTCTTTCCTAAAATTTCTTATTGATGCAGGAAATATTAGATAAGGAATTAAGTCTTAAAGGAAGTAGATGAATATTGTTACTTGGGTAGTAGAATAACTTATTATGCCAGAACTAAGGAGGAAGTACAATGCAGACCAGCACAATTATGGAAGGCATTTCTTAAGAAAAAAATTTGCTCACTTCAAACATTATAGAAATTAGAAAGATGGTGTTGAAGACTTTCGTCTGGAGCGTGGTATTGTATTGAACTGAAACATGGACGATAAGTATCTCAGAAAGAAAGAGAATTGAAGTTTTTGAAATGTGGTGTTACAGTACAATTCTACAGTGAAATGGGTAGATCAAATGATCAAATGACGAATGAAGGGGTACTGAATCCAACTGGTAAGAGGAGATTGATTTGGCTAAATTTGACGAGAAGAAGAGATTGAATGATAGGTCCCATTTTAAGACACCCAGGAGCTGTTGAGTAAGTCTAGGCAGTAAGGACGGTAGGGGTACACCAACTTATGAATATGACACGCAGATAAAGCAGATGTAGTTTGAAGAAGTTACGTAGAAATGAAACGGTTAGCATAGAATAGGGTGGCATAGAAAGCTGCATCAAACCCGTGTATGGACTGATGACTCAAATAACAGCTACCAAATCATCGGCAATACCCAAACACTTTACAACAATTTCATCTTGTTATTGTTTGCTGTACCACGGAATATCCATGTTCGCTCTCAAGAATGTTAGAATTCACCTCAATTTCAATTTATAGAACTTGTCTCTGGTTTTGTTTCAGGAAAGTGAACCGCAGTGACGAGGCAGAACGAATGCTGGAGCGCTGTATCCGACTGGACACTGCCTACACTCCGGCGTACTTATTGCTTACAAAGCTTTACTCAGGTCGCGGGCTGCAGGCTGAAGTCGGACGATTGTTACGTCACGTGACGCGGCTGCAGCCGACCAGTGCGGACCATCTGGCGGAGTATGCCGACTGGTTACATAACTCAGGTAAGATACTCTCACTGCGCCTCGAAATACCGGTATGTGACAATGTTCAGGCGAGAAACACTGACATGCAACACATGTATCACTTACAACGAACATTCGTTGAAATAGTTCATGCAATATTGAACCTTATATGACAGGACCTTTCTAGTCAAAATTTCAAGCTGATATATTTTACTAGGGTTCGGAAGTTTACCATCCAAAGAAGTCCTAAATATGCAAGCAAATATGCCGTAGTGACATAATCCACCTGATAGTCACCCCAATTAGGGAATCAAAAGGTGGACTTCCTAATCAATTCATGTGAATAATATTTGTTTTATATGATGTTTGGATTAATCAGGTTTACTCAAGAGTACTATTGCCACCATCAGGCAGGTTGTCTTTTTCAGATTTAATTCGAGAAGGAAAATCTTATACATACTTCTTCAGGTTAGGGAGTAAAATTGGTGTATTATGTGTGTGTGAAAAGTTCTCATTCCCCACCCGGAAGGGGTGGGGCGGGCCACCCGGAAGGTTACACCCTCCAGGTGGCCAGGAGCTTGGGTGGAGTTGGGAAGATTTGTGAGAAGTAGGAGGTGGGAAAAGGTGATGTGAAAAATAATAGGGGATGTGAAGGCCTCTTGGATAAGGGAGGTGTAGTGAATATTTTGGCATATTTTGCCAAAATATGGCGGCTATAATATTGTGTGATGTATATTTGTCTCTTAAAATAGTGTTGTGGCGGGTAATTAAAGGAGTTTGAAGTTTTCCTACGTTATAGTAATGCACATTTCCTAGTGACTATTGAAAGAAAAAATCACGTTCTGCTGGCTAACCTTGAAGTGCTGCGTAATTATATAATTTCGTATTCTCGTTTTGTGGTAGTGTAATTGTAGGTTATATCACGGAATAAGCAAAAGCAAAAGAATAAGAACAAGAACAGTAGCATGATGGATACCCAGGGTCAGTTAAAGTGTCTCGAAGTGGAGGAAACTAACATCCGAGTTGCTGAAAGTGGACTTGACAATCTAGAATCAACTGTTCGTGAAATACTGAGTACTTCTACGTTCTTCGATTGTATCCTTGAGCGACTAACCGATAAAGTAATTGATAGGCTTGAGGACAGCATCGACTTCAATACGAAGATTATTGAAGATCTTAGAAAGGTAGTAAATGAAAAAGATACAAAAATTAAAGAACTGCAACTAGAACTTGAAACTATGAAATTCAAATCTTGTGACGAGATTGATCAACTTAATCAATACTCACGACGTAATAACGTGAAAATTCATGGTATACCAGAACTACAAAGTGAAGATGTATATAAATTAGTCACGGATATTGGGTCATCAGTTGGTTGTGTAATCAATAAAACAGACATTGACATTGCTCATAGAATTCCAACATCCAATAAATCTCTGCCTAGACCTATTGTGGTTAAGTTCGTGAATAGATGGAAGAAGCATGAACTTATGGTTGCAAAGAAAAATGTTAGGCAAATTTCATCCCCTGCACTTAATATTAATGCCACTAACCATACTATTTACATCAGCTAAATCTAAAGGTCTTCTTAAGAGAGCTAAAGACCTTAAAGCGAAAGGCTTCAAGTATGTGTGGTCAAGGGATGGGAGAATTTTTGTAAGGAGAAATGATACTTCTAGCATTATACATATCAAAAACATAGATGATGTCTTAGCTCTCTCTTCCCCTTAGGACTTAGGTAGGCTATTTACTTGTAAAAGCAAAGTCACCTCCGTACAGGCCATGAAGGCCCTTGGAGGAGTGGAAGGTAAAGGCTTCCACCAGTGTTAACCTCGGCACGTGATTGGGCAGAGTGGTTAGCTCTACGCTCGGCCACCTTTGCCCCCAGGAATTAACCTGGTACTCATATTTGGTGTAGGATGAGTGAACCTCAGGGCCATATGCACATCCGGAAGTGGAAATCTTATTTCTTAAATTTTACGACTTCCTGACGGGGATTCGAACCCACGTCCTTCCGGGCGAACCGAGCACGCATTTGCCGCCCCGGCCAGGCAGCCCCTCTATTTACTTGTAGGTACATGAATAATCCATGTTATTCTTTATGGAAGGTTCTGAATTCCAACTAAGTGAACTACAGGAGCTTACTAACAAAGATGGAATTAGAATTCTATACATCAACTCTCAAAGTATTCGTAATAAATGGAGTAATTTACTTTATACAATACAGGAAGCACAATATACTGAAATCATTGTAATTGTTGAAACATGGGTTTCTCCTGAGGAATAAAAATATTTTAATCTAAATGGATATGATGGTTTCTTTTGCTCTAGATCACATAATAGGGGTGGTGGAATTGCCATTTATATAAAGGAACCGTATAAGGCTAATGTATTATTATCTGTTAACAGTAATGCCAGTTCATATAGTATATTATTAATCGAGATAGGGGGTTTTGTGAATGACATTCACTTAGTAGCAGTATATAACCCTCATACCAAATTTTCCAAAAATTTTCTAAAATGTTTAGAAGATATTTGGAATAAAAGTGGTAAAACATTTTGTATTACTGTTGGTGACTTTAATATAAATAAATTAGAAAATAGTCATATATCTACCGAGCTTCAGAATCTCTGTGGGTGTTATAATCAGAGTTCATATAACACTGTCTTTCCTACTAGAATTTCATTGACAACTAGTACACTTATAGATCATTTGTACATAAACAGACTCTGCAAATATAAAATATGTAACATAATAAATGATCTGAATGATCACAATTTAGTAATCTTGGATATTAATATTACACCCAAAATGAACACACAAAGAAATTATGTAATGCAACCTACAAAATACCATGTCCCATCTATGGAAAAATACATGTCTCAAACGCCATTAACTATAAATGAAGAGGATAGCTCGGATATCATAACAAATAAATTAATGACATATTTTAAAGAACGTACTGCTTTAGTTAAAACTGAAAGTCATAATATAAATAAGAAAGTTAGACCCTTTTGCCTATGGTTTACTTCAGAGCTGTTAAATTTAATCAAACAACAAATAATTTATATTATAAAATTAAAAGACCACAGATGAGATTTAGTATGGGATGTGGCTATGTTTCAGAGCAGTCAATGCAAGACTATAAAGACATACGTAACAGGGTTACTAGAATGAAAAGAGATCTAGAAAATAATTATTATATCAATAAGTTAAACAGCACAAATAATCAGTGGAAAGTTATTAATAATATTCTAACAACTAATAACAGTGACAATGAAGAAATACAACTGAAAGTAAATGATAAGTTGGTGACTGATTCTAGTCAAATTTCTACTATATTTAATTACTATTTCACTGATATGGGTCTGTCTTTAGCTAAGAACATTCCTCAGTGTAAGTACCCTCACCTTGAACCTGGCCATCTAATTCCTTATTTTTAACCCCTACTAATGAAAATGAAATTGAACAAATAATTAATAATCTTAAAAACAGTTGTAGTGTTGACTGTTTTGGTATTAGTAATATTCTTGTAAAGAGACTCTTTAAATTTATTATACCTCACATCACAAAATTAGTTAACAAATCTCTATCAGAGGGTAAAGTACCAGCCAAACTTAAAATCGCCAGAGTTGTACCAATCTATAAAGGCATGGATAAATTTGATGTAAGTAATTACAGACCAATCTCGGTACTACCTCCTTTATCTAATATTTTAGAACAAGTGGTTAAGAAAAGATTATTAGATTTTTTGTTAAATAATAAATATTTTTATCAATTTCAGTATGGTTTCCTACCTCACTCGAGTACCAGTAATGCTATTGAGGATATTATTATTAAACTACGACAATCTTTAGACTCGGGTATGTTAGCAGCTGGTTTATTTATAGATCTTAAAAAGGCTTTTGACACAGTTGATCATAAAATGTTATTACATAAATTAGAAGTAGCAGGCATTAGAGTTATTGCATTGGATTGGTTTGTTGATTACCTCTCTAATAGGGAGCAGTTTGTTACATGTAATAATAATCAGAGTAATGTGAAGGTGATCTCAATTGGTGTGCCTCCGGGTTCTGTGCTTGGGCCTTTACTGTTTCTTATCTTCATTAATGATATTGGTCACCTTAAATTAAATGGAAGACTATCCATTTTTGCTGATGACACTAATATTTTTATACAGGCTCTAGCAATCATGAACTTGAACAACATATGCAGCAGGATATTCGATTACTTGAAACATGGCTTAATTCCAACCGATTAACTATCAATCTAACAAAAACAAACTACATAAATTTTCACAAACCTTTATATGTATTAAATTTGGATACAAATCTGCTTTTCATCAATCAAAGAGTGATGAAAGTGCACAGTACTAAATTCTTAGGACTGATTGAAAAAATAAAAGCCTACAACCTGTTGTCCAGTCATTGACCGGGTCAGGGATGTAATGAATGAAGCAGATATAGGCTGTTAGTACGATGGGGTCGCCACTCCCAAAGTGATTTATTAATGAATGATAGATGCAATGAAATGAGAATGGAGAGTGTTGCTGGAATGAAAGATGACAGGGAAAACCGGAGTACCCGGAGAAAAACCTGTCCCGCCTCCGCTTTGCTTAGGACTGATTATGGATGAAAATCTGTCGTGGAGTAATCACGTGGAGACTATTTGTAATACAATTATCCCTGTGATTGGTATCCTCAGTAGATTGCGATATAAGTTTTCTCGTGGGTTGTTGAAGGGTATTTACTATGCTCTTATTGAAAGCCACATCTCTTATATGATACATGTCTGGGCATGCTGTAATAAAGAATTATTTGGAAAGGTAGAGGTCCTTAGGAAGAGAGCACTAAGATTATTTTCAAACTGCCCATTCTGACACCGACTAAATATCTGTATACATATTGTAATACCCCTTCCAAACCTCCGCATAAAGGCTTCTATAATTATGATCTATAAAATTCAAAACAAATTAGTCCGCTCAAACACATCAGTAATTACCAATTCACAGATTTTATGAAACAAAATTATTTATAATGTTCACTACAATCAGATTCATTCCACTAGTTATGGTCAAAATTCTCCTTGGCATTTTTCTATAACTATGTATAACTCGCTTCCAAAAAATATAAAAATGTTACCAACTTTATCTATCTTCAAGAGTAATGTAACTAAATACTTGAAGTAGTATGGTAATTATGGTTAGCAAGCTTTGTCCTATCTTATCTATTACGTCAGGTTAAATTATATACTTACAGTATTTTATTTTGTAATCAGATTGTGAATATAGCTGCCATTGTCATTTATTTGTATTGCACCAAGAAGAGCCTTGGCTCAGGTGCCTATATTGAAATGAAATATAAAAAAATAATGCTTTATTGACTGACAACACATGAATACATAGAAAAGTGATATAAAGATGAGAGGGTTTAGACCAGATGTGAGGTAAATAGGTGAAGGGCTATGGTGTGATAAAAGTAGGAGAAGCTAACCAAGGAAGTGAGGCGAAAGAGGTCAAAGGAACGTGGTGGCGAGAAGCGACTAGGGAGGGGTGGCGGTGGATAAGAACAAAATGTGGGACGAGGTTGTGAGGGAGGTGGGGTAGGCCGGTACAGCTACGAATGGGGGGGGGGGGGCGTGAAATGTGAAAGAGAGGGTTCTATTGGGTGGTGGGCGGTGTAAGTATTCCAGTGGCGATGAGGCGTTCGGCGTCTTCAGCAGTAGGGAGATGAAGTGTGGCGAGATAGGTGGGACCATCCTCGTTGAAGATACAGAAGGCTCGGGGTACAAGGAGCCCTGCCCGTTGGAGTTCCTGAACGATGAAAGCCGATTGTATGCTGGGCTCCACACCTCAGACGACGCAGCTATAGGCTCCGTGCGCTGCCGGGAAAAATGCACCGCTACGCTGCGAGTGGCGAATATTGTAAGTTAATGCGATCACCGCGCACATATCTCTGTCGTTCCACAGCGTGTTGCTATGGCCGACTAAATAATAACAGTGGGATTTCAGAGTGTTTTATGCAACAACAATCGGCCAAATTATTCCAGACTTCAAGAAAGTGGTCATGTATTAAATTTACAAGAAAAACTGTTCGCAGGAAATGGCAATAGAGCGAATAACTGCAAATATGATAAGAGAAAAACGTTGGTTCACTAGAGAGAGTACCATTTCACGATAGAGGCAACATAGTATTTTATGAATTATTTGTGGTGATAACGAGATTAATTTTCATGTACACATTCAATAATGCTGTCTTCAGAAAAATATATTTGCCCCCATCTCTAATACGATATCATGTTAGCGTAGGTTAAAGTTGAGAGGGAGGCTTTGGTAAAATAATAAAAATATTTCCATGAAATGCAAGCATATTTCTGCTGTTATTTATACAGTTTACTCAGAACATGTCACCTTGTGTACCGATGAACCCTGTGAATTGTCTGGACCTCTCATCTAAAAAGCGCGGAAAGGGAAATACAACAAGGAGAAGAGCTTATAGAGGAACTTTTCCCGATAAAAAGGCACAGGTTTGATGTTGGACCAGTTGAAAATATCAGAATATCTTAACGTTGCCAATAAATGATTGTGTCTGTATTTATAATATGATCGCGACCACCTCTGTAATATAACGGTTAGCGCTACCAGTTTCCTTCGTCAGGGGCCCGGGTTTGATTTCCGATACAGACAGAAATTTAAGATTGACATGAGGGTACATGCAGCTCATGTTCATTAGGGGTTGCTTGAAAAGAGTTGCACCACCTTGAGGCGAAAACAGAACTTTACTTATGTAAAATGCGGTATTTCTGTGAGCTATTGATATTGTGTAATGGAGGCCAATTTCTATAATTACAGTATATTTGTCCACTGCCTTTTTAAATCCATTTCGTGAGGTTGTGACAGAATAATATAAAATTTCACATTGTGATCTGTAGTACGGCATGTTATTATTATTATTATTATTATTATTATTATTATTATTATTATTATTATTATTATTATTATTATTATTATTATTATTATTTTGCACACTTTCGTGGTAATGATATTCAAGCAATTGTACAGATTTTAGGAAATCAAAGCTGAATAAACCTTAATGTAAACTACAGTTCTACGTAGAATTTGAACCCATAAATTTCCGTACAGTTCCAGTCGTGGCAATGACCACCGTCTTCTGCATAGTCTTGTAGATGTTGGTGTTGACATCCAACTTCTTCAATAATTTGTTTGTAATTGTTAACCTTTGCATTGTGTTAAGAGTAACTGTGTATTAAATACTGTAAATGTACAAATCCGGAATCACTTCCTGCGATTTACTGCTAACATCCACCGTATTTTCAAATCCATTTCGTGAGGTCGTGAATGAAAGCTCTGTATTACTGTATCTATCAATGCAGCCAAGAACAAGCACATCATTCTCTCGTAACGTTGTGACATTAAAAAATTATCATCTGAAGACAGCACTGGAAAATAATTGAATAAATGCATGTAAACGTCACACACATTCCAGCTTCTTATGGCGAGCTGTTGATGAAGATGACTCCAAGTAGTTCACGTAGTATCCACACGCAGCAGCACAGTGCTATACGCACGGAGCCTATAGGTGGTAGTCAAGGTAGTTAGAGTAAGAGGTAGGGATCACGCGCAGGTCTCCCCACCACCCTTGGCCACCGATGACGTCAACATGAACCCTCAGCGCCTTGTCTTCTGTATGAGGTAGGCAAAGCTAATTCTGTTTTAGCCACAAGTTAGAGATAAGAGAACTTCATTGATATTTTAACATCACCTCACAAAAGGCATTCCACTTCACTATTACAGTAGAGTAATTATAGGAGATCAAATACAGTGTGAATCCAGCAGCGTTTCTGAAGTATTTCGATCTGTATAAATGGTTGTAACAATGCTAAGACTGTGTTTGCAGTGGAATGGCTATTCCATATGTTCATGTTCTCAACACCTATGATAACAATAACAAGAGGCTCTAATTGTTACAGACTCGAACATTAAAGCTTGATGCTTGATGACTGCAAGAAATATGTCCGTTGTTACAAGCAATATTGGGAAACTATATACACTGTCAAAAACACAAACAGCAAATGTTAGGAAACTGTCCACAAAACAAACAGTACAGTAAATGTTCTCTTCCAAGTACCAGGAATTGGAAAATTCCACGTTAACATTTGATAGGCCATATAAATTATGAGCCTGTATATTAACATTGTTAGCACTGGTTTCATATACAACATAATAAATTGCCTTCCATAAAAAATAACAGGTATGTTATAAACAAAGAATAATGCTGATATTAAAAAAAAGAATATCAAACACACTTATCCATAGCATCAGTGGAATTTCTTTACTTTTGTTCTTTCTTTATCGGCATTGTATTAACTGAAACCCGGTCTCTTGAATGTCTTATTTTTGTGTAAAACGTCCATTCGAAAAAAGAACGGCTTCTCACAAAGCAACTTGCAAGCTCATAAATTTCGGGGAATTTCTTCTTCAGGATATCCGTAAGGTTTGTGATGATGTTAGAACCCTCTTTCAGTTCTTTCCCGTGGTAAAATTTAAACTACCGAGCTCGATAGCTGCAGTCGCTTAAGTGCGGCCAATATCCAGTATTCGGGAGATAGTGGGTTCGAATCCCTCTGTCGGCAGCCCTGAAGATGGTTTTCCGTGGTTTACCATTTTCACACCAAGCAAATGCTGCGGCTGTACCTTAATTAAGGTCACGGACGCTTCCTTCCCACTCCTAGCCTTTTCCTGTTCCATCGTCACCATAAGACCTATCTGTGTCGGTGCGACGTAAAGCAACTTGGAAAAAAAAAAGGAACTTTTTTTTAAAATCTAATTTCCACCCCTTGTAGTTTGACCTGTTTTCTCTCTGTAATTTTATTGCTTTCTATATCGAGGTTCTTCTTCTTTACCCTAAGAGCTACAATATAGCCAGTGAAGTTTTCAAGCAGCTCATCACGATACTTGGTTTCGCGACTGTCCTCGAGCTGTTTTACTAGCTTTTCAAGGGCTTTAACGAACCCTAGCTCATCCTCCAGTAAAGAATAGGATGTTGTAGGCTAAACGCTGGCCTTGGCACACGATATCCGAATTTTGATTGAGTTCATCAGTAGCATGTAACATATTTGGGCGTAATGTTTCATAATCTTCACGAGAACAGATGGAATTTCTTATCGCCTCGGAAGCATTGAGGCTGAGAAGCAGTGATCTCACCTTTCGCGTCACAGCTGTCGGAAGAGGATGGTCATAAAGCCTTCCGAACCCTCGAAGCTGAGAAAGATAGCTTTCGATAATGACTTGATTACTTCTGTCACCATTTATTTAGGCCAGTGGCTTTAGAGAATACGTGAAAGTGTATGTTTCGTTCCTTCGCATGCCTGCTATGATTTGTGCAGCATGCAATGGCATGACAAAGCATACTGAAAAGTGTACACTATTACTGCTTTTGACGTTTTATCACATAAAATAACACACACGGTTTCTTATACACCACAGATGTTACTATCGTGTATTATTAGCACCTAGCTTCTGCGTGTACAGCGATTCTTATTCGAACTATCTCTACCTCATTCAGAGCAGATTCAACGCGAGGGTCCTGCGTGACGTCACAACTCTGCTTTGCTACTGCGCACCTCTCTCGTGATCCCTACCTTGTATTCTACGTACCTTGGGTGGTAGTGGTGGTAGAAGGCGGTGTGTCCAATGATGAAGTTACCATGTTGCCAGGAGGAACGGAATATGAAAGCCCCTCGGTAGATGGATGAAGCGACACATGCGGAGGGTGTGCGATATCAAAGGAGGGGGGGGGGAGGGAGAGACGATTTGAGAGGGGAGTACTGGGACATAGTAGTAATACAGAGAGGAGCGGTGGAGGAGGAGGAGGAGGAGGAGGAGATGTAAACGGAGGTGGTAATCGTGGTGGTGGTAGTGGTGGTGGTTGTTGCGACTGAAGTAATGAAAGTGCTGGACACAGGTGGCGGGGGTGAGCGAAAGGGAGGGGGTGTGGTCGCAGCGGGGGGAGCGGTGGTTGCAGGCAGTGGTGTGTCATTGTCCATGAGCTAAAATATGCTCCGGAGTTGGTGCAGTGACGTAAGTGTGATGACGAATGCGGGCGCCAGTCTTGAGAATGGTAGAATTGTGCAGAATTGTGGGAGTAGAGCAGGACCTCATCAGCCGGTTGGGTCCCGGTGTAGAGTCGGCAAGCACAATATGCGCCGGTCGGACGATGGGCGGTGAGGATGGTATCTTCGGTGAGATCGAGAGGGACGAAGCGGATGACACATGCAAAGAGCATTGTGGGATGGCCGATCTCCTACGTGGTACCACCCAATATGCTTTGTTACCTAGGCAAGGCGACGAATTAAAGGTGAGCAGTCACCCGGCCGAAAGAAAAGAATGCGCCGCGTTGGAACACAGGAGTGTAGCGACGGAGATGGCGAAGAAAGCCTTGGTGTCTTACAATCGCCAATGAATTTTTTTAACGCTGATTTCGTGCTCTGGATAGTAGTGTCCGAGATTTTGCTTATTCTTAAGAGGTTCAGCGTCTCCTTACGAATTGTCCCTCTAACACCAATCATAAGGCCAATAACTTCCCATTTTGTAATGTCTTACTTCTTTCTGAGATACTCAAGGCATGGTTCATATATGGCCTTTTTCTCCTCACACACTAATCGAGGCTGCAGTTAATTTTCCTCGAATCTTACAGTGGGATCAATCACCATACCCGTACCTTTCGCTCGGTCGATGACAACATCAGCTCGTCTTGTGGATCTATTTGTCGAAATGCATCCTACTTCTCCACGAATCTCCAAATGTTGTTGTTTACGGAGACTTCCAGCAATCAATTGGCAAACTGTATCGTGCCTATGGATACTCATCAGCTCTTCCTTACGACAGAACCCTAATATATGAGGCAAGGTTTCGAACTCCTCACATCTTCTGCAACGAGATGAATTAATTCTCCTTCCAGGGAGAGATCAAATTGGGATGATATTACAGTTCATTTTAATTACTTCTGTCCATTGTCCGCATGGTATACCTCTCTTATTACTGATCCAAGCGTTCCCTTTCTTCCACTGGGAGCAGAATATCACTCCCTTAACCTTGGATGGTGATGTGCACCAACTTCGAAAGCAATCTTCGTGGAGTACTTTTTGGATGAGCTTCAGAAGAGGATTTTGGAGATTTTCAACTTGTTCCTTGCTAAGCGGTGGGCGTTCAAGGCAATGGGCGATTTCAGTACGGGGTTCTCTTGTGGTTTCGATGTATGGGCTTCTCATATGCATCAGCCTATTGCAAATATTTATATGCTGAATGAAAACCTCCCATTGAGCTTTGAAAATTCCACGTCACCTGAGATAGCGTGCGGCGTGAATCATTGTATCTGGGGAGTCAGCAGGTAATCCAATAATTTCTTTGACGGGACTCCTTATAATTTTATCAAAAAGTGATGAGCGATAATACAGTAGCCACTTTTAATCATTCAAACTGACAGAGCTACAGTAGGAGCGTTAAATCGTTACACACTCATTTAGTATCATAGCCCTGAGGCGTAGTTCTCACTCTGTTTTTCTAAAAAGAAAATCAAAATCGAAGTATTGGCATGCTTTTTAGTATCTGTCAGCGTACATTCATACAGCACCTCCTATTTCCGGTATCATGTCTTTTAAACCTGCTGTCTATCTGTTTTGGTTTCCCATTTTCACACCAGGCAAATGCTGGGGGTGTACCTTAATTAAGGCCACGGCCGCTTCCTTCCAACTCCTAGGCCTTTTCTATCCCATCGTCGCCATAAGACCTATCTGTGTCGGTGCGACGTAAAGCCCCTAGCAAAAAAAATATCTGTTTTGGGAAAAGACAGAAAAATACGTATACTAGAGTCTTTTGAAATTCTGTGTTCCTTCCTTTGTTTGACACTCGATGCAGATAACATGTTAAAACTTATTAAAAACGGGGACTTAATAAAAATTCTCAAAATATCACCAAAAATTACTCTATATCATTAAAACGAACAAAATATAACCAAAGCAATAACAATGGCCGAATTATGAATTTATATGCAACATAAAATTGCTTTAAACGGGGTCAAGGATCCATCATTAGCAGTTATTTTTCAGATTTCAACTGAAATGACCTCGGGAAAGAAATGACCTATCACAGTGCTGTTCGCGTGTAGGAAAACTGGCACCGAGCACATGCCGTTGGCATAGGGTTGTGACGTCATGTTCGAATGTGCTCTAGCGGACTGCATGACTGTAGGTTACATTAGTATAGTTATTATAGTGTCGAGATTATTAATGGAAGCTGCCTGGAGTTGTGCTTCTGATCGTAATGTATTGCACCCTTGTCGGGTGACAAGGGTCCTAAAATTCTCCTTCCCCTCCCCTTCTTCTTCTTCTTCTTTGTTACTAACATTATTAATGAATTTGTTTCCGTTCCCCTTTGATTGTGGTAACGGTCCAAGGGTTGAAAAAATGTTTTATTTACTATAAAACCTTTGAAATTACACAGATTAAACCGAAAAGACAATATAGCATTTATCATAGTAAGGATTATGATCAATATAAAGATGAAGATCGTGTCCGACTGATTGGCTGAATGGTCACCGTACTGGCCTTCAGTTCAGAGGGTTCCGGGTTCGATTCCCGGCCGGGTTGGGTATTTTAACCTTCATTGCCTAAATCCAATGGCTCGGGAGCTGGGTCATTGTCCTGTCCCCAACATCCCTGCAACTCACACACCACACATAACACTATCCTCCGCCACAATAACACGCAGTTACCTACACATGGCAGATGTCGCCCACCCTCATCGTACGGTCTGCCTTACAAGGGCTGCATTCGGCTAGAAATAGCCACACGAAATTATAAATTATTATAGGGTTGGCATCAGGAAGGACATCCAGCCATAAATCAAGGCCAAATCCACAAGTGTGGGACGCACCCGCGACCCCATAGGTATGTGAAAAGTGGAAGTAGAAGAAGAATAAGATCATCTAGCACAAATGCACTGATTAAAGGAGGAAGTGATCAAAGAAGAGATAGATATTATACTTACATATTTTAGTATTAATGATTAATGTATCCCTAATCATATTAGCTTATTCATTATGATTCAAAACCAATTACGCACTAACTACGATATCATTGTTACGTATTATTAGCACATCGCTAGATGATTTGTAAATACAATTATGAAAAGAGTAAATTTCCATATATAGGCTATATACGACGTATTTGAAGTAAGGATAAGTTTAGTTTATATTGTTTACTTTCAGGAGAATTCAATTGTAAATATAAGCGAAGGGCCAGCTTGAAAAGGAACCTTCCGTGACCATACGGGTTGTTATTGTCAGCCCCAAGGTCAACGGAGCCTGAGCCTCGCGTAGCCGTGGATTTGTTCGGGATTCCCGACCGATTGGGTCCTTAATCTCAATTTGACGTGTGGCTCTTAAGAACGTTGACTTGCGGGTTTGTTTGGTACTTAATTTCCAGTATTTCAGGGAAACAGTGGAGTGGTGAAGTTAGAGGTATTGAAATGTGGTGGTGGCAGTTGCTTGCCATTGTTTGGGACTTAGGAATAGGTGACTTATTTGCACTTTGTTGGTTGTTTGGGGCATGCAGTGTTTCTAGATGGGAAAAGGTCTTAGGTTGGGATGCTTGGGTTATGTACTACTGGTAAGTAAAGAGAGGAGATTTTTAAGAAGTTCTGTGGTGGGGATGGTTTTTGATGTGTGGTTTAGATAGTGCGTGGGAGGATGGTTGTGGCTGAGGTTCAGTAAGGACTTACTTTGTTGGTTAGTTGATTGTGGTTGGCAAAGGGTTGTTCTAGAGAGCTAGGCCTGCACATACCAGCTCTACCATATACTGTGAATTCTCTCTATATGATAAAGGAATTGTTACCGTTACTGCACAGTAGATCGGACTAATTTAAAGATGGATTTGTGAATATTGTGATAAATTTAAATTTAATTTATTTATATGAAGAAAATATTAAGGGGATAGCTAGCTGAATGAGTAAAGACGTGCTCGCTTCATCCGGAATGACATCGATTCGATTCTGCATCAGGAAGTCGAGAACATTTAGACGTGAGTTGTGAACTACTGTGGTTAACTCATCCTGAAAAAAAAATGAGTGCAAGTTTAATTTTCGGGAACTAAGGCGATTAGGCATAGAGCTAATATTCTACCCTACTTGGCGTCGACGTTTCGAGAAGTGGAAGCCTTTATCTTCCACACCTCCGCACAGCTCTACGGAGATGAATTTTTTGGTTTCTTGAAAGAAGTATTTGTATGGTAACTTTGCAGGAAGGCGTAATGAAATCCTACAGAGAATGAAGAAACTAGGAACCACTGCTCTAAATCTGGTCGAATCTCAGGCTAAAAGTAAACAAAGGAGCAAAAACGAAACTCATATTAGGAATACAAAACATAAATCTGTAATGACCTTGGTAATCATTTAGGGTTTACTGGTTTCAAGAAAAAATAAAAACATTTTATCAACGGTATGAAGTTGGACGGATATCCTAGCCTTACATACCTAATTCCGACGATGCTGGAAAATAAAGTACTGAACGTATTATGAATAAGAAAATGTGTGCCTCTAATTTGTAAGACATTCCAATAATGCAGGGGTAGTGTATAGCCTTCTTACTCGAATGCTCTGGGTAAAAAAGAAATGAAGTTCGTGTAAGGATTTTAATCGTGGACAGTACTGCTGGAGACAAATTGTAAAGCAGTCTGACATAAGATGCAGCGGACCTGGCCTTAAAACTGACGATGTCGTCACGCTGACCGTTTGACCAGCCACCAACTGGCTTAGTAGACCAAGCTGTGCCATTCAGTTTGGTTTGGTTTTGACATTTTGGTATCTCTTAATATTGACAGTGAGCTTTCTGTAATGCAGACAAGTGAATCGAATTGATGAAAACTGGTGAAATTCGGTTTATGATTATTTTAAGTTCTTTGGTTGAGGAAGTATTGTTCAGCATAGAGAGACTAGTGAGTGGTATTCAAACTTTTTGGTTGGCGTAACCCCAAAAATCCAACTGTTTTTTCTTCGTAACCCCGTAATACGTGTATATTTCGATTATATCAGATATAAGAAATGATTATTGCTGGATGTCAAATAATATTAACTGTAATAATAATAATAATAGTAATAATAATAATAATAATAATAATCCGCAGCTTATCTCGCCAGCTCAGTGTCCGTGAACGCACTGAGGAATGAAAGAGTTATGGCCGCGGATTTCAGGTCACATGCCCTTCCTGACACCACGCGATTTTCAACTGAAAACCCCACCCCAGCACCGCCAGGAATCCAACTACGATCACAGGTATGTCAGGCAAGCAGCTAAGCCGCTACACCACCCTGTTCCCCAATAATAATAATAATGCATTATATATACCGGTATATCGTCGTTGGACAAAGGAAATCCTCTTAACTCCTTCGGAGTAAAGTTTACAGTAGAAACCCAGAACTGAGCGGTCAGCAATGGCCAGAGAACTGTTCTTGGCATTTTCATTGCTAACTACTGCTCAATTATTCGATTATTGGAGTCTCCTGTTCCCTTCTTAGGCAGTGCGACAAGCCTTCACAAGACAGGTGGGGAAACATTGTTTTCTCATTAGTGGAATTACGAGGTTCCCAGCAACGATGTACACAAGTGTATACTTATTAATGCAACAATTACGACTGTAGGCCTTACTGTATGCACTGCTACTGAAGAAAATGAAGTGAATGTGTAGACTCCGAAACAAACTATTTAAAAAATGGCATTGCAGCATAAGTAATCATTGTTAGCTAGTCAATGGGAGGTACAAACTGACGCATATTTTAGAAAGGGAACTGTGTGTAGTGGTAGATGAAACAATAAATAAAATGATATTTTATTGAAAATGAGCAGGCTCAACTCATTTCTCCATTGCTCACTGAAAACAGAAGCTACGATAAATTTGCGTACCCCTTGACACGACTCCACGTACCCCTAGTGGTGCGCGTACCACACTTTGAAAACCACTCGACTAGATCAATTTATGAAACGAAAGTAACATCTTCACAACTTGATATAATTTTTATTTAATTATCTACTTATTTCCGCCTGTGTGGTGTAGTGGTTAATGTGATCAGCTGCCATCCCCGGCGGCCCGGGTTCGATTGCCGGCTCTGCCACGAAATTTGGAAAAGTGGTGCGAGGGCTCGAACGGGGTCCGCTCAGCCTCGAGAGGTCAACTGAGTAGAGGCGGGTTCGATTTCCACCTCAGCCATCCTCGAAATGGTTTTCTGTGGTTTCCTACTTCTTCTCCACGCAAATGCCGGGATTGTACCTAACTTAAGCCCACGGCCACTTCCTTTCCTCTTTCTTGCCTGTCCCTTCCAATCTTTCCATCCCCCTGGAAGGCCCCTGTTCAGCATAACAGGTGAGGCCACCCGAGCGAGGTACTGGTCACCCTCCCCAGTTGTATCTCCGACTCACAGTCTGAAGCTTCAGGACACTGCCTTTGAGGCGGTAGAGGTCGGATCCTTCGCTGAGTCTGAGGGAAAAACCGAGCCTGGAGGGTAAACAGAAAAAGAAGAAGAGAAGATCTACTTATTTATTAATTAATAACTTTATTTATTTATTTATTTATTTATTTATTTATTTATTTTATTTATTTATTTATTTATTTATTTATTTATTTATTTATTATGTTTTTTTTTCAATGACGAAGTTCGAACTGCTGGCACTCTCTTACACTTAACTACATTTTATATCCGTTATCTACAGATACATCAACGTATCATCTAGCAAAGTTATATTATACTAACTGTTACATGTACAATAGTACATTATGCAACAAGCCTATGGAAATTATAAAACTCGCTTCGCTCGGTTTATAAACATACTCGTGTCTTAATTACAATTATAGGCGAGTTGCATAAGACTGTTTATGCTCGACGATAATTATAACTTATTTTTTTTATTCCTAAATTACTGGCGAGATGTAGCTTTACAGTTGAGAGTACCGAACAGAGCGCAGAACGCATGAGCTGGGTTATTGATTTTCCGTGAGTGGATCAGAGACCTTGACAAAGTCATATGTTTTCAAAGCTTTATTTCAAATACAAATTGTTTATTGTAGAGTTGGTGGAGTGAATTTGCGGGAACGTGCTGTGCGGTTGTGAAATATTGGAAGTAGAAGGTGAATTATTGATGTTAATATGTGTGTCCGACATGTTTGAATTGGCTATCCTTACCTAATTGGTCCAACAGTTGTATCATAATGAAGATCTGAACTCTCATTGGTGATGAATCTGTATCATAATGAAAATAGAACTATAATGATCCTCATTAAGGTTCAGTTTTCTGTGATGTAATATTTATATTTCGGCATCGTCGAGCATAAAATAATTTAAATAGTAGCTATACTAAACATTAAGCAATATAAATATGAAGTAATAATGCTCAAAAGCACACAGCTAATAATACATGTTACACAACTATTAACTAATACTACAAATACAAGATAATCACCCACAGTCCTTCCTTACGCTTGTTATACTGTTTGAGAATAAGGAACGGCCAACCTTCGAGAACATATTCTTCTTACGCAGAAGAAAATACGTTAAACGCGCACGAACCCGGAAGCTCTTTATTTCCATGTTAAAACACATTTTCTACAGCTCTACATAATACATTAATAATGGGAAACACACAGGAATAGAACGTAGCAGAGTACCGCACGAAATGTTCAAACTGCTCTCCGTTAGCATCGATACGCCATTGCATTGAATCCTGAATGTGCGGATGCGGCGGTTGGATTCATGTATAAAGTGTTTTTGGATCTATAACCTTATAAAACATTTTCTTCTTTTAAGTTTGATGAATGTGTCCTGAAAGATGGGCCGTACCGTATCGTTACACCGTGTATTATTCCCTTCACACATGTATCATCAAATATTTTGTTGGTGAATCATTTCAACGTTACAACTTCATGTAATGTAACCACTCTTTTCGTACCAGAAAGGGAATTTTCTAGCACTATGTAATGAAATTTCAGCCCGAAATGGTACCAAAGAAGTATTTATTACAGCAATACTTCCGTTTGAGTACTAAGCGTATTGGTTACATGGCACGTGCTATGTAACTCCGAACTGACATTTAGAAGATAGGGAGTTCGATCGCCTTGTTAACAGCATTGAATGCAGTTTCCCACGATTTCTCGTTTTCACATCAGACGGATCCAGGGCCACTTTCTTCCGAACATTCCCCATCCCATAGTCACCGAAGAACTGTACATATTGGTGTAGCGTTAATGCCATACCAAAGAAAGGAAGGCATTCATTTCAGTATTTGTTGTTTTGAAAATAAACATATCATATATCATGAAAAATGAACATACAAACACAGAACTCCTGAATTAAAACCATTAAAAGAAATAGTATTCCTCCCCAAAGAGTAGAGCAGAGATATCATAGACTTGACACTCAGAAGAGCTTTTTCTATGGTTAAGCTGGGTATTAAATACTACAGTATGTGGTTGATTAGATGCCGGAGCAACCAAAAGATGATTTCAGTCTTTATAATAAAAACATAAGTTCCCAGAAAGAAACTCTAATTTAGTTTCATCGATTGCAAATTTTATAGACATTTAAGCTCTTCAGACATTTTCAAACGTGAACTGACCACAGTTTTGCCTCAGTGTAGCAGTGGGCTCATCAGTTGGATGCCTGAAGAGCTTAAATCTTTGTAACATTTACAATCGATGAAATTAAATTATGGTTTCCTTCTGCGAACATGATTTTTATTATAAAGGCCAAGGGAAGGCATTTATACAAGTGGAGGCACATGATTCCCCTAGTGCACCGACACTGCATTGTCCTACATAGGAGGCTTGCAGTGGTGTCTCAACGGCACACTGGCGCCAGGTGTAGCAATCCAACTGATGAGCCCACTGCTAAACTGGCGCAAAACCCTGGTAGAGTAATTTCACGAATGGAAAGGCCTAAAAAAGCTTATTTTTTTATTTCAGTCGTTTGACTTTATTTATCACGCGACCAATATAACTGGATTATTACGCTCCACCCTTCTATCCGCTGAGAGAACAATCTTTTCAGATTATGTGAGTATTAACATTGCCTTGGTCAGTACAAGCAAAGCGGCTACTAACATGGAGGGAACATCCTTTTATTTGCATTCCCGAAAGTCTGTAAGCAAACAAACAAGCAAGCAAAGTACAGTACCTCCATATTGAGTATGAAGGTCCACTGGCAAACATTTCACTCTGGTCACCAAAGTTTTATTAGAGATGTCGTTATTCCGACCCGGCACATTTCAATACACGCAGACAATCTGTCTTCGCAGCACTTGTATTCTCAGGACCAAAGCATTTAATGAGCTGTATGAAGCAAAAATTCATCTTAATTTCCTGATTTCTCAGTGTTTCTTTATGCTAAGGATAATTTTATTGTCATCAGTGAAAGCGCCACAGAATTTCTACTTTGTCTGCGCAGTAGCATATGCTAATGGAAAAACAGGAGAACGATGCAATATTCACCCTCTTGTTGCTGCGAAAAGCATCTGATTCTGAAAGGGAATGTGGTTTCTATGAGATAGGAATTACAAAATCATCAAAGGGGTTTTTAACTTCAAGCAGCTATTGAACAACGGGACACTACACTGATAACGACAATAATCCTTTCGATATGGTAAACAATTCAGGACGTATTTATGTCTTATGGTCAGCGGTCACGAAATTAGCGATACAAAATGTGTGACGCGATGTTTCCTAACAACTGTGCAGGCTGTGATGTGAAGTATTGATGGATGGCCATGACTGAGAGACATATAGAAGTCCCTTTTATCAAACAGGCTTCATCTCATCCTACTGTACAGAACTGATTATTTCATTCGTGGTAGCTTCATAGGCCCTGAGTTAGTTCCCCAATTAAATATGCACTGAATCCTACACTTGTGGACACTAAATTCCATACAGACGTCTCCTGAAAACTATTCGTTAGCAAAAATATTAGTAAGTTGTAAATTTGATTTTCATTTATTGAAATACATATTTATGATCATTTGATTCTCCAAAACGGAAATATGAACCCCTTTTGTTTGTGTCTGGGGGTGATTTTTATACGTACTTCAAGAGTGGTTGCAAGGAAAGTTTTATTTCATGAAGTCCTCCGCCTTTTTCTTATTCTTCTTCTCCTTATCCCAGTTCAGGGGTAGGCTGCAACACTGTGTCTCCTCCATTTTAATGCCTACACTACAAAAAACGTAAAATTAAGCAATTTTTTCAATTGTGCCGAAAGTTGAAGAGCTAAAGGGCCTGAAAAGTTTTCAAATTGTGAGTCTTGGATAGCTCTATTAAACCAAAACAACAAATTTTGAAAATCGCTTCTGGCCGAAATGCAGTTCTGGGGAAACATCCTAAAATCGCTTCTTTTTTGTTTACTTTTTAAAAATTCAAATTCTAGCCAAATTAACATATTTATATAATTCCTTGGTTCAATACCCTCAAGTGTTTTAGACTTTTTGAAAAACGTCCACACAGAATGTAGTTATAAGGGCTTAAGTGAAACTCTGCATTGATTCACATTACCGTTCGTAGTGGTGCTTAAGTGAAACTCTGCATTGATTTACATTGGCGTTCGTAGTGGTGCTTAAGTGAAACTCTGCATTGATTCACATTGGCGTTCGTAGTGGTGCTGAAGTGAAACTCTGCATTGATTCACATTAGCGTTCATAGTGGTGCTGAAGTGAAACTCTGCATTGATTCACATTGGCGTTCGTAGTGGTGCTTAAGTGAAACTCTACATTGATTCACATTGGCGTTCGTAGTGGCGCTTAAGTGAAACTCTGCATTGATTCACATTGGCGTTCGTAGTGGTGCTGAAGTGAAACTCTGCATTGATTCACATTGGCGTTCGTAGTGGTATTTAAGTGAAACTCTGCATTGACTCACATTAGCGTTCGTAGTGGTGCTTAAGTGAAACTCTGCATTGATTCACATTGGCGTTCGTAGTGGTGCTTAAGTGAAACAATTCATTGATTCACATTAGCGCTCGTAGTGGTAGAAAAAAAAGGCAAACTGCTAATCTAATCGACTGGATAACGATGATTAAGAAAAGAATTGTAATATTTAATAATAAATAAAGTATATATTCTCATACTTTATTTTTTATTTACCTAAAATTTGCAGCTAATATCCCTAGGATGTCTTCAATATTGAGTTGCTTCTTGAAGGCTAGAACTGCGGATATTTGTCCGTCTCTCACTACCAATTTTCCAAAGTCCTTTCTTCTTTAGATCTTCTACAATCCTGTCTCCCCACCTCATCCTCCTTCCTCTTGATCTCTCTCCTGTCACTGGCTTAACTCATGTCCTCTTCACCGTCTCTGTTAATCCTGTCTTACAACATCCCCATACCATCTCAATTTACTTATATTTTATGTGATGACAGACACACCAGCTCTTCCTTTAATATCTTCATTTCTTATTTTTTCTCTCAGTGATACCTCCTTCATCATTCTCAACATTCTCACCTCTGTTTTCTGTCATATGACCAGCAGAAATATTTGGAAATTAGCAAAGAAGTATTATAATACAAGTATTGTTGATGCTTGGTGCCGATTACCTTGGCTGAATAGTCAGCGTAGTGGCCTTCTGATCATGTGGCTCCGGGTTCGATTCCAAGTCTTTCCGCGGATTTTAACTGCGGTTGGTTAATTCCTCTAGGTCGCAAGCTTCGTGCTTGATTTCGTCATAATAAACGCTTCAAGTACATACAGCACATCACACTACTAGCCAACAGTGCGTACATTCTCCCACATAGGGTTAGCGTCAGCAAGGGCATCCGACCGTAAAACTGGGCTTAATCCAAATTAGTGCCGACCCCAGATAACTGGGAAAAGGTCAGAAAATTAAGAAAGAGGAGAAGGAGAAAAATAATTGCAATTGTGTATTTCGTAGTTCTCATGATATGATTGTCTCAGTATACATATTTAAGCTGATATTGATCTACAAACTCTTCCTTGCGAGAATTATTGGTTCTGTAATTGTACTTCCTCTAAAAAATAATCACTACTACCATCACATTGTGAAGAATAAGACATTTGCTCGACAGTATTTCTCATGCTTTGTCCAGTGCTTCGTGTTTACCTTGTCTTCATCGCTATTGTTTTATTTCTTCTGACTGTACTCTTATTTTGTCGTTTTAACTTTTTTTTTACTTCTTCTCACCGAGCTCGATAGCTGCAGTCGCTTAAGTGCGGCCAGTATCCAGTATTCGGGAGATAGTAGGTTCGAACCCCACTATCAGCAGCCCTGAAAATGGTTTTCCGTGGTTTCCCATTTTCACACCAGGCAAATGCTGGGGCTGTACCTTAATTAATGCCACGGCCGCTTCCTTCCCACTCCTAGCCATGTCCTGTCCCATCGTCGCCATAAGACCTTTCTGTGTCGGTGCGACGTAAAGCAACTAGCAAAAAAAAAAAAAAAAATTACTTCTTCTAGAACAATAATGACTCATCACTTTGATGTGAGACAACAACGCAAGACTTCATCACTAGACAACTCTCACATGCTAGTAAATTCTACGCCTCCTTAAGAATAGTAGACCGGGCGAGTTGGCCGTGCGGTTAGGTGCGCGCAGCTATGAGCTTGCATCCGGGAGATAGTGGGTTCGAACCCCACTGTCGGCAGCCCTTAATATGGCTTTCTGTGGTTTCCCACCTTCACACCAGACAAATGGTGGGGCCTACCTTAATTAAGGCCACGGCCGCTTCCTCCCCAGTCCTAGCCCTTTCCTATCCCATCGTCGCCATAAGACCTATCTGTGCCGGTGCGACGTAAAGTAAGTAGCAGAAGAATAGTAGTTTTCTCGTACATACTGCTAAATGCTTTATTACAATCTGAAGCATGGGAGACCTGTTGTAAATTAAAAAGTAAACATAAATGTGTAAATGGGTGGACATCTGAAGATATTATTTAAAAATAGGAGTATGTTCCATCCATGCCCTAAGGTTCCATCTCCTGCCTTTCATATGAGGCGACTAAAAGGGGCGACCAAGGGATGATCGAATTAGGACCATGAGACGTCTTGTAATTAGTACCATCACGTGGGAATATCATGGGTCGCCTTTACATGCGAGCAGTACCACTATGTTAGGTACACAATAGGTTTATGATTAGTAGCAATAGTGTGTGAATCAGGATGGGATTTGGAGTACCCGTGATTAGTACCACTTCATGCTTGCGTTGCCTGTAATTAGTATCATTATGTGAGGAACACCACGGGTCTGGGCGTTGCCTGTGATTAGTACCACTATGTGAGCGACACCGTGGGTCTTCGTTGCCTATGATTAGTACCCACTATGCCCGGCTCCATGGCTAAATGGTTAGCGTGCTGGCCTTTGGTCACAGGGGTCCCGGGTTCAATTCCCGGCAGGGTAGGAAATTTTAACCATCATTGGTTAATTTCGCCGGCACGGGGGCTGGTTGTATGTGTCGTCGTCATCACCATTATTTCATCCTCATCACGACGCGCAGGTCGCCTACGGGAGTCAAATCAAAAGACCTGCACCTGGCGAGACGAACTTGTCCTCGGACACTCCCGGCACTAAAAGCCATACGCCATTTCATTTCAGTATCCACTATATGAGGAACACCACGGGATAGTACGAGTCCCCGTGATTAGTACACCTATGTAAGAAACACCGTAGGTTTGCGTAGCCTGTAAATGGCGCCGCAATGTGAGAAACACCATAGGTCTGTGTTATATGTGCGTATTACATTACCTGTGAGTAGTACCATGTTGTTGTTTGAGTCATCAGTCCATAGACTGGTTTGATGCAGACCTCCATGCCACCCTATCCTGTGCTAACCTTTTCATTTCTACGTAACTATTGCATCCTACATATGCTATAATCTGCTTGCCATATTCATACCTTGGTCTACCCCTACCGTTCTTACCACCTACACTTCCTTCAAAAACCAACTGAACAAGTCCTGGGTGTCTTAAGATGTGTCCTATCATTCTATCTCTCCTTCTCGTCAAATTTAGCCAAATCGATCTCCTCTCACCAATTCGATTCAGTATCTCTTCATTCGTGATTCGATCTATCCATCTCACCTTCAGCATTCTTCTGTAACACCACATTTCAAAAGCTTCTATTCTCTTTCTTTCTAAGATAGTTATCGTCCATGTTTCACTTCCATACAATGCCACGCTCCACACGAAAGTCTTCAAAAACATCTTTCTAATTCCGATATCAATGTTTGAAGTGAGCGAATTTCTTTTCTTAAGAAAGATCTTCCTTGCTTGTGCTAGTCTGCATTTTATGTCCTCCTTACTTCTGCCATCGTTAGTTATTTTACTACCCAAGTAACAATATTCATCTACTTCCTTTAACACTTCATTTCCTAATCTAATATTTCCTACATCACCTGCCTTCGTTCGACTGCACTCCATTACTTTTGTTTTGGACTTATTTATTTTCATCTTGTACTCCTTACCCAAGACTTCATCCATACCATTCAGCAACTTCTCGAGTTCTTCTCCAGTCTCAGATAAAATAACAATATCATCGGCAAATCTCGAGGTTTTGATTTCCTCTCCTTGGACTGTGATTCACTTTCCAAATTTCTCTTTGATTTCCTTTACTGCCTGTTCTATGTAAACATTGAAAAGGAGAGGGGACTAACTGCAGCCTTGTCTCACTCCTTTCTGGATTTCTGCTTCTTTTTCAAAGCCCTCGATTCTTATCACTGCAGACTGATTTTTATACAGATTGGAGATAATTCTTCGTTCTCGGTATCTGATCCCTATCATTTCCAGAATCATAAATAGCTTGGTCCAATCAACATTATCGGTACCATAATGTGTGAAATACCGCGAATCTACGCTATTTTTGATCAGTAAAGCAACATGACTAATACTATGGTTCTACTTACTAGCGATATGTACCATTATGAGGGGACGATCACCTGGATTTT
This sequence comes from Anabrus simplex, assembly GCF_040414725.1. Taxonomy (NCBI): domain Eukaryota; kingdom Metazoa; phylum Arthropoda; class Insecta; order Orthoptera; family Tettigoniidae; genus Anabrus; species Anabrus simplex. The sequence continues at coordinate 121,978,196 of NC_090267.1, read as the reverse complement.
GGACCCCATTGTACAAAAAGCATCATCGATTCAGGATTGTGCTTTAGAAGTACTCCCTTGGTCAGTAATACTATTGTTTTACGCTAGTTTCTGGGAATGTGGGGCATTGCGGGTCGGATCCACTGATTGTTTAAAATTCATACTCATCCATACATTCTTAGTCATCACGTTTTGAATTCTTGGACTTTAAATTGTCATTACATTTCGTCTCATTTCGTACCATTAGGGGCCGATGACATAGATGTTAGGCCCCTGTAAATAACAACCATCATCATCTTCATCATAATCGGAGTTCTTTGTTTACTTTCGATCATCAATATGAACGTCCACCTCTGTAGCGGAACGGTTTGTATTCGGCCAAATTGGTCAAAGACGTTATTAAACAACTTGGCTGGGGAACTGTTTTGCACCCTACGCAATTCCCCGACCTTGGGTCTACCAAGTTTGACCTTTTATCCGCGCTATCTCTAACCACATTCAGGGAGAAGACGTTCCTGATGATGCTGCTCTTGACATTTGGCTCATTGATTCATTTAGCTCAAAACGATAGCAGTTCTACAGGCGCGGCATCGAATTCATCGCTCAATCTTGGCAGATCTTCATTGACAACGATTGAGAAGAGCACGTTAGTGACTTAGTGTAGGTAGTAGTTTATATCAACTGACTTTGCTTGTGTTAATTATTATTGGAGTAGCCTACTGTAAACCTAAGCGAATAAATATACGACAATTTACAAAGTGATATCCATTAATACAGCGTAGGAACATGCACAATCATGAGAGGAGATTACAGAAAACTGAAATGAAGTTTCTAAGAAGTATATTTCTATAATAATAATAATAATAATAATAATAATAATAATAATAATAATAATAATAATAATAATAATGTTCTTCTTTTTACGTCACACCAACTACTTTGTGATGATTTTCGGGGACGACAAGGTGCTGCAATTTTGTCCCGCAGGAATTCTTTAACGTGCCAGAAAATCTACCCATACGAAGCTGACGTATTTGAGCACCTTCAAATACCACCGGACCGAGACCGGATTTAACCTGCCAAGCAGGGACCAATATGCCAGCGCCTCAACCATCTGAGCCACTCAATCCAGCGAAGTATATTTCAAAGCACAAGGAAAGCTAGACTGAGAAATGAGAAAATAGGGGAAGAAGTTGCATAAAGCAATTGTCAAAGGATACTGTAAGATACGTTTACGATGATCTAGGCATGGAAGGAGCAGGAGTCGTGAAATAAAGGCCGCATAATAAAAGAAACTGATGGAATTTTCGAGAAACCCAGGAAGAGATGGCTGGACCAGATATCCGGAAGAGTCAGCTGTCATTCATTTCTAAGAAGAGAGTAGTGAATGGAAAGGCGAATGGTTAGTTAATCTCAGCCGAGGAAGCATAATAGGAAAATTATCATGAAGAATATTCTTTTGTCGTTCAGTCAAGAGTCTTGAGCCGTGTTCGTCAGTAGCTTCTGTGTTTGTGGTCTGTGTGAAGTCTATATGATGTCTCGTATGACTATGATGAATGTACTAGCGCGCAATTCAGCATTAAATAGATGTTAGATCTGGGAAGGAAACAACTGTGGTCTGTATGCTGAGGAGTATTCCAGAACTGGTCTAAAATAAACCTTGAAACTACAGAAAAAAGCAATTCTAAGATATCTAAAATATCTACCTGGAGTTGACAAGCATATTGTCGTAAATGATGAATCCAGTTACCGAATGAGAGCCATCACATGTGACAGGATGTCAAATTACCTTCTGAATGTAAAGGCAGTCATGCTAGCTGTGAAAGGTGGGAGAACCGTTGACATTTCACACATTTAGTCGAAGAGGACGAGTGCCTGTTTAGAGGAAGAATTACTGCATTTCTAATGAAATAAGGACACGTTTGACAACAAATTATAACACTGGAAATGACATTACAATTTATGACATACAAAGTACTGTGAGGATAGCTGTCAGACTCCATAGATGAATGGTGTCGCAGTTTTCCGTAAAGAGGATCTCAGGTTTGTCCCTCCTTTCTTCTCATTTGCCTATATCCTTCCTTCTGTGTCTCCCTCATTTTAGCTTTCTTTTCCCATTCTTACTTTCCTTCCTTCTCAATTTCCTGCCTCCTTCTCTCTTTGCTGCCTTCATTCTCTTTTTCCTGCCTCATTCTATACTGCTCGCGTTATTCCATCCCTCCTACTCACCGGCGTTCGTTCTTTTCTTTCTTCATTCGTTCTCTTTCAGCCAGCTCCTTTTTTCCATCTTACCTTCTTTCCTTCGTTCTGTATCATTCTTCATTCTTCGATCCTGGTTTCTTCTCTTCTTTCCTCCTTCCTTACCTCTATTCGATCTTTCTTTCCTTCGTTCCTTTCTTTTTTCCTGCCTTCTTCCTTCTTACATTTTCCGTTCCTCCCTTCCTTTCTTCTCCGTTTCCTGCTTCCTCCATCTCATTCACCTTACCTTTATTCCTTTCTTTCTTTCTTTCTTTCTTTCTTTCCTTTTCCTTCCTTTGATCCTTTTCACCACTTTCCCTTTTCTTTCTTTCTTTGTTTATTTCGTCGTTTTTTACTCTTTCCTGCTCCCTTCCTTCTTAGTTCATTTTCTCCCCCTTCCTTCTTTACTGTCGTTTATATATTAAATAATCTTGGGACATACTGTAGTGTAGATCCTAGTCTTTCTCATGTTTGTGTTCACTTACATAAACATACCTTCATTTATGTTTTGTTGAAGTTCACTGTTTTCAGGAACTTTCAGTACTTAGCAGTGTTTACTTGCACGCTCCTGGATACGTTTACTAGTTATGTACAATTAGATCGTCTTCTTGTGTTCCAGGGCGCAGTTGGGAGGCGCTCGTCTATTACCAGAGAGCATTATCTGTCTCCGCTACTCATAAACAGTCGCTTCTCGGTGCAGCAAAAATTCTTAGGGCCAAGGGGCAATGGGCCAGAATTCACCAGTTGATGATAAGGTAAGAAGTTTTATATTATATTCAGGTACCCGTTACATACTATCGATGAACCATGTAACAAATACAGTGTATTGATCTCCCTCTCTCTCTCGACCTTTCAGTTTTAGTCTAACTTTAGAAATTGTAAAACCAATCAGTGGATTGCTCCAACTTACAGTTCAATCGTTTGCTAATGTAGAGTTATTACTACAAAGAGCACTAGGAAAGACTTTTTCAAAATAATTTCCAGCACACTCAATACACTTCTCCATACGTCGAAACCAGTCACTGAACCAACTCTGCCAATTTTCTTCGTTTACATTTTCACACACTTGATCCCATGCTGCCAGAAGCTCCTCGTCGGATGCAAAACGCCGCCCTTTCAGCTTCATTTTCACTTCTGGGAAGAGTGCGAAGTCACATGGGGCATGATCAGGACTGTATGGAGGGTGATCAAGCACAGTCAATCCTGCTCTGGCAAGAAAATCCATTGCTATATTAGCACGATGTGCTGGAGCATTGTCGTGATGGAGCCAAGTGTTCATCCATGACCTTGGACGGAGCTGCTTCAGAGCCTGGATGACCTGCGGCAGACAAGTCTCACTGTACCACTTCGCAGTAACTGTCCTTTGTGTTTCTAGCACAACCCGAGTCAGGATGCTCTGTTTAGTGACGAATACTGCAGTCATCCTTTTCTGCACTGACCTTGACTTTTGCACAGTCACAGGAGTATCCTCATCTTCAAACAGCCACACCTCGTTCTGGGATTTTGTTGGGACATCGTAATAATAGAGCCAATTTTCGTCACCTGTAATGATGCTATTGACGTTACACGAAGTCCCATTTTCAAACTTTATAAGCATTTTTCGGCACCATTTCACTCGATGTGCCCTTTGTTTCTCTGAAAGTGAATAGGGCACCCAAAGGGCACATACCTTTCTAATATGGAGATGGTAGTGTAGAACTGAATGAGTAGCTGGTGCAGGGATGTAGAGGGTCTCTTCTACCTGCCGATATGTCAACCGCCTCTCTTGCTGCAACATTTTCCTCACAGCTTCAATATTTTCCTCAGTCACTGATTCAGACGCTCGCCCAGAACGAGGATCGTCTTCAACCCCAAAATTTCCCCTCTGGAACTCTTTGTACCAGCGGAAAATTGTTGTCCGATGTGGATAGTTTTCCCCAGCACAGGAGTCATTTCCTCCAGGCACCAGTCAACAGTTAATGCACGAGCAAAATTGTAGCGGATAATTGCGCGATATTCACCTTTATACCACACTGACATCTTAACTTGCTTTCAATCTCACTGCTTGGTAACAACTGGTGTGAAGGTCGCTCCTTGCCGTCTTCTAGACCCCTCTTTTTATCCCTCAACATAACAGGGGTGTCCAGCCAATCGTTTCTGCGTTATGCAAAACTTTCCTGGTGCACTTTGTACTTCCAATTCCGATAAAGTGACTAACACGGTTTCGGTCAAGTGGCTATTCGGTAGCCCTGAATATGGTTTTTCGTGGTTTCCCATTTTCACATCAGACAAATGCTCTGTACCTTAATTAAAGCCACGGTCGCGTCCTTCCCATTCCTAGCCATTTCCTATTCCATTGTCACTGTACGACCTATCAGTATTGGTGCGAAGTAAATCGAATTGTAAATACATAACGAACGTGGGCCCTCAGGTTAAGAGGCAGGCACGCTGCCCCTTCACTGCGGACCAGCTTCTGATGTTTCAAGCTCGCCTTTAATGACAATCCCCATTTCAATTTTCAGCGTCTACTAAAATATTAAACATTCAAGGGAGGTTAACTATGTAACTTTAATTTAACAATTCGTTTCTTCCCGTTTTCATTTCGTACATTGAAGGGGTGTGGTGGGCTACTTAGAGGGTAACGTCCTCTCTCTGGCCAGAAGAAGTGTGGTGAATTGTAGTACAATGAAGGGTGATTGAGAAGAGATATACCAACATGTCACGTAAAACAAATCAAAGAACCACACATTATATACACTAAATACGCGAGGCACCGCATTCTTCATGTTAGCATTGTGAGATACCAATGCCTGCGTGTAGAATCGAACTGACGACCCCTGAGATTTGAAGAGGGTACTGAAATCCCTAGCTACATTATGCTCAACTAAGTACAGTAATAATATGCAAATACCAGTATCAGGCACCGTGTCATTTATCATGGAGTATATCATTCTGGTGTGTGGAATATTTCTACTCATTAGCCGACTCATTCAGGACCTTACTTTCTCAACAAAGTGCTCCCTCACTAGAGGCAAGTCACACACAAAAAACCAGGTGAAACGTCTCCACTTTCTTACCACCGGCGGTCAACGGCCTTGCCCTTGATAAGCATAACAAATCGTTTCTTTAAATGGACCCCGTTCCAAGGTACGTAAACTGAGGCCTATTCCTCATTAATAACATCGCACCGGCTTCCAATCAATTACCTCAATTTTACAAATATTTATCATGGCCAACCCATGACTTCAAACATCACACCTATCTTATAACACAACACCGGTTTCCGGATACTAATATCTGCATGATTGTCACTATTATTATTATTATTATTATTATTATTATTATTATTATTATTATTATTATTATTATTATTATTTCTTCCATCTTTACCCTGTCTTCTTATGGGATTTACCTGGTAATTAGATCATATTGAATCGTCACACGGACCTTCCTCATAATTATAAGGTAATTAAATATCCAAACGGTAATTAATTTTATAATCGTATTTAATGACAATTACCTCATCCTCAAGTGCACACAACACGACACTTATTTATTTCAAAATCTGATTAATTGCGTTCAGCGTGAACGTCCAGCCGCAGTTGCGGATACTACTTCGTAGTCCGCGGTTCTGTATCGAACTCTGTGCGCCTCTCAGCCGCAATACTTTCGTGACTACCAAACACAGTCGTGCTGTAATAATAATAATAATAATAATAATAATAATAATAATAATAATAATAATAATAATAATACAATTCGCACCGAATGTTCGCTACACGTCACAGTTTTAAAAGTTAATCACTGGCATCACGTCTATGAAAGAAATTATAGTATTTGCATGAAATTCACTATACTTAAAATTTGAGCTTAAAGTCACTTAAACGAAGAAAAAATGGGAGCTTAGCTAAACATAGCTCCGCCTTTGGCAAGCTGAGAATCCCGAATGAAGAGCTTCCCTTACTGCAATGGTTTTTACAAGGAGGCGATTCCCCCTTCCCCAAATCTGTATATTGCCTATCCACGGCACACTAGAGGTCTAATAGTACGACTATCAAGTGACCAGTATTCACCAGACGTGGTCGAGACATATCCATTCAATTATCCTTCGTTGGATCTCCTTTAATTAATTAATGTTTGTCCTGCTCCCCCCTCTCTGCTAGGGTGAACTCCCGTGTCGAGGATGTGTGCTGACGATTACCAGATGGCCCTCAGTAATTTTCCACGCATAAATGACATGGTATTCTTTTCCCTCCGAAAGTTAACAAGAAAGAGGACATTAGAGACTAAATAAATGACGCAGTTATATTTATCTCTTTTAAATCGGAAGACGACTCCAGAATTCGAATTTCATTAATTTTTAGATCGTAGATAACTAAGCTGTCTAGTCCGAATTAAAGATGGCTCCCTTATTTCGTTTCGAAAAAGTTTGTTTCCCCTCATTCTCTGTGTCTTGAGGAAGGGATGTCTTTTCTTGAGTTACGTCATGGCGAATCCCCGATTATAGCCCCGCCCCAGTCTAGGTGGGCCTGGCTTCTGCTGCGTGTTCCTGCTACACAAAGGAATGTATTGCTCAATAGGTCGCAAACAAAGAAATCCTGTAAAATAACTTTAAAGGACTCAATTTATCTGTCTTAATGATGCGAATATTAATTAATTTCGGTCTCCCTTTCTTTAAATAGCATTGCGTCCATAATTTCAAGGATCAGTATTAACCAAAGTTCCTTGGATCATGCCCTTGTCGGGTACACTATTCATTATGATGATAAGTTCATTTACGATATTTTTAGGTTCCAAATGTTACTCTTAGAGCGCCACTTCATAAAAAGATTAAAGTCATATGTTACGGAATTTACATTCAAATACATTAGAACGTCATTAATCCGGACTAAAACGGACTCTAGGTTGTCCGTATTAATGAAAGTCCGAATTAAACAAAACAACTTATGAAATGAGCCAATGTACATATTTAGAAATATTATTCAATAAAAAGAACGTGCACAGTACAGTATTTTAAATTTAAGAAATATAAAGATTACTTTGTACACATGATAGAGCCTCCGTGGCCCAGGTGGCAGCGCGCCGGCCTCTCACCGCTGAGTTCCGTGGTTCAAATCCCGGTCACTCCATGTGAGTTTTATGCTGGACAAAGCGGAGGCGGAACAGGCTTTTCTACAGTTACTCCGGTTTTCCCTGCCATATTTCCTTCCAGAAACACTCTCCAATATATTTTCATTTCATCTGTCATTCATTAATCATTACCCCAGAGGAGTGTGACAGACTTCGGTGGTCGGCACAATTCCTATCCTCCCTGCTACATGGGGGTTCATTCATTCCATTCCTGACCCGGTCGAATGACTGGAAACAGGCTGTGGATTTTCATTTTCATTTAGAACACAAGATATACGGCAATACAGTATTAGGCCCTACGAAATACAGAGTAACTAGTGCAGTACAGAATTAGAAAATTGCAATCATGGCACGCCTTTATTGACCACACTTGACACGCTTATTGGTTTGAAGAAACTGCTGATCTTTTGTAGTCTTCCTTTGACATTAATTTCATTAATAACTAACTCAGGCAGATGCTTCAAATGTTCGTAATATGCAGATATTTAATCGCTTTTATTTTCAGCGTATTTAATGACAATACTTGGATGGTCTTTAATTTTGATAAGTTTTGTCTTAGGGTTAGAAATATCACTTGCTTCGTTCCGGTCATATTCATCCGTTTCATAGGTTTCTGTAATTGTATTTATGTACTATAATTAAACGGCTTTCGGGATTAAGCGACGTCCTGGCTAATTGGGTGCGGATTAGTGAGGTTCTACTGTACATTCTTATGTTTGACTATCGGTTTGGACTATGTATTCTCTAGATGATTTCATAGGTAGTTAAATCGATGAGTAGTTCAACATATGAGTTCGAGTGTGAAACAACAAGCTGTCAGCCATGCAGATAATAGCACGGGTTATGCTTATCACGAGCAATTTACAAATCGCATGATATTCATGGCTAGTTCTGGCTGAGCAAGTATAAAGCTACTGTTCTGTGTCATCGTGAGAAATGTTAGAAGTTACTACCATAGGGAAGCCGTGATATGATGATGATAACTAGGATGATGGTCCTAGTTGTATTGAATTTGGTAAAATAGCAGTGAAATATCTTTTGTACAACATATAAAAATATATTTTTTAGTTATGGACTGTAGAAGGAATAAGACGAAGTGTCTGAAAATTTGGAATTTATAATTCAGTGGCCACCCGCGGTGTTTCCAAGAAGCACGTAATCTTAGAATTCACATGATCCACGGACGTGATAAAAGAGTAAAATTGTCACTAGATGCTCATTAATTTGGAATCCCAGCCAGTACAAGAGGGATGTTTGAAAGAAATCGTCATGTCCCTGTGACTGAGTTTCCACGCAAATCTAGGTGTGCCAGGGCTACAAAACAGTAGCTTTATACTTACTCAGCCAGAACTAGCCATGGATATCATGTGATTTGTAAATTGCTCATGACAAGCATAACCCGTGCCATGACTTTAATGACAACGTTTTTACATCCCACTAGTCCAGCCTGTTGGCTGAATGGCTAGAATAATGGCCTTCGATTCAGGGAGCCCAGGGTTCGATCACTGACTCGGAAATGGGTATTTGTTTTCATCTCAATACACACTTTCACTTACAACTTACTACTAACCACCACCGAAACACGTAGTAAATGCATCCCTCCATATAGAGTTGGCGTCACGAAAGGCATTCAGCCTTAAAACTGTGATTAATTTACCTCTGGTATTAACCCCAAATAGTAGGGAAAGGTTATGATAAGAACAAGATTGGCTTTATGTCCCACTTACTAGTTAAAATATATTTGAAGGTGCTTAGGTGCTGGAATTTTGTCTAACAGGATTTATTTATTTGTCAGTTAATCTACTGGCTGGTGTATTTGAACACCTTCAAATATCACCGCACAGAGCTGGAATCGATTTCATCAACTTGAGCTTAGAGGCCAGTGTTCTATCGTCTGAGCTACTGAGCCAAGCACGGTAGAACAGTGACATAAAACTATAGGCTTACTTCTTTTTCTACTTAGCCTACAATAAAAACGGTGTGAGTCTATTTCTTTGTGGGCAATGGCGTACTACCCTATGCGATATCATGTGAGGGTTACAGGCATTATAAAGTTTCAAAATTCACTCCTATAGAGACCGTATTTACTCTTGCATGGCGTCCCCTGGACTTTTTAAACTATCATTTCTTAGGGACGTATCTAGTCGTTCCGTCTCCCATGTGATCGTATCTCATCGCGGTAAAGCTATTATCTCAAACAAGGCTGTAGAAGACAAACATCACATAGCGTTACTGCCATGCCATGCACCTGTTCAAAGGGCGCAACTATAAAATGTATTACACACATTTGAGTGTCTGCTATCAAGGCACATTGCGACAGAAGCAAGTATTTCTCACGACCGCACTCCCAAAACAAACCCCCGTCACCCCTCAATCTCAAAATTAGCCCCCCTACACACCCTGTCGCAACCAACTTCACTCTTCCACCTCACTCTATCATAGAAATACTCGAATTTATACTATCACTCCTAACATTCAGCAGCTAACCGTGCCGAATTCGACACCGCCCCCTTCCACCCCGGCTTGAAATTCTCCCCTCCCCTTCCACTTTAAATACTGCATGCCAAAATACCCCTCAACCCACCTTTCGTAGCTCCTTACACGCTTGTTAACAAAGAAAACAGATGCCTTTCTGTACGCTAATAACCCCACACTTGCCCACGCACGGTATTTCAGTACACCATACCTTCGCTACACCCCCCCCCCCCCCCTACGGCTCCGTTAACCACAATGTATTTGCATATTCGACTGTGGCTGTATGCAGAATGCGAAGGCTCTCCACTAAACGTCGCAACAACCTTTCCTGAAGCATTGGAAACAAAGTGCCTTAAAATGTCGCACGTCTTGTAGTTGAAGGACAACCGCAAGCCTACAACCAATTGAACTAAGCAGTCTACCAACCAGTCGTCATGGGATATAGGACCTTCGGGCCGGTAGTCCCACCTTCCGTTAGCCACAGGGTAGTTGCATATTTGACTGTGACTGTGGGCAGAAGGAGGAGACTCATTTCATTTGGCAGTCATTTTCTGACAAGGAAAATCATCAGCTAAGAACTTGGTTGTCGACAGCTAAAAGTGGAAGAGATTTATCCCATGACAAGACCTGCCATAAGGCAAAATACCTCAATGAAGTGCATATCCTATGGACAAAGAAGTTTGTCCAATTTCTCTCTCAATTCAATCTGGACTTCATCCATCTTCAACATTATCAGAATCCTCTTCAATTAAACAAAACAGCGTTATTAAACCAATTGTTCGTTTAACTCTTCTTCTGTCTCCTCACAGAAGGTTGGTGACCATAAATGAGTGACAATGAAAATCCACAGCCTGTTTCCAGTGATTCGACCGGACCAGAAATGGAATGAATGAAACCCCCATTTAGCGGCAAGGATAGGAATTGTGCCGGCTGCCGAAGGCTGTCGCACTCCACTGGGGCAATGATTAATATTTCATTATCATCATCATCATCATCATCATCATCTGTTTACCCTCCAGGTTCGGTTTTTCCCTCGGACTGAGCGAGGGATCCCACCTCTACCGCCTCAAGGGCAGTGTCCTGGAGCTTCAGACTCTTGGTCGGGGGATACAACTGGGGAGTATGACCAGTACCTCGCCCAGGCGGCCTCACCTGCTATGCTGAACAGGGGCCTTGCGGAGGGATGGGAAGATGGGAAGGGATAGGCAAGGAAGAGGGAAGGAAGCGGCCGTGGCCTTAAGTTAGGTACCATCCCGGCATTCGCCTGGAGGAGAAGTGGGAAACCATGGAAAACCACTTCCAGGATGGCTGAGGTGGGAATCGAACCCACCTCTACTCAGTTGACCTCCCGAGGCTGAGTGGACCCAGTTCCAGCCCTCGTACCACTTTTCAAATTTCGTGGCAGAGCCGGGAATCGAACCCGGGCCCCCGGGGGTGGCAGCTAATCACGCTAACCACTACACCACAGAGGCGGACATGATTAATATTGTAACGCTCTTTGGGCTTGGTAGTGTCTTTGCTTATTATCAACTCGCTAGAAATAGCGTTGTAATTGAGATTTGCTTTTAAGAGAGTGCCCTTGATCGGGATACTAGACAACAAGATCTGAACAAATAGTATGAACCAGCATATGGCGTTAAGTTTGATATTAAGACACGTAGGTGATACAAAGTTTGATTATATCGTCATAATCGAATTCCTAAGCACTAATTACTGCAATCTTTGGACATATGTTCAGACACTTCAATTAGGGGAAAAAGAAAAAAAAAGGGGGGGGGGGGAACCCATAGATTCTGAAATCAGTTTCTTTGCATTATATTGCACAATACACTAGAAGGGAGGTACCTCTGATAAAGTTTCAGGCTCGAAAGTTGGTAGTATCATACACTTGCAAGATAAGCTCACAAAATGATAAAAATGTTTACAATTGGACATTGTAATGTACCCTCATGCCAAACAATTCTAGAGATTCAGAATAGAAATTAACCAATATCCAGTCAAGGCAATGATCCATTTGGTAGATTAGAAAAAAAAATGAATTCTAACAAATGGTCCCAGAAGGGATTAAAACACACACGCATGCGCAGAAGTGATAATAAAATTGAAGCTAACCGATGAGCATACAAATTAAATTAGCAGATCTCATCTTTTGAGCAAGCACCATTATTAGACAAAATTAACAGATAGATGGGATAAGAAAAGAAATAAAGATAGGTAGAAGATAAAGGATAGAACAAGGAAAATGGGAAACGGAGGAATGGGATAGGATAAAGATCAAGCCGCCAAGTCCCCCGCACTAACAGACGCGATGCAAAAGTTCATCTCAGAAGGTAGGAATGTTTATGGACTAGAATTTTAGATAAGCTGTCCAGTACACCATTTATACCACATTTTAGGAATATAAATGTCCAAAAGGCAGAATATTGGCGCTGCACGAATACTCAGGTGTGTCTTGAAGGGACCAAAGTTCAATTTTCGTTACTACGGCGAAGCCCAAGTATAGCAAGGTTGGGCACCTTAAATGATAGAAAGAAACAGTGTCTGCTCACCCTTGACAGAAGTCCAGCACGAAGTTTACAAATAAAAGGGACACGGTCCAGCCGTGTGCAGGGTTCCAGCTCCCACTGTCTTTAACAAGGTTATAGCACAACTGACCTGCCGAATGAACGACACAAGGCCATATATATATGCGAGCGGGGTAGATCGAGAACATACTATAGGCGTGACGTCAGAGTGGATGCGCCATGCAGTGACAGCAGTAGTACAAGCAGCCGGGAAGCCGACAGTTCGTAACAGCAGACGGAGAAAAGAGCACCAATTCGAAGGGTAGAATTTTTTTACGTAAGGTAAGCACAAACAGCTCGCAACAATATTTAACAAATGAAATTAAATGTTATTGGGATGAAAGATTCAGGGAAACCGGACTACTCGGAGAAAAACCTGTCCCACCTCTGCTTTGTTCAGCATAAATCTCACAAGGAGTGACCCGGATTTGAACCACGCAACCCAGCGTTGAGAAGCCGGCGTGCTACCGCCTGAGCTAAAGAGGCTCAACCATGAATACGTACTTTATTTCCTATTCTGTGCTTCCATTACCAGAGTTTTCGTATCGTCGATGTCGAGTCACTACCGGAGGTTCCGCGCCCAATATAATTTTCTCCACCCACGTCCCAGTTTCCCTTCAATCAGTTTTGTCAGGCTGCATTAGTCATTTCGGAAGACTTGACTGAAAGAGGCTGCTTCCCTGTGTTTTAGGATGGTTGTGTTCATGTGATCTTCCGACATGGCGAAGTAACTCCAAGCTAGTGGCGTGGTGTACGCATGGGATCTTGAATATTTTGAGATACATCCACACTTCAAAGATCTGTGGTCTTGTGATTGGATATTCGATTCATTTTAATGACTCGTTTCATTCCATTCCGTTCACGTTGTCTGAATTGATATCGCGATCCGATTCACAGCTTATTAGCCTATTAACTACCATTTTTTTTAAATATTTTAGTGTATTCTGGGTACTATGATCAGTTCTAGGATTGTGAAATGAAAAATATATTTTTTTAAAGTAATTCCTTTAGAGTAATCGATTTATATATATCGATCGCCAAATGGGGATCTTGGTTGATAACACTTAGTTTTACACTTCATGATATTTTGTTTCATGCAGTCTTTCATTATACACGCAACATTGTTTATATGAATTTATCTTGCAGACTACATGCTTTTTGTCTCTTCACGTCTATATGTTTAATCGTATAGCCATTCCCGGAGATCAAGATTTCGATTGGCAGATGTCACTGCGTGCTTCACATCTCCGTTCTTGTGCCAAGTAGCAAAGCATGCAACGTGCAGTCCCACATTGCACACACAACAACACTGCTTCCTTACATTCTTCTTGCACACTCCACACTTCCATTGCTTGCCCATGTCCCCTCACGGAGGTTCTGATGTGTATTGGAACACGTGACGTAGATGGCTTAGGGTATGACCGACGAACAGAAAGCTTCGGATCTGAAATGGCCGATGACACAGATAGATATGATCTTGCCACCAACCTTCTGAACTGAAGCTATGAGATATGCACACTTGTAAGACAGTAAATTGCGTGGGCATTGACTAATGCCACATCAAGTGCATTAGTTAGTAATGGAAAATACCATTTCTTCCCTCGTATTCTGACCCGGTATTTCTGTACATTCCAATCCAGTTTATCAACACCCCCCATGTGTTTGTTGTAATTTCTACCCAGGTTGGGTTGAGGGATTTGCATTTCTTTCTTCTGCCCCTTGCTCCATCTCGTGACAAAGTTTATTGGCTGTATTTTATCATCGTTTGAGAGCATCTTCACGCAGCTATTATCTTTCCATATCACGGCCAAGATCTCATTGTTGCTATCAAACCTGTAGTCATATGTTCCTCTTTCTTCTCTCATCATGTTCTTATCACTTTCAATACAACATTTGTTCATTGGAGTCTTACACATTCTTGAAATTTCAGATGATTTTTGTGGAATGTTTCTCAGCATACATTTAATTGAACTGTTTCTACGTACGCTATGTCATCTTTAGATGTGAATAAACGCTTCTAAGACAGCACCCACAGTTGTTTTACAACATAAAGCAAAATAGGAAAATAACCGAATTCAATGGCCATTCAAGGTATCTGTCAGCTTTCTGTCCCATGCTGCATGGAAAGCATTTCTTTACTGTATGCTTTATTCAGACTCTTGTGGATCATTCTAAATAATACTTTCCGTTTAAGCTCGAATACTAGCCCTGGTGAAAATATTTCTTCCCGGTAATATGTTCTCTCTTTGAAAAACAATTAGTTGTTCGTATTGTCGACGGTAAAATATTTTGAATGGACTCCGATAACCAATTAATGTCTTTTCTCTGACTTCAGTGCAGCCGTAGCTCGTTAGTAAACGGTGGAAAATGCATATTGGATCAACCGCGCTGCCAGTTAATTACAATAATTGAATTGCCTTCAAACTAGAAACATTTATAACTTGATATTTTCAATTAAATACTATGGAGGCAATTAGGTCACGTAGAGAAGAGATTCTTCATAAGAAAGAAAATGTGTTCCTACTGGTTAAACTAAAATTAAATTTACACTGCTAAAGTGTAACAATTTTAAAGGTTTTTGTATGCAAAAATGATTATACTCTGAACTGCTTTGAACCAATTTTAAGAAGCAACAAGTCTTAGTAAATCATGATAAGTCATCCACAAACGCCTCGCATATAGTTTCAAATAATTATATTAATAGGCCTAATGAACATAGGTTTTTGTGGCTCACTGTGTTAAAATAAATACATGAATATGCTAACTGTCCGCCTCTGTGGTGTAGTGGTAAGTGTGATTAGCTGCCACCCCCGGAGGCCCGGGCTCGATTCCCGGCTCTTCCACGAAATTTGAAAAGTGGTACTAGGGTTGTAACGGGGTCCACTCAGCCTCGGGAGGACAACTGAGTAGAGGTGGGTTCGATTCCCACCTCAGCCATCGTGGAAGTGGTGTTCCGTGGTTTCCCACTTCTCCTCCAGGCAAATGCCGGGATGGTACCTAACTTAAGGCCACGGCCGCTTCCTTCCCTCTTCCTTGTCTATCCCTTTCAATCTCCCCATCCCGAACCAAGGCCCCTGTTCAGCACAGCAGGTGAGGCCGCTTGGGCGAGGTATTGGTCATTCTCCCTAGTTGTATCCCCCGACCCAATGTCTCACGCTCCAGGACACTGCTCTTGAGGCGGCAGAGGGAAAAACCAACCCTGGAGGGTAAACATTAAGAAGAAGAAGAAGAAGAAGAAGAAGAAGAAGAAATATGCTAACTGGATTAAAGCCTCTTATGCATTTAATAAAGCCGAGCTTTCCACCAAATTACATTGGCCTTCATCAGGGCGTGTACAGGTCTTCCTCCGACAGAGGGCGGCGAATCAGTAACTTCCCTCCCAACTACCACAGCACAGCGCGATGATCCGTTAGTCCAGTTAGTGCGGAGACCGTGGATAGTGGGGTCGTGACTTCCACGTTCCTTCGAAGAATGTCTTTGCTCACTGTCAGAGGCAGACCTTCACATGCCCTGATGAAGGCCAATGTAATTTGGCGGGATGCTCGGCTTTGTTAAATATATATACAAGTGGCTTTAATCCAGTTAGGAAATTTCTTTCTTTATTTTAATTATATCATTGTATAATTTGTGCTATAATTTAATTCTTATATATCAAGTAATGTTTAGTAAATGTGCTTATTATGTATTGTTATAGAGATTACAGGTGTATGGAGATGATTGTGTTGGTATGAATGAGTGGAGATGCACTAATGTTTATATCTGGGAGACATTCAAATGGTATACACAAAGGACGTAAACAGTAAAAATCCAAAGAAAAACACAAAACTTAACTCTTCATTCAAATGCGTAATCTTTATAAATCTGTAATTTATATTACAGGATATAATAACTATATTTTCTGATTTTTTCCTAATATCTAGATTTCAAATTTTGACACAAATTGAAACAATCACTCAAAACAATACGGCCTGCTTGATACATCTGGGCGTCAGATGTAAATTATCCTAAGTGACATTTCACTAACTTTACAGGAAAGCAGGAAGAAGCTGCTGAGGCGCATGCTTTGCTACATTTAAGACAGGTTGAATCGGCAGTTCTGACCGTGGTAAACTATCGTAAGAGCTAATGCCATAAGCAGTGCGCTGGACGGCGTAAGGCTGAACTGTAGTATTACCATTTACCACCGTTTATCATTGGGTTCTCCCCTGAACATACGATATTGTCACCTTATATCCATTTCTGCGAAACATACCATAATGTAACCGTAAGAAGACACGACTAAAATAAGTCACATACGATAAAAAAACTCAAGATCCTAATTTTTGCATTTACGAAAGTTTACCTCTGACGTCAAGAATTTATCATGGAGTTCATGAATGACTGTCCCACTTTACACAGATTTGTTACTTCGGAAATCTGCTTCACAAGCAGTTCCTAGTATGACTGTTATAGGATTCTTTCAATAATGTGCATGTTCAAGTACAAGTATGAAGGAAGGTTGATGTGTTTGCCCAATTGTGTTTAGGTCCGTTGCTCAATATATTAGTTTCTGTAATGTGTAATGTGTATGTTTGTAACTAGGTATACATTGTACGACTTCCATAGTTAAACGAAAATATTTAAAACACTTACGTTTGAAACAAACATAATGATTAATTTTAAGCTGGAATAGCTATCTGTGTTTTTTCTGATTAAAGTTTTGACACTTCCCCTTCAGGGTAGGAACCTCAACATTTGGTAGGCCAACTTGACCTACCCTTATCACTTTGGAGAAGAGAAAGAAGAGAAGCAAAAAAGTTCTAACCTGTCATTTTCCTACGTTGTACACTCTGTCAAAAATGTTACCCTATCACCGTCATACGATCTCTCCGTGTCCGTACAAAGTAAAGAAGAAAGGAAACACTGTCCTTCCAAAAACCTGTTCCGCTGTACGTGTCATAGTTACCCGTTCATGAGATCCCTTTTCTTGAAATCAAGGATGCAAGACGGAATCCCAGTAGAACTGATGAAGATTCAATGGGAATTACAATGCCAAATATCGGAATCATTGACTTTTCAAAATGTTTATATCCAAAGGAATGTTTCAAAATTTAATTAGAGTAACTGACACATAGGGGCTGCCTGCCCGAGGCGGTAAAGGCGTGCTCGGTTCGCCCGGAAGGACGTGGGTTCGAATCCCCGTCAGGAAGTTGTAAAATTTAAGAAACGAGATTTCCA
Organism: Anabrus simplex; assembly: GCF_040414725.1. Classification (NCBI taxonomy): domain Eukaryota; kingdom Metazoa; phylum Arthropoda; class Insecta; order Orthoptera; family Tettigoniidae; genus Anabrus; species Anabrus simplex. The sequence continues at coordinate 121,960,614 of NC_090267.1, read as the reverse complement.
CTTCCGGAGGTGCATATGGCCCTGAGGTTCACTCAGCCTACACCAAAAATGAGTACAGGTTAATTCCTGGGGACAAAGGCGGCCGGGCGTAGAGCTAACCACTCTACCCCATCACGTGCCGCGGTTAACAATGGTGGAAGCCTTTACCTTCCACTCCACCAAGGGCCTTCATTGCCTGTACGGAGGTATCTTTGTCTTTTAACTAACAAATCATTTGATACGACAAATTTTCGTACAACAAAGTTTATTAAATTATGCATGATCTATTTTTGACAGCCTATATCGAAATGTGATTGATTATTTTTAATATGCTTGTATTGAAACCTCTACATTTCCGAAACTAAATGAGGTACACTGCAGCGGTTTCCACCATTTCATGGAAAAAATGTCATTATTTATGTTGGTTGTCATATCAAGTATGACTTCCCTGTGTGGTAATTGGTTTGCAATTGGGAGTGCGGTTGTGTGAATATTCATAATTAATTACTTGACATTTTCAATAAATGATTTACCTGAAATGCTGGAACGTAAACACTCCAGTGTTAGAGACGCCACACAATTATAACACGCCATTTATATTACGTACTTTCTTACTACCTTAAAAATCATACAAAAGAAACTTTTATTCAGTGAACGTACAACACGCGCCAAAAGAAAGCTCACAATGTTTCGAAATTTTAGCTAGAGGGATTTCAGAAGTAGAGGAACATATATTTTGCAGGTATAACTTTGTCGAAGTAGAGCATGGCATATCAAAAATCCCTAGATGTACTTAAAATCCTCATGACGTAAGATTTGTTAGAACATTAAGCGAAGACCCTTCCAAGAAAAATTCGTGCGTTCTATCATTCCTTAAGATCGGTTACAGAAAGTTTAACACCGATGAAGTAATTCAAAATTAATTCAGTTTATTAGTTTACTGTCAGAGATACCTGATGTTGCCCTGATGTATTTATTTATGGTTCATTCGTCGTCAACTCTTCTGCAGTCTTCGACCTGAGCATACAACACTCCCACTAACTTTGCCTCTACAGTTGTTGAAGCAACTCACTGACAGAGATGGATCCGAATGCCATTTCCTCCGCTGAGTGATTACGGTCGCTTCAAACGAGGAACTTTTATAATTTCTTTTAAATAATATCCAGGCAATTATTGGTCACGTAGAGAAGATAATCTTCTGAAGAAAGAAATTTGATGTGTTCCTAGTGGTTAAAGTAAACTTAAGCTAAAATGTAATACATTTTTATATTCAGACAATATCTTCTCACTAAGACTCCTTGGCTAAAGGGTCAGCGTTCAGGCCTTCGGTTCAGAGGATCCCAGGCTCTATTCCCGGCCGAGTGGGGGATTTGAATCGCGTGTGATTAATTGTTCTGGCTCGGAGACTGGTTGTTGGTGTTTGTCCCAACATTCTCCTCTTCATATTAAAAAAAAAAAAATACACCACACTACAACCACCACAAAAACATGCAATAGTGATTACATCCCTCCAAATAGGGTTAGCGTCAAGAAGGGCATCCGGCCGAGAAATAGTGCCAAGTCCACATGTCCGACTCAGTTCGTAGACGCGATCCTACATGATGGGGGAAAAGAGGTAGAAAAAGAAAATAATATCTTTTCAAAAATAATTATACTCTGAACTGCTTTGAAGCAGGAAATGGTACTGGAATCCACCCCTACCAGTGAGCTAGTTCATTAGAGATAAGGTCACTTTCAGTGTTGTAGGCTCACGTTGGAGAGTGCAGAAGAGTAGGTGACGGATGAACCGAAATTTATGAACAGAGTTACAAAATGTATTGTTATTGGATAATTCACTTAATTGACAAATGACATAATTTTTGTCTGGCCGGGAAATGTTACCCTGCTACGCTACTGGAGTCGGCTGTACAGCCAGCAACTCCACAAAAGCGTGAGTGGATGAGCTCCTTTAGGTGGGAATATGGTCGCTCAGTGGAGGAAATGACACTGGAATCCATATCTGTCATGAGCTGCCTCAACATCCGTATGGACAAGGATACTGGCAGGGTTGCAGTCTCAGGTCAGAGATTGAAGAAGTGTTGGAAAAGAATGAATCATTTGTGATCAGTAGCGGAATTGCAATTAGCCATTATGTACAGTAAACATGACGAGGCACAAAAGGTAATGACTGCATGACATGGCTAGGGCAACCCCAGTAAACGCCGAACCATAAGCTATGGGGCATTTATTCATCGCACGAGACGAACGTCGGAAAATGGCAAGAAAAATTTAAGACTGAAGATACTGAAAGGACTGTCCCGAAAAAGGTTTTTTGACAACGTCGCGTCTTCCGGCGTAAGTTTTTATTTTTTTACAGGTTGTTTTACGTCGTACTGACACAGATAGGTCTTATGACGACGACCGGAGAGGAAAGGGCTAGGAGTGGGAAGGAAGCGGCCGTGGCGTTAATTAAGTTACAGCCCCAGCATTTGTCTGGCGTGAAAATGGGAAACTACGGAAAGCCATCTTCAGGGCTCCCGACAGTGGGGTTCGAACCTACTATCTCCCGAATATTGGACAGTGGCCCCACTTAAGCGACTGCAGCTATCAAGCTCGGTTTTGGCGTAAGTCTAAGCTGAAATGAAAGACACCATAGACAACCAACTGAGTACAATTTTATCTACAATTGGCCAATGATAATTAGAGGGAGAGACGTACGTCATCGGAGTGGGCAACTGTTACATCAATAAATAAACACAATAAAATAAACATAGACTAGCTCTTATCACCTTTACGCCTATTGATTGATTGATTGATTGATTGATTGATTGATTGATTGATTGATTGATTGATTGCACCCGTAGACGAACTGTGCGCCTGTGTGTGGTGATGATGATGAGGCACGGAGAAGGTGAAATCTGGTGTCGGCACATGGTCTACTCCAGTGGAATAACGCCAAGAGATCTGATCAAGGCTTTAACTTCCCCTTTCAACGGACGAATCTGCATCAACAACGTCACATATATTCACTCCACATGAACACTGTGGAGATGTTTGGAGTTAAATTCAGACTTTTGGCACGTAATTATAATAATGGTTTACGGGCTCCGGAGAGGCCTTGTGCAGGACTTTCGAATTGATGCCCTATAGGTGATCTGCTCGTCTATGAGGATGGGGCCCTAACTAAATGGATTCTAATGGTGAAGGCGGCACAAACACCCAGCATTCAAACCCAAGGAATTAAGGTTAAAATCTACGACTTGGTCAAGAATCGAACTCGGGAATTCTTGGATCGAAGACTACAACTCCTAACCATTTACCAATAGTGCTGGACATCTGGTATTGTTGTATACTATAAGTTGTATACCATAACCTCTCATACCCTGTCGGCCAGCACACTGATGGTGATTTGTTTTCCACCAAAGGGACTCGAACCGGGAATCCATGGCATCAGAGTTCGGTTCCATGGCTAAATGGTTAGCGTGCTGGCCTTTAGTCACAGGGGTCCCAGGTTCGATTTCCGGCAGGGTCGGCAATTTTAACCATCATTGGTTAATTTCGCTGGCACGGGGGCTGGGTGTATGTGTCGTCTTCATCATCATTTCATCTTCATCACGACGCGCAGGTCGCCTACCTGAGTCAAATAGAAAGACCTGCAGCTGGCGAGCAGAACTTTTCCTCGGACACTCCCGGCACTAAAAGCCATACGCCATTTCATTTCATTTTCATGGCATCAGAGCACAAGGTCTTGACGCCTTAACGATCCTAGCCACCAGGTGAGCTAATCGAGTGAGCTATTGGTATTATTTATGCCGAACTAACCTATCTGCTTGGTCGCCTAGGCCGAGCATATAGAGTTTTAATACATACATTTAGTAACTTTCAAATTTACGTAAACTCGGTAACATCTGGCAAAGTCTTCCTCAATGTTACCGTTATATAGGTGGAAAAATCTCCGTTTGCTCATATCCATATCATGTGTCAAAATTTGATGATGTAACAGTAGAGGGATTAACGTTAACAGGTCACTCATTTATATTGATGGTCTAGAACTATGTTCTTCCAAGGGCCATTTATCTCATTTTACAGGAGAAGCGATTACGTTTCAGGGCAGTCAATTTATACCTTATTTATTATCATAGACTGACCTCGTCACTTTATTACGTTCCTATGTAATTATAAGATGTATTAATGAACAAAACATTCTAAACATTGTAAATTAAAATGCCTCAGGGAGGTGATGTCGATGGACATGGAACAAAATGGCTTAGAGAAATATATTGTTTTCAGAGATGAAGGACGTAGAACGTTCATATTAATTACATTCATTTTAACAAATAATTATTCTCAGTTTCTGACATCATTGATACAAGTTTCAGTTCAGGAAACACTTCTATAACTCTTTGTCTTCTTATGAGAAATACTTCTAAAGTGATTTAATTTCCTTTACCATTTTTGCTAATTACTTTTGGTTTTGGTACACGTATAGTAGAATTATACCTCGTCTTAATGTGCACTAATATGTTAACTTCCTTAATATCATCATCATCATCATCATCATCATCTGTTTACCCTCCAGGTTCGGTTTTTCCCTCGGTCTCAGCGAGGGATCCCATCTCTACCGCCTCAAGGGCAGTGTCCCGGAGCTTCAGACTCTTGGTCGGGGGATACAACTGGGAAGTATGACCAGTACCTCGCCCAGGCGGCCTCACCTGCTATGCTGAACAGGGGCCTTGTAGAGGGATGGGAAGATTGGAAGGGATAGGCAAGGAAGAGGGAAGGAAGCGGCCGTGCCCTTAAGTTAGGTACCATCCCGGCATTCGCCTGGAGGAGAAGTGTGAAACCACGGAAAACCACTTCGAGGATGGCTGAGGTGGGAATCGAACCCACCTCTACTCAGTTGACCTCCCGAGGCTGAGTGGACCCCGTTCCAGCCCTCGTACCACTTTTCAAATTTCGTGGCAGAGCCGGGAATCGAACCCGGGCCTCCGGGGGTGGCAGCTAATAACGCTAACCATTACACCACAGAGGCGGACTTCAATATTTTTTGCCACCAGCGGAATAATTATTTTTTTTGCTAGGGGCTTGATGTCGCACCGACACAGGTAGGTCTTATGGTGACGATGGGATAGGAGCTGGAAGGAAGCGGCCGTGGCCTTAATTAAGGTACAGCCCCAGCATTTGCCTGGTGTGAAAATGGGAAACCACGGAAAACCATCTTCAGGGCTGCCGATAGTGGGATTCGAACCTACTATCTCCCGGATGCAAGCTCACAGCCGCGCGCCTCTACGCGCACGGCGAACTCGCCCGGTTTCCTTAATATCACCACATGAAAATGAGCATGTATATTACACTGAACTACTACCCTTTTCATATTGCGTATGCTTTAATTTTGAGTATGACACGTTGTTTAGATTTGATTTAAGAGCAACTGAATTAAAAAAATCAAAAGAATCTTTTGGCACCATTTGGCTAAATTTAAATTTATTATTTGAGTGAAAGTTCAGATTAACCCTGAACACAGACAATGGACTACGGATTTCAATATTTCTAATGTGTCGTTCTGTTACTGCATGCATTGAATCGACGTCTTGAACAGGACTGTGACCATGTTCCTGGTATTTATGTTCTATAATGTTTATGTTATGGCTGTCGCTTTCCAAACAAATAATTAAGGCAATGGACATGTCGTGTCTGACGTTGCGTTGGTACTATGATCCTTGGACATGGATGAGTATGGTCCGGAATTTAATAGGAAATATGGACATAGAACAAAATGGTTCTGTTGGTATGGGTGTTTAAAATCGATCTCCTCCCTCCCTGTTATTCACAGCAGAGCTCTGGATATAGAACATTCGCTAAGTTTCATACCTAATATTTTAATAAATTGCACTTAGAACAGTATGGTTCTGTTTTTTGCTAGGGGCTTTACGTCGCACCGACACAGAGAGGTCTTATGGCGACTATGGGCCTAGGAGTCGGAAGGATGCGGCCGTGGCATTAATTAAGGTACAGTCCCATCATTTTCCTGGTGTGAAAATGGGAAAACACCGAAAATAATCTTCAGGGATGCCGACAGTGGGACTCGAATCCACTATCTCCGGGATGCAAGCTCACAGCCGCGCGCCTCTAACCGCATGGCCAATTCGCCCAGTCAGTATGGTTCTAGACCATTACTCTCAAGTGATGGTACCATATTAAAGACAGGAATTGAAATGTTTCTCTTATTATCCACTTAATAGTGCGATGTTCCAATGCCAGAGGAAATCTGGTTATCATCATCATCATCTGTTTACCCTCCAGGTTCGGCTTTTCCCTCGGACTCAGCGAGGGATCCTACCTCTACCGCCTCAAGGGCAGTGTCCTGGAGCTTCAGACTCTTGGTCGGGGCATACAACTGGGGAGAATGACCAGTACCTCGCCCAGGCGGCCTCAACTGCTATGCTGAACAGGGTGGAGGGATGGGAAGATTGGAAGGGATAGACAAGGAAGAGGGAAGGAAGCGGCCGTGCCCTTAGGTTAGGTACTATCCCGGCATTCGCCTGGAGGAGAAGTGGTAAACCACGGAAAACCACTTCGAGGATGGCTGAGGTGGGAATCGAACCCACCTCTACTCAGTTGACCTCCCGAGGCTGAGTGGACCCCGTTCCAGCCCTCGTACCATTTTTCAAATTTTCGTGGCAGAGCCGGGAATTGAACCCGGACCTCCGGGGGTGGCAGGGAATCACGCTAACCACTACACCACAGAGGACCGAGCTCGATAGCTGCAGTCGCTTAAGTGCGGCCAGTATCCAGTATTCGGGAGATAGTAGGTTCGAACCCCACTGTCGGCAGCCCTGAAAATGGTTTTCCGTGGTTTCCCATTTTCACACCAGGCAAATGCTGGGGCTGTACCTTAATTAAGGCCATGGCCGCTTCCTTCCCACTCCTAGCCCTTTCCTGTCCCATCGTCGCCATAACACCTATCTGTGTCGATGCGACGTAAAACAACTAGCAAAAAAAAAGAAAACCACCACAGAGGCGGACAAAATCTGGTTATAAGGAAGGAAAAATATGTTCTGTTGCATTCCCCGAAGTAGTCCAATATTTTCTTGTTTATTTAATGACGCAAATAGGTTTTATGGCAACATTGACACAGGAGAGGGTAGGGATTGTTAAGATATCATCCGTAGCCTAAGTTCAGATACAGCCGTGACATTACCCCGGTGTAAAATAGGGGTAAGTATGGATAACCACCTTCAAAGCTGACAACATTAGAATTCGTACCCACTATCTCCAGACAGCAAGTTACAGGTGAAAGACACTAACCGGATATTATTTCACTTGGGAAAACGGGTTTTATTCTTTGGAGATATGCCTCCACGAGAGGTCAGCCGGATTTATATTTTCAACCATGAATCAGCCTTGTTACCAATTTTAAATCTCCGGAAGGGCCGGAAATAAAATCCATGTCTTCGTAAGTGGCAGCTTGTAGTGTTAACCGCCCACGTTCCCTGTGTGGATTACACCCGCTTTCTCTCTCGTAAGAGGGAACTAAAAGGAGTAACCCCCAGTGGGTCTCAATTTAGAAGTGTAGGTTGGTGACCACGGGCTCCGAGCTGAGTCCGGCATTGCTCGCACTTGCTTGCACCGGGCTCCTTACTTTCAGCTTTCCCATCAGGCTGCTTTCGTCAAATATTATTTTCCAACATTGGTGCTATTAATTTTGTTGGAACTAGGAAGTTCATTTCATTACTACGCCATTCATGGCCCTTCGCTTTCGTTTCTTCGATGCCCTCAATCTATGAAGTATCAAATTCTTCCTATGATTATTGGTAAGAGAGGATGGTTAGCTAATTGTACGTCCTATTAAGTCATAAATCGACGATGACTATCCCCACCATTTTGTAAATACATTTCCTTCTGACCTTTTCCCAATCATATGGGATCGGTACTTACGTCGATTAAGCCCAGTTTTATGGTTGTACGCACCTCCTGAAGCCAACGCTGTGTGGAGGTGTATAATCATTATTGCGTGTTCCTGTGTGGTTTGTAGTGTTGTAGATGCGTATTAAGACTGTGATGAACACCTAATCACCGAGAAAGAGGAAGTAATTTAATGCGAATAAAACCTTCGACCTTCCTGGGAATCAAATTCAAGGCAAATTAAACCGAAAGCAAGTACGCTGGCCATTCAGGAAACGAGCCTGAACAGCACCACTACTACCAACCGATACGTTACGGAAGTAGATACAAGAATCCGTTGCTGAGTTAGAAGTTAATGCAAATTAGAAGGCAGGCCCCTGTACATTTATTGTGAGTTTATCAGAGTTCACGTAACCGACTTATGTCAAGATATTTTCCTATTTCTTATTAGGTTGTCGTTCATAAAGAATAAAATCTTATATTTTAATTCTGAGAACAAGAATTGGAGTTTATTATTTTCTTTGCATCTGTGGTGGTTTACCGCCATACTTATCTTAGATATAATTACGCAATAAATATCCTCTTGTGTATGTTTATTAATTCAGTTGCTCAGAGAATTTTAAGTGGTAACGTTTCATGTATTTCTTTTTGTAGCCGTTGCATTCAAATGTTTCTTTCTCAACATGCAGAGTACATTTTTTTCTCATGTAGGATATTCGAAACGTCCGCGCTCAAGGCATACAGAGAGTCACTTCAGGCTCAGTAAGTTCTTGAGTTGAGGACTTGCAGTGTCAAAGGAAAGTATTTCTGACTTCTTCTGCCTCATGAATTGCCTTTCATTTACATGCATTACGGTAGCATGACTTCTGCATACTCCCGACTACACTAAATTGTAGAGGCGGACGACTAAATAACTTTATGGTAGCTATTGTTAAACAAGGCTCTCATGCAGGATCAGATGCACATCAAGGCAAAGTGAAGGGGTTAAAATGCAAATTATATATTTAGGGAAAGTAATCTTAGCGGAATATATTAAGATGTATTAAAGTTTACAACTTTCAAAGGGAATTAAAACTAGAATGAAGAGATGTGCAGAGCATTAAACGAAATTCAGTACTTAACGCAATATTACATTCTGTTCATAAACTTTTATGGCATTTTGACTTTCTTCGTGGCTTTGAACAGTTTAGTTGCTAAGCAGAAGGGATATATTTACGATGTAATATATTACAACACCGTAGAGTTAAAAAGTAGCTACAACACTCAAGCAAATAATTATATCTCAACAAATTCAAAATTACCTTAAATTCCATCTAATATTAGGTTATATATCAAACATTATTCTATATACCAAGTATAAAAGGAATGTTTGTTAAATTAAGATTTATACACTTATGGAATCCTAAAGTAGATTATTGTTTCCTTGATAGTGGAATAAACAGTCGGAATAGAGCTAATGGATATGAATTTATGTAGATTAGGCCAAAGAAAGCCTTTCTAATGGAAAGAAATTTATTCACTTCGAACATGTGTATGCGAATTAAAATATATTTCTTGTATGTGGTGTGTGGGAATGTATTGAAGTGAAACATAGATATTAAAAGTACAGAAATGCGAATAGAACCGTTTAAAATGTGGCATTAAAGAAGAATAGTGGAGAAATAGAGAATGCACTCTAACGTTGGTCTATAAGGGAGAAAATCACAGTTTTTCCTCCGTTACAAATGAATCTAGCGATTTAGTAATTTTCTGTTAGGTTGCATTCTGCGTTACTGCTCATACAGTGAAAAGAGCCTGATTGCACCATACATCATCTCGCAGTTACATCCTAAATCTGTTGTTGGTAGTATATTTTTTGATTTGTGAGGAGCTCGCCTGTTGCCATCGTTCATTGTGTAAATCACTACTTGTAATTTATTGAACAACATTTTCTTCTTCTTTGGGATTACAAGGTCATTAGTTAATACTAGGCAAGTGGGATAGTTTTTTTTTTTTTTTGCTAGTTGTTTTTCGTCGCACCGATTCAGATAGGTCTTATGGCGACGATGGGACAGGAAAATGGCTAGAAGTGGGAAGGAATCAGCCGTGGCCTTAATTAAGGTACAGCCTCAGCATTTGCCTGGCGTGAAAATGGGAAACCACGGAAAACCATTTTCAGGGCTGCCGATAGTGGGGTTCGAACCTACTATCTCCCGAATACTGGACACTGGCAGCAATTAAGCGACTGCAGCTATCGAGCTCGGTGAGTGGGTTAGAAGCATGTACAAATAATGCATACTGCCACTCATCAATTTCAATACTTCAAATAATTTGCATAGAATTCTCTGAAAATTCAGTTTAAAATCGTTGGTTATTGTTAAGTGAAGGAATAGTAAAATAAGAAAACATCGGTAACAATGTCAGGTTTGTGCGTCTGTTTCCATCTGGATGGAATACTATACAAAACGTCTGTTGGTAACATAAACAATAGCAGTCTGAAATGGTATGTTTCGTTACCTAGTTGAAGGCTGAAAGAAGATTAGATAAATCTCCGTGGTTCCCTGTAGTATTTGGAAGTCATTCGGTGAGCATCAAGAATGGCTAAGATTCGTCCTACTTTTTCGATTGCTTTTCAGTCTCTCTGTGATATTTTGGCTCCATGAGTGGAGATGTGCACAGGCGACCGTGCTGCAGTCTTAGCACTCAGAGAAGCAGGCTTATCAAGTCGTCAGTTTGCGAAACAATGTGTGTGTGTGTGCATGGGATATGCATACACCTCAAACCGCTAGAAGACAAGAGTCAGTAATAAGAAGTTATCACGGCCTGGACAACCTCATAAAACAACTAAAAGTGTTGATAAATTAATTAGAATTACTAGTAAAAAAACAGTTTGCAAACGGTGGTACAAGTACGTGCAGAATTAGTAGAAATGAACAAGAACAACATATCTTTTGCAACAATAAAAAGGAGACTGAAGCTTGCTTGGAAGGATATGTAGCAGCGAGAAAACCTGTTCTGAAGCCAATAAATAAAATTAAGAGACTTTAATGGGCTGATAATCACCGTAACTGGAAACGTGAACATTGGAAGGAAGTCCTATTCAATGATAAATCGAAGTTCGATGTCTTTGGTACCAGAAGGTGGATTTACTCGCCGACATGAAGGAGAAGCACTGGTCAAGCAGTACATTGTAACTAAAGTTAAACATGGCAGAGGTTCTGTTGTTGTTTGGAGATGTTTGCAAGAGGTATTTGGAGACTTTCTAAAAATAGAAGGACGTATGTACCAGAAGGCATACACTACATACCTCAGTATCACGCAGTAGCATATGGATTTCGCGTAATAGAGAATGGGTTTAACTTGAACAATGATCAAAACAACGGTTGGCGTATTGTATGAAGTACATTGCATGAAAGGAAAAACAAAAGGTTCTGAATGATACGGGCTGGTCGTCCCAGCGCCCAGTTGTAATCGTATTGAAAGGGCCTGGGATGAAGTGGACAGACGTATCCGCGAAATTCATATGCCAAGAAAGGAACATATCTGGAACGTTATTAAAGATTCGTGGAATCACATAGACCTAAAATACCTACAATAGCTGATAAATCACAAGCCTCGAGTTTTTGAGGCAATCATTAAATCCAAAGGAGGATAATTCGATGAAAGCCACGATATATTTTTGTTGTTTGTATTGTAGGTATATGTTTATGTGATTATATTTTTTGGAGAAATAAAGTTCATTTATTTGTTCATCATCATCATCATCATCATCATCATCATCTGTTTACCCTCCAGGTTCGGCTTTTCCCTCGGACTCAGCGAGGGATCCCATCTCTACCGCCTCAAGGGCAGTGTCCTGTAGCTTCAGACTCTTGGTCGGGGGATACAACTGGGGAGTATGACCAGTACCTCGCCCAGGCGGCCTCACCTGCTATGGTGAACAGGGGGCTTGTAGGAGAATGGGAAGATTGGAAGGGATAGGCAAGGATGAGGGATGGAAGCGGCCGTGGCCTTAAGTTAGGTACCTTCCCGGCGTTCGCCTGGAGGTGAAGTGGGAAACCACGGAAAACCACTTCGAGGATGGCTGAGGTGGGAATCGAACCCACCTCTACTCAGTTGACCTCCCGAGGCTTAGTGGACCCCGTTCCAGCCCTCGTGCCACTTTTCAAATTTCGTGGCAGAGCCGGGAATCGAACCTGGACCTCCGGGGGTGGCAGCTAATCACACTAACCACTACATCACAGAGGCGGAGATTTATTTGTTCATATTTGAAATACCAGATACCTGTAATGATTAGTAGTGCATTTAGTAATGTTATTTGCCGCTGGGTACATCATACGTTTCGTGATTGATGTACTACGGAAATTGCATCTCAATTTTTGATACTTCCTTGGATTTATTGCTTGTTTTGATACTATTTGGTATTCCATCAAGTTGGCAGCAGTGAAGATAAGTGTGTCTTGTTTCCTTTTCGGGGAAATATTTTATAAAATTTTTAGCATAAGATCGGCAGATCGTAAGTTGTTTCAAATGAAGAACTGCTGAATCAAGTTTGTGAAACGACAACAATTTGACGAAATTCGACCTGAAGGAGAAACGGATTGTTAGGGCCCATCTTGAGAGACTCAGGACTTTTTAACTTTGTTGTGGAGAGAAGATTGTAGACGGTAAGATTGGTAGGGAAGGTCAAGACATGCATATTATTATTATTATTATTATTATTATTATTATTATTATTATTATTATTATTATTATTATTATTATTATTATTATTATTATTATTATAATATTCGGCTCCTTTGCTTAATCGTCAGCGTATTGGCGTTTGGTTCAGCGGGACCCGGGTTCGATTTCTGGCATAGCCGGGGATATTAACCGTTTATGTATAATTCCATTAGCTCACGTGTGTGTTTTTTTCGTCTTAGTACATTTTCCATTTATAAACAATACATCACACTACGAACCACCACAGAAGCACACAAAAGCGAATATATCCCTGCACGTAGGTTTGGTGACAGAAAATGCGTCTGGCCGTAAAAGTTAGCTAAATCCATACATTATGCCGACATTTTATTATTGGGAAAAGAAAACAGATTTATTTATTTATTTATTTATTTATATATTTTTCAGCCAATTAGGAACCACGATAAGTTTCATTATATATTCTGGCGTTTATTCAATTTTCGTTCGATCCAGTGGTTTTCATTCGCCCATTTCTTCGAGGTCTTTCTTAACGTTAACTTACCAGACAATTTTTCTTTTTGGTTTTGAGTCAAAATTGTGAAAAATGCGTTTTCTCCATCGAGAGTCGTCAGTCCGTCGTACGTGACCCGCAGAAGAGTTGCGCACTGCGTCTCTGATCTTGTCTATGAGTATATTTCTTGTCCGGATTTTTTTATGTAGATCCCGTTTGTGTAGTTTTGGCCAAGTATACTGCGGAGAATTTTTTTCTCTTTTTTCTCTGACTTAGCGAGCGCACATTCCTGAGAGAGGATAAGGCATTCTGACGCACAGAGAGATACCGGGTTGACGACAATGTAGTACAGATGAATTTTGGTTTTTATAGAAAAGCACCTTTCATTATTTATGTTGCGGGTGGTTTGGAAAGCTACCTCCATTTCTTTTGGTCTGGCGTGTAAAGCCTCTGTATGTAGCCCGTTTGAACCGATACCTTCGCCAAGGTACTTGAACTTAAGTACGTGGGTTATTGTTCAATAGTTGGTGTTTAGTTGAATCGTGTTGTCGTTGATATTTGACGTTACATCCGTCTTTTCAAAGGATATCCGCAAGCCTGTTCGTTATGCTACTTCTTGCAACATATTAATTATTTCTTCTGTCACAGTTTCAAAATTCCCTGTCATTATTGCTGTATAATCTTAAAAATCTAAGCAGTAGATTTACATTTCGTTCTTCATCATCCCAGTCCTTAAAGATTTGAAGAAATGATCTTTAATTATCCGACGCCAATCCTGTATTCTTATTCTTATTCTTATTCTTATTCTTATTCTTATTCTTATTCTTATTCTTATTCTTATTCTTATTCTTATTCTTATTCTTATTCTTATTCTTATTCTTATTCTTATTCTTATTCTTATTCTTATTCTTATTCTTATTCTTATTCTTATTCTTATTCTTATTCTTATTCTTCCAGTGATAACCACATATTTTAAGAAATGTCACCCCCCCCCCCGAGAAGAATTTTCATCATATTTCCTGCTGTAGACACATCTACAGTATTTCTTGCTTGTTACAGGAGAATAATCCCTAAGATTGTCAGCATGGGAGCGTGGCTTTTCTCCTGGTTGAGTCTAACATTTCCTTGACTTGTTTGATCCAGTCTTTTCACTTTCACTTTGCATATCTGACCTTCCTAGGTCACCTTTTATTTTCTTCCCACGATATTAGATTAGAAAAGCCGAGGAGGTCTTCCATGCTCATTCACTTCACGGGCCTCCTCTTCCATTTATCGATACATACATGCTTCAGAGGACTGGAAGTCTTTTCATGTGAGTAGAGTTGAGATGGAATGGTAGCCGTGTCGTCCTTTCCTTTATAAAAATAATTGCTACCACCACCAAAATAGTGTTTGGCCAATATTGACTCATTCGTTTTCCGCAACGTACAGAATTAAATAATGTCATATCACGCAATTTAGCTGGAAAGGCCGGGCTGAGTGGCTGAGACGGTTAAGGCGCTGGCCTTCTAACCCCAACTTGGCAGGTTCGATCCTGGCTCAGTCCGATGGTATTTGAAGGTGCTCAAATACGACAGCCCCGTGTCGGTAGATTTACTGGCGCGTAAAAAGAACTCCTGCGGGACTAAATTCTGGCACCTCGGCGTCTCCGAAGACCTTAAAAAGTAGTTAATGGGACGTAAAGCAAATAACATTATTATTATTAGCTGGAAAGGTTTAAAGTAAATCAAATGTCACTGCTCTACTGTAATTGAAAATATGCAGCGCGTTTGCAATCATTCGACTGAGTCAGGAATGGAATGAATGAAAACCCCCATCTATTAGCGAGGAAAGGAAAAGTGCCGGCTACCGAAACCTGTCGCACTTCTCCGGGGGAAATAATGAATTACTGACAGATGCAATGAAATGGTATTGGGTAGTGTTGCTGGAATGAAAGATGGCAGAGAAAACTAGAGTACCCGGATGTAAACCTGTCGCACCTCCGCTTTTACCAGCACAAATCACACATGGCGTGATCGGATTTGAAGCAAGGAATCCAGTGTTGAGAGGCCGGTGCGCTGCATGGAGCATTCACTGTTCTAATTATACCATAAGGAGGCATCTACAAGGTTTGTACAAATTAAGGCTGCTTTTAGTTGCTTAGGTGGTACAGCGCTAGCATCGTGAGCCGAAGTTGGCAGGATCGTCCCGACTGAGCCCGGTGGTACTTCAACTCGCTCAACTACGAATGCGTCGAGAAATAAATCACATTTTTTACATCATTATATGCGGAGTTTATTGATCTCTCTTTCGTACGTTTCCCGGAGCTAGTGACAATTTATTATTATTATTATTATTATTATTATTATTATTATTATTATTATTATTATTATTATTATTATTATTATTATTATTATTTGCTAGTTGTTTTACGTCGCACCGACACAGATAGGTCTTACGGCGACGATGG
Organism: Anabrus simplex; assembly: GCF_040414725.1. Classification (NCBI taxonomy): domain Eukaryota; kingdom Metazoa; phylum Arthropoda; class Insecta; order Orthoptera; family Tettigoniidae; genus Anabrus; species Anabrus simplex. The sequence continues at coordinate 121,945,129 of NC_090267.1, read as the reverse complement.
GACAGGAAAGGGCTAGGAGTGGGAAGGAAGCGGCCGTGGCCTTAATTAAGGTACAGCCCCAGCATTTGCCTGGTGTGAAAATGGGAAACCACGGAAAACTATTATTATTATTATTATTATTATTATTATTATTATTATTATTATTATTATTATTATTATTATTATTATTATTATTATTATTATTATTATTATTATTGATACCGCGAAATGTGTAAGTTGGTAGCCAATAAATAGGCAGGAAAGTGATGGTAATATACAGTTCTTTGGTTGTAGCCTTGTAACTTACCACGTTTTCTGACACAGGCTGCATTTTAAGCATAGCGTCATATCTTTAGCTCCCTTGCTCGATAGAGAGGGTAATACCGTGGTCACGCTGTATTCAGTGCTTCTCTCTCTATTCTTACGCGTATTTAGGGCTCCACCCTCTGAATTAGCGCAGCGTAGTTCGTATGCCGGACAGGGCATAAAATGCTATTTGCAGCCAAATATTTCATAAACTGATGCACAAAATGGCACATATATCTTACTAGGCTTCACCGACATGTCTAATAACGTGAAAAAAATGACTGGTGTATGGCTTTGAGTGCCGCGAGATCCCAGGACGGGTTCGGCACACCAAGTACAGGTCTTTTGATTTGACTCCCGTAGGCGACCTGCGCGTCGTGATGGGGATGAAATGATGATGAAGACAACACATACACCCAGCCCCCGTGCCAGAGAAATTAACCAATAGTTCCCGACCCGGCCGGGAATAGAACCTGCGACCCCTGTGACCAAACGCCAGCACGCTAACCATTTAGGCATGGAGCCGGACAAATAACGTGGTAATGAACGATTTCAATACGTCAGCCTCACATCTATATATTTAAGCGGTAATAGGTTAGAATGGAAACCAATTTGGCTAGTAGGACGTACAATTTAGCCCGCTCTTCCGTGATGTAGCGAATGTAACATGCATTTTAGGGGTTCTGATGGGCCGTACTCCTAATTTTATTCAAAACTCTTAGCATAATTGTTGTTACTTTCTTCATTAAGTTTGCATGCTAACCTATTTCTGCCTACAAATCTGATCTCTACTCATGTCATTGGATTTATTGGAAACGAAAACATTTGCGGAACAGCAACTTGGCACCTCAGTGATTCGGAAAACTACAAAAGTAGTTAGAGGGACATTGAACCAGTAACATTACCGTTTTACATATGCTCTACAAAAATAAGGTAATACTAGAGAAGCTTTAGTTTACAGGCATATATAATGATGTACAATAGTACAGCACTGATTCAGATTACTGTTTAACATAGGCACTACTCTTATCCAAGCACTTTTTCCAATAATACAACAACGCACCGATGCCGACATGAAAGAAATCTGCCTTGAGTCACTTAAGCTACGTCGTGACGGATTGCTGAACAGCTGTATCGTCGCTGAATCGCTTAGAACCCACGTGCTTCTTCAATGGTGCCAGGTGGGAACTGTATGGAGAATGGTGGGGATATTAACTTCCTCACCAGGGAGCAAAAGGGAAAGCAGCCATTTACTGTGACACACTGAAGCGTTTGAGGGTAGTAATTCACAGAAAACGACTTGGACTTCCATCAACAGGCGTCATGTTTCCAAACGACGACACCAGACCACAGGTAGCCGGCAGTACAGTGAACTGTTAAGGCGCTTCCGGTGGAAGATACTGGACCATCCTGCTTGTAGCATATTAGTTACGGTCAACCATCTAGTTAGAATATTTTCTCATAGACACAAGTTTCCTTCTTCAGTTCATTCCAAGTATTTCTTGGATGACTTGAGCTAGGTTTTTTTCTTTTTCTTTTACAATTTTGTTATACGTCGCACCGACAGAGATAGGTCTTATGGCGACAATGGGATGTAAAACACTTAGGTGTGGGAAGGAAGCCGCTAAATTACCCATCTTTAAAACCAAGCTTTTAATTTTCTAAAAGTAAAAATGCCAAGCCTATAGAGTACTGATTTAGTATACAATATCACTGCTGTTCATATTTGATTTCTATCACTATGATACATTTCTATTACTATTTTTAATATTATTTGTTACCGCTTTTTTTGTGGTAGGTAGAGGTGAAAGAAGGTGCGGGTGTGAACGGGTCTCAAACTACGAAATTAAAGTTAATGTAAAATTTAACAAGGTTATATTCTCTTTCCAAAATTCAGAAATAACACGAAAGACAGGTACAGAGTAGCAAGGCAGTAAAAGTACAATTACAATATTTACAGGATTTGGGCTTCGAGCCCCAACCTCACAATTTTTGAGCAATTAGCCCAGTTTTACCCCAAACACAAGTTTCAACAGAGGGGCAGAAAACCCCATTCATGTCCAGGAGCACTTGCTCCAAATTACACAGTAAGGCCTCCTTGAGGCGCGCAGAAAAACAAATTTTCAAGAAAGAGCAACTTGCTCTCACAATTTAGGCCTGTCAAAGGCCACACCTAATTCCACCTTCAAGCTGTCCTCTAAGGACATATACACAGGGGTAAAATACCCAACCTACTGAGGTCTATTAAATGAGAAAAAGGTTAATTACATGACCTCTAAAATAACAATTTGAGAGGAGGCGATCTGCACTCCTAATGCATTTGTTTTAAAACCTAATCTGGCTCTAGGCCACTAATGCAAGGGCTAATCCCATACTACAGAGGTGACTTTAGAAAAGAACAATTTACTTTACATTAAGGAAGAATCGGTTGTGAGAAATAAGTTCACCTCAAAACAATATGAGTGGGAGCTCGAGAGGGTTAAGCACTCTCTATCCCAATATGTAGCTTTAAAAGATAATAGATGCTAAGAGTAGTTACATTTCAGGAAAAGGTTACATGGTGGAAACGCTTCGGACCCGCCCCGAGAGTTAAACTGCTGAGCTAGCAAGAAAGGAAGTTATTAAATGGCCATTACCTGGTTGTTGAACTGCTGCCCGAAGAAAGAGGCGCTTCCCGCCCCCTGCTATGTACTTTACACACTGAAAGATGGTACTGAAGTGGCGCAGAGACCCTGAGATCAGCAGTTTATATACTCTCGCGGAAAGTTCGAGGCGTTTCAGGAAGGAAAACACCCGCCCACAATCATTTTATTGGTGGATAAAGAAAACCCCTACACAATATGAAGAAGAAACACGTTATTGGTGGAAAATTAATTAAAGAAATTCGGGATAGGCTAAATTCAAAACAAGGGGAAAGAAAGGGTTAATATTGCCAACTTAAACAATGACTGAAAGAAATTTAGCAAGAAACAAACTTTTGAAATAAAAATTTCTCCCCAAAAAAAGTTCTTTCACTTCGCACTAGGGTGCACCGTTGTAGTTCTTCAGTAGTGTCCTCTAGAAGAGAATGTTCACACTTCTTACTACAAGCAAAACAAAAATACATCGAAAACAACACAGTTCTGAAACTTCAAAATTTCCAAGTAGTGACATCTTCAGGGTAACTTGACAATTAACACATAAGACAAAGTTCAGACTTCTTCCAGTAGGGGAGTTTCAACTGGCGCAAAGTTTAAATAAGCGGCGTGGAGGTGTACCGCCCGGTACATTATTATTTTTATTATTATTATTATTATTATTATTATTATTATTATTATTATTATTATTATTATTATTATTATTATTATTATTATTCATTGTACAGTATATCATATTTTTTCTAGAAGCTGATGTTCTCAAGTCTCCTCTTTGTTGCCAAATGTAATTCATTGTACTGCACCATTATGAGCCTTGGCTCAGGTGCCTCTTTTGAAAAAAAAGGAAGCGGCCTTGGTCTCAATTAAGGTGCATTCCCAGTATTTGCCTGGTATGAAAAGGGGAAACCACGCAAAACCATTTTCAGGGTTGTCGGCAGTGGTGTTCGAACCCACTATCTTCCGGGTTCAAGCTCATAATTGCGCACCCCTAACCACACGGGAAACTCACCCGGTAAATTTTAGTTTAGATAACGCTGGTTGCTTTTCCTGATGTGAGGCGAAATTTCAGATGATAATCAGACTCAGAAACTACCACAATTCGAAACTCGGCCATCCAGATGGAAAGCCAAAAGCTAAGTAATATACTAATAATACCTTACACATTGAATTGAAGTGTTTAATTTATTGAAATATATTCCCTTTGTTAAGACAGTAAATTAATACATTCCTTATCTTGGTTTCCTTCACTAATGGATATAACTATTTTTAGTTTATGAGGTCATAGTTAAGATAATTAATTATTCAAATGGATGTGAAGTTAGGATGAAAAATGCCGCAAGGGAAATAAGAGTTGGTATTTCTTACTACATCTCAAATAAACTTCAGCCTAAGAGGCTAATAATGCGACACAAAGCAAAGTACATTTTAGAAGTTCTCTAAAGTAGAGCACATTTCTTCCTTCTAAGCTACTGAATTAGTTATTAATAACTTCATCTTCCTACAGACTTAGCTGCAAGGAGAAGGCTGTCTTTGTTTGAGAACCTGAAGGATTTTCATCCAATTTTAAGTACTTAATGCATATAAATCTACCTAAACTTCCATCGTTATGTAATGTCATAAGAGTACACAGTTAAAAATGATACATAGTTAAAGTTGTACATGACAATATCCGGTAGAGATGACACTTAAGCATAACCACTTAGGACACTTTTATAGATCTACTTAAATACTTGGGTTCACTCGCTGGGTCACGCTAATCCCATCCTCTTTAACAAATGGGTATATTCCCCGGGTTTCTCACTCTACATACTGTATGTTCAGATACATTACATCCTACCAACGTTAGTAGTTCAGACATTAGAGCGGTGGGCTTCTGAGCTCAATTTAACGGATTTGACTCCCTCTCAGGCCAGTGGTTTTGAAGTACTCAAACACGTCATTCCAGAGTCGTTAGATTTCGAGCAGGAAATTGATTATTGCATGATTAAATTACAAAATCCTGAATCATAGTTAGCAACATGAAAAATGAATAGGATTATTGTTACTAAATCGTGCATTACCAATTAATTTTCATTGGAGCTGTTATTTGTACAGCCCGCCTGGTGACCACTATTGTTAAGGCGTCAAATCTACATGGTCCGATACCGTGGTTATTCGGTTCGAGTCCCGTTGTCGAAAAATAAATTCAACATGAGAATATTGGCCGGTAGGGTAGGAAATGTGGTGGTATACAATTTATAATCACTAGAATGCGAACTAAAAGCCTGAAATTCAATTCAAGACCTCACCGCAGTGTTCTTATGGACTGAGGGCATATGACGTTACTGATGGTGATTCGTCAATCGGATGGAGATGTTAAACATTGAGCAGACTCCTTCGTGCCACTGGACAGGAACAGGCTATGTGCCGGCAGCGGGTTTCACCCTCTGCCTTCTTATAATCATATATCACGCCATTAATGCCATCTCAAACTCCTCTGATGAGGTTGATGTCAGGAAGGGCATCCGGTCGGAAAAACTCACTGCGAAGAACTGGACAAGGGTTGGATGTAGACGAGTTATCTGTGCAGGAAGTTAGACTAGCGAAGAGAGGTAATCGAATTTATCTGAACGTGTTGTTACATACCTTTTTATTCATCATCATCATCATCATCATCATCTGTTTACCCTCCAGGTTCGGTTGTTCCCTCGGACTCAGCGAGGGATCCCACCTCTACCGCCTCAAGGGCAGTGTCCTGGAGCTTCAGACTCTTGGTCATGGGATACAACTGGGGAGAATGACCAGTACCTCACCTGCTATGCTGAACAGGGGCCTTGTGGAGGGATGGGAAGATCGAATGGGATAGGCAAGGAAGAGGGAAGGAAGCGGCCGTGGCCTTAAGTTAGGTACCATCCCGGCATTCGCCTGGAGGAGAAGTGGGAAACCACGGAAAACCACGTCGAGGATGGCTGAGGTGGGAATCAAACCTACCTCTACTCAGTTGACCTCCCGAGGCTGAGTGGACCCCGTTCCAGCCCTCGTACCACTTTTCAAATTTCGTGGCAGACCCGGGAATCGAACCCGGACCTCCGGGGGTGGCAACTAATCACGCTAACCACTACACCACAGAGGCGGACACATACCTTTTTATTACAGCACTTTATATTTAAATATGTGAAATACTCTTAAATTGCGTGGCATAGTCGTGTGCATGCTACAGTATGCCAACTTGCAAAGCATTCACTATGATAGTCAACCAATCCTATCCTACCGTGAATGAAGGTGGTAGAATACACACACGGGACTCTCAGATTGAAAACCTGGGTTAGCGGCCATGGAGTCATAGCTGAGTCTGGCATTGTTTCCACTTTTTTCAGTCTCCTCGTTATATTATCATACCTGTCTTGATCAGCTCAGAGCCCTGCGGTATTAAGTTTGCGGATCATTCACCTTCAGGCCCTTCCCTTTCTTTTGTCGACCCAAAATCTCGCTATCTCACTTTGCATTATAGCCTACTGCTTCATTGATATAGCTTTGACTGTGGGTTAGTTCCCGATATATACCGGATGGTCCACCAGCCCCTTGCGATCCAGTTTCATGCATCCCTTCACGTTTATTAAAGTTCTTGAAGATATCGGTCCCTCTCACTTAACCGGGGTAATACAACGAGTAGTGTGTTCATGGGCTAGATGATAGCAGGAGTCGTGAGCGCCGCTATTAATTCATAATGGGTACCTCGAATGAACCCGTAAAACTACTACAGATAAGCAGATCACGTATTTTAAAACAGGTTGTGGACGCACAGTCTGGGGTCACGGTACTGTATAGGCTGGGAATTGGGTGCGTAAGTAAGTGTCGCAGTAGCCCATATGGCAAGCGGGTGGGGTGATATGTGATAGTGGACAGTGCTCGAGGTAGAAGGTTCGAATCTCACATAATATATTCTTTTTAACAGACAGTTGCCTGGGATATGGTAAGGTTGCATACTTGATAGCTTCCAAGGACTGATTTGTTTATTTCACCCTGTAAAAGACCGTACTTATCGTTGCATTGGTTATGGTGCTGGGTTGGACGAGAATGACAAGATGGCGGCCTGTGGCTAGTTAGATACGTCGTAAATGTTCAAAGCTTCGTAGACCACAGGTAGGGTTAAGTATGTCCCATTGGAACGATAACAAAATGCGATGGCAGGTAAGTATTGTCCCCGACGTAGTCAGTCAGCGAACACGAGACACCCCAGGGGTGCTCAGTTCGATGGCTGTAGGCTAATAAAAATAAATGAATGTGGCAGGATTAACATAGGGTTCATCGAAGAAGCATGTTCAAGGTATAGAACAGATGTGACACTTTTATTTAATTAAATGAAATTTTTGCCATCCTGAAGTCTGTGATTATGACTATGATCACTACTTTATGTACTTTAATATGGCTCTTGATGTAACAAACCTAAATGCCAACAAATGGGATGGTACACGGCAGTTGTTTTCCCTAATATTCTAGCAGAGTATTTTACATCGTTAATTTTCTTTATCGTCTTTAAAGTCATTAGATTATTTATTTAAAGTTGAATCAAAAATTGTTATTCAGAAAAATGAGGTCTGGGCCAAGCCTTCATCGACAATCTGGAAAAAAATGCAGTAATTGTAAGAACGAGTATAATAAAGAAATATCCAAGATTCAATAAGTTAACAGTTATAGCAAAAATAAAATTTACATTCGTTATATTAACAATTGTGTAGTTATAAAATGAAAAATTAAATTTGCCTTGGTTTTCTCTAAGTTAATCCGAGACGTCGGATATACCTGTTCACGTCGTCTCACATCTCTTTTCGTGAGAATTAATACTGAACTTTAAGCATCTGATCAATAATTGAAAAAAGTAAAACGCCTTCTGAGCTTACGAGCATACATAAATGGAGAGAATATCATCCATGTGGAAATCCCATCCACTATCCATCGATAATATCAAAGTGTCACACATTATCAGAACAAAACACATAGAAAATAATTCTCTAACTACTAGCAAATTACTACCTCTACAGCTAACTACGGAAATTATCAAGAAGACTGTGATTACCAAGAAGAAAATATCTACACTATTTACATGTCGACGAGTGTCGATCAACTACATCACTCTCCTGTTAACAGATTTATTACGTCCCAACAAGATCGAGTTACCTCATGAGAGCGAAAAATTGCATTAACGAATGAACTTGCATAGTCACGAATCAAATATTAATGAGATATTTCATCGAAGATCTGTTCTTCAGACCTAAGGCCTTCGCGAACATTTACCTGTACCTTCAACTTGAAATCATTGAATTACTTGAGAAAAATTGGGATATTCCCACGAATTAAGAAGTACATCGATTAAAATGGACTTTCATTTTCTTCATCTGAAGACACTAATATTAGACTACACTGCATTCATCTCGAATAATCCATATTCACATTACAACCTAATCAACATCAGGCTTAATAATATTACGACACTAACATGTGAAAAACTCAGTTTCACGAAGATTCGTATCATGCGCAATTATTCCATATACTTTACACGTACAGTATACCACAATGACGACTCTAACTTGTCACATCCTAATCTCAAATATGTGTAGCCACGAAATATCAGGACCTATCATCGTCATACAAATACACAATATCCATTTAAAGGTGTCTCGATGATTAATTAATCCAATTATCACATGCCCCAATGCACATATTCTCGTTAAATTCATACATAGAATTCAGACTTAATATCCCGATGACACGTTATCTCAAACACGAGGTACAAGTAGAAGTTCCATTACAAGGAAAATATTGAAAATATTGACAAAATATCCTATCATTAAATCCATCGGACATAAATTAACTCATATTCGTGACGAAATTCACTCAATAAGCAGAGATGGTGTCGATAACACATGGATAACTCTATCAAAACCCTCGCTGTCAAATTCATGGCCACATGGTCATTAAGCAATCGCATGTGCTAATTTTACGACATATCCGAGCAAAATATACAACCATAAAATGTGTCACAATAAATTACTAAGAAGAAAGAAAAAATAGAACAAAACTACATAGAACAGATATAAATGAGACGTAATCGACTTAACTTAAGGAGATATCTTCACGTCTGGAAGTCTGGATTCTCAATCAGCCATGCTAGGATGAAAGAATCTGCATCCCGACGCCGCCGACGGTGGTCGATGGTTTAGAACTTCATGGTAAAGCACTGGTAATCCATAATGCGAAGTTCCGTCCTCTTCTGGAAATGATCACGTTCAGGTCTTCCACGTTCACTCGGGAGAAAGCTGAAACTTACACAAAGTGCTTTAGAATAAACTCCAAACACACACGTAACTGTATTTTGGAAATGACACGTACTTAAGGGATTAATATCTGCACATTCGACGTCTGATCACAACACTGTTCTATGTTGTAGACAATTATCAGAAGGGTAGAGCACAGGAGTGAGGCCACTATTCCTGACGACAGTATTCACGATGTTCTACGTTGAAAAGGATTCTGAGCGACTGAAGATGATAGTTCGGGAACACGTCAGTATGTGAGAGTGAGAACTCTTATCACATGACTTAAATATCGTGTCTGGTGCTCATGCTCGGAAGTAAAGTCAATTTAGATACTAAATTCTTCTACCGTATGAATATATAATTTTATCACCATTTTAGCCAAAAGGTCGTGTAAATTAGTTCAAAAATTTTAGTTTTTGATTTATATCCTCTGAATGTACTATTATTTATCCAGTTTATTTTAATTTAATCCTTGAGCATTCCGTAATTATGCATGTCACACCACCAAAGATATTATAAATATTTCATTCATATCGTTCCTCGCAATTACATGTGACACGCGCTAGCATCTTTTTTTCTCTCGTCAACCTTCATTGTTTTATTTTTATTTTGTTAGTCGACCGGCCGCCCTCTTCACGTAAAAAAACTTGTTCTCGTCCTCGCCCAAGGTCGTGCACACCCCATCTCACCGACAAGCGAACACAAGCCACACACCAACACCTGTCCAATCAGCTGTGACCTCCTCACGGTCACATCATGTAGCTGCGTGAACTCGCCTCCTTTGAAGAAATTCACAACACAAAGTTGATTCACTGCCTCGAGATGTATTCCGGCGACGAGTATGGATATTGTCGCTGCCTGGACAAAACCTCCTATGTGAAATACTGTAGCTTAGAACTTTGACCGGTAAGGTTCTGTCATCTAAGGTGCAATATTGTGTGAATATTGTCAAGACTTTCTCGCTCTTCATACTGTATGCACTGCGGGTCAGTATATCTCCAAAAATATTATCACATAGGAGGTTTTGATCCGGCAACGACGATATGTTACTTATCTATGGAGAAGCTAGACAGAATGCATACCTGGCACAACGCTTGTACCAAGAACGCTATGCGGATAGACGACAACCGACGGGCATAACATTTCGGAGTGTGGAAAGACGCCTCCGGGATACTGCATCCCTGAGAAGGACATGGCCTGTTCGAGATCACCCCGTGACATCTGCTGACAATGGAGAGGACGTGTTTGATACTCTCCGGCGTAACCCTCAGCACACGGGCAATTGCACAGGAGACGAACATCAGCCGAGCGTCTGTTATGCGGATATTGCATACCCATCGGTTTCACCCGTACCATCTGCACTTACACCGGGAGCTCCATGGTCTTGATTTCGATGCCCGAGTGGCGTTCTCTCAATGGATCTATGGATCCTACAGCGTGATCCTGCTTTCCTAGCGACTCTCTTATTTACAGAGAAGGCACGATTTCACAACATTGGAACTGTTAATCGCCATAATATGCATTACTGGAGTATGGATAATCCCCATTAGGTACGACAGATAGCTTTTCAGGTACAGTGACGCGTGAATATATGGTGTGGAATCATTGGTGATCATCTCTTCGGTCCCCATTTCCTTGAGGGCCACCTGACTATCCAGCGCTATCTGCGGTTTCTCCAAGATGAACTACCACCGTTTCTGGAACATATGCCACTCATTGATCGGTGCAGGATGTGGTTTCAACACGAGGGATCTCCACCGCACGCGGCGGTGGTCGTCCGGAACCATCTCCATGCGACGTATCCTGATAAATGGACAGCCAGATCGCCCGATATTACGCCCCTGAAGCTTTTCCTGTGGGTCATATAAAACAACTGGTGTATGCACAGGAGCCGGCCACTCCTTGCCACCTAGAGAGCTCATCACCGAGGCATGCCGATCCGTTTCACCAGAGATTTTGCAACGGGCCAGATGGTCCTTACTACATCACGCGTAGCTCTGTATCAACCGCGGGAGTCGTCAGTTCGAGCAGGTGCTGCGTTAAACGACGTGAATAACTGAAATTCTGTCACATATTTCCTAGCCTTTATCAGCCCAGCTCCATGCCAGCGGCCCTTTTTAGGGCCAAGTAAACAAACCAGTCTGTGAAAAAATACTGGTATTATGTATAAAACCTTGCCACATCCCAGGCAATTGGCTTAAAAATTACTTCCATGTGACTTGAACCTTCCAACCCATGAGCACTGTGAACTGTCACACATCTTACCGCGCGCCCAGCCATGTGAGTTACTGCGTCACTTCACGTACGGTGCCCATTTCCCAGCCTATACTGGCCACTGACCATCATCTCCCCATCCTCGTCCAACCCAGCACCATACCCAATGTAACGATACATGTGGTCTTTTCCTGGTTCAAATAAAACAAATCAGTCCTTGTAAGCTATCAAGTATGCAACCTTACCACATCCCAGGTAAATGGCTGCTAAAAATCTCATATGTGGGATTCGAACCTCCTATCATGAGCACTGTAAACAATAACGTATCTCTCCACCCACTTGCCATTTGAGCTACTGCGATATTTGATTTACGGCGCCCACTTCCCAGCCTATACAGTACCGTGCTCCCGGCCTGTGCGTCCACCTCCTGTTGTAAAGTACTTGTTCTTTGTATCTGTACTCGTTTTAAGGCTTCATTCGAGGTACCCATAATGAATTAATAGTGGCGCTCACGATCCCTGCTGCATTCTAGCCCGTAAACACACATCTCGTCATATTTCCTTGGTTTAGGGAGAGGGACCGATGTCGTTCAGCATTGTAGGAAATGTGGAAGGATGCATAAAACTGGATCGCAAGGGGCTGGTGGACCACCCGGTACTTTGTAGGCTAATATCGGTCTTTGCTCTTTACAAGCGCGTCTTTGAATCGGAATTCTCTCTCGATTTCTCTCTACACCGTAATACCGACCAGAGTTGGGCAGCTGAGCACCCGATGAGTCCAGAGCACTGTGGCGGGACTGGTTTGACTAAAAAACGGGCACCCTACTTGCCAAGAGTACGTCACATTTGAGCGTATGAGCGGACACTCTAGGCTCGGCACAGCGGAAGTTATGTTCGATTGTGACTACGAAGTTTCCTCGTACTATTTTCAACGAAATATTCATTGAAGTAAAGTATAAACAAATACACTATAATCGCGCGAAAAACCCATCTATGTCTTAAATATTCGTGTTTAATTTATATAGTTGTTTGGTACTTGCGCGTAAAGTACCACCAACGATATATCGTCCTTTGAACAGCGTTCCTTACTACCTGCATTTAAAACGATTATGAAATGCAGATGTCAATATTTTACGATTTTCTATAAAGAAAAGAACGTCGTTTCTAAGTTTATCACTACACGGTTAACTTCTTCATTTATTTACGCACATTGGATTCCTCAATTTCACGCATTTTTTCTGGTCATTTGACGATTGGCAGTTACATAACGGAAATTATCTTCTGAACTACCGAACAGATACTTTTCAAATATTCTGCGTTTATTCACTTGGAAGGCTGCATTGTACAAGGATTTGTAATTTTAATTTGAATAATTTTTATTGCTGTTACTTTGAAATTTTTCTTTTTGTTTTCACTGTTCAGAAAAATTTTTAAATATATTTTTAAAATTAATGGTATTGTAGTCCGCCTCCGTGGTGTAGGGGTTAGTGTGATTAGCTGCCACCCCCGGAGGTCCGGGTTCGATTCCCGGCTCTGCCACGAAATTTGAAAAGTGGTACGAGGGCTGGAACGGGGTCCACTCAGCCTCGGGAGGTCAACTGAGTAGAGGTGGATTCGATTCCCACCTCAGCCATCCTGGAAGTGGTTTTCTGTGGTTTCCAACTTCTCCTCCAGCAAAAAGCCGGGATGGTACCTCACTTAAGGCCACGGCCGCTTCCTTCCCTCTTCGTTGCCTGTCCCTCCCAATCATCCCATCCCACCACAAGGCCCCTGTACAGCACAGCAGGTGAGGCCGCCTGGGCGAGGTATTGGTCATTCTCCCCAGTTGTATCCCCCGACCCAAAGTCGAAGCTCCAGGGCACTGCCCTTGGAGCGGTAGAGGTGGGATCCCTCGCTGAGTCCGAGGGAAAAGCCAACCCTGGAGGGTAAACAGATTAAGATAGATAAATAGATAACACGGTATTGTAATCATTATCGGCAGTAAGTAGATACCATTCTCATCATTTTCTGAATGTTTAAAATCAAAGTATTCTTCTTTCTTTATCTCCTTACCCTCCGGGGGTTGGCTTTTCCCTCAGACTCAGCGAGGGATCGCCCCCTCTACCGCCTCGAGGGCAGTGTCCTGGAGCTTTAGACTCTGGGTCGGGGGATACAACTGGGGAGGATGACCAGTACCTCGTCCAGGTGGTCTCACCTGCTATGCTGAACAGGGGCTTTGCGGGGGGGATGGGCAGATTGGAAGAGATAGACAAGGAAGAGGGAAGGAAGCGGCCGTGGCCTTAAGTTATGTACCATCCCCGCATTTGCCGGGAGAAAAAGTGGTAAACCACGGAAAACCACTTCCAGGATGGCTGAGGTGGGAATCGAACCTACCTCCACTCAGTTGACCTCAGAGGCTGAGTGGACCCCGTTCCAGCCCTCGTACCACTTTTCATATTTCGTGGCAGAGCCGGGAATCGAACCCGGGCCTCCGGGGGTGGCAGCTAACTACACAAACCACTACACCACAGAGGCGGAGTCAAGGTATTCAAAACTGTAAATTATGTGGCGCTTTAGATAGGGATTTGCAAAATGCTACTAATCAGTCTGGCATTCTTGGCACATTGTCGGCAAAAGAGCATAGCACTGAGAGGATAACATACAGTATATAATTACACTTCTTCCTTCATGGCCGTATATGTACCCATAAGACGGCCACAACCGAGCTCACTCAGGGTCGGCTCGTCTGACTCGGAGAGGGTATGTCCGACGTTCTGGCACCACATCTAATGGCACTCTACTTCTCCTTAATGCAGCCTCAGCAGTTCACTCCGATATTACCTTAGAGCAGCCTCTGCCTGTCTTCGGCTCTTCGATAACAAGAGCTTTCTCTAGTAAATGGTGTTCATTTCGTCTTCTGATGTGACTGTGCAAGCGGGACCGTTTTTGCGGCACCTTGTCGCTCCTGGGGACAACATTAAAAAATCCTCTCACATGCTAATTGCGCACTTTGTTGTGCAGAGTGGCTCCGCTGACCATCGCAACATCCGCATCTCTGTTAAATGCATTCGCTAGTCATGCGTTTTCTGCCTTCCCCAACTTCCGGAGCTGCACATGAGGGCAGGCCGGACAGTGATACTGTACAATTTGCCCTATAATTTGACCGGAATCTACTTATCACACAGAACACCAGTAAAAGACCGCCATTTCATCCAATCAACACTGATGCGGTGCTTGACATCTGCGTCGATATTACCATCAGTTGTGGTGACTGATCAAAGATACACTGGGGAAAACATATCCATACATCAAGAAGGGGTTGTGTTAAGTTAATGAAAGTTGGTAGGCATCTTTCTACATCTAAAAGATGAGGCTGCTTCAAATTTCCTGCAAATCGCATTAGTGTGGCGCTAGTAGCGGCCCCATGACTCTGCACATCACTGAGTGGGAGGACCGCCGTATTCGGCGTATGGCTGTGGTGCAGCTGTTACTTGAAGTACAGTTTCGTGCCGGACGCCCTGCGGCGTGCATTCCACTCACCCTGAACCACCGCCGTGGGCTACTTAAGTGGTTTCAAGCAGGAGCTTATTGGAGGATAGAGTGGAGGTCCGTTGTGTTTTCCAATGAAAACCGGTTCCACCTTGGTGCCAGTGATGGCCGTGTTTTGGCTAGAAAGAGGCCAGATGAGAAAAGTCATCGCAGATGTACCATGCTGGTCCATTAATAACTATTATAATCGCCTGACTGTTGAATGCAGGCATGCAAACGTGCATGCATTGAGTCGTTCAGGTGCCGGATGTCAGCTTATGGGATGGAGTTCCGTATCTGTTACGCTTGGTCGGTCAATACAGAGACGGTTAATGCCGGTTGTTGATGACGCTTGAGTTGTCGTCCAATGATGTCCCATACGTGCTCGATTGGAGACAGATCAGGGAATCGAGCAGACCAAGGTCACAAGTCGACAACCTGTAGAACAAGCTGGTGTACAACAGATCATTGGGGCGTTCATTATCCTGTTGGTAAACACCCCCGGGGAATGCTGTTCACGAATGGCAGCACAACAGGTCGAATCACCTGCATTCACCTATATAAAAAGATATGAAGTTTAAGTGTGCCAGCTACGATTATTAATTTCTTGGATGGGAATGACAGAATTCCTATTAAGAATAAAATTCTTATTATTCATTCAGTGAAACTACGCCTTGCTCCTTGGTTGCATGGTCAGCGTACTGGCCTTCAGTTCTGAGAACCCAGAGTTCTATTTCTGCTCGGATCGGGGATTTTAAGCTCGTGTGGTTAATTTTTCTAGATCAGAACCTGGGTATTTGCATTCATCTGATCCAAATCTTCATTTACGTACAATGCACCACAAAATACCCAGGAGCAAATACACCCCTCCACATTTCGTTGGTGTTAGGAAAAGCATCCAGCCATAAAGCTGGGCTAAATCCCTATAAAATACTTGACTCCAGGTAATTATGGAAGAGCCAAGAAGGAAAATATTCAGTAAAATGTAATACATTTAAATTAAGTAAGGTTAGGTTGAATGGAGAATCCCACCTTCCAATACTTGTTTGTTTTAATTGCTCGTCTATATAATTATGAAACATAATCCATCTTAAAATCTAATTACGTTATTTAAAAAAGTACATGTTTCTTCCCTAATGTGGAACACCCTGAGCAAAAAAGGATACAAGCATTGGCATAAACGAAATAAAAAACACTTATGATGGTGATGATAGTAATGAAAAGATAAATGTTCCTTTACGTTGAATTAAAACCTCAACAAGTCACTTCACCACTGTATATTTACAAACTTTTTCTTTATTTCTTTAAAAAAACATTTATTTTGTTACAGACTCCCTTCATTATCTTAAAACTTTATAACAAAATCTTAGCCTCAACTTCGGTTATTCTTTAGGAGTTTCCACCGATTATCGTATTTTACATTTGTCATTTAAATTTTGAGTCTATCCTCTAGATATTTAAAGTACATATTTCTCCAACTTTTGAAGAAAGAAGATCCCTTACAGCAGATTTTCATATCAAGCTTGAAGATTGACTTGTCGAGGTTTTAACTCAACATGAGGGAACATTTTATGTTACGTATCTTTATTATTATCATCATCATCATCATAATAGTCTTTTATTTCGTTTAGGCAATTTTTGTATCCTTTCTTGCTGAAGATTTTCCACATGAGGAATGAAACATGTACATTTTAAGTACTGTAATTAGTTTTTAAGCTGGATTATGTTTCGTAATTATATAGACTAGCTGTAAAAAGGTATTGGGATGTGGGATTCTCCATTCAACCTAACCTTAGTTGAGTTGATGACAATATGGGACAAAAATGAGATTTATAAGTCGACATTTACAGTATTCAACGCGTTTCATGCCTGCAGTAGTACGCAACTTTCCCTGCTCATTGATTTTTTTAGTGGGTTTCTACACATGCACACACACACACACACATGTATATACATACCTCAACAAAAGTTCGAAATATTTCCGTAAATGTTTTGCGGGTTAACATATACATGAACGTTTGTACTCTCAGGAGTTAGATAAAGCCCTCTCTTTATATTTAATATTGCAAATGAATTATTCTGTATAAAAACAAACTTGGGCTTGATTAGATGTATACTTTTCTTTAACTGGTATCCCAAACCTTTGTTGAGGGGTGTATATACATCGATTTAAATGACTATTTATATAGTAGGCATTTTGCACGGTCTCCTGCTTGCAGAAATAAATAATGTTCATCCCACTGGCTATCTGCAGTCAGAATCGCCGAGGACCTCTTTTTCCATTAGTTTATGCCTACATTGCGAATTCCGATATTGTCTCAGTGATCGAGACTTACTTGGAGATCTTCACTCGGCGTTGACCTTGACACGTAACGACAACGTCCCTGTGGCTCAAGCATACACACTGACCTGCTACCCGCCTACATATATAAATATATGCCCGCTGGACAAACGGCCTAGCGTGATAAGAATAGACAACAGGTCGTATGGGATCTTACCTCTGTTGGTATCACCTTCTAATTCTGGAAATATATACTAGTGCGAAGGGAAATTTCCATAAAACTGCGTCGGTTATCTTATGAAAAACTGCACTGTCAGTTCTGCAGCATATCGAAATAAGGTGAAAATAATGATAATGGCTTGAGTCAAAGAAATGTAGATGTGAAAGAGGGTACAGAGTAAGGATTCTGCAACAAGTTCTGCATGTTGAGTGTTACACTTACGTGATAGTACACTGTGTACATTATGTAGTATTATTTCGAATTAGGGAGGAGTGTTTGTTGACAAATATCGGCTAGGTGTTCAGAAGGTTGGAGCAGCAAATAGTGTACTTTCATTCTTGAAAATAAAAACATTCTGAACGAATTATCAATGTAAACCATGGCAAATTTAGGAACTTCTTCGGCTGCTATCCTTAACATGAGGGCACCGAAGGGCCACTGCGAAGTCCTACGAACAAGTGGCAAAGAAGAAAGGTAGTTCGTAGTAATTCGAGGCAGATTAAATACGATAACTTTCTTAGAATTAGTATAAGGCTCGTTGTTCATGACTTCTACTTTAAGAATTTATCACCAGATCTGAATATGATTCTTTCTTAAGCTTTTCATTCTGGACCTGGCGTCTCCGAAGATCTTAAAATAGTAGTTAGTGGGACGTAAAGAAAATAATATTATTATTATCATTCTGGACCTTCGGTCAGGTTGAAGACTCTTACCGCTCGCGGGCCACGCATTTCCATTGTCCACGCTGTTAACTAGGGAGTCCATGTCCAATACTAAATATGCATTTCCCTACAAGGAAAGTATTTCTGATGCACAAAATGCGATGGATAGGCGTGTTACGAAATCTGTTTTACAGAGAAACTGCTTCAAAACTTGCCCCCGATTTCCGTCATTGTTATCGAGAATGTTTGGTATCATATTAGGAGTCGCATTTAGAAAAACGTAGGAACAGATTGATACGCAACAATGAATCAGAGATCAAAATTTTCATTAAGAAAATTGAATTTTTTAAAGAAAGTCTTAATAGATATTATCGCCTTGGAAAGGTGTAAATAGAATATTCTAATTGACGAACTTGTATCAGAGAGCGGATGCAGTACTTCGGTTACCACTATCACGAACTGAACTCCAGAGAACTTGTGTGGGCTCGGGCAAAGCATTGCGTGATTTACGTAATAAGGAATTCAAGCCGAAGGAAATGGATAAGTTAGTTGAAGGAGGATTTGTGATTTGTGTGCGTCACGCCCGAAATCTGAGGTAGTCGTATTAATCACGTGATATATTCAAGCGATTACGAATGGATTGGCAATGGTTTTGAAACCACCGAGAACATATCCCTCGGGATCCAACATCCAGTGAAGGTGCCTACCACATCCACATTCTCCATTCGTCCGGATGGGTTTCTGAGGAGAAGACGGCACGAAGCATTAACACTAGGATGAAAGATCATATCGTCGTTGCTGGAAAAAAACCTCCTATGTGATAATATTTTTGGAGATATACTGACCCGCAGCACGTACATTATGAAAAGCGAGAATTCTTTGACAACATTCACACAATATTGCACCTTAAATGACAGAACCTTACCGGCCAAAGTTCTGAGCTAAAATATTTCACATAGGTGGTTTTGTCCCGGCAGCGACGATATGTCATTTTAGGAACCTCACCATTCCATTCACCATTTCATAATTCTGAGTACTACCAGCCAATAAGCTATTATACGCGTTTCTATCGATAAACTGTAATGTGAGTGACGACTGTTTCAACAAGAAAGAATAAGAGTTGCTGTTTTACAGAATTCAGTGACCATTGTTCGCCACAAGAGGATAGAAGAATGGCCTGCTTGGGTCACTCTGTGCATGCCTTGATTCCAATCTGTGAGAGATGGACACTTATACTGCCTTCTGGCTGCTATAAAAGTACAGGCGCACGTCCAGCTTGTGTCCACAAGCAGTACTTCATAGCACTGTAGTTTTATGTGATGTATTAGAGGTTAAAATTTGGTGGTGATAGCTAGTAATTTGGTGAAGTTAAAAAATTATATCATGACTTCCGTAAGTTTCTACGACTGCTATAAAATTTAAATACAGTAGGTCATGATTAGTTCATATAATACTTGCCGAAAAGATGTGAAGTTCTGAGCAAAAGCGGCCATTAGGGCACTAGTGGAACTTGAACTTATAGCCGGTGGATTTAGCATCAAGTACTATACCAATTGAGTTATAGTTGTTTCACTAACTTTGATCTGTTGTCTAGGATCTGTACTCAAAATATCCTTAGCAATTGTGTATGTATGTTCAGTCTTCAGCCCTAAGGCTGGTTGGATCATCAACAGCTCTGCCATCAGCTGTCATAGATGGCCTAGGCATCACTGAAGAGGCGTACTAGGGAAATGAGGAGTGAGGTAGTTTCCCGTTGCTTTCCTCACCGAGCCAGAAGTTGCTATTATATATCAGTCTGCCAAGCCCACTGAAATGCATGCATCAACCGACCCTATGAGCAACGTTTTCACACCATTCATTGCAGGGACTGGCTGCACAAGGAATGGCATTACTAGCATCGCTCATACCTCAGTCACTTTCATATTGTCAAAGCCAAGGATAAGACAGAGACAGATCAATGAAAGTAACAAAATTACTCTAGCCATACCAGAAGACATAGTGCACTGTAAACACTAGGTCCTGCCAGCAAAGGCATCCTTAGCAATTACTATTCTAAATCTACTCGATACGAGTTAATAATTGAAGTAAATTAATGCAGAGCTGGACGAACCATCAGTATTTTGATGTATGTCGTTTCGAGTGTTAAAACCATTCTCACAATTGTAACCAAACGTCTTATCACGGTATTTAAGGTATTTCTTTAAATGGCAACTGCGACTTATTTCAATATATATTTCAGACCACAAACATCACATTTTTTCAGAATAAAATGTCACCGTATATTCGTTGTGCCCGTCAGGCGGTTCCGTCCCTGCTTCTCTCTCATCTCTGCCTCCTAGCGTGTTCTCTAACAACGCCGTTGTTTGCGGTATACCCGCAGATTAACCTGCTCTACATAACTCAGCTGAGCGGAATTCAGTTTCCCTATTCCCGCTCTTCGTAGGATAATGCTCCCCCGGTTTTTTAAAGCCTGTATTTTAAGACACTCCCGGATTTTAGCTGGCTTACAAAGCTTCTCGTATCTTGAGACAGTGGAAGTAACTGAGGTTCGTATGTTGTAATAAACTCCTCCTGTTTCACTCCGCCATACACGCCTTGGTCTGTCCTGTTTATTCACCGAATTCGTAGAACTACGAATCCTTGCTTCTCTATAGGTACAGTAAACGTGAACTTCATTTCAGAGAGAGCAAAAATACACGCCACGACAACAGTATAAGCCAGTTTTAGAGAATTATTTATCTAGTATTCTTAGAATCAGTTTCATTTTTACCTTATTATTTGATTATTATTTTCCTTAGTTTGCAGACTTCCCATCATCTGGCACATAAGCATAATTGCACGAATGCATTATAATTATTGTTCTACTAAAGAAAATAAAGGACCTATTTCCGGAGGAAATAAAAGTTTTTTGTAGACATTTTAATGCTGAATCAAATATGGTTTGGATTTTATATATCAGGGATGGCTTAAGAGTAACCCGATTTGTAGTTTCTTTTAATATTTTCATATCAATATATATATACAGCTTTAATTCAGAGTCATAGACATACTGACAGAAACTCAATTAAGGAGGCTATAAATATTAGGATACTAACAGAAGGTGATAGTTGAAGTGCCCACATAGTTTTATCACTTCTTAACAGTCATTCATAGGTATGTTTGTAAATATTTATAAAAATGGAAAATATGGTCATAAATTTTCCACCACAATGTTTCATGTCTTATATATTCCTTTCGAACTGAGCATCTTTCTTTTCCCAAGTTATACTCCAGCAATAATCGGCTAACATTGTGGGCATCTATTTCCCTCTATACCATTTTCCATGAAAATTATCTCTACGCTCATATGATACGTCGCTACCAATCTCTGGAAAGAAGTACCTTCAAGAGCATAGTGCATCCTAAATCTTTATAAGCTTTGATAATTTCTTTCACAAACTCTTAATATTTAGGGTCCCTTCTACTTCCAAGAAAGTTTTGTGTTACTTTCTTGAGACATACCCGGGATCGCTTTTCTTGGTCAGACATGCAGACATATCGAATAGAAGTACAAAAGAAGAGAATACTCACGGAAATACTCACTTGGTATACATGAGGAAGTCAGATATGTATGTACACTGACTGGCAGTGACAATGCAACACCAAGGAGGAGTGGTTCGAAAGGGATGAAAGTTGGGGAAAAAACAGAGACGGCACGGATGAATAATTGATGTTTATTTCAAACCGATATGCAGGTTACACAATGCGCACGGCATCGACTCAGTAGGATGTAGGACCACCGCGAGCGGCGATGCACGCAGAAACACGTCGAGGTACAGAGTCAATAAGAGTGCGGATGGTGTCCTGAGGGATGGTTCTCCATTCTCTGTCAACCATTTGCCACAGTTGGTCGTCCGTACGAGGCTGGGGCAGAGTTTGCAAACGGCGTCCAATGAGATCCCACACGTGTTCGATTGGTGAGAGATCCGGAGAGTACGCTGGCCACGGAAGCATCTGTACACCTCGTAGAGCCTGTTGGGAGATGCGAGCAGTGTGTGGGCGGGCATTATCCTGCTGAAACAGAGCATTGGGCAGCCCCTGAAGGTACGGGAGTGCCACCGGCCGCAGCACATGCTGCACGTAGCGGTGGGCATTTAACGTGCCTTGAATACGCACTAGAGGTGACGTGGAATCATACGCAATAGCGCCCCAAACCATGATGCCGCGTTGTCTAGCGGTAGGGCGCTCCACAGTTACTGCCGGATTTGACCTTTCTACACGCCGACGCCACACTCGTCTGCGGTGACTATCACTGACAGAACAGAAGCGTGACTCATCGGAGAACACGACGTTCCGCCATTCCCTCATCCAAGTCGCTCTAGCCCGGCACCATGCCAGGCGTGCACGTCTATGCTGTGGAGTCAATGGTAGTCTTCTGAGCGGACGCCGGGAGTGCAGGCCTCCTTCAACCAATCGACGGGAAATTGTTCTGGTCGATATTGGAACAGCCAGGGTGTCTTGCACATGCTGAAGAATGGCGGTTGACGTGGCCTGCGGGGCTGCCACCGCTTGGCGGCGGATGCGCCGATCCTCGCGTGGTGACGTCACTCGGGCTGCGCCTGGACCCCTCGCACGTGCCACATGTCCCTGCGCCAAACATCGTCGCCACAGGCGCTGCACCGTGGACACATCCCTATGGGTATCGGCTGCGATTTGACGAAGCGACCAACCTGCCCTTCTCAGCCCGATCACCATACCCCTCGTAAAGTCGTCTGTCTGCTGGAAATGCCTCCGTTGACGGCGGCCTGGCATTCTTAGCTTTACACGTGTCCTGTGGCACACGACAACACGTTCTACAATGATTGTCGGCTGAGAAATCACGGTACGAAGTGGGCCATTCGCCAACGCCGTGTCCCATTTATCGTTCGCTACGTGCGCAGCACAGCGGCGCATTTCACATCATGAGCATACCTCAGTGACGTCAATCTACCCTGCAATTGGCATAAAGTTCTGACCACTCCTTCTTGGTGTTGCATTTGCTGTGTCAGGCAGTGTATATAGGTATGTATGTATGTTTAGTCCTCAGCCCGAAGGATGGTTGGATCCTAAACAGCTTCGCCATCAGCTGCCATAGATGGCTTAAGCATCAATGAAGAGGCATACTAGGGAAATGAGGAGTGAAGCCGTTTCCCGTTGCTTTCGTCGAAGTCAGATAAATGCATTCTAAATTGGTAGAAATCGCACTCTGTGATTTTCAGGTTAAAATGCCACACTAGCTGAACAAAAACATCACTGTCTTAAGAAGAATCAGAAACAGTAAAGTTAATATTGCCAACTACTTTTTTAAAACAAATGTACCATATTGCCCTATGAATCGAAGACCAGTACTCAGACGGACACATATACAGCACTATTAGACTTAAAAGAGTAGGCTATTTTATAAATTCTCGTGGAACATTCCTTGCGGAGCCAGCACATAGTTTTGCAGTTTCTGGGAATGGGACCGATGACCTAGATATTACGTCCCTTTAAACACCAAGCATCATCACCACCACCACTTTCTGAGACGGATGGGCGGAAATGATTTCTTCAGGTCCTATTGCTCGATTCATTACTTATGCTTGTTATCAGTGTCCACTCGTAGCAGAATTTTGACAAGGTGTTCGATAAGTTGATTGATATTTGAACTACAGGGCACTCCATAAGTGACCATCCAATCATGTTTCGCTGTGCTGTTCCACAGAGTGATCCCTCCTTCACTTCTGTCATTCAAGATCTCCTGCCTAAATATAGTCCTGTATCTGTTGTTTTCTTATAAGTTACCCGGCTTGTACGAGTAGTACGGTTCCACTGGTGTTATGACGATACTATACTTGTTGGCAACTGCATGATGCGAAATATAACCAATAATTATTAGATCGTACCTTTTCTTGTAGTTCGTGGACACTAGTACTCAACATCCAGATGATATATGTATCAATGTTTCCTGTTTTATATGTACACAGTTCGAAAAATTTTGGTGAAGATGTTTTTTGACGTATGGTATGTGAACGTTAATGTGGTAGATGGGGTTCCAATAGTCCTATAGCATACCTTGAGACCTTAGCTACTCAGGGTATGAAGTTATACTCCATCTGTAGGCATAGCCATGCGTTAAACTGTCAGGTGATCCCTCAAAACAAAGTGAATAGTGGTGCGTCTGTGTGTCGTGTGAGGTACGCAGGCTACTGCGGTCATTTGAGCACGTTGTACGTAAATCAGCACATCCCATGAGACATATTAACGAGGTTTCAAGTCGAAAAGGCTGTCACTTTGATCCAGGGAGAATGGAACTTTTGTTGTGTTGCTGTGGATCTCAATGTCTTTCCGTCAGTTATTCAACGCTTGTGGAGTCGCTACGATGAGACAGGCCAGTTCTCAAGGAGGGTTGGACAACATCGTGGATGCATGACAACACCTCAAAATGAGTGATATCTGACCATCTGCTCGTTACGGCGACGTTCAGCAACTGCCAGAGAACTACAACAAGATCTCAGTAGGGTCACTGGAGTCGCGGTGTCTGACCAGACAGTAAGGGACAGGTAAAGGGAAGGGTCCTTATGACCCAGACGTCCTGTTCGAGTGCCCCGTTTAACGCAGCTCGCCTTCTATTTGCCCCTACTCACGTTAACTGGTAATTTCACCTATGAAAACCTGTGTTGTTCACAGACGAGTCTATATTTCCCCTGTCACAGAGTGATGGACGTCAACGTCTGTGGAGACGCCGTGGTGAGCAGAACATGCCCAATGTTGTCCAGGAAGGCGACCAATTCGTACAAGGTTCTGTGATTATGTGGGGTGGCATCAGTATTGATTGCCGTACGTATCTTTCCGTCGTCCGTGGTAATCTTACCGCTGCGGGCTACATCTAGGAGATACTGCTACAGCATGTGCTGGTTGCTGCATACGGTCTTGGCGCTGAATTCGTACTCATGCACGACAATGCCAGGGCTCATGTAGCGCGCATCACCAGAACTCTCTTGCGAGAACTGGACCTTCAAGAGATGGAATGGCCAGCAGCGAGTCCCGATGTTAATCCCATCGAGCATGTGTGGGATAGGCTTGATAGAATTGTTCATGGGCGTCCTGTTCCACCACAAACTCTCCAAGACCTCGAACAGGCTGTCATTGAAGAATGGGACCTGATATCGCGACTTGACATCCGTAGACTTATGCGGAGCATCCCACGTAGGCGCCAAACTGTGATATATGCTCATGGACGACATACACCATACTGAAACTCTTTAACTGTGATAAAAATCCAACCTGGAGACTGTTATGACTTTGATTTAGCACCTATTTGGACATTTCCATTGGTGTTCTGAAATTGAACGCGTATTCATCGATGTACTTTTGCATGCTTCTACGATAAAGAATGAAGGTTTAGTTGGTAATACCTGGGTGTGAGGTATTGTTTTGTGGGGCATGGCATACGTTCAAGAACATATTCGCCTAATTCTTTTGAACTGTGCACCTTGCGCGGCAAAATCATTGATTACTGTTGGAATATTCGACCCATACTACAGTTCATGCAAAATCTTGTGTCCATCAGTTGATTCCGAACATCGATTATGTGTATTATTATTATTATTATTATTATTATTATTATTATTATTATTATTACACTGACTGACAGAGCAAATGCAACACCAAGAAGGAGTGGTCAGAACTTTATGCCAATTGCAGGGTAGACTGACGTCACTGAGGTATGCTCATGATGTGAAATGCGCCGCTGTGCTGCGCACGTAGCGAACGATAAATGGGACACGGCGTTGGCGAATGGCCCACTTCGTTCCGTGATTTCTCAGCCGACAGTCTTTGTAGAACGTGTTGTCGTGTGCCACAGGACACGTGTATAGCTAAGAATGCCAGGCCGCCGTCAACGGAGGCATTTCCAGCAGACAGACGACTTTACGAGGGGTATGGTGATCGGGCTGAGAAGGGCAGGTTGGTCGCTTCGTCAAATCGCAGCCGATACCCATAGGGATGTGTCCACGGTGCAGCGCCTGTGGCGAAGATGGTTGGCGCAGGGACATGTGGCACGTGCGAGGGGTCCAGGCGCAGCCCGAGTGACGTCAGCACGCGAGGATCGACGCATCCGCCGCCAAGCCGTGGCAGCCCCGCACGCCACGTCATCCGCCATTCTTCAGCATGTGCAAGACACCCTGGCTGTTCCAATATCGACCAGAACAATTTCCCGTCGATTGGTTGAAGGAGGCCTGCACTCCCGGCGTCCGCTCAGAAGACTACCATTGACTCCACAGCATAGACGTGCACGCCTGGCATGGTGCCGGGCTAGAGCGACTTGGATGAGGGAATGGCGGAACGTCGTGTTCTCCGATGAGTCACGCTTCTGTTCTGTCAGTGATAGTCACCGCAGACGAGTGTGGCGTCGGCGTGGAGAAAGGTCAAATCCGGCAGTAACTGTGGAGCGCCCTACCGCTAGACAACGCGGCATCATGGTTTGGGGCGCTATTGCGTATGATTCCACGTCACCTCTAGTGCGTATTCAAGGCACGTTAAATGCCCACCGCTACGTGCAGCATGTGCTGCGGCCGGTGGCACTCCCGTACCTTCAGGGGCTGCCCAATGCTCTGTTTCAGCAGGATAATGCCCGCCCACACACTGCTTGCATCTCCCAACAGGCTCTACGAGGTGTACAGATGCTTCCGTGGCCAGCGTACTCTCCGGATCTCTCACCAATCGAGCACGTGTGGGATCTCATTGGACGCCGTTTGCAAACTCTGCCCCAGCCTCGTACGGACGACCAACTGTGGCAAATGGTTGACAGAGAATGGAGAACCATCCCTCAGGACACCATCCGCACTCTTATTGACTCTGTACCTCGACGTGTTTCTGCGTGCATCGCCGCTCGCGGTGGTCCTACATCCTACTGAGTCGATGCCGTGCGCATTGTGTAACCTGCATATCGGTTTGAAATAAACATCAATTATTCTTCCGTGCCGACTCTGTTTTTTCCCCAACTTTCATCCCTTTCGAACCACTCATCCTTGGTGTTGCATTTGCTCTGTCAGTCAGTGTATTATTATTATTGTTATTATCATTATTAAGGTTCTCAGTTGTTTTCCTGCAGTTCCCATGATATTATTTTAGTGGCATTGGAGGGTACCTAAACGAAACAATTTCGTGTGGGAGTCTCTTGACACATAATAGAGACTACTGCAAGATAAAATCTTATAACATATCAGAAAATCCATTACAATTAAAAGTGACGCTGAACGAAAACACAAGCTTTGAAACCACATGGGTCAACCGTCAGTTCATAAATTAGTGCTGCCCGACATTAATTATGAACAGAATTCATTGAAATGTTGAGTTGTTGAGGGAGCATCGTATATCAGTCATATTGGAGCTCTAGAATTTCACCTTTTATGCCCTATGAAATCCACTGATTCAAGAGATTCATTTGATAATAGTTGCGACTTCTAAGACAGTTAAGTATTATAAAAACAGTATTTCGTTGCAACATATGTTTTAGAAAGAAAATCAGTTCTGATTTCTAACTTATGTAGTGAGCTTCGATTTCTAGAAAACATACACAAGTATTTGTGCGTTGTCAAGTGAATTTTATACTTCACATTCCAACTGAAGGCCCTAGTGATCATCTTTCTAGCCTTTGTCTCACGTTGGTGCACGTTGACCTCGACTTCGATTTGCACAGTTCAGCGTCAGTATCTGACTGAGCACAAAACATGTCTTCCTATATCCGAACATTGCGTTTCTTGGGCCAACTACCAGGTCGATTTTCAGATTATGTGAGTTGGAATACCTCCACAGATGTTTCTGCGCGTTATAAGACGTGGTCATACCATAGGAAAAGGGCTTCACGCATTTTGTCCACAGTCAGACCAACACCCATGATGTGCTATTAGCTATTTTACTTTGAGGACAGGGTCCATTCGGATAAGACCTAGTGAAGAGCGAATTATGCACACCTCCACGGCATTCAGCACTTTTGATTATTGTCTGTTGATGGCCAGCAACCAGAGCCGCACAGAGAGACTGGTGGGGCAGCAATCCTGTAGACTTCAGACTTTAGGTGAGTGGGCACTGGCGCGGCGCTCACAGAAAATTCCAGCAGTTTGCTCCCACTTCATCCAGGCCTCTTTCACTCGAGCGCGGACATCTAGAAAAGTGTTCCAAGGCTGTGAAACTTGAGTTACATACAGAAGGAACTCACTATACTTGGAAAAATACCATCAAAGCTAAATTGGAAGAATCATAGGAATACAGGCGAATCTGCAGGTAAATGTAAAGAAATTTCAAATTGACCCTGACAATTGGGAGGCTGTTGTATCCATTCGTCCAGAATGGCGTCGCCTCGTCCAGCAAGGGCATCTATCATTTGAACTACAAAGTAGGATACTTCTGCCCGACAAATTCATTGCTAGGAGACACCGTCTGCAAATACTGTAGAATAATCTGGGGTTCTAAAATTGGAATATACAGCCATCAGAGAACTCATGTGATTTGATCTTTACCTCATACTTGTTAACGAGTGATAGCCTAAATAATAAGTTATTATTATTATTATTATTATTATTATTATTATTATTATTATCTTTATCACAGTTTCCCGTGTCAATGATTACTGACCTCAGGTGCACGATTTCCTTTAATACCTTCAGATCCTTTAGGCATCCTGTAAGTTTGCTTTGATCTTGTCGATCAACTACCATTAGTTTGGTAATTTTCATATTTCACTTTATGCCATAGCAAAGAATAATTTTTCACTCTTGTAATCAGGTCAGTAGTTCCTCTTCATTTCCATCAGTGAGTAAAAGGTCTTCTGTAAAGCGCAGGTTACTGTTTTCTCTGCCGCTATTCGAGATTCCACCTATACAGCCATCGGGAGCTATTATGATGGCATTTGGTAGATATTGTAGAGTTGAGTTGATAATATACAAGCTTGTCTTATTCCATTTGTCACATTGGGACAGTCTGAGATATCACTGTCCGCCTTTACGGTTGCAGCGTGGTTGTTATACAGACCTAGTCACTTTTCTGTATTCTATCGCCGCATATGACCATGTTTCTCTAAAACTAGGAGGGAAGGCAATATATAATTTTATGATCTTTTTACTCCCACGCAAGCTCGTAGTAATCTTGAAATAAAGATCGAGTTCGGCGATAATATGTCAAAAAGGTTTTGTTCTTAAGCAAATAAAGAAGGCATAAGATATAGAATTGTATCTTTAAGAATATATCTAACGTGATAATATGATCGATATAGACTCGTAGGAACTGTAAATAAACGGACAGCCTTATCTTTTATCAAACAGATGTTGCCGAACGAAGAGTACTGGAGGAATGCTAAAAGTTTCACGTACACTATTGCCATACCATTTGATCTAAACATGTGTTATAAGAATTCTTGTTCAAAATAGATTTTTAGTATTTGTAAAAACCATTGGGCATTTAAAATTCGAACACAACGAAAGACAGAGACAATAGAAATTCTGCAACAATCTGGAAACAAACTAATTCTTCACACAATAAAAATACAAAACATGTACGGTAATTACAATAATTCTGACTCTTTACGCTGAGTCTGTTTTATTATTGTTTATATTATTATTATTATTATTATTATTATTATTATTATTATTATTATTATTATTATTATTATGAGTCAAATTTGATGCAAACTTATCGAGCGACTTCCATGTATAGTCCAGTCTGTTCAACCGCAGTATAGGAAGAGGTTCACATATATTTCAATTACTATTAAGCTGTTTCCATATGCCTATGTTAATGTCAATACAATATCATCGTATTGTACCGTACCCAGGGGTAAATACCCTCTAGGACGATGCCTCCATTCCTGTATGAACATCCGACTAACTCAGGGTTGGGCAGAAAGTGGGTTGGTTGCCGATAGGATCAGGATAAAAGTCGAAGTTCTACTCAAAAATATAAGTAAATGACAGGATCATGGAGGTATAACACGAATGAGAAACAATCATATGGGATAAGATGGATTTGTTTATAAATATCCCCAAATCATTGTACTTGAAAGTTAAATAAATTAAAGCAAAATATCAAAATGGCATCATAAAATTCAAAATAAAAGAAATATGGACATTACAACATCAATTATATAAGAAACAAAATGGAAATAAAGTATCAAGCAGAGCATGAATACTTGTATACTTTCAAACTGATCATCTTCTTATAAGTCCATGGTTCAAGAGATATGTGATCATACGTGTACGCATACACTGATATGTAGTTAATTCAATACAATTCGCTTCACATGGAGTTACACACTTACGCATCACAACGATACGTTTATGAAGTTAATTAATTCGAGAGTCGCCCAACTACTATTAAAGAAAGTTAC
This sequence comes from Anabrus simplex, assembly GCF_040414725.1. Lineage (NCBI taxonomy): Eukaryota > Metazoa > Arthropoda > Insecta > Orthoptera > Tettigoniidae > Anabrus > Anabrus simplex. The sequence continues at coordinate 121,914,647 of NC_090267.1, read as the reverse complement.
AATAAAAGAAAAGTTACGATGAAAAGAAAAAGTAAGACGCTATGGGACCTTATATGAGTTATGCAAAACACTATGGGCATTTCCTACGCTATGTGTACAACAAATCAAACAAGCAATACTAAACACTTCTATTTACACTGGATAATGAGAAAATGTCTTACGTGCTACACAGATTCTACGTGAATCGCGGTTCACCACAAAGGATCTAGACAGAACTAGATTGACCATCAATAAAATTTAGCACTCGGGCTGTTCCCCATTAAAACAACGCGACAAGGTATTCAAACAATATATAACAATATACAACATCATCCTGAAAGGGAAAAACATATAGAAATAGCCATCAATATCTTGTAGAAAGCAATGGGCAACATTGCCTCCTGCTGCTGCATTTGAGCTCTCAACAGCGCGGTCATCCGTCATATATTTCCGGGTAGGCTGCAAGCTAAAAGGAAATGTTGAACTCAACACTGTGCTAAATTTTGGATTTTGTCTCCCAAGACTGTCACAAGGAAATAACATCTCACTCGCACGGACAAATAAAAACACAGCCAACTTATCAGCTTGCAATGAGATAATGTCTGTCACCGTCTTTACGGAAAGTCACGTATAATCCTTCCTTCCTAGCATGCTTTTACCATTTAACACACATCAGACTCATTAGTCTGGAATTAATTCCGTCAATTCTGATATCAATATACACTCAGAAGACAATTGGCAGGTACATCTCCACTGCACAATATTCTCTCGCAGATAAGGCATACAATCGGCCTACACTATAATTCAGCATGCACTCTTATATCTCATATCACTTATGAATCACATTGGCCTTCTACACTATGAGACCCGGTTCATTTCACGTGCAAGTCATTGGGTAAACAGTTTCCAACTTAGTTTTCAAGATCCTATTCTTACAACGCTGTTATGCAGCTACTCCGGACAGCTCCTGTAATACATGCGTCATGCAATTAGCTATATCTGTGTCTCTAAATAACCGAAATGAAATGACAAAGTAAGTATTTAACTCTGAATTTAGATGAATTTGTCAGTCTAATTCCCCTAGCATATATTCATATAAAAAATCGGAATATCCTACAATAAATTAAGCATGCATGAATAAACAACAACTAATCTTAACAAATCCCTCATTGTCTCAACTATCTAGTCGTACATCAGAATGAAGATGAAAAGTACATGCATTATTCTCATATCCTTATTTACAACATCATAAAACTGAATCAAACACATGCCGTTAGGCTTACTTTAATAAAAATCCTATCTAAACTGCCCTAGTGTCTTATCATAATTCATATAACATGCCATAATAAATACATGCGTCTTAAGTTATCCTGGGAACTCTCGGGATACATGGTAGCAGTTTACATCCCCGCTGTATGAAGAAATTACACCATGACGATCACAGTTTCAACACGTGGAGATGCACTTCCTTCTTCCATATGCGAAGCCATCTTCTTCCTGAAAAGTTATTTACACTGGAACACAAAACCTTGGGATGAAAATCTCTTCACCGCTCAATGCAATGCGTGCCGATCAACCCTTATTGAACAAATCAGCCAAACACACCGACTCCTCAATAATTATAACTCCAATTTAAAGGGTATACACAGTTTGATAGCGGCACGCGGTATGCTACGATAGTTCCTCACGAACACGACCGACACGAATGTGTGATACAATAACACGTGTCTCCTGCACTTGTTACACTGCGGCTAATGACCACCGTCTATGTTGAAATTACACTGTGCAATAATCTAATTTGCAATATATCTTCCAGCTACACGACTAAAACACTTGTTTGGAAAAATATACTATTACTGATATAACACTCCTGCACTGTCTAAGCAGTCCGATCAAAATACACTTCCACACTCTCCAAACAATCCTATCAGAATCACGTCTACAGTCTCCAAGTTATTCTAACAGAGTGACGCTCTTCCGAGCTTGGGTTACTGAGGAAGCTTCGGTAACGCCGTTGCAATTCTGGGGTTCCTGGTTGTCTAAGCCAACCACCAATCAGAAAGCTTGCTATGTCTGATGACACAATATAAATTAAAATACATTTGTGAAACACAGCTCAAATAATCGCAAATCTTTTCCTCTAATTATAATATCATATTTCTGAATTTCTATCACTTCTACATCTGTGGGAAACCAACGAATGACAGAAATTAACATGAGCTACTGTACACGTTTGCCAGCCTGGAACTGAGACTTGGTGCGATGTCGACTCCATGGTTGCCGATTCCTTACATTCTTATTGGCTGAAAATAATGCTTATTCAGCATCTAGTGCACGTGCCGAATCTTGCCCACGCTTGGTTACGCCATCAGAAGGAAGTGTTAAGCAACGTCCAGCGACATGATTTCTCCATAGTCATCCGGTCTCAATTACCTTGGGATTCAATACTTTACCATTTATGACTGTAGCTTGTATGAATGAAATTTATATACATTTTGTCAAATAATACTCTAAATATTTCATATGGGCCGGCATGATACGGCTCAGTATGTACCACAGAAAACTTGTTATATGTTGAATAAGTTATAGTTCGCTTTTGTTCAGATATCCTGACGAAAATCTCATTAGTAAACCATGTATTGTTGAAATATTTTTAGAAACTTATGAAGGTTTTTAGTGAAATCTGTTTAAGTTGATAACCATTCTCACTACTTCCCTAATTTCATGAAGAATGAAGTTTATTGGTTTCTCTCTGGAAGAGGCATTCCATTTGGCCAAACTCGAAATGGTTACAGTACTATAGTGCCATTAGTTCCGGGTATTGAATGTCCACTTAGATATACTAAAGTTATTCAACAGAGATGCCGGGGGTCGTGATTATCTCAGTGGGTTAGTTGCTAGCTTCCAGCCGGAAAGTTGAGGTTCGAATCCCGGTGAATCTTCTAAAAAAGGACGTGCAGTCAGGAAGTACATCCAGCCTCAAACTCCCGGCCAAACTAAAATAAGCTTCGGTGGCTCTAGCTACCAAAGAAATAACTGGGATCAACTGAAGAAATTTTATCCAGCTAAGATGTCCATCTCAAATAACGCACCTACCGTTAAAGAAATCGACATTCTGTTTTCACTCTCATTACTGGTACCTAGGGACTCATAATCTAATTTGCAGTACTTTACCTGAGTGTGAGTATCCGCTTATATAATGATACTAAGTACGTTTTTTAACAAAACTACGCCTGCCTTTAACCTAATGACATTATAAATTCAACGATGTTATTATTTTGAAAAGGGGCTGCCTGGCTGAGGCAGTAAAGGCATGCTAGTTTTGCCCGGAAGGACGTGGGTTCGAATCCCTGTCAGGAAGTCGTAAAATTTAAGAAAATGGATTTCTACTTCCGGAGGTGCACAAAGCCCTGAGGTTCACTCAGCCTACACCAAAAATGAGTACCAGGATAATTCCTGGGGGCAAAGGCGGCCGGGCGTAGAGTTAACCACTCTACCCCATCATGTGCCGAGGTTATGGTTAGTTGAAGCGTTTACCATCCACCCCTCCAAGGGCCTTCATGGCCTGTACGGGGATGACTTTGCTTTTGCTTTGTTTATTATTTTGAAAATCGAACAAGTACTTTTGAGGAAACGAAATGTGTTCAAACGTGCTTGATTTATCAGCCGTGGACCACTCTATTAAGTTGAATCACAAATCAAAAGTCGTGTTATATAAAAAAAGTGAGCTCTTAATAAACAGAGTTCCGTCGACATCTTCTAACAGCTGGGTATTCTCTGTACTGTTCCCATAAACACACGATGATATATTGTATTAACGCCTTTTATACCGTCCAAGGTAACAGGCAAAGGAAAAGCGGTCGCATGGCATCGTCGAAGGGACAATATTATTATCCTGACATGACATTAAACCAACAAAACCGAGCTAGTTGACTAACCAGTACATACCGCGTAGCTGTAAGCTTACATTCATGAGATGGCGGGTTAGAAGTCCACCATCAGCAACACTGAAAATGTTTTCCAGTGGTTTACAGCTTTCATACCAGGCAAATGCTAGCAATGTAACTTAATTAAAACCACGGTCGCTTCGTTACCAGTCCTAACTCTGCCAATCCCAACGTTGGTGAAAACGTATCTCAGATAGCGAGGAGTTAAAACATTTGCGGCTGTGCGGTTAAGGGCGCGTAGTTGTGAGCTTTCATCCGGAGGTAATGGGTTCGAACCCCACTGTCGTCAGCCCTGAAGATGGCTCTCCGTGGTTTCCTGTTTTCACACCAGGCAGTACCTTAATTAAGGCCACGGCTGATTCCTTCAGTTCCTAGCGCTTTACTAACCCATCGTCGTCATAAGGCCTATCTGTGTCGGTGCGACATAAAATAAATTTAAAAAAATACTTGGGAACACATAAGGTTGACGGTAAGAGAGACATATAGCCGTTACACTGCTAAATCCACCATGCGTGACACAGATCCCACCCACATCCCCATCAGGGTGGAGAAAAGTGACAGAGAAAGAAGAGAAGACATAATTAATAAAACAGAAAACTTGTAATGGGGACAGTAATTAACATTAGACTGAATATTAAGGCAAAGGCGGCGTTGGAAGCGATTCTTCTGCACTTTTAAGAGTAAGAAGTATAACTTGACAACCACACACTCTTAATAGTAACCAGAATAGAAAAAGGAAGAAATTCCAAAAATAAATTAAATTTAAATTATGGTTTCCTTCAGGAAACGCATTTATTTTTGTATAAATGCAAAGGCTGGCATTTATGCAAGTCCCTTAGTTCACCGTCACTGCAATGTACTACATAGAAGGCGGTGGTGTCTGAACGGCACACTAGCCGTCAGCGTAATGCAAATCTGTAACAGTCTATCTGAGAGCCTACTCTACACTGTGGCGAAGTGCTGGTAATTTCACAATTGAAAAGGCCTAAAGAGGATTTTGACGCTTTTAGTTACGAACGAAGGAAAGAGAATGGCTAGGACATGAAAGACTACTTGCACCCGTAAGCCTAATACTGTTGACGTCACAAGAGTGCACCAAACGAAGTCTGATTAGAAAGGAAACCTACCGCATATTACGTCTTTCTTTGCCTGTTACCCATTTACTCCCTTTTTCCCCCTACAAACAAGAATTTTTCCTCCCAAAATGTTGCAGATTCATTTGTAATGTTTTGTTCAATTAATGCTTAATACTTGGCACTCGTCACCTATTTCCTTCACCAGCGAATCATTCCCTTTTCAGTTCAGTCCAGCTTATTTTGCAACTTTAGTCTATGTTAACTGTAGCATAGCTATATTCCAAACTATTCTTTAACAAACATATGAGTGTGTATTGAGTCTTGATAGCTACCTTCGTTAAAAGAAAGTATTTCTAATAAAGAACTATATATTTGGACCTACGGTGTATATAAGCTGTTAGAGAAAACGGTGAGATTTCATGAATGGGAAGATGGTATATTTTAATTCTGTACCTGTCTTGGTAATAATTCTGCCTCATATACATCTTTCTGTCTAAACAGGTCATTGGTGATGTCTCGGGATCACCGTGGAGGAATTGTTTACACTGGAGATCTCTATATTAGAAGCTGGAAGCCAGAAAGTGGATATCATCACCATTCAGAAGCAGAGGAACCAATGGGATCACAAAATGTGTGCCTCTTCACAAAGAAGCCATGCGTAAGTTGTAGATTTCCCTAACGAATGACTTTCATTCTTATTCGTTGAAACTTAATGTTATTACTAGAGGGTTGTGCATAATTGTGACGTGTGTAAGAAATAAAATCCTTGTAATTTTAGAAATAGACTACTTTCGAAGTTTAAAGGAATGGTATCCTCCAGATGTGCTTCATTATCTTCTATATATATATACAGGGTGAAGCGTAATTCGCGCACTCGGGCGTCGCAGCGCGACTCCTCACATGCCAGAAATAAAAAAATGTATCTTACAAAATTTCATCTTGCGAGTATATCCGGCAGAAAAACGACGTTGAAAAGTAGCAATCTGGCAACACTGTAACCACATGTAGGGTAACTACCTCTGTCAGCAGAAGTTAGTCGTACTGTACAGTTGGTGCAATAGATAAAGTTTTGGGTTAGAATGCAGGAGGTCGAGTGGTCGATCCTGGGTTGAGGCGTATGTTTTTTATTTCGTAAATGTAGTCCGGGTGGTATGGTATCTGGCACCTTAATTGTCAACAGCGATTGCAGTGGGTCCTCTAGAAACCATTTGCACTTACATACTACGATCCTAGAAATGGACGAACAATCGTTTTCATTGGTCAGCTTTGAAAGGCGCCCTTTCTACGTGGTGGGCGTGAATTTATTCGCACCACTTCATCTACTAGATGTGAAACCTGTTTTCTTTGTACCCTCCTCCAGTGGTCCCATAGATTAGTACCAACTATTATTCTTGTCTCGTTCAGGTCCATTGCATTTCGTTAGGGCCTTACGTTACCAGTAGGCCTAGCAACGTGCTCTGCGAATAATGTCCAAACTCGGTTACAATTTGTATGTGTTATCACCATGGTCCCAATAATTCTGCTTTTCAACATTACGTCTGGTAACCGCATGCTGTTTAGTACGTATCTCAATGCATTATTATTATTATTATTATTATTATTATTATTATTATTATTATTATTATTATTATTATTATGTTGTAAATGTAGGATACATGTGACCTCAGAAACGGTGTCTTACTGTATTACAGTAGGTAATGTCAGATGGAAATTAGCAAATAAAAAATGCGCCTCAACCCAGGATCGAACCATCGACCTCCTGCATGCCAACCAAAAACTCTACCCACTGCACCAACTGTACAGCACGACGTGAACGTGCTGACAGCGGTAGTTACCCTACATATGGTTACAGTGTTGCCAGATTGCTACTCTTTAACGTCCGTTTTCTACCGGATATACTCGCAAGAAGAAATTTTGTAAGAGACATTTTTTTATTGCTGGCATGTGAGGAGTCGCGCTGCGACGCCCGAGTGCGCGAATTACGCTTCACCCTGTATATATATAAAATAAGAGTTTTCCCTGCACATTGCTCGGAATTTAAAAAGAATGGTATTTCTGTACCGCTCGTCTCCACAGTAACAAGGAAATGCACTTCTAATTTTCCATCATATCTGTCTATATAGCACCTGTCCCGGGCTCGGCAGAGCATTGATTCTAAAACTTACGTTCACAAATAAATATTTGGATGGAAATCTTCTGGATGATTAACTTCAGAAATCAATCCTGGCCATCGAAGTCCCATCGTCCTTACTTTCACTGGCACAACGGCTAAGCTCAAGAGCACACGGGTCAATGGTCTGTTCCCAAATAAGTGGGAATTAAATTTTGAAATATTGAACGTAGGATTTTCTATTATAAAGAGAGGAATACACTATCCTATGAAATAAGAAGAATGTTTGTTCCCAATTCAAAATATAAATTTAAAAAAAGATAGCGTCACAAAGAAATCGATACATACGAGAAAATGCCATGCTATTAGAGACAAAGAAAATCAATTATATGGTAAACGCCGTTAACGTTCAAGTCAGCCTGTTTTCTGAATATTATTTTGGCATTCCCAAATCAGCTTATATTAACCCTGCCACGAACCTACTACGCTGGCGTAACAGCGGGAGAGGTGATACTCCCTCGTGGCGCGTCCCAGGTGGCGGATAGGGGAGTCCTAACCGGCTTGCCGGCGGACCTGATGGAAATAAAATACCTCTCGCGGACCAAACACAATTCACCCTGCGAGTGGGGGACGCACATGTAGAATACACCCGCGGTATCCCCTGCCTGTCGTATGAGTCGACTAAAAGGGTTGACCTAGGCGCGGATATGGAATGCGGTTTGGTATAATGTGTTGGACCTCCTGTGGATGGGAGGGGTTGAATACATTCACAGGTAATCCCTGCCTATCGTAGAAGGCGACTTAAAGGGTCATGTGGCCATGGTCCCCTCTTTATTTTTTATTATTTTTCCGAGGGTCAGATGTAGACCATTTCAAAATTTTGATGTGCGTGCTGGCAGGAGATGGGCCTCCTACGTGTGCGATTACGCCCAAAAGTCCACAATTAACCACCGCGTAATATTGCGGGTGGGAGCGCCATGTACCTTGGCAGTAGTATCCACCTGACACCACATGTCCCCGCACAGCAGAATGCCAGAATAACATATTATTATTAATTATGCTTTATTTTTTCTCTCTATTTAGTGCTCTGTACACGCTATGGGGTACATGCTATTGCGGGGAACTGGAGGAAGGGAGTCCTAGTGCTCATTGCCTCATCCCGTATTAGGCATCGTCCAACATCGGACCCCGGGCAGTACCTGCTATGACCAGGTGGGTATTGCTTTGGCTGCTTGCTTCGGCACAGAGACCCCTGATCGGAGTGGGTGGCATTCGGGGAGGAAGTTTTCGGGCATGGCTTCCAAACGAAGTCGCCCCTCTCAAGGTGGTCCCCCACCGAAGTCTTTAACTTTTGCTTCCCTGAGAGGTATAACTCCCTGGGAACTTGTGCAGCGTGAAAGAATGGGATCCAGCTTTCCTAGGTTTCTGGTCGTGACCAGAACCGATGGGCACGTTTTAAGCTGGTAAAGTCGATTTTTTTTGTAGATAAATTGAAGGCGTTTACGGCGAACTTGAGGACCTCAAGAATATGCGCAACGGTAGTTTGCTTATGAAGACTCGTACAGCACTGCAAGCTGATCAGTTGCGTAGGTGCGACCACTTTGGCGAAATCTGCGTCAAAGTGGAGGAGCATAAGTCCTTGAATCTGGTTCGCGGAGTCATCTTTCACCGCGACCTTATTTTGAACACTGACGCCGAGTTCATGGAAGACATGAAGAACCGTGGCATGACACACGTCAGGCGCATTACGCGCAAGGTCAACGGTGAAGACGTTGCCACTGGTGCCTTCATTGTCTCTTTCAAGTTGTCAGTGTTACCAGAGAAAGTCAAGGTAACAGCTTATCGTTGCGATGTGAGGCCGTACATCCCGCCGCTTATGCGATGCTATCAGTGCCAGCGATTCGGACATATGGTATCACGCTGATCAAAACAGTCTGTATGTGGTACATGTGGACGAGTAGCTCACGGTGCGGAGGAGTGCACAACTCCGTACAAGTGCACTAACTGCTCCGGTTTTCATTCTCCTCGGGATCGGAACTGTCCGACATATCTGAGTGAGGAGGAGATCAAGACCCTGGATGGTCTCTCCTAGCAGGAAGCGCTCCGTAAGTTTAATTCTACGAATACACCTGCCCGTACACTCGACTATAGCATGATAGCTCAGAGTCTTCCAGGTTCGTCATTTACAACATCGTCACCTGTGCTGATCGCTGCGCCCAAGGCGACTGTTGCTGCTCCCAGCAACGTCGCAAAGAGTAAAAGCTCGAAGAGGGGATCACCCCACAGCCGGCACAGCAAGAGGGGAAGGCTAAGTCTCCCATCTCTAAGAGGTCGGCGAAAGCCGTGCCCCAGCCGGCGGAGGTGGCATCGTCGACCAGGGCTGGGAAGCCATCTCCCAGCCCGTCTAAACCAGAAAAGAAGAAGGCGGCGAAGAAGAGCGCCCTTACTGAGCGCTCTCGCACTTCCCCTGCGAAGGAAAAGTCATGCCCCCCATCTGGAGGGTATGAGTCTGCGCCAGGAGGTACTCCTGCTCCTAAACCTGCGCGCTCTCCTCGTAGGGGACCTGCTCGCCCCCAAAAAGCGTCGAAGTTCTGGGCGGCATCCCCGCCGTCCTTTGATGACGGGATGGATATCGCGCTGTCCTCTACATCTACGGATGTAGAAGTTGATAGTGTTTAGGCTTGCGAACATTGTGTCACTCATAACCTAATACTCCTTTTATAGTCTACACTATGGCACTGTTACAATGGAATTGTAACGGTTATGACAGGAATCTTGCTGAGTTACGTCAGCTCATTAGTGAGTACGCAGCGAGTATATTCTGTATTAGCTGCCTCTGTGGATCCGTGGTAGAGTGTGGGCCTTCGGATCCCAAGATAGCGGGTTCAAACCCGGTAGAGGTAGACGGATTTTTGAAGGGCGGAAGAAAATCCGTTCGATACTCCATGTCGTACGATGTCGGCATGTAAAAGATCTCTGGTGATACATTTGGTATTTGCCCGACAAAATTAATTCAATATCAGCCATAGACGCCCAAGAGAGATCCGGTTTACTCTGTCTGCCATGTAGCGGACCTAGAGTAAAACGGAACGACGAAATTGACGAGCAGACAGCCAGATGCAAACGGTAGCTGAGGCCATACGATTAAAAAAATAGTCTGTATTCAGTAGACCAACTTCAGACCTGGTCATCATACGTTCTTGAGAAATTTCAGACAATACTCGACAGAACGATATTATGCCCACCGGGCGTCTGGTGGCGTGGGCATTTTTGTCCGTTCTGATACTTATAGCGAAGACGTTCCTCTAAGGACCCCACTGGAAGCAATTGCGGTGCGGGTACCTCTGCCTGTCATAGCAACAGTGTGTAACGTTTATTTTCCACCAGGCCAGCCTCCTAACATAAATGATGTCACTGATCTTATAGAGCTCCCTTCCTCTGAGACGCTTTGCCCCCGGGGAGGAGAGCTGGAAACATTAGTAACAGAGCTGGATTTATGCATTTTGAACACAGGGGAACCAACTCACTTTAGTGTACGTTACGGCACATATTCTCGCATAGACGGAAGTCTATGCAGCCGAAAGTTGGTTCCGCTGTTTCGGTAGAATACACAAGATGATCTCTGTGACATTGACCATTGGTGGAACGATGAAATAGCAGCAGCCATCAAAGAACGCCGTCGCGCTCATAAACGTTACCGTAGACAGCCTACTGTGGCCAACTTGGTAACATTTAAGAAACTCCGCGCCCAGGTGCGAGTTCTTATTCGACAAATGAGAAGGCTTCGTGGGAGAGATATGTGTCGTCTATGACGTCACATACTCCATCATTTCAAGTGTGGACTAAGCTTCGACGTATTTCGGGTATCCATGAATCATCTTCTGTGCCGGCAATCTCCATTGCAGGCAATATCGTCACTGACACACTCTCGATTGCTAACCATCTAGCTAGTCATTTTGCGGATGTATCTGGCTCCGGGAATTACCATCGTGATTTCCTCGCTCGGAAGCGGGAAACAGAACGTAATAACCTTAGTTTTGCCACTCAAGTTTCAGAGGACTACAACGTGCCCTTTACGGAGTGGGAACTCTGCAGCGCCTTGGCGCATTGCAAGGACACGTCTCCTGGACCAGAGAACATCCATAACCAAATGTTGAAACACCTTAGTGATGATAGTCTACTCTCCTTCGTGTGTTCAACCGAATCTGGATAGAGGGTGATTTTCCGTCTCAGTGGCGAGAGGGCATGGTCATTCCTGTCCTCAAGCCTGACAAAGATCCTAAGTATGCAGGAAGTCACAGACCGATTTGTCTTACAAACTGCCTGTGTAAGCTTTTTGAGAGGATGGTATATCGCCGACTTGTGTGGTGTGTGGAGAAACAAGGAATCTTTTCCGAGTACCAATGTGGTTTTCGAGCCACTCGATCCACCACTGACCACTTGGTACGCCAGGAGAGACTCTACCCAGGATGCGTTTCTCCGCAAACAGCATTTGGTAGCTGTTTTCTTTGACTTGGAGAAGGCCTACGACACCATATGGCGATATGGTATCCTTTCAGTCCTTCATCAATGGAGATTCCGAGGTAATTTTCCGGTATTCATTGCGAATTTTTTGTCCCTCCGTCTATTCCGTATCCGAGTAGGAAGGACATATTCGCAATACCACGTTCAAGAAAATGGAGTCCCACAGGGATCGGTCCTTACTGTCACGCTGTTCGCGATTGCCATAAACGGTATTGTTGCTGCTGCTGGTACTGCAGTCACACCGTCGCTATATGTGGACGACTTTGCGCTGCACTATAGCTCGCGTAATGTGGCAGTCGCAGAGCGACAATTACAGCAACGTATTAGGAGAGTGGAGCAGTGGACCTTCGAACATGGCTTTCGATTTTCTACCACAAAGACCTGTGCTGTCCACTTTTGTCGCCAACGTTCTCTTCACCTTCCTCCTGAACTTTATTTAGGAAATGTAGCTATTCCTGTAGTAGACACTTGCCGATTTCTTGGGCTTCTTTTCGATAACAAATTATCCTGGGAGCCACAAGTGCGGCAGTTAAAAGTGAAATGCACTAAGAAGCTGAATATGATGAAGCTTCTTACTAGCACTTCTTGGGGGGCTGACCGCACGGTGCTCCTACGATTCTATAGGGCACATATTTTATCTCGGCTAGACTACAGCAGTGCAGCATATGGCTCAGCAAGACCAAGCGTTCTTGCGAAGCTAAACAGCACCCACCACGGCGGGGTTAGGTTGGCGAAGGGAGCTTTTCGTACAAGCCCCATTGCCAGCCTGCTCGCTGAGTCTGGTGCTGCGCCTTTACATCTGAAGCGCCAGCAACTCCTACTTACGTATGCTGCAAATTTGCGACAGATGCCACTTCATCCAAGCTATCCTTGCGTGTTCAACAATGGCAACCGTTTGCTGTACGCTGCTTATCCTCGAGCGACGCGGCCGGTTGGGGTACGTTTGGATAGCAGTTACGAATTGTTTGACGTACCTTCGGTTCCTTGCCTTCTCAGACAACCAAGTGGAGTACCTCCGTGGGTAGTACGACGACCTGAAATAATCCTGGATTTGCACACTGGCCCGAAAGGAAACAAGGACCCTTCTATTTATAGGAGGCTCTTCCTGTCCGTTGTTGGCCGCTATCCAGGTTCAGTCGTCGTCTACAGGGATGGTTCAAGGACAGAAACGAAGGTGGGCTGTGCGTTCGTTGTCGACATTGAGAGGTTTCTTTTTGCTCTCCTGGAAACCTGTAGTATGTACACAGCAGAGCTCTATGCTATCTGTAAGCTCTGCGGTACGCACTGTCCAATGGACGCCGACACTTTCTTCTGTGTACTAACTTCTTGAGCTCGCTACAGTCTATTGATACTTGTTTACCTCGACACCGTCTGGTGCAGTGGGTCCAGGACTTGTTGGCCGGGTGTTCTGATGGTGGCACCAGAATCACTTTTATATGGCTCCCAAGCCACATGGGTGTAGAGGGAAATGAATTAGCAGATAAGGCTGCCAAGGAGGCAGTTACACTGCCCCCGTTGCCTTTCAAGTTTCCAGCAAGTGATATTCGCTCTCAGCTGAGATATCTGGTTATGTCCCATTGGGAGATGGAGTGGCAGGCCACTCTTCTTGCAAATAAGCTGAGAGCGATAAAAGGTACAACGAAGGTATGGAGCCCTTCCCTTCGGGCTTTGCGGAGGGAAGCTGTGGTATTATGTCGTCTTCGGATCGGCCACGGTATCCTGACTCACTCCCATCTATTCAAAGGAGAACCCCATCCGGTGTGTACTTGCGGGGATCACCTTACCGTGGTACACATCCTTACGGAGTGTGTGGACCTGGTCGGTCTTCGCCGTAGTCTTAACCTCCCGGGTACAATCTCCCTTATCCTGCGTGATGACGAGCAGTCAGCAGACCTCGTCATCCGCTTTATGAGGGATAGTGGTCTGTTTTATCGTGTGTAATGATGTCTTTTGTGCTAGTGTATTTGTTTGAATTGCGCTTTTATCCTATTGACTTCATTTTAGTTTATGTTGCGCATTTTAACGTCTAACATAAATTATGTATATACATTTGTACTACCAGGCAATGCCTTATTCCTTTGTCTCCTATATTTTCTCTTATTTTATTAGAAAATAAGGCATTGCGAATTAGATTCACTGATTGTTTTAATCCCATACTCATTTTCTTCATCACTCGTTCCATTGGGGGCCGATGACCTTCGATGTTAGGCCCCTTAAAACAACAATCATCATCATCATCATCAGCAGCAGCAGCAGCATCATCATCATCATATATTAACCCTGAACACACGTATCCTGCACTTCATAATAAAATGGGGTGTATCCCTTTACCTAATACATGGATACCCGCTGGTACCCGTTATATTAATCCCTATCGACGCACAGTCTCGTGACGAAACAATATTAACTAACAATATTCATCATGGTGTTGAGATCTTATTACAGGCTACAATTCCGCATACCTCCATAACCATGATAATCATGTCGTCGCTCGTCTTAAATAAGGTGTACTTGACTACATTAGTTATATATCACTTATCGCATATATGTGCGTTTCTTCGGAGTATTACATTATCCCACTATTATACAAAGCGGACGAATATAAAGTTGGTATACTGTAAGTCACCATATAAGTCACCATACAATGATATAACACGTAAATACAAACCCATGAAAAATAAAGCAGTCAACTGTAAATACATCAACATACGATATAATTCACACTCTTAAATGCATTCTGAAGTTCTGACCCTTCACAGGTCTCCTGGTGTCGATCTAAGGCTGTCGATACCACACGGCATCGAACCCGTGTTAGTTGGACCTCAAGGTGCGGCTGAAAACCCTATTCCGATCTCATTTAAATATAAAATTGGGAGGAATATATCATATATCGGGTCATAGAACGCACAACGCAGATGGTAAGAATTATTGGCATGTGAATATTCAATACAGTGTCAAAGTGAGGGAGACTTCCTATGTGAATATTACGATCATTGACAAACAGCAGGACCCGCTGAGGTCTGACATTTCCTTCCCTTTCGAGGGCCGTACATTTTTTCTAAGAAGCAGCCTGTCCACTTCAGCTAGGAGAAGACTCTCACTTCGCCCCAGACATATGGACGTACCCCTCCTTCAATTCTTTCGCCTTTATCCAGGAAAATAATAATTACTGGCTGATTTCAAATATCATTTTTCAATATTTAGACCATGTTCTGTCTTGTTCATCTCTTCACTATGATTATTATTATTATTATTCTATTTTCACTTTGTCATCTTAAACACGTTCACACATATCGTTTCACCCTTCACATCACACACGTGTATCTCATACCCACATTATATACGACTTAAGATGATTCTATTTCGACAGGTAATTTAATTAGCACTCACTCGCTAATTATATAAATCAAGATTGCACCTCGAGCCATTAATCTTCCAGGCGCCAGGCGCCAGGGAATAGCTGGACACGTACATTACGCCGTGAAGCAATGAAATGATGAAGTTCTATCTCAATTAATCAAACTTGGATTGAATATTATGAAATCTGCTGAAGTATTAATTCCACCCTTAAAATGCTCCCCTCAAAAACAAACACTATGGGAGCCTTACATACTAATTCATGAAAAAGAAATCACCGGAATAAATGGTTGATTATCCAGAATCACAGATGAGCCCATAAAATCACTAATAAAAAGAAAACTTTACCCCCTTGAAAGACGCATATTGCGTCACCTATATACTCTCGAATTTACATGCAGGTAATATATTGAATATACTTTTTTCATAGTTAAATTTTCTGCAACCCTCATGATTCTCATGCCCAGAAATATGATGGATTTGTACTTATCATCGCTGCGTGCAGCCGTGCCGTCATCTGAGAGTACCCCTATGGGTTTAAGCCGCCATCATTGACGCCTCGTTAGCTGAGTGTCCTAGGTTTATTTTCTTCGGAGTCCCGTTCATAATGTCCTGATCTGCAATCACCTCGGTCGAAGTTCTAGATGATCCCTCTATGAAATATTGCAGGCACAATGGCGCGTTCTGGTCGTCTCCGAACCACCACTGCAGGCACACGGGCACTCTCTGTTAGAGTAGATTCCGGGGTTCGACAAGCACTTACATACATATGAACAAATGGGAAACTGGTTATTGAAGTACTGTTTCTATGCCTTCAGATAATATAATAAAGCTAGACCCACTCATAAGCTCGAATGGACTAGCCGATTAGCGGTCTCAGTCCTTGGAGGTCACTACTCGATACCCTTTTATCGTAATCTGACACGCTTACTAATTTCTATTTATTCGCACGTGAGCATCACTGGTTCAATTGCACATCACTTCCTGGCTAATCTAACACTGTTTACTGATTACTGTTTACTGGCGATCATTGGAATTCTAACCCGATCTCTGACTATTATTCTTGTGAGCCGCTACTAACTTTGCTAGTGTGCATCACCTTAATAGGTATTGGGATTCGAAGCTCCTATATTCACGCACCACAATTATTCCTTTCATGCTAGAAATATCTGATTATTTTATAGGTATATGGGTCTGACTTGAAACAAACCTCTTGTCTAACACACTTATTCAAACACTAAATAACACGGAGTATTAATTGAGCAATACTGATTCACAATCAATGAATGAGTAAAGAATGGAATACTAGGGCTTCGTCTGTGTTTCTTTTATAGTGAGTCCGGGTCGCCGACTGAAGGGAGGGTAGGCTCCGCCCACGTGCGACAACGCGCTCTGTTAGAAATGATCTTTCAGAGTCGTGGGAATATTCATTTTGTAGATCTTAAATTCTTCTTCCCACTGATCTAATTCCATGTCAAACGCATCGCAGAATCTCTGGTAATCGTACAAGCTTCATCTTAGGAATTTGTGCGTCAACCGGTATAAGCTGGGGACTCCCATCTTTACATCACGATATGAGCGTCCGAAATCTGGTTCCCATTAAGGACATCTGTATAATGTGCGTCATTTCCAATACGTTCCTTAAGTAGTACATCTTCTGACATCATTAAGTAGTGTAAATTTTGCTGATTCCAACGAGTCCTTACTCGTAAATTTCTAAAGCGTGTATGAAACATTTTATTATTACTCTTTAGGCACGAACATAGTGAGTTGGCTTCCCTGAATACACAGGGAAATCGCTGAGAATCTCCCGTTCTCAAGTTAAAATCCTCTAAAGCAATCTCCATATCTCGACCCAGGCGTTCTTTGCGCGTGGCGTGTTCTGTCCATCTCGCTCGGTAAATAGAGAAGCGTAATTTCAAGGTTTCGCTGTACTGACTCTCTCTGTGTGCGCGTAATTAGAGCTTCGCCCTCCGAGCTAGCGCAGCACCGCTCGTATCCCGGACTGGGTGAAAAATGCTCATTACGACAAAATATGTCGTAGAATGACGCGGAAAACGGCATATATTATTTGTTGGGCATCATGACATGACAATTAGCCTTGTATAGAACGGTTATAGTATGTACTTATGTTCGCACAGCATGAGAAAATGGCTGATGAGTGTATAATGAAAATCGTTATTTAAAATCGAGGGATGAGGTAGTATAATTTAGGATATAAGTAATTTTATTCACGCTGCTTGAAATGGTATTTTAGGGGAAGGTGTCTAAATTTTTTTCTATAATATCTACGTTATTGGTCCTATAGAAACGTATTTCTTAACAAAAGTTACAGACAATATAAGTTCCGATCATTTATGTCTTACACAGTTTTATCATACCGACTGCGATAATAGAATTCATGAATTTGGACTTTTTGTTGCTTAGTCTATATCAACGCCGAGCATTGCTAACACAGAAATATTGTTTAATTGTTTAATTAGAGATGGTTTTTGTCGTGATCGCCTTAAGGTACAAAAAAGCGTGGTCATCAGTCCATAAGGACAACGAAAATTTTGAAGCTGAGCATAAAAAGTGATAAAAAATCGTAAAGGAACTATCAAATGAAATATAAGGCAAGTGGAAGTCATGACAGTAAGAAGGACTCCCTTTACGATAGATGCCCAGATATCACAAGGTCGAAAGAAAACTAAATGTGAAGGCCTACTATAGCGAAAGCTCACACAACTGATGAACAATAACATTACATTGACCATTGTTGTGATATAATTTGCATCTTCTGCTGTCACTCATCTCTGATAGATAGGATTACTGCTGCGTTCCGAGCGAAACATCATGCCTGGATGTTAGTGGAAAGTAGCTCGGGAATTAGTAAACTTTGCACACGCTGTATGATTGTCCCGTTAGCGACGCGTACTACAGGTATTTCTGAACATACAGTTGTTTGTTGCTTCGAAAGTTGGCCATTTTTTTCCAATTGTCTCTAGCTGTTTAGTATCTCCACGATGAATTCTTTTGTTGAAGAATTGCCAGCCCGTTACGCACACGCAGGAATGTTAGACGATACAAACAAATGACCAACTGCTGTGAAATGGAGTAGACTGGGGAGGGGATAGAGAGAGAGAGTAGGGGGTGGTGGTGGTGGTGGTGATTGTTGTTTTAAGAGCGAAAATGGTATTAACACAGGTCAAGATGCAATATTCTTCAAATCTGACGTAAATCGACGAAGACTGGTGTGAAGTACAAATCTAAGTTGCATGAGGTTGTTTGATGGTCAGCATACTGGCCTTCGGTTCAGAGGGACCTGAGTTCAATTCCCTGGTGGGTCGAGTATTTTAACTCCGTATGGTTAATTTCTCTGGAACGGGGACTGGGTGTTAAGTTCGTCTTAACATATATATCCCTTCATTTAAACAGAACTCACCAAACTAACAACCATCCCAGAAACACGCAATGAAGAACAAATCCCTCCGTACAAGAAACGCGTCAAAAAGGGCATTTAATAGTGCAAATAGGCAATATCTATTCAAGTACCGAACCCAGTACATTAAGAAAATACCAGAAAGAATATATCGTTCAAATGTCACCTGTAAATTGAAGCACAAACAAATTAAAATCTTCTATCTTATACCATAAGGTATTCATTTCATTTTATTGACCTACTAGATTTATGACTGAAAGAATGAAGTAGCATGAGGTTTATAAAAATTCAAGCAATAAAAGTATATTTTATGCATTCATAGTTATTCCATGGTCTGGGTATCAAGTGTAATAACTAATTGTCATTTCCGTGTTATTTGACGTTAGGGCTGAGAAGTCATGCTATCCGCTCGTTTTGCATTGCCTGCTTTGCAGTTTTTGGGCATACTGTTGAATCGACCAGCCCATTTGACCTAGGCCTGGAAACGTAAAACGTCTCGCCACTTACGTGGAAGAAACCAGCCGATAAGCCACAAATCGGAGACAAAATCAGGACGTATGAAAAATATGTGGCAGCGGGTTTTAAGTAAGGTGACAGGGGTGTGGTGCGCAGTGTTTCCGGCCTCATTCCTCGTAAATAGACTTACTAGGAGAAGAAATAGTTTCATCCGACTGGAAGAGGAAAACCAAGAACTGTGTCAGTTGAAGTGATAACTGAAATAAATATCAGTTATTAGTTGCTGGAGCGATTGCATCGTTCTATGTAAAAGATACTAAAATTAGAAAGAGTTACGACAATAAGAACTTTAGGAATAATATTTGATGAAAAATATTTCAACGCCCATATTACAAAAATAACGAACGATGCCTACCATATGCTCTGGTTTATAATAATGAGTTCTAAATTATTTACTAAATAATCGATAGTTGCCCAGTCATTCAGTAGCCTTGTTAGGAGTAACTTAGAATATGCATCTGCAATTTGGGACCTGTGTTCAAAGGAACAAATACATGCTACTGAAGTTGTAAAAAATATGTTTTTCTGTATCTGTATTATAAAACAAATAAGACATTTTGCACTTTTGAAACATCAACCCGGTATTTAAGAAGTAGGCCAACTCTAACCTCACGTCGTTGCGTAACAGATGAATTATTTCTTGAAGAACGTTAAACAAACTCGTAAACAATAAATTTAATTCCATAGGCCTGTTGAATTTTATATCATTTCATGTTCAATGAGTTAGAGCTCGCATGAACACAGTTTTTCGCTTGCCAAGATCAAGAACATCTCATTACTTGAACTCACCATTTATTAAAATGGCATACTGCCTGTGTAATTTCAAAGAGAATAAATAAATAAATAAATAAATAAATAAATAAATAAATAAATAAATAAATAAATAAATAAATAAATAAATAAATAAATAAATAAATAAATAAATAAATAAATAAATAAATAAATAAATAAATAAATAAATAAATAAATAAATAAATATTTAATTTAT
Source organism: Anabrus simplex (assembly GCF_040414725.1). NCBI lineage: Eukaryota > Metazoa > Arthropoda > Insecta > Orthoptera > Tettigoniidae > Anabrus > Anabrus simplex. The sequence goes on along the minus strand of NC_090267.1, from coordinate 121,894,729 downwards.
TTTTGATCGTTTAGTGCCTGGATGAAATGGTGCCAGGTGATTGCAATACATTGTGACACAAAACTCCCTCTGCTACTCAAACCTAAGGTGTACCGTTCTGTTGTAGACCGTGGCTTTGTATGGCTCAGATTGCTGGCCAATGATGAGCAAACATGATAAGACTCTCCATGCCGGGGTGATGAACATGCCGAGATGGTCTCTAGGAATAATAAGATTAGATAAAGTGAAGAACGAACACGTTCGCAAAATATCAGGTGTCGCTGCGGTGGATGAGGGAGAGCGAGAGACAAGGCTTGTCAAAGTACAGTCATGTTTTGCACTGCGATGACACATTTATGGCGAAATCTGTGGCAAATGTATTGGAACCAGACAGTACGCCAAGAGTACGTCCAAAGATAAGATGCCATGAAACACTGAACGACGATATGAGGCTGTCAGTCGTATCTCCAAAGATGCGTTACACCGTTTTAAGTGGTGAAGTCAATGCCTTCGAGCAGACGCTGCATCGCCAAGAAGTAGTAGAAGAAGAAGGAGGAATATTCATTTATAGGACAAGGAGGAAGGAATTGGAATAAATTTTTCGATATCATTGATGTTGATGATGATGATGATGATGATGATGATCAACTTCAGCATCCCCGTGCAGTTAAGCTCTGGCACTGCCGTTTCGTAATAAAATGTGTAAAGGATCTGTTCAATATTGAATGTATTGTTTATGCTGTTGAGATTAGAGCACACTACGAAATACCGGCAGACAGTCCGCGTATTTTGAGGCAGACGCTCGACATAGATTCAAGATTATGAACTCCATCGCCCTTGCCTCTAATAACGATAGGGCGCCCAGTAGCCCTCTGCGGATCGGAGTGCTGGTCAGCAACAGAAAATTATGAGCAGGTTCTACATGGTATGGAAATGAGAAGGCTCTGATGGAGCCTGGGACTCACGTAGTTCGACCACGCAAAGGACCGTGATATCAACGACGGTTTGTAGTCATACCAATTGCAAATAAATTACGGGAAGGTAGGCTTAGATGGTACGGACACGTCGTTCGCAGCAAGGAGAGTTCTGTTGCGTCTGGAACCTGAAGGCCAGTGACCGCTTCGTTGAAACAGATGTGCCGACAAGCGGACCCTGCAACATTGCGGAAAAACAATAGGCAGATGATGACAGTTGTGTTGTTGATTTATAATTTTGGACCACTTAATTTGTCTCCTTGGGGTATTCCTTGGGAGTTTTGGATTTATCTGGGGATCTTGAAGTAGCAGGGACACAACAATCATGCTTTTAGTTTCTAGAGCGCCTGTCCTTACCTTTATACATCGCTACAATTGGGCTTTCATTTCTTAGGGTAAATAAGAGGCTACGATGATAAACAATGAAACCATTCTTGTTCTGAGAGAAAAATGCTTCGTTCCCCCCCCCCCCCCACCAAGACGTTAGGAATAAGCTGGTATAACCTGATGATTCTTAGCTTCGGTCACCTAACAAACAAAAATGAGAGTGTGAACTTAACTTTAGATAAGAAATAACAATTTTTTTTTTTACAAAGCCGTTTTGTAACGTCTTACCTTTTATGCGATAACTCCAGACTCTGTGCTTACCACCTGACTGACATGCATTGCCATAGATGAATATCCACGGGAATACAACCGTCTGCAGTAAATAATTCAGTAACAATTCGTTGATGCAAACCTACGTTATGGATAGCGCCATTTTCTCACAATTTACGAGCATTCTTGATGTGGTAGATGCGCACCGCCAGGTAACGTGGTATTTTAATCGGATGTTTCTTTATACCAGTTACATGATGTAATGAGAATTACACAAAACTAAGATGGTTTCGTGTAGTTTGTGTGTATTTTTCCAAAATAATTTCATTCTAATTTTTGTATTTCTTTAAATTATAAAATGGAAATTGTGTTTTATGATAGTCTCAAAACTCATTTTGTTATACAGGTGTGATTACAGTTTTCAGCTCATTACATTTTTAAATAGCCATGCGGGTATTTTATTGATTGATTTGTAATTTATAATTCGTAATTTTGTAATTTTCGAAAGGTTAACAAAAGCTGTGTTCAATAATAACAAACTAATAAATAAAATAACTATTCTGCGTGTCCACAACCAATCTCATTTTCAGAGTCGACATAAACTATTGTTCGCCTGGTGCCCTGCCAGTATCTTAAGCATTTCGATTAGTGTTTTATTTCCCTCTTTTAGCAGACAGCCCCTCTATCTCCGTTTTTTAGATATTTTTCCTACTATACATCAGCGGAAGAACGTTGAGACACCTCAGGGATGCTCAGTAAGGACTTAACAAGCCTGAATGACATGACAGAGGATGTGATATATGACAAAGAAAAAGTGAATAAAATCCAAACAATTGGCATGGATTATTTAAACATAAGAATATTATTTTGTCATCCTCTCTAGCTGTGATGATGAAAATGATAGTTAATAGAAAATTAATTGTTGCTTTTGAGGTACAGAAAAATAGATCAAATAGGATGGTACATTAAGCTCTTTACTAATTCGACCTAACAAATTAATAATTACATATTCTTTTCGATGATATTTAAGCAAACAATTTTTTATATTCCATTAAATAGAAAAGATCTGGGATCTCACGATCAAATCTGGAATATCAGAAAAAGAAGAAAAAATTAAGTTGGTAAGGAAATCGTACTAGATAACAATCATTCTATTCAAAATATGAATTTACTGTAACTGTTTACATACATAATTTGATGCGTTTGCCTTTGCTTGCAAGATGTAGTGTTTACAGTGCACTATGTCTTCTGGTATGGGCTAGAATAAAATTGTTACTTTCATTGACCTGTCTCATACTTGGCTTTGACAATATGAAAGTGGCTGAGGTATGAATGACGCTAGTAATGCCATTCCTTATGCAGCCAGTCCCTGCTATGAATGGTGTGAAAATGTCGCTCATAGGGTCAGTTGGTGCACGCATTTCAGTGGGCTTGGCAGACTGATGTGCAATTGCAACTTCTGGCTCAGTGAGGAAAGCAACGGGAAACTACCTCATTCCTCATTTCCCTAGTACGCCTCTTCAGTGACACCTAGGCCATCTATGACAGCTAATGGTGAACCTTTTGAGAATCCAACCAGCCTTCGGGCTGAATACCCAACATACATACAATTTGATGCGATAATGATCTTTTAAAACGCAATCGACGCAATGGAATAAGTATCTGCTCATTATTCTATTTATCTGTGGTTTAATTCAATTAAAGAAGTAAATTCCAGTAATGAAATGTCATTTTACACGGTCCACTTAAATTAAACAAAATCTAAGCTCTGCGAACGCCACAGTGCAAAGCTAGACCCTGAAATATGGAAAAATAACGTTGCCTAGTCCACAATATAACACATGTGAAACAAGGGAAATATATGATGATATTACTATAACTCACACACATCAAAACTACAACTCTAATTCCAACACAATATGTACAATATAAAAAATTATAGAACACGTGAAATGACCGTTATGCTCAAACACAATCACTAGATTAATATCTGCACCATTCAAGCACAAGTGATTGACCCGGGATGAAAGTCATCAAATGTTCGGGAATACTCTCGAAGAATAATCCACAGTCAATGTGAATAAACGTGAAAAATTATCAAAGTAACGACAAGATCGGAGAATTTCGAATATAATACTACTGGACACAAGTATACAGAAGACAGTCAAAATCGTACACGCGCAGTCGAGAACTATCTACCTACTATCGTATGAAGATCCTAAATATCCCTATAGTCGTCTACAATTTGAATACATAACAATCTTAAAATTATCATAACAGGATTATACTCTCGAAAATTATCCCGATTCATCCATTACACAACAAAACACAATATTATTTCGAAGGCATAGGGCTAACACTCTATCAATCGTGAAATATAATATCATGTCTCATTTAAACATCGTAATACATTCGTGATCCGCCCCGGGAGGTCATGAAGTCCAAATAAAATATCACGCAACATGCCCTTCGCGTACACAATCCTCAAATAATACATTTGGATTCTCAAAGATCCAACCTATCTTTCGGTTTCCGTGCCACAATTTAAGAGTATCTCCTATATCGCTTATACCTTAGCTGGTTTGATTCAAAAGAATGGAATCATTTCTATCACTTGAGTTTTAACATAATCCCTCTCAATTTATATTCAGAACACACATAATTCTCAATGACAATTGGTTTTAGTATGAGGACTTCAATCACGAGAAAATCTAAGTTAATCTTACGAAGATCAAGACACATTTCCCCAAACGTTGTGCCTATATTGGGCTAATAAGGTGAAAATCATACAAATTACCATCAAATTATCCGCCATACAGGATTAATATAAGAAAATCAAATAGAAACACACAGGAATGATCATAATCTTCATGACGGTGTGTTATACCAACCACTAAACCAGCCAAATTTACATGACAGAAAAAGAAATATATGAAGACTGTGTAATGATATTACTGCATAGCAAAGTATGAGAACTACTCAACTACACCATTGTACAATACCATTTAATAACTATAAATACACTGACTTAGCAAATATCATGGGATAGCCATCTAATAGCGTGTGGGACCTCCTCTGGCCCCGCGAACTGCAGTGAGACGCCGTGAAAGTGAGTCGACAATTCCCTGGTAGTCCTCTGGACGCAGCTGACACCAAATCGTTTGCAGAGCGGCCGCCAAAGCTGGTCTGTTCGTGGGTGCACGGAGCCTGCGTTCCACTATTGACAATCCGTCTCAGATGTCGCCGGTTACGGTCATCGAGGGTGGCTTGACAGCCGGTCGTTCGTCTGTTGTGGACGGTGACACCCGCATTCAACCATTCACGATACACCCTGGACACGGTTGATCGTGTGAAGCCGAACTCCCGCACCACTTCCGAAATCGCACTTCCCATCCGTCGGGCACCGACCACCATACCCCATCGAACGGTGTCAGCTCACGACGACGTTCCACGTTACACCTGTCACATGCACAGCCACTGCTCACAAGGTCTCCTATACAACTGCCGTTGGCACAGGAGACGTGTGGTGCGCAGACAACACACCTGCGCATCAGTGCTCCGCTATCCCATGACATTTGCTCAGTCATTGTACATTAACTAACCAACTACTGAACAGATATTTACTCCATTATTTGAGTCGACTTAGCTTTCGATGACTTCTTCTAACTGGACGATGATTGACTGTCCTCAATACTACGATTACGGCTGGCATTCTCTCATCTCAAAGTTGTCGGCTGTGGTCTCAGGGTTTAGGCTCTCATGGTGAAACTAATATCACACATGGTACTGGGCGATGTCTCCATGTCGACTTGGTGGTTAGACTCCTCTTGATTCAAAGCTGAAACTTGTACAAAGATTATTAATGATGTTGTCAACTCACAGATTCTTCTCAATGTGTATGTTCAGTCTTCAGCCCTAAGGCTGGTTGGATCCTCAACAGCTCTGCCATCAGCTGTCATAGACGGCCTAGGCATCACTGAAGAAGCGTACTATGGAAATGAGGAGTGTGGTAGTTTCCCGTTGCTTTCCTCACCGAGCCAGAAGTTGCTATTACATATCAGTCTGCCAAGCCCACTGAAATGCATGCACCAACCGACCCTATGAGCAAGATTTTCACACCATTCATAGCAGGGACTGGCTGCAGAAGGAATGGCATTACTAGCATCGCTCAGTCACTTTCATATAGTCAACGCCAAGGATAAGACAGAGACAGATCAATGAAAGTAACAAAAATGCTCTAGCCCATACCAGAAGACATAGCGCACAGTAAACACTAGGTCCTGCCAGCAAAGGCTGTGAGTGAATACGTACTAAACAGTCTCGATCAACTTGACGTCAGTTAACTATTGTACTCGTTATGAATAAAAATAGCTAAAGTGACAGGTCTCCAAGAACACCAGGTTATTCATAAGCAAGACTATTGCTTTCCAAAGTCAGCTGGTAGAGTGGAGAATGAATGTCGACTGTCAACTGGCGAATGACCCAGTGACCGTCTGTATGCTAACAGCTGGCAAGTAGATGACCTTGTCGAACTTCTGCGCATCTCACTCGCACATACCGGAAGTATTACCAAATTCAAGACACGATTTCATAATCACACAAAATTCACTTTACATGTAATATAAAGACCAATGATAATAAAATGTAGTATATTGTTAGGAGAATGAGCAGCATCTTCCAATTGCCATATTTAATTATAACACCAGTCGCCTGCTAAATTTAACATAGTAGGTGACATGTCTTTCAACCCTCACGTAATTTCGCTGGCACACTTCTCTCTTTTTATGCATTAGCTACCGACACAGATGTATAGTCTTGCGGCGTAAATCAAATGACCAGAAATAAATAAATAAATAAATGAATAAATAAATATAAAAGTAGTAACTCATCAAATGAAAACGGCACGTGTGTAAAGTCCACTGACACAAAGTTATACCACACAGTCTTATCAAAGCACATTATCAGGCCTATCAAAACTCTCATAATATAGATTCCATTTTTATTGATAGTGGTTATAAGTCGGACCGACACAGATAGCTCTTATGGCGACGATGGGATAGTAAAAACCTAGGAATTGGAAGGAAGCGGGCGGGGCCTTAATTAAGGTACAGCCCCAGTGAAAATGGGAAACCACGGAAAACCATCTTTAGGGCTGGGATTCGAACCCACTATCTCCCGGATGCTAGCTCACAGTCGCGCGCCCCTAACCCCACGGCCAACTCGCCCCGGTTGAGATTCTATTTTAAATCTATTTTGAATAGCTGTATATATTCATTCCCTCTTGCAGACTTGTTCATCGCTATGACCTGTCTGACTACTGGTTTTCAGCTTCCATAGCTTATGATGATTCCAGATATGTGAATGTATCTAAAATTTCAAAATATATTACGACATATTAGCCAATTGAAAACAAGAAACGTAATCAAAATCTATCTGTATATTTTCCTTTGAGTAACTTTCAGTATTGAACAACACATTTACAATTAGGATTACTGTATTTAGAAATACGGAGCTCTAACAGCTCAATTAGAACATTTGATGTGTTATTCTGAACGCGGTCCTGCTTAAATTCTGTATACATTAGTTTTATCAGCTTTTACGATACAGATTGATCGCTGACGAATGTTTATCTTCCGGAAGAAAACACAGCATAACCATGCCATATACGGTATATTTAGTTGCAGCAATTACTGACCTGGAAATGTGTTTGGAATATGGGTAATAACTGAATAGCACTAATTGCGGCTGGTAATTAACTGAGAGTGCTCTCTATTGAAGAGCCATTTTGAATAATATATCAGATAACAATAGAATTCTCCTAAGTACGGTGCATACATCAAATCTACTAATACGCCGGTAATTTATTTCACAATCACTAAAAATGTAATCTTCACTTGCCAATGCTGCCGATAAAAATTATTTCTGATTCTGCTTACCCGCCAGGGTCGGTTTTTCCCTCGTATTCAGCGAGGGATCTCAACTCTACCGCCTCAAGGGCAGTGTCCTGGAGCGTGAGACATTGGGTCGGGGATACAACTGGGGAGAATGATCAGTACCTCGCCCAGGCGGCCTCACCTGCTATGCTGAACAGGGGCCTTGGTGGTGGAATGGAAGATTGGAAGGGATAGGCAAGGAAGTGGGAAGGAAGCTGCCGTGGCCTGATGTTAGTCCCACCCCGGTATTTACCTGGAGGAGAAGTGGGAAACCTCGGAAAACCACTTCCATGATGGCTGAGGTGTGAATCGAATTCACCTCTACTCCCCGTTCCAGCCCTCGTACCACTTTTCAAATTTCATGGCAGAGCCGGGAATCGAACCCGTGCCTCCGGGGGTGGCAGCTAATCACACTAACCACAACACCACAGAGGCGGACGCCGATAAAAATTACTCCTCATTTCTCTATTTTTCCTTTAAATATGTTATAAACTGGCCGTTTGCTAAGTAAAAATCTAACGTGGAGTGCTAGTGCTCAAGCTTCTTGGGGCTGAAGCCCTATTTGTTTATTGTTTTGACTGACTGATATACCCATCGTTAAGGAGACAAGAACTTCTACAATTTTGTCAGCAATGAACTGAACATTCTGTACAGAACCTGGAACGTTGATATATCCAAATATTTGTTTAATGCCTTCATGTTAAAGAATGTGGTTCTAGTGGGAGAGGGAACGTCTCTAAACCAAAGATCAAGATATGGATCCGGGTGTTCAGTAATACATTATGCCAGTATGTAAACCCTAAAATTGAAATAACATGGCACTCGCATTTATTTCTGTCGCTCAGAAATTATATTTCTATTATTTCAAGTCTAATTCCTATGAAGTTCATAGAGAGTCAACAATTACAAACATTCACCCTTTCCCACTGATCAGTGTCTGACGGAATTACTATAATTCATTTTGTGTTCGGGCGTTCCTCTTAGCCCTCACACGGATCGCAAAATTCTGGCATAAAAACCACGTATCAGGTATATATTCGATGAAATAAATAAGATTTTTTTTTCGTGGTTTACCATTTTCACACTAGGCAAATATTGGGGCTGAAACTTATTTGAGGCTACGGTCGCTTCCTTCCAACTCCTAGTCCTTTCCTATCCCATCGTCGCCATAAGACTTTTCTGTGTCTGTGTGACGTAAAAGCAGATTGTAAAAAGTAGTTATTTCCTTTACGTCAAACTAACTACTTATTCGCAGTTTTCGGAGACGCCGAGGTGCCAGAATTTTTCCCACATGAGTTTCTTTACGTGTCTGTAAATCTACCGACATGGGGCTGACGTATCTGAACACCTTCAAATACAGTCGGACAGAGCAAAGATCGAACCTGACAAGTTGGGGACGGAAGGCCAGTGCCCGGCACAAACAGATGTACGAAGTCTTTAAATGGCGTAGGGATTATTTTGAACGGCATATAGCCAAGATCCTACTCGCTCTTATTCTTAACATATACCAAATTTCGTGAAAATCCACCCATTATTTTCCCGTGATGCTCTAAAACGCAAACGGACACACAGACGAATATAGCACTGAATCCGACGTTGACCATTATTTGCCCCGTCCGCTTGATATTAATAAAGTATAGACAAAAATGTTCTCATGTATGTTAAAAAAGATTCAAAACTATATAAATTAAAAATGATCCCAGTACGATAGTTACTGAGATTATAATTTCGATCATGTATCTGTTTCCAGGATGACGTTCCGCTATGGGAGTGAATATTTAATGAGACTTGGGATATCTGACAAAAAACTCACACCACTTTGTGATCAGAAAATGTAAATGCAATTAATACAGCTGCTATTTTTTTCTGTATTCATTACTCTCGCGTATAACCTCAATCCTTGAACATGGAACGAGTTAATTTATATCAATCAAATCTTGAAAATGTGTAATGAAGTAAATACTTATCTCTGGCATATTAATGTCCATGTATACCCCGACATTTTAGAATTAATAAACCAACGTGACAAAACTTAAGCCTAACCACAGCATGGGTTCTTACTCTTTTGTAATTTTTCCCACACAGTATCCTTTTTTAAATTTTCAATTATATGCATGTTTCCCTCAACTATATTAAGTAAGAAGGCTCTATCAGTCAATAAAAATTATGGCCCTCTCACTTTCTTAGTGGAGATATCACTCATACTGTCGAAGATTAACTAAATAAAACGGAAGCCTCAAAATTTGCTATTTCTTCAGCTGTCTCAAACACGATCAGCTGTTCTATGATTCACAGCCACTTTGGTGTCTTTGCTAGACACCAAACAGGATAAAGTAGACACCATCCTTAAGGAATCAACACGGCAATGGTCACTAATTGAACTGTTGCCAGATTTTTTTCCTTCTCGGATCTTCAGTCAGTAAATTGGAGAAAGTTGATCGGGGTTTAGGTTTTGGTAACGCACTCTGGAATTAAAGTTGACTAGCAATCAGCTGATCTGCCATTAAGGACTGATTTGATGGACCTTTCTGCAACCGGGCATTAGCCCTCATACGGATCTCAAAATTCACATATAAAAACCACGCATCAGGTTAATATTCGAAAAGTACAGACAGATGTAATAAGTAATATTATTGAAGTTGGTATTCCGTGGTTTACCATTTTCACACTAGGTAAATGTTAGGGCTCTACTTTACTTAGGGCTACGGTCGCTTCCTTCCCACTCCTAGCACTTTTCTATCCCATCGTCGCCATAAAACCTTTCTGTGTTGGTGCGACGTAAAAGTAGATTGTAAAAATGAAAGTCATTTCTTTTACATCCCACTAAATACTTATTGACGGTTTTCGGAGGCGTCGAGGTTCCGGAATTTTGTTCCGCTGGAGTTCTTTTACGTGCCCGTAAATATACCGACATGAGGCTGACGTATTTGAGGACCTTCAAATACAATCGACTGAGCAAAGATCGCACCTGCCAAGTTGGGGTCGGAAGGCCAGCGCCCGGCACAGACAGATGTAAAAAGCCTTTAAAGGGCGTAGGAATTATTTTGAAAGGCATATTTTATAGCTTAAGAACCTTCTCACCCTTCTACTTCGGTACCTTTTAATTTAAGCAAAAATAAGTTAATATTCACTAGAAATCAATGCTGCTCGGGGTAATAAAGACAGGTACATATTAACAAATGGATAAATAATTGTAACTATTCATGGTATTATGTAGCTGACTCCTTGGCTTAATGGTCAGCGTTGAGGCCTTCAGTTCAGAGAACCGTGGGTTCGATTCCCGGCCGGGTTGGTGATGTTAACCTTAATTGGTTAATTCTTCTGGTCCGGGGGCTGGGTGTTTGTGTATCTTCGACATGCAGGTTGCCTATAGGCCGTCTACCAGGAAAGAATGGCGGAAAGCTGTCACGGCCGCAGGATTTTCAAAGTTTCGTAGACTTCTTCTCTCTTTCTTCCTTAATCTGTTTACCCAGCAGGGTCGGTTTCTCCCTCAGACTCAGCGAGGGATTCCACCTCTATCGCCTCAAGGGCAGTGTCCTGGAGCTTCAGACTCTGGGTCGGGGATACAACTGGGGAAGATGACCAGTATCTCGCCCAGGTAGCCTCATCTGCTATACTAAACAAGGGCTCTGTGGGGGGGGGGGGGTGATGATTGGAAGGGATGAATAAGGAAGAGGGAAGGAAGCGGCCGTGGTCTTAAGTTAGATACCATCCCGCCATTTGCCTAGAGGAAAAGTGGGGAAAACCACTTCCAGGATGGCTAAGATAGGAACCGAAACCACCTCTACTCAGTTGACCTCCCGAGGCAGAGTGGACCACGTTCCAGCCCGCATACCACTTTTCAAATTTCGTGGCAGAGCTGGGAATCGAACCCCGGCCTACGGGGATGGCAGATAATCACACTAACCAAAAAACCACAGGCGGACGACTTACTTATTACGTTCAGCTATACACGCATACATTTCATTGTAGACTGTTATGCCTTTCCGTGTTCAGTATGCAAGCCTCAGTAAATATTCTAAACGCCTCCACAATCCCCTATTTGTAACTAGCTTTCTGTCCGGCTCCACGGCTATATGGTTAACGTGCTGGACTTTGGTCACAGGGTTCTCCGGTTCGATTTCCGGCAGGGTCGAGGGTCGGGAATTTTAAACATAATTGGTTAACTCCCCTGGCACAGACACTGTGTGTATGTGTCGTCTTCATCATTATTTCATCCTCATTACGAAGCGCAGGTCGCCTACGGGAGACCAGGTCCCTCCGGAGACAACACGCCATTATTATTAACCACCTTTCTGGCCTCTATTATTCAGTACTTTTTATTTTAAAATTAGATGGTTCCACTCAGTTTCTAACGATTTAAAGAAAAGATTTATAGAATTAAATGAGGCCACGGCACTAGTTGCAAATAGAGGATTTTTTCGACATTTAGTAAATTCACAAAGGCTTGCAGACTGAACGCTGAAAGGCATAACGGTCTATATTGATGATGTATGTATGTATATAAGAAATTATCATCATCATTATTATTATTATTATTATTATTGTTGTTGTTGTTGTTGTTGTTGTTGTTACCGTGGTTTAGTGGATCAGCAGAGGTGAAAGAAGGTGCCGAGGTGAATGGGTCTAACTACCAAAATCAAAGTTAATTTAAAACTGTAACAAGGTTATATTTTCTCTTCTTCTTTTTAACAACAAGAAACAAAGCAAAAGGTACAAGTAGCAAAAATTAACTCTAGGAAAGATAAGATTGGTGGTATAAACAGAACTTGGGCTTCAAGCCCCCCCCCCCCCCATTACATTTTCTGAGCTTTCAGCTCACAAACACATATTTACCAAAGGGCAGAAATCCCCTAATACCTGGAGCACGTGCTCCCAACTTTGAACCTCAAGCCTCCCCGAGGCACTATTACACACTGGAAAAGAGCTAACACGCTCTCAGTTTTTCACGCCTATTCAAGGCAACACCAGACTTTACCACTGATTGCCATCAAGGCACGACTTACAACAATGACACGGGGGTATCTTGTACCCGGTCAACTGGGCCTTAGCAGGAAAAGAACAGGTTAAATAAATGGCCCGGAATACCAAAAAGAATGGAGGCGTATACTTGCAGTCCTATATATACATTTTAAAACCTAAAAGGCAGTAGGCCGTTGAAACAGGGGCTATTCCCAAACTATGGAGGTGACTCGTATAAGGAAGAAATTTAAAACATTGAGGAAAAGAAGAAAATCAGTTACCAAAACGTAGTCACCTCAAACCAATATGAAGGGGAGCTCGAAAGGGTAAATCACTCTCTATCCCCGAATTACAGTTACCAATTTACTAAGTTTTTACATAAAGTGGTAGAAATTTACATATTTGTAAAGATGGGTTACATGGTAAAACGTTTCCCGCGGGTTAAACTGCTGAGCTAGCAAGAAATAAAGATGTTAAGCGGCCATTACCTTACTGAAGAACTGCTGCCTGAAGAATGAGGCACCTCCCGCCTCCTGCTGCACGTCCATACACAGGGTTAGATGTTAAACAAGTGGCCGAGAGACAAGAAAATCAACAGGTTTTATACCCTCGGGGACGTTTGAGACCTTTCATGAATGATCAAGACACACCCACGGAGTTTTATTGGTTAACATCGAAAGGTACACACAAAATCGAAGAAGAAATACGGGATTGGCTGAAAATTAATTACAGAAATTATTGATTGGTTAAATTAGAAACTGGCGGAAGGAAAAGATAAATATTGCCAACCCAAGAATGAATGAACAAAATTTAGTAAAGAAAAAACTTTTGAATACAAAATTTCTTCAAATAAAGTTCCTTCACTTCGCACCGGGGTGCATGATCATAGTGTTTTAGTAGAGACATCTATGAGAGAATGTCCACACTTCTTGATAAATAGTAAACAAAAACAAGTCGAAATTCACACAGTGACATCTTCAGAGGATAAATTTAAGTTGGTCTAGTTCCAAGTTCAGTGTTTCTCCAGTAGAGGAGTTCTAATTTGCGCAAGATTTAAACGTGCGGCGTAGAGGTGTACCACCCGATACAATTATTATTATTATTATTATTATTATTATTATTATTATTATTATTATTATTATTATTATTATTATTATGAAAAATTGAGTCTAATCATCGTCGTTTTGGCCTCCGTCTACTTCTCTTGCCCTCCATGACGCCATGACGTCACATATTTAGCACAAATTTTGCCTTACTTTGAAGTGTTGTGTCACTGAAACTACTTTTCAGATTTTCAATTACTTTTTGCAACAGGTAGTCTCCTCTTTTGTCTGTCATTTGAGACATTACAAACACTCTCAGCGATATTCTCATTGTACCTAAACATTAAAAGCGTCTTAACTTTTTCCTTTCCATGTGCCCGTTGTTGAGGAGCGTAAGTCTACGTTAAAGACCGCACCACGCGTCTGCGGAGGCCGTACGCCAGTATTAAGTAGCTCAGTCCAAACTGAAGTTTTGCTTAGTGTGTTAAATCCTTGTCTAGACTTGCATAACTGGGAAAATTGTGTAAAAATAAAGAATAATATCAACACCATAATAATTTGAACTTGGCTTTATTAGCAATGGAAACACGAGTTGTATGTGTCGTCTTCATCATCATTTCATCCTCATCACGACGCTCAGATCGCCTATGGGCGTCAATGATCTGCATCTGGCGAGTCAAAAACGGTCTCGGATACTCCATACACTAAGCGCCATTCTCCATTTCATTTCATTGTACGTTTCCCAATGTCTATGAAAGGTGTACGTTTTCACCCTGTCCATTTCTCGCGGTGTTCCACGATGGTCGCCCTACGGCAAGGGGGATGGCTTCTCTCGCGTTCTAATGCATACCCCGAAAGGGTCCTTTTAAGAGTCCCAGTACCACCTACCCCAGTCACACAGAAAGTACCTTACGGCGTTAACGGTGTGACTCCGCTCATTGTGATGAAGAACGATGACAGGCCTTGACAGCAAGTGCCGTCGCTTTTTCCTGAGTGCAGGACGAGGGACGGTAATTTTAGGTTGCATCCACCGTCTGCCAGTGAGATTCATCTTGGTGGAGCATATCCATGTGGTTGTCGTATGTCACAATGTACATGGTGGAGATCTTGCGTGATTGACAACCACCGTTTTGTCCGTATGGTGGTTATGATCGCCTGACAAAAATTAAAGAACACCTTTGCGGGTAGCATTACGCCACGAGATAAATCATCAACCACGTCGTAAGGCGGTCATTAAGGGACACTGATTACGGTGTTCGGCACCTTGTAGATGCATGACAGAATGTGAGATTCATTACTGGTGGTGGTGGTGGTGGTGGTGGTGGTAATCAAGATAAAATGAAGCTTGTTAAATATCCTCTCTTGGCAGTAATCAAAGGAAAAATAGGAGAGATCGAACATTTTGAAGAATGAAGGGTATTTACCCTCTTCGTGGCTTCTCCCTTTATTTAGCTGGTACCTATATTTTCGAAGTGTCGGAACTCATCTACTTTTTGACTGATTTTAATAGAGGATGGTTGTCCAATTTTACTTCCACTTAAAACATCACTATTCGCAAAGTAAGTAAAAAACCCGAATGGTGTGAAAATGACTGTCAATGCCTTGCAGTAGTCTGGGTTCGAAGATAACAGGATGTGACCGCTGGAGGTCTGACAGGAAATATTAAAGTATGACACAAGTAACTGAAATAAATTTTAGGGTTAACTACAGGTTCCGAGGTCACCAACCCACACTCTCCTGAGGTGAGACGCTAGATGTTCTTCTTTTAGTCGCTACTTATGACAGGAAGAGACTAATGTAGGTGTAAATAATAATATGTTATTGTTTTTTTACGGCCCACTAACTACTTTTATGGTTTTAGGAGACGCCGAGGTGCCGAAATTTAGTCCCGCAGGAGTTCTTTTACGTGCCAGTAAATCTACCGATACGAGGCTGACGTATTCAAATACCACCGGACTGAGCCAGGTTCGAACCTGCCTAGTTAGGGTCAGGAGACCAGACTTCAACCGTCTTAGCCACTCAGCCGGGCAGTGCCAGAATTTTGTCCCGCAGGAGTTCTTCTACATTCCGGTAAATCTACTACATTGGAATAATATAATTGGTGTTTCCTCTGCCAATAAAGCCAGGTAAAAATTACGGCAGTGTCGCTATTACTGTTTATCCAATCTACGTAGGCAGAAATGTGATGTACAGAGATAAGAAGCATTTCCCTTCTTATTGGGTAAAATTAATGTTGTCCCAAGTTATGAGCCTTGTGCATATCTAATATTCTTTTTTGGAAAGGAGCTCCGTCTATGATCCGCACTTTCATTCCTGTGCGATGACGAGTTATACAATATTCGAAATACAAATATAGGCCTATGTACGTATGCATGTATGTACTGTATGTCTGCCTCTTGTACGACTCGTTGGTTTAATTGACAGCGTACTGCTCTTGGGTTTAGAGTGTAGCGGGTTCGATTCCCGGGTGGGTCGGGGATTTTAGTCGCTTCTGATTAATTCTTCTGGCTCGGAGACTGGGGATTTGTGCATGTCCCAACACTCTCCTTTTCATATTTTGACAACACACCACACTACCAACCACCACTGAAATAGTGAATACATCCCTCCATATAGGGTTGGAGTCAGGAAGAGCATCTGGCCGTAAAACAGAGCAAAATCCATGTGTGCGACGTAGTTCGCACCCGCCCCCCCACAGGTGTGGGGAAAAAGCGGTTGAAAAAGAAGAAAAGGAAATAAGATGCTTGTCTATTCCACAGTCCCTTTTCTTGATACGGGGGCGGGAATGAGGTGAGATGAATTTAGATGGCATGTTTCTACGACCGGATGCCCTTTCTGATGCCAGCCTCATTGAGGAGCTAATGAAGATGAAATGAATTACGGTGAATGGAAATTCGGTAAAGAGATGAAAGGAATCGGTTATGGCCTATGAATAGGTCCTGTCCCACAAGTTTCCCGGGAGTGAAAATGGGAAACCATAGAGAACCATTCTCAGGACAGCCGACGTTGGGTTTCGAACCCACGCGTCTCCCGAATGCAGAGCTTAGCTCCATAGCCGTAGCGTGTTAACACGCGCGTGACCACTCAGCTCGGTAATATTCGAAATACGAATGTCTGGGGTTATTTGCTTTTATGTCCAATATATTTCATAGTACTTTGAACCAGAATCAATAATTAATTAGCTAGTAGATTCATACCCTGAGCAAAAGAGTTCAGATTTAATTATGTTAAATTAGTTTCAGGCTGTATGGCAGTAAATTAACAAAGCATATTTAATGTTTAATCATGGGATCATTTAGGCTTTAAAATAAGCTTTTTACCCAACCGCAGTTACTCAAAGCAAAGTTATGGACTATAATTATAAATGTAATATAAATAATATATATCCAACTAATTAGCAAAATTTGAAATCCAATAGATGTTTCATATCTATCCATCGATTATCATATCCAATCATCATCAACAGCCAATTCTAAAAAAATGACATGGTATCTTAAAGCGTTTCCGATAGAATTGGGTGGTTCCCTGTCAGTGAACCCCAACGAGCTCCCGAAAGTATTTATCCCATCTGTCGGGTGATCACTGATGGAAAAGGTACAAGAAAGAAAGTAACTTTGCTGAATTACAGCTACATTACAAATATTTTACTCAAATACAAATTACTTTTCTCAACAAGTCATCAGTAAAATTACAAATGCAATTACTTCACAGAACGCCAGTATTAAGGTAATCACTGACTTCTTTCTCATGGGGAAATAAAATATAAAATCAATTTACGTACTTCAATTTGTGCGGGTATAGTCGTATGTGGTCTCAAAATCCACCAATAAGAACTTTAATAGAAATGAAGAACCCCAACTTCAATATAACTAAAGAATGGCAGGGAAGACGAGACACTAGGACAGAGTCAACTGTGCAACAAATTGGTTCGTCGCTGCCATCTGGACTTGAGCTTCCTCGTAAAACCTGGTCTACTCTTTATAGGATACGATCGGGCCATGGTAACTGTGCAGATTTCCACTACGCCGTGCGAGTAGAGGCCCGCAGCTGTGAGCTTGCATCGGAGAGATAGTGGGTTCGAATCCCACTGTCGGTAGCCCTGAAGGTGGTTTCCCGCGGCTTCCCATTTTCACACCACGCAAATGCTGGGGCTGTACCTTAATTAAGGCCACGGCCGCTTCCTTCTAACTCCTAGGCTTTTCCTATCCCATGGTCGCCATAAGACCTATCTGTCTCGGTGCGGCGTAAAGCCACTAGCAAAAGAATAACGATTTCCACTACAAATGGAAATTAGAGTGCCCCTAAGCAGACCATTCAACATAATATCACCGAGTGTTCAAAAAAGAAAGTTCAATGGGGACATCCGTGATTTTACTCACGCATTTCCAGAGACAATTAATTACACAAACAACCTGGATATAAAGAAAACTTGTTTTCCAAAATCATGTACGTATCTATTGTATTTGTAAAGCCATACGCTAAATAAATAAATGTGTGGGTTACTTATTTTGCATATTGATTATTAAGTAGCTATCATCACTAAATGAGGCTAAACGTGATTTATACCTTGGTAAATTCGATATTATTTTCCCCCATAATTTTTAGTTTAGTTAATTACTTCTAACATTTCAAAAATCGCCTTGTCCTTCTTAATCCGTTTACCATCCAAGGTTGGTTTTTCTGTTCGGACTCAGCGAGGGATCCCACCTCTACCGCCTCAAGAGTAGCGCCCTGGAGCGTGAGACTTTGAGTCGGAGATACAACTGGGAAGAACGACCAGTACTTAGCCAAGATGATCTCACCTGCTATGCTGAAGAGGGGCCTTGTGGGAGATGGGTAGATCAAAAGGGACAGACTAGGAAGAGGGAAGGAAGCGCCCGTTGCCTTAAGTTAGGTACCATCCCGACATTTGCCTGGAGAAGAAGTGGGTAACCAATTCGAGGATGGCTGAGGTGGGGATCGAGCCCCTCTGCTCAATTGGCCTCTCGAGGCTGAGTGGACCCATTTCCAGTCCTCGTAACAGTTTTCAAATTTCGTGGCAGAGCCGCGGGAATCAACCCCGGTCTTCCGGTCGATGCATCTAATCACAGCAACTACTGGACCACAGAGGTGGACAAAATTGCCGCTTACTTTACGATATAATTGTTTCTTAAAATTCCGATAGCGAAGCCTGTAGCTCTTTGGTGGATGTACATCCTTTGCATTTGCTGAAAACACGCTCTACATGGAAACATGAAGGAAGACGAGTGTTTAACTTTAAGAACATCCGCAGCAATGATATGTATTGTAGGATACGCTTGTAGCTCATATTTGTCGTCATGTCAACTACGGTTGATTATTACGCACCTTACATGAAAATGGAGCATCTTTCTTCTTTATCTGCCTCTACCTTCATGTAGGTCGTGGGATGTATTATGGTTCGTACAACTGCATACACACTTGATCCACAGGTGTTGTAATCTTATTCCTAGTAATAGGAACAGCTTTTATTAGTACAATATAACATTAGCAACAAAAATAAAACGTAAACTTGAAATAATTGATTATAAAATTTAATACGATAAATTGACTCTCTCGTCGTAATCATTAATGCACAAATTCAAAAACATGGAAGCAATGAAGAGGTGAGGCAGTACATCGTCCGGCACTAGTGAAGCTACAGTGTGACTCGAGCAGACGTGCAGTTTGCCTCGCAGACGCATGCGAGAATCATACCGTCAAATGATTGAGTTTTGAAAGAGGGCGCATTATTGGCATGAGAGAACGTGATTCATCCATCCGGGAAATTCCTGCTCGTGTGGGACGAATTGTGTCGGCAGTGCAACGGGTGTGTACAGAATGGTTCGCAGAAGTCCATAGAACACAACGAGATGGGTCTGGTCGCACCACCCAGACCACCCCTCGAGAAGATAGACCCCTCATCCGAATGGCATTGTAGGACAAATCTGTTTCCTCCTCGGCTGTGGCGCAAAAGCGGAACAGTGTAACACATCGTACATTACCAGGTGTGGCAGTCCGTCGCTGTTTATTACCGGCGCGTCATCCACTTTTCCGCTTACCTTTGACTAATGTGCATAAACATGCTAGATTGCAATGGTGTACGGAACGACGTCACTAAGGACAGGCATGGCACCAGATAGTGTTTTAGGACGATTCCAGGTTCTGTTTATTTGAAAATAATGGCCGCATTTTGGTTCGCCTTCGACAGGGGGAGAGGCATCACATTGACTGCATTCGCAAAAGACATACAGCGACACCTCAAGGCCTTATGGTGTGGGGTGCTATTGGGTACAAAGACAAATCACAGTTGGTAGGTGACCTGGGCACTGTGACCAGTTTGACCTACGTGAATGACATCCTGCGACCAGTAGGCATACCCTTTCTGCACGACATCCCAGACTCCATATTTCAGCAGGACAATGCGTGACCACATGTTGCTGCAGAAAAACGTGTCTTCTTGTTGTCACAGGATGTTAGACTGTTTACCTGGCCAATCCGATCACCGAAAATGTGTGGGATATGGTGAAACGACGGTTGCAGCGCTGTGACCCTGTGCCAACCCCTCAAGGTGAATGCAGCATGAATAAATATACCCTAGGACGCCATTCGCGCCTTATTCGCGTCGATGCCATCACGCAAGGAACACGTTATCAGTGCCCATGGAGGACCCAGTGCCTACTATGTAACCGGACACAAGGCGAACCTAGGTGACTGAAATGCTAATCGTTTCTGCAGAACATACTAATGAACTTGTTCTGTGAATATTCACTTCCTATTTCTAGTCTTTCAAGGTGTTCCTTTTTTATGAACATGAGTGTGTTATAGATGGGCCTACATATCATAGTGAGAATGCGAAATGAAAATGCGAAATTTGATTGCTTCATCCTTTCTTGCTCGTTCTTCTTCCTCCAATGCTCCACTATGCCTCCCTTTCCTCTCCACAGTTTTCTTTCTCTCCGACCTTTGAATCCTTCCATTTTTAACAATTTCATTCTAAAATGCCCCCCCCCCCCCTATCTGTTGCTTCTTCTTCATTTATGTTGTTTATTTCCAGATCTTTCTTGACTTCTTGAATCCAGGTTGTTGTTGACTTCTTGTTCCAAATGTATTCTAAGATATGTTTGGTTAACCTGTTGGCATCCGTTCTGTATAATTGTCCAAAAAGTGTCAATCACTTCTTCCGCATCGTATCTGTTGTGGTTTCTATGTTGCAATATATTTCATAATTACTTCTTGATTTCCAGAGTTCTGTAGTGCGGACCGAGAATTTTCCGTAGAATTTTTATTTCCAGTACTTCTAATTTATTCAGCTTGTAAGTAATTCAGTACTAGACATTCTCTCGCGGATACGCATTCCGGTTTGACTACTGTGTTGTAGAGTTGTATTTTGAAGTTTTTAGATAAACCTTTTGTTGTAGATATTCCTAGTTTTACCGTGTGCTTTTTCCATCTTGGTTATCCTTTTTTATACAGCGGGTTTTTCCAAAACATTTCCTTGAATTGTTTCTTCCAAATATTTGGATTTCTTTAACTTCCTTATTCGACCAATTTCAAAATACTCCAGATGTCGTGTTTTTTATACTTATCATAAATTTGATTTCTTCTACAGAAATTCTTAAGCCTCTTCTCTTGGCTATTTATTCCAAGGGATCGACTTGTATTGCTGAATTTTTCAGGTTTTCGGAAGGTATGGCAATACCACCTGCAGATGATAGACAGTTTATTTCAACATCTCCGTTCCTTCTTCCAAGTGTTATTGGTGATAACTTGTGTTCTTTCAGTTTTCGTTCCAAATTCTTACTCTTTTCTGCAGAACGCAATTGAATAAGTGTGGGGATAAATCATTACCATGCTTTACACTTGTATTTATTCTGAATGGTTTAGACATTTGACCCATCAAATTTTGTTTTGAGGGTTTCACGGTTTTTTTCCAATTTGAAATTAACTCGAAGCTCTTGGAATATATTATCTAAGAGTTTCCCTATCAACAGAGTCAAAAGCTTTTTTAAAATCTGTAAACGTTACTACTATGTCTATGGAGTTCATTCATCTGTGACGGTCTAAGATATTTTGTAAGAAGGAAGTCAATTCTCAGGTGAAATTGTCGCGACCAGGCTTTCAGTGAGAATGGGCCCTACCTGAGATAAACTTTAACAAATGAAGACGACACAGTCAGCCTCCGAGCCAGAGTAAATAACCAATTAATGTTAAAATCCCCGACCCGGCGGGGAAATCGAAACCAGGAGCTGTATGTCTATAGGCCATCAAAATTAACCATTCAGCTATGGAGCGGGCCAAGAAAGGATATAAAGATTTGTATAAGAGTTCAAGAATCAAAAAAGGAAGAAAAAAAGAATAATTTAAAAACTCTTTATGGTCTACAAATTACGCTCTTTCCTTGCATAACGCGAGAGTGCGAAGTATCGATTTATGGGGAAACAAGCTCAAGGGAACAAGCTCCTTTAGGCTGTGCCAGCTACGAGGGCTGACCTGAGCCCTGCCACTTGAGCTTGTCAATCCCAGAAGAGAACTAGACAAGCAAAGATTAAAGGAGCAATGAACGTAAAAACTCGTGTATTCCATCTCTGTCTTCGTTAACTGAATCCCAGAGCAGCGACACGTGCACTGCTTTCGATGAGAAGAAATTGTATCTCTTTCTTCTTATAGCTCATTCAATTATGAAATGTATGGATATATAATAGAGGCATTCTGCTTCGTATTCCTGTAGTCTATATAAAGAATACTTCTTGAAAATGTACCCACATAGGCGAGCGTGAGACATTATACACACCCCAAAATGTACGATAAGGCTGGATACCAGTTTTGATAGTGATTACTTTGGGGACTGCCTGCTGACATTTCTTGATGGATACAGTACTTTTTGCATCCATCTCTTTGCACAGGTGAGAGTAAAGTGTAGCTTCCACCGAAGTCCCAGTCAACATCCATGGCTGTGGCAATATGGAAGTTTCTGGGGTATGGGTAGTACTGGGTAATGACATTCAGAACATGATTGAAATAATAACATTAAGTTATTTATTAGACCACCTAATCAATACAAAATCGTCTTGGATGATTACATAAATTTGTTAGCTAATCATCCAAGACGATTTTGTATTGATTAGGTGGTCTAATAAATAACTTAATGTTATTATTTCAATCTAATATCATCAATACGGACCAAAAATGATATTTATTACATGTAATTCAGAACATGACTAGTGCATCTGAGTGTTATGAAAGGTGCTGCTCATAGGGTCAGTCGTGCTACAATAGTACTTTCTAACCCACTGAGGAAAGCAATGGCAAACTACCTCACTCCTCATCTTGCCTAGTACGCCTCATAGCTACCATTAGTTTTTGGGGTTTCCTTATAACCGCATAACCTTTGGTGGTGCTATTTGAGGATCGAACCACCCTCTGGGCTGATGACCTAACAGACAGACGATACTTTGGAGATACAGATGAGCGTGATTTTATCAATATCTTAAAACATACATCATTTTAGTACCACATATCAAATTTCTGGGCTCTTAGTCCAATTCTAGACCAAATAATAATTACAAGCATTAGAGTATTATTATTATTATTATTATTATTATTCATCGGTGAAATGTGATTATGCCATATGAAAAAATTACAAACAAAATGCTATACAATTTAACTCACAGAGGTTAACTCGTGTACATTATTGCTTTTGTGGAGCAATGAGTGGCTGTGAATCATTGAGCGGGACCGAACTGACTATCTAGGCTGTACAATCGACCACCAGTTAAAACAGATGTACCCAAATGTCTATTAAAGACCGTTAAGTAGTAACCATACCGCGAAAGGTAACATTTAGGCCTATTTATCGTTTTTTTTCTACTGCTTTATGATGCCTGACCGAATTAGTAACTCAAACTCTTCCAAAAATCGGTACCAATTAACTGAATGTTATTGGGGAGTGAAAGACAAATTGTTTCAAATAGTCTGTTAGAAAATCGAACTATCATAAATTTCGTCGTTGCCGCGACACAACCTCCTATGTGATAACATTTTTGGAGGTATACTGACTCGCAGCACATACATTTATGAAGAGCGAGAATAGCTTGGCAATAAACACACAATATTGCACCATAGATGACAGAACCTTACAGGCCAAAATTCTAAGCTAAAGGTTTTGTCCCGGCAGCGACGATATGGCTTTCAGTAAATGAAACTCAAGTTGATAATGGTTAATTTACTTGCGTCTAAAGAATAGTTCTCGAGATACATAAAATATGGAATCTGGAGTGGGCAAATATAGGATTCAGTGCATTGAAAGGGGGAACTGACTCAGGGACTATTCATACAAAGAATTAAATAATCAGTTCTCTCGAACAGGGCCTTTCAAACCCCCAAAATCTCACTTGTGCAAACTGAGGCGCAGAGTTCCTGCGCACAGTGCATCGGTCCCACTCGGCATGGACCAAGGCTTCGTTTCTGGGCTACTCGGCTAAGCTCGGCTCAACTCGGCTCGGATTTGGAGCGCTACGGAGCAAGTGACGAAGAGGGAGACAGGCGGAGCGAGAGAGACAGGCGTGGGGAAAGAGAGAGAAAGCGTTATTGCTCCAAATCGAGGGGGGGTCTGCACTCTGGTGAACCAAGCGAAGCCGTCTTTTGCACTGTGCAGACTGCATGCACCCTGAGAGGCCCTGCTTTAGAATATGATGCGATGAGGCCTCTCTGATTAAAAAATAGAAACCTCGGTATGTCTCTTAGTCATGTCCATCTATCAATACTGCACATTACAGCCTGCGCGGTTGCTAGGTAACATTACGTCACACATTTTATATCGGTAATTTCGTGACGCAAATATTCAGATGATCCCCAGCTATAAGAAATACGTATTTGTGTCAAAAGCAAAATTTTAACATTTATCCTTCCAGCATATTTCTGAGAAGGAAGGCGTTAATTAAGATACAGGCCCAGCATTCGAGACGAATAACAATGGGAACCACTTTCTTCTGGACGGTAGTCATTAATTAAACGATTCATACCGAGTAACCAAATCGTTCAGTTGTACATCATTAATTCTTCCTGTTGCTAAGATGACATTAAGAGTTCTATTTCAAACCAAGGACATTATAATGGCGCTACGTATAAATATGTATTACACTTGTAATGTCCTTGTGTTCACTTGCCGCACCTAGAGCACGCACTTAGTAATAGCTATTTTAAAACAGTAACGTACAAATCGAGAAGAGCCTCCGTGGCTCAGGCGGCAGAACGCTGGCCTTTCACCGCTGGGTTTCGTGGTTCAAATCCCGGTCGCTCCATGTTAGATTTGTGCTGGATAAAGCGGACACAGGACAGGTTTTCTCCGGTTACTCCGATTTTCCCTGTCATAATTCATTCCAGAAACGCTCTCCAATATCATTTCATTTCATCTGTCATTCATTAATATCTGCCCCATGGGAGTGCGACAGGCTTCGGTAGCCGGCTAGATGGGGGCTTCATTCGTTCCATTCCTAACCCGGTCGAATGACTGGAAACAGACTGTGGATTTTCAATGTACAAGGAATGCATTATAAAGCTACAACGTGTACATGTCCTCGATTTTCCATACGATTTGCGTGGTCCTCATATTTTCAAATAACATTCATAATGAACAGAAAAGTTCCAAAGACTTTGCCGACCTCAGTGGTTCAGAAAGTAGAGCGCTGGCCTTCCGAGCCCAGCTGCATGGGTTTGATCCTTGCTCTGTCTGGTTCTATTTGGAACGGCTCAAATACGCCTGTGTCATATCGGTAGACTTATTGGCACATAAAATAACGTTACAGGGAGTTGCCGAAAACCGTAAAGTAGTTAGTGGGAATAATAAAAATAATAAAATCGTATGGCCTCAGCTACCGTGTGCAGACATTTTTAATTTGACGCCATCTGATGTTTGCTCGTTAATTTCGACGTTCTGTTTTACTTTGAAATGAAATGCCGTGTGGCTTTTAGTGGCGGGAGTATCCAGGGACAGGTTTGGTTTGCCAGGTCTTTTGATTTGACTCCCGTAAGCGACCTGCGCGTCGTGATGAGGATGAAGTGATTATAAAGATGACACATACACGCAGCGGAATGAACCAATGTTGGTTAAAATTCCCGACCCGGGCGAGAATGGAAACCGGGACCCCTATGACCAAAGGCCAGTATGCTAACCATTTAGCCATGGAGCCGGGCTGTTTTACTCTAGGTCTACTAGATGGCAGAGTAAACCAAATCTCTCTTGACGTCCACGGCGAATTTTAATGAATGTTATCGTGTAAACATCAATTGTGTCACGAGGGATATTTTACACGCCCACATCGTACGACATGGAGTGTTGAAAGGATTTTTTCCCGTCCTTCAAAAATCCGACTACATCTGGCGGCTTTGAACCCTCTGTCATGGGATCCGGAGGCCGACACTCTATCAGCGGTCCACAGAGCAGCTATATTTCTTCTTCGTCTTCTTTCTTTCCTTCCTTCTTTCTTTCCTTCTTTCCTTCTTTCTTCGTTATACCCATTCAAAGAGTGCGTATGAACTTGTTCGTTAGCCTATTGGTTTTCGCCTTATCCTCCCAAAATCTCTTCATCAATGCACTGTGTTGCATCTCGCGTTCAGTGGACCACTTCCTACCACTTTCCTTTTCAGATATCTCCTAGAATTTGTGCTTGGCTTCAATTGTGCTACAAGCTCCACGATCTTCTATGATGTCACCCGTGATGTTCATTTCTTGGAAGTCGTCTTAGTTTCTTCTGCCCAGTTTACTTTGACCTCCATTGAGTTGATTACTTTAAATAATCTTTTGGTAAGTTTCTCGCTGTCCATTCTATAGACATGAGTAGATGACTGTATCCGTCTCTTGCGTACAGCATCATTGAACCTGTCAGTTAATGAATAGAGGTCCGCTGTTCTCCGCTTAACCCACATTCCATTTTCTTTTGTGGAACCATGCATTTCCCACAGAATTTTCTTTTCTTGTTCTTCAATTTCTATAATTTTTAGAGCGACCTCCAAGGAATATGGTTTCTGAGGCGTATAAAGCTTCCGGCAAAACAAATGTCTTGTAATGTCGTAATTTTGCATTATGCCATATGATTCTCTTGTAGTAATTCCACGCTAGTCTTTACGCCTTATGGAGTTGTGTGGCTCGTTCTATGTTTGCCCTACTGTCTAGTCCCGATGGTAGTATGATTTCTCTAAGGTATTTGAAGTAGGACACCTGTGAAATTGTGCCGTTTTCCATTTCTAGCGGAGTTTTTTCTGTATTGATGTAGATTTTCCATGAACTGGGTTTTTTCGTACGATATCTGGAGGCCGGCCTTTGTTGCTATATTGTGTAATCTCTGTATGGCGTTTCTGATTTCATCTCTGGTCTTAGTAATGATTGCTAGGTCATCAGCAAAGGCTAAACTTTTCACCTTGACTTTTCTTCCCAAGTTTTCTATGCTCACGCCTTTCACGTCCCTTTTCCATTCTCTAATAACTTTGTCCAGAGTAGGGGAGATGCTGTCACCTTGACGAACGCCCGTACATATTTCAAAAGGCTTCGAAATGTCCCCAAAGAATTTCACTCCAGTAGTTGTATTCGTGAGAATTGTCTGCATTAGTTCTCTGGTCTTCCTGTCTAGTCTGCGTTCTTCTAGAGTATCAAAAACGCTCTGCCTTCCCACAGAATCATGCGCTTTCTTAAAGTCCACAAAAGTGACAATCTTGCTGGTAGTTTGACGAATCCTTAATACAGTCTTCAAATTCCATATTTATTCAGCACATGATAGACCATTCAGGAAACCCGCTTGGTATTCGCCGATCAGGTTATCTGCGTGTTTTTCTAAACGGTTTAAGAGAGCTTCAGAAATAATTTTGTATGTGATCGGTAGTAAGTATATGCCTTTGTAGTTGTTTGTATCCGCCTTGTCGCCATTTTTGTACAGTGGGTGTATTAATGAGCTCTTTCAATCCTGCGAGATCGTTTCTGTTTCCCAGATTTCTACTAGGATTGCATGAATTCTGCTTACGAGTTCACCTCCTAATTTCCACATCTCCGCGGTGATGCCATCCTCTCCAGAGCTTTATTGTTATTAAGCGATCGTATTATCTCTGCTGCTTCCTGTACTGTAGGGGGTTGTGAATCAGTGTTAGATGGGCTATTCGAACTTCAGTCTTTCCTTTCAAGGATTTCAATTGACGAGGTCTAGGAAGTAGTAAGCTAGAATTGTGCAGTTCTCTTTGGTGTTCGTTTCTAGTGTTCCATCGGCTCGACGGAAACATAAAAACGGTGGCTGAAAACTGGAAAAATTCTCACGGAAGGTTTTGTAGAAATTCCTAGTGCTGTTTTCCAGGAATTCTTGCTCGATTTCTACGAGTCTGTTTTTGTCATACGCTCATTTCCTCCGGAGATTTTTCAATTGTTTGATATCAATTCCACTTATTCCATGCTTTTATTCGATCATCAATGGCTTTATCACAGGTCGTGTTCCACCATCTACGTTTTCGTTTACTCGGAGGCTGTACTAACTTCAGGGCTGATGTTTGAAGTGGTTTACGTAGGTCTGGCCAGCCCTTGGGATCCTTCTCTCGTTGTCTTGTGAGAAGGTGCTGCTGTTCTGTTTAAGGCATTCTGGGTCAACTCTTTGAGATTTATTGTATTTAGGTCTGGATCTGTTGTGTTGGAATATCACTTTGATTTGTGATAGATAGTGGTCTGAGTCGACAACTCCCTTTCGTACTCTGACATTTTGGATCTCGCATAGATTTTTTCTAGGGATTGCAGCTTGATCAATCTGGAATTCCCCTAATAACGGGTTCGGTGATTTCCACGTATTCCTTTTGTTTGGAGGTTTCAAAAATACGTAGACATGAGTTTCAAAGCGAAAGTTTAAAAGAAGTCTATAAGGCGTTCTCCATTCTTATTCGTCCTCAGGGGTGCCGAGTGATGGCATACAATCCATTTGTGTTTCCTCTCTCTGCCAATCTGTGCGTTAAAATCACCTACTAAATTTTTCACATGATGTTTGGGAATCTTGCTAGTGGTTTCCTCTAAGCGTTCCCAGAGAGCTTCAACTTTCTGTGGTTTTTCCTGTGGGAGCGTGGGCGTTGACCAAGGAGTAATCGTTGTTGCTTGAATTTCAAGTAAGCATTCAGATTTTTTCAGATGGGGATGTAAAGTCAAGTATTGATCTGATGATTGATTGATGACTGCAAAGGCTGTCCCTGGTTGTCATAGCTTCCCGTGGATTCTGATGGCAGGTTTACCTTTATATATTCTCTACTCTTCAGAGTAAAAACTGTTTTGATCTCCGATACGCGTTTCATGGAGTCAAAAATTCCTGAATACCAAACTCGTCCAGAGTGTCCATGAGCTGTTTAAGCTTACCTGTTTTCAGCAGGATGTTGACATTAGTTGTACCTAAGAAGGTCCTTTTCTTGAGACGAAAAGATTTTGAGAAGCTTCGACTCTTCTGTGCATGATGCTTCCGATCCTCCAGAATCCGATGATCAGGAGAAACCGGACTAGGTGTGTCCGGAACTTGAGGAATTTGCTGTGATAACATGTCATATATCATGCGAATGTTGCAAGTTGAAGATACATGCAGGGGTGATCATAGTGGTATGATCACAAGATTACAACACCGTTGTTGAGATCGAGAGGTACCTCTTGGTGACTTCTGGCTAAATTCTATTTTACGGTCGACCAAATATGTAGTCAAAACCATTATTATTATTATTATTATTATTATTATTATTATTATTATTATTATTATTATTATTATTATATTCGGCTCCGTGGCCAAATGCATAGCATTATGGCATACGGTACAGGGGGTTCCCGGTTCGATTCCCGTCTGGGACAGGGATTGTAATTTTCATTGGTTAATTCCTCCGGTTCGGGGGCTAGGTATTTATGCCGTTTTCAACGTATCCGATGATCAGGAGAAACAGGACTAGGTGTGTCCGGAACTTGAGGAATTTGCTGTGATAACATGTCATATATCATGCGAATGTTGCAAGTTGAAGATACATGCAGGGGTGATCATAGTGGTATGATCACAAGATTACAACACCATTGTTGAGATCGAGAGGTACCTCTTGGTGTCTTCTGGCTAAATTCTATTTTACGGTCGACCAAATATGTGGTCAAAACCATTATTATTATTATTATTATTATTATTATTATTATTATTATTATTATTATTATTATTATTATTATTATTATTATTATTATTATTATTATTATTATTATTATTATTATTATTATTATTATTATATTCGGCTCCGTGGCCAAATGCATAGCATTATGGCATACGGTACAGGGAGTTTCCCGGTTCGATTCCCTTCTGGGACAGGGATTGTAATTTTCATTGGTTAATTCCTCCGGTTCGGGGGCTAGGTATTTATGCCGTTTTCAACGTATTCATCCTCATCACGACACGCTGGTCGCCTATGGGAGTCAAATCAAAAGACCTGGCTAACCGAACATGTCCTTGGACAGTCCTAGCACAAAAAGTCATCCACCATTTCATTTCAGAGTAAAACAGAACGTCGAAATTAATGAGCAAATATCCAGATGGCGTCAAATTAAAAATGTCTGCACACGATAGCTGAGGCCATACGATTATTATTATTATTATTATTATTATTATTATTATTATTATTATTATTATTATTATTATTATTATTATTAATTCGTCCTAGATTTTCCATAGGATTTGCGTGATCCTCATGTTTTTAAATAACATTTATCATGAACAGAAAACTTCAAAATACTTTGCCGACCAGAGTGGTTCAGAACGTCACTTGCTGGGTCTCTCCGCACACCATTATTATTATTGTTATTATTATTATTATTATTATTATTATTATTATTATTATTATTATTTCCTTCAAACTGACTTTTTCAGGTAGAGTGATACTTGAAATTGAAAATTACTTCATAAGAATAATGTTTAAAAAAATTACATTTGGTTGGAGAGAACTACTCTATATCTATTGATGTAAGCAAGGAAAGCAATATTTTAAGCACGAAGATTATACTGAACTTGGAATAGAAAGCCATACGAAGGAATATATACAATTGCTCGTTAGATCTTAGTTACAACACAAATTACCATATCTGTTTCTGCAGTTATAAGGTGATTATCAGACTGTGATTGAAAATAAATATTTAAAAAAATCAGATATGGTTTAAAGCATTTCCGATAAATGAACTAAAGGCAGGTTACCTGTAATTCAGTCGACGTATAACCGAATGAAATTCACTGGAAATGTAGTTTTGCCTAGAGCAATGGAGACAGACGGATAAACACGATGGGGATATCTTTGAGGGAAGTTTTATCCATGCGTCATTTACGTGAAGAGTTAGTTCGGTACAACGGGGAGCTGTGTGAATATGGACACAGGGGTTATCTGAACTGTTCGTGTGAAGCGGTACGGAAGACCTGTGTTGTCAGTAGCAAGGCATGGACCAAAATATCGCTGAGCTGGAAATTAGCCTTCGGGGATTATCAAACACACAGGCCATTATGTTATAATGTCTCTTTTACGTTACAAAGCTCTAGGGAGTAGTAGAATTTATTTTACCCAGTTCATATCTGACAGATATTTCGTTTTGTATTTCTTTGTACCTTCACCTCCTCATTGGTTTCATCCTGACATTTATTTTAAAACCCCTCATTTAAACATAATTTCTGTATTTGATGTGACTGTTATGAAAATGAAAGAGTGCTGGAGTAAAAGAATGATTATGGAGACTTAATGTTGTCGAATGCAGTTTTTATCAATTTAATGAAGAGAAATTCTTGCATTAAAAATTGAAAATCACGAATAACACACTTTAACGATATCTCTTGACAACATTGTGGTGTATTCTAAAAACCGGAGAGATTTTACTTTGCAAAATGGCCTTTTTGAACCTTCTATGATTTGAAGATCCGTCACTATTATCACTGTTCTACACAAAATCCTCCAGTTTTTCTTCGAATTCCTGGCAGTTTCAACTTCTGTTTAGTGATCTGCTGCCATCTTGGCAGCCAGTCCTTCCTTTCCTAATTTTTCTGTATCTTTAATTTTTTATTTTATTTTAAACCCGTTCGCCTACGTTCTTCTCTCGTGACGATATACGAGGGCAGATCAGAAAAGTTGCACTTCCCAGCTATGGCCATTTATTACACCAACTATACAACAGCAACACGACTATAACGACATCCACTGTAACATCACTTTTCCACATAGTTTCCAAGAGTCTTCACATATTTCTGCGAACGCACAACCAACTTCTCGATGTCGGATGCATAGAAATTACCTCCAGCGTTCTACAACCACTCGAAGACAGCGGCCTTCTCCTCCTCATCGGTCTGGAAACGTCGACCACCCAGCTCCGTTTTGAGCTTACAGAACAGATAAAAGTCACATGGCGCTAGGTCGGGACTGTAGGGTGGATGTTGCCAGACCTCCCACTTGAAACGCTGGAGCAGTTCTCTCGTTTGGCGGGCCTTGTGAGTTGTTGTGTTATCGTGCAACAAATCACACCGGCGATCAATTTCCCCCGGCGCTTCTTTTTAATTGCTTTACGCAACCGGTGCAACGTTTGACAATACGACCCCGCGTTGATCGTCGTTCCTTTCGGCATGAATTGCATGTACAGCAAACCCTCCATGACAAAGAACACTGTCGCCATAACCTTACCAGCTGAAGGTTGAAACTTGGCCTTCTTTCGTTGTGGTGATGAGGGGTGCACCCATTCCATTGTTGCTCGCTTCATTTCGCGGGTGAAGTGGTGGACCCACGTGTCGTCGCCTTTGACGATTCGCCGCAGAAACCCGTTGCCGTCTGCGCCGTAGCGTTGCAAAAATGTCAAGGAGGATTGGAAACGTTGTCCGTTGTGCTCATCGGTGAGAAGACGAGAGACCCATCTTTGACACAGTTTACGATATCCACGGTCCTCGTGAACAATGGCGAACACACTCCCATACGACATGTTCAGCTGCGTCGCGATTTCTCTGAGTTTAATGCGCCGGATCTGTCTAATGATCACTTTCACACTGTTGACCTTTGCACGGGTCCTGGACGTTGCGGGCCTGCCTTCGCGATGGTTGTCCGTGATATCCGTGCGTCCGTCTTCGAATTGCTGACACCACTTTACGATACCTTGCCGGGAAATGGCCCGCTCCCCATACACAGCACTAATTTCAAGATGAATGTCCGTGCAATTCTTCCTTTTAGCCCATAGGAATCGGATTGTCACACACACCTCATATTTGGAGTGAACGTCCAGTTGACGCGCCATTGCATTTGGCCGCTGTTCACACAATACTAGACGAGACACCACATCAACCTGCCAAACAGACGTGTGGGCAGTGTCTGTCCCTTTCTCCGCTGTACCTACGTTTGCGACACACAGCGCGCTGCTGCGGCGCGTTAGTGCAACTAACCTTTTGATCCACCTACGTAAAACTGAAGACCACATAAACGTATTAACAATAGAAAAATGAACTTGATTTCAGTGCGGTGAATGAGGTGAAACTTCCTCATGGGGATCACTATAAGTACCTAGGTGTTGTCAGTAGCTTTCAGGTAAACTAAACACAAGTAATGCTTAGAAACATATTCCTTCACTGGATATTTTGGAAAACCAGCAGCAACAGACAGAATCAACTGTTCCTCCTGACGAGCTTAATACCTATTTTCCAGAGAGGGAACGTAGTCACTATGCCACTTCACTATCACGTCCAGATGAATCTAATACCGTCGCCATTTGAAGATAACAGGAATTAACCACATGCAACCAGATCGAAAAATGAAGGGCTTAGTGTTCTGGCCTGTGGAAAATTATATTCATGCCACAAACAAATACAGAAAATTTTTCAATTTCAGTGAGTCAGGAACGAATTTAAGCAGAAAATATTAAAAATTAAATTAGAAATACATGTACATTTTAACATTTAAAATGATTTCCTGGTTTCTGTAAGCTGCTTTAGTTCCATGTAATTGTTAACCTTGGTAAAGTGGAGGTACTTCGCCTAGTAAAATCAGATAAATAAATAAATAAATAAATAAATAAATAAATAAATAAAAAAATACGTGACAAGTTAAAATGTAATACTAGCCATTTACTATTTCAAAACGAGGACAAAATTGTTTAGGAAGCTTTGAAACGACGTCTGCATCCAGTTAGCACCTCAGATAAAGGCGTGAATTTCCAATAATCCCAGTGTCTTCATGTTGCTTCACCCGTGCTTAATTTATTAAGTTCGTGCATTCGCACAAGGGCGGTATAAATTTAACGTATAGTCAGGGCATCTCGAAATACCGCTATGTTACAATGTAGAGGGTAGAAATACTGACCCGCAGCACATGTATTACTTAGAGTGAAAATTCGTTGATATAGTTCATGAAATACTCAATCATTATGGTCAGAGTTCTCAGCTGAAATATTATCTCATACCGGATTTTGTAGGCACAACAGCGATACATGGACCTCACTTCACACACTGAGTGCATCAAAATATCAAGCCTAACTGTCATAAAAAGAGTCCCGCTAAAAACGCAGCGATATATTTTGCTATCTGAAACGATCAAAATCTAAACCAAAATAAAGTGAGTGCGTCCGAAAAACCGTCTAAGTGACATCTGTTGTCTAGCTCATCAAACACGCAGACTTTTCTTTTCTTATTTTGTGAAAATCACAACATATTCGAACGATTTATACACTAATATTTAAAAACTTCTTTGCAGGAATAAATCTTTGGATTTCAAAACACGATTCTTACAATTAATGAAACGTTTGCTGAGTATCATATCATGAACCCTGGAGACTCCTGATTTTTCTGTAATCCTGTTGTGTTTATACCTATCAAATTGTATGCTGAAATACTCTGATAATCAAATGAGAGCATCAGTCAGTGTAGTGATCTTCATCAGACTATGTAGAATAATAAGGTGATTTGATTTAGAAAATAATTCAATTGATAACATGGTACACGAGAAAGAAGAAAATACAAATGTTCAATTTTCATTACTTCTTATATTAATTCACATACATCTACCTCAATTATTTATTTGTAGTATTCATTTTAAAAGATAACCTTAATTTCAGTTAATTCGCTTTGAAGACGTGTACATGAAATACGCTTACAAATAAATGAGTTATGGAGAATAGGTGGAATATACATTGTACACTGTGACGTATATGTAACGACAGAATAATATTTTAATTTCGTGAAAGATATAAGACTTCATATCCTTAAAATATGTAAACCAATAAATATTTTAAGGTGTTATTAGCTTCAAGAATCTATATATGTTTGAATATTAAAATATTTTAATTTTGAAGGCAATACTAGCCGTTCATCTTAAGATTCGACTATTAAAAACATCAGCTGATCCAAACAACTGTCATAACATGCATTCATTTTGTACGTGAGAAGAAATGCTAAATTTTCTGTCTTAACTTTCAACAGACTTGACCTAAAAGCCGTTATGCGTGATTAACTATAAAACATCAATTATAATTTGACCCACTGATGTCACAAGTCCTATTTTTAACTGGCACATACATGTAATGATGGAGAGAACTACTAAACATTGTGTTAGGCGAAAATGACCTGGTTTTGAATGAGTAATTCGGGAAATTTAACCCCTAATTCTAGGATGTAATTGTGATTCACTAAGTTCCATAACTCATTCCTATGCACACGTCTTAACAGAGTATGACTTCTTGTACCGAGCGATTTTGGCCATGAGGTTAGGGTTGCGCAGCTGTGAGCTTGCATTCGGTAGATAGTGGGTTCGAACCCCGTTGTTGGGGGCCCTGAAGATGTTTTTCAGTGGTTTCCCATTTTCACACTAGACAAATGCTTGGGCTGTACGTTTATAAAGTCCACGTCCGATTCCTCCTCACTCCTAACCTTTTCCTCTCCCATCGACGCCATAAGACCCATCTTTGTCGATACAACGTAAAGCAAATTGAATAATAAAAATCTTCTTGCCTGGTATATTTTTGATCTATCTCTCTCATTATCTGTCACATCGTTTAAATACTTCCCACCACTTCGTCATCGCAGCCAACAGACGTTTGCCCCTGTGAACGATAGGTGCGAAGTGCGAGCCCAGATATAGGTCACAACTGCTTTTGTCCCAACACCAGACTAAGTGAACTACAATTGGAGGAACCGTAGTAACACCGCTCATTATCACTTAAAAATATAATTAAAAATCCTCAACTACTTGCAATTAGGGAAAGAAAAAGTGATAATAGTAATGAAATAATCTCGAAATATTACCAAAATAAAATAATCGCCTGTCATCTTAGATTGAGAGAAAAACCACAACATTGTTGGAAATCCGTAATAATTAATCAAGGTATTGTAACATATTAATTATCAGAGCTGAAATTACATGAGCTTATACTGTGTAAACTCCTAAATGACGATTCAAATAAAACACGTTTGTATGAATGGTACATGCTAATGTATGTGAGCATGTATTAATAATGTTATCTCCATAACGCAGCGCGCACAACACGTATTTTATCAAGTCAACTAACTTGCGCGCTGAAAGGTGCATTTTATATATCCCCTTCCAATATTAGATTAATAGAAACGTCAGGTCTACCTCCTATAAGAGTTTTGAA
Source organism: Anabrus simplex (assembly GCF_040414725.1). Lineage (NCBI taxonomy): Eukaryota > Metazoa > Arthropoda > Insecta > Orthoptera > Tettigoniidae > Anabrus > Anabrus simplex. The sequence continues at coordinate 121,858,617 of NC_090267.1, read as the reverse complement.
TAACACTATTGCATAATATAAAATTGTATTACGATAGTGAAATCATTCACTCTGGAATATTATAAATCCTTCTGAAGATTTTGGCCTAGACTTGGATGACCTCTGTCACTCTTTAAGCTACTTATTTGATTGAGGGAAATATTTATTTTCCGTATTTCTTAACAATTTGGATTATCGAGATAAATTAAATAAGGCCAAAGAAAGGAGCAAAAATTCTTCCTGCTATTTTTACACTCGTTATATTATTTTACTCTTTCAACTCTATGAAATGGCGTATGGCGTGTGTCCGAGGACATGTTCGGCTCACCAGGTGCAGGTCTTTTGATTTGAAACTCGTAGGCGACCTGCGCGTCGTGATGAGGATGAAATGATGATGAAGACGACACATACACCCAGCCTCGGTGACAGAGAAATTAACCAATTATGATTCAAATTCCCGACCCTGCCGGGAATCGAACACGGGACCCCTGTGACTGAAGGCCAGCACGCTAACCATTTAGCCATGGGGCCGTACTTTCAACCCTATGCCCGTACGGGATACGGGTATACAGCTTTCCTGGTGGCGGACGGCGCCAGTATCCCATACGGGCGTGATCTTCGCGCGTGATTATAGGCAGCTGCACGTATCCTATACGGTTCCCGTAATTTGTTTGGACGTAGTAGTTTATGTAGTGTCCAATAAAATGCATCAGTTGTCTGGAAGTTTAAACCTAAACGATAAAAATGGGTAGTTTCTCCTTGCTGTGACCTCTACCGACGCACTCGATGTGCCGGGTGCTGATTACGCCAAATATGTCGCGCTGTCAGCTGTGTCATTTACAAACATGTGCTCACGCCGGCTCAGTGATAGTGATATTTTGTATATCGGGTGAAGTGGGTTCAGAAATAGATTACAGTGATGAAAAAATACTCTGCTTACGAACCAGATAACATATCTAGTGCTAGTTCAAGCAAGATTTCTCTTTGTTACGTCACTTTCGAGTGCAAGTTATTTAGCTCCATTATTTTACTCCGTACACAAATGATAGAAATACTTCACCTCTACCGAAATTCGGACTTATTTTTTCGTTGATACGAAGAGACGCAGGCTGATGATGATTCATCTGTATCTCGAAAAGAAAGTACTGTAGATGGCGGTGCAAGGAGTGCAAGGCTGGACTGTGCGTTCGGCGTTATTATACCAAAACAAACCATTCTGAAATAGGTAAATTTTGTATTTCAAATGTACTTGTGCATATTTGTGGCTTACGTAGTCGCATTAAACGATTCATTTTTTAATGTTTGAGCAGACGTCTTGGTAAAACTTGAATCTTTTTTTCGTACATTTTATTGAACCCATAATTCTACGATGAGAAAATTAGCTTTTTATTCCCAATATTTATTTCAGCTACAAACTACTCTTTGAGAGCAGCCATGTTTTTATTTCAAGAGTCTGGCTGTCTCGTGGGAACGAACTCTCTGTGACGAGCAAGCCGGGAGCTCGTGAAATACCGGGACACTTCGGTGGACTTCGAATATTGAACAATTTATCAAATTCAAGAAAGTCTTCATAACGAAAGATTTTTTCGACATGGTAAATCGAGGAAAAAATAATCTAAATTATTCTTAAACCGTATGTAAAGATAGAATCCCCAGGGTAAATATAAATGCAGTTAAGCCTAGAGAAGAGCTTGCGTCCGGCTCCCGAACTAGCGACACGTGCCAAGGCGGATGGATGACGAAAAATGCCGCGAAACGCCCGGGCAGAAATAATTCATTTCGCCCGTTTCGAGTATGGGAAGAATATGAAATTAACACCGTAATGAATCGTAAGTCTGTCGGAAGTTATGGAAGGGATGTGAAATTAGCATATTGCACAACCAAGCTTCATGGTGAGGGTAGCGTCCTCTCAGAGGGTATAAAAGAAATCCCCCTCCGTCTATTTAACACACTCTATCTGGTTGCTGGAACGGCGAAGCTCACGTCACTCGTCAGCAGGAAAGTGCGGAGATTTGTTCTCCAAGTAACTCATTACATGTTCATGTCTATGATTCAAATATAATATTAAAGTAGAATTTTCTGAGCTGCCGCTGATGGAAAGCTTGATGGTTTAGATATTTGGGTAAATACGCAGTCGAGTTTCTCTCTGTATTCAGTGTGTGCGTCTAATATTTGTCAAAGAGAAGTCTGGAGGTTGGCTGCAGGGTCTGGTTTCTTATCTGTTTGGAACACCTGGCCCTTAGTAGAGTGAACGAAAGCAGAATCTTGGGAAAACAGTGGCCGTTGCCATTTGAGAAGGGTGCTCGTAGCCTGTTAAACGTGTTGAATGTACGTTGTTTGCGGTGTCAATCGACCCCGAGTGTAAATTGTTGTGTAATTTAAGTTAGATATATATATATAAGATGACGACAAATATAACCAAGGAAGGTTAGGCACAAAGCCTGCTGGCTAGATGCAGCCAGAATCCAGGATTATGTCTACGATCACAGGTCTGTAACTTCTTTTATCAATGTTGTAGTTAGAATATTGTTTGTCCCAACCAATTTTCATTGCGTGTGTCGGGTTGATATTTAATAATGATCAGGTGAAGGTATTCCATTTCTGGTCGTCGTGTGAAACTCTTCAGGGCTGTAAAATTCATGTCGAGAAACTATAAAATGCGAAGTTTAAATATTGTTTTAATATTCTTTGAGATATTGTCCAAATTGAGTAAAATTAGGAAGGTGATAACGAACATGTATTCGAGATGAATGTCTTAATTTCGAATATCGTATGAGTTCAGAAATAATAATAATAATAATAATAATAATAATAATAATACTAAAAATAATAGTAATATTTACCGCGGGATAAAAATGTTTCTATGTTAAAAGTGGATTTAACAGTTATGTTCAATGAGGTTTGCGTGTGTCTCGAAATCCAGGAAAATCTGATAAAGTTATGTTTTATTCATGGTAGGTAAAATTTTGTGACATCGTGTATGTCGGTGATATAGAAAATCACGGTGTGTTGTTGTATTCCTGAAGTCCGAAAGTTGCAGTAAAATTAAATGAAATAAAATGAAAAATAATTTTATAAAAGTTGTTTGTCACGAGAGGATTAAGGTTTGAAAAATCTTGGAACATAAGAAAAGGGATTGATGGCGAAGAATTTATATATATTGAGATAAGAGTTGTATAGATATTGAAGGCAGAGGAAGCCTGTATTTCATGCAATACCGCTGTGGGAGGCGATGAGAATGAATTTTTGAGACAGGCTATATTTGTTGAAGTCGAAGAATTTTTGAGACAGGCTGTATATTAAATGTGATACTTAAGTGGCAGGCTGTAGTATATTCCGCTAACAATCCGAAAACTGAGACCAGGAGAAGGCTGGTTCGAGATGAGTATTGTGTGATGCATAGTAAGATTTCAAGTTAAGATCCCAAGTGAAAAACAATTTCTGGTGAAGATTGTAGCTCGTGGTAGTTAAAGACCAAGTGACTAGTTACGTAAAGTCAGTATAATGAATATTAGTAACATGAGCTCAAGGGTAGAAGAGCATTCTGAATACACGGTTGGTGTTATTTGACTGTAATGACAAATTTCCCCTCAGAAATTTTCATAAATTACGAGACGATAATTTATCATTAAATCGGAAACATTGTGGGATGACATATTGGACGTTATTGAAGCGACAAGTTTGGCTGTGTAGATTCATTGGATTTCACTTCACTGGATAGTCATGGATATGGATTTGGAATAGTAAGATGGTAGGCGATTTGAGAGCCTCACCCTAGAATTACAGTGTGGATTTTTGCGGTGGTGATGATTACGGTTTTGGCGATATTCACGTAATGTTAGACGTGTGTTGAAGTCACTATTATTTTTCCAAACTTCATTGCGCATGCCGAGATCGTGTTTGAATTGGGAACTGCTTGCCACGCGTTATTTATTTCCAATTTCACGTTTTAGTAACAAGATAGGGACTTAGTTGCATTTCCCGACTTGCGTTCATTCTGTGGCAAGATTCGTTTCATTGTGTGCTATTACTTTCGACAAGGTTTACAGCTGAAATATCTAAGAGTGGGTTTGAAGTTACCATTTCGTCTGATATGCTAGGGGAAGCGTATTCAACCCAATTTCCGCTCGACAATAGATTTAGGACGTCACATGTTATCCTAGGAGTATATTGATGATGAGACGTCCTAGTTCACGCTCAACGATAGGTTTAGGAAGGTGTGTGTGTACCTAGAGGTTAATGGTAGGGTGTGCAGACATTAGGTGGGCCCGACGATAGGTCTGGGAGGTCAGCTGTATATACTTAAGTCTTAGATTAGATGTTTTTGCGAAGGGACTTGAGCGATGGTAGTGTCTGCAGAAATTGTATGCAATGCGAAGAGTGTCAGCTAAGTAATATTGATGCCATGTTTGCGCGCAGCCCTTTACCAGTTGGAAGGTGTTTACCTATGATTATGGAACCACTAATGGCATGAACTTGAGGGTTGTCCAATATTGGGTACTGAGCTAACGGTGATTGAAATATTATTGCTGCTCGCCATGCGTGTTTGAGTTAATTGAACTTCAGTATTTTATTTTATTTACGGACTTAATTGTATTTTCGTTCTGACGCCCGTTTGCTTTTGTAGTGTGAGTGTTGACACTCAGCGCATTTGTGTGAGACTTGAGTTACGAATGCGGGTTCGATTCGTCAGCCGGTAATATATTTTATTTTCAATTTTTGTCGTTCTTTCATTTTTATACGAAGTTGAGTGCGGTCAATTGATAAGTTTGTAGGCAGTGTGTTGGGACAAACAATAAGTAGATGGATCTGTGATGTTAGTCATTGTTATAAAGGAAAGAATTCTGTGTTTTATTTTATGTTACCACGTAGACTTGTAATTTTATTAAGCTTAACGTAACCATTTATAACCTGAAAGTTGGTTTTATAACAATATTTTTCAAATGATTTACCACTTTTTATTTAACTTCAGTGTTTGGGATTTCTTCTAAATACGTGATGAATAGGTGTTTCCTGCATTTCGCAGTTTTGTTTCTTCAGAACGACGTAACGTAAGATCCTCTCGGATCGTGTTGTTGTTGGTTCCTTCTGAACAGCTGTTTGGGTGATGCACGTTTCAGCATCGGGATTATTTTATAACTTAAGGGTGTCATGAAATTACAATACATGGTGGATGTTTGTTTTCAGTTGTGAATGCTTCTGTTAACTTGTAGTGGACACCATGCTTTCCAATAATATCTCACAACCTATCGAAAGCAACTGGTAGTCAATTTGGTTCGATTAAGGGTCCATTTGATAGTCAATTTGGTTCGATTAAGGGTCCATTCGGTGGGTGTTTCCGTATCCTGCAGGGTATTTGAATGGATTTGACTGGTTTTCTTTTCACTTTTTCAGTTTCGCTGTCCACTAATCTGCGATATTTCTACTTTTCTACGAAGAAAATTCTTCGATATTGTAATCAATAAAAATAACGCCATGCAATGTGACTGCGTTTGAAACATTTACTTTTTTGATCAACGATTTATATAAATACAATTTTATGTGCAATTAATCGATTCAATAAAAGTTAGTAAGCACATATTTGCTCCTCATTTCAAGTAGTTAGGCTCTCTTCTGAACCACATCGTTTGGTTAAGATTGTGACCGAATTATTCCCGGCACGACCCCAAGATTTAAGAGTTCAATATTGCTCTAATGAAACAGCTGTGGCCGACCAACGATGGAATGGTAAGTCAAGGGTTCAGTATAATTGAAATACTTTAAATGTGTACTTCCTGATTAACCTCTTCGTTTTGTATGGCTGACACCTTCATATTATAAAAAATCAGGTATGTAGTATGTTTCGCTGTTGTGTAGTAATGTATTACATTTCAGGGAAAAGACCCTGCTCACTTCCATGGTCCGTGTTAAAATATGGTAGTGTTGAAATGTCGTATGGCTTTTAGTGCCGGGATATCCCAGGACGGGTTCGGCTCGCCAGATGCAGGTCTTTCTATTTGACGCCCGTAGGCGACCTGCGCGTCGTGATGAGGATGAAATGATGATGAAGACAACACATACACCCAGCCCCCGTGCCGTAGGAATTAACCAATAAAGGTTAAAATCCCCGACCCACCCGGGAATCGAACCCTGGACCCTCTGAACCGAAAGACAATACGCTGATCGTTCAGCCAACGAGTCGGACATGGTAGTGTTGAAAGTTGTTAAGAGAATCAGTTACTGGAGAGTTAAAATATTATCAGCTGTAACTACTGTTGGTGATTCACCCATTCTGTAATATTTTTGGTACCTCAAAAGTTTTGTTAAGATGGTGATCAGATGAAGAAGTCACTCCCTAGACATTTCTCGTACATCACTATAATGTGACTATGAGACTTCACATGAGTGTGAAGAGTTGCCCTAAAACTAATCTAAATTAAAAAAGTAAAAACTGTAATATTTGTTTAGAGGCGTTATTAGCACAGTGTCTTAAGGACAAGATTTCTAGACAGACGGATGAAGCTCAAATACATGTACTACTTCTTCTCTTCAGTTCTGTTGGGCCTTTCATCCACTGGAGTAACGCAACTGCAGCTTTATCTCAAAAATATCATAATTTAGTTGCATGTCAGTTGGGCACCTGGTTTTAGATTGGACCTCGTTCAGCGATGCGGCTGCAATTCTATCTGGATACAGATACTACATGACCGACTATGATTCACAACTGTACGTCTTAGTTTCGTGGCAACCGTCATGCAAATCAGGCATATTTGTGGTAGAGCCTCAAATTCTTCGTTCAGCATGTTTGGATTTTCAGAACCAGACATTTGTCCAAAATTAATGAATGCGGTAGAGAGATGTCCATGTACATTCAACTATAATTAGAAGATTATTCATAAGAACGTACATTTCAAAAGGTACGTGAAGACGCTAAAGAATTGAAACCAATGGTGAGTTCCTCAAACTAATTAAATGATTTAGAAATGTTTACGTTTTTCTACAACGTCCATGTCATTACATATTCGAAATATTGTTCACCATTATGTAGTCGCCTTTCTTCAGTTCTGCAGAAGCTACAAATATCCTTTTGTTTACATTTAGACTTATTTCGTTTTCTTTGTCTCCTTTTCGAGTACGAAAGCAGCACTTCATCAACAAACATCGAATATACGTTATAGTGCCTTGCTGAATCTAGTCGTGATATTTAGCTACACAACCTAGCTTTTTATTCAACAGCTGCTCTCGTCAAACAATGTAAAACTTCGAACCAGTGATATCGACTGCTAGGAAATATCTAAGTCTGAATTCCGACAAAGTTTCTCACGATATTTCACAGTGATGGAGCGAGCAGGCTGTGTTGAACTAGTCAGGTAGCTGTAAACTTGCATTCGGGTGGTGGTGACTTCCAATTCAACAATTTTCTACCAATTTTGTTTTTGCATGTTTCCTAATTTTCATACCACGCAACTGATGGCTCAGACCTGAAATAACACTCAGGCCGCTACTTTCCCAGTACTAGCCCTTTTCTATCCTATTGTCACCGATGTTATGTATGGATTGGTGTGACGTGCAAGGGAGTGGAAATAGGCCTACCCTATTCCACGTGTGTAAAAATAGCCAACCTACGCCCCTGTAGCTCCGAAATGTCCTTAGGCTTGTCCCGTTTCTTTACGGGGTCCGTTATGAAGTGAGAAGAACCTTCGTAGCAAGTTACTACGACTGATGCCTTATCTGTCGTCAACCTCCTCAGAGGTGTTAAGGTATTAAATGAATGACGTGCTGTTTGATAGTAGGAGGGGATGGCTTGAAACCAGGTTCTGCCGGTACGTAGCGTACTCCTGATGCAAAGCACCGAGGAGTCTGTTGAAGGCTTAACGTCACCATTCGACGGAGGAATCGTCCATCAACATAGTCATATTCTAGCACTCCTTATGGATGAATGAATGAATGATTGAATGAATGAATGAATGAATGAATGAATGAATCCATCCATCCATCCATCCATCCATCCATCCATCCATCCATCCATCCATCCATCCATCCATCCATCCATCCATCCATCACTGACAATGAGTACCTCATTCTTCTTGAATTGCCATACCATCTACAGACGTTGGTGGGCAATCTGGTTTAGGCCTCCCTGCTAGTTGCTGATGTAACTGATCACTGGCGTAGGTTTCTTAACCAGGGCCATTTCTTCGTTTTATTTCTCTTTACGAGTAACTTGGCCAAGTTCTTTGGTGATATTTCTCCTTACTAGTTGTTTTATCATGCTCATCATGACTTATGTTGTTTGTTACGTAATGCTTCCAAGATATTGTGTTAGAAGGACGATAGCACCAGAGCTCAAAAGTATTCTGTTGTTTTATTACGGCCGTGAGTGCTCTTGTGTCTGCATTGTAAAACAATGTAGTGCTGCCAGTTAGAAGATGAAGCTTGCATAGTAAGTTTAATTTCGTAATGTGAATAGATGTCACAAGGGATTTTTAAATACGACCTTTTATTTCTTGATATTAATCCCATTCTCATATAGTAAACATCCTAATCGATCTCCTGTGCCCCACTGACATAAACTGCCTCAGCTATATTCTTATGGTGATGCTACTAACGTAAATTATGAAGCTGTTTCCATGAACTTGTGTGAATAAAGCTTTGTCGAAATATTAAGGTTTCCAGGGGAGCATGTGGAAAATTGAGTGATTTTAAGCCCAGCTTATATCTAAAACATGTTTCTAGATTATGTTCCTGAATAAATGGTAGGCTACACTACGGAGGCCGCTATCAAAATTGTGGCTAGTCCCGCCTGCTGTCCGGTAGTGCATTCCATAACACGCTGAACTAGCTTCTCTCGCCCGTGCCAAAGACGTACCGCCGACCGGTACTGCTGAATAGCGATCCCCATGTCAGCACTCGCTTACTTCACAACCTATCTTCGCTTGCACGATTACAACTGACGATGTAATTCACATGAGGCGTCCGACCTGGTATGGAGGGACTGAGGATGAATAATGTGGTACATTCGCTTTGTGGGGAAATAGGTGGGAACAATAGCAGGAGGTTACTTGGAAGGCCAAATTATGGATAAAGTCGCGCGCATGAACCCGCTTCGTTGCTGAGACCATGCGAAACGAATGGAGGAAGAGAGGTTGCGAAGGAGAATAATGGAATCGCCCATAGAGGGTAAGAGAAGCAGAGGAAGACCAAAGCGACGATGGGTAAACTCAGTTTGTAATGGTTTAGTAGGTGTCGAAATAAACAAAGGCACAGGGCTAGTTGCAGACAAGCGTTTAGTTAAATCATAGGGGCTTGAAGACTGAACGCTGGAATGCATCACAGTCTATAATAAAGATGTTTATATTTATATAGGGCTGTGTATGAATGCATGTAATGATTCTAACTCCCTTTAGATATATGTCAAAGGAAATGCAATACTTGAATTATATATCAAGATCATCGATAACGCTTTTAATTTATAATAATAATAATAATAATGATAATAATAATAATAATAATAATAATAATAATAATAATAATAATAATAATAATAATAATAATAATAATAATAATAATAATAATAATAATAATAATAATTGTACCGTGAGGTACACCCCTATCTCGCGCATTCTAATTCTGCGCCTAATAGTACTCTCCTACTGATACAAATCTGCAACTGATAATGTAATAAATTTGAACTTTTGTCTCAAGGTGTCACTACTGAAACCTAGGATCCTGCACCCTGGTGCGAAGTGAAAGAACTTTTCTGAAGAAGTTTTGTATCTCTAGGTTTCTGGTAACTAAGTGATGTTCATTTATTTCTGGGTTGGTAATATTTCCCTCCTTTTCGCCAGTTTTGAATTTAGCCAATCCCGAATTTTTGTAATTAATTTCTAACCTATCCTCTGTTTCTTCTCCATTTTTGTATCAGCCAATAAAATTTATGTGGGTGTGTCTTAATGATTCATGAAAGATCTCGAATCTTCCCTGAGGGTTTAAATACCGTGGCTTTTCACGCCTCTTGGCCACTTCATCGTCGTATTTCTGAGAGTGCGGGTGTAAAGCAGGAGGCGGGTAGGCGCCCCTTTCATCTGGCAGCAGTTCTCCGTCAAGGCAATGGCCACATAACATCTTTCTTTATTGCTTTCTTCGCCAGTTTAGCCCGAGGGGAAGGTCCGAATCTTTAAACATGTAATTTTAGTTTCTAAATGTAACCTTCTTCTGTCTAATGTAAAAACTTCAAAAGTCTTTAACTGTAAATTGGGGATAGAGGGTGCTTTACCCTCTTGAGTTCCCCTTCATTTTTGATTGGAGGTGACTACGTTTTCATAACCGATCTTCTATTCTTAATGTATTAAAATTTTCTTATATGAGTCACCTCCCTAGTGTGGGAATAGCCCCTGTTTAAGCGGCCTAGTGCCCCTTAGGTTTTAACAAGTGTTCATGTAGGAGTGCAAGTACTCGCCTCCATTCTTCTTGTTATTTTGGGCCATTTTATTAACCTGCTCCTTTTCATAAAGGCCCTTTTAGGTTGGGTACGAGATACTCCTGTTTCCAATTGTAAAATTGGGTCATAGAAGGCCAGAGTGTTGTAAATTTTTGATGTTGAGAATTTGAGAGCCTGATAGCTCTTTCCTTAAAATTTTGTACTTACAAGGTGTGCCTCTTGGAGGCTACGTTTGTTGTTGGTGGGAGCAAGTGCTCCGTGAACTTGGGGTTTTCTGCCCCTGAACCTTTGTACCTTCTTGTAACTGGGAGCCGTGAGCTCAAGAAATGCTAAGCGAGGGGCTGGAAGCCCGGATTACTAAATTTTGCATGTACTGACCTTGTAAGAACTTTGTCATGGTACCTGATATGTTATTGCAATCGCACCTTGTGAAAGATTGTTAATGTTTTGGTATTGTTAATTGTTAAATCTTGCTAGGTTCGAAAATATAACCTTTATTGAAATTTTAATTCATCTTTCGGACTTGTAGTTAGACCCAATCCAGCCCGCACCTTCTTTCACCTCTGCTGGTCCACGGGTAACCCCGTAACAATAATAATAATAATAATAATAATAATAATAATAATAATAATAATAATAATAATAATAATAATAATAATATAATAATTTAACCTTGACATTATATTGAGTCTAACTTTACTTTCTTTCCAAGTTCATAACGTAGAGATTCCCTGCGGTCTGCTACGTGTCACACGTGTTCTTAGCCCAAGGAAATTGCTAAGCTGCGCTCTGCATTCAGGAGACTCTTGGTAGTTCAAACGGCAAATTGTATTGCTTGTGGATTCTAGTCACAGAGCAAAAAAAGAGGAAAAGGAATAGTCTTGTTTTGGCCAGAACGACTTCTATCGTGGAAACTCTATCTGTAACACGTAGTTCCCTCCTTTTGCGTTCTGGGAACTACCACCAAATAAGACATCTCAACACCACCAACACCTACATTTCACCGATCTTAAGCTCTAGGATTCGACCAGACATACTCCTTTTCTCGTCAGTATATTTTTATCCTTCTCTCTCTTCTTACTTCATTACTTCTATTCTTGGAGCTTCTCTAAGTTGTTTTAATTGTAGTATTTAAGCCACTTGACTTGAAGAAGTGCACAAATGCTTTCGATGATGATAATGCTGTGAATAACCAAGACGAAGAAGAAGAAGAAGAAGAAGAGATCGAGCGAGTTGGCCGTGCGGTTAGGGTCACATATTTGTGAGCTTGCGTTCGGCAGATGGTGGATTCGAAGCCGACCGTCTGCAGCACTGAAGATGGTTTTCCGTGGTTTCCTGATCCTTTACCATCGCCGAATACCTGCGATATGTTTACAACTTCTTTTACGTCACTCCAACGCAGATAGGTCTTACGGCAGCGATGGGACAGAAAAGGGTTAGGAGCGGAAAGGAAGCGGCCGTGGCCTTAATTAAGGTACAGCCCCGGCATTTTGCCTTGTGTAAACATTGGCAACAACGGAAAACTATCTTCAGTGTTGCCGACAGTGGGGCTCGAACTCACTCACTTTTTCCCGAATGCAAGCTCACAGCTGGGCGCCCCTAACCGCACGGCTAACTCGCCCGGTCTTCGACGTTTTGCTGCGACGTTAAACCACTAGCAACGAAAAAGAGTAATTAAAACGTCAAACTCACGCTCTTCCAGGAGTACCGAGCACGCCTTTACTACCTCGGCTGAGAATAATAATAATAATAATAATAATAATAATAATAATAATAATAATAATAATAATAATAATAATAATAATAATAATAATAATAATAATAAACTGCGCTCGAAGCTAGTTCTTTTCACACTTGACACTTCAATGTATGGTTTATATCTCACATGTTGCCGGCTGCTTGGTGTAATGGTTATCGTATTCGCCTTTGGTTTTCGGGGCTTTGGGTTCGAATCCCTACCAGGCAGACAAATTTTAAGTTAATGCTATGGTAGTATACTGGGTATTTGTGCTGTTTCCAACATTCTTGCAATTCGCACACTACACGTAAAACTATTCTCTACCACACAAAGACCTCGGTTACCACCACCCATCTTTATGCAGGGGTCTGCCTAACATAGGCTGCATACGGCCACCTTTGGCCACACGAAATTATTACTCCTATACCTCACAAATACGACGACCACGCTGTTTGATAAATTATTTTATGCACACATGCTCAATCTGCTTATTCTTCACTTCACTCGCTAGCCTATATAAACATTGCATGTATATCTGTTATCTGTAAATTTCCCTTCGTAGCTACACATTTTGACGTACTATCAACAGAGACAATGCCATACTGAGAGATATACTGGCTGCTTTATTCAAAACAGAGCATTGCATGTATCTGCAAAATACCATATCACCCAGAAAATATTATCTGCATTGCACATTGTGCGCGGGTATAAATACTTATTTCCTGAAAACCTTAAAAAATGCTGGTAGAAGCTCTGGTTTTCCATCATTTTGACTCTTGTGACGCAATTTATAGAGACGTTTGGCGCAAATTATTGAGTGGATTGCGACCGGGACAAAATGCATGTGTGAGATACGTCTGTCAAATATGGTACCATGACCAAGCAACTCCTTCATATAACTACCTATCTTGGCCCCAACTAGAAGTCCGTCGCACTGTGCATACCTATGCCATTTCCATAAAAATTATTCATTCTTCACACCTTACTTCACACCTTACTTCATATTCCAAATACCTCTCACCCTATCACAGTCTTAAGACTAGATCTACTAATAATTACATCCTTGCTTTACCTACCCATAGTAGTGCCATTTTCGATCTTTCATTCACAGTACTTGCCTGCTGTGAGTGGAACCTCCGTCCTGAAAGTATCAGAGGGATAAGTACTATTCGCACTTTCAAAGAAGCTCTTTGGAGACATTTTATGCACCAATAAAGGCCCTACGTAAACTTGATGCTACTACTCACCAGCATTGTATTGTACCCTGGTGGGGGTATCAGCTGCGTCATTCAATTATAATTATTTATGAACCGGTCGAGTTGGTCGTGCGGTTAGGAGCGTGCAGCTGTGAGCTCGCATCCGGGAGATAGTGGGTTCGAACCCCACTGTCGGCAGCCCTGGTTTTCCGTGGTTTCCCATTTTCACACCACGCAAATGCTGGTGTTGTACCTTAATTAAGGCCACGACTGCTTCCTTCCCATTCCTAGGCCTTTTCTGTTATTAAGGAATATATTTCATATTTGCTAAGCAGAATATCTTACATTATATATTGTAAGTACTGGCCAGTTAGGAAGGTATTGTGAAACCTACCACATACTTTTGTCTCCACTAGAGATTACGAAACAGAATGGCCAGCAAAATCAGCATTCTCAGAAATTATTGCCAAATTGGAAAGAGAAGGGAATGGTTATTTCCGAGTCAATGGAAAATCCCCAGCCTGAGGGCGAAGTGATATTTAGAACAAGGAAATTTCAGAGCGCAAGATTTTTGAAAATGAAGTCAGGAAAGGCCAGGGTTACAGACAGGTGTTAAGCGTGCAGTTGGCATTTAAAGAAAAAAACATGAGACATCAAACTCCCGCTTAGCTATGGACCAATAGTAAAATTCGCCGAGGAGAAGCAGTGAAGCCAACATCATATTATAGGAGGCGCTATCAAATATAACTTCACTGATTAAACTTATAAAGGAAAACTGAATACCAATTCATAATCAGGAAAAATTTAGAAAGATGATTAAATGTTAAAATTTATTAATTATTGAAGATTTACTGACGTAATTCTTAGAAATAGGTGACGCTATTCCCTGATTTGTTGAAGGCAAGGGGCGCCACAAATGGCGCGTATCTACACGCAAAGAATACAGGAGCTAAATTCAAAATTATGTTAATTACAAACAATCGAATTGAGTTGAGATTTGACACCCACGCAAGAATTATATAATCACATCAGTGGATCACAAGTTGAAGCATGTAGTCAAATGGGGAAATAGGAACTGCTCACTCTAACGTGGCTTCTCGTGAACTCGAAGAGGGTATGAACATCCACTTAAGTAGCAGATCAGGGCGACAGAGGTGACACTTGGGAAAAGATCGTCGACCAGGTAATACGTGAGTGCGTGTTGATACTTGGAAAAGTTCATCAAGCATTTACTACGTTCGTTAACACAGCGAGCCAGTACGTGAAGTAGTACGCGTTACGGACTTGAACATTCACGAGTATCATGAGTTCGAATACCGGGGAAATTTACAAGTAGAAGCCTACTGACAAATCACTAGAAATGTATAAACATTTACGGAACTAATTAAATATAAACCTACGGTTAGGAGTGATATAATATATCGGGAGAACAGTATATATTACACGAGAACGGTCATGGTTGTTCGGCATAATTAGACCCAATGAACAGTCGATTACAAACTGATACCTGGTCAGCCAAGTGAACGTAAGGCGGCAGAAACGTGAACATTCACGGAAGTGCCGGGTTCGAAACTCGAGTGCGCGCCGAGCCATTGAAGGTGATACCTGTGTGTCACGAGTTCCTTTGTGCCGGGAAGGAATGGAGAATGTATGATCACATTATGTGGGCCATATAAAAGGCCAGTAGTCTAAAAATTCCTTTGTTAAAATTAGAGTGTAAAATCGTCGAAATGTTAAATTTTATTTGTTTATCTATAATTTAAAACGTGTCAAATTGAAAAGTGGAAAGGATTACCTCTACATGCTGGCATGGAGACCAGCAAGATGGCGTGCTAAACTGGACGGGCCATGTGCCCCTCGTACGGTTTAGCAAACTAAAGGCAGAGATGAGTACAAATATCTATTAAACTATGTAGATTTCCTAAACGTTAACTAAAGGGGATCATATTCGTTAATTATGGTAACTTGACCATTAAACGAGCCACTTCCCGGCTCGACAAATTTAGATATAGGTAGAAAAAGGGTCAAATTGACATGTAAATAGTTATATCAAGCACTCATAATGGTCTTGATTATTTTAGTAGAGTGGATTATGGTTGATTTGTTTGTTCAGGTGCTTGAAGTGTTCATAGTTGAATATATAGGAGCACGTTTCACGTAAAGATAAATTGTGATTCATGTTAGAAGTGCTCCAAATGTGTTTGTCAGTTTCTCGTAAATTTTATAGATGTTAAGGCATGTTGTACGATTATCCAGAGGTAGAGGGTTGCCAGTGAATTTAAATGTTGTGGTACTGGATTGACGTCCGATTGTTTGTCTGTAAATATCAATGATTATGTGTGCTGCGAAGTCTCGCCAGTGGACAGCAATAATGTTAATCATTAGAAGTATCGGAGTGATAATTGGACACGGGTTATGTCTAAATCAGTGTTTAAATATAATGCTTTGTAAATAATGGTAGGGACCTAGTTTTATAGGATGATTGAACGTTTAAGATATTTAAATGTGCAGATAACTTGTGGCACGTGGAAGACAGTAAATTTGATTTCAATATTATATGTTGATAACACGTTAATAACATGGCTTAGAAGCAATAGAGGTACTTGAATATGATGGTCACGGTATGTTGAAGGCCCAGAGTGGGTTAAACCCATTTTTGATTTTGGAAGTCGAGCGGGACAAAAATCCGGCATGAGATAAAATTGAGTTTTACTGATGTTGATGATAAAAGAGGTTAATCCCGAAGCCTAAGTCGATTTTATATGCCTATTTTTGTGTCATGAGTGGCAGAAGAGTCCACGCACGGAGGATAAATTAATGAATAAGAAATTTTGAAGAGTTCCAGTGGAATAATTGAATTCAAATGATAAGGAAGTAATAATTTAGCACTCGCAGGGACTGGATGGAGATTCCCAGTCGCAAGGTGCCATGGGATTTGAGATTTGTCTTGGAAGAACAGTACGAAATGAAGTAAGGTTGCGGTTCGAATACCGTTATTATGTCCCGACCGATGTGAAATCGGATCCTGGTTATTCATATGGGATCTAACATATCTGACTAAATTCTAAAGATTGGAAATTAATGACAGCATGAAATGAAGTAAGGTTGCGGTTCGAATACCGTTATTATGTTCCGACCGATGTGAAATCGGATCTTGGTTGTTCGTAAGGGATTTAACATATCTGACTAAATTCTAAAGATTGGAAATTAATGACAGCATGAAACGAAGTAAGGTTGCGGTTCGAATACCGTTATTACGTCCCGACCGATGTGAAATCGGATCTTGGTTGTTCGTATGGGATTTAACATATCTGACTACATTCTAAACATTAGAAATTAAAATTTTAAATTAACAATAATGATATTCCAAATAAATCATGTCTTAATTGATTGCTTAGTGCCAAACATGACCGGAACCCTAAAGGGTTATGCACTAAAAATAATAAAAACTGCCGTGTAACAAGTGAAATTAATTTATCATAATAATAATTTGATGGAGGATAAGAAGAATAATTTACCATATTATTTCTGAGAATAATAATAATGGTGAAAATGGATATATATATATTTTTGCTAGGGGCTTTACGTCGCACCGACACAGATAGGTCTTATGGCGACGATGGGATAGGAAAGGCCTAGGAGTTGGAAGGAAGCGGCCGTGGCCTTAATTAAGGTACAGCCCCAGCATTTGCCTGGTGTGAAAATGGGGAAACCACGGAAAACTATCTTCAGGGCTGCCGATAGGGGATTCGAACCTACTATCTCCCGGATGCAAGCTCACAGCCGCGCGCCTTTACGCGCACGGCCAACTCGCCCGGTAAAAGAAAAAAATGGATATAAATATTAAATCAATGATGATTAAGTGTTACGATAACGATGATCTTCAATGATAATAATAATAACAATAATAATAATAATAATAATAATAATAATAATAATAATAATAATAACATTTTTAAATTAATGATTTCGGCTGATGATGTTGACGGATACCTACCAGGGAAGTCAACTGGCGAAATAACGTAATAATGTCAAGTTGCTGTAAATAATAAGTTAAGTTTGTGATGTTAAATGTGTTGGCCAATCCCTACATCTGGATCATTAGGTTAGAGTCCCTTTGTCGTTTCCTTTAGTTAACGATAGCATATCTTGGTTAGAAACCTGAGGACGGTATTGTACCATCCCGGGTTGGTCTCATCTCAATAAAGGTGGAGGCCAATGCCATAATTTATGTGATCGCGCCCACCTTGCCAACAGATAATTGGTCTCGACCATACGTGGTCGTGGTGTAGTCACGAGGGCCGTGTTTCAACCCTCGGCAATCAACGGTTCAACCACCCAAGTAGATGGGTGGTCTACAGAGTCAAATTTTACTATGTACATTTTCAGGAATGATTCGCAAAATTATGGGCAAAATAACGGTCAACAAACTTTTGAGTGCATTCCAGTTTATCTTTAAACAACATGCTCCTTCAACATTTGAAAGGAAACAATTCCAAGTTCTTGTTCTTGTAGAATAGTAAACCTTTGGTGATCGTTTAAAATATCTGTCCCCTTTCCTAGGACGGGGCCTCCAATTTTTCGCTTTGATCTGTTTTAATGTATTTCGTTTGTTTTTATGATGAGACTTAAAGATAATAATTTGAGTGCCCCGTTCAACCCTGTAGTAGTGATTAGATGGCACCCAGATATTTAATTGGAGATTCCGTATCTTCATATTTCTTTTGATGTTTATTAGTTGCGTTAGATTCGAACCAAAACACCCTCGAGATAAATGCTGGTTGGGAGCCAGGCTTTGAGCGGGTGCAGTATTGTCCCGGAAGCCCAGGTAGAAAGTTATTTAAAAATATTAATCGATTTATTTTTCAAATGTTATAAAAATTTGTGCACTATTATTTTTAAGAATGTTTCCTTTTATTTAATTTATTTCAACTTAATTTCATCACTCATCATTTTAGTATTAACATTAGTTTAATGTGTATTTAATCTAATGATTGTAATGTAACACAATGTAATACACACATATTTCAGTGTCTGTTTAAAGGGATGAGAAGGTCTAAAGGCCGCAATCTTTCAAGGTAAAACAAAACATTACTGAACTCAATTAAACGTGGGCGAATGCGAGGATCTTTCCAAGAAAATGATCTGGCTCCGTATTAAACAACTGAAGTAAAAGGGTGGCTAGAATGGATACCATAATTATATCGATACACATTTCTCTTACTATCGCAGGGATATTTAATTGAATGCTTAGTTTTTCTTGAGCCGTTCCTCACCAGAAGATAAAATTATCATGTAATTTGTCACTCCGAGTAATGTATTTCACTGGGTACCGTTGTATTTAAAGTACAAGTGAATTTCATTGATATTTAAATTATTTATTTATTTATTTATTTATTTATTTATTTATTTATTTATTTATTTATTTATTCGCTCTTTAATCCGAAGGTTTCGATTTACATCGTTCACACCACCAGCTATCCGAGCAATTCAGAACGCCACTGAGGTGGTACACTACACAAATGAGGAGTGATATAGTTTGCTGTTGCTTTCATCACTGTCAGATGGTGGTAATAATAATAATGACGTATGGCCTCCGGACGGGCCTGGTGCAGGTCTTCTTCTCGTAGAGGGCCTGTTACGCGACTTGCATGTCTGTGAAGATGAGGGCCCTACCTAGGATGATTTCTAATGCTGAATAAGTCACATACATCCAGCCCCCGAGCCTTTAGAATTAACCAATTGAGGTTAATATCCCCGTCCCAGCCTGGAATGGAACCCGAGTCCCTCAGGACCAAATGTCAGCATGCTAACCATTTAGCCATGGATCTGGACTCAGATGGTGGTGATAATTGATTTAAAGGGAAGTAAAATTAGGCAAACATCCCCTCTTAACACTAATCAGGAGAGAGAAAGGAAGAGTTCCGACAGTTCGAAAGATGAGCGTATCTTGAAGGACGTGAAAATAAAAGAATAACTAGGACTTCCAAATTATCTACCGTCGGGGTCGGAACTTAACTAGAATTTACAAACAAATAAGGAGTGGGATAGGAAAGATTAAGGTTTTGAAGCTGTCAGAAGTAAGTGAAAGCAAATCCGCACTCAGCTAGGAGCCTCATGGACGCCAACCTGCCCTCTCAATTTGAGAGCGCCTGGGGGCCCATCTTTAGTAAAAAAAATGAAATGGAGTATGGCTTTTAGTGCCGGGAGTGTCCGAGAACATGTTCGGCTCGCCACGTGCAGGTCTTTTGATCTGACGCCAGTAGGCGACCTGCGCGTCGTGATGAGGATGAAATGATGATGAAGACGACACACACACCCAGCCCCCGTGCCAGCGAAATTAACCAATTAAGGTTAAAATCCCCGTGCCAGCGAAATTAACCAATTAAGGTTAAAATCCCCGACCCAGCCGGGAATCGAACCCGGGACCCTCTGAACCGAAGGCCAGTACGCTGACCGTTCAGCCAACGAGTCGGACATGAAAACGTAATATTACTCCACCCGCACGGGTGATAAAGATTTTCGGTAAAACGAAAGAAAAATGAGCTCAGGTATCCACCAAAGAATGTAAGGGTCATGAATTCTGAGATTGTTATTATTATTATTATTATTATTATTATTATTATTATTATTATTATTATTATTGTACCATGAATTTCACCCCCTCGTCGTTCGCTTTCGCTATTCGGGATTTTACTAGCCCCTGCAGCTCGCTCTGTATTAATTTTTATATTATTTGCTTGTGTTACCTTTCTCTGTGTTCTTAATAAATTGTATTGTTTGTCCCTTTCCCCTTTATGGCTGCAGGGTAAAGGAAGTGTTTTTCCGCCCTGCAGTGCTCCCTCCCATTTAAGTTGGCTGGCCTGCTTCTTCCTTCCATGCCCACGCTGACACGCCCGGGCTCTCTTGGCTCCCCCTATGAGAATCGGTGCCTGCTCGTATGTACAATACTGGGGTCATTGCCTCTCCGAGGCTGGTTTCTAACATTGCCGTCTTCGAGTGACTTCGTTTGGTCGCCTGTGCGGGCTGGACCTGCTTGCTGTTCGACCCCAGGACTCCTACGGGTGTGGAGGAAAGAAGTTGACTTGTCGAAATACATTAGAGACAAAGGGGGGGACTATCTCTAATAGTTGCAAGTTGTATCATCGCATTGAAATGGTATGTTGGGTTGCCTACGGGCAAAATTGCTTTAAAGGAATCACTCGGTTGTAAATCATGTTAGCTTTAGCGGGGTCATTTCAAGTTAGTTCTAAGTAATTATATGATGTTTTGCTGGGCGGCTGAGCCCCCGTTTGTATGTTCTTACTTAAGCTTTTAGGGAGATTGGGCATAGTATGTGTTGTCGCCCTTCTCGAAGCCAAGTAATGTTTCTAAATATCTTAAGTGCCTGGCATGCATGAAAGTTGTAGAAGAACTGAGAATTTCTGGAAGGTCGAAGTTGAAGCCTGTTTACTTTCCTTGACAGGAAGCCTTCCGCTTCCTGGGTTCGACCTTGAGAGCTATTTGTTTTAGTGTGGCTTATAGCAGAGAGGGAGTATTTATGTAATTCATGTTCTTACTAAATCTTTACTAATGTGTTAAGCGAATGTTGGAGGTACTCCTCCTTAAAATTTTGGGGAAAGGTTAAACCTTTTGGTTGGTTATGGGGCAGGTCCCCCTCTCGAGAGACCATATACCTAAAAGGGGTCAGGATCCCTTGCTGTTGTAAGTGAGTGTATTTTATCTATAGCTATAATATGTTTTGGTCCATTTGTATGAATAAATACGTGGCATAGCAATTTTCCCTGGTCCGCGCTAATTTATCTACCACGTTCGTTGCCCTACCGGTTTATGGACCTGATCCTTTGGCCCGCACTTTCTTTGCTTACTACCGGCAAATACCGGCGCAATTATTATTATTATTATTATTATTATTATTATTATTATTATTATTATTATTATTATTATCTAGCTCTTTGGTGTAGTCATCTCTTATTCCAAGGCCGTGGGTTCATGTTCCGGCCAGTTCAAGGATTTTAATTCTGGACTGAGGAGTAGAGCGTGATTCACTTGATCCAAGAATTTATTATGTTCTTAGCTAGAGGAAGAAAGCGTGCAGTGAAGAAATGATACTACTGAGTTACTATACAGAGATGAATACTGGCAGCCGTGGTTATAACGATAACGGGAAATTGATGAAGCTAATTCCAGATGGATCCTCGGCCTTAAAACAAGTTAAAAGCGCTTTAAGAATTACATTTGTCAGTCCCTCCCCAAAACACATGCTTGGGCACACACACCAGTCGATCCTTCCATCCGTATCCTCACGCCGTTTATACAGGATCACGTTGCGTAAGGAATGGTTAATACTTGCACCACTTTCAAAATCATTTCATCTCACCTCAGTCAAATTTGTGCTAGGGACAGCTCACAGTCAACGTAATAAACATTTTCTGTCGACACAACACGATACAGCGCAATTTGAACATTATATCTTACCAGATAAGGATCTAGGAAGGAGCAAAGATTATTCACCTAATACTCGTAATTTTCGGTAGCTTTTCCTCATTGTTAAATACATCTATTTTTTTTAAAATGAGCTTAATGTAAAGTTGAAATATCACTCCAATTTTACAAACATTAGAGCGGCAGTGAATGCAGGAAATTCTCTTTGTTAGAGGGGGAATTAGCGATAATTTGTGGCGTCATTGACTCTTGGTGTATTGGTATCGCCACAAATGACTGCACGAGCCTGATAATACCAATAACGTGGAGGTTAAATGGAATGTGGTTAACGGAATTTGAATCCAAGTCTCTGCCGTTCTCATATCGGAAACTGCCAGTATTTATCCTGTGTATCCGCACTACTTCTATTGCGTGGGAGCTGTATGTACTGGTTTATGTTGTAATGCGATCTTGATGGCTTCATGTTTGTGGAGCTTACCAGCTTAGCTAGCTCGCACGAAATCTAAACCTATGTAGTGAGAACGAATTATCGTGTTATTAATGTACATGTCGCTCCTAGTTCTCCACAAGTACTAGATTAAGGGCCTCATTCACAAGTGAGAAGATTTTTCTTTTTTCTTTTTCTGTCGCACCGACACAGATGGGTCTTAATGGCGACAATGGTTTAGGAAAGGCCTAGGAGTGTGGACGAAGTGACGAAGTTTTTTTTTTTGCTATTGGCTTTACATCCCACCGACACAAATATATCTTACGGAGACGATGGGAGAGGAAAGGGCTAGGACTGGGAAGGAAGCGGCCGTGTCCTTAAATAAAGTACAGCCCCAGCATTTCCTTGGTGTGAAAATGGGAAACCACGGAAAACCATCTGCAGGGCTGCTGACAGTGGGGTTCGAACCCACTACCTCCCTAATACTGGATACTGGCCGCACTTAAGCGACTGCAGCTATCGAGCTCGGTAGTGATGAAGTGACCGTGGTCTTACATAAATTACAGCCCCAGTATTTGCTTGGTGTTAAAGTGGGAAACCACGGAAACCATCTCCAGGGCTGCCGACAGTGTGTTTGGAACCCACTATCACCCGAATGCAAGCACACAGCCACGCGACCCTAATCGCACAGCTCGGTTAAATATTTTGTTGCACACTCGTTATCTCATAATAATTTGAAAGATACTATTCACATTTGGTCCATATTTACGTGATATGAATCATGACGGAAAACGTGATACATATTGTATTTCTTTATTTCAAACAATTACAAACTTTAGTTTGCTGTATTTCTCCAAACAACACTGGTTTTCTGGAGGAAATGAAGTAAATGTTGGTTTCCTACATTCGTCAAATAAAGATGCATCATTTTAAAAGATAAGCCCTGATATTGGTAAACAGATTCGTATGAATTTTTGAAAGATTTGTTTCGTTTTTAAACAGTAATTTTCCTTGATATTTTGTCTGTGAACACGATGTGTTTTAAATGTCATAATTTTTCTTTATACCAGAGAACAGTTACATATGAAGAATTTAAGCCAATTTGAAGTGTATCGTACTGTTAGATTTTGATGTGTCTCGTTTCTTGCGATGAAAATTTGAAGTTTCTTGAAAGTGGCTTTGAATATTTAAGGGGAGTCAGTCATGGCTGGAATTTTGGGCTTCTACAGTCTACTACTTATCCAAAACTAATTTATAACGCATGGACATACTAAAAAGATATAGACATACACAAAATTTGGAGTTGATTAGTTAATTGATTGCAGAGTTATTGACAAATTACTTTTATTTCTTTATATGTTGCACATAAAATTCTCTTGTGGCACATTTTTCACTTTATTGGGCTATAATTGGCAGACTTTTCAAAAATACTCATATATTGTACCAGGAACTGTCCCACTAATTTATGAAATTTCAATCACTGAATTTATTGCGATAGAGTGAATTATTGTCTTTACAGGGAACGGTTGGTAACAGGCTGGAGCAATGTACAGGGTGAGAGGTTATAACTAAATTAACTAAGTCTTTCTTGGGAACTGAGTTTATTCCGTAATAGTTTAAAACATATCACCTTACAAGTGCATATATAGATATGGACGTCGTCTTCCTGGGCGGTCTTCTGGGCAGCATCCTCGCCATGGCACCACTTTTCCTGGTCGGCAGCCATCACCATGGTACCATACTCCGACGTTGGTCTTTCTAAAAGGTCTCGCAGCGGGATAATCACTCACTGTTTTACATTGTGCGAGTGTCCAAATATTCCCCTGAACACTAGAAGAGTTCCCGTATGATTATAGTAACACGGCCTGCAATTTTGTGGTATATCTCAATTTATGATTGCTGGGTAGGTTCGGTGTCACTAGAACCTGCACAATTGTTCTATGTGAAACAAAAATGTATAAATTCGCACATGAAGTAAACTAGTGGTGACTTTCCACTTGAAATGAAACTGTATTAAGTTCCAAGCTTCTCGAATCTGTGGTGGCTTTCCACAATCATCAGAGAAGAAATACTGAGAGTTGAATGAGACTCATACAGTATATTTGCACTGAAATAATAAAAGTTCTTATGTACACGTTGGGATTGTTTTTGAGTGTCCAATGAAATTATCAACACTACAATTCTTTATTTTTAAAAAACTCAACAACTTTACGTTGTCATTAGGTTAAATGTCCGAAATAATTCTAGAATACTACTGCAATCATTGATGGCTGGCGTCTATTAGAAAAGTTTGATTCATAAATGCTATACACTTCACGAAAGAAAGTGAAGTTACTTCATTGGAAATGTTCAAGTTAATTTCTAAATGTTATTAACCTTTACTCCGTTTGGAATGCTAAGTATATTACTCGTGCACTGATCAAAGTCAAAGTTCATCAGAATTTGAAATAAATAAACCTTGAGAAATGTTATAACACAAGAGGATTTGAGTACTAGTTCGACCCTCTATAGAAAAATACAAGTTCCAATACAAGTTTCACTCGTAAAATTTACAAGTTCAAAATCAAGTTCAATCACGGAAATACAAGTCAGTTGTCGATTCTTACTCGTGAAATGTGTAAGTTCCTAAGTAAATTTGCTCACGAAAAACACAAATTCGTCGTCGCAGGCGATACTCACAGTTCACTTCGAAGTTAATGTCTTACTTCGTTCGAGCAGAGATTTGTTCTCTGACAATCGCAACGTTTCACCCGGCGTGTCAGCGTGGTCAATCTGCCAGTGATCACGGAGATACCTATGGCTACTACTACTACTCCTACTACTACTACTACTAAATTGTTTTAATTCCTAACCTGTAGGGGGAGGCGGGCTTTTTAGACGGTGACGCCGTCTCTCAGGCCGGGAGATTTGTTACGGTGAAGGAGATGCTTGGAGAAGGTGAGGGGGTTGGCGGCCGTGGCCTATCTTAGGAACTGTTCTGGTATTCGCCTTAGTGCTGGCGAATGGAAAACCATGGAAAACCATTCTCAGGACATCCAACGGTTGGGGCAAGCCGTGAGGTCCAGCCCTGTCTCGTCTCCCGAATGCAGAGACGTAGAGCCTTAGTAGAGCCATGGCAACCCCTCCTCTGCTCGGTTGGCCGGTCAGAGTGCAGAGCAGCAGGACCACGGACCAGCCGTGGCCACTTGAGGTCCGAGACCCTCTTTGCATCTACCGACCTACCTAAGGCTCGAGAAACCGGCTTTTATACCTCCAACGTGCTTGCATCATTCTATGACCGAAGTTTTCATTACGTAGAATATCTCTGCTATCCCTGGAAGGATCATTATGAATTCAACATGTGGAAACTTATAAAATGCGTTCTGTAGCATGCGGTTATTTCTGAACCGATACCTCAATTGGTTTAGAAGATACCGAATTTCATGCATAGACCTTTCCAGACCGTACGACGCAACCTGCTCTTCATCCCGTGCTGGCTGTACGATGAAGAATGCATGGTTGTGCCTGGTTGACTACTTGCACCTGCGAGACTTTGTTGTTATTAGCGCTCAAAGTACACTCACTAATACCATATAAATTATTTAAGACGTATTTTATTTAAGAAATACTTGAAGTACGGTCAAACCCGGTACAAAACTTAAGAACAACTCTGGATTTTTCATTCAGGTATAAACTATTGGAGATATATTTTTTTCAATCTTTCGTTATTCATTTTATGGGTAAATATCTACTTTTGAGCTATTTTAAGAGTAAAAATTTGAAAGTAATCTTAAACTGATAAAAAAATACAGAACTACGTTTAATTCATGCACATATTCAAACATTCTCCGAATATTTCAGGTGAATTCCATAAGACCCAGGTCGTAACGAGCATTTTATGCATGCCAAAGAGCTGAAACAGTTTTAAGGCTGCCAAAAGCAATTAAAAGTTTGAAGAAACTTTCTTTATAACTGCTCCAGACCGTAATTTATCCCTTCAGTTGTCTTTCTCTTCTTATACACAACGTAGGCCTACTGCAAATGAAATATATTCCAGCGTTATTTTTGAAATGGTAGCCCCAAACGTTTTTGAAGCTAATTTTGTCTGACAGTATGGGAGAAAGTGTCTTGGGATTTCCCTATATACACCGGACCGCTGCACTTTAAAACCGCCATTTAGAGCTTTAAAATGGCGGTAGGAAAATTTGATAACAGGATTTGAAATTGGAAGAATTGGGGAGTTTTAAGGTTAAAATTGAAAATTTAATGACTTGGAAATAATGGAACATTTCAGTCACGATTTCCCTTACCAATCTCCATTTACGCATATTTACTAATGTGTAGCCCTTGTTAGCGCTCTTGAGGGAAAGGAAGGATACTGGAGTACTTGGGGAGTAAAGTCAATGACAAATTCGAGTGTTCTATAGCTGATTATAATAGCTTACCTAGTATGGTATGTTCTGCATTACACACTGGCCCACTTTCTCTTTCAGGATACTGTAATCTTATCTAAAATTCCTGACAAGCATGTGATTATCTTGCTTGGTGATTCCAATACCCACTTGGTCGAGAAAGAATATTCCTATATATTGTTGGAAGTTATCCAGCTCATCACACTGTAACGGGGAGACACGTGAAGCTCTGTAAGGCGTTCAACCTGTTTATGAAATCTATTGCATTCAAACGACTGACAAGGAATCAGAAAACGTAGACTAGCCTCGGCGAATTCCAAATCGATCATGTCGCTATTTTACGCAAGGCACACCGAGAGATCCAGAATGTAGAATTCCTTAGAAGTAAAAATCAATATTAAACTCATTCCAAGAAATAGCAGGAGGTTCTGCTGAAGAGAGATCAACAGGTTTGATACAGAGAAGCTACACTCGAATCACAAATTTACTGGAGAAGCTTGAATCCTTGGATCCACAGAACTGGAAACAACTATGAGATGGCTAAAGAAGTGGTACCGCTAATAACAAAAAGATGGAAATATCCCTGGTGGACCAGTGAATGTGATGCGGCAATAAGGCAGTATTCATTCGTTCCTTCTCGGTCAATTTTGTTTGCCTGATTAACTGGCGCATGCTCATTTAGCTTACTAGGCCTATACACTTTGCCCACGCATCGGGAAGTGAGGATTGATACCCGGTTGTTAGGAGATGTGAAATATGTAACCGAGTCCAGAATCTGTCTACTGACAATAAACACTGTGCCAAGGTGTGTGATGTTCCTTGCAACACGTTTAGCAACTTTGCCTTTAGATATTCTGTAGCCCTGAGACTCAGAAAGATGTTCATCTGCAATCCTTGTTTCTTTTACTTCCGTGATAAGAATTTGATGTTGGGAGAGTGTGTCAGTGAGTTGCTTGAGTTTATCAGTCTTCAAAAGGGAGTTCACTTTAACGGTAGCAAAGAAGTTCCGACGTTTGGGCTTGATCTTTAGTGGAGTCTCCGATATCTCCAAGCATGTTGGTGCAGCGTCCCCAGAAGGCCTGCATGAATTACTGAAAGCTTTGGTGGACTGGGTACCACCTGGAGTAGTAGCTTTTGCTGATTTTTTTCTCCATGCATTCTTGAGACAGTTTAAAAACTGTGGTTGAGACCGGTGATATTTCTCATCGTCGAAAGTAAACTACTACCAAGGTTTTGAGCCTTGGGACCCAGCACTGATCGGCTCGCCAACCCAGTTTCCCGCTGGGAATGGTTACTCAACCTTCCACTGGATTTCTGCGCTTAATAGGAACACCTCGTTTACGTTACGAGCTGGATTTGGAGTGATAGAGACTAAGTTGGATTATCTTGCTGAATCCAATATATTCCGGTTGAAGGTGTCATGCAACGACGCATTTTACTCCCATTTTTCCGGAGCCACACGGACTCCTCCCTGGTTGATTCCTGGCACCAGTAATACTACTACTACTACTACTACTACTACTAATAATAATAATAATAATAATATCAAATCATAGTAAACCGAGCTCGATAGCTGCAGTCGCTTAAGTGCGGCCAGTATCCAGTAATCGGGAGATAGTGGGTTCGAGCTCCTTTGTCGGCAGCCCTGAAGATGGTTTTCTTTGGTTTCCCATTTTCACACCAGGCAAATGCCGAGGCTATACCTTAATTAAGGCAACAGCCGCTTCCTTCCTCTTCCTAGGCATTTCCTATTCCATCGTTGCTATAAGACATATCTGTGTCGGTGCGACGTAAAGCAAATAGCAAAAAAAAATCCTAGTAATAAAAAAAATAATAATCTATGGCCTCAGCTACTGTGTGAAGGGATTTTTATTTGACGCTGTAACCAAGGTATTATCAGAGATATTTTACATGCTGACCTCGCACGACTTGGAATGTCGATTGAATTTCGTTTTCCGGACTTCAAATGTCCGACATCGCCTACCGGGTTTGACCCTCCCGTCTTGGGATGCCGAGGCCAACATATCAGCAGTGATCCACAGAGGGAGACATTAACGGTAATGAATCGACTGGGAGTGACTCTGTAAGGGGCTTGTAGGCATCTCTAGCCACATTGCGTGCAATGCAATCTACAGCTGCTGCTGGGTGGGGCTCGGAGGATCCGTAGACTGAAAAGGACGATTTTGGTTTTCCCGTGGCTGTTCACCAGGATTCAGACAGACCAGACAAGCACTTGGAAATTTTGATCGTGTTCTTCCAATCGCTGTCGAATATTTGCAAACCTGTGACATTTGGCATTGTTTTGCTGGATGTTCGTATTAATTCAACAATAAATATTATTTCACTATCATGTTTAAAATACAGAGTGATTAAATGTTACTGCTTTCATAAATTACATCGATAGTTGTTAAGTTTTTGTTCAATTTCATGTATATTTACCAATATTTGAAGCCAGAAATTATTCCAGGAAAGTTTGCGTGGTAAATATTTGAATACCCTTTGACTGAAACATTATTATAGACACTTGTACCAGCTTAAAAAAACGTAACCTATAACTTAAAGAAAGCTGTCTCGTAGAAGCTCATGGAACACATGACAGATTTCATTTAATATCACTGGATCTACTGTCCCGGTCTAGAAAGCCAAAAATAACGGTCGAGGGGAATCGTCGTGCTGACCACACGACACCTCTCAATCAGCAGGTCTTCAGGCTGAGCAGCGGCCGTTTGGTTGACCAAGGCCCTTCAAGGGCTGTAGTGCCATGCGGTTTGGTTTTTTTGGATCTACTGTAAATATTACGCGAGTAATATTGAAATATATATTAAGAGGGAAGTCAACCCTCATATTTACCTACCATATCCCTTATTTCAGTCTTTATATTTTCAATGATCTACGAAAAATCCTCTCCAGACAAGTTGAAAACCTCCTAGGAATATGAGCTACGAAATTTAGGTGACTATAATGACGTATGAGAATATATTCTGTATGTATTCCTAAAAATTACAATCCTTTCCTTAATCATCGTTATCCGGCCGGTTAGGGTTAGCAGTTTGCCATTTTCTACCACTACGAGCGCTAATGTGAGTCAATGCATTTGTTTCACTCAAGCACCACTACGAGCGACAATGTGAGTCAATGCACAGTTTCACTTAAGCACCACTACGAGCGACAATGTGAGTCAATGCATTGTTTCACTTAAGCACCACTACGACCGACAATGTGAGTCAATGCACAGTTTCACTTACGCCCTTATGACTACATTCGATTCGGACATTTTCAAATATATAAAAATGCCTGACCACGAACCTACTACGCTGGCGTAGCAGGGGGAGAGCTGATACTCCCACGTGGCGCGTCCGAGGTGGCGGATAGGGGGGTCCTAACCGGCTTGCCGGCGGACTTGATGGAAATAAAATACCTCTCGCGGACCAAACACACAACCCTCTGTGAGTGGGGGACGCAGAAGAAGAATACACCCACGGTATACCCTGCCTGTCGTAAGAGGAAACTGAAAGGGGCGACCAAGGGATGATTGGATTAGAATCATGTAACTACTTGTGATTAGTACCACCACGCAGGGAACACCATGGGTCGCTGTTACTTGCGCGTAGTACCACTATGTTAGGTACCAAATAGGTGTATGATTAGTAGCAATCAGGAGCACCGTGCGGTCAGGCTTTTACGGTACCTGTGATTAGTAGCACTGTATGAGCGACACCAGGGTTCTGGCTTGCCTATGATTAGTACGCACTGTATAAGAACACCACGGAATAGTACGAGTCCCTGTGTTTAGTACACCTACTTGATGAAAACCATAGGTTTGCGTTGCCTGTAAACGGCGCCGCTATGTGTGAAACACCATAGGTCTGTATTACCTGTGCGAATTTCATTACCTGTGAGTAGTACCATAATGTGTGGAATGCCGCGAGTCTACGATACTTTTGATTAGTACCGCACCATGTCAAACACCATGGTTCTACTTTCCAAGCGATAAGTACCATTATGAGAGGCCGATAACCTATATTTTGAACCCCTTTAGCTTGCAAGCATCCACGATTATATATTGAGCTACAGAAGCAGTCCCTTGGTCAGTATTACTATTGTTTTCCGTCAGTTTGAGGCGGAGGCATTGCGGGTCGGCTCGACTGATTGTTTTAACTTCATATCCATCCGTTCATTTTTCGTCCTCACGCTTTGAATTCTGGTCAGTGGAGGATTTTTGATTTTTATTTTGTCATTGCATTTCGTCTCATTTCGTACCATTAGGGGTCGATGACCTAGATGTTAGGCCCCTTAAAACAAGCATCATCATCAAAAATGCCTGAGGGTATTGAATCAGGGAGCATATTACGGAAAATAATTATATAATTTAATTTTGCTACGATTTGAATCAAAACGAGTAAAGAAACAAGCGAATTTAGGATTTTTTCCGGAACTGCATTTAGGCCGGAAGTGATTTTTCGATTTTTTTAGTTTGATAGTAACTCATAATTTAAAACAAAGTTCTACAGAATTGAGGAAATTACTTAATTTTACGTTTTTAATAGTATGGCGGCCCCTACTTTGTCTGCAAAGAAA
The DNA here is from genome assembly GCF_040414725.1 of Anabrus simplex. NCBI lineage: Eukaryota > Metazoa > Arthropoda > Insecta > Orthoptera > Tettigoniidae > Anabrus > Anabrus simplex. Next base: position 121,827,443 of record NC_090267.1, on the reverse strand, counting down.
TATTTTCGACATTTATACTCTGTTTGAGCCAATATCCATTATGTTAGGAACACTGTCCATGTTCCACTTTTCGACTACATCAAAATGAATGGAATTAAATTCAAGAACAAAATAGTATTCCAAGAATGGCTGTATCATACAGATCATCAATTCTATATTAATTCAACGGCTGCAAATGCGGAAAAAAAATTCCGAAACTGATTTGATTTTCTTCTGAAAGCTCTGTCGAGGAAAAGGAAACAGGGAAGCTTACACAAGCAGACAGGAAATATCAGAGAAAGAATTTGTATGAGGAACAGACGCCCGAGATCGGAAATATGGGCACGGGATTGTAAAGTGGAAGCAAATTGTGGGTTGTTTCTTTGCTCGTACGGGAGTGAGAACCAAGACAAGGGGGTGAGCTAAGAAAATAGAAGTGGGAGGAGTGGGAGGTGGGGAAGGGGATGGTTGTCAACTTCACAACGTGTATTATACTGCTAGATCCGCAAGATGGTGCGACTACTGCCACTGTGAGCGTGCTCCATAAAATTGTGAGGGGAACAAACTTCTGGGAGGGAGTTTGTTCGTAGAATACTGAGCAGAGTTCTTCGTGGCTAAAAATATATTGTAGAGATGGGCGTGTAGGCAGCCCACTAAACAAGGATACGAGCGGGCTTGTGCTGACGTTTTGGGGACTGGATTACAGTGCACGATGGCAGTACACTCAATTACATTCAGATTATTTGTGTTGAGGGGAGATAGAATCCCCTATCTCATTGATGTTAAGATAGCCAATATTTTGTGCCAACATCTTTAAATCAAGTCCAGAAGGTCTTTGAGATATTTGATGACCGAGCTCGATAGCTGCAGTCGCTCAAGTGCGGCCAGTATCCAGTATTCGGGAGATAGTAAGTTCGAACCCCACTGTCGGCAGCCCTGAAAATGGTTTTCCGTGGTTTCCCATTTTCACACCAGACAAATGCTGGGGCTGTACCTTAATTAAGGCCACGGCCGCTTCCTTCCCACTCCTAGCCCTTCCCTGTCCCATTGTCGCCATAAGACCTATCTGTGTCGGTGCGACGTAAAGCAAATAGCAAGAAGAGAAGAGATATTTGAATGTGTTTTTAGCGTCCATTGTACACTTATTATACCAGAATCGAGGGATTTCGATAGTCTGGGTAAGATTAAATAAAGGTTTATTTTTACTGTTAAGGGAACAAATGTTTTGTAACTGTGTGCAGTTCAGGCTATATGAAAGCTCTCGCTCAGAATTTGGATCAGTGGTTTTATGTATGTAACTTATATCAGAGCCATACTCGTGAAATATCGTCAGTTATGTTTTGTACACTATTAGTATATTTCTGAGCTACTGAGTTTTAGTTATGTAACTTTCCTACGGAAATATTTTGAGTTACATTCTGAAAATTTCGTATTAGTTTATGTATGATTACTTATAATTACTCGTAAGTAATATTTTTCGTTTGACTTGTGTTTTCATTTTTAATTTTCTTATCATTAATGCCATTAGTTAATGATATACATTTTATTGGAAATTAAGAAACGCTAGACACTGAATTCAACGCCCATTCATTTTAAATATTAAAATGGTAAAACTATGAATGAAAAACGAGGTATTGGGTTTCTTGGCAGAATAGTTGTTTGGGCAATGCTATCAACATAAGAAATGAAGTCTACTGACAAATTATTGGACACTACAGCCTTATGTATCCATTGATTCCCAAACTATTGAGGTTTTAGTAGAAGCATGTGAGAGCAAATTTGGTAATATTAGTGGTATCCGGAGATAATAAAAGGAATATTATCGGTAAGCATAAATCTGATGATTTAAATCAAAAACGTCAGATTTATCTGACTATACCAGCAAGAACAAAAATACTTCGCTTAGGCAAGCCTGCTCATCGGTGTGATGACGATTTTCGGTTGAACGAGATTAACTGTTGTCTGAAGGGGTCCGCTAGGCCCCGTAGGTCTTACAAACCTCATATTGTGGGTATGGACGAGAACAAATGTTGATTAAGGGGGCAAACGGGCTCTGTTAACCTGGCAAACTTAACATCGAGTTGGTGGATGGGAACGACAGTTGACTAAGGGAGGTCTAGTAATAATTGTAAAAGTAAATTTGTTAGTGCAAGTAAAGCTATGCGGAGCTCTAATGGGGGTCATATGATTTTGACCCCTGCGCTGCTGAGTCGAGAGCCTCCGCAGAGTGATCCCTATCTATGTATTACGATGGTTCGTTCGAATCAAGAAGCAACTGTAATGTAGTATTGATAGTTGTAATAATTAAAAATGCACCATTGTTTCTTCTCAACATTTTAGAAGCCACTGTCACATGACTCGTAAAATCTACGGTTCACTATTCCAATGGATACGACATCTTAGGAACGATGTCGCATTGAATAGAGTAGAAAATGATCGGGGTTTTAAGTCCGAAAGAGCATAGTACATTCTTGCTTCCACCTGTTTGAAGTTATTTGTGATGAGGAAATGAAGTTAATGACTAAAAATGGGAGGAAGCTTAAAGGTCAGAATAGTGAAGAATCTTCTATGTACAGCAAATCGAATACAAGTACGCAGATGAACACATGAGCTGAAAAAAGGAGAGGGTTTCTGCATTAATTATCTGCGCTTGCAAATCGTGAATTTCCCAACTTGTGTTCACGTTAACTGCAGCATTTAAGGAAAGAGGATAGGTAATTGTTAACACTTTGCAATCTGCTTTGGGCAGAATATAAACTAATACAACTGGGCTCCTATTCATAGTAGACCAATGAAACTTTCACCACATACATGTAGAACGTTCTGAACTGTTATCATTAATTTTAAAAATCATAATGCAGTTAGTTCACCTGCAATGGATTTTATTAAAAAATACATCAAATTAATTTCGTTTTATGTATGCTTCTCATTAGGTACAATTTTCTGATAAAATTTCAAATTTACATGTATTAAAGTTTCAGATTATGTATAATTTGATATATGTGATCTACTAACTACATAAAAAGACTTTAAAATTACAATATATTAAGCAAAATGCTTTCTATTTACCTAATTCATTTTGCAAACAAGTTTGCTAATATTCATTTAAATAATTGAAATAATTTCAGATTAATTAAAGATGTGTTCACCACCTTGAGGGTGGTTTCAAGAGTTCATGTATAAACAAATCACAATCCTATCTGAAATAGTTACTGAGAAAAGTACACCTGAACATCTGAAAACTCAAATTTAAAAAATATCTTCCAAATGCAATAATTTCATTAGGATTTTTAAAATCCGTGGCGACAGTTAAGAAAATTTTACACGTACGTGGTGAAAATTTCATTAGTCTATTGGGAATATGAGTCGAGATGTATTAGTTTGAATTCTGCTCGACGCAAGCTCCAAATTATAACAATTACCTTCTTTCCTTACAGTTTTAGCAGCCCTTGAACAATATTACGTCCATAAAGTTGCAGTTCATTGCTTCTATGAGAGAATTTTCCAGTAAACACTCGCATCGAATGAATGGAAAGCCACATTTCATGTAGCTGCACAGTTAGAAAATTACAACGGACTTCGCTGAGTTTAGTGACAGAACAAAGGAGGACAAGAGATGCCCATCTCTTCTCCAAAACTTTTGCAATTAAACTAGGCCTCGAGTATTCTCCTCGAGGCGTGCTATAGAGGGAGTAAAAGTGAATTAGAAATATTCTGGATTTCTAGCAATTATGTAACCATGTAAAGCGTCTCAGCGTAAGACTTGACTAAAAACTTTTAGCCTTATTAGCGGATAACAATATAGCTATAATTTTTCAGAAAGACAGATACGAGTGTAGTTATGGTACTAGCTAGTCTTTCGTTTTTCTTTACGAGTTGCTTTACGTCGCACCGGCACAGATAGGTCTTACGGCGACGATGGTATATGAGCATTTTACTGGTGTGAAAATGAGAAACCACGGAGAACCACCTTCAGGGTTGCCAAAAGACTAGACAGCTATAGACAGCACCAAAAACAAGAAAGCCGCAGGTCCGGACGGGATCTATAATGAATATGTAAAAGACACTGCACACCTGCTAGCCCCTATATGGACAAAATTATATAACAAATGTATAGAAACTGCTTCCATTCCCGACCAGTGGAGAAAGTCAATTGTAAAAGTTCAATATAAAGGCAAAGGTGACCCAAGAGATCAAAATAAGTACAGAGGCATAGCACTGGAAAACTGCCCCTTCAAAATATTCACTGACGGAGAAGAGAGAAGAAGTCCAACCAGACTTCTATGGCACAGGGGCAATGATAGATCGCTCGTGGACAAAAGCTAATTTTGAATTAAGACATGTCATTACAAGATTAGCAGTTCACGGTTTTCATCACCTACTCTGCAAATCAAAACACTTTCATGACCCAAGTATAGACTGTGAGTGCAAACTATGTGGAAAAACGTGTGAACAGTACCACATTGAATTCTGTACAAGAAGAACAATGTCTATAAGTGATTATGCAAATATGTAACCCATCAATGTAATCTATATTCTCTGTTATGGCTATTTGGCTTCATTAAATATATTAATATAATATTGTGTGAATTATAACTAACAGACAGTCGGTTTGAGTGGATAAATTATTGAGGAATTCTACATCATTATCATACAGCAGTCGTATGAGATAGGCTGGTAAGCTAACGCTATTTGCAGTGCAATGAGACTGGATAAAAACATAACTCTATTTCCAGTGGATTAAGATTTGCTAGCTATAAAACTTTATTAGCAGTCGAATAAGATTGGCTGGCGATGTAACTCCATCAGCAGTAGAATAAAACTGGGTATTAACATAACTCTGTTAGCCGTAGAACAAAATTGGCTAATTACGTAATTCTACTAGCAGTCAAATAAGATTGAGTAGTCGACTATTAGGTGGGACGATCTACCCTAAACGCTATTGAACTCCTGCTAAACCAAATCTGGGATGCCTTAGAAGACAACGGAAAATATTACACCATCTTCACAGATTTTACTAAAGCTTTTGACCTGATAAACAGGAAGCTAGTGATAGACAAGCTTAAGGAGATGCTAGGCACGAACAACATATGGACCTATCTCATCACATCAATACTGCAATGGAACGAAGTAGTCAGGGGTACCCAGTATAATTGTATATGTGGAGTAGTGGTATGTAGACCATTTCTGGGGTGCGCTGGACCTTCGATGTTGAGAATCTTACTAAAGTGTGATTCCCAGATTTCCATGTCTATGTAATGCGTCTGTTGTTGTTTCTTTGGGTGTAGGGCTATGAACGGATTTTTCTTGGCTTCCTCTGCTAGCTTCTTGCTCTCCGATTCTAAGTAGGCGCGTTTCTTTTCTTTCAGTGTTCTTTTATAGAGTTTCCTCTTCTCATTGTATATGTATATTAGACTTTGATTATTCAAACTCTGCCTTAACTGTTGCAATTTATCTAGGGTCTCCCTCCTCAGCCTATAGCACTCACTATCAAACCATATCTTTGTTCTTCTTATGGCCCGCGGAATGGCGGCCTTTTGTAGGATTTCTTCTATTATTCGTGTTGCATCATCCAAACTTGAATTATCTATTAATGTGTCTGGATGTGTAGTTGAATCTAGCATATCTTTAACTTTCTCAACATCTATTTTCCTTGAAAGGGGGTGAATTGTCTTTTTCTGTAGTTTTTCCCACTTCCCTTGGATACGTATTTCAATTGTATTTCAACTGTTATAGTGTTCTGCGACAGTTTACAAGTTATGCCTGCTTTTGTGTGTTTATGGATGTCTGCTTCAGACTTTTCTGAAAGTAAAATAATAGACAAACTACCATTTCTAAGCTCGGCTGAACATGTGCCAGACAAGGCAATTTAAATATTTTCGATTATATATACTTATATACTTTCGTAATTTCATATATTAAATACTCATATTAGGCATAATTACCTTTCGTTAAACGTAGAATCTCAAGTTTTTAAAGAATACACAATGACACATTTTAGTTCAATCTATACGTAAACACGGATATGCCACAAATGTCAATAAAGTAAAGTAATATTATGTCGATGGAATGTACTGGCATTATGTCCTTTCAGGATGTCAAAACTTAGAGCAATATAGTGTATACCTGTATACTGAAATGAATGTCTAAGGGGTTTTTCTCTAAAGACTGCTTTATTTACAATACGTTCCTGTTAGAGTGGTTGCAGATGGTACAGGCGCACTATAAAACTCCAATCGCTTTTACAGACGGGGCTAGGCTAGGTATCCCTAAGAATTGCCCCAAGAAGATTTGAATCGAATTTATTATTGCCCATAAATCCCCTCCAGGGGTAGTCAGACAGGAAAGAGTAGAGAAATCAGTATGGGCATCGATAGTGGAAGTTATGCTTACCTAAGACGGGTAAAACATGGATTCAAAATCGTCAGAAATAGCTTCATACAGGTGGAGGCAAGAATGTATTTTGCTTGAAAATAATTTTAATGTTATTCTTTACTGTCCGAATTATAAGTATAAATGTAATTACTACGTTCTGAAAGTAGAAGTAAAATAATAATCTGGAATGCTAACGTATTACCCTTATTATGGAACCATCCTAGCAAAATGAAGGGCATTGCCATTTGCCATGCTGTGAACATTTTGGCTTATTTTTATCCTTCGTACTAACACAGCCAGAATTTTGGCAGTGCTAGGATAGGACTGGGCAAGGAATGGGTAGGTACAGCCCTTAATGAAAGAACAGCCGCGGCATTTACGTCCTTCGAAAATAAGAAACTACAGGAAACTATTTTTCTGGGTCTCGACGGTGAGGTTGAATCTCATCATTTCCCAAGTGCAAGTTTGCAGATTTTGTGTCCTTCGGTTCACAAGATTTCGGGTTCGATCTCTAGTCGGCCAGGAATTTTAGCAATATGTTAAATTGTTGTAGCTCGGAGGTTGAGTGTGTATGTGTTCGTCTTAATACGCATTTTAATTTACATAAAATATATTAACTACCACAGAAACGCGCAGAAATAATTGCATTCTTCCACATAGAGTTGGAATAGGCGGAAGCACTCGGCCGTAAAACTGAGCTTACTCCACATTAGTGTCGTACAAATGTAACTAGAAAAAGGCAAGGTAGAAGGAGATAATTATAATAAAGTTATTGGATTTACGTCGTACTAAAATGGGCCTCTATATATTACGTCCTAATTAGCGTTGACCTCTAAGTTCTTTTGCTACGTCGCACTATTTTTTCGGTTTTCGGAGACGCCGAGGTGCCGGAATTTAGTCCCTCACGAGTTATTTTACGTGACACCAGGCTGACGTATTTCAGCACACTCAAGTACCACCGGACTGAGCCAGAATCGAACCTGCCAAGTTGGGGTCAGGAGACCAACGCTCTACCGTCTGAGCCACTCAGCCAGGCAGGTAGAAGAGGAGAAAGAAAAAGAGGAAGAAGAAGGACTTGTTATCCATCAATGTGCAGTTTAAACGATGAAGTACTTTTAACTTATTTACAAATTATGGTATCTCCTCCCCTGATATTCAGGTGAGCGTAGATTTTTATTTAATGATATGTTGGAAATCTCTACTCTGCATTGCATACTTGCAGAAGGCATGAGAGGTTCTCGCAAACCAGGTCAGGTATTACCGCAGCTAATATGAGCCGCTTCTCTGTAATGAAGTTATGTACCGGTACAAATCAGAATCGCAGATGATGAGAGAGCGACGTGACGTGTCATGGATACCCGGAGAGAGCTGACAAGAACGGAGATGTACCAGACAGCACGGAACTAATGTGACATGTTACTATATTATGTATCCTTCACCGGGTTGAGGGAACAGAAGGATTTCTACTGCTTACAAGTGGAAGTCGCCATGTGGTTTTCTAGAAAAGTTTTCAAATTTTAAGGATTTTCCCTTCTTTAAAAAATAATTTAGATCATTTCGAGTTTATTAGCCTATGAGTCATATTGTGTTCCAAATTTAACGCTTAAGATCTATCCTCAAACTGTTGTAGTCTTATTCCCGAAATATTTATGACTTGTCTCCGTGCGTAGTCGCTAGTGCATTGATGTTGGGAAATGAAACTTCTTTTGTTTTGTTTTTTTGCTAAGGGCTTTACGTCGCACCGACACAGATAGGTCTTATGGCGACGATGGGATAGGAAAGGCCTAGGAGTTGGAAGGAAGCAGCCGTGGCCTTAATTAAGGTACAACCCCAGCATTTGCCTAGTGTGAAAACGGGGAAACCACGGAAAACCATTTTCAGGGCTGCCGATAGTGGGATTCGAACCTACTATCTCCCGGATACAAGCTCACAGCCTCGCGCACGGAATGAAACTTCTGAGTTCGAATCCGACCTTGATCCTTTTTGCCTTTCTTTTCCATTTTTCTTCTGATGTCATGTTTTTGGTAGAATATTTAATATTTTAGGTTACATGAAATTAATATTTGTTGTTGTTTTCTCTATTTACCTTTTTCTTTCTTTCTTAATACTTTTACCCTCTAGGCTTGGATTTTCCCTCGTAAAATCCACCCGAAACCGTGATTTTGCTCCCACAACACAACCAAACTTCATGGAAATCTACCTACCTTAATGGAAATTAATCTCTGAAACTTCTTTCTCATGTGCATGATTTCAACACGAGTATTAATAAGGGATATATCATTAACGGTTCGTCTATCGGTACGAGTCCCACCGGACTTAACTCAAGAGCGGGTGCGTGTAATGCGTATTTCTTATAACTTGAAAACTACTTAAGATATTTCAACCAAACATTATATTTAGCATACGCATGTCCAAAGATAGTTTTCAAGGTCCATATCATGTCAAATTCCCGGAATGGACTGGAGGTTTATAGGGAACCGAAATCGTGATTTTACCCTCCCACAATATATACAAAACCAACCTGACTGGAAATCGACCAACCTTGATGGAAATCCATTCCTAAAAATTTTTTCCTCATGTGAAATTTTTCGACAGGAGGATTAATAAGGTAGATGTCCTGGACGGTCGGTTTTGTAGGCTAAGTGCAGCGGACATATCCCAAAAGGTGTTGTACGTGGAGCATGTTCCTAATCTACATGAATAAAATCAAAACGACCGTGTGTCTGTACATTGACCACAACGGCGAAATTTTCGTGCAGTTAACCGTTTCAAGTGTTTGTGCTACCTGCGAGTGGTGCCCTTATGTGCGAAACACCATGGGTTTGTGCTACCTGCGAGTGGTGCCGTTATGTGCGAAACGCGATGGGTTTGTGCTATCTGCGAGTGGTGCCCTTATGTGCGAAACACCATGGGTTTGTGGTACCTGCGGGTGGTGCCTTTATGTGCGAAACACCATGGGTTTGTGCTACCTGCGTGTGGTGCCCTTATGTTCGGAACGCCATGAGTTTTTGCTACCTGCGGATGGTGGCCTTATGTGCGAAACGCCATGGGTGCTACCTGCGATTGGTGCCCTTATATGCGAAACGCCGTGGGTTTGTGCTACCTGCGAGTGGTGCCTTTATGTGCGAAACGCCATGCGTGCTACCTGCGAGTGGTGTCCTTATGTGCGAAACGCCATGGGTTTGTACTATCTTAGAGTGGTGCCCTTGTGTGCGAAAGGCCATTGGTTTTTGCTACCTGCGAGTGGTGCCCTTATGTGCGAAACGCCATGTGTTTTTGCTACCTGCGAGGGGTGCCCTTATGTGCGAAACGCCATGAGTGCTACCTGCGAGTGGTGTCCTTATGTGCGAAACGCCATGGGTTTTTGCTACCTGCGAGTGGTGCCCTTATGTGCGAAACGCCATGGGTTTTTTCTACCTGCGAGGGGTGCCTTTATGTGCGAAACGCCATGGGTGCTACCTGCGAGTGGTGCTATTGTGTGAGACATAAGCCTACCATGTGTTTACATTACATTTGATTAGTACCACCATGCGAGAAACACCATGAGTCTACGTTACCTGTGATTAGTACCGCAGTTGGGGGAACACCATGGTTCTGTTTTACTGGTGATTGGTACCATTGTGAGGGGCTGGTGACTTGGATTTTAGACCCGTTTAGATAATAAGCATCATCCCAGTAATTAAGATATTGTGAATTGGATCCACTGATTGTTTTAGTTTCACGATCGTTTTCTCGTCATCATTCGTTTTAGATTCTAGTTCTTATAATACATTTCGAAGTTTCAATTTTGCATTTCGTTACGCCCCGTACTTTTAGGGGCCGATGACCAAGCTGTTAGGCTCCTTTTCTAACAAGATGATCATCACATCATCATCATCATCATCATCATCATCATCATCATCACCATCATCATTGTATGAAGCAATGCTCGTCAGATTTACAGTTCTGTCTTATAAGTTCATAAAATAGTTTCAATATTTAAAGGGCCAAAGGAATTCAGGTTGATGGACGAGAATTATCCAACATATATTATAAACGCTGCTCAACAGAGGAAAAAGGGAGACCACGTATTAAGAGTTTTCACTACAATTTCACAGTAATATAACACTCTCGATCCTGCCTAGATCTGTCAACGAATGTTCTGTTAAAACAGTCTCCATTCGTGATTAGAAAAATCAGATGGAGCAACGGTTAAGAAACTTATTTATATATTTTTTTCTATTCCCTTTGTTTCATTTTATTAATATTGTATTTTACAGTTGGATATTGTGATATTAGTCATAAACTAAATAAATTAATAACTAACCAAATATTTAATTCATATCCATTCCTGGTATATTTATTTATTATACCGTTATAACGGCCGAACCACGTAGCCCCTTCGTATTTAATTTTATTCGCTCATCATTAAGTACTGAATTTTTAAAACTATTCCTGGCTTTAACATTATTGTTCCGTTCTTTTTTGCACGTCTACCTCACATTTAACCAACATAACACTGGTACTTATCTGCATTTAGTATTACATTCTGCTCCTCACAATAATATTCTATCTCGTAAATATCAGTTTATTTCTGACAGGTAATAATGTGAATAAGAGTTCACCCACGTTTATGAATGACTAGCAACCCCCCGGCTCCACCTGTTTTGAATTCAAAATTAGATTTGATCGCTCTTTGTATCAATAGTGAACAGTCTAAAAATAACTTAGCTCAAACACCCTCTCTGTGACATTTCATCTCTCTCCTCCGGCTCTACATTAATTATCGTGCCAGGGCCCGTAGCCACGATACATAAATTGTTACAGAACAAGTATTCCTGAAAGGCAGTGTACTCCCTTTTAGGCGTCCAAACATACATGTCCACTGACATGTCTTACATGTTCCATTCGGTATCCCACCTTCTATAGTTTCAATATGAGTAGCACTTTTGTAAATGTCAGTAATACGTAATTACATAACGTGTAATTAGCCCATTATAAATATGGTTGTAAAACTTTTACTACACCGAAGAAAACGGTGATGGTGATTTATCTTAAAGTCTCTGTTACAGAGAAGTTTGCTCATTCTCTTGAATGCAGTAGTTGACTGTTAAATCCTGGACGTATATTCAACAGCATTGTTCCAGCTGTGATCAAGTACGCTGCCGAGATACTTAAAGCTCCAGTGATGTGCCAGCTACTGTCAAGTTAACAGGTTGAATGACATGTTTGCTTATGACCATTATTTTGGAATTTTTCGTGTTTAAACTCAGACCTGCTACAGCACTGTGTTCAGCCACACAGTTTAGTAATGTCTGGAGATCTTCATCACTTGTTGCAAGCAGTTGAGTATCATTTGCATATCGCAGAGTATTTATTATGATCCTATTAACAACGATGCACTCCTGCTTTCCTTCTAGTGCTTAGAAAATACCCTTTCAGAGTAAATATTGAAGAAGATAGAACACAGTCTTGCCTCACCCCTTGCTTTATTTCAGTAGCACAGGTGTTTGTGCTGTCAACCTTAACTGATGCAGTCTGATTACAATGCAGGTTGGCAATAATTCGGATATCTCTACTAACCATGCCGATATCATGTAGGATATGCAGCGATGTTTCTTGTTACACATGCTCTGAAGCTTTATCATAATCAATAAAAGAAGCATATACATCCACAGACATATCTAGGCATCTTTGTACCAGAATCTGCACCCCAGCAATGCCTCTCGGTGCTACATATGAAGAATTCATATTTGCTGTATATTCATCATGTATTACTTTTAAGAAGATTTTGAGAACAGGGATCAATGGGATCTCCATGAGATTTAGCCATTGCTTTTTTTAAGTGGGGATTAAAGCTGATGTCTACCAGTCAGAAGAGATTAATCCATTGGTGTATACCAGACTGAATAGCTCTATCAGGATATCTAGTGATTGATCTTCATGAAGAATTTTTAATATTTCTGCAGCTATAAAATCCGGTCCAGGTGATTTTCTGTTTTTGCAGTTTGTGAGAGTATATTCTTCTTTCTATCGTGTTATTAATGGTCCTTCATCTGTATCACAAACAGAAGAACATGATTAGTTACATAGACTTTCCAGCTGTTCAGTTTTTCTTCATGTTCGATGATAACAGCCAATTTTTCCTCCTGGTATATAACACTGCAGCTTCTTTAACCTTTTCGTGCATGTTAAAAGGTGTCATGCTTAGTTTCTCATTATACTATGTCCTTACACTGAATACCCAGCTATTAAGTTTTTGCCCTTCATATCACTTGGCGGATCTTGGTCTGGAATTCTGGAATTCTTTATACTTATCCCAATTCATGTTATTTACCATCCTCCATTGGTCCATCAAGTCAAGGATTTCACCCGTCATCCATGTGCTTTTCTTAACTTGTTTGTCTTGCAGTAGATAACGATTTCCTGTATCCAGTACAGTTGTTTTGAATCGAATCCAAATGATTTCGATGCCCTTTGGCATTTCAGTATGGTTGGATAGCTGTTCATTTAGGCCTTTCAGTACCGTTCTCTTAATATTTGCATCTTGGAGTTTAGGAGTATTAATTTTAGGTCTGACAAACCTTTTTTATCTTTAATTTAAGTCCTACTTTAGCGACCAATGTGTTATGATCCGATGAAACATCAGCACCTCATTGACTTAATGCAGTTTCTGAATCTATTTTTAATCAATATATTCTCAATCTGATTCCTCACAATCCTCGACTCAGATTCAGCATTTGATTTCCATGTGTACAATCCCTGTGCTGATAACTTATAGAAGGTATTTGTAACAACAAAGCTCTCCTGTTCACAAAATTGAACAAACCTGTCCCCGCGATTATTTCTCTCACCCAAGCCATAGATGTCAATTATGTACTCACACACACCTTTCCCCAATTTTCAAATGACATCTCCCATTAATATGGTTATTTCCGAATTTTTGGTTATTTTTAGGGCTTCATCCAATGTCTCCATAAAGTTTTCAATATCCGTATCAGTATCGGTCCTATCACATGTGGGAAAATATACTTGTATTCTATTTGTATCAAAGGGTTTTGAGTTAAACTTGATCAATAAAACTCTATCCGATAGTGGAATGACGGCCTTGACTGAATCATTTTCTTAGCCAGTATGATACCAGTTCCATTTATATGATTTGCTTCGTTGTTTCTTGAGTAATAGACAAAACGATCCTTGAATCTGCAACTACCTGATCCTGGCCATAGCATTTCGCTTATTCCCACCATTTCTCTGAAGGTGATATTGATCTTTCCTCTTTCATACTGTACATATTTCTTACATTCTAATTGCATATCTTCAAAACGGCCGACCCGGAGATTCTTAGCACCCCCTGGCGACTGAAAGCCTGTCGGGAACGGGAGGACGAGGTATTTGTTTGTTCAGTCGTAATGATGATATCCTGGGGAAAATTAATTGAGGTGGTTCCCCATTGCCTTCCTCAGTGCCATTTCAAGCTATTCATTAGTCGCCCTTAACATAGGAAACAGACGCTGTTGTAGCCACCTCTCCGAGGAGCAGGCGCTACGGCCGATATCTGCTTCCAATTAGGATACAGATACCGTTTACTCAATTAACCCGAGCACTGGGCTGCCTTTTCCGCCACCGACACCGTATCGAAGCCCTTCTTCTCCGCTGTGGGTATCGTTGAGATCGTCACCCGTAACCCTGAGCTGGGACCCTTACCAGATGCCACACACCGGGTCAGTGTGCTCTGGGACTCACATGGGGGCAGGGTCTCTACTCCCTGAATAGAGCTGCCCCAAAAAGTTTGGTCGTGGTCAATATATATCATGCAGTGTCGCGATAGTCGAATAGTGACCAGTGTGAATGGATATATACACTGCTGTTTGTTGAAAGTGAAACACCAAGAGCTGTGATCACAATGCAATTTATTCCACATATTAGGGACATGACAAGACCCAAAGGATTACAATTATAGAATTGTACATGCGCGGTGACCGTGGAAATTCAGTACGGCCTAGCGCCACCACGCGCTGCAATCAGAGCCGCTAGACGTCATGGGATGTAAGCAAAGAGCGCCTGAATATGCTGCTGGAGAATATTCTGCCACGCGGTTTGTAGGCACGTCCATAAATCATCAACAGTGGCTGCAGGAGGACCTGAACGAACAAGGTGCTGACCGACCATATCCCAGACATGTTCAATGGGTGACATAACCGGTGAACGGGCAGGCCAGAGAAGCAGTGGTGTCTGTCGTTCTTCAAAGAAGGCTTGCACATTCCTCAACACATGTGGCCGGGCATTGTCCTGCTGGAATATGGCGTCTGGAACGGCCTGCAGGAGGGGCAGTGCCTCGGGCTGTAAAACATCCCTAACGTAGCGGTAGCTGTTCAGATTGTCCTCAAGACGTAGGAGGCAAGATCACATGTTATAGGCAATTGCGCCCCAAACCATCACACTTGGCGTTTGTCTGCTATACCACTCAACAATATTGTCTGCCCGATGGCGTTCACCACAGCGGCGTCTAACGTGTATGCGGCCATCACTGTAGGACAAGTTCAAGCGGGACTCATCCGAAAACACTACATTTTGCCACTCAACACGCCAGTGTCGGTGTTCACGTGCCCACTGCAGTCTACGAAGTTTGTCGTTGCTGGTCAAGGGAAGCTGGCGCAATGGCATGCGTACCACCAGTCCAGTCCTCAGAAGACGGCGTCAAACCGTCGATGCAGACATCCCCACACCTGTTGCAGTGCTCCAACGTTGAGCCAACACCGTGGACGAAGCGATTCTCTTCGTTACGGCCAAGCGGACAAGATGGCGGTCATCTCGCGCTGTGGTCACATTGTGTCGTCCAGTACCCTGTCGGCGCTGTGTGCGGCTCTCTTCTCTCCACTGATTCCACATACGCCTCACTGTTGAAGCAGCGTACCCTGTACGAGCCGCAATGTCACGGAACGACAGACCCATCTCCCGGAGCCCTATCATTCTGCCCCGTTCGAACACACTCACATGCTGATATTCCTTCCTGTGATGTCAGCGAGGCATAGTGGCACTGAGGTACACGTTTCCACTTCGTATGACGGCTCCGCACTGACTGAGCGTTGCGTAACACTGCCCTGGCCGGTCACACCCAGAAGGGCACTGCTGGGCCTACATGCACGTCATCTCTCTGCAATTTAAATCGCTTATTATGGTTCTACTGTTCTACACGTCCTTTGATTTTGGCATGTTTCACTTTTTACAAACAGCAGTGTGTGTGTGTATATATATATATATTCCAAACTACATTCCACTATACTGGATCATGTAGGATTTACAAATAAAGCCATTAAAATGTTTTACGAATAATAATATGTTCATTTCATTTCATTAAAGTGTTCTCCCAATATCTGACGCTGTTCACGCCCCTTTTATACTCCACCAGAAATGAAATACCTTATGAATTTTAGTGCCGGGAGTATCCTAGGACATACTCGGCTCGCCGGGTGCAGACTGTTTGATTTGACACCCGTAGGTGACCTGCACGCCATCATGAGGATGATATTATGATGAAGACGACATATACACCCAGCCCCGTGCCAGTGGTGGATAAAACTCCCCACCCTACCGGGAAATCGTACCCGGGCCCCCTGTGACCAACGACCAGCACGCTAACATTTTGGCCATGGAGACGGACTGCTCTACCAGGGCTAGTGACAACACCAAACACGAACAACGGGTGGCTGTTCTACCTGTCAAAGAGAATTGCAACTCTAATCGTTTACATACCTGCTGGTGTTGTGTACGTGTACGAAGTTACATTGACATCCGACCGTTTCTTCTTGCTGCTTCAATTTCTTTGTCAGACAGTGATTTTTTCCTCCGAAAACTGTTCAAGTTATCAAGGCACTGAGTAAGTGCCTTCTTGAATAGAAATGAATTCTAAGTAGACTTGCTGCGCTCAATAATAGTTAACACAAGTAGCTGGGCTGAGTGGCTCAGACGGTTGCGGCGCTGGCCTTCTGACACCAACTTAACAAGTTCCATCCTGGCTCACTTCAGCAACACTTGAAGGTGCTCAAATACGTCAGCCTCGTGTCGGCAGATTTACTGGCACAGAAAAGAAATCCTGCGGGACAAAATTACAGCACATCGGTATCTCCGAAAACCGTAAAAAATAGTTGGTGGCGTGTAAAGCCAATAACATTATTATTATTATTATTATTATTATTATTATTATTATTATTATTATTTATTATCAGTTGTTAATTGTGCTCGCAATTCAGGCAGCATATGGGCTTATAAGGGTTCCGAGCGTACTATGTTTCAGAATTGCTCCAGAACTTTTTGAAAATAACCTGCTCTCCAGATACATACGTGCATACATATGCACATCTTTACGATAGAATGTTATGCCTTCCAGTGTTCAGTCTGCATGCCTCTGTGTATTCAATACCTATCGCCACAATTCTCTATTTGTAACTAGTTCTGTGGCCTCGTGTAATAGTGTACCTCTTAAATCGTTAGAAACGGAGTTTTATGACCGTCGTCTTCGTCTCCCTCTACTTTTCGTTCCCTCCATAACAGAGTCCATTGTTCTCTTCCAGTCGCCTGACATGGTCTCACCACCTAAGCCTGTTTATGCATACAGCTTCATCCATCGAGTTCATTCCTATCTTAGCCTTTATCTCATTATTCCGTTTATCCCCTGCCATAGTTCCCACCTTTTTGTGCCAGCAATCATTCTCGCTACTTTCATGTCTGTTACTTCTAACTTATGAATAAAATATCCTGAGGCAACCCAGAATTTACTCCCGAAAAGCAAAGTTGGTCTGAAAACAGACCGATGTAAAGATAGTTTCGTTCGGGAGCTGGCATCCTTACAGAATACTGTAGACCGCAACTGCGAACTAACTGTATTAGCTTTACTCTACCTTGATTCAATCTCACTTAGTGTAGAGCAATTCCATATGTAACTGACTGACAGACATTTAAAATACACTTCAACAAGAAAATGTCTATATAAACGTTGTGGTGGGTATAAATTGAAACTTCCAATAACACGATAGGATAAACAGACACTGGGCAATTACAATTACGTCTGAAAATGTTTTAAAAATAACAATCATACTAAATACTTGGTTACAAAGTTTCCGTGACTGACATAAATGTTAACTCTCTATTCGCGTGAACATGTTTCTTTGCTCATTTCTCTGAAAGTTTATTTCGAATACTGCTTTTCTAAATACTGTTTGGTAAGAAAATTTAAGGTACTCCTTCTTAAAATATAACATATCTGAAACTCGATTTATAAGGACGTACTAGGTGAAAAAATTGTGTGTGACTGACTGACTGTGGTCTCTAAAATGACATATTTCATACTGAGTTATTTTACTGATTATAATTCTGTATTCGCATTAATTTACTCTCATGAAATTTTACAGGCATAGGTTTATTGCAGAAAACGTAATCAAAGCACTGACAGCAATATAAATGCAGGTTTCTATCTTTAAATAACCAAAACGAAAAGATCATGAATGAATAACATAAAATAATATTTTTAATATCAACACATAATGTAACTGATTAGTGCTAAGCTGACGTTAACAGTCTGACGAGAATAATGCCGTCTTATTTATAGTTCGTACTTTAGGTCACACAACGCAACATCTGGGCACATGTCACTCACACTGCTGCGAAGAATGCTGCCTTGCGTAATCTTTCAACTTATCACTGTATTGTCCTTTAGTTTTTGTTTTAATGGAGAAAATTGTGAATTCTGATTGTTCACACGAAAGATGTGCATATTCAATAATGTATTCGCCAAATACTCCTACATAATGAATTTGAAGAGTGGCCAGAATAGCTGAAATATTTTTGAAATCATTTCTCAAGGTGTCTTCTATTTCAAACTTTGGAATATTCTGAAGAGTAATTTGTTTCGTCTTATTGCTCAAAACGTTAATAAAATCTTATGCACTCGGTACTTTCAGTCCAGATTTCACATCCACCCACGACATTCGTTTTACTTGGCCTCCAACTGCATCTACTGATCCTTTCCCATGATATGATTCGAAAAAGTTCCATTGAATTTTAAATCCAAATATGGCAATAAGAAACGTCAAATTGCTCAGCGTATGTTTTTTCTTAAAATGGCTCCCTGCTCCATCAGAAAGCAATTTTACTACTTCAAAGTTCGGGAAAATCTCCAACAATTCTGAAAAGAATGTTCTCAGGAAAACATCGACTTATGATGTACTGTACACGACCTTTTCTATATTTTACTTAACTGACTTATCACAGTCTGCTCTAAACAAATAAAGTGTCTTTCAAACTACTATGAGAATTAGGAAAATTATACTTTATAGCAATGTACGCACAGGAATGATCGCATTTACAAATAAAAAGGTGAGCTTGAAAGAAGATTACTTGTAAATATCAAGATATGGAAAATGCATGTTATTTGGTGTATTTCTCAGTGTGATCAATGTCACAATGTTTGAAGTAAGATATGGGCTATTGAAAAATATTTTTTCTGATGATTCCTACTGTAAAAATATATTTTATACATATAATTATAATTTTTGAAAAAGTAGTAGTATCAATTTGACAATTTACGCCTCGGGATGATATGTTCGCGGAATAATTGTATACTACCATTCTGGTTCTAAGATAAGATAAAAGCATTTTGTAGATCTACACTAATTTGGACTAATTACGTTTTCTAAGTTTGAAAATATGGCTAAAATCGTTTCGTGCGAGCAACCTCCGCGTACAGAGAAACTGCCTAACTCTTCTTTATAATAGTATCTACGTGCATGTTCTTCCTCCATTTTTAGTATTGATAGGAAATTATTCAAACAGACACACGTAGGTGTCCTATGTTGAACTACTTCTTCTTCTTCCTCTTCTTTGGCTATTTTTTGGCTATTTGTTTTACGTCGCACCGACACAGATAGGTCTTACGGCGACGATGGGATAGGAACGGCCTAGGAATGGGAAGGAAGCGGCCGTGGCCTTAATTAAGGTACAGCCCCAGCATTTGCCTGGTGTGAAAATGGGAAACCACGGAAAACCATCTTCAGGGCTGCCGACAGTGGGACTCGAACCCACTATCTCCCGGATGCTAGCTCACAGCCGCGCGCCTCTAACCGCACGGCCAACTCGCCCGGTCTTCCTCTGCTTCTCCTTCTTCTTCTTCTCCAGCCTATTTTGAAATCCCTTCCTGACGCCTATCCCCTCTGAAAGAATGCCTTCACCATTGCCTGTATGCATAGTGGTTGTTAAATGAATGTCGTGGTTAAATGAAGATTATGTATTAAAAAGAATGACAACCCTCGGCCCCGGGATTAGAGGAATTAACTAAACAAATCATAAATCCCTGACTTTCCATCGAATCGAACCCGAGGCCCTCTGAAGTGAAGCCCAGTATACTGACGATGTACGTTAAATTTTATTTTCTATTCCATCGAGTAAAGTGGACAGAGTTTCCTAAACACTGTCATGTTTGTTGATTGCTATCTGTTCATACGGTATTTTGAAGGCTTGTGTGTTAGCCCGAAGTAGATTTACAAATATCTTCACAGTCATGTCACTGGTTTTATAGAACAAGCGTATGGTGGTAATGATTATTTCAGCATTCATTTACAATACCGTAGGCTACTATTCTCTGCTCTATTGAGTGGCGTAATAATCCCGTTTTTGATTGGATATCATCCTGGTTGGTATGTAGCAGAATAAGCTTCATGATAACAATCAGAATCCGTTGTTGTATCTGATCACACATAAATCAAAAATCATTTATCTGCATGTCCGGGAGAGCAAGGATCAGCTTGAAGTCAGGGTATTTGCTAGTCATTGAAAACAGATGTGATTGACCAAATATTTCCAGTGGAATAGTGGAAGATCATTTGCATTGTAACCAAATCTAATGTTGTCTGTGAGCAAGCTTTGCTAATCATTCAATATCTCGTTCGGTGATAGGAAAAAACTGAGTATATTGAAGTCATGGAATTCCTCTTAAATTATACGATATGCTCATACTTATTGTATTTATTTATTCTTTAATCCATTTACCCTCCAGGGTTGGTTTCCCCCCGAATTCACCGAGGGATCCCACCTCTACCGCCTCAATGGCAATGCCCTGTAGCATGAAATACTTGGTCGGGGATACAACTGGACGGGAGGACCAGTATCTCGCCCAGGCGTCCTTACCTACTATGCTGAACAGGGGCCTTTGTGATGTGAAGATGGAAAGGAATAGGCAACGAAGAGGGAAGGAAGCGGCTGTGGCGTTAATTTAGATACCATCCTAGCATTTGCCTGTAGAAGAAGTGGGGAAACCACGGAAGACCACTTCTAGGATGGCTACCGTGGCAATCGAGCCCCTCTACTCAGTTAACCTTCCGCGGCTGTGTGGATCCCGTTTCAGCCCTTGTATCACTTTTCAAATTTCGTGGCAGAGCCAGGAATCAAACCCGGGCCTCTGGGTGTGGTACCTAATCACACTAACTACTACACCACATGGGTGGACATTCTCATTCTTTATATAGTAAAACATGCACGCAATGGAATCCTGAGGAATCTACTATTATTTATGTTGTATGCAGGATTTCGGTTAATGAAGGTGACTAAAAGATGAAATAAAAATTGTATGTACCTACCTCCGGTAGATATCCCACTGTATTTCGTGCGGTGATGGATGGAAGTAACAATTTCACTAACATTACACTAAATATACTAGAGGTCTGCATTATCTCTGATTTTTACCGGCGAGTACTGCTCGCCTCTCTGACTCTCGGGATTATGCGGCCGAGCGTCCTGTGCAGCCGGTTGCGGGCTACCGATCATCAGCGACTGGTCGAGCGCGCCAAACGCTCGGTCGGTCGCCAGTAACCGGCGGGCTCAGTGCTAGCCAGCCAGCGAGCTGCGCTTCGCCGGACTCGAGATCATAGGCCACTACTTTACATTAATCCTCACCTATTTATTTTACAAATGTCTTTCGTACTATCAGTTCTATAACCTAAATTGTATATGTTACATTTGAAGTGTGTTAATATGTTGCAGACTATTGGATTTTCGTCTTTGAGGTGATATTTTATCTAATAATTGTAACGTTATGAACTGTAATGTCTTCATATAGTATTTTATTCCGTTCGCTAGATAAACGGGGACACAGTAATAGTGGGCTATGTGTAGCCTATCTCCAGACTCGGCCACATATACACTGTACTAGTATCAAATGCAGGACCAAGAAGAAATGCAGGATTGTTTTTAAACAAATACTCATCAATTTTCTTTTTACAAGCGTTAATTTATAAACAAATTATGACCTGTAAATAAAATTATATGTGAATCATAAATATACAATTCGTTTTTCGTCATTGGTGCTGTCTGATGCACAGGATTCATTTGTGTTCCTGGAGCTACTACTACAGCTGGCGGTTTGCACTTCTTCCTGTGAAGTAAATGAAAGTAGAATCATACATTCATAGCGTTTGAAGAATGTTTTCTTTCTTGTGATTACGTGGTATGTTCAGAATACTTACGAAATTGTGATGGATCAATAAGAGATCATCTACCTTGTCTGATTCCAAGCACGATCATTTGCTGGACAGCAGGTGACCGGCCTGGCTAAAATTTCTCTCGCTGGCAGCACTAGTGGTAGGAGTGCAGAGAACTTTTCTGACTACTACTGACAGCCTTGGAAAAAACTCCGCATGCGTTTTCCACCACTTCAAAATGTGGCATTCGGCACAGCTACAGTCGGATTTGGAGAGCGAAAGGTACCTGTCGAGATCATTAGTAGTATTTTTGTGTCCATCTTCGTCGTCCTCATCCGAACTCCAGTCCACCTTGGACTATTTTATGGGAAGAACTAGGTCACTGTTTGCTTGAATGGGCTCTAAAAATGAACAAGACATCCGTAATGCATTCATGTCACCTTTAAATATGTATAAAAGTTAGGATACTGGTTACTAAAAGCTATATTTCCAGTGAATTCCTTTATATATCGCAAAAATTACATCAAAACGCATTGTGGAATATTTAGGTTGCGAAACACTTCCCAAATATTGTACATTTTAGACGGCATAATTGCTGATCTAACGAAAGTTGGAAGATAAGACAAACAAACATTCGTTTTGTTGTCATTAATGATTTCCTGGGCCGTACTTAAAGACATGATACTGCACAGGCTTTTGGGCTTATGCCTAATTTTCTTGACACGGCATAAGCCCAAAAGCCTATACAGAAACATTCGTTTACTATATTTTTTCAGTGATTCGACCTTACCATTTACAGGCACATTTACGAGCACAATCGTCGAACTTCAGCATACGCGACGTGCTTTTCTTCTGCTGTGGCTTT
Organism: Anabrus simplex; assembly: GCF_040414725.1. Classification (NCBI taxonomy): domain Eukaryota; kingdom Metazoa; phylum Arthropoda; class Insecta; order Orthoptera; family Tettigoniidae; genus Anabrus; species Anabrus simplex. The sequence goes on along the minus strand of NC_090267.1, from coordinate 121,804,775 downwards.
TTTCAAATGACGTCGTGATGGTCATAGAACCGTGGCTTTGTAACGGATAGCCTCTGTTGAAATATGCTGCTCTCGTTTTTATTTTCGTCATGCACTGAAAATGATAATATATACATAATTAAATTCCGATAATTCAGCAGGTTTATAAACGATCGTAACTTATAAAAATATTTCTTACTTCGCTGTCACTCTCTTCTGGTTCACAATGATGTAACAGACGCGTGTACCAAGGCAGCACACGTTCCAGCCTTGTTACACTTTCCAAATCCAAACTCGCTTCTTTAAAAGGGGTTAGAAAAGCGATAACTTCTAGTATGCACTCTTCATGGAAATTTTCTAAGAGTTTCGATTACCCGCGGGATTCTAATAGATCTCGAATATCGTCAATTAAACTTATGATGGAATTGAGCATTAACAGTATACTGTTCCACCGCGTTACAGCTTCTTGCTTCATAGCGTGCTGCAGACGCCCCGAGTGACCCGATCTCTTCAAATAGCCTACTATAGCTCTTGCTGGTAGCAGACACGACAGGATTTCAGGAGCTTCATCTTCTAGAAACGTCTCTTAACATGTGTGACGAAGCGCAGTCATCAGGCAGTGATCAAAGCAAGGCAAACGGTCGTAAGATTCAAGTGTCTTCTTCATATTAGCTCCTTGGTCGGTGACAAAGTAACATTTTGTAAGATCATTCTTGTTAATTGCTAACTCAAGCAACCGCTCTTCGATTTCGTGCCGAATGTTCTCTCCTGTCTTAGGTATGTCCGGAAACTCAGTTGCTAGCAAAACAAGCGTTTCTAGCTGCCACTCATCGTTAACATAATGCAATGTCAGAGTCAAAAAAGTTCTCTTCTTGTAGTTATCAGACCACAGATCAGCGTCTAAAGCACACATTTTGTTATTTGTGGCACATATTAGCTTCGGCACCATTGTCGCCCGTATTTTTTTGGCCTTTTTTTAATATACCGTGATACAGTGGTAGGGCGCGTAAAAACATCTTCTATTATTGACTTTGCCATAAGTGGCGCCAACATTGATGAGCTCCTGCGAATAATTCTTGAAGCCAATCTTACTACAAGTATTTAACGGTAGCAAATCTATTCCACTCATATCGACCAACTTATCAACACCAACTTTCTTTATGCTGCTTGGTACTGCACGTGTTCGGTGGAATTCTGATCCTCAGTTATTTTTTCAGCGCCAAATCATACCTGTTTTGCTTGGCTGGTAAGAAAGTACAGTATCACATGTGACACACAGCACGAACCCAGAAGAAGCCTGCGTGACAGGATCCACTACAAGTGCAAACGATTTCCAAGCTTCACTCTTCGCCACCTTTTCCGTCATATCTTTCTTCTTCAGGACTAACGAGCCGCTCCTAATTCTCTTCAGAATACTTATCTTCGTTTCTTGAATGCAGCGTTTACGACTTATACTTGGTTGATCCATAACGCTGTCTACACTGCTCAAAGCCCAGTCACCAACTGGTTTTACACGCGATGTCTAATGCATTCCGCACTGTAGAGCGCGCGGCGGTTTTACTGTCACCGACCGGGATTATGATTACGCTCGAGCGCCCGGCAGTGCTCGAGCGTTCCACTGATCACCGAGAGGTGAAGGACGACCGGCCACATGGTGTAGTAGACGGCCACAGCCTTATCGCAGCGTGGGCTTTTCCCAGCCGTCGAGCAGCGGCACGAAGTGGGCAATGCTCGAGCGGTTGTTTTCCTCCAAATGCAGAGCTCTAAAATATACTGTACGTCGTCAAAACTAACACAAATCATTTCCTACTAACAAGAAATATTCAAGACGTGCCCCTTTGATAGTGGTATAAAATCCAATACGATGGAATTTTCAGCTGTTTTTGTTTTTGAGCCTACATTGTCACTGCTATAACAATGAATACGCCAGGGATCTCGGCCGTTAGGCTAAGTGTCTCTAACGGTTGACGTGCTGGCCTTCTGACCCCAACTTGGCAGGTTCGATCCTGGCTCAGTCCATTGGTATTTGAAGGCGATCAAATAGATCAGCCTTGTGTCGGTAGATTTACTGGCACGTAAAAGAATTCCTACTTGACAAACTTCCGGCACCTGGGCGTCTCTGAAAACAGTAAAAAGTAGTTAGTTGGCCTCATACAACATTATTATTTATTTAATTAAAATATCGGTTATATATAGTGATTATTCTACTAATTGTGGCTGCCCTTACTTATACATTCACATATGTCTTGATGTAGAAATCCGTTACGCACAAATTTAAAAGACAATAAGCACAGATGATGAGAGATGCATTTGTACGGGTAGGAGTTGAGTAACTCGAAACTTCAGTGTTCCAGATAACGTTATCAGTGGCATCGAAGTAGAGATCAGGACGACTGCTCTGGCCAAGAATATCATGAATCATAAATATCTCATATTGGGAAAGGTCGCTCCATTTCAGTCTAAGTAAAGATGAGACTATAGTCCAAATACTTAGTAAACATCCTTCTGAGCGATAGAGTCCTGCGCGGATATATAAAATAATATACGCATCCACACTTCGTTCATCCGCACCCGCATATACATCCGAAACATTGTTATCCGCAGATAATTTAGATATTTAACTACAGTATATTACACCCAGAGTGAATCCGTGGCTCAGGCGGCAGCGCGCTGTCCTCTCACCGTTGAGTTCGGTGGTTCAAATCCCGATCACTCAATGTGAGATTTGTGTTGGACAAAGCGGAGGCGGGACAGGTTTTTCTCCGGGTACTCCGGTTTTCCCTGTCATCTTTCATTCCAGCAACACTGTCCAAGATCATTTCATTTCATCTGTCATTCATTAATCATTGCCCCAGAGGCGTGCAACAGGCTTCGGCAGCTGGCACGATTCCCATCCTCGCCGCTATATGCGGGGCCTCATTCATTCCATTCCTGACCCGGTCGAATGACTGGAAACAGGCTGTGGTTTTTCATTTCTTATGTTACACCCAAGGTATTGCAAGGGATAGATCTGTTAACATAATACAATAGGCCTGATATCTGACACCAGAACCCCTACAGTCGCAGGTTTATGAGGGATTTTCTCTTGCGACAACTACCGACGTACTGACCTTTTTTCCTTCCTTCTACTAATTGCGGGCTCTAACCAGTTAGGCTTAGGTCAGATTTACGGCTTTATGGGTTCAAGGCTCTTTATATATCACTATTCTCCCACACCACCGTCAATGGTCGCGTAACCACAAGCATAAACAAGAGTATATCCAAACCAAACCAAACCCCATGACACTACAGCCCTTGAAGGGCCTTGGCCTACCAAGCGACTGCTGCTCAGACCGAAGGCCTGCAGATTACGAGGTGTCGTGTGGTCAACACGACGAATCTTCTCGGCCTTTAGTCTTGGCTTTCTAGACCGGGGCCGCAATCTCACCGTCAGATAGCTCCTCAATTCTAATCACGTAGGGTGAGTGGACCTAGAACCAGCCCTCAGATCCAGGTAAAAATCCTTGACCTGGCCGGAAATCGAACCCAGGGCCTCCGGGTAAGAGGCAGGCACGCTACCCCTACACCACGGGGCCGGCTAAACAAGAGTATACCTTAGTAAAAATCAATAAACGTCATTGTTCAGAAATTAGCAGCAAATTTATCCGCTCTGCCATACAGTTTTCATCCGCCAAGACATTAACTTCGCGGATATCCGCGGATATCCGCATCCATGCAGGCTCTACAGAACGACCGGTGGTGCGTGGTCATATAGGTAGTGTGGGAGGTGTGATTAGGGCATCTCTCTCTTCCCGGTTCACTATCTCTTAACTCGCTTGTTGGCACGTCGTATTCAGCCACTGCGTACAGTGCTTAGCACGATGAATAGACGGAGACTTGGAAGCGAAAGGAGTGGGAGACCACTAGGCAGCCCCATTCGATTGCCCCTACCTACATGCGTGGCCGATCCCCGCGCAGGACGTTTACAAAGTATTTGGCCTATAGTTCGAACTCTGTTCTTCCCTGTCTCCGTCTACTGTACTGAAACGTGGATCTTGCGAGCAGCGTGTATGAAGAGGGTCAACTCATATGAGACGTTGTACTGAAGAAGAATGCTTCGTTTTCTTGGGCAGTATTTTGTACCAGTGACTCCATCCTGATGGAGCTGATCGTCAATATCAAGTTATAAGCTTTGTGTCAAAATATAATTCTCGAATTTGTTGATTATATCATGCAACATAGAGAAAGGAGCCTTCGAAAACACGTCCTTTTACAAAATGTGAAAAGGGAGTGTGGTTGAGCTCCTATTAGAACCCTGCACGGATCTAGATATCCGCCCAGTTAGTGTCTTTTTGCGCATGCAAACTGTATGGCAGTGCGGATAATTTTGCTGGTAATTCCTAAATAATGAGGTTTATTGGTTTGTGGTTAGGCGACCCTTGGCACTGATATGGGAGAATGGTGATATTAAGAGCCTTGAGACCTTAAAGCCGTAAATCTGATCTAAGCCTAACTGGGTCCTGTCCGCAAATAGTATTGAGGGAACGGTAAGAGGTTGACGATGAATAAGAAGATGAAGACGAAGGCGAAGAAGAAAAAGACTAGGCTCCTGACTTTAATTTTTGCTATTCGATCTATCTTAGACAACACTTCTATTCACTGCCCGACGGAATCCGGTCTGCGAGTTTCTTTCAGTTTTCATGCACTTCGTAGTTCTTTCCTTTCTTTTAGGATACCTTCATTATTCTAAAGTCTTGTTTTCAATTCTGATTTTTGGAGTTAACAGGGTGAGATAGCCAACATGTAGGCTAGTCACTCATAAACCACCTTTTCTAATAAACGATATGGTTATATCTGAATGTGATTAATACGAGGAGCAAATGTAAAACTGAGGAAGGAACTTGAAATGATAGTGACAAGTCCTGAAAACTTTGTTGAAAAAGAATCAGTTCTAAACACAACTATTATGACACGTTTATAAGCCTAAATTGTTACTGCTATCAGAATACGTTATTGTATCTGATCACACAGATATCAAAAATCATTTATTTGCATGTCCGGCAGAGCAAGGATCAGTTTAAAGTCAGGGTTTTTGCTACTCACTGAAAACAGATATGATTGACCAGATATTTCCAGTCAAATAGTGAAAGATCATTTGCATTGTAACCTAGTCTAGTGCTGTCATTCATGCAGTTTGTGAACAAGCCAACTAGAGTGTTCGAAATAAAATGGTAAATTATAGGCTAGATGTACGTGAAAACAATGCATGAATCAGTTTCAAAAATTCGAATCACTACACACGTACGGCTAATTTTAATTGTCAAAGGGAACAGGTTTCCTTGCCCTTCTTAATGAAATGTCACATGTTTCTATCATTATCATTTTACCGTACACCTTGTTTTTCTTTTTCGTTGTCTAGATTCCGACTGGGTCTCATAGTGAAAGTCTGCACAGTGCAAACAATACTCCTGGTCGGGGGAGGAAGTCTCCAAGAAGAAAACCACGGGCGTGGCGTCGACCTGCAATCAACAGGACGTCAGTTGTGCGTCCTGGCGCTGACGTGGAGAAGAGTTGCTCCCTCAAGATGGAGTACGGCAGCAGCCGGGTGACGACGATCAATGAAGACGTCAGAAGCTCGGGTACAGCGGCCTTCAACCAGGTACGATCTTGTCCTACCTTATCGTCACCATAAGACCGATCAGTTTCAGTGTAATTTAAAATAGCAAATAAGAAAAGAACAACGAAGATTTGTTGACTCTGGTTTTTAGGATACAAATCTTGGTCATCTCTGTGGAAAAGTCAACAACTAAGCCACTTTATCAATCACTTCGCACTGCTTATGTCTACCTTAGGAACGATCTACTAATAGGATTGAATAATGTTTTTGCCATCAACCGAACCCATAGACTATAATTTAATTTTGTAATTTATAAATTCCTCTTATAAATCTGATACGGAGAGCGAGTTAGCTATGTGTTTTCGGTCATATAGCTGTGAGCTTGAATTTGGGAGGTACATGGCTCGAATCACAACTTCGGTAGCCTTGAAGATTATTTTGCGTGGTTTCCCATTTTCACACCCAACAAATGCAGAGTCTGTACATTAATTAGCGCACAGTTACTTTCTTCCCAGTCCTAGCCTTGTTCTATTCCATCGTCACAATAAGACCTATCTGTTTCGGTGTAATTTAACATAGCAAATAAAAAAATAAAACAGAAGATTTGTTGACTCCGGGGCGAAGTTAAGATCTGTTTCCTTCCTTACATTTCACCATTTCTGACTTATTTTGTTTGTAATATATTTATACCCTTTTGCATTTGCAATACATACATACCGATATTTAATTTTCTAGAACGTGAAATCTAAATTCATGTATTTTGGTATGAATATATCACGAAAGTACTCTATCGGGTGGAATTCTTTTCATGCAACGGAAATATCACATTTTACAAAATTATACTTTAGTGAATTTAGAAAGTGATAGTTTCGCAAAATCTGATATTTACGTTGCATGAAAGAAATTCCATCTTGTAGAGTATTTTTTTTAAGTGTTCATACGGAAATATATCAACGAGTATTTCACTCTTTACAAAATTATTTTCTGGTACATTATAAATGTAGAAATGTATCTATATCATGAACCAATTTTTTTATTACAATCTTTTCCAAAATTAAAATTTGATTAATGAAATGTCGTATGGCTTTTAGTGCCGGGATACCCCAGGACGGGTTCGGCTCGCCAGGTGCAGGTCTTTCCATTTGACTCCCATAGGCGACCTGCGGGTCGTGATGAGGATGAAATGATGATAAAGACAACACATTCACTCAGCCCCCGTGCAGTTGGAATTAACCAATTAAGGTTAAAATCCACGACCAGGCCGGGAATCGAACCCGGGTCCCTCGGAACCGAAGGCCAGTACGCTGACCGTTCAGCCAGCTAGTCGGACATTTGATTAATTATTTACGTCTTAGGAGTTTATTATTGTTTTAATAGGCAACTCTGCATTTATAACGTCAACAAATATTCACATATTTGACTCTTCGAAGTGAAGACGTTCTTGACATGTCTGAAACTATTCGTCATTATCTGGTGAGAATTTGCATACGACTTACAGTAGTAATTTAATATATATATTTTACCCACGAACTCTCATCTCGATGCCTGGGGGATGGATTGGGTAGGGTCCCTTGACAATGACTACGTCAAAAGTAACAGTTTGTTAGTAAATCCTAACGAAATTCTCTTACAATAATTGATATCAGAAGAAACAGTAGACATATACTACAATTGTGTTAAATAATTCTGCCGCGCTCTGTTGTACGTCAGTTGGAAATTCAGATGCTATAATGACTACGACACAAAATTGGACTCAAAAATGGACAAATAAATGCTACAAAATTCAGAAATCCCTGTTTTCCCCTCTCAAACGGTACTTTATTTCCAAGACATCTTAAAATAAATGTGTAACAATCGCTAATCTAACCTGCCCTACACTACTGCCACACTGTATTGCAGACAGTGCTTTTATGTGGCGGTACGCAGTACCGGCAACTTTCCTCGAAAAAAAAAATTATTATTCGGGATATTCTTATCAAACTTCCTACCAAGTGTTGGCTTATGACTTAAAATCGTGTTTGTTTGTCCTCTTTTGTTACGTTTCCATAGATGTAAAGCGTACGAGCACATGATTGAATTTTCTGTAAATTGCCGTTCTGAGATGATAATTCTTGTCCTATTAACCATTCCGTGTCGTCAATTCGGAGTTAAATACGAGGAAATAAATAATCTTCGCCTTGCTTTTTATTATCCTTCCATAGTTTTGGCTGCTGGAATGCAATGGAATAGGGGGCTGCTTTTCTCACCCTCCTGCAAACGAACTGTTCTTGTCATGGACACACTACTGTATCCGTAATGCACCAAGTGCCGTTAATGCCAACGTAGCAGGGAACAAGTAGTAAATAGCTAACCGTAATAGTTAATCTGGGATGAATATGCGTTTAAATTTAACAGATTTCGATGTTTTTAAGTCACCTGAAAATCATAAACACTTGTTTAGTGCTGCCGAGGCAAGCGAGTTCATAATTAATGAACGTAGGTTTTCGTGGCTCATTGTATTAACATAAAGAAATAAATGAAGTGGATTAAAGCCACTATATATATATATATATATATATATTTATTTATTTAACAATAAAGCCAAGCTTTCAGCCAAATTGCATTGGCCTTCATCAGGGCATGTGAAGTAATGCCTCCGACAGTGAGCAAAGAAATTCTCCGAAGGAACGTGGAAGTCATGTCCATACTATCCACGGCCTACCCCACTAACTAGACTCAAGGATCATGGCGCTGTGCTGAGGTGGTTGGGAGGGAAGTTACTGATGCACCGCCCTCTGTCGACAGTTTGTGTGCGTCCCGCTGTGCCATGGTGATGTTATGCATGTATTTCTGCAGTACAGGTCTCCATGTATTTGATAACTTGAAGCCGTGTTCCCTGTTGATGTTATTTGGGCGCAGCTCTATCTCTATAGCTTCGCTCACAAGACGAGCATAGAAGTCTTTTAGTAGGAGCAGGAAGTGCACGTGGTTCGCAAAGTAGAGAAGATAAATTAAATGAATAAAATAACTATTTATTTTTTACCGGTGCGCAATAAAAGAGAGCATGACGATTCTTTTGAAGTATCCCTTAAATTTGTGAACAGTAAATCAAGTAAATGCGAAGGAATGTCACAAGCACCGATAGATTAACTGCATTTGAAAAGTGAAACTATTCTGAACATGATGGACCCGATTGTTGGACTTAAACTCAAAAAACTGAGTTCTTCCAGAGAAACGAATGGCTTTATGCGAAAATAAAATGCTAGGTTGTAAGGTGTCCCAAGAATTTACACCGAAGGTCTAGGGTTATACGGGAAGCTGTAGAAATACGTAAAATTCCCAATAATTTCAACAGAGACACTATTAACCAAGTAATGCTTGGTTGCCAGCCATTAAGGATTTAAGTAGGTAGTTCTCTCCCCTGGCCTTTATCTATTGCTATTTCGGTGTTTTCCAAATTTGTACGTTCATCACCAGATGGTTCATTCCAAGCTATGTGTTATGTATTTAGTGTCGTACATTCATAATGTGTCTACACCGGTTATGCCTCAACCCTCCCCACTCCCAAACCATCTCACATCATTATCATCCTCTCGTTTTCTCCACACACTTTCTTTTCATCCGTCAGCTCTGTTCTATTCTATCCCGGTGTCTGTCGTTGCAATTTTGTTATTAGTTTATATTTATTTATTCTACCAAATTTGTCCCTAATTCGTCTGATGTCCTCTCTGTTACTTCTCACTCACAGACGGTGTGATAGAACATCTTAATTCGAGCTTACTGTTATCGACAGCTCACGACTCGTTGGCTGAATGGTCAGCGTTGAGGCCTTCGGTTCAGAGGATCCTGGGCCCGATTCCCGGTTGGGTCGGGAATTTTAATCGCCTCTGATTAATTCCTCTGGCCTGGGGACTGGGTATTAGTGTTTGTTTCAACACTTTCCTCTTCATACTAACACAACATAGGTACTACACTACCAACCACCACAGAAATAGTGATTACATCCCTCCATATAGGGTTTGCGTCAGAAAGGGCATCCGGCCGTAAAACATGGCCAAAGCCACATGTTCGACACAGTTCGAACCCGTGACCCCACAGCTGTGGGAAAAGCGGTATAAAAAGAAGAAGAAGTTGTAATCTCCCGCTTGGTATACCAGCATTTAGCCAGCATATAGAGAGGCACCTGGTGACAAATGAGCGTACCATTACAGTTTCAATAGTAAAGCATTCTTAAATTCAACCCTCGTTATTGTAGAAGTCTTCTTCGTGAAGAGTCGAGATGTTCTTCTGAAGTTGTCTGCAAAACGTAAAGAGTTTCACCAGGTTTTCTTGATACAGCATAAGCCCAAAAGTACGGGCCGTAAAAGCATCAACGTTAATATTTTACAAGTTAAGGGCCAGGAAAATATATGGAATCGAAAATATCTTATAAGTGGGGCATTAGTAAAATCAGTACCTTTGAAAGAGAAGTGGACTGTACATCCGGAGATATGAACGAAGTGAGAAATTCGGTTTATGAAGAAGTTTGGGTGAGTTCCACCAACATTTTTTGTTACAAACAAAGCGTGCTTACGGACATATCTCAAGATAATAACATGATGCTCAAATGGAGTTTATACACCAGTATGATATGTATATTTAATCTCCGGTATGATTTTCACATTTCACCTCATTACGCGGAGTTGTCATGCCTCCGTGTGCACGAGCGTCGCAGTCTCGTCATGTTGTTGCTTCTGCATGACGTCCTAAATTCAGGTACATCGAATTACCTTTCATCAATCTTAAATTACCTCTCCTCGTATCATAACCACGATACACAGTCTGGCTTCTCTCTAACTACATATCTCATACAAGCGCTCCGTCATATTTACTGCGCTAGGCTGTGCCATACCCTTCTTTGCATCATTAGTGACTTGCATTCTCGTCGAAAATTTAGAACGGATTTCCGACATCACTTACTGCAAGCTTCCAGCTGACTTGTATGATGAGCGAAGTGTGAATGAGTGTGTGAATTATAATCTTTTCCTAAAATAAGAAATTTGTTTACTAGTTGAAGATGTATAATGCAATATTTTATTATTTCTAAATCTTCATACTGGATATAGATGATCCTTAATTCTGTTTGTCATTTACAGCGATATTGAGAAAAGGAGAAGGTTTAAACCAGTTACAGATTCTATATCTTCTTTACAAGAAAAATACAATCAACCTCTCACGACCACGATTTTTGTACTTATGAAGAAAATATATTTCTATCAGCGAAGTAGTCACATATGCGCCATGGTGACGTAGGTTCACCGCTCTATCTGTCGGCATAATTTCGAAATGCGTATATCCCGGTGTCTGTTGCATTGCACAGATATGTTTGAGAGATCAGGTACCAGTTATAGGTTAGAAGAATAATGTAATGATGGCCATCATACTTGAACTGTTCAGTGAAAAGTACTACATATATTTGAGCGAAAGAAATGGATCATATTCTTCCATTGTGAGATTTATCACTAAGGAAAAAGCAGCAGGCTGAGAAGCCCGCCTGGTGACCACAGTCGTTAACGCAACAAGTCTATGTGATCTGACACCGTGGTTGTCCAGTTCTAGTCCTGTTCGCTGAAAATATTTTAGCCATCAGAATGTTGGCCGCTTTTGCATGCCAAAAGCCTGGATTAAATTTCAAAACACTCCGCAGTACTCGTTTGGCGTGAGGGCATCTATGCTGTTGATGGTAATTCGTTTCGGAGAGTTGTAGGTGGCTTTCTTTAGAGCACGCAGACTCATAGACGTCAGAGTACAACTCCGAGCTACAGCTGCACTAAAATACTACAATATCTGTTCTGATTCCACTCGAATGGCGCTTAAATCCTATAAAGTGTAACTTTTATTCGTAATATGTATTAATAGTCCACTTAGAATTTCCAGTTACTTTATAAATATTAATTTCGACTGTCGCAGACAGGTTTAGGTACAAGTGTTTTTATAACTGTTATCTTAATTGATATTGTTGTATCGTTCAATCTAAAATTACTTCTGTTGTCACTATCACCGTGATTGCTATTAGTACTCATTACTTAATCTTTTTACCCTTTAGTTGTATCTTTCAGTATTGCTTTTACAGACTTTCGTAATTTTAGTGTTGTGGTTAACTGCAGGAGAGAGCTTTGAGCCCTGACTTCGCCAGGAATAAAAATTATTTACTTACTTAACTGTAATTAATTGAAAGAATAAAGTATAACACCATTTTAATCACCATTTACAAATTATTAGAGTCCTGTGCTTCCTATTAGTTTAAAACTGAAATTAATGATTTCCTGCTGTGAAATTCCAAGTTGGATGGCCATAGTTTCAGCTTGTGTCAATATATCGAAATACTCGAACTAGAAAGGTATGTTCAAGACTGAAATTGCTTACCTTACCCAACACATCTTTCAATACGTCCTCTCAGATGTTACTGTTTCCTATTTCACTCCTATTTACCACAAGCGCAGAGCAATCAAGACACTGCATTTTATCCTGGCAATTGGGTCACATTCATACACACTAATCCAAAATGAGTTGTGAAACAGCTTGAATCTCGGAAAGACGGCCAAATAATGAGTTGTGTGAGTGGAGTGCTGGCAGTGTTAGTGAAAAACTGAAAAAAGTGGGCTTGTTTCACTTTAAATTTGGAACTTCCACATGTCTGCAACAGAACTATCCCGAAATATTACCAACAGATCTGAAACCATCACAATTGCAGACGACTTTCAGTACGGATTAGGCACTAGAAAATAATAATAATCAATTTTATTTATGTATGTATTTATTTATAACTTATCTAAAATACATTTGCAAATGTGTAGTAGGATATTATATATTATTTTACAAGTATTTATACCTGCAAAGCACTTAATCCACTTATCTGCCGGTGAAGTCGTTATTTTTGTACATTGTTGAAATCCTTTCTATTTACAACATTGATAACGTTTGTACATTTACATTAGCATAATTGGCATGGTCATTTGTCCTGCGGTGTGGTTTTTTATCAGTCCTTGAAGAAATTATTCAAAATAGATAAGTCTGGTACATTTTTCATTCATGAGCAAATATGGAAACTGCAATTTGATTTTCTACAATTCATAGTTTGACATGTTTTAACATATAATAATAATAATAATAATAATAATAATAATAATAATAATAATAATAATAATCTGAGGAAAGAAGAAGAAAAGCAAACTTTCGCAATCACAGGTCGTTTACCTTATTTGCCTAATATCTTTCATGATTTAAAAGATAAGTCTTTCTGATGAGGAAATAATACCCAATCCCTTATTTGTTTACGGAGATTCTATACACGCAGACCACAAAAGGATGTTCTGACCGCAAATATTTGAGATCACATTGTTTGCTTTTTTACTATTTTATGGAAAATTGTCGAGGAATATAAGTGCCAATCACTTACATGGCATTGTGACCAGAGGTGTGTTACCTTATCATAAAATCTTCTAAAGTATAGAGAACGCATTGCATAAAAAATTCATGTAGAGAGTTATGAATTGAAAGCTTTTGAAGTGGTATAGATTTATTGATTGAACGGCAGGTGTACTTAGGTTGAATACACGTGTATGGTCAAGGCAAGTCATCTTTAACCTACTTCGATTTCAAGCAGGTAAGGTTTACTCCCTTGTTCTCTGCTTACTTCAGTGTAGAGGGAGGACAATGCTGGCAATTTAAACTCAGCACAATTAGGCTGAAGAGTGGGAAGAAGAATTGAAGCCTCGTTACAGAACATGTATCCAGTAATACTAATGTCATTAACGAACAAAAAACCCGCAGCAAAACTGTGTGTTGAAGATAGTGGCCTACTGACATGACTGCTGCTTAGTCAGATGGCATGCAGGCATTGGTAATCCACATATCATCCTCAGCCTATTGTTTGGCTTTCATGACCAGGTCAGCTGCCTCCCGTTTCAGACAGTTTGTCATTTGATCTTTCGAGTCCGACTGAAACCATTCAAGCCCGCATTCCACAATTAAAGCCCCTTGTCTAGTCGGGACCGAGCCAGGGTACTCCAAGTGACACAAGCACGCTATCCCTAAATTATGGAGCCAGCAAATGTCGTTAATGCGTAGCCTAATTTTAGTACAGAATTTTTTTAATTATTATTACTATTATTATTATTATTATTATTATTATTATTATTATTATTATTATTATTATTATTATTATTATTATTATTATTATTATTACCCCGCGAGTGGTCCTAGTCGTATTTCAGCACGAGTGGTCGTACGTGAGTCTTTCCCTCACGTTAAACTTCATTTAATATAAATATATATTCCACAATTTAACGGGGCTTACCGAAATGAGACGCAAAGTCTGCGTTATTCATTATAGATAAAAAAATGAAATGATTAGCCTTATGTTACAGAAACAAAATAATACTCAATGGAAATCAGTCATTAGTTCAGTCACAGTGCGTAATATTCACAAGAGTGCCGGGTCGAATGGCTCTCAGACTTTTAAGGCGCTCTCTCTCTCTCTCTCTGAGCCCCACTTGGCAGGTTCGATCCAGGCTCAGTCCGGAGATATTTGAAGGCGGTCAGATACATAAGGCTTATATTTACTGGCATTTAAAAGATCTCCTGAGGGGCGAAATTCTGGCACCTCGGCATCTGCGAAAACCTTAAAATTAGTTATTGGGACGTAAAACCAAAAACATTGTTATTAATATAGACCAGGGCCTCTCAAACGCCCAAAATCTCACGCATGCAAATCGAGGCGCAGGAACTCCGTGCACTGTGCATCGATCCCGCTCGGCGTGGCTTGGACCAACGCTTCGTATCTGGGCTACTCGGATAAGCTCGGCTAAGCTCGGCTCTACTCGGCGCAACTCAGCTCGGATTTGGAGCGCTATGAAGCAAGTGTGGAAGAGGGAGACAGGGGGAGCGAGCGAGACAGGCTTGAGAAAAGAGAGAGTAAGCGCTATTGCTCCAAATAGAGGAGTGGGAGGTCTGCACTCTAGTCAACCAAGGGAAATCATCTTTTGCACCGTGCACAGTGCATGCACCAAGCGCATGCACCAAACGCATGCACCCTGAGAGGCCCTGATATAGACATTTCTGACAGTCGAAATGCAAAAGCAAGAATAAAGTAAAGGTTTTCCCTCTAACATTTGATTTAGCTGGAGTTTGTAACAGCGCTTATTATCCAGCATTATTCCTCGACTCACATTTTTTGAAGACTTATTTATAAGTAAATGCAAATGGAGAACGTTTCGCTCGCGACTCAACCCTCCCGTGGCCGCGCGGTCGCACTTTGTCAGTTCGGCATATTCGTTTGTTTTCACTTTGCTGATGAACGTAGTTATTTTCCGCCTTGGGAGCCAAGGTATGCTATGCTCATTGTATGATCACTAGATTCCAACTCAATCAGCCTGTTATCAGTCGTCTATGGGCTGTGGAAGTTGACAGGTACCATGACGCCGCATTGAGTGAAGCGTGCGCCCACTCCCGTAACAAACCTTTTCGCACTTGGTGTAGGACGTTCGCTCCGTGTGTGCTTGTTTTATGGTTCATGTAGCTCTTCCGTTGTGATGTAAGTATTGTTTGTATAACTCTTCTCGCTGAGAACGTTCTAATATTACTTTTCACATCGGCAAATATGTTTCAGATCGACTTCATTACCGAAAATATAGGAGAATCCTTTTGAATTTTTCGTGAATTGTTTCTTGATCTAGAGAAATGTTTAAAATATATCTATTTATTTTGAAAGGGCTCTAAGATTGGCAACCGTGCAGGACATTCGTCAAGTCCTTCCAGAGCTTTCCGTTGATGATCCAGATCTTGAACCTGAATTCCGCGAGGACGAGGACAGAAACGAGGACGACGATCACGGACACGTAGTTGTGGCGGAGGAAGAAGAGGGTAGTGATACGGATTAGTCAGTGGATTGGGGAGCAGGTGAACCTGACAATGACGGAGATGATTTCAGATTTCATTTGGTAAAGACTTGACAAAATCTGATGTAGGAGTTATTGAACCAGATAAAACTAGGTCGAGAAATATAATTTTAAAAATCCGGCCAAAATGAGTTGCAGTGAAAACGAGATAAAATTGAAATATAATGACTCCTTTTTGCGGTTTTATTCCGGATCGGAGTGAAAAAGGAAGATACACTAACGCTGAAGAACTATGGAGTGTAGACGGCACTGATATGCCTATCACAAAAAGCTGTACTCAGTCTCAAGCCGTTTCGTTTCTTTGATGCGAATACTTCGATTTGATAATGTGTACACTCGTTATGAAAGATAGCAGCTTTTAGGGAATAGCATACAAGCTTCCTCAATAATTGTCAAATGAATTATTCGCATAGTGAATTCATCACAGTAGAAGAAATGCTCTTAGGATTTCGGGGGCGCTGGGTTTTCGTGCAGGATATGTCAAACAAACCGACCAAATTCGGCACACAATATACGCTCTGTGTGACACTAAAGCATATTACGAATGTAATTTTTAGCTGTATTGCGGAGTACAGAAATCAGATCATTTTGTGATTTCCAATAAACGATTTGACATTTCAATAAATTGACTGTTTCGAGACAAAATTCGAACTGAAACGTTACCACCGACAACTATTACTCCGGTTATGAGTTGGCAACATATCTTCATGAAAATGGCCTCACATTTTCTCCAAAGATGTGCATTTCAGTGATATTTTGTAGAGGCCGCATTCCATGCAACATGCGCCTGTCCGTATAATTTCTCAAGGTGCGCCAACCGGAGGGTTAAGTCAAATACAAACGCCTACAACAGGAGAAAGTTTCCCTCTGGACTTCAACTTAACTCCATCGCCAGTGGTCGCACGATGAGAAAATCTCTCACACAGGGCACACGAAATCTTTGTTCCGAATTGAGGAGCAGGTGCTTGTCCTTCAAATGTGAATCGCCTTACTCACGACAGTTATCAACTAAGCTAGAAGAGGGAACATTCACCTCCCTTGCATCACTGATAAGTAAATTCATAATACAAAATAATGTGAGATAAAACCTCATAGCGATCACTCGCGGGTTAAGAAATAAATTTGGTCACTTCGAACATTGATATCGGAATTAGAAAGATTTTTGAGGATTTTCGGCTGCAGCGTGGTATTGTATGGAAGTGAAAGATGGACGATAAGTAGCTCAGCAAGAAAGAGAATATCAGCTTTTGAAATGTGGTGATATATAAGAATGCTGATGGTGAGATGGATAGACCGAATAACGAATGAAGTGATACTAAATCGAATGGCTGAGAGGAGATCGATTTGTCTAACTTGACCAGAAGAAAAGATAGAATGATAGGACACACCTTAAGACACCCAGGTCTTGTGAAGATGGTTTTTGAGGGAAATGTAGGCGGTAAGAACGGCAGGGGACAAGTAGATTAGAGCAGATATAGGATGCAGCAGTTACGTAGAAATAGAAGGGTTAGCACAGGATAGGATGACATGAAGAGCTGCATGAAATTATTTATTGGAACTAAATATTATTATTATTATTATTATTATTATTATTATTATTATTATTATTATTATTATTATTATTATTATTATTATAACATACCTCGACCAGCAAAGCAATATCTTCATCGGCTCTTCCGGTTATTATGCCATGTCGAATCTCTTGAGTTTTTTGCTGTCAACTATCATTCAAGTAGCATCAGGACTCGATAACAGATTGGATTAGGACGCAGGAAGAAGATCTTTTACATGTCCTGGTGGGAAATTGAACTTGCGTTCTACCGGTTGAACAGATCATACTTTCACCGCGTTCATAACGGATTCGTTGCATCATTACAAGTTTTTTTTTTTTTTTTTTTTTTTTTGCTAGGGGCTTTACGTCGCACCGACACTGATAGGTCTTATGGCGACGATGGGATAGGAATGGCCTAGGAGTTTGGAAGGAAGCGGACGTGGCCTTAATTAAGGTACAGCCCCAGCATTTGCCTGGTGTGAAAATGGGAAACCACGGAAAACCATCTTCAGGGCTGCCGATTACAAGTTTTATAAACAGTACGTTCTTGTAATAGGCTATAACCTATGGGTATATATGATTAGTGGAAAATGGTAAATAAAAATGCGAACAACCTACGGAATGTGTTTAACCTAATTGTTGAGGAGTGTGTAAACAGGCATGTGTCTTTAAAGGTTGTAACGAATAGGAAAGAGAAATAAATAAAGAGGAATGTGCAGGTTAGAAGGGAACAGTTAGGAGCGATTGTGGGCGTAAGGATAGATTAAATAAACTTAACTAGTAAAATGAACTTAACAAGAATGTCTGCTAAGATTAACATGACGCCACAGATAATTGGCAGTCATATGCATTTTAGGGGAAAATAGAAAGATAAGTTGTACTTTAAGGCAGAAGATATTTGGATATAAGGATAGTATCCAGTTATAGGAGGTTACTAATACTGGAGAACTACTGAAATTTATCTATGATACTAAAGTTGAAAGCTAGAAAAGTAGCTGGAATTTATAAGATTTCTGTGGAAATTCTAAAATTGATGTGCTGGGATAGAATTTCATATCTGAAGTATTTATCTGATTACTGTTTCATGAAGGAGCTATACCAAATGAATGGAGAGTTGCAATATTAGCTCCAGTGTACAAGGGAGTAATTGATAAACAAAAAGTGGATAATTACATGCCAGTCAGCTTGACGTGTGTTGCATGTAAGCGCTGAGACAGCATTCTTTTTTGATTATATCAAGCACGTTTGCGAAATTGCAAGCTGGTTTAACAGAAGACAGTTCGGGTTTTGGAAAGGTAATTTAGGAGAGGCTCATCTTGTGTTTCCAGCAAGATATAGCAGATATCTAAGATTCAGGAGGTCAAAGGGACGGTATCACTATTTACATATCCAAGGCTTTTGACAGGATAGATCATAGGTGAATGATGACGGAACTGGCAGCCCGTGGACTAGACAAAACAGTGATTGAATGGGTGGCTACATTTCTATAAAACAGAACTCGGAGGATTAGAGTAGGTGGAGCAGTATCTGACCCCGTAACAATTATGAGGGGAGTTCCACAGAGCAATATTATTGGTACTTTAATTATTTTACGTATATGAATTATATCAGAAAAACCGAGCTCGATAACTGCAATCTCTTATGTGCGGCCAGTATCCAGTATTCGGGAGATAGTGGGTTCGAATCCCACTGTCGGCAGTCCTGAAGATGGTTTTCCATGGTTTCCCATATTGACACCAGGCAAACGCAAGAGCAGTGTTACGAAAATGTGGCAAACTTTCCGCTAGGAAGACTGGGAGTAAGGAGATGAGCTGAGTGGAGCTTTCAAAGATAAGAAAGATCATAGAGGAATAATTAGGGCTCGTAATAATTGATCAAGGGAAATATTTGAAGTGATTTAAGAAATGACTAGGTATCTGGACTACAGCCCTAAATGTAGATGATTGATTGATTGATTGATTGATTGCTTGATTGATTGATTGATTGATTGATTGATTGATTGATTGATTGATTGATTGATTGATTGATCGATTGATTGATTGATTGATTGACACATATGAGTGCCTACCGCACGCACATTCCGTTTTAAATTTCCTCATATAGGGCGAGTCGGCCGTGCGGTTAGGAGCACGCAGCTGTGAGCTCTCATCCGGGAGATAGTGGGTTCGAACCCCACTGTCGGCAGCCCTGAAGATGGTTTTCCGTGGTTTCCCATTTTCACACCAGGCTGTACCTTAATTAAGGCCACGGCCGCTTCCTTCCCATTTCTAGGCCTTTCCTCTCCCATCGTCGCCGTAAGACCTATCTGTGTAGGTGCGACGTAAAGAAACTAGAAAAAATGCTCATATCCTCATAATTAGTTAAATCTTTGTATATAAGGTTTATATTACAGTAATTGTACACATTCCACGAACGGGGTTTGTGTCGAACTACGTCACCGCAGACCATCCCCGCCATTCCCCTACCATTTCGCTGTTCCATTTAGCCTAAATGGAGTGACATGGCGGTGCACCAACCACCCACTAATCCACCTCTCGGTCATTCCACTCCCCAGCTTCTATGGTTACTCTTGACTGTGGGGTAAACCTTAATATCCCAGTATCCGTCAACACGGTGGGAGAGGAGTGATACATAGGTTGGCAAAGTTTCATTTTTTGACCACTCGCTGCCAAAGTGAGGCTATTTCGTAGAGATGTGTGGAATTGGCATGAATCATGCGCATTTCATTATTATTATTATTATTATTATTATTATTATTATTGTTTTTCTGTGGATCAATAGCAAAATTGCGTCTTTCGAAATCCGAGATAATGAGTTCAAACACGACAGAGTTCGTCGGAATCTTGAAGGGCGAAATGACGTCGTACGCTTACTCATGTAAAATACCTCTAGTGACCCATTCGGCGTTAACTCGTTAAAATCAATTAAGGAACGTAGCAACAGGCCGCCCAATACGACCCCTTAAATGATTGATCAGCCTAGTGGCCATCGGTTCAGGGCACCTGGGTTTCGATTCCTCGCCGGGTCGGGGATTTTATCTGAGCATGGTTAGTACCTCTAGTTCGATGACTAGGTACTTCTGTTCGTCTTAATGCACTTCCTCATTTCATGCAACAAATCATACAACAAAAGACCACAGGTCAATAGCGAATATATTCCCCCTCATCGGGTTGGTGTCTGGAAGGGAATTATGCCGTAAAACTGGGCCAAATCAACACAAACTGCCGGTGTGAGTGGTGTGGTCAAAATCGAAACCTAGGAAAATGGCAGAGTGGTGTATGAAATGAATTAGAGCTTAATTTGTTTATTACAATGTTAATTTGGAACTTGAGCAGAATCGGGGGAGTGGGGGGGTGTTAGTTTCTGAGACGGGGAAGCTGAGGGTGGAGAAAAAATCGAAACTTAGGACATATGGCCGAGAAGGGTAATAATAATAATAATAATAATAATAATAATAATAATAATAATAATAATAATAATAATAATAATAATAATAATAAATTATTATTATTATTTCATATATTATATAAAAGAGCTTAATTTGTACATTACATAATTAATTTGGAACTTGAGCAGAATCGGTCGGGGGGTTAACGAGACAGGAAGGCTGAGGAGAGGTATCTATATAGTCTCACTGCAAGCTGAAAAACATGTCCCATGCGTAATCATGTACGTCCTAAAACTGTTAACTATATCGTCTCTTCCCCGTTCGAATCACCAGAGGTAAGTTAACTTCCAACTCATTTTGACGACTTTGACACCAATATAACCCTCGCGTGCATATATGGCGCATAATAAATCTGCATACAAAATCATGTACACTAAACTCTCATTACCCACATACCATCTCATGTGCATCATTTCGATAACAGGTACAAATCCCAGCGGACTTAAAGCAAGAGCGGGTAAAGCGTGTAAAGCGTATTTCTTACAGCTTGAAAACTACTGAAGATATTTGAACCGAACTTTACATATAGCATCCATCTGTCCAAGGGTAGGTTTCCTTGGTGTCTGTAGTTAGTTTGTTTGTTTGTTTCTTTGTTTGTTTGTCTGTTGGTCTGTTTGTCTTTCTATAACTTGAAAACTACTGGATATATTTCCACCAAACTTCATATTTAGAATCCACCTGTCCTTGGGTAGGTTTCAGGGCAAATATTGTTTCTAAATCTCTGAACTAATTGGGGGTTTATACGAAACCGAAACCGCGATTTTGCACTCCCTCAAAATATACACAACCAAACTTAATGGAAATCCACCTGCCTTAATGGAAATTAATTTCTAAAACTTCTTTTCTCATGTGCATCATTTCGATACCGGGATTATACAATATACAATACAATCAGCCATTTCAATCATTAAAATGATGTGGCCTCTTTAAGTCGTGGGTATAGGTAGGCCTTCAACAGTCTTCTCCAAGTAGAACGGTCTTGGGCAGATCTCATCCAAGTGGTACCAGCGATCTTCTTGATATCTTTGTCCCATCTGTCCGGTGGTCTTCCTCTAGGCCTTCGATGTTCTCTCGGACTCCACTCCAGCACTAGTTTTGTCCATCTATCATCATTTCTTCGTGCAACATGGCCAGCCCACTGCCATTTTAAGGAGCGTACTCTCTCTAAGATGTCTTTAACCTTTGTAACAGACCGGATGTCATCAGCTCTTTTCCTATCTTTCTTTGTATAGCCTAGCATTGACCTTTCCATGGCTCTCTGCGCGGTCCGAAGTTTCCCTTTTGTGAATTCGTTCAGAGTCCAAGTCTCACAGCCATAAGTCAGCACAGGAAGGATGCATTGGTCAAATACTGTTTTCTTCAGATTTGCTGGCATTTTTGATCTTAATACTGAAGAATTCCTTCCAAATGCTTGCCATCCGAGCTTGATGCGCCTATAGATTTCTGGTCTTATATCACCTGTCATATTTATAATCTGGCCAAGGTAGATGTAATCACTGACCTCTTCTAATGGCATGTTCTTAATATTCACATTTCCAGCTTGAACCCATTCGTTGGACATAACTTTTGTTTTGGAAAGGTTTATGCTTAGGCCAATCAACTGACATTCTAATGCAAGATCTGTAATTAAGGTCTGGAGCTCTTCGAAGTCGTTTGCCAGTAAAGCAATATCATCTGCAAATCTCAAGTTATTTAGCCTTTTCCCATTAATTCTAATTCCCTTTTCTTCCCAGCTCAGCTTAGACATAGCCATCTCTAGGACCGCTGAGAATAGTTTCGGGGAGATGGGATCACCTTGTTTGACACCTCTGTTGATGGGGAATTCTGGGGTTGATTTACCGATATTAACGAAAGCTGAAGAAGTCTCATAGATATTGTTGAGCACTTGGATGTAAGCTGCTTCCACTCCTTGCTCATGTAAAGCTTGCATGACAGCTGTATGGCTGACAGAGTCAAATGCCTTTTCAAAATCAACAAAGGCAATGCAGAGAGGCAAATGATATTCATTTGCTCTGCTTATCACTTCTCTTACAGTCAGTATGTGGTCTATTGTGCTAAAATTACTACGGAAACCTGCTTGTTCAATAGGTTGGGCTGAGTCAAGGATGAAACTGATTCGATTTAACAAGATCTTTGTAAAAAGTTTATACAAAATAGAGAGCAAGCTGATAGGACGATAATTTTTGATACTGTGAATATTTCCTTTCTTATGTATCAGTATGATCTTTGCTTTGTTCCATGATGTTGGAATTGAAGCCGAGTGCACACAGGAAGTGAATATTTTTGCCAAGTGATTTATTGTCTCCTCCCCTGTGAGTTTCAGGATGTCCACACAAAGCTCATCATCACCCGGCGCAGTTCCCTTTTTCATACTATCTAAAGCACACTTGACTTCCGAAGGGAGAATATCTGGAACATTAGATATATCATTTAGTTTAGGTCCATTCAGGGCTTCCTTTGGTTTGCTATACAGATTGCAATAAAAGTCTCTGATGAATTTCAAAACTTCCTCTTTTTCAGTAATTCGACCATCATTTCCATCTAGAGCAATTAGCTGCTTTTTACCGATTATGAGTTTTCGTTTGGCTGTCTTGAAACTCGTCTTGCTCTCTAAGCTTGTTCTTAAAGTGTCTTCCCTGAATTTCTGTAAGTCAGTTTTCATTTCTCTTCGTACTGCCTTACATATTTCAGAATATTCTATCATGTCACGATCAGTCTGAATTTTCTTTTCTCTCCTTCGCTTTAGCAGGGTTTTAGTTTTGTCACTGAATTTCTTTGGTTGGTCACTTTCCTTACATATGCCCCCGATTTCTTGAGCACACGAAACAATCATTTCTGCTAGATCTTCAGCCTTAGTTACATGGTACTTACTTTGAAGAGCTGCCCGGAATGATTCCGAATTGTTTTCTAGGTTTTTGAGATTGATTCTGTTGCTCTTCCTTCTTATGAGTTTGTTCCTTTCATATCTTACATTAAGTTCAACTCTTGCTCTCACAAGACGGTGATCACTCCCAGTGCTGAATCGGAGATATCATTAACGGACCGTTTTTCGGTACAAGTCCCACAAGTCCTCACTTTACATTGGAAGCAACGTATGGGGACCTCCCCATGCTATTTCTCCGATAAGGCTAAGAGACATGCAATTTTAAAACAATCTCATTTACTGTACGCACAGTATTTACGTCGATATCCGTATACAATGTAGAATACCGTAGCGAAGCACGGGTAAATTTGCTAGTTTGAAATAAACTTGCCTAAGGTATTTAAAAATTTCATTATTAATATTTACATTACTGAAAGGCCCTGAGTCGAATGTACAAGTCATCCTTAAATGCAGTTCAACTCATCTGAAATCCTCCGTCATTGCCTCAGGACTGCGGTGTGGAATTAACATGTTCTTGCACTATGTGCGCTGGATCCTGAAGCCTGGAACTCGAATCCTCGGAACGCCATTACCGGTGCAATCTCCTTCTTTGTCGAACCTCCGCAAATCCTGGAAACTGGATGATGAAATATGACACCCCTCTTCACTGGCTTGTATGCATTCGCGTACAATGCCCCGACCTAGGGCAGATGTTAGTAACTTAATCTGCTACTTATGATATTAGTCCGACCATAAGTAGAACCTATTATGGGTATGTACCCGGTTACCACTAGTCCGTATGGCAGTCAACCTACGCGTAATGCACTAAATTGAAGAACTTGATCTAGTTACGATATTTATTTCCCAACAGTAATTGCTCGGGTGAGCTAGTCTACTCTTTAACTGTAACTTTCTAATCATTTTGTTAGAGGCACTTTGCCTCGAGGTTTGATACGAGTGACACGCACTATACTCCGGACTTCTAGCAACTAGCCTAACGCTCTCACGGCTGTCTATACCTTATTGTGCCCTCCAGTTTCTGTTGGGCTGTGTACTTCCCCGCTCTCATAAATGATCGTCTTTGTGTGCTGGCCTCTATTTTCCAACGGCCGTTTGAATTTAAGTAAGGAAACCTTTAACATGCCTATGGTGCAAATAGTGCTCCTAAACTCCATTCACTATTTTCCAGTGCTTTGCATTAGCTGAAACTTGCACTCGTGAGGAAATAACATCTTAAATTAGCACACTACTAAGCCTGGAGTGCTCAAAACTTGGCTACGTGTTGTTGGCCCTACTGGATTCACGTGACAAATTCAAACATCTCTGTCTCTGTCCCGCGGCCTTCTTTCTCTACACTGACTCGCTTGGGGACGCTATCTATGGGGTCTTCTCGAGTAAGTTCAAAATAAATCTGGCTTCCCGTTCGGGTTTCCATGAGTAACCTTCAAGGACTGCAGTTTGCGCTACGGGGTCGTCTCCCCAAAAAGCACGGAACTCGGGCCCGCATGGTGCTATATTGGAATATCTTATTACGTAAATTGAAGGTATTTGGACCGTAATATAGTGATACGGTACAGTATGCTGCTTAGCAGAGAATGTACCCAGTAGAGGGCTGGCTCTTGACAAGCTAAATCATCTGTTTGTAAGCTGCCATTACTGTCAGTTCAAATTAAACGAACCAATCATCGTCCAGATTGCCCTTATAAATACTGGCACTTTTGAACCTTAGTGAACTGTCTGGGTCTTGTGGAGTTCAGGCGAAAGGTGGGGTTCTCCTCACAGGATGCTACGGATGAGCTGGGTCAGCATACAATGTAAGCAGAAAAAATTACACTGAGTGGCCCAAAGTTACGGAAAGGGGTGTCCCATTAGAAAATATGCCGTGTATGCCCCTGAGTGTTGCGGCTAGCTGGGGCGTAACTGATCAGTCTGTCGCAGACGCCAGTGTCGTGAAAATGGCAACACTGCACGAGTTAACAGACTTTGAACGTGGGATGATACCCGGCACACGGCGTATGGGACGTATCATTGCGTACATTACACACCAATTCGGGTTTCCAATGTCAATAATGCCGAGGGTCAAACTTCAACATCGCAGAGAGAATGTTATCACCCGCGTAAAGCGCCGCACAGGAAGACCACAGGTGTTTAACGAACAGACATCATATCGCCTCCGCAGAACCATACCGCGTGCTCGACGGGCTGCTGCGAGTCAGATCACTGCCCAATTGAATGTTGCGAGTCAGGAACCCATTTCTACCACCCTGTATGGAGAGAAATGAACCACGTAGGCTTCACAAACCGACGACCAACGTGTGTCCCTGTGCTGACATCTCGACACAGAGCTTAACGACGTGCATGGGCCCGCGAACATCGCAATGGAGCATGGAAGAGTGGCGGCGTGTGGTATGGTCCGATGAATCCCGCTTCCAGTTGTATCGAGCTGATGGGCGCGTGAGAGTGTGGCGTATGCCTCATGGAATTTTGGATCCTGCGTGTCAGCAAGGTTGTGTCCGGGCGAAAAGTGGCTCAGTTTTGTTCTGGGCGGCGTTCTCATGTTCGCAATTAGAACCCATTGTCCGGCTGCAGGTGCACGTTATGTGGACATTCTTTCAAACCATCCGCATCCCTTTCTGGCCCTAGATGGAGATGCCATGTTTCAACAGGAAAATGCGCCATGCTACCGCTCTGTGGTGGCACGCAGGTGGGTGGAAGTGCACTCCAGTGTGGTCACGAGAGTGGATTGGCCCTCCAGATTCTGCCGACCGTAATCCAATCGATGCTGTTGTACGCTCCATGAACAAAGCACCAACTACCCGGGACCAATTATGGGTAGCACTGCAAGAAGCACGGGTTCCCTCCAGAACGATTCCAACACATTGTACAGTCGATGCCTCGCCCTATTGCTGCCGTTTTAGGAGCAACTCATTATTAACATCACATTCAGTGCATTCCCATGACTTTTGGCCACTCAGTGTATCTCTAACATGTTAACTTACTTTCGTGTGGGACGTGAAGTTACCAGGGTTCCCCTCTAGCGTGTAACGATGAGGACGAGCCGCGATTACATCGATTATAAATGTAGGCTTTCTTAAATTCAGTTAGTTTTTGATATGTAGCGGCTATCTGCGGATAGAGTGTAACCACCTTAGCGGGTGGCATGTATTTCTTAAGTATGTATGCATGAGTGTGGACCCTTGTCTCCTTTGTTCAGTTTGCTTTTTTTGGTGGCTTTTTCTAGTTTTCTAAACTCTTCTTCATACTTTTCGGCAGTTAATTTCTTTTCAGCCGGCCCCGTGGTGTAGGGAATGTACACCTGTCTCTTACCCGGAGGTCCCGGGTTCGATTTCCGGCCAGGTCAGGGAATTTTACAGGATCTGAGGGCTGGTTCGAGGTCCACTCAGCCTACGTGATTAGAATTGAGGAGCTATCCGACGGTGAGATAGATGTCCCGGTCTAGAAAGCCAAGAATAACGGCCAGGAGGTTCGTCGTGCTGACCATACGACACATCATAATCTGCAGGCCTTCGGGCTGAGCAGCGACTGCTTGGTAGGCCAAGGCCCTTCAGGGCTCCAGTGCCATGGGGTTAGATTGGTTAGTTAATTTCTTTCCTACCTTATTCACCAACGTAGTATGGTTTTCCCTCTGGGGTTTTGCCCCATTAGGTTCTAAGGCAAGTCATGTCACGCGATTGCTTGAGTGGATTCAGCAGCGTATTCTTCTTTGTTCTCGGCCGTTCTATTAACCGTTTATTTTCCACTGTCGTTGCAGTCTTGTATGAGCTTCGGCTCCTGTTTTTTCTAGATCCTTCCGATATATACGTCGCGTGTTGCTACGCTCTGCCTCTTCCCGGGAGGCCCCGGCTCCCATTCTCGGCCAGGTCAGGGATTTCTATGTGGATTTGAGGACTGGTTTGAGGTCCAGTCAGCCTACGTGATTAATGGAGGAGCTACCTGACGGTGAGTTAGCGAACGCGGTCTAGGAAGGCCGAGAGGATTCGTCGTTCTGACAGCTTGATACCTCAATATGTGCAGACCATCGAGCTGAGCAGCGGTCGTTTGGTAGGCCAAGGCTCATCGTGGCTATTGCGCCATGGTGTTTGGTTTGGTTTCGTTCCGTATGTCGTTCATAGCCTCTTATCCGGAGGCCCCAGAATCGATCCATTTCGAAGCCAGGTATGTTTTCTCGATCTGAGTCCTGTTTACGATTTCGCTCATCCGACGTTAGAACTTATTATTATTATTATTATTATTATTATTATTATTATTATTATTATTATTATTATTATTATTATTATTATCTTAACCATGTTTTGCCTCCTCATACTGTTCAGTCTTCGCATAGCCCTCGATGTCTACCTGAGAGAATGTTATAAATGTCATCGGTGCGACATAAAGCAAAATGATGAAAAATTAAATTAAAATATTAAAAAAGGTTGACTTTTCAGAACCACACTTCTGGTGATAGTGGCGATTTTTCCTTTAAGGGGAAGTACAATTATATAATAATCACATCGTCGTAATTCTTGTATCTGGGCCTCGTGGTGTAGTAGCAGGCTTTTCTTAGGCCCCGAGTCCCCGGGTTCGATTCGCAGCCCGGTCAGCGATATATATCTCGATCATAGGGCTGGTTAGATGTTCTTTCAGCTTATGTTACACCAAGTGAGGTACTCTTTGACGGTTAGCCATTGGCTCCGTTGCAGGAAGCTAAGAAAGATGGCCGAGGAAATTTGTCGCACTGACCACTCTTAACCTCGTATCTGTAGGCCTACATGTTGAGCAGCTGTCACTCGATAGACCAAGGCTCCATCCTTCAGCATCGTGAGGTTTGTTAGTGCGCTTCTGTTCTACTAATCACTTCCTAGGTCTTGCAAATCTAACACTGTCGAGTTCGGAGGACAACAAGAAATCACCAACAGAGGTGGGATGAAATGGATGAAAATGAAGAATCTGGCAAACGTACAGTTAGTGGAAGCAACGCCATACTCAACTAGGGTCATCTTGATCACATTCCTTCCTTCTGAAATTCAGAGCCTCTGAGGAATTGGTCGCCTTCCAAGGGAAATCACCGGATCACAGCTTGACCCCGGGAACACAGGAAGCTGGTGCACTTGTATGACTCTTGATTATAATGCAATGGGACCTACAGTTTAACGTGTAATCTGAACGTGACATTTCAATGCAAAATGGATTTATACACTGGCCGGGATTTCAATCGTGGAGGCCTTTGTCATACTTCATTGAAATGTTCTACTCGATTTATGTAGCGAATTAGTTTATCAGTCGCAGCTTGCTTTTATTCTATTTAGAGCAAATTACATCAAAATCCGACAACTTGATTGATATTTGAAAAATTCTAAGCTGGTCAGATTTTTTTTGCTAGTGGCTTTACGTCGCACCGACACAGATAGGTCTTATGGCGACGATGGGATGGGGAAGGCCTAGGAGTTGGAAGGAAGCGGCCGTGGCCTTAGTTAAGGTACAGCCCCAGCATTTGCCTGGTGTGAAAATGGGAAACCACGGAAAACCATCTTCAGGGCTGCCGACAGTGGGGCTCGAACCAACGATCTCCCGGATGCAAGCTCACAGCCGCGCGCCTCGACGCGCACGGCCAACTCGCCCGGTGCTGGTCAGATTAACCATCTGCCAGGCATATTTCATTACTGCGATGAATTAGGCGAAGCTGAATAAATGTTCGTGAAATATCCTTGCGATTTTAGACTAGGTAAATGGAAATGGCCTATGGTTTTAGTGCCGGGTGTGTCCGAGGACATGTTCGGCTCGCCAGATGCAGGTCTTTCGATTTGACTCCCGTGGGAGACCTGCGCGTTGTGGTGACAATTCAATGATGATGAGGACGACACATACAACCAGCCCCATGCCAGAGAAATTAACCAATGATAGTTAAAATTCCCAACCCTGCCGAGAATCGAACCCGGACCTCTGTGATCAAGGACCAGCATGCTAACCATTTAGCCTTGGAGCCGGACTTTAGACTAGGTATAAATGGCTCTCGTTTCAATTAATTTCAAAAGTGTTAATATTAGCGAGAAGAAACAGTATATTATATAATTTTTTTGGATGAATACGGTTTCATTATTCTCTGCTAGTAGTATAACGCCCCACAAATTGTTATTACGCTCTCGGCGGCGATGGGACTGGAGTGAGTAGGATGCGCCTGTGGGATTAATTAAGGTGTGAGACTGGAGAACGACAGAGAACCATCGTCTGTGCTGTCGATTCTGAGGTCCAAAACACGCCATCTCCCCAATGCAAGAACACTTCTACGTGGCTCATACGACA
This sequence comes from Anabrus simplex, assembly GCF_040414725.1. Taxonomy (NCBI): domain Eukaryota; kingdom Metazoa; phylum Arthropoda; class Insecta; order Orthoptera; family Tettigoniidae; genus Anabrus; species Anabrus simplex. The sequence goes on along the minus strand of NC_090267.1, from coordinate 121,775,117 downwards.
CAGCCAAATAGCGGGGTGAGTGTATTTTCTGGTTATGAATAGCAGTACGTTGTGCTCTTGAATGTGGTTTGTTACAATGGTGGAGGTCGTGGATGCCCGTTTTGTAATTCATATATTTTTATCCTACTTCGTGTAACTTCAATGTAAGTACTAAAAATAAGTCTATGAAAAACGTAGAATTTTTGACTAAAGTTTGTTTACTTTCTTCAAAAATATGGCATCATTATTCACTAATAATGAAATATTAATGAATAATTGCCACTTTTATGAAGAGCTTAGTTTAAAAACTTACTTAATTTCATGGCAAAATGGATTTTAAAATGCATATTAGAATTGCACACGAATTTAAAGTGAAATTTAAAGTTGGAGAGATACGAGGGAACTTATTAAGTGAAGCTGAACCGAAAACTCAACATATGCATCACAAAATAATTTTTATCAAGAACAACAAAGCTCCTGGAGAAGACGGAATAGTGGCAGAAATGTTGAAACAAGCTGGTGAGCAAACATTCAGGCACATACACAAAGTAATCCTGGACATATGGGCTAAGGAAAGGCTCCCAGATGATTGGACATCAGCTGTTATCCATCCAATCCACAAGAAGGGAAGCAAAACAGATCCCGGCAACTATAGAGGAATATCACTCCTTTCAGTATCGTATAAAGTCTTTTCCAAGATTCTGGAACAGCACATAACAAGACAACTGGATAAAGAATTAGGAGAATATCAAGCAGGGTTCAGAACTGCAAGGTCTTGTACTGAACAGATACAAAATCTGAAGACCATCCTTCATTATAGCAAGAAAAGATGCCGACAGTGGGTAGCTATCTTTGTCGACTTCCAGAAGGCATACGACTCCGTGGATAGGATCACACTCTTCAACACCTTACGAGAACTGGGACTAAACGAAAAAATTAATAGGTTGGTGCAAGCCACCCTGCACAACACCACTTCCAAAGTTAAGTTTAGAGGTCAATTATCAGAGAGCTTCACAATCAAAACAGGGGTGAGGCAAGGAGATGGTATCTCATGCATATTATTTAACTGTGTCCTGGAAAAGATCATAAGAGAATGGACCAGGTCATTACCTGAGAACACCGGATTAAGAATGGGGTTTAAATCAGACAACCTGAGGATTCCATGCCTGGCCTTTGCTGATGACCTTACTTTATTAGCAAACGACATGCATGAGGCCACTATGCAGCTTCAAACACTGCACTCTATTGCAGCCAAAGCGGGCCTCATGATCAACATTGGAAAGACCGAGCTTATGACCAACATCAAAGATGCCCCTACAACAATGGGAGTCAGTGATACAAAACACATCAAGAGAGCTAAAAATGTGAAGTACCTCGGAGAGTGGGTATCGGAGGACCTAAGTGAAACGATGGCTCTTGAACAAAGGAGAAGCAAATTAGACAAGGCCTACCATGCCTGCAGAAAACTGTATGCCTCAAAGCATTTATCGAAGAATGTAAAACTGAGACACTATAATGCAGTAGTCAGACCATCAGTCCTCTATGCAGCAGAATGCCTATCCCTAACTAAAAAAACCCCACTGAGAGCCCTGGAAGTACAAGAACGGAAATTCCTGAGAAGAATAATAGGGCCAAGGATCCTACCAGATGGAAGGCGATGGTACAAACCCAACAATGAGCTCTACCAGCATCAAGAAAACCTCATAGATGCCATCAGGAGAAAACGTCTGACTTTCTATGGACACCTATACAGAATGGATCCTAATAGATTATCCCATAAGATCTTCAAGGTTGCTAACAAAGGCAAAGCTACTGGACTCCCCTGGACCAAACAAGTGGACAAAGATTTTGCAGAGCTTAATATTAATCAAGCCGCCATTACTGACAGAAATGCATACCGTTTAATGGTCAAAACTAAACCTTTCCTAACATCCCTTACATCAGCTAGCCACAAAGGAGCCGGGAATTGGTCAGAGGAGCGCAGGAAAGAATTCAGCGAGAAAATGAAGGAATACTGGGCCAACAGGAAGGCTCAAGAGGCCACTAAGAACACAATCCATTATGCTAAAAGGGGCAGACGAAGACAAAAACACAGCTAGAACACAAGCACCGTGTTCCACAGATGGCCTAAACGCAAAGAGAGAAAGAAGTTACAATTTACACTGTATGGCATCTTTTCACGATAAAGGAAAGTAGAATAGGATATTAATTCATTGGCTACATTCTGAGTTTTCAAAAGTATCCCTTACATATACTGTACTTTGATGGATCTGTATGGCATTAGAACATCTTGAGATCATAATAATAATAATAATAATAATAATAATAATAATAATAATAATAATAATAATAATAATTCATGTATCTGTCTTCTACGTGGAGGAATTTTTATTTCGCGACATTTAGGCTACCTGCATGTCCTTTTGAGCGTTCTACAATACTGTACGATATGGCAGGGACACACGAACTCTTTCGGGGAAACCATTGTTAAATTATTCCCTGATTAACGTTTACGACCAAAAGCGGGATGAGACAACGGAAATCCATCTCATGCCATCATCGTACGACCTACCATGCCGAATATATTTCTTTCCGTCTCCCAAAAAACCAAAGGCGTACAGATCAATCATCGTGGTCAGTGTACGAATTATCTCGGCCATTAATCTTGGCTTCCTAGACTGTGACCGCTAACTCACCGCCAGACAGCTACAGTACTCGATTATCATCATGTAGGATGAGTGGACCTCGAACCAGCGCTCAAACTAGGCAAAAATCCCTAACCTGGCTGGGCGTCGTACGGAGCGCCTACTAGTCAGATGCGGACTCGCTACCCGTATGCCATAGGGTCTGCTGACTTATGCTACGAGGGTTGTATATAATGTAGTGTAAACGTAGTCCAGACCCTCACAGGAGATCGGGCATGCACAAGAAGGATATGGGAGCGGTCAGGTGGCGCTGTTGTCAATGTGTAGTGAGCATTTGACGAGCATCCAATTGGGAGTTTATTGCTGTGTGGCGTTGAAGTGAAGGGTGTCGATTACACCGCTCTAAAGCATGTTTTCCAAAGGTGATCAGCGTTAAAACTAGGTGACCCATAGCAAAAAAATTCATTTTATCGAGGATTACGTGAAACCTGTGGCGATAATGCGGTACCGTACAGGATGGTTGCACGATGGATCAAGGCGTTTCATGCTGGTCGCAATGAGACTTTGGATTTGCACGGCCCAAGTCGGCCGTCCATTCCTCAAGAATAGATTGACATCATGAAAGGACTCGATTTCGCAGATCATCGATTTACTTCCAGGGAATCATCCGTAGAGGTTAGTTTCAGCCATCAAACGGTGTGGCATGTACTGATGAAATGTCTTAAGATGAGGATATTGCGTCCCGTTGGGTTCTACAACAACTCACCGACGTGCAGAACTGAAAGCGGTATGCACTGGTTGACATCTACGTTTGTTGCGAGACGATCGCCCTATCGTGTTACATGGCAACGTACATAGTTACATCGCAAACAATCTCAAGCTCTTATTGCAACGGTGGCATTGGGAGGTCTTGGAACACCCTCCGTACTCACCAGACATGAGTCGTTGTGACTTCCAGCTGTTTCCTAAGTTGATGGAACCCTTCCGCGGCCGCCTATTTCCTGACGTGGCATCTGGCGCGCTCCATCGCAGCCATCAGCAGAGAACGCCTTACCAACGGTCCCCAACGGCTACCCGACATTTGACAAAAAGAAATATACTTTGCGGCTGACAACATTGAAGGAATGAAATGCAATTGTACTTGCTAGTTCATTAAATATTGCGTTCTATCAATATTGCTATTTCTTTATTTGTAGTTGTCGTAAGACGGAGCTAAATGTTATTAAAATATGCAACAATTTACTTTACGTCGCACCGACACAAATCGATCTTATGGCGACGAATATACAGGAAAGGGCTAGGAGTAGGAAGGAAGCGGCCGTGGCCTTAATTAAGTTACAGCCCCAGCATTTGCCGGGTGTGAAAATGGGAAAACACGGAAAACCATCTTCAGGGCTGCCAACAGTGGGGTTCGAATCCACTATCTCTCGAACACTGGATATTGGTCACACTTAAGCGACTGCAGCTATCGAGCTCGGTATTAAAATATGCATATCGAGCAAGTGGCCATGAGGTTAGGGTCGCGCAGCTGTAAGCTTGCATTCGGGAGACGGTGGGTTCGATCCCCACTGTCGACAGCCCTGAAGATGGTTTTCCGTGGTTCCCCATTTTCACACCTGGCAAATGCTAGGGTTTACCTTAATTAAAGCCATGGCCGTTTCCTTACCACTCCCGGGCCTTCCTATCCCATCGTCGCCATAAGACCTCTCTGTGTTGGTGCGACATAAAGCAAATTCCAAAAAAGAAAAAAAGTAAAATATGTTTATTTATAGTGGTTTGGTGAAAACAAATTCCGTAATAATGAACTTCAAGCTTCTAAATAGAGAGTTCCATCTTACCTGCATCTATATTATTAATTCCTTCATGTATTCTGATATATATTTTTTTCAATTTACATTTCATCACTCTGACAGAGATACGTCTTTTGGCGACGATGGAATAGGAAAGGCCTAACAACGGGAACGAAACGATCATAGCTTTAATTAATATACAGACCTGGCATTTGCCTGGTGTGAAAATGGGGAACCACGGACAAATGTCTTTCCAAGCTGACATCTAGGTGACCCAAACCACACAGTCGCTCGCTCGGTAGTATTCATATCCCTAGAATTTTGGGAAGCATAAATCAGAAATTTGAAGCTAACGAAATCTCCTAGAGCGGAAGTTAGTTGACTTTTGTCGTGCCCTTATATCATCTTGTTTATGTGTTAAATCATGGCGGCCAGTTAAGAGAACTTGTTGTGTTTACATGTTAGTTTATGCAGATTACTGCCTGTATGTCTATGTGTTCATTATGCAGAGGGACAAGTTTGATGTATTTAGTGTCCAGAAGAGCGTATACACCCGAGTGTTACTAGCGACAAGAGAACATTGCGTCCATGACAGTTCCAAATTAGTTTCTAGCCATCCTTCTTCCTAGCATATTATAGTGTTTACTTTTGTAAAATTACTGCTATCTCGCTGGGAGCGAACATAAATTCTCAGGTTATGTGCAAGTGTGAGTTTCATTATGGCATTATTTTGACATTCATCATGAATGCAATTTCGTCATAAAATATCTTATGTCATCGCCCCAAATTGTGTCCTTTCTCAGTAAATAAAACTTTAAAAACAAAAGAGCTTAACAGCAAATTATTTTTTAAAATAAAATTTTCAATAGATTTTTTTAATATCAGAAGTTAAGAATCCCACTTTTCTTTCTCACAAGCAGATCCAGTTGCCCAATATTGGTCTTTTGCTCTCGAATTAATAGTTTCGATTCCGCTTCGATCGGTTGCATTCAAGATTTGACTACAAAAAAATGTCGGTGACTTTTGTCAAGGAAAAGAACTGCTCAGGAATTAAATTCTACTTTTTAGGGACTATTAGAACAAACGTTAAGCAAGTAAAATTTCTTATAACAAATTATTTCATATACACTTGTTTTACTTGTAATATTAAATAAATTAAGGAGGTTGTATTTACAGTCCATCTCTGAAAATTAAAATATACTAATGTATGCACGTCTCTATTTGAAGACTTTTACTTATACTTATTCTCTTAAAACTACCCGCCTCCGTAGCGTAACGGTCAGTACTATTGGCTGACGTCCACGGAGACCTGAGTTCGATTGCCGGTACTGCCAGAGATTTAAGAATGGCACATGCAGTTTATTTCCATTGGGGTTGTGCATAAACTAGGGCTGCACCACGTCGCGACGAGGACACATGTTTGTTCGATTCCATGGCTCAATAGTTAGAATGCTGGTCTTTGGTCCATGGAGTCCTAGGTTCGATTGAAGGCGGGGTCTGGGATTTTAACCTTAATTGGCTAATTTCGGCAACTGAGTGTGTGTTGTCCTAAGCATTAGAAATCATCCTAGAGAGGGACCCATCATCTCAGACGTGCAGGTCCCCTATACGGAGTCAACTCAAAAGGCCTGCACCAGGCCTGTCCATAGGCCACACGCCATTAATATTATTTTCTTAAAACTATTGAAAATGACCATCGATCCCTTAGGAATATCTTATAATAAAAATGCATGTTTGTTTGTTCGTATTCTATAAACTCAAAAACTGCTGCAGCGATTTCGCTGAAAATTTCATACTTTCTTCTTATTGCTCTTAAGAGGGTTATGGAAGTGTTATGACATGTTATGTCCTCACCATTCCCTAGATTAGGTCCTTTGTCACATCACAATAGGCTAATATAGGCGAAATATCGAATCGGTCGTACAAGGACGAGAGAAAGCTCATTTGAAGCCTCGCGATGCGAGGAACAAACCTCAGTATATCTCTACGGCCCCGAAAACCACATTTTAAGACCCTAAAACCAACCATTTTCGACATATTGGCACCTCAGTACCCAGACAATAGGTCGACAGCCGCCGTTCAGCGCTAATACTCGTGTGTCGAGTTCTGGTCGACACACGGTTTTGCGTCGCATAACTACTCTGTGGAGTACATTACGACTTTTCTTTATTATTCAACGAGTGCTGCTATTTTCTGGGCAGTGTGAGACCGAATTTCAGACAACTTCTTTTAGAATGCGAAAGCAATATTACTCGTTTCCTCGGTTATGTATATAATCAATGGAAAGCGATCGCGGGAAAATGGCGACGCCCGGCTTGACGGAGGATGAAATATTGGTGAAAATTTCGACTGCGCTTACGGATAATTACCATAAAAGTGATGAAATTTTTGTGGCAAGTCATAAAAGTGATGTATCAGAACGTGATCTTAATGATAATAATAATAATGATAGCGATGCGTGTAATGTTTGGGGAGATGATGATGTGTAGCCGCGACCCAGACCTCACCGGCATGTACAAAATTCTAATACTGCTTTGAGATCGTAGATTACAGGTAATGTAGGCCTGCCTAAATTACCTTTTAGGTCAGCAAGTGGGATTGTAAGCCATGGCAATAGGCCTCTTGCAGAATTACAGTACTGGCAATTATATTTTACGGACCAGCTTCTAACCTCCACTACGAAAAGAGTAGCGTTACAAAAATGTTGCAAAGTTTGGGCTGGGAATACTTGGGAGAAAGGAGACGAGCTGCTCGATTAAGTGGTATTTTCCAAGCTGTCAGCGGTGATATGGCGTGGGATGGCATCAGTAGACGAATAAGTTTGAGTGGTGTTTTAAGTAGGAAAGTTTACAATGTGAAGATAAAGTTGGAATTCGAGAGGACAAATTAGGGCAAATATTCGTTTATAGTAAGGGGAGTTAGGGATTGGAATAACTTACCAAGGGAGATGTTCAATAATTTTCCAATTTCTTTGCGATCATTTAAGAAAAGGCTAGGAAAACAACAGATAGGGAATCTGGCACCTGGGCGACTGCCCTAAATGCAGATCAGTAGTGATTTAAAAAAAACTGAATGAGACTAACGAATATGTGAAACTAAACATTCAGAGAAACACCACACTTCAGAAGTTGTTTATATGGTGTTCATGGAAGAATGTCACAGTAGAAGGACTTCAAGTTTTGCAGCATTAGGAAAGTTACGTTTCGGAGGCGAAAAACGGTTCACTTCTGCAAAAACCCGTGAGAAGCAAGCACGACTTCACCCAGGACTGTGCTTCGAAAAGTATCACACCCTCCAGAAATTCCGATGAAAATGTGGGGAAAAACTGTCTGTCTCTTCTTTATGTCTTTGTGTACAATATTTTTACATTTTGAACCTGTACAAAGTTGTTGTACAGTAAATATGCAAATAAGTGTTTCATAATACATCTTCCAGTATGGTAAAAATTGACTGAAATAATTACAGGTTGGGAGACATTATGGCTAGGAAAATATTCGAGGGAAAAGGGTATCAAGGATTCTAGATTATCGGAAAAGACCAATATTAGCGTCGATCCATAGTTTTCAGGGTCGCTGAGATGAACTGTGACAAAATTTCGTTTGTAATAATATTCTATATTTATATGTACAAAATGACATGTCCTGACTGACTGACTGACTGACTGATTGACTGACTGACTGACTGACTGACTGACTGACTGACTGACTGACCGACAGATTCATCATCACCGAAACAAAACTACTGGAGAGAACGAAATGATATTTTGGGGATACATTTGTATTAGGGTGGAAGTTCTCACTAAGGGAGGATTTGTGGATATTCCGTCGCTAAGCGGGGGGGGGGGGAACAGTAGGTGGTTAATTCTTTCAATGAGCTTATCTACATCTGAAAAACTTAAAAGTTTATGGACATAAAAATGGATAGTTAGAATATCCTTTAAAAATAAAGAAACACTTATTTTTGTTTTGGGAAAATCCCCTTAAAGGGAGTAAAACAAGAGGGAAAAAGGGTTGATTGCCTTTTATGGGAACACATATCTAAAAGAAGTGAATATGTTGCAGACGTGAAAATTGGTATTTGGAATCTCCTTTAAAAATAAAGAAATATGTGTTCTTTCGTTTTCGGAAATCCACTTAAAAGGGTGAAAGAATTGAAAAATCATTTGAACTATTTGATGAGGATACATCTGTGAGGAAAACAACGGGAAACTACCTCACTCCTCATTTCCCTAGTACGCCTCTTCAGTGACGCCTAGGCTATTTATGATAGTTGTTGGTGGAACGGCAGATGATCAAACCAGCCTTCGGGCTGAATACCCAACATACATACTTATAAAAAGAAAACTAAAGATATTGCGGACGTGAAAATTGGTATTTCGAATCTCCTTTAAAAGTAAAGAAACGAGATTTATTTGGTTTTCGGAAAACCGTTTGAAGTGGGTAGGGGGTGGGGGGTGTGGACAGGGTGAAAGTAAGTAAAGGAGAAGAATTATTTTTATGAGGTTACTTATACTGTATATTATAAACTGAAGATGTTACAGGCGGGAAACTTGGTACTTTGAATCTCCTTTAAAATAAACAAGTCCTTTTTTTGTTTTCGGAAAATCCACTTAATGGGTGAAAATAACCGATAAAGCGGGTGAATTTTTAAAATGAGTACCGGTATATCTACAGTATAATTTTGTCAAAAATGTAACATGTTTCTTGTTTAAAAATGATGAAATTTGTATTTTGTTTTTTGTTTTTTTGTTTTCAGAAATACATTTAGGTGGGGTGATGATGGCGGAAGAATTCCTTTATGGTGATAGTTATATTTGAAAAACTGGTGATGTTACAGACGTGCATAAAGATATTAGGAATCTCTTTTAAAAATAAAGAAACATGTTTTTTGTATGTTTTCGACTTTTCACATGTACAGTTCTATGTCGCATGGCGATCATAGCCCCAAAAGGCTACAACGTTATTTATAAAGAGTTTCTGGGGTAAAAGAAACTCAATTTTTTGGTGAGCTTAGGCTATATTCTTTAGGGATTTTCAGATAATGTCTTAGTTTAGTACCAAGGAACGATTACTTTTTAATAAATTACAAAATCCACGCGGTAACTGCCAGTACCTATATAAAAATGAAACGACGCCTGTCTGTATGTCTGTTTGCCTGTCTCTCTGTCTTCCGAAAAGACATCACGTCTTTAGCGCTAACATTCTCAGAGATATATGTCACATGACCAAACGTGTTAATAACCTGAAAGATATATTAACTGAAAAAGTGTTTGCGAAATATCAGGTAACAGATTATTCTCTGTCTTGTCCTACTTAAATAGTGTAACTGTGTTCGCGTGTAAGAGATTGAGAACACAACATGAGAATTAATGTGTCTCTTACTGTGTAAGCACTAGAAGCTAAATAAATCGTAATTGTAGAGTAAAACTCTACAGTTTTACGTTTGTTTACCACCCCTGTCACTTGACAATATTAATATGGGCTAATCATTAGTTCTATCATTAACCAGCCCGTGGTATATGGTTGGCATATCTGCCTCCTGTCCAGAGGGCCTGATTGTGATTTCCGACTCTTCTAAAGATTTAATCCTGCACTGAGGACTGGAACGGGCTTCAGTCAACTTCATGACTTCAAATGAAGGAATAGTTGATATGAGAGTCAGCGGACTTGGTCGAGAAAGCTAAACGACATAGATGAACAAAGTCCTTTCCCTGATGATCTGACAATCGAAAACCTGCAAGCCACCCACCGGGGTAAGTCGTATTTAGGATCTTGTTCTTCACCTCTGTTCATGATTGTTATTATAAAAAATAATAATGTTGTTCTTTTTGTTTGTAACAGAACAATAGAATAAATTGAGAAATCTTACAAGCTGAAAACCATAGTGACTCTACAACCGTGGCCACCCGTCCTTTGCTTGTCTGGTCGGTCGGCGTGCAGAGCCGTCGGAGCACGGTCTAGCCGTGCCTAATTGTAGGTCTCGAAAACCTCATTATATCGGGGTCGGGAAAGAACAAGAGTAGGACAGGAATGATGAAGGCGAGGAACCTGGAAGTGGAAGCAATGCCAGACCAAGCGAGGGCAATCGTAATCGCCAAATGTTCAACGTGTTCGAGTTTTGTGTTTACCGTGGCATTCAGCCCTATTACGTTCCTTCCCAACTGACATCACTTCAGTCTTGTTCATTCATAAATTCATTATTTATTTATTTACCATAAAACTTTACAGTATGTATGGAAGGATAGGGTAAAAGGAAAAGCCCCTTACACGTAGTGCTCCCTGACCTTTGAAATAATTAGGCTACCTAATCCTAAACTAAAACAGCCATTAACACTATTTACAGCTAAAATAACGAAGTATAGCAAAGTAAGGTAATTTTGTCTGAGGGTTAACTTCTTTCATACAGAATACCTATCGGTGGTAGCAACTGCGGGTTAATTGCGTTAGCTTCGCTACATCTCCCCCGGTGGGTGGGGGCCGTAGAACAACATCCATGGTATGTTGTGAGAGGTGACTAAAAGGGGGGATCAGGGGATCGCAACATGGAAGCGTGGGTTGGATATGTATTCCTCAATAATGGAACTTTAGTGAGTGGTATCGGATTAAGATGTAGCAAAGTGATGGTGGTGATTATTGTTTAAAGAAGAACATCCTCTAAAAATATTAATCAGCAGGAAGAATGGTGGAGGTCCGACACTTCGAAAAGGAAGGGAAGGGCCACGAAGGAAAAGGTGAGAGTGTTGGCGGGGACAGAAGACAGAAACTGGCTATATTACTGGTGGTGGTGGTGGTGCTGGTGGTGGTGGTGGTGGTAGTAGTAGTTAGATGATAACGAACGACCTAATGTATGATAAAAAAAACTATGGAACCGGGCGAGTTGGCCATGCGGTTAGGGGTGCGTAGCTGTGAACTTGCATCCGGGAGATACTGGGTTCGAACCCCACTGTCAGGAGCCCTAAAGATGGTTTATAAGGTTTCCCATTTTCACTCCAGGAAAATGCTCGGGCTGTACCTTAATTAAGGCCACGGCCGCTTCCTTCCCATTCCTGGTCCTTTTCTATCCCATCGTCGCCCTAAGACCTGTCTGTGTCGGTGCGACGTAAAGCAAGTCGAAAAAAGTGGAATAATAATAATAATAATAATAATAATAATAATAATAATAATAATAATCGTATTGCCTCAGCCACGTGTGCAAGCATTTTTATTTGGCATTACCTGACTGCCTGTTCGTCAGTTTCGAAGTTCCGTTTTACTTTGCTGTCTACTAGATCGCAGAGTAAACCGGATCTTTCCGGGACGTTTATAGCTGAGTTTTAATTAATTTTATCGGGTAAACGCCAAATGTGACGCCAGAGATATTTTACATACCTACATCATTCGACATGGTATGTTGAGTGGACGTTGGTCCGCCCTTCAACATCCGCCAACCTCTGCCCGGTTTGAACCCGCTCTCTTGGGATCACTGATCCACACAGGGAGCTAATACATTGGAGTTAACTACTTATAACATTTGTGGATTAAAAACGCCCAGATAGGTTGTGTAAGACACGAGTCAATGGATACAGTCTATAAACATTTCTTTTATACTTTTCTCTTTGCAATTTCAAGTAGAAATCTAAATCTATAGCGAACTCGACCAGCCGAATCAGAAACTAACAATTTAGAAACATCACTACCGAGCAAGCGGCCATGCTGTTAGGGTCGCACAGCTGTGAGCTTGCATTCGGGGGACAATGGCGTTCCGTGGTTTCCGTATTTTCACATCAGGCAGATGTTGGGGCTGTACTTTAATTAAGACCACGACCCTTTTCTACCCCACCGTCGCCACTAGACCTGTCTGTGTCGGTGCGACGTAAAGCTAACTGTAAGAAAAGAAACATCAGTATAGTAATACTGTAGCAGTTAGCTTATCTTAAATCAGCTCTTTTCTATGGTGAAACAGTTAAAAATGTGATTACTGTGGTCTACAACATGAATATCACAACGTTTGTGCAGGGGCGTTGTGTGATATCGCGAGGATAGTTGAAACATGAGAAAATGAAATTCACCTCCCCTGTGGAGGAGGAAATAAATTGATTTGGATTTTCTTAATGAAAATCCAGTTTTCCGTCTGGAGAAAGTATATTTCGAAGAAAATTATATGGGCATAATTACTATTGAGTGTTTACTCTCTTTCACATTTATATTACACTTATTAACTTACGCGACGCTTGTGGACAGATATTACCTGCAACAATCCTTCTCCTTATCTGCATGAACATCTCTGACTCTTGTTACTGTCAATAAGGAATCAGGCAAAAGAAATTTAGTGGAGCTATTGTATGAAAATATTATATATTCTACTTCATCTTTTCATACTATAATTAATATAAATAAATAAATAAACAAGGAACACTTTCGCTGGATATTAACTAAATTAGAGAAACTGAATATTGTTCGATAGATTTTTATAAACTAGAATGAATATTGATCATTGTTTTACACTCTAAGCCTTCTTTTTAAATCCTATTATAAATGTTGACAAATGATTGGCAATGAGACATTTTACTATAAAATGAAAACGCTTTGTCTATATTCGGTGTAGCTCTATGTTTCGTTGGTACTGTAAAATCAGCGGTATCTTTAACAGGTCGGCAATGATTTCATATATCGGAGAACATTTCATCACCGTGCGTTCATATTTTCTGATCAGAACTCGATCTTCCTTTGTAGACTATTCGATAATTACTACAGTTTGCTCAAAAATAATATCCCCCACACTTTCTTAGCTAGTTGCTTTACGTCACACCGACATATATAGGTCTTATGGCAACAATGGGATAGGAAAGAGCTAGGAGTGGGAAGGAAACACCCGTGGCATTAATTAAGGTACAGCCTGGTGTGAAAATGGGAAACCACGGAAAATCGTCTTCAAGGCTGCCGATAGTGGGGTTCGAACCCACTATCTCCCGAATGCAAGCTCATAGCTGTGCGCCCCTAACCGCACGGCCAACTCTCCCGGTATACATTCCTAGAGATAGATTTCTTATTCTTCCCCATAATGTTGACATTGAGAATACCTCTGTATTTCTATTGAGTTATAATGAAAAACCTGTAAAGGGAATCTTTATTTAGAGAGAAATATTCACAGTTATCCGAAAACTTCCCAAACTTGTATACTTTTGCACACTGCTTAACGGACAACTGTTGAGAAGTAATTTACAAACAGATTCAGGATATCTGGTGGTAATATCAAGCACTGGGGGGCATGTGCAATATTTAGTTACTAAACAACGGACTCATTGCTAGGTCATCAGTTTGAATCCGTCCGTTAACTTTCGAAGCTGGAATGATACTACGCCATCTTGCAAATATTCCTTTATTAACTGACCAGAAATAAATAAATAAATAAATGAATAAATAAATAAATAAATAAATAAATAAATAAATAAATCAATCAATCAATCAATCAATCAATCAATCAATCAATCAATCAATCAATCAATCAATCAATCAATCAATCAATCAATCAATCAATCAATCAATCAATCAATCAATCAATCAATCAATCAATCAATCAATCAATCAATCAATCAATCAATCAATCAATCAATCAATCAATCAATCACCGATCTGTATTTATCTGCATGTATCTAAAAAGTATGTAATTTATTTTGAAAAATTAAAAAAAAGCATTCGTATTTGAACTAATGAAACATCTGACAATTGTTAATGCAAGCAATACAAATGATTTGTTCGTATGGCTACGGAATAATTGTGCTGGTAATACTGTGTTGAACACGTTCTTCTGATTTTTAGTAAGTCCTCGAATTAAAAAGAATGTAGATCGTCATGTTTCGCCTCGAGCCGAAAAGTAGACCATTTGCCATAATATCCTTGATTAGAAATGTATCAAAAAGAGTCGGGCTGAGTGGCTCAGGCGATTGAGGCGCCGGCATTCCGGCCCCAGCTTGGCAGGCTCTATCCTGGCTCAGTCCAGTGAAATTTGAAATTGCTCATTAGTACGTACTTTTAGTGAAAATATCTTCTGGTTGAGCGTCGGAGATTTCGAATCGAACAGTTGGATCAGTGATTTCTCCAACCTACTTCTGACTAGCTACTGCACTTGTAATTTTAAGAGCTACATTAAAAACGTGGCTTTCGAAGAATATTCGGGAGGTAGATGCCACAATCTATCATTCCTTTATAAGTCCCGGATCTTTGTATCCCATCACTTTAAAAAAATCTGTGTAACATCTGTTTCTCAGGAAATTTATAAATTCTGTAATGCTTCTCGACAAGAGGCTTCAATATGCACATCGTGTATGCCTACTCATATGCGCAGATCATTACGAATTCTTCTCACGCTATGTCCATAAAAGTGTCATCAAGAATTTCTCAGGAATGGACGATTTTTAAGGTCGAGATTCGACTCCGAGCAATATAAATTTGCATCATGGTTTCCATGACAATAGAAATCAGAATTTATGAGCACTCTTTAGGGAACTCATTATCACACGAAACACTTCGGCGCAAGAATGCACCATCAACTCCAACTATATCATATAACGACCAGTTTCTCAACATAATGGACTGCGAGATGGTGGATAAAAAGAAATTTATCCTTAATGGCGACGCCAAGTAAAGAAGAAGTGATAAGAAACTTGGTGAGAATCTATGCTGAAAAAATATGGATGTTAATCGTTAAATAAAAAAGAGAAGTAGAGTGGATATTTGGCAACTTTAAAGACTCAAAGAGACTTTCGCTTTAAAAATACGGTTATAGATTGTCACTTTTACGAAGGAAATACAGGGACTAAGTAGAAATATACGGGATATTAAGGTGTGCTTATGAATAATGTATATATATGTGCGTTACCTTAAATATTCTGTAGCAGTTCCTTAACATTCCTTAGAGAAAGTGTGGAAAATGGTGCAATGGAAATAATTTATTTAAGTTATTTCACATTGTTCATACAATTCATATGAATCATATTTCTAAACATGTTTTCCTAATATAACACACTAAGGTAAGGGTTATTCTGCCCGAAGGCAGGTCCGAACCTCCGCAGAGGTGTTCCTGAGCCGGAGTTTACGTGCGGTAGGGTGACCAGTTCCTTTCCGCTCCTCCATTCCCTTACCCCCCACCAACAGCGCGTGGCAACCCATCCAACTCCTGACCACGCCCAATGTTGCTTAACTTCGGAGATCTCGCGGGATCCGGTGTTTCAACATGGCTACGGCCGTTGGCGGAATACACTATATTATAAAAAATACCTAGGTACAGTTACCAATAATCGTATTCCACTACATAATATCGTAGCTGGTGTTCCGAAACAGTGAGTGTTACAATGCTCACCCTATCCATTATTTCCCAGAAGACTGGTAGCGCTTACCTGCCACATGTTGGTATGCAGTACATCAGAACAATTTTCGTTGAGTTCATTTCCCTATCTGAGTGCGTTACGTAAATGAAAATGAACTTGTCTGTACCGTATATTTTGCATGAACGTTTGCATGACATATTTACCCACTCTTAGAGTATCATACATTTAACGTTCATTTTTTTACACTGTATGTCAATTAACAAATTGTTAATGCAATTTTACTTTTGGGAATAATAATTGGACTTTATAATTTTAACACAGCTACCGTAGCTCCGACGGCAGCGCGATGGCCTGGATACTGTGATTCAAATCCCGGTCAGTCCATGAGAGATTTGTGCTGGAAAAAGCGTAGGTGGGACAGGTTTTTCTCCGGGTACCCCGGTTTTCCCTGTCATCTTTCATTCCAGCAACACTCTCCATTATCATTTCATAGCATTTATCAGTCATTAATAAATCACTTTGGGAGTGATGACCCCATTGTAATAATAGCCTATATGATTCATTCATTACATCCCTGACTCGGTCCAAGACTGGAAAACAGGTTGTAGGTTTTCATTTTCAATCTTAACTCATTGAAATATCCAGTGAATGACTACAGTACTGTATTAATTTGTCATAAATAGTACACAGAAAGAAATCCTGGATTTTCTTTTTAATATAGCTATTCTTCAGTTACTTATATACCGGATGAAGCGAAATTCCACACTCGGGCGTCGCAGCGCGACTCCTCACATGCCAGCAATAAAAAAATGTATCTCACAAAAGTTCGACCTGCGAGTATATCCGGCAGAAAAAGAACGTTGAAGAGTGGCAATCTGGCAACACTGTAACCACATGTAGGGTAACTACCTCTGTCAACACGTATTAGTCGTGTTGTGCAGTTGGTGCAGTGGATAGAGTTTTGGGTTAGCATGTAGGAGCTCGAGGGTTCGATCCTGGGTTGAGGCGCACTTTCTTATTTGCTAATTTCCATCGGACACTACATACTGCAAAACAGTAAGACAACGTTTCTTAGGTCACATGTATCCTACATTTACAAAATTTAGTAAAGCTGAACATGTTGTAACGCATCTAGTATATGAAGAGGTGCGAACAAATTCACGCCCACGACGTGGAAAGGGCGTCTTTCAAAGCTGAACAATGAAAACGAATGTTCGTCCATTTCTAGGATAGTAGTATGCAAGTGCAAACGGTGTTTATAGGACCCGCTGCAATCGCTGTTGACGATTAAGATGCCAGATACCATACCACCTGGACTACATTTACGAAATCATAAACATACGCCTCAAACCAGGATCGACCCCTTAGACTTCCTGCATGTTATCCCAGAACTCTATCCACTGCACCAACTGTACAGCACGAGTATTGCATGCTGACAGAGGTAGTTACCCTACATGTGGTTACAGTGTTGCCAGATTACCACCCTTCAACGTCCTTTTTCTCCCGGATATACTCGCAGGACGAACCTTTGTGAGAGACATTTATTTATTGCTAATAATAATTTCGTGTGGCTATTTCTAGCCGAGTGCAGCCCTTGTAAGGCAGACCCTCCGATGAGGGTGGGCGGCATCTGCCATTTGTAGGTAACTGCGTGTTATTGTGGTGGAGGATAGTGTTATGTGTGGTGTGTGAGTTGCAGGGATGTTGGGGACAGCACAAACACCCAGCCCCCGGGCCATTGGAATTAACCAATTAAGGTTAAAATCCCCGACCCGGCCGGGAATCGAACCCGGGACCCTCTGAACCGAAGGCCAGTACGCTGACCATTCGGCCAACGAGTCGGACTTATTTATTGCTGACATGTGAGGAGTCGCACTGCGACGCCCGACTGCGCGAATTTCGCTTCACCCTGTATAGGAAATTATAGGCTAAGACAAGCATAAAAACAAGGGGCAGCGTTACATTTTCTTAGTAACACGATGCTGAACGTTTTAACATTCAAATAATTCAGGGTGAATAATGAATAAACGTCAGGTAACTATGTAAACACAGTGAAAAGCTCATAAAAATGAACAGTAACTCAGAACCCAAATACCAAGACATCAGAAATGTAGTTCATTACATCAACATTTCGCGGATAATAGCTCAAGTTTCTGGCAGCAATACTGGAGGGAATTATGACCTCTAAGGTTAGGTACGAAGATTTATGCACGTATGTCATCACCAGTACTGTAAATCTGGAAGTTATGACACATACGTGTCGTAATCATCCTCTAAATCTTTAAGATGTTCGTAAACAAATATTTAAATCATTCCACTTTCATATCATTTGTCTGTACTAATTACTATAAATGTTTTTGAAAGTTTAAGTACTCGTCCCTATTCTTTTTGCTACCTGTTTTAACGTCGGACTAACACATCGAAGGATTTTGGAGACTGAAGGATGAGAAACAGCTACTTGTATCTAAGAAAAGAATCATTGCTTATACAAACAAAATACACTTCCTAGCAAAATTACATTAAATCATCTTCAATATTTTTGAATTGTGATGAAAATCATGTGAAACATTGAAAGGCGTGGGGGGAAGATCGACAAGCATATGACCTACCAATTGACATATATCGTCATATACGAACACATTTTTTGAGGTAGTGGATTTATCGAAACCGACTTTCAACCTATTAGGCAGTTTTACGTACATTTAGTACGTTTTGAAGGGGTACTAAATGTACGTAACGTGACCTAATAGGTTGAAAGTCGGTTTCGATTACAATACGGTCATGAAAATTCAATATTCGTAGTGGAGTTATGTTCTTTAATAAGATTAAAGAGGGAATGTATTCTATAACGAAGAATGAATGTGCAATATTTGACACTTAAAAATATTTATTGTTGGCCCCGCGGTGTAGGGGGTGCGTGCCTGTCTCTTATCCAGAGTCCCCGAGTTCGACTTCCGACCAGATCAGGGCATTTAACCTGCATCTGAGGGCTGACTCGCGGTCCACTCAGCCTACGCGATTACAATTGAGGAGCTATCTGAAGGTGAGATGGCGCCCTCGGTCTAGAAAGCCAAGGATAACACGACACCTCGTAATTTTCAGGCCTTCGGGCTGAGCAGCGGTCGCTTGGTAGGCCATGGCCCTTCTCGGCTGTTGCAACATGGTATTTGGTTTGGTTTGTAAAACTGTTCCTTCCTTTAAAATTATTCAGCTCTGCACTGCGTAAATATATACGTACCAAATATTTTAGTGCATATGAATCCATTCCGTATTCGTAAGACTATTTGTAGTATTGCAGCACAGTTAGAGATTCCTACTTAAGAGTTACACGGCGCAGCTGAACGTGAGATGTAACAGAGGCCTGTGGTTGTGTCGCTAATTGATCCTTGAGGCAACCCTGCTGTAGCTCATCAGACAGGCGCTCCAGGTCACCTATCAGTCAGAACTGTGCCTCCAATCAGTAACAGGATGCGAAATGGCTCTCTCCGATTTCCTCAGGGTTCACGGCTCCCGTCACTAATTGCAAGAGACCGCTGGATCATGAGGAGAAATTACCCTCGGACTCTATTTGTGAATTTCGAAACCATCGTAGGCATATTGATCCCGCTAAATGGGGACGTGCATTTGAATCCTCTGTAATTGTGCCATTTGAAACTCAATAATTTATAGGTCATATTACGAAACAAGGCTGTTCTAAAACAATGTAATTTCAAAATACGTAAGAATCAGTGGTGATTGCATATCAGTGTCATACTTTGAATTGAACTGAATTAATGAATTATATTCGAGAAATTTATAACGCACGGGAAAAGGATTCTAAACGTTTTTAGAATTAACTTTCAAAATTTGATACCTACTAGTATGTAAACAAGCATCCCTTCCTGAATCGTAGGTTCCTTCTTACCTATATCTGATTCCTTACCCTAGAACGATTGCTGGCCTTTACCAAATAAATTGTCATTGAAGTAGGGCGAATATTACATATAAGGCACGTACGGCTCGGTATGAGGTTTGTTTTCTAGGTCAACATCCATATCTTGGTCTGCTTTCTGTTGAAATCTTATAGTTGGTTCAAATATATCTACCCTATTATTCACAATATCGATATAATCACTACATCATCTCGTTTATTAATACATTTATTTATTAACCCCTTGTTTAGTATGACGTGGATCGGCTATAGAGCCTGGTGTTATGCCAAACCATAACCCATATTTCCAATTTATCTTTCATTCTACCCCCTCCCCGGCACTTAATGCCCATGAAAGGGCTTTGGCCTGCCCAGCGACCGCTGCTCAGCCCGAAGGCCTGCAGATTACAATGGGCCGTGTGGTCAGCACGACGCATCCTCTCGGCCGTTATTCTGGGCTTTCGAGACCGGGGCCGCCATCTCACCGTCAGATAGCTCCTCAATTCTAATCACGTAGGCTGAGTGGACCTCGAACCAGTCCTCAGGTCGAGAGATAAATCCCTGACCTGGTCAAGAATCGAAACCGGGGCCTCCGGGCGAGAGGCAGGCACGCTACTCGTACACCAAGTGACCGGCTTTCATTCTAGAAAAGCATCGGCAAATTACTACAAATCGATTAGAAAAGTTTATCATCTAGTTCCAATGGTTAATATTTACATGAAGTAAATTATCTTATGGTATTTTTATTATTACAATTTGTTTAACGTCGCACCGATACAGAGAGGCCTAGGAGTAGGAAGGAAGCGGCCGTGGCCTTAATTAAGGTGTAAAAATGGGAAACCAAGGAAAACCATCTTCAGGGATGCCGACAGTGGGGTTCGAAACAACTATCTCCCGAATGTAAGCTCACAACTGCGCGACCCTAACAGTACGGGTATCTCGCTCGGTGTCTTACGGATATCATATGTGCTATATACTGTGTTCTTATAAAATGTAAGTAATGTTTGCAACACCTTCTTTTGAACAGGCGTGTACTACTAATATCTCTAATTTCAGCCGCCAGGGAATTCCACAGGTGAATAGTATCGGGAATGAATAAACCACTGTATCTAGCCGTTCGATGAGCTGGTATTCTTAGAATTAGAAGATTTCTTAAAAAAATGTCAAAATCCAAGTAGGCCTACTTGAAGAGGAGGTTTCGGACTCGTCACAGTCACAGAAATGGAGCCTAACTTCGGGCAGGAACGCTGTTCATTGAGAGAACATTGCAATTCATGTTGATAGGGTTCATCCCTTGTGATGAAGTCAAGAATTCCAACCTAAATAAATTGCTGAAATATATTTGTGAACAAAACTAGATATTTGTTTGCAATTTTTCGTAGCATCAATAGTACCCAGATATGCAAGACATTCTCAATTCATAAGTTACCACAATTTACGATCTTACACCTCGTAGGACAAGGGACAGCCTACAAAAACGTCATATATTCAAATAAAGTCAAAAGTCTATAAAAATGTGGTTTGTTTCACTTACCAATAAGTGGTCACTGCGAATGTGTTTTTCTTAATCACTTTCCGTTGGGTGAATATCTCGACATCATAGTCTATGGACTTGAGTTCACTCCCAATGCACAGAAGAGAAAAGTCCTGTAATTTTCCCTAAGAAAGAGAAGAACGAAGATATGCTTTGATTAGTCACAATGAAGGAAGTGAACATTCGGCCGAATTGTTGGTGACGGGAGTGAAAAGGTATATACGCAAGCTTATATCCACATACTGGTATAAGCCTATATGTTGCAAATAATTATGGATATATAAAATGCGTAAAACAGGTGTTACTTGCCTTTGAAATAATGTGATCCGCGCCGTAGCAATAAGAAAATTACAAACGTACATTTTGTGATGCACGTGACGCGATTATACCTCTGGTCTAACATCAAATATCAGTATGTATTTGAAGTTAACACGTTATTTAATTACACTTCTTCGAGAAAAATCCTGTAATAAATGCTTATGGCACGAGTGCGAATACTACAGTTATACATTTCGTCCTTCTGGCATAGCAAAGACATTTTTATTTGAAAGACACCGCCATCCCACTCTCAAAGTTGCCACTCCTGGCGATAGCTCTTGTTCGCCCCTGCGTAAATATTGCCCTAGATAAGGAATTATTAATATTGTTGTGGTTGACAATTGCAAGATGATTTATTTTAATAACACCCAAATGGGCAATGAATGTAAATTACTGGTTCAGAGCAAGTGTTGCTAGCTGACGTGCTGTTTATTTTTTTTTCTCCGGTATCATTTTAAAGGTGATAGACGTACACTACATAAGGGATACTAACATATTACATGTGACAATACTGTGTTACTTATGCCGCGTGAAAGTTGAACATTGAGGCCAAAAGTGAATGTCGAGGCTTTTCTCCGTTTCTTTTGTGTGCATATATGGTTGAAATGTATCTCATCAACCTAAACATGGTGAAGAAATAATAATTGTGATATCTTCATCTGTTCAATAGATATGCTTTCAAAAATATGGTCATAGTACGTCCGACGCTGGCATGACGTTACCCGCGGCTCCATCTCGTGACGGGCCGCCATTGTACAGCGTGGATGCGGCGATTCAGAGTGAAAACTGTAGTTCATTCAATTGAATCCTGACCCCGTGACTTCAGAATAATTAGTCCTATGTTAAATTAAATACGTGCGTTTAATTTCACTTAACTCGGCACGTAGACGTCACTCCCAAAACTTACGGACGTGCCGTATATATAACCTATGCGTTTTCTTTTTTACGTTTTTCTTCAAGCAGTCGAGAATGTTTGTATTTCGCTACTGTGTGACGTTTCTTTCACAAAACATATGTTGACAGGTTGTTAAACAGGTCAGCCGTGAAATAATAGCCATTTCGTTCATAATTGCCACCAGACCCTGAATGGGAAATTTTGCAAATAGTATAAGAATAAAATAACGTGAAAGCTGTACGAAAGTGAAGTTTATTTGTTTACTACTCATTTGGGTGTGGTTTCGTTTCTACTTTGGCACATCACTTTGATATTATACAGTGTATGTGGACAATGAAAACAATATGTTTAAATTTCACCGTTCCAGTAAAAAAAAGTCAACGCTTTCTGATGTGCTATCCCATAATTCCTTTTTGTCATAAGGTAATTTAATTTTAGCATATTGGGTTATTACAATGGTCATATTTTAATTTTATATTTATAATGTCAAAATAACTAAGTTGAAATGCAGTTATCTTTATGATATTTAAAAAAATGGTATCTCTCCTCTTTTGAAATTCGTATTTAGATTACTAATTAAAATGTTAAGACTTTACAATATAATTAAAATACCTTTCCCACTTGCCTCGAATCCCACCACCTTTGTTTCGGGTTAAAAAAGCATTGGCCTGAGGTACATTCAAAGCCCAGTAGGTTTTCCGATGTTTCTCGTAGCCAGTAAATCTGAGGATATTATACTTTGAGAGCGTCTCTCTTCCATTTGATGCGTATTGCATTGTCTAAATATATCAAATTAATTTACTGCCACGTTCCACTGAGGAACACGACTTAGAATATTTTGCTATCAGGCTTTGTGCCGACTTTTTCTCTAGTTTATATCAGTTGTGAAAGTGCCTGGCATACTTCTTGGAAGAGCCTCATATAAAATACATGTCAAGTTCTCTGTATTCTGTGATTTGTACCTTCTGGGTTAGTAACTCCAGGCGTGTGCGTTGTTCCTGTTAACTTAAAGTTCAACACACGAACAATTCACATGCCATGTAGGCGATTAAACGAGGCTGTTCTTCGCTATCAGAATACCTAACTATGTGTTCCAGCATCGGACTGGCCTGGAATACAGAAAGTGGAACTATTTCAATATTTAAAGAGTCTCCTCTAGCGCCAGTTTATGACCTAGCTTTAAATGCAAGATCACACTCTCGTACGTCACCCCATAAAAAGAACAGCAGACACTTGTCTACTGCCTAAAACTCGCCAACCATTCCTTCAATATTCATCGTCATTGCGGAGAACTCCTTGAGTGACGTTATATGTTGGTACCACTGCAGCATACATACAGCTGAGGGAGGGAAATATATCGCTTAGAGTGAGAAGTATGTAAGAAGGCTTGTAAGCACTAGCTGCGCCATGACAATAGTAATAATAATAATAATAATAATAATAATAATAATAATCCTATGACCTCAGCAGACATTTCAATTTGACGCCATTTGGCTGTCTGTTCGTCAATTTCGACGTTCCATTTTACTCTAGGCCCGCTAGATGGCAGACCGATCAAACCGAAACACTCTTGGGCGTCTTTGGCTGAGATTTAATTAATGTTGTCGGGTGTAACACCAAATGGGTCACCAGAGATCTTTTACATGACGACATCGTACGACATGGAGTGTCGAAATGACTCCTTTCCGCCCTTCAATATTCCGATTACCTCTGTCGAGTTTGAACCTGCTACCATGGGATCTGGAGACCAACGCTCTACCACTGATCCACAGAGGCAGCTTGTAACAGGAAGAAATAAGCGCTACATATTGTTTTCCATGAGTGCACTTCGTGGCGCGTGCGGTATTTTTTGATGACGTTATATTTTGAGTTCACACTAAGTATTATGCCCGTTGGTCACGGTAAAATATTTCGTAAAATTGGTTGCACAACGAATTTGATAAAAATGTGACGAAAATAAGTTGTGTTGTTTACGGTAAAATGAATTTATAAAATCTGTAGAAGCATCAGAATGGCCATCTGTGAACTAAATTCTCAACTAAGATTGTGTGTGCTGCGAAGAATTGAGTTCTAAGCTCGTTTATCTTCGCCTTCACTTCAGCCTGGATTGTATTCGGCCGAACTTGTGACAGAAATTCGACGACTGAATTTTCTGCTCCCCTTGTTGCATTTATGTTGTGATACATTGGCGTTTTAACCTCATACAAACACTAACAACTTACTTAGTCCACCCGCATTCTGCTATCTTAGAAGTGTTTGTTTATTCTCACAAAAGAGGTTCACAATATTCTTACGTCGTAGCGCCAGTATTATAGTTCGTTTCACAAAGTTAATTTTACGGAACAGAACATACCCTATTTTACAAAAAGCTTTATCAAAGGTTGAATTTGACCGTGAGCAACAGAAATTTTATAACATTAAATTATTGTACATATATTTTGAACGAGAATATTTACCGAGAGCAACAGGCATTACGATTATTTCTTGTATTCGTATTAACTGTGAGTGACAGAGTGTAAACTACAAACTGAAGGCGTGTCTGCTTCATAGTCACTCGTGCATACAAGCGAGAGGGTTTTCAGTAAAAAATTAATGTTTTTGCCTTTATGTTCGACTAACTAATTTTGTGGTTTACGGAGACGCCGAGGTCCCATTTTCACACCAGGTACCTTTATTAAGGCCTCAGATGCTTCACTCACACTCCTAGCCCTTTCCTACCCCATCGTCGCCATAAGGCCTATCTTTGTCTATGAGACGTAAAGCAACTTGTAAAATAAGGAAAAATCACCAATAATTGTGGTGTCCAGCTCCTTGTCTGAATGGTCGGTGTATAGGACATCGGTGCAGAGACCACGGGACTGGTTCCTGGTCAGGCCGCGTATGGTTTAATTCCTCTACCTCGGGGCTTGCTGTTTTTTTTCGTCTGAATGCATTCATTTATATATAACATACCACACTACAAACTATCATAAACACAGGATAATGAATATATCCCTCCACAGACGACTGACGTCAGGAGGGGCATCCGCCAGTACAGTTAATCCATAGCACTGACACAAAGTAGTTTGGAAGAGGTCTGAAAGATGATCTATCTGCAATGGTTTTAACAGATGAATAATTTATCTGTAAATGTTCGTCGTCTGTTTTTGGGAGAAAAGTGTATCATTCGATTGTATTAATACACCCATTAATTTTCGTGGAAGTAATTTTCATTATCAGAATATTAGCCGGCGTGGGCGAGGAGAGGTAGTCACTAGACAGCGTGCCAAAAGCCTGGATTCAATTCCGTACCTCTCCTCGGGGCTCACATGGAGTGAGGTGTATGACGTTGATGATGGTGATTCGTCTTCGGATGGAGACGTTAAGCCATGAACAGACTCCGTGGGGTTATTCGAAGGAGTAGGCTATGACCCAGCACCGATATTCACCCTCTTCCGTCATCATCATCATCGCCGCCGCCACCATCAGCACAGTCAGACGAGCAGATTGCCTACCTGTCGTTAACTGTGGCCCTGGAAAGGGCTCAGGTGTGGATGTTTCTGGTGTGAAAGGATCAGCCGACAGGTTATTCATTCTCTAACGTTGCCCAGGGCACGCCCGATTGCTTTTATTATCTTGATCACAAATCATCGCAATCTTCAGGGAGGCGTGTTTCGTGTACCCCAGGTTGCAATTATGGAGGGCAGCATCCTACCTTCCCCCTGGCTGGATAAGATTTTCTTAAACTCTACCTCCTGGCCACGACAAGGAATGGAAAATCTGGAAGTCCCTGAATAGACTAAGATCTGGAGTTGGCAGATCCAAGGTTAATTTGGCAAGATAGTGCTACATAGATCAGGGCCTCTCAAACGCCCAAAATCTCACGCGTGCAGAGCGAGGCGCAAGAGCTCCGTGCACTGTGCATCGGTGCCGCTCGGTGCCGCTCGCTATGGCTCGGATCAACGCTTCGTCTCTGGGCTACTCGGCTATGTTCGGCTCTACTCGGCTATACTCGGCTCAACTCAGCCCGGATTTGGAGCGCTACGGCGCAAGTGGGGGAGAGGGAGACAGGCGGAGCGAGCGAGACAGGCGTGAGGAAAGAGAGAGACAGCGCTATCGCTCCAAATCGAGGAGTGGGGGGTCTGCACTCTGGTCAACCAAGCCAAGTCGTCTTTTGCACCGTGCACAGTGCATGCACCACGCGCATGCACCCTGAGAGGCCCTGACATAGATCAAGAAGAAATCCAATGTGAGTGCGGAGAAGACCGGACCGTCCAACATATGCTCCAGTGTCGAATATGTCCAGCCTCCAGCACAGAAGATGTGCTATACCAAGCATGAAAAAACGCATTGGAAGTAGCCAAGTTCTGGGCAAATGTAATATAGTAATTATAACTGTGTACAATATGTATGTTTCGGATACGAGAACAATAAATACACCTGTCAAAGTAAAAATTATATTTCATGAAACTGAGCTTATCCTGGATGAAAGCGGGTGCTGGAAAGAGAAGCACCTACACATCACACTGATTTTGAACTTACTGAATCTAAATCATATTAACGTTATTTATTTTACGTCCCATCAACTACTTTGATGGTTTTTGGAGACGCCGATCTGCCGAAAGTTTGTCCCGCAGAATTTCGTTTACGTGCCAGTAAATCTACTGACACGAGGTTGACGTATCTGAGCACCTTCAAATAAACCGGACTGAGCCAACATCGAAAGTACCAAGTTCTGATCAGAGGGTCATCATATCAACCGTTTGATCCACTCAGTCCATTTTAATGTATCTAACACATCTATTTGGCTAATTTTTTCATCTTTCCATTATAGAAAATCAAGAGGTCTATTCAACAACCAGGTATTTCCAATCTCGATCCCTAGGACAATATTCGTGCTGAGTAAGAGATTGATTATTCTGTCTGATGTGCAGAACGTCAGTAGAGTAGGTCATGCATACCTCTAAGCTATTGGTAGGATTTACGTCAACTTAGCAGTTCCCGTTCTGTGAATATAAACACAGCGTCACTAACAAGTTAAATATTTTCCTCAGCAAATATGTCAATACTATAGGACACAAATCTCATCCAAAGCACTGCTGTTAAATTGCCATATTTTTGTGGTGACATATTGATAGAATTCTCAAGTCTAATTCATTGCACCGTCCATGATTGTTTAGTTTTCAATATTTACTGAATATTGTCGTTGGAAATGTTTATTAGTAAATTCAGGCTCTATAACTTTATTTGAGGAGCAAGCAATCAAAACATATAGTGCCCACCTTTGGACAAATTTGTGTTTGGTGCAGTTTCAAGGAGTAATTTCGTGCTACACATGTTCCCGCATTCAGATTTTTATATATATGTATGTTGTAACATTAAAATAGTAACTTAGAAGTGAGCGTTAAAATCATCGTATATTGTCCATGCGAGTGACTGTATCAGAACGTAATGTCCACGGATGACATAATTTTCACTTTCTTTTCTTTTCATAAGGAGCTGCCTGGCCGAGGCGGTAAAGGCGTGCTCGGTTCGCCCGGAAGGACGTAGGTTCGAATCCCCGTCGGGAAGTCGTAAAATTTAATAAAACGAGATTTCCACTTCCGGAGGTGCATATGGCTCTGAGGTTCACTCAGCCTACACCAAAAAATGAGTACCAGGTTAATTCCTGGGGGCAAAGCCGGCCGGGCGTAGAACTAACAACTCTACCCCATCACGTGCCGAGGTTAACAATGGTGGATGCCTTTAACTTCCTCTCCTCCAGAGGGCCTTCATGGCCTGTACGGAAGTGACTTTGCTTTGGTTTACTTTTCTTTCCTGGGAAACTTACGATACTAAGTCCGTCTAGTCTAGTCTAGATAAGTACGTCATTTTTCCATTATGTTAATACTTGTATATTTATTTTATTTTTGTCATTACTGGTTCATGTTATCTCTAAACTCTCTATCATTGACAAGCTTACACAACGTAAACAATACTGTACATATATAAGCATGTTTTAAGTAATCTGATAGAATCTGAGGATGTTCTTGTAGAACGAAACATGTCATTCTTTGTATATTTGTGTGTATTTTACAGGTATGTTTATAGTGTTATAATGTATATTGTAATTGCTGTGAGTTTGACAGACTGGAAAGTTTTTATTGCATTTTCGAACTCGTGCACATTATCAGGCCGTTACTTCGCCCAAACCCGGACATTCTATTTCTTCACAGCCCCGTAAAATAAACGTACGCCTCATCACCGAACCATGTGTTGTAAAGTACGGGATCACCATCTGCAATAGCCCATGCAGCAAACTGTATTCACCGTTGCCTGTCACGCCCCGTTAGCTTTTGTGCTGTTGTCATTTTTGTATCGGAAAAGATCTAGCACAGACTGCAGTATTATCCGAATTCCCCGACGAGCTGGACACAGCCATTTCTGGTGAAATAGGGCTCCGAGCCACGACCGTTCTCAGAGCAGCAAGATTCTCCGGTGAGTGGACCGGCTTGAGGCAGGGCAGTTTTCCCTCCATAATATTACCTTCGGTTTCAATTTAGCTGGCCAGTTTATATACCAGCTTCCGGCAGGGAACCCACCAGGTACAGAGATGAACACGAACTAATACCTGAGTCCGAGCTAACTCTTTGTTTCCGCATAAAACACTTGTCGCACCTTCTATTCACGCGTCAACTAGCATTTTTCTCCCATACTGTATAACTGTAAACCGACACGCATGCGTGACATGTGCTGCCATCTGTAAAATCACGCATGAAATAAAGTTTATGTTCTCAGTAGAACATGGTTCTGGGAACAGATTTACAAATTTTGTGAACCTTTTTGGATGTAAGACATTTCATGTATACCCTATAGAATTAAAACTAAGCGTCATTTTGAATCGGACAATGAGGCGATGGCAGCATCAAAGAGATATTAGTTTAGGTTGCAAATGATGAATTTCAGCATTATTTCTGGAAGATCTCTTGAAAATTTGCATAACTGTGGAAAATATCAAAAGTAAACACGTTTAGTTGATAATAGAATGGTCCAAACAATGTACAGAAATTGAGCTGAAATTCAGAAGATGCAAAAGTGGTCGATGTGTCCGCTCTTATGAAGTAAAATCGACGTTCGGTGTGCGTGGTAAATTAGCATAACATGGGACCACAATGCGATAGCACGTACCAGTGGTGGTGGTGGTGGGGATTATTGTTTTAAGAGGAAGTACAACTGGGCAACCATCCTCTATATAACACTAATCAGAGGGAAAATATGGAAGGGGTCCGACACTTCGAAAAATGTAGGTAACGGCCAAAGGAAGACAAGGGACACGAAGGGTGTGAAAATGAAAGACTCCCTAGCCCTCGCAAACCCAATAGCGTCAGGGTCGGAAAAGAACAAGAGCTGACCAAGAGAGGTCGGATAGGATAGATGAAAGTGAGGAGCCTGGCGCAAGTAAGTGGAAGCCATACCAGAACTCAGCTGAGGGCCCCGTGGACGCCAGCCCACGCTCCAAAGTTCAGAGCCCTTGAGGCCCATTTTGGTCACCTTTTACGACAGGCAGGGGATACCGTGGGTTTTATTCTACCACCCCCACCCACAGGGGGATAGCACGTACCAAAGGATGTTTCATCTACACAAAATAGATGGCATCTTTTAAGATATTTCTGAAATAAGTTGGTCAGGTATGTGAAAATTTGTGGAATAGAGAACATCGTGGAAGTTTCGAAAATGTTGGAATATCATAGTTTAGAATTACTGCTGTTAAAGGCGTACAGCCGCATAATGGAAAAGTGGGTGGCGTATCAGTGTTTTAATTTTTAATTTTAAGAATGTGTATGTCGATTCAGCGAACATTTGAATCCTTCCTCGTATTTCCTAGTTTAAAACCTTATATCTTCTACATTAGTCGTCATATTAGAATTACACATTTCTACTGTACACTCAACCATTCAGCCAGCATAATGCACTCGCTTTTAAATAGCTCGAATTACCAACCCCGTTTCGTACTGCACGGAAACAGAACACCTAGCAGCTGGAGCAAATATTTCATAAACTCCGACGGAATTTGATCCGCAATTTATTGACGAGAATATTTCCGTTCGCTTACGAACATTCAGTTTACCCAATACATTTCTCTGTAACTCACTGAGTAGTATGGCCTATTATGGGGCAGTGCTGTATTCAACATTTCTGGTTGGCATGCAATTCTGTACGCGCTCATATTTCGCTACTGGTGCGGTAACGATTCTAAATAACCCTTTACATTCCAGGTTGCAGCACTGAGCTCCACTAATGCTGGCTGGATGTAGTCCGAGCGGTCCAATTCTATAGATACTGTGTGAGAGAGGAAATTCCTCAGAACAAAGACGGAGTGCTCTCCCGGCAAACAATGATCTCTGGTATTCTGCCCAAGAATTAGCACAAGCCAAATTACAGGCTTAACTAAAACACGGAATACAATGATGGGCTGTTCTTCAGACGAAGACAAACAACATCTGCGTACATTATTCAAAGGAATCTGTTGTGTTATGCGATAAGTTTTTTCTCGGTGTGAACAGAGGATGTTATTCCGAGTTGAGGAACCAAACGCATTGGCAGGAGAGGTAAACAATAATCTGAATCTCATTCTAACCAATCCTAATCAGGTTCTATGAGGATGTAAGATAAAATTCTAAAAGAATGTAATTATATAAATTCCAGCTATTCAATACAAGTTTGCCATTTATAAAAGGGTCTGTCTAGGAGGCTAGATAGGACATCTTTACACCTAGCCTATAGGTCGAAACATGTCCTATGTAATTTCAAGTATATTACTTGTTATAGACCTGATTTTCTTTTCGAAAATCCTGTAATATCAGTCGTCAAGATTTCTTCACGTGTTCCTACAATTATTCTTAAGCCATGCTGATCTCTTCTCAACTCAGCTTCAATTTGAATTTCCATTCTTCTGCAAATATTGCGTGTCAAACATTTGCAAGCGTGAGATACGTCAGCACCTGCTTTTTTTTAGGTGTAGGCATAACAATATTCAGCCTAACATAATCCGGCACTTTTCCTGTATCGTATATCTCACACAGTCAGTAGTTCTCAGGAAGTGTTATAAATTCCAGGTGCCTTGTTGCTGTTTAAGTCACTGAAATCTCTGTCGAATTCTGACCTCAAAATGGACTCTCAAATTTCAGCAAGATCAACAGTATGTTAATAAAAATATAATAACTTACCTATATGAAGAGATGAAGGTCCTAGTAACCTACGTAAATAGAGTTCGAGCTTTCAGGTTGAGTGTCTCGGACAGTAAGGCAGTCGCCTTAGGAGTCTTAGTTGACGGATTCGATCCCAGCTCAGTCCTGTGGTATTTGAAGTTGCTCAAGTATGTCAGCTGCGTGTCACTAGATTTGCCATCACCTAGAAGGACTCCAATGGGAAAAAATTTCAGCACTTCTGGGTAAAAAGAACAACAAGATTCTTGGCCTAGTTTCAAAGTAGGATACCTTCTAGACACCAATCCCATGTTACCGAAGGTATTCCCTATTGCATGTCTCTGTGATGGTTCATAGTGTGTGGTTCATTGTGTGTAAATGATGAACTTTATACTAAGGCAAATACGAACACTTAGTCATCGACTGAGAGGAACTTCATAAGTGACTAAAATACTCCGAACAGCCGGAAACTAAATCCGGTTCGGTTACTAAGCTGATGGTTCATTTAAAGAGTCACCATTTACCGGATACCTTGTTTTATGATATGTATAAATTTGACATATAATTCATGAAAATGTATACTATACTCGCACTCAAAGTTAAAACATATATTCTTTTGCTTACAGGGTTATCATTCTGGCTACTGGTCTCAGCAACAGGTACCGCCGGTAGGGGCGACTGACCCGCTACGCATCGAAGTGTCGCCGGTGCCTCTACCGATCGGTGACAGGGAAGTGCTGTGCCTCGGCAACTACCCGGAACCGAACACGGAAGAAGATTTTGCTCCCGAGTTCATGACCGGATGACGGAAGCCATTCCGAAATGAAAGACACCTGCTGTGATATACAGGGTGTGGCTTAAACTACAGCGTTATTCTTAAGAAATATTCGTATAGAGCAAAAAATATCATGCATAAAAATCCAAGTTAATTTGTGAAACTGTGAGACAAGTGTAACCATATATCAAGAGCTTCACGTATTTCTGCAAGGTATTTACATAGCCAACTATGAAGCTCTAATATACATGAAAACTTGTGATTCAAAGTTTAATCGATTATTTATTAAGCTTTTGAAAGTGAGTTGTGAAATTCTAATTAAAAAAATGTTTCATAGCAGAAATGTGATACATATGGATTGAAACAAAAAGACTAAGTGTTGGAGACATGTATTACTCAGCTGTGCGGCCTGTGTACGCAATATTCATGATAGTAAAATAAGTTAATTTCCCCTTGCAAATGAAGGTAATCGAAATTAAATATTCATGATAGTAAAATAAGTTAATTTCCCCTTGCAAATGATGATAATCGAAATTAAATATTATTTACTTATAGTTTACAGTATGTCATATGATTTTAATCAATTACTTGAACATTTATAAATAAGCTGTTGGTCTGACCTCAGATTTCTGAAATAATCCCAAATATGCGAGTTAGATAACTGATTTGGTTTCTTTATTGTCTCCTGGCCTATATGCTCTACATCTAATAATATTGAAAATAATTATGATGTAAACGTCAGGTAAAGTTATCAAATGTGATGGTATTTGATTCTAAGGAGTTATAAGAATGTTTGAGAATTTTACGTGTACAGGGTGACTCACTTACAATTTTCACCTTGAATAATTTTTTGCAGTTAAATGTATCTGTATTCCGTTTCCCCTTTGATGAGAGAATCATAAAACAACGTAAAAGACTTTTCCGCAATATTATTAATAAAACAGAGAGACTAACGCCTGATTTTCTGAATATATCTACATTAATTTTGGCTTAATAATAATAATAGGTGTTAGTTCATATTTCAGTGGCTTATTTACCTTTGAAATAGAGCAAGTACTTTTACCAAAATTATGGGAACAGATTAAACGCAGACTGGTATTTGGATATTTAGTAACACATCATTGCCAGATAGTGCATAATTTTGTATGTGTATGTGTAAATCGCTCATAAAGAGCTATGCACTTGTAACAGAAAGGAGCAAAGAATTTGTTTGACCCATCATTATTCATACTACTTCGCCGACAAGGCACTGAAGATAGCCGTAGGTGCTTATGGCGCGACTTTTAAAATTCTTCATTTATACAAAATTTCTTATTCTATTTTGAAGATAATCTCGCTACTGTACGGATTTAAAAAATGTGTGTTGTTTCTGCCGTAGGCCCTACTATGCAATACATTATGAAAATTACAAAGTTTGTATCCCTAAATCATTGATAACATTGTGGAAAAATGTGTCCACTGTTCAATGAGAACCTTGTCGCCATTTAACTCTGTGAACTCAGAATACAAATATGAAATGAAATATGAATGAGGCTGTTTAAAACACTAATCATTAGATTAATTTGCATTAAAAGAAGTCAAACAATATCTACGTAGCCCCCACAAATACCTACACAGTTTTTCCGTAACACTTGCAGTTTCTTGTTTACTTCACAAAAAAATATTGTCAGGTATGCACAAAATTGCACATTAAGGTTTGTATCTCCCTTTTGTTTAGAACCTTTCTTTCCACGGAAGATTTTGTTAAAGGGTTTAAACAAATAGTAGTCTATGGTAACGAATATGGACTTTAAGGAGGTGCTGGGAGGGGGGTTGTGTGTTCCAAACTCCGCAGTGAATTCTTCCCAATATGATTTTCATGGCGGATCACAATTTTCATTGTGTACACACTTCCAAAACTTATACCATTTCCTGCATTATTTTCACGAAGGCTTGTTAATGTGCCATCATGATAAGTGTCTTCAACTCTCAAAGTGTTGTATCTGGGATGACGTGGGTGAGCGAGGTTAAAAGTTAGTGTCCGACCTTCACCAAAGACGATAGCCACTTGCATATACTCGTTCGTTGGAATTTGTATCATACCAAATTATCCACGCAATCCACGCAAATTCAGCAGGTTTAACATCTTCACGTATTATGTTGATAATTATGGATTGTTCAATAGATACAAGCACTTCCTCTTCACCCGGTTTCATTGGTAGGAGGTTCAACTGGGTAACCATCCTCTCAGAATTTATCGTAGGAGAAATGGAAAAATGAAGGAATCTGAAAAAGAAAGGAATGGCCACGAAGGGTGTGAGAATGTGATTCTATGTCTCGCAAGCCCAGTACGGAAGGGAGAAAAAGTTGTCTAAGGAAGATGAGATAGGAAAGATGACAGAGAAGAGCCTGGCACAAAGGATTGGAAAAGTACATAGCTAGAGGTCCCGTGGTCACCATTCAGCTTTCTAGATGAGAGTCCCTGAGGTTCGTCTTTGCATGATATCCCAGTGGTGTATTCTACTTCTGTACAGCACAGTGGGTTCATCTTCAATCTTCTTGATTACAATAGGAATTAAGCGTACCTACGCACTTCAACTGTGCACTGTTATCGAATTAAAAGCGAGTCAGTTTCAAAAGTCTCAATCATATTTGTCTACCTTCGTGTTTTCAGCGATTTAGAAGAGATTTAAGGTGAAAATCTTAGGTGAATTGCGCTATATATTTAAGGATGTTCATATACAACGATTTAAAATTTCGAACATAAAGGATAAAGTTTGTAAATATTCGAACATGTTTTGTGGAGGTATTTTGAAAATTATCCATTTCGAAATGTTATCATATTTCATTGTAATGTAAGGCAAAAATATGTCATATACTGTTTAAGAGACAGGAATGAAGGGATATGATTTCAACGATGTAAGGAGGGCTTCAATTTGATGTAATACGTCGTTCGGGTCCACTATTCAGTCATTGCAGGTATAAATACCAGGATCATTATCCGTCTTAGCCGTGTATATAGTTTGCCTAATACAAAATTAACCCAAAAATACTTAAGGATTCGTGTTTTTGACAGTTATTCCTGCTCTGTAGTTCAGTGTCAGATTTGACCGACTTTTAATTAGGCAGGGTTTTGTGATTTAAAATTAAATTTCATGGCTGTTTTTCGTACAACAATGATCTGAGATTGTTCTTGACTTTTTGTTCAATCTCCCAGAAATCTCATTTTATCATACTTTGGTGCTGAAGTATGTCCTCTTCTCTTTGCATCCAGATGAGTTTCAAAACAATGATAGCCAAACATTACATACATGAGTTGAAAAATTATGAAGTAAAATTTCTTCAAAACTTTTTAATTTACAAATTTTCAGCGCTGTGATTTTTAAATACTTCACTTTATTTTTAGAACTCCAAAATGAACATGTTTCATAGATTAGCTAGTGTGGATATCGTCTTTAAATTTTTTGTGTGAATGCCATAATAATAATAATAATAATAATAATAATACTTACTCTCGGTATGAATATATTACAAGACTTCATCTCACTTGTGTGTGAGATTAGAGTTTCCTTCATTTTTCTGCCACTCTTCCTTGTTCAGGTAATGTTCTCCTCCGTCCTGTTTCTTTCATTTCTTTCGCAATTTTTGACCTCCACCTTCGCCTAGACATTCCATTACTTCTCCTTTCCGTCACCGTCGGCACAATCTGTCTCACATAGTTTTCGAGTCTTCTTTTCTCATGGCCAAACCATCTCTATCTGAATTTGTGTACTTTCCTACTTAGTGACCCTATCTTGATCATCTCTGATGGGGTCATTCTTTACCCTTTCTAATACTGAAATGGCACACACTAATTATAACATTCACATTTCTACATTTCCTAATAACAAAGTCATGGTCTTCTCTTCACGAATGGCATTATTTTTATCTCAAGCAAAGTGTTCAGGGTTAAGTAAAGAAAAATCCATATTCCTTCTCTCAGATATTACTTGAAATGCCGCCGTATTTGATCAAGATATTAATTTAGATTAATGATTTCACGGCCAGTTCCCACTTTCATGCCAGGCAAATCCTGGAACTGTTTTAGACACGGTGGCTTCCCTCCTGCTCTTTGTACTTTCCTATCCCTTCGTCGCCAGACCTGTCTGTATCGGTGCAACGTAAATCAAATAGTTAAAAAAATCACATCCCTTATAAATATGAATTAAATTCTTTTGGGATTTTGCAGTGTCAAAGATGCAGAGAGTAGAAATTCTTTAAGTTTTGCGAAGACATTGCTCCGTGTCTTCAGAAGAGAAACGCATCTATCCGCGACTATGACTTATCTAAGGCGGATCATTTAATGTTGCCAAGTAAGTGTACGTTATTTACTGCAGGGAACAAGCAAACCATCACGGCGTCAATAGAGCTTCACCTCGACAGAAACCCTTTTCATGTCTTTGAAATCATTCCCCCTTCGAATTTCTATTTGATTAATATAAGAGAGCTTCGTAAGTCTGAAACATGTATTTTCATTAGAATGGAATATTAATTAAAATTTTTAAAACGTACCTATAATATATATAATAAATGGTCCTTTATTTCATAACGTTATATCCATTAACTGTTTTCTTCATTGTCGAACTATGTGGCCTTATGTACTCTTGTGAATCATTTTCCACCTATTTATTAATGAAATGCATTGACATGATTACGTATATATTGATCACCCACTGAGGATTTATTTTTAATTCTTTATATAGGAGAGTGCATATTTAATTTCTTGAAGCAATAATCGTTAAAGGAATTTTGTTGTACATTGCGTATTCATTGCATTGTTATACCTAGACGTTTTGTTCACTTGTGTACATAGCTTCTAACATGTTTGTCAATTTCAGGAGGGACAGGTTTTTATAATCAAAATAGTATATCACCTCATGTATGTATTGAAGAAAATGAGTCACATGTCATGAAATACATTTCTTATATTCTGCATACTGCCTGTTTTCAATTGGTATTTGTACATACAAGTAACGCTCTCTGACTTTTGGGAGTTGGCTTTTTATTTTTTTGCTATTTGCTTTACGTCGCACCGACACAGTTAGGTATTACGGCGACGATGATAC
Source organism: Anabrus simplex (assembly GCF_040414725.1). Classification (NCBI taxonomy): domain Eukaryota; kingdom Metazoa; phylum Arthropoda; class Insecta; order Orthoptera; family Tettigoniidae; genus Anabrus; species Anabrus simplex. The sequence goes on along the minus strand of NC_090267.1, from coordinate 121,737,718 downwards.
AGGAAAGTCCTAGGAATGGGAAGGAAGCGGCCGTGGCCTTAATTAAGGTACAGCCCCAGTATTTGCCTGGTGTGAAAATGGGAAACCACGGAAAACCATATTCAGGGAAGCCGACAGTGGGGTTAGAACCCACTATCTCCCGGATGTAAGTTCACAGCTGCGCGCCCCTAACCGCACAGCCAACTCGCCCGGTTTGGCTATTATTATTATTATTATTATTATTATTATTATTATTATTACCGTTGTCTGAATGTTCTCA